>NC_137169.1:44936841-46179095 GCF_951394435.1 Stenella coeruleoalba
AAGTACATGAAATGTTGAAGGAAGTCCTTCAAGCAGAAGGAAAATAATATGAGGTGGAAATATGAATCTACACACACACACAAATAAGGAGCACATGGAAATAACTACATGCTAAATACATAATGGCTCTTTCTTACTATTTAAATCTCTTTAAAGGCAATTGGTTATTTAAATGAGAATAACAGCAATGTATTATAAAATGTATGACAATAATTGCACACAGAGGTCAGGTGGGGAGAAATGGAATTATACTGTTGGTACTATTAGGTTCTTAAAAGTGAACTGGTAGGCTTCCCTGGTGGCACAGTGGATGAGAATCTGCCTGCCAATGCAGGGGACACGGGTTCGAGCCCTGGTCTGGGAAGACCCCACATGCCGCAGAGCAACTAGGCCCGTGAGCCACAACTACTGAGCCTGCGCGTCTGGAGCCTGTACCCTGCGACAAGAGAGGCCTCGACAGTGAAAGGCCCACGCGCTGCGATGAAGAGTGGCCCCTGCTCACAGCAACTAGAGATAGCCCTCGCACAGAAACAAAGACCCAACACAGCCAAAAAAAAAAAAAAAAACTATAAAAAAGAAAAAGTGAATTGGTTTAAAATCACTTAAAGGTAGACTGTGCTAAATTAAAGATGTATACTACATACTCTAAAGGAACCACTAACATAACAAAACAATTTTGTTTATAAACCAACAAAGTAGATAAAATGGAATCATAAAAAGTATTTAATCCAAAAGAAATCAGAAAAAAAGGAAAAAGGGGAGAAAGAACAAATGGGGCAAACAGAAAGCAAATAGCAATATAATTTCAACCATATCAATAGTCACAATAAATGTAATGTAAATGGTCTAAATATCCCAATTAAAAGGCAGAGGAGACTGTGAGATTGAATAAAAAAGCAAGACTCAACTATATGTTGACTAAAGGAAACACATTTATATTTAATATTTAATTTAAATATAAATACACAAATAGGCTAAAAGTAAAAGAATGGGAAAATGTACCTTACTGACATTAATTAAAAACAAAACTGGTCAAGAGGGAAGAGATATGGGAACATATGTATATGTATAACTGATTCACTTTGTTATAAAACAGAAACTAACACACCATTGTAAAGCAATTATACCCCAATAAAGATGTAAAAAAAAAAAAAAAAGAAAAAAACCAAAACAAAACAAAACTGGTGCGGCTAAATTAATATTAGACAAATAGATTTCAGAGCAAAGAATATACCAGAGATAAAGAAGATCAGTTCATAGTGATAAATAGGTCAGTTCATCAAGAGGATATAACAATCCTAAATATTTATGCACCTAATAACAGAACTTCAACATGCATGAGGCAAAAGCTAATAAACCTGCAAGGAAAATAGACAAACCCACAATTCTGGTTGGCTATTTCATTACCCCTCTCTCAATAAATGATAGAACAAGTAGACAGAAAATCAGCAAGTTTATAGTAGACTTGAACAACGCTATCCACTGTCGACTGAAAAAAAGAAGCAGAACTTGAGAGTTGTGAGTTAAGTTTTATTGACATTTGGGGCAAAATAAGGACAGCAGCCTAGGAGACAGCGTTACTGATAGCTCTGAGAAACTGCTCCAAAGAGGTGGGGGGGAACGTCAGTATATGTGATTTTGGAGAAGGGGATGCAATCAAGCACATATTTTTTTGCAGAAGGTTTCTGCTAGTCTCGTACAAGTTACTGCTAGTCACAAGGAGCAGACGTCACCATGAAGGATTTTAGTGCTTTTCTAGATATGAGGAGATGCAAGAATTGGGCTCATAAAATACTCTCCTAAAAATAACTATCTGAAGACCTGTTCTGCCAGTTTTTCCCAGAGCACAGAGTGCCTCATTCCTGATCTCCATACTAAGATCCTTTCAGGGGGTGTTGAAGGTCAGCAGCTTCAGTGGCTCATAATTTGATCCTTGTAGAGGAAGATGGCAAGTGCCAATTTGTAAGTGATACCACCAACCTGATTTACAGAATCCCACAGCAGCAGAATACACATTCTTCTCAAGTGCACACAGAATGGTATATTTCTACCAAGATCTACAAAAAAAGAGAGAGAGAAGACATCAGTAAAAGTGATAAACCTCTAGCCAAACCGATCAGGAAAAAAAGAGTGGAGACACAAATTACAATATCGAGAATGAGAGAGGCAGTATTACTACAGATTGTACAGCTATTAAAAGGATAATAAGGGAGTATTACAACCAACTTTATGCCAATAAATTCAACAACTTTGAAGAAATAGATAAAATTGCTTGAAAGACATTACCAAAGTTCACTCAAAAAGAAATAGCTAATCTGAATATTCCTGTATCTATTAAAGAAGTTGAATTTGTAGTTCAAAACCTCCCCACAAAGAAAATTCCAAGCCCATATGGCTCCACTAATGGATTTTACCAAACATTTAAGAAAGAAATAATACCAATGCTACACAAACTATTCCAGAACACTGGAGAGGAGGGAACACTCCCTACCTATTCTATGAGGCTAGTGTTACTCTGACAAAGACATTACACAAAAAGAAAAATGCAGGCCAATATCCCTCATGAACACAGATGCAAAAATTCTTTTTTAAAAAAATTTTATTTATTTTTTATTGAAGTATAGTTGATTTACAATGTTGTGTTAGTTTCAGGTATATAGCACAATGATTCAGTTTTATATATATATATATATATATATATATATATATATGTGTATATATATATATAGTTATATGTGTATATAACTGAATCTTTTTCAGATTCTTTTCCCTTAGAGGTTATTATGAAATATTGAGTATAGTTCCCTCTGCTGTACAGTAGATCCTTGTTGATTATCTACTTTATGTATAAGTAGTATGTATATGTTAATCTCAAACTTCTAATTTATCCCTTCCCGCCCTGCAAAAATTCTTAATAAAATTTTAGCAAATTGAATCCAACAATATATATAAAAAGCTTAATACATTGCAACCAAGTGGAGTTTATCCCACAAAAGCAGGATTAATTTAACATTTAAAAATCAATTTATGTAATTCACCACATTAACAAACAAATAAAACATAGGTCATCTCAACTGGCACAGAAAGAGCATTTGACAAAATATGACATCAATCCTGGTAGAAACTTTCAGCAAAGTAGGAAAAGAAGGAAAATTTCTTACCTTGATAAAGGTCATTTATGAAAACCTACAGCTAACTTATCCTTAATGGTGAAAGACTGAATGCAAGTCATCCAGATTGGAAAGAAGAAAGAAAACCGTCTTCACTCATAGACGATATGATTATATATATAGAAAATCTGATGAAATCTACAAAAAAGAAAATCTACTAGAATGTAAATCTACTAGAATGTACAAAATTTAGCTGTATTTTTATATACTAGCAATGAAATATGGGAAGTTAAAATTTAAAAATATGACTTGCTGTCAAAAAATATGAAATAGGAATAAATCAGACAAAGGACATACAAAACTGTACACTATAAAACTATAAACATTATAGTTTTGAGAAAACTTATAGTTATGAGAAAAATTAAAGGCGAACTAATAAAGGGAGATATGTAATCACAGGTGAGAAGACTCAACAATGTTAAGATGTCAGTTCTCCCCAAACTTGATCTGTAATTTCAATGCAATCTCAATCAACATTCGAGCAGAACTTTTCTATAGGAATTGGCAAACTGATTCTAAATTCATATGGAAATGCAAAGGAGCTAGAATAGTCAAAACAGCTTTGTGGGGGTAGGGAAATGGTAGGAGGACTAACACTACCTGATTTCAAGGCTTATTGTAAAGCAACGGGAATCATGACAATGTGATATCGGCAACAAGACTGACAAGTCAATGGAACAAATAGACCACAAATATATGAATTACCGTTTTTTTCTTAACGTAGATGCAAGAAAAATTCAATAAAGGATCGTCTGGGCTTCCCTGGTGGCACAGTGGTTGAGAGTCCGCCTGCCGATGCAGCGGACACGGGTTCGTGCCCCGGTCCGGGAAGATCCCACATGCCGTGGAGCGGCTGGGCCCGTGAGCCATGGTCGCTGAGTCTGTGCGTCCGGAGCCTGTGCTCCGCAAGGGGAGAGGCCACAACAGTGAGAGGCCCGCGTACCACAAAAAAAAAAGGATTGTCTTTTCAACAAATAGTGCTGGAACAATTGGATTCCATGTGCGAAAAGAAAAACAAAAAGAATTTTGATTCATTATTTGCACCATATAAAAAATGAACTCAAAGTTGATCACAGACCTAATTTAAAAACCTAAAACACCAAGGTTGTCTCATAACTGCAGAGAGGTCAGGACAGATGTTCAGCTCTGTGAAAAGACTCTGAAAGCACTCATGGACTTCCCAGAAGCCTCTTCTTCCAGATGTGATATGTATTAGATAGCCATTCCAAATAGGAAATACTGATACTTTAAGCAGTTTGTTTAGGCTATACTTACAGTTCTATCTAGGTCACAGCAGAATACCCTTACTGCAACTACACACCGAGTATCTGATTCCAAAACAGAGTAATTCAACATGGAGGATGAGGCATTGGAAACTTCTGGATTCTTTTTCTAGGCTTTAAAAATGCTTTACTGAACAAGTCTAATTACTCTATTTCTTTGCCAGAATTTCACCACTGGTTAAATGAATTCAGTAGCATTCACTTCAAAGTAATATTTTGAAGTTTAATTAATGAATGTCTTATTTATAAATCCTTACAAAGAATTGTTTGACTTCAAACCTTCAGGATGAAACCAAATTGAACTTGAATATTTTTTTGCCAGTTGCTTTTCAGATAAATGGTCTCTTTTTTCTCCCTGTGGAGAAATCAGCATAAACACTATTGGAATTTATCTAAACAAAAGAATGGAGCATTGTTCACATTCCATGATAAAATGGAATTTTTATTGGAAAGGGAAAAAAAAGCCCCTAAAACTATAAACCTTCTAGACGAACATATAAAATAAAATCTTTGTGACCTTGGGTTAGGCAATTATTTCTTAAATACAACACCAAAAGCATGATCCATAAAAGAAAAAATTTGATAAATGGGATTTCGTCAAAATAAAAAACTTTTGCTTTTTGAAAGACACTGTCAAAAGAATGAAAAGACAAGCCATAGACTGGAAGATGTATTTGCAAATCATTATATGATAAAGGGTGTGTGTATTCAGAGTATATAAAGAGCTCTCAAAACCCAACAATCAAAAAACAAGTAATCTAATAAAATCTTAAAATATTTACACAAACCTTTCACCAAGGAAGATAAGCACATGAAAAGATGCCCAACATCATTAGTCATTGGGGAAATGCAAAGTAAAATCACAATGAGATGCTACCACACACCTATTAGAATAGCTAAAATTAAAAATACTGATTATACCAAGTGTTGACAAGGATATAGGGCAACTCAGCTCTCCTACTCCAATGATGGGAATGTAAAGTGACAACCACGTTAGAAAACAAGTCGTTTCATGAAAAGTTAAACCTACACCTACCACATCCAGCCATTTACTTTCCAAGATAAATGAAAGCATATGTCTGTTGCAGGAAGGGAGACCCCTTTCAGGGCCCGAGAGTGGGCTCGAATACTCAGAAATGAATTGTCCAAGGAGACACACATGCTGACAAAGCAAGAGACTTTATTGGGAAGGGGCCCCCAGGTGGAGAGCAGGAGGGTTAGGGAACCCAGGAGGACTGCTTTGCCACGTGGCTCACAGTCTCGGGTTTTATAGTGATGGGATTAGTTTACGGGTTGCCTCTGGCCAATCATTCTGACTCAGGGGACTTCCTGGTGGCACACGCATCGCTCAGCCAAGATGGATTCCAGTGAGGAGGATCTGAGAGGTTGGTAGGACATATGGACTGGCTTCTCCTTTCTCCTTTTGACCTTTTCCGGATTCTTCCGATTGGTAGTGGCTTGTTAGTTCCGCATTCCTTACCAGGACCTCCTGTCGCAAGGTAACTCAAACGGTTGCTGTGGTGCCTGGTCAGGGTGGGCGAATTCAGTCAGTGGTTCCCCTAACATGACCATGTAAAGACTTGTGTATAAATGTTCAGAGAAGCTTCACTTGTAATAGCCCAAACTTGGAATAACCTAAAATCTATTAACAAATGAATGGATAAGTGAAGAATGCATTTCTTCAGCCTGGAATTCAAAAATCATGGTACATGCACACAATGGGATACTACTCAGCGATGAAAAGGAATGACTATGGGCATGCTACGACATGGATAAATCTTTATATGTTTTTTTTTTGGCTGCACTTCTCAACATGTGGGATCTTAGTTCCCCAACCAGGGATCGAACCCATGCCCCCTGCAGTGGAAGCTCAGAGTCCTAACCACTGGACTGCCAGGGAAGTCCTTGGATAAATCTCATAATAGTTATTCTGAATGAAAGAAGTCAGAGAGGCCAAAAAATAAGAGTATATGCTGTATGATTTCACTTATATAACATTCTAGAAAAGTGAAAACTAATCTATACTGACAGAAAATCAGTGGTTGTCTAAGTATGGGAGTGAGGATCAGGGCGGGGTGAGAGTGAAGGATTCCCAAGGGACACAAGGACTCTTGAGGGTGACGCACATGTTCACTATGGACATGAAACTATGTGATAGTTTCATGGGTATTTATCAATACATGTGTCAAAACTTATGAAAGTGTACATTTTAAATATGTGTAGCTTATTGTTTGTCAATTATACTTCAATGAAGCTGTTTTAAAAAAACTCACTGAACTATATACACTTAAGATCTGTGTATTTCACTAATGTAAATTACAACTCAATAAATGTTTTTTTAAAAAAATGGAATCAAAGAAATCGCTTCTACCTGACCGGGAGTTGCTGGGTGACCCTCAGAATCCCAGTGACAGCTACCAGGCAGTGCCAGTTTGGGCTGGTCCCTTCCCTCTCTGCCTCTCTGAGAAGCAATGTCCTCCTATCAAAAGTCTGGCTGGGCTCTGAGCTCCTCGCCAGTTCTCTAATGTCTGTGGTTTCGTTAGTCTAAGGATGAATGGAGAGTCCCGGGAAACGGTGATGGCAGAAGGTTAAACCAGACCAGATTTCCAGTCCAAATCCTGAGGTGAAGCCTGAGTCACTTTAAATTCCATTCATCTGTACCTGCATGTTTGCACAGCAAAGAACCTGTTGTACTTAAGATACTGATCTTGGAGCAAAGACCAGGGAGGCTGGGAGATGGCAAATATTGACTCTCTATACCTAAGTTCTGTCTGCAGGCTGTGGCATTAAATCCCCTGCTCTGCTGATGTGAACCAAGGGAGGGGCCTGGCTGGCTGCCCTGGGCTCTGTGTCTTCCTGGACCTAGCTTATGGAATGCTGTTTGGGAGGTTGCTAGAGCACCTGCTTCTTTGTGAAAGGAAGAACCAATAAAGCAGAAAAGAACAAACACCGTTCTTCTGCCAGCATAAGCCACCTCCTGTTTACAGGCTGCCTCCCCCTGGCCTGGACTCCAGCTTCCTCTTCTAGGGAGTCCTGGCTAAGAAAGAGCGAGCCATCAAGGAGTGGGGATGGTGGGCTCTGGGTTTGAGCCTATCAAGCTTTGATCCTGACTCCACCCTTTAAAAACCGTGTAATCTTCGTCAAGCAACTTCATCTCTCTTAGCCCCTGTGAGGTACAAATAACCAAACCAGGTTCCTGGAATGGTTGTGAGGATAAGTGAAAATGGGATACAAGAGCTAAGACATGTACCAAATGCTCACTAAATATTGCCTGATGATATTTGTGAACAGGGACTGTTGCCTGCCAGTGCAGTAAAAAAAGAATGTTGCCCACCATCCCAATCCTATAAAGATCAAGCCATTAGGTACGGCAACCTCCCACCAATGGTGTACCCTGAGGGGAATTCAGGATGGAGAAAACCAGGAAGCATTCTGTGCTTTGAATTAAGATACATATGTAAAGAATAATTTCAATGAACGCAGATCCGTTCATTTTTCCATACATAGAAAAGTGCCAAAATCTTTCATTTTTGATGTCTGCTCTTTGTGATTAGCAGTAATCTTTTGGTGTTAGACTACATGTTTTTGTTTTTTCAGCAAAAACCTCCTATATATCCTGGTTCCTCCCTTCCCTCTTCAGAGCAGTTCCTAGAACTGTCTGAGAGGCTGTCTCCTGGGCTATAGTCCTCAGTAAGGTCCCTGGATAAAACTTAACTTGCAACTTTTAGTTGTGCATTTTTCTTCTGTTGCCATATTCATTAAAGGCCCTCTCCTTTCTTCTGCTTGAAGCTTTACTGTTTCCCAGCGGCATTCACCTTTTGGACATCACTTTTCCCCCTAATGCCTGCAAAGTAGTTTGATCATGACATCCTTATTCCTGCTGTACAGAGGAGAGCCTTCTTTGCAGCCTCTCCTCAGACGGAGGAATCATATGTGTTTCTCCTGCTGAATACCTTGGCCAGAACCCGGAATCCAAGACTCTTCCTCACACTCCAGCCATGGGGGACAACTTCACGTGCCCTTAGGTGCCCCTCTTCCACTGGCCTCTGTGGCTCTTCAGCCTGGTCTGCCCTGTCCCTGGCTCCTTCATCACCCTGCTCAGACATCACCGCCACTGGAAGCTTCCCAGACCTCCTGAGACATAGCATGAAACAGCCAACTGCCGTGGCTAAGTGCCCAGACTCCTGGTGTTGTCAAACCCAAGTCCATGTGCCTGAGGCACCGTGAGGCCAGACAAAGGGAAACAGAGTTTGGAGCAGAGAAAGGTTTATTTCAGGGCCAAGCAAGGAGAACAGGCAGCTCACGCTCCAGACCCAAATTCCCCAATGGCTTTCAGGGGAGCATTTTTTTTTTTTTTTTTTTGCGGTATGTGGGCCTCTCACTGTTGTGGCCTCTCCTGTTGCGGAGCACAGGCTCTGGACGCGCAGGCTCAGCAGCCATGGCTCACGGGCCCAGCCGCTCCGCGGCATGTGGGATCTTCCCGGACCGGGGCACAAACCCATGTCCCCTGCATCGGCAGGCAGACTCCCAACCACTGCGCCACCAGGGAAGCCCCAGGGGAGCATTTTTAAAGGCAACATTTGGGGGTGAAGGCTGCAGGATTCATGACTTTTTCTCATTGATATGTTGTGAAGTAGCAGTGTGGTGTTTTAGGAATCCTAATCATCAACTTTCTGGCTCCGAACAGTCTGGGGTCTAGTGCTTGTGCTCAGCAGGTAGTCGCCATCCTCCAGCTGAGTGCTCGGGGGCAAGATACGCAGCAGATTGTTACGTATATTCCTTGAGGAGGAACTAGGACTCTGTTTTCACTAAACTATTATCATTACTTTTCCTGTTTAACTGCTTTTCCTTTGTTTCTATATTCCCACACATCCCTAGTTAGTAACTGCTGGAGTCTGCTCTTTGGAACTCAGGGAAGGCCTAGGAGACTAAGCAAGAAATGAGGGAGCGGGGCATGGAAAGTGTCCCCCCTCCCCTTCCTGGGAGGCCCTGCAGGGTTCTTCTCAGTTTCCCTGGCTCTCCCCTTACCAGCCATACACACTTCCACAAGCTGCCGGGCCTCTCTAAGCCTCATAGAAACACAGTACGACCCTCAGAGCCTTGTTGGAGGATGAGAGGTAAAGCTCCTACGTAGCATAGTGCCCGGCTCACAGTAAGAGCTCAGCAAGTGCCAACCGTGTGCACCTAGAAAGCTGGCTTCTGGTCTTCCCCCTGCTATTGACACGCTGAATGGACTCGGGGAAAGTTGGTCTCAGCTTTGGTTTCTCCATCCTGTAAAACGAAGAATCTTAACCCCATGGGCCTGTTAGGGAACCGTTGACTGAAACCGCCTGCCTTGGCCAGACACGGTGATAACTACTCATGGGTTGTCTCACAACAAGAGGTCCCACCAGGAAGGACCCTGAGTCAGACCAAATATGGGCCAAAAAAGATGACTGGCCAGAGACAACCCTGAAATTAGCCCTATTACCATAAAACCTGAGACCATGAGCCACGTGGCAGAGCTGTTCTCCTGGGTTCCCTTACTTTCCTGCTCTCCGCCCAGGCGCCCCTTCCCAATAAAGTGTTTTGCTTTGTCAGTATGAAACCGTGCACCTCAGACTGGGACGTGAACCCATGTGCCGGGACTCGAACCCTGCCAAAACCCAGATTGGGACTTGAACCCACACTGCCGGGACTCAAACCCAGCCAAAACCCATAGTATTCCAACTGAGATCACACACCTGGTTTCAGGACTTAATGAAGCTCAGCTTCTTGATGTCTCATCGCAGAAAGAATTCAGTGAGAGACAAAGGAATAGGTAAGAAGTGGATTTATTTAGAGAGAAGCACACTCCACAGACAGAGTGTGGGCCATCTCAGAAGGTGAGAAAGGCACCAGGGTATGGGGTTGTCAGCTTTTATAGGGCTGGGCAATTTCATAGGCTAATGAGTGGGAAGAGTATTCCAGCTATTTTGGGAAGGGGCGGGGATTTCCAGGAATTGGGCCACCGCCCACTTTTTGATCCTTATGGTCGGCCTTGGAACTGTCATGGTGCCTGTGGGTGTGTCATTTAGCTTGCTGATGCGTTACAGTGAGCGTACACTAAGGCTCAAGGTCTAGTGGAAGTTGACTGGTCCTCCATCTTGGACCCATTTGGTTCTAATCAGTTTATGTCATGTCCTTGGGCTATGTCGTTCTTTGAAAGGTTGTGCCCTAACCCCTTCCCTCCTATTCCAAGTACACATGTCTCCTCAGACAATTCATTTCCAAGTGTTAGACAAGAGGCCCACCCTCAGGCCCTGGAAGGGGTCCCCTTCCTGCAACAGGCCCATAGATGGGCTTGGTAGGGAGGGGAGGGCAGAATTATGTGCAACCCGTGGTGCCAGTGCCTCTGGGCATTTTTCTGAGAAAGCCACAGCCCAGTGAAGAAGCCCAGGAATGGATGACCACTGAGGTCTCCCTGTCTCTCTCGCGGGGACCAACTGCAGCACCACTAGCCCCTGGCAGGAACTGGGCCTCTCCTACACCTGAACCACCGAGGCTGACTGATCTTGAAACAGCAGGGAAGTGGGCAGGGCACAACCTATAATAGAATGACATAGCCCTTGAGGATACAACAAACACTGGTTAGAACCGTTAGGTCCAAGATGGTGGAAGATTCAACTTCCAGTGGACCTTAAGCCTCATTATACACTCATCGTAATATATTAGCAAATGCTAAATGACACACCCACAGGCGCCATGACAGTTCCAAGGCTAACCATAAAATGTCAAAAAGTGGGCGGTGGCCCAATACCAATCTCTGCCCGTTTCCCAAAATAGTTGGAACAATCCTCTCATTCGTTAGCCTATGAATTTATCCAGCCCATAAAAACTAACCACCCCATATTTCGGGGCCTCTCGCCTTCTGAGATGGCCCACACTCGTCTGTGGAGTGTGCTTCTCCCAGGGCCATTCTCAACTTTTGAGATGGACCACATTCTGTCTATGGAATATGTATCTCTCTAAATAAATCCACTTGTTACCTATCACTTTGTCTCTTACTGAATTCTTTCTGCCAAGAGACATAAAGAACCTGAGTTTCGTTAAGTCCTGAGACCAGGTATGCGATCCCAATGGAAAGACAGCGGGTTCAAATCCCCATGAGAGTTGTGCAGTTTCAGCATGAGCAAACATAGGCTCCCTCTTCCTTGGCCTCTCCCCAGTGACCTTGTTTTCAACAACTGATGCTCAGGGTGTCAGGAACATGTTGGTATTTGAATGCTGAAATGCGTTTCTGAAACTTTTCTTGTTCCTCAGGGGTCAGTCAGCTCAACTCTCTTGTCCTCTCTCAGGCTTCGGGGCCCCTGCTGTCCTCATTCTCCCTACTTCCCTCCCCACCCCCACCCCCACACATGTTCCACCAGTAAATAGCCCTTGATCCTCCTCTCTTCTCTGCCCACTTGGTCATGCCCTGGCATGTTCTTCTTGGACTTTTGTAATTAAAGGTCACTAGCTCCAGGTGACTTCCTTGCTTACCATGTTTTGATGACACCCACTGCCCTTAGGACGAAGTGTGACGCACTATGCCCTCCAGGACCATGTCCTTGCCCACCTCCTCACCTCCTCCTGTTCTATTGCTTTGGCCATGTGGCCTGCTGGGCTTCCCACGCCTTTCTTCCTGAGGCCCCTCAGCCGGAAATGCCTTCTCCTCCACCTGTACCACTGGAAATTCTCCTGCCCTCCAGAGCCAGCCCAAATGCCCCTCCTCTGGGAAGGAGAGTCTGCTCTGGATCAGTCTTCAGAACCAGGGATGCCCTGAGTGTGCCCGTAGTACCTCACTTGTGCTGTACTTGGAGAGAAACTCAGCCAAAGATGCCGAGCCCATTGCTGAGCCTCCCCCAGGCAGGATCGCTGAGGCATCCCGTTCCGGGAACTGATCTTCAGGTCATCAGAGCCCCAAACACGATTGTGTCCTGGCTCCCGAAGGCCCCTCCTTGGCGCCTTCAGCCCAGCCTTTTCTGCTGTCCCACCCCGCCTCCCAGTGTGAGGTGCCTCCTCTGTGGGACCCTGTGCTCCTCCAGTGTTGGACCCAGGCCTGCTCACTCCTGGGTGCCTGGCGCCCGGCTTGGCACAGAGCAGGCGTACAGAGACTGTTTAGTGTGTGAGTGAATGAATTAACGTGGCAGTGAATGAACTAGAGCTCACCCGTCTCTCTTGGTGCCCGTATTTATTTCAAAACTCACGTGAGACTGATACACAGAGCTGATTTTATTAATTTCCAGTGGGGATATGTCCGTCTCCCTCAACAGGAGTCCCTTACTGGCCAGATTCCAAGTCCATCTTTCAGAATAAGGGTGGGACGCTTTCTGACCCTCAAGCTACCTTTTTATTTGTTTTTTGTTTTATTTTGCGGTACGCGGGCCTCTCACTGTTGTGGCCTCTCCCGTTGCGGAGCACAGGCTCCGGACGCGCAGGCTCAGCGGCCATGGCTCATGTGCTCAGCCGCTCCGCGGCATGTGGGATCTTCCCGGACCGGGGCACGAACCCATGTCCCCTGCATCGGCAGGCGGACTCTCTACTACTGCGCCACCAGGGAAGCCCCAAGCTACCTTTTTAAATACACGACAGAGACTCTGCCTCCACCCTGGCCAAGATAGAGTCACACTGGTAGATGGAAAGACTTTGGGGTTGGGACACCATGGATGGTATTTGAGTCCCAGTTCCAGCCCTTACTCTGCTGTATGATCCTGGTTATTTCTCCCTCTGGGTCACAGTTTCCTCATCTGTTTAATGGGGATATCCATCCTTGCCTGCCTGGGTGCTGTGAAACTGGAAATGTATGCCGAGAAACAACTCCTTCACTCAGGCTCCAAAACCAAAATACAATCCCTACTTGAAGGAACCTGGGCTGTTTTGTTGGGCAGCTGGTCACGGGGTGAGGGTGGGAGTGGTTGGGAAGAGAAGGGATGGACGGAGCGGGGGGGGCGCTCCTCAAGCTGTTCTTCCTACAGCTCAGAGCTTCCTGGGGTGGCTTCCTAGGGGCAGGATGACAAGTACCCCGTCTCATGTGCATCTCATGTGATCCATCAGTGGGACCTGCTAGGATTACTGAGCTGAGAAAACACTGAGGCTGCATCCAAGCCCAGGAATATCTGCCTTAGGTATCAAAAGGGCAGGAAGTGGCATATACTTCATATATGTGCCATCCATAAGGGCTAAATTCTCAGCTTGGTGTTTAAGCCCAAGACTTATCTTTTCTCCAAGGGGTGACAAGGTCAGTATCTGCAAGCCTGTCTTGGAGTGGAGGAGCAGATTTCCTCTGTGCGGCACCAGAGGCAGGCCTCCGATCATGGAAGCGTATTCCCTTCGTCTTTGTTAGGAGTTGCCTAACATGGTAGTGAGCTCCCCGTCACTGGAAGAATTCAAGCAGAGGCTGAAAAACTTGAAAGCAGGAGAGGCAATTCCTATTCAGAGACAACTGTGTGTAGATCCCACTACATGATCTCGAAGGCTCCTTCCTGCCCTTGTGTACTTGGATTCATAGCACATGTGACAGGTTATCAGTGCCATTCCAAACCAGCCTCCCACTCTGGCCTGGGTGACCCATTCAGGGTCCAGGACAGGAGTACTCATCAGACCAGTCAGAGCAGTGCTGCACGTGATCACGGCAGAGGCTCCTGGGGATACAGCTGCAATATTTGAAGACGGTCGAGGGACAGCGCCACCAGCCAGGGCCGCAGGGCGGGCACACAGTCACTGGGAAGACAGAAGAGCAGCTGCTCTGTCCTGGAATGCCCCATGCACCAGGGCACTCTTTAGCTCTGGGTTGAACACTGGGGAAGAAATTGAAAGGAAACTCTGGAGCAGTGAAAGAACTCGTCTTAGAGTCAGGAAACCTGGGTTTACACCCAAGCCCCCTTCCTATCACTCATCATATTAAGTCACTTCTCCTCTCTGGTCTCAGTTTACCTACATATAAACTGGGGCCAGCGATTCCTGCCTTCCTTTCCTCACAGGGTTGTTGGGTGGTGCAGAGAAGATGAAGGAAGCCCAGGTTCAAATCCCGGCTGGGCCATGTACATACTCCTTACATGACTGCCCTCTGGGTCCCAGTTTCCTCATCTGCGACCCTGAAAGCAAGTTTCCCACCACAGAAGAATAACTCTCCAGAAGGAGCCCCTTGGAGTGGTAGTGAGCACCCTACCACTTGAGGCATTCAAGGAGGAGTGGAAAACTTCTTCCTAGGATGCAAGAAGGGGATGCAGGGGGAACTTCGGAGATTCTCTCTGTTTAACTTCTGCCCTCTGGCCACTGCCTGGCCACCTGCCCCAGCCAAGCTTGTGCCCAGACCCCTACCTGGGCTCAGTTCATCTGAGCAGTCCCCACAGTTGTTGATCCCATCACACTTTTGGTCTGAGTAGATCCAGGAAGCGGGGTCTCCGCAGTGAGCCACGAGGAAGCCCGGGAAGCTCTGGGGCGTGTCTCCTACAGAGGGAGAGATGAGGCAGGAGGAAGTCCACATCTGGCTGCAGCTGCCTCAGGACTATCTGGAGGTGGATTGTCCTGGCCACGCTGGCAGCTGTCAAACTTGGGGTCACTGCCATCTATCCAGGAAGGGCAAAAGGAGGTTTCTTGGGGAGGAGGTCGTCAAGGAGAGAGGAGGGTTCTTTCCCTGTTCGCCCAATAGAATGCCCAGAGCCACTTCTCCCTTCTCAGCTCTTGCGCCTTCCCACTCCACACCATTGCTTGCTTTATTCCTCCCTCCAGAAAAGTCCTCCTTGACACTTGTCCAAAACCATTCCACCTGCAAGTCCAGGTTCAAGTTCCTTCACCTCCAGGAAGCCTCCTCCGACTGGAACATAACAAGAATAAATATGAAGCCTTGCACTTGGGTCCCAGAACTCAGGGAATGTGGGATCACATGCTTTGTGAAAGAGAGTCAGAGTATCTTTCTTGAAAGTGGGTTCTGTGTTAGACAGCAGTGTGACAGGTATACCAAAAATTAACACAAACTCAGGCCACATCATTAGAGGTATAACCCAGACTTGGGCGGGGAAAAGCCTTTGTTCCTTGGACTCACCAGAGCCAGCCAGGAGTGTCATGGATGCTTCTGGGGCCAGTCCAGGGAGAGGGACATGGGCATTTGGTATGTGTTCTGTAGAGTGCTGGTGGAGTGGGGAAGACCAATCATAAGGGGGTGACTGGGAGTTCAGAGGGTGGCCCGGGTAAGAGGACACTCATGGGGGACAAGAAAACAATCTCCAAATCCATGCAGTGACATCATCATGGGAGACAGATTGAAATGTGGTTCTTGGGGGGCAGGGGTTAACGAGAGGGCAGAGTTGGAACCAACCAAGGATGCTACTGGGAGGCAGCCCTAAACTCAGTACAAGGGAGACGTTCCCATGGAAAAACCAGGCAATGACGGGAGCAGCTGCTTCAAACTGTAGTGAGCTTCCCATCCTGGGAGTGTAAGCAGAGGCAGAGGGGATTTGGGCATGAGCTGGGACATGGACTAGATGACCTTTAAGATCTCTTCTGGTCTTGAGGGTCCATGATGCAATGACCCTTCCCCCGTAAGCTACCCCATCCCATCACTCCGACTCACCAGGCTCTCTCCCTCCTCTGTGGCAAGTGCCACACTCCTCTCTCTTGAGAACTGTCAGGTCTCTAAGGTCTGGGACTAGACCTTCCCATTCATTCACTCATTTCATCATTTATTCAGCCAATCATTCTTGATACCTCTCTGTGCAGTGCCCTGCATCAGGCACTGGGCCCCAATATCAAGCAGATTAGGTTTGCCCCATAGGAGTTCACAGTCTGATGGGGGTGGCAAACATGCCAATTGAGAGTGACAACCAGTGTGACTAGGGCTGGGGTGCAGGGAAGCACAGGAGTTGTGAGAGCCCAAACGAGGGAACGTAATTTAGTTTGGGTGTCAGGGAAGGCTTCCTGGAGGAGGTAGCACTTGAAATCTGCCTTGAGGGTTGTACACAGGTTCTCTGGACACGGAGATGCACAGAGTGGAGGCATCTCCTAGTGTGGGTACATGTGTGTGCGTGTGAGTGGGACGGGGCGGGGGAAGATGTTCCTGGCTGAGGGCAGCATATAAGCAAAGGCCTGAGGACATCAGGGTACCTGGTATGTTCAGGGGTGGTCGAGCTTCAGTGTGACTGCAGGGAGAGCTGGAGTTGGGGGAGGCAACTCCCAAGGGGCCCTGGAGTAACTACTCACGGCACAAGGCCTCCTCCTCGTCCTCGCCGTGGGCACAGGTGTGGACGCCATCACAGACCCTGCTGGCTGGGATGCAGCTCCTCCGGTCGTGGCATAGGAAGCCCGTCCTGTTCATCTGTGTCACACAGGGCTGGGCCCCTGAGTGGGCAGGGCGAGCCCCGGAAGGGTCAAGGGTGGTGTTTACAAGGGCATCACCAAGTTCTCCCCACTGAGCCCCACCTGAGCTGGGGTGAGAGGCTGGGGCAGTGGGGAGGACACTGGGCTCAGCGTCAGAGATGGGGTCCAAGCCCCAGGTCAACCACTTGCCAGCTGTGTGACCATGGGCAAATGACCCAACCTCTCTGTGCCTCAGGTTCCTTTCTGCAAGATAGGGATCATAGCACACACCCCACAGGACAGTTGGGGAGATTACATAAAAGCCTCTGTGTGTGGGCTTCCCTGGTGGCACTGTGGTTGAGAGTCCGCCTGCCGATGCAGGGGACACGGGTTCGTGCCCCAGTCTGGGAGGATCCCACATGCCGCGGAACGGCTGGGCCCGTGAGCCACGGCCGCTGAGGCTGCGTGTCCGGAGCCTGTTGCTCCGCAACGGGAGAGTTCACAACAGTGAGAGGCCCGTGTACCGAAAAAAAAAAAAAAAAAAGCCTCTCTGTTTGAATAACCCTAGAGAGAATGCAGAGAAAGTCATGGTTTATTGAATGACTGTCTCACGGGGAGTTCCTGAGGGCAGTGCTCAAGTCAGTGAAGTGGCTTTCACAGTGGGGCTCCTGGTGCAGGTGAAGGTGTCAGAGGCAACGTCCTGGGGCTGGCTGGGGACCGTTATGCCACAATCCCTTACATCTGGGACAACTTTACGGGCTGCAAAGCGCCTTCACATTTTTATTCTATTGTTTCCCCAAAAACTTCTGTGAGGTGTCATCATTAGCCCCATTTCCTAGATGAGGAAAGTAAGACTCAGAGAGGTGTGACATGCCTGGCCACACGGCTAATAACCCAGGCTGCTGCCTCTGCTCTTTCCTGAGGCCGGGTCGCCTCCCCAGCGTCCAGGAATGGTGGGGACCATCTGAGTGTCTATCCTTCTGAGAGTCTGCCCTTCCATCCCACTGCGGGGAACACCCAACCCTGGGGCCTCCCCCAAAGAATTAGGGGAGAGAAACCGACAGACGGACTGGGAGGTCCGGCTCCGCAGGCTGTGCATGTGTACACGCATGAGTGCAGGTTGGACGTGGGAGCGGGTTTGTGCCTGTGTGTTTGTGCACATGTGAACCACGGCTCATCTCCTGGAACTGCCTCAGCTAGTGTGAGGGGGCCGACCCTCAGAGACAGTTACATTGTCACACACACACAGCTGCTCACACAGACATACATCAGTACACTCGCACATATACAGACATGTACACACACGGGCACACACACACAGATATGTACCTGCATACACAGACGTGTGCATAGATACCTGCACACACACGTACACGCACACATAAACACACAGACGCACGGGTGCATACATGCAGGCAGCTCCTTGCGTGCTCATATCTATCCCCAGCGCCCATGCTCAGGCATGTGGGGTACTGTGGATTTTACCCCCACTCTACCTGTCCCCTTAGCACCTCCTGCTAGGTGACAGAGCCATCTCTCAGAAAGGTAGGCCTGCTGACACCCTGCCCCCAGCTTAATCCCCGCCCATGGCTCTCTGGATGGTGACCTCGCTCCCCAGTGCAGCCTTTGAGGCCCTGGACCTCGGCCCCACCCACTGCTCTGTCCTTCGTGTCCACTGACCTTCTCCTCACATTTCCTCCCATCCCAGGGACTCTGCACAGGGTGTTCCCTGTGGTTTTCCTGCCACCCCTTCCACTAACCAATCCCACTTTCCCTTCATGCCTCAGCCCCCTTTCACTGCTCAAGGAGCCCTTCCTGACTCCTGGACTGGGTCAGAGCCCTGCTCCAGACTCTCAGAGCCCCCACTAACCCTGCCTTACTGTACTTATTGGATTAACATCCGCCTCACTCTCCAAACTGTTAGCTGCGTGATGGCAGGGTCGGTGTTGGGGCTCACCACTGAAGTCGGGCCTCAGGGATATGTCGGACAGGTCCCTGTCCTCTGTGGCGAAGGCAGACATGCAGATGGATGGCACCACCCAGGGTAAGCAGACTCGGGGAAGAGGAAGTGTGAGAGTTATGGGAGCTGAGACAAGGCTCCTAAACCAGGCAGGCAGGGAGGTCTTCCTGGAGGAGGTGGCATCAGAGCTGGGTCCTCTCAATAGCTCATGCTTATAGATGTGCAAATGGAAGCTCAGAGATGTGTATATGTCAGTGTCTGTGTGTGTCTGCACATGCACCCTAAGGAACTGTCCAAAAGTCATTTCATGGAGAAGCCAGGCAGGGTCAGTTTTCCCCCATCTCTCTGTGTCCCCCTCTCCTCCCAACAAGTCTGACCCACCCTTTCTTGCCCACCCTGACCTGGCGTGCGAGGTGGGGGTCCAAGGATGGCGACCAGGGCAATCAGGGCTGCAAGAGTTGCCAGCAGGAGCATCAGGAAGGCTGAGAGGCAGGCCCCTCGGCACGAGCAGCAGAAAGGGCTCCGGTCTGCTGTGTGGGGTGGGAAACCAGTGATGGAGCAGCCAGTGCTGGGGCCCAGAGATTCCCTGCCCTGACTGCTACTAGTGGTCTCTACCCACTGGGGTCCTGGAGGCAGGACAGGCTTCCCTGGAGGAGAGGGCTCCCAAGTCCACCATTATGTTCTCGGCTCTGCCTGTGGGCCACCCCCACCAAACACCTGTCTCTGGCCCAGGTCCAGTTGCTGGTGAGTGGCAGTCAGGATAAGGGTCCCAGGTCTCTGCTCCACCCCCCTCACCCTCCTGTCCTTCCATGAGGCTGTCTCCTCAGGAGGAAGAGAGAGACGTACACCTGCGTATCAAGCCCCTACCGTGGGGCAAAGACCAAAGCAGGCCCTTCATAGCCATTATTTGTAGTTTTCAAGACAACATTTATTTTATAAATGAGGAGACTGAGGCTCAGAGAAGAAAAGGTTCAGGTCACCTTGTGTGGAGCTGGGATGTGAATCCACACTTATTTGCTGCCCAAACGGGTGCCCTTTCCACATGCCAACTGATTGCTCATTCTGGAGCCCGTCAGGATGCTGATTGGAATCCCAGCTATACCACTTTCCAGATGGGCCACACTGAAAAGCCACTTTACTTCTCTGTGTCTGTTTCCTCAAGTGGAAAATGGGGGTCATAATGCCTACCTTAGAGTTGTTGAGTGGATTAAGCTAGGTATTGTATCAGAACAGTGCTTGGGACATAGTAAGTGCTGTAAAGGTTTTAGCTACTATTCATATTTATTGAGCATCTACTATGTGCCATTCTGTATCTGAAGTACTGTGGAAATAGGTGCTGTCCTCCTGCTTTAACTGATTTCGATCCTTTAATATTTGCTTGCTTGTGAAATAATGAAACAAAGTCTTCTTCGGATCCTACTAGATGCCCTGCTCTGTAGAGGACACAAAAGCAGTCACAGCTCTGATCCCCTTGCCCTCCAAAAGCTTGTAGTTGCACTTAGAAGACAAGATGTAGACAGGTAAAAAGAAGAGTGTGGGCACTCCTGCTGTCCTCTGGGGCACAATTATCTCAGAGAGGGGGCAGGAACGGGTCTGATGCATCTACGTCCCCAGGATCCAGCCTGGGGACATAGTAGGCAGGCACACAGTAGGTGCTTTCTGAATACTCTGATCTAGAGATCCAGGAAACAAGGGAAGGGCCCAATTCAGGTTAGTTCAGGTCATTTCCATATAATCCATTCACATTTCCAGAGCTGCCTACTCTGTACTCAGACTATACTTGTACACCAGCTGCTCACAGAGCCAGGCGGCAAGTGTGGTTAAGAAAGCGTGAACAAGGTGTCATGGTGCTTGAAGGCGGGTGGGATTTCCACAGGCAGGCGAGGGGAAGGTGCGAGGAGAGAGCACTCCAGGCAGAGAGCGCCTGGATGGGATATGGGGGACAGCAAGTGGCCCTGTGTGTCCGGAGCCTGGAGTGGGCATGCATTGGGAAGGGAGACGATAGCCGATCTATGCTGTAGGAGACGCAGCATAAATCTAAAACCCATATTCCCTGCAGCCTTAGTCCGTGGCTCCCTTGTAAACTCAGGTAACCAGGGAGACAGCGGGAAGGCTGGCAAGGAGCAGCATCCTGGTTGGCCAAGCAGCCAACTCCTCAAACATTTGTGCAGCACAGGCCGGGTGGGTGGGGTCACGGGAGAGCCTCGGGGCCCACGGCCAGATGAAGGCTGCACTTCAAAGCCTGAAAGCCCTTAGGTGCCGATGCCCCAGGGGACAGATGGGGAAAGGAGGCCATTTTCCCACATCATGCCCACCGTGAGCCAGGCTTGAAATAGACAAGCGCCAGTGTGGAGCAGCAAAGGCACCGGGGCTCTGCAACCAGAGGGACCCTGATTCAAATTTGAACCCTGCCTCCCTCCTCCCATCCGTGTGGGACCCCAGCTTGGCTGAGCTACCTTCACCTCCCTTCACCTCAGCTGCCTCATCTGTTATTGCCCCCTAAGAGGAGCCCCTCTCAGAGCTGTCCTGAGGGTTGAAACAGGCCCTGCGATGCCGCGCACATAACAGGGCCTTGATCCTCGATCCTTGATAGTTATTAGTAGTAGCTACCTCTCTGGGGCTGTTTCCTTAAGCGATCAAATGAAGGCCAAGATTGGAAACACATAGCAGTTCTGAATAAATGTGTTCTTTCCTTCCTTTATTCCACAGAGGTAAAGCAAGCTGTCCTGGTCGCAAGGTGAGCCAGTGGCCAAGAGCAGGTGCTAAGTAAGTGCGTAATCCTGCCTACTTTATCCCTCAGAGGTAAAGAGAATCACCAGGCCACCCTCTGAGCCAGGGACTCGACTCCAGAGCTCTTTCCTCTATAGGTTACCGGGGGCGCTGTATGTGGCTCTGTGCCTGTGAGGTGGGCAGCACACAGTAGGTGCTCCACACATGCTTGTGCAAGGAGAGAATGAACCACCCTGTTAAACAAACGGCTGTCATCATGGTTGGCCAGGATGCTGGGAGCAAGGGGACAGAGGTCTGAGAGAGCGGGAGCCTTAGGGAGCCCCCTTTGTGTCTCTGTAGCAACGGCCCAGCTTCAAGGGAGCCCCACGTTGGGGAGGGACTGGCCCCAGGCCCTCCGTCCTTTACCTTGCCTTCTGGGGAGGGCTTTGCTTCCAGCGGCAGCAGCATTGCCATCCCCCTGCCCAAGAGAACAGAGTGAGGGGTGGGCTGAGGTGAGGCGAGGTCCAGCCTCAGGGAGCCAGACTGAAAAGTTTTTCAGATGTGTCACCAAGAGCCTCGGGGGAAACCACGGGCCCTCCCACTCCAGCATGCTGAATGCCCCAAGCTCATCACGTCCACTTCACGTTCCCACACCCATGCCTGCACTGTGCCCTGGAAGGCCTTTTCCTCCACTGTCCACTTGGCAAACATTCATCCTTCAAACCAGCTCAGGCGGCTCCCCTTGGAGAGGATCCCTCTGATATCCCCTCCCATAATGTCGATCGTTCTCTCCCTTGGCCTCTTCTCCCCTCCCAGCACTTATCACCTGAACCGTGTTCCTGGTTCACCTGTTGGGTCCCCGTAGAGAGCCTCCAGGGTGGTGGAGGACCGGAGTCACCTCAGTGTCTCCCCTCTTTACTGCCCACCCTTAGCCTGAGGTTGGCTCCCCCTGGTCAGGAGCTGTCTCAGGGCAGCTCTTACCTGGGGGAAGATCTTGTTCATGTCTCCGGCTCCCGGCTCCAGTCTCCGGGCCCTGGGTGGGTGCAGAGAACTCAGCGCAGGTTCCCTACCTGTCACCAGGGGCAGCCTGGAGGAGGGATGACAGCAGGCCTCGCCTGGCCGCACCCTCCCTGTGGGCAGGCCCCTCCCAGGCTGCCTCCCAGGCTGCGGAAAGGGCAGCAGGGCCCTGCTCCTGCCTGGCCCTTCCCCACTCTGCAGTCTGACAGCGACACTCCAAGGTTGGAGTTCTCATCCCCATGTTATAGGCGGAGAGTCTGAGGTTCATAGAGGGAGAAACTGCCCTCAAGTCACACAGTGTGGGTTTGGTGGGGGCATTAACCCAGGAATTTTTCAGGGTGTGATTTTTCCTCCACATCAATTATGAGACTGGAGGATATCAGGCCCCGCAACTGCATGAAGATCCAGGCAGAAATACGCAGGATTAACGTTCCAGTGGCTAAAAAGCAGGGGTCATTTTTTTTCATTGATGTTTGTTCAATTAAATATGTAACCTAGGTGGAAAGAATATGCATTTCCCACTAAAATTATAAAGCAAATATAATTTTAAATTATTTTCTTTAAAAAAGTGGCCATGTACTTTAAATTTTTCCGGAGATGATGCCTGTGATGGGGGAGGGGTGGGGGCAGGTTGCTTCCCTGAATAATGCCTTCTACCAATTCAGCTCATCCCTCTGCTGAGGAGACCAACAACCTGGGAGCTTAAGGGTCTGGTTGGAAGCCCTGGACCAAGGGAGGAGTGGTGTCCACTTCCAGAAGTGAGCTTGGGGGCTCCAGGGAGGGTCCCTCTGTACGTAGGCTGCCTCTGATGCCCATGGGTTGCCTAACCTGTAACCAGACTTTTCTTTTTTGTTGGGATATAAACTACCAAGTCCAAGGGGATGGGGGTGGAATGGACAGACTCAGCGGCAGCGCTCAGAAGGCGGCAGCGCTGGGAAGGGCTAAGCTATAGGTCAGGGGAACACGATTCTCACGCGGGCCCTGCCACTGGCTCTGCCGTGGGCAAGTCATTTCCTTTCTCCGAGTCTCAGTTCTCTTGTCCAGAAAAAGAAGGAATTGAACTGGATGAAGAGGATGTCTTAGTTTGGGGATCCCCATAATCAAACCTAAGACCAGTTTTGAAGGCAAGCAGATTTAAGAGGGAGCAATCCCAGGAAGCACCGGGGGAGTGAGGGAAGTGAGGCTCCAGTAACAGGAGTGTTATCACACTCATCCCACTGTGGGCAAGAGGAACTTTCTCTTGCTAAGGATTTCGGGAGAAGATGCACATCAGAGTCACCCCACCCGAGGGTAAGGGAACTGAGGTGTGCATTTGCCAGTTCTTGCCAGTCACTGGCTGAGAACTGCTGGAGGGTATTTATTCCTGGCACCCCTTGGCCCGCCTTAGGCAAAGAGATGCCAGTGTTGGCAGCTGCAAGCTAGGCTGATGTGCCCTGAAATGGAAAGGGCTGAGGGGTACGGGCAGGACCCTCATGGCATGTGCTGAAGATGCATCGACATTTTACCTTGCATGCCAGCTCCAACTGATTGTTGAGAGTGTCTGGAACATGAGGTTCAGAAGGATTATGAGGTCAGGACTCAGGATTTTGTGATTGAATAGTGATGTCTGCCATGGGTATAAGAATGGAGAGTGGTATCATGCATGATGACCATTTTGCCATTCTGGGACCAACACATGTCCTTCAACTCTGGCTTTCCTTTTTTTTTTTTTGATAAATTTATTTTATTTTTATTTATTTCTGGCTGCATTGGGTCTTTTTTGCTGCTTGCGGGCTTTCTCTAGTTGTAACGAGCGGGGGCTACCCTTCGTTGCGGTGCACAGGCTTCTTATTGCAGTGGCTTCTCTTGTAGCGGAGCACGGGCTCTAGGGCACGCGGGCTTCAGTAGTTGTGGCACACGGGCTCAGTAGTTGTGGCTTGCAGGATATACAGCGCAGGCTCAGTAGTTGCGGCGCACGGGCTTAGCTGCTCCTCAGCACGTGGGATCTTCCCGGACCAAGTCTCAAACCCGTGTCCCCTGCATTTGCAGGCAGATTCTTAACTACTGCGCCACCAGGGAAGCCCTGGCCTTTCTTGACTGTGATTCTTTAGTGTTCTTTTATGAAAAGACTCTTCAGGGATATGAAATTTCCCTTCCTCTGGACTCCTGCTCCAGTCCAGGTACAGCCACACCTGGCTGTGCTGGCAGCATTGTATCTCTCCAGGGCTCAGGCTGTCACCAAGAACCCTTGAGTGAAGGGCAACAGGGGGTCCTGGAAAGATGGAGGAGAGGCCCTGGTGCCTCAATCCCTGAACTTCCTGGTGTCACAGCCAGGTTATATTGAGGAGAAAAAGGACTTGGGCTGCATTGTACAACATCCACCTCCACCCTGCTGGGCTCCCTTCCCTGCTTGGGCCATGGCACACCTGGGTAAACTTCTAGCAAGAGTGGGAACTTTGGAGCTGATGGTCCAAATGGTCCCATCACTAGTTGTGTGACCTCTGATACGTCACTTAACCTCTCTGAGCTTCAGCTTTCCCATCTACCTCTCTAAACTTCTTTTCCACTCATTCCTGAAGAAAGGTGGTGCCCTAGTAGATGGACCTCTTCGTCCTCCCCACTCAATACCCAACACTGCACCAGGCTCCCTTGGCCCACCTGCTCCAAACTCTCCCTTCTTCCCCCCTCCCTTTCCCTGGGAAAAAAGTTTCAAAAACTTAATACAGAAAACTTGGAAGAATAATGTATCCACCATCCAGAGATAAAAATCGTTAAAATTTTTGTCATTTTTGCTTCAGACTTCTTTTTCCATCAAGTATAGCAAAAATTGAAGGTCTCTTATTTCCCCAGTTTTATTATTCCTTCCCTCCCTCCCCAGAGTCAACCAGTTTCCTGAATATGCCTTGCATGGTTCCAATGGCTGGTTTTTACACACTCTCTAGACACACACATACACATACATCTAGAATCACAGTGCAGGGGCCCCTCAACTTTACCAGATATGGCCAAACTGCTCTTCCAGGTGGTTGTACCAGTTTGCGCTCCCATTAGCAGCATGTGAGAGTTTCTGTCTCCCCAGTCTGTCTTGAAAGTGTCAGACTTTCCAACATCCATCTCAGTGTGGTTTTTTTTTTTTCGCTGTGTTGGGTCTTCGTTGCTGTGCGCGGGCTTTCTCTAGTTGCAGCTAGCAGGGGCTACTCTTCACTGCAGTGCACGGGCTTCTCATTGTCGTGGCTTCTCTTGTTGCGGAGCACAGGCTCTAGGCACGCAGGCTTCAGTAGTTGTGGCATGTGGGCTCAGTAGTTGTGATTTGTGGGCTCTAGAGCTTAGGCTTAGTAGTTGTGGCGCACGGGCTTAGATGCTCCGTGGCATGTGAGATCCTCCTGGGCCAGGGCTCGAACCCATGTCCCCTGCATTGGCAGGCAGACTCCCAACCACTGTGCCACCAGGGAAGCCCTCGGTGTGGTTTAATTTGCGTTTCTCTAGTAATTCCTATGGCCACCACCAATTGCTAACATTTATTGAACACCTATTTTGCCACATGCTGTACTACATGTGTTACGTATATTAACTCATTCAGTCCTCCCAACCACAGATGATGGGAACTATTATTATCTCCATTTTACAGGTGAGGAAATTGAGGCACAGAAACAATAAGTTACTCGCCCAAGGTTCACAGTTGAAAGGAAGCATAGCTGGGATGCAGACTTGGGTGGCTGAAAAGTTCACACTCTACTCCTACCTATCCCCTCACTTCTCAAAAGTGTGGTCTTTGGACCAGCAGCATCCTCATCATCTGTGAGAGATGGGGTCTCACCCCAGAACTACCAAGCCAGAACCTGCATTTTAACAATGTTTTTCCATGTTATGGAAAAAGCCAAACGAACTTTTTGGCCAACCCAGTATATTGGTCATATGGATTTCTTCCCTGGTGAATGGCTTTTTCCTATCTGTTGCCCATTTTTCTATGGGTGGTTTATCTTTTTCTTATTGATTTATGGATTTCTTTATGTTGGATTTGAATCATTTGTTGCATGGATCATACATCTCTCTCCCAGTCTGCAGCTTGTCACTTGCTTAGAGTGATTTTTGCTGGCTCCCTCCACTTTTCTAAATCCATCTTTCTTGCCCAGAACCAGGCAATAATCTCACTTCATGAAGCCTTCTTCGACTCTCCCCCTTACCCTGGATTTACCTTTCCCTATATTCCTTATGGTCAAGGGCCCCATCTTACCCTGGCTGTGGCTAGCGGAGACCCTCTGCACATGAGATCAGTAAACCTCACCTTGAGTCAGGCAAACTTGAGTTTTTATCCCAGTTCTGCCAAATTAATACCTACCTGATTTAAGATGGCAAGTCACAGCCTCTCTGTTTCCTCATCTGAAGAATGGGGATAAGAATACTTACCTCAAAGAGTTGTGGTTAGAACGAAGCGAGTGCACATATGTGAAAGGGTTCTGCACCCTGGGAGGGTGCACTATTGTTTCTGGATGACTTGGTTTGTTTATAATTACAAAGAGATCTGCTTGGGGGCTGGGACTGCTTCATAGTCCAGTGCCCGGCTCTGGGTTGGACAATGCTAAGTGGGCACCACAACTAGATTGAGCCAGGGACCTGAGAGATCAGCTTCCGTAACTGCCTAGAGGTGAGGCCAAGTCCCTGCCTCAATATTTACCACTCCTCCCCTGTGCCTTCCATAACTCTGAGAGCTCTGGCTGGCCACCTCTCCTCTCTGGGACTGTTACCTCAATTCTAAACTGGAGATGTTAAACCCCATCCTGCTTTCCTAGAGGGATGCTGTAAGGACCCATTTAAAATGATAGAGTGCTATAAAGGGCTTTGCAAAAGTTATGGGGAATCAATAGATAAACTTCATCATGAAATATCTAAGTAGACACTTTTACAAGACAGCTTATAATATTGCTTAGTGCAGATGATTCAAATTTTATTGATGCTTACAGACTTAAGTGTTATGAAATATTCAGATGTGGGGCTCCAATAATGACTGCATGGTGGTATATCCTGAGGTAACATTATCAAGAGCTTTGGTTGAAACCTCTCATTTCTAATCAGTTGTTGATTTCTTTCCATCCAAGCCTTCAATTATTGCTGCAACGTTGCAAAATAATTCAGGTATGAAAAACATACAAGAAACAGTAAAATGAACCCAAATAATTTAGAATTGAAGAGGCAAACAAAAATATTTTACTCTTAAAACGACGAAGTAAAATTAGACAACCTCTAAACCAGGGGTTTAGTGAACTTGGATGAGAAAAAAATTAAATATTTTCACTAACGTCTAACTGAAATATAGCATTTCCTTCAATTATGAACATAGGCAATAAATGACAGGACTGTTAGCAGTACTGTGACTTTATCATTAATAGAAATCAGATTTAGATATCACAGATGTTGCAGAGATTTCACAACAGTGGTTTGAAATTACTTTGAAATTCCAATAGATTTAGAACCACCAGTAGGCCTTATTTTATGTGCTAATAAAGAAGTACATATATACATAATTGCAAAATTTTGAAAATACCTTAATAACTATATTTTAATATAGTTTACTTTGCAATCCTGCATACTTAGTTTTATGCATGTGAAAACATTATTCTGAGAAACAGTCCATAGGCTTCACCAGATTATCAAACGGGTTCATGGCATGAAAAAGGGTTAAGAACACCTGCTCTAAACAGATAAGTCATTAACATCACAGGAAGAGAATACTTAATAGTGAAATATGTAAAGCTGGCTTCGACAATTACACATTTCAGAAAAGGTATATAAACTGTACTTCAGAACTTACAGTATTGCAAGGAGTCAGAAAATCCACACTAATTGTACCATCTAGCTTTCCACAGAAGGCTGCATTTCCCACTATCTCAATCTTTTATCTCTGTCACTGTACATACCTCCACCCCCAGACTCTAGTCTAGAACAAGTAGTCAAAGAAAGAAAGATAAAAAAGGTAGCTCATACTGATGATACTCATATGCAAACATAACCTGCTCAGCAACTGGAAATGTGGTGGGAGGGGTTCAGGAGCACCTGGGTTAGTTGAGGCTGGGCCGGCAAGCCTAGAATTTGAGGACGGTGATAAGTTGACCAAGTATTGTGGTTTAAAGATTTAGCCCAATGTGAAATCTGGTAAGAAGCTTAGGAATGCATGGGACAGCCTTCCCAGTTTGCTTGGAAATACTCAGATTGTGACTGTGACCCAAAGACTAGGCTTACCATCCAAACAATAAGGTGGAGGAACAGACAGCCTTATACATAAAAGCTCAAAAATACACGTGAAACACAATGAAATAGGATTACTGGGCGTTCAAAAACAAAAAGAAAACCCTGGGAAGGGAATGGAATTTCCCATTTCTCTGTGGCTGGATAAGCACAAAATTTAATAGACCCTGGTGGTTACCGTAGAGCTAAGACATTGCTGGCCTCTGGACTCGCCCCTCTGGTCTATCGTGCACGCTGCTGCCACGTGCATCGTTCTAAAGCACTGCAACTCTTGCTTAAAACCTTTCTATGCTTTCCACCTTGCTCAGGACCAAGTCAGGTTTAATGAGGTCCTTTATTATGTGATCCGCCAAGCCCTATCTATAGCTATACCTTTGTATGCTCTGTGTCTGCCTGCTAAACAGTTATTGTTCCCCACCCTCCTGCCTCTAGGTCTTTGAGCATACTGTCCCCACTGCCTGGAACACTGCTCCTTATATTTTGTTTGGCTTCCCTTTTCCCTCTAGGTTTAAGCTTGGTTATCACTTCCTCCCAGAAGTTCGGGGTCCCCTCACAGTACTCCATGCTTATCTGGTCACAGCACTTACCACATTAATAATAGTCTGTCTCCCTCTTTAAAATCTGAGCGACCAGAGTTGGGCACTGGGTCTTGTTTGTTGTTGCAGTCCCATCTCCCAGCATGGGGCTTGGCACTCGGGCTCTCAAGTGGTTGTTGAATGGTTAAACTGTGGATCTCTAATATGGTATCTCGGCAAAAATCACTACCGTGGTGTGGGGACTCAGCTGAGAATGTTATATAGACTGCACCAAAGGTTGGGGGGCCTGATTAGCTTTATCGAAAAAGGTCTAGAACCCTCTGATTCTCCACATGTAGTCCTAAGATACTTCAGAGCCCACAAAAATTATAATATATTTAAATATATTTAAATATATATTCAAATATATTTAATATATTATATATTTTAAAAATCATAATGGAAATGGCACATTTACCTAAGATAAAGCCACACAGACTAATAATAAGGGATAAAGTTTTTGCTTTTGGCTCAGAGTGAAAGTACCAGGTTTCACACGCTAATGAGCAGCTCAAATTCGCTGATAATACATCATATGAATTTCTGAGATAAGATTGAGACCAGATAATCTGGTAATTTCTGATTTACAAAAAATATATCACATATAAAAGGTATTCATGAAGTTTTGTGAAAAGATTGGGAATCTTGGGCCTAAATCATTCATTATGGTGATTTCTACTGTGTTTGTAATTGCCTGAATCAGTGTATCTCTTACACCAGGGACCTGAACCAAGCAAGAAGGACCTTAGGAGTCTGGGAGGTTTGAACCAGAGACTCAAGGGTCTTGATAATTGGCCTAGAACCAAGGCAAGCTTCCCAAGAAGATGCTGTGTGGTAGGAAAGAAGGTGATACGTGTCTAATGGAAACAAGTAAAGTTGGGTCCACCCAAAGGGCTAAACTGTTACTTTAGAAGGGGCCAGTTTCTTTGCTTTTGTTGCAATTTTCAAGTCACATATTTTTATGCTGTATACCTTTGGCGGGTGGTGGTGGTGGTGGTGATTTTTCTTTTCTTTTTTTTAAAAGTAAAACTGGGGCTTCCCTGGTGGCAGAGTGGTTGAGAGTCCGCCTGCCAATGCAGGGGGCATGGGTTCGTGTCCCGGTCCGGGAAGATCCCACATGCCGCGGAGTGGCTGGGCCCGTGAGCCAAGGCCACTGAGCCTGCGTGTCCGGAGCCTGTGCTCTGCAGTGGGAGAGGCCACAACAGTGAGAGGCCCGTGTACCGCAAAAAATAAATAAATAAATAAATAAAAATAAAAGTAAAACGTCAGTCTGGTTTAATCATGTGAAAATAAAAAGGCAGGACACAAATATTTGAGTGCCTGATAAATAACAGGAAAGATTGGGTATTTCCTCACACAAGGAATTGTCTCTTACAAACAAGAGGGGAAAGTTTGTCTAAACTTGGATCAATGCCTTCAAGAGGATTGAGGGTATCTCAGGGGTATCTCATTCGGGAAGCAAAGAGAAACAAAACCAAGGGAAGGTGGAAGAGCATAGGACAATTATACAGTTGCTCTTTCTTATCGAGATATTCTTTCGTATTGTTTTGTTTTTATAAGGGAGGCCTTTCCTAATAGTGGGCTCTCTGACTCCTATAAATCTGCAGCATTTTGAATATATTCCCCTCAGTTGGCCTCACTGGGTGCATTGCAATTAAATGTGTGTCTGATTAATGAACGTAAGTGTATACCATGGGTGGTAAATAAGACAACTGGGCTTATTTTTTTTAAGGTAAATCCAATCCATTTCTCATGTTTTATAACTGTTTTCTCAGAAAAAATCAGAAAGAGACTGCCTGACATACTTTCTAACCCTCTATCTTCCAAATCTAGACAACCTACTATTTAAAAAAGCAAAACCTATATTTTGTGACCAAAGCCTTACTTGATTAGTTAATTGTATTTTCTTTTGACTCAGAGAAAGCTAATGACTAGGCTGAAGGCAAGTGTGTGACTCACTCTTTATTCAAACAGCACTACTGCAGTTGCCAGTAATGCCCATGTGAGGAAAGTATTGGTTAGCAAAGTCATTTAACATTTCACGTCTAATGACACTGCATCACATTAAGACTGTGGTGTACTATGTTACTTGATGTCACTCTTATTTTTGTATCTGTATTATTGACAATAATAATAAAGGAATGATAATAACAGTTTTTGCAAAGTGAATTCTATACTTAATTGTACAACATGAGAGTCTAATTCTTACTATCAAAATGAAAAGCTTGGGGCTTCCCTGGTGGCGCAGTGGTTGAGAGTCCGCCTGCCGATGCAGGGGACACGGGTTCGTGCCCCGGTCCGGGAAGATCCCACATGCCGCGGAGCGGCTGGGCCCCTGAGCCATGGCCGCTGAGCCTGCGCGTCTGGAGCCTGTGCTCCGCAGCAGGAGAGGCCACAACAGTGAGAGGTCCGTGTACCGCAAAAAAAAAAAAGAAAAGCTTTCTCTGATAATATCTTTAACTTATACTTGATATGCTTTCTAACAGAGAAAAATAGTTCTTTGGAAAGATCCATCCAACAAAAAAATCTATAGCCTGTGCAAAATAACATAAAATGCATTTGTGAATCATTTTTGCTTTAATTTGCTCCCTGATCATCATATAGCAATAAACAGACATAGAACATTTCCTCATTATTTTCTGGGTTGGGTAGGGGTGAAAGAGAAGATCTGGAAAATTAGTATATTAACTCAAATTTCAGCACATAATTATTCAAATAAAATTTTAATGATTTCAGTTCAATACAACTGAAAATGTAGTGTATTAAAGGGCATTTTCTACTAAATTTCAAATTACAGATTGTGGGCCATTGCTGAGCAGGAGTGTCATATCCTACTGAGTATTCAACTTATTAACTAAGGTGACTGACATGGTAGGAGGTGGGGAAAAACAATGATCAGCTCACAGAATTTGGCTAAGAAAGGAAACAAACAAAAACAATGCAAATAATAATTAAAACAGCACAGATATTAGTAAAATAAAAATACAACCCCAAATATCCATCTCTTAAATTACTAGAAAAAAATTACAGGTAATATTACAGCAAATACAGTCGTCACAGATTTCAGTAACTTTATTTGCATTTAATAGTGATTTTTAAGTCCTATAGCCAATGAAACCATTTTAAAAAGCACTATGAGGAATGGAAATTTAGATGTCTATACACTTTTCTTAAAAAAAAAAAAAGCTTATATTTCTGAATGAGCAAGATTCACTTTTGCAGGTAGAGGCCCTGCTTCTTCATGATCTTCACCTTTAGATCTAACAACCACAAGAGAAGAAGCTGGATATCTGTTTAGCTTTTGTTCATTCACGAATTCCAAGTCACCATAGATACTCAGCTTCTGCAAAAAACAATCAATGAACATTAGCAATTTGGATAATTAGGAACCTCTCCAAGTAAGTCTTCAAAAATAGCAATTTAATCTGTGGGTATCTGGTAAAAAAAAATGTTCTATAAACGTCCTCAAGAATGCTTTTACTCAAAGTGTTACAGATATGTGATTCAGTTCCCAGTGGATGGCCAAAGAAAACTTTTCCACATGTACTGACTTAAAATACTTAGAAGTTAACAACTGAGCATCAAGAAAAATTGCTCAGGTTTAAATGGAGTAAGTGTGGTCATACAAGAGCATGGATTCTGGATGTTTGATGCCTTAAGTGATCAATTCCTTTAAGATCTTAGCTCTCCAACCAAGTGGTCAAATGATTTGGGGTTAAGTTTCTCTGCTACTAAATGTTCTAAATTAACATATATGGAAAATGGTATGTACTATTTTAAAAGGCTGTGAGTAGAACAAAGAATGCACATGAAATACTTTAACACTGATAGAAAGGTCTTCATCAACATATAAAAGCTCAAATTATTACTAACATATCCAAGAAGATAGATACTAAAACGAAAGAATGAAAGCATAACACAGAATCAGTGCAAATGTCATAAAATTCACTGAAGTATAATGGAAATGTCTAATATCTTTTGAGAGTAGGTCTATTTAGATATAGGCCTATCTCCTAAAGGAAAAAATAGAAAAGGAAAAGTTTTTACTAACAAATGGGATAGATTTTGTTGTTAATGCATATGGCAATAAATCTCTGATTCTGTGAAGTGCTGACATTATTGACAGGGAAACTGACTATATTAAAAAGATAGACCGACACAGAAGTACCTGATGTTGGAAAGGTGCTTTTAGAAGAGCTGAATAAAGAGCACCTTCAAAAGTTTAAGTATCTACAATACCAATACATGCTACAACATGGATGAACCTTGAAAACATTATGCTAAGTGAAAGAGGCCAGTCACAAGAGACCACACATATTGGTCGTCTATGGCTGGTGAAGATGCTTGGGAGGAAATGGGGAGTAACCACTAGTATGAGTTTCCTTTTTGGGGTGATAAAAAAGTTCTAAAAGTGATTGTCATGATGGCTGCTTACTTGAACACATTTCAGATGTGGTCTGCTGTCTACTGCTTCAAGGCAGTAACTATCCTGCACCAAGGAGGTGGCCCAGTACCTGACACTTTTCCAGTAAGAGAATATTTTCAAGACAAATTCAGTGGTTGATGGATTGGACATGGATCTGATACACTAAGTCCTCCTTAAAACCCAAATTAACATGTGATAATTTGCTCTGGGGCACAATGAAAGAAAAACTTTCACAACTCTATTTAACATTTAAAAACCTTGAAACAGTGACCAGGAACTGTTTAAATTATTTCAAACATCTATATGGAAGAAGCTATCTAGAAGATCAGGGAGAAAGAGCAAAATTCGTGCAGGGAAATGGATGGGAGCATATGGATAACCTCTAACCAGTATGTTTAGTGATTCTGTGGCTACTCTGTATTCTCAAATTACTAACCAAATACAAGGGTACAACAGAGGTATTTTCAAAAGTGTTACCTTGGGAAGTTTATTGCTCAAGTATCCTTTACGAAAAAAATTACTTAATGAGGTCCAGCAAAAGTAAAGAGAAAATCAAGAAAGAAAATAACATACAAGAAACAGTAGCAACTGAGATGACTTAGAAAATGGGAAGAAAGCCAGAACAAAATAAAAATGGGTTCCATTAAGCAGAGATATATGGAAGATCCTCCTGGGAACACTTTTAAGTAATTCAGTTTTATATTTGCCAGTGTTTTAATAGAACCAGTGTTCTACTTTGAATATTTATATAATCATAATACTGTAAATGCTGCCTAGTGGATTTTAATTTTTCAGATCAACCTATGAAAGTATATATACAGAAGAATGAGTATATTTTATTGTCAACAATCATAATAATTAATGAAAATTGAGACAGTATAAAAAGGGAGAAGGAAAGGCAGTAATGAGGAATCAACAGAAATTTGTAAAGCACTCACTAAATGTATACAAAATAATAATATACATTATAAAAACCAGCAACTGAGGGCTTCCCTCGTGGCTCAGTGGTTAAGAATCTGCCTGCCAATGCAGAGGACACAGGTTCAAGCCCTGGTCCAGGAAGATCCCACATGCTGCAGAGCAACTAAGCCCATGCGCCACAACTACTGAGCCTGTGCTCTAGAGCCCGTGAGCCACAACTACTGAGCCCACGTGCCACAACTACTGAAGCCCGTGCGCCTAGAGCCTGTGCTCTGCAACGAGAAGCCACCCCAATGAGAAGCCCGCCCACCGCAACGAAGAGTAGCCCCTGCTCACCTCAATGAGAGAAAGTCCGCGCATAGCAATGAAGACCCAACGCAGCCAAAAAATAAATAAATAAAAGAAATAAATTTATATATATATATTAAAAAAAAAACCAAAACCCAGCAACTGAAGAGATGGAAGTGAGACAGTATAAGGGAACTAAACTCATCCTTTAGTAGGAGGACATCAGATAATGTCTAAAATTGATAAAACAAGAAATAAAAGATAAAATTTTTAAATGGCAACTGCTTGGAAAAATTTTTAAAAACTATTGACTGGTTTATCTGAGAAGTGAGGAAGAGGAAGTCAATTTTATGTCACATGTATTACTTCTAAAAGTTAAAAATAAACTCAATTAGTATGTATTTGGGCTTTAGGCCTGCCTTTGCCACTAACCAGTTATGCAATCTTAGATGTACATAAATCTTTTCTAAAACTCATTTTCTTAACAGAATTTAGATTAAAAAGCTATGGCATTTACATAGTTTTCTGATTGTCTCTCTTGAGACTTAAAGCTTCTAAACAACAAGATTCTTGGTCTTTTTTTTTTTTAGACAAATAATGTTTATTATAGTTTAAGACATGTTTCACCTACTATTTAAAAAAATTAACCTAATTTATTTTTGGCTGCATTGGGTCTTCGTTGCTGCACGTGGGCTTTAACTAGTTGCAGTGAGCGGGGGCTACTCTTCGTTTCAGTGCACAGGCTTCTCATTGTCATGGCTTCTCTTGTGCAGCACGGACTCTAGGTACGTGGGCTTCAGTAGCTGTGGCTCATGGGCTTTAGAGCGCAGGCTCAGTAGTTGTGGCTTGGGCTTAGCTGCTCCACAGCATGTGGGATCTTCCCTGACCAGGGATCGAACCTGTGTCCCCTGCATTGGCAGGCAGATTCTAACTGCTGCGCCATGAGGGAAGCCCCCACCCTACTTCTTGAGTCATTGCAGCCTTTAACATTCAACTTTGTTCCACCTTCATGTTATTCTTCATTGTACCTCTAATCTCTTGAACAGGGCCTAGCACATCATATGTTATCCATAAGTGTCTGTGACTTACTAACATGAATGTTATTTGAAGTCTTCTAAAACCTTTCTTAACTAACCATTTGAAATCAGATGATCATGGTCTTGACAAATAAGAAAAAAGGATGCAAACAGATAATGAGATAACACTGAGGCAGCATTTGTATTATTATTTGTGGCTTTGGCAATTTTCTGAGGCTGCCTGGTCTCTAGAAAGGAATATCCAATATTGCTGAACCCTGTTTTTATAAGTCAGGTTTGACCTGCCTGACAAGGACCACTATGAATGACAACTCTTTATTATCTTAAATAGACAGCTCAACAAGAGAAAAGCATTATTTCATGAAGTTTCAAAAAAACATCATAAATGTGAAAGAACAGGGAAAAACAGTGGAGAAAAAAGGATCAAAATCTTTGTAAGTCACTCAAAATGATACTGCTTTAAGATCAACAAATGCCAACTCTTTCTGGCATTACTATCAAATGGTATATGATGAGTACCTACTATATACAAAACAGGCTAAGGATAAATTATTTCAGAACTTTCCTAAATAAAAAAAATAAAGCTGCTCATAAGTTTCCAAGACCACATTCCTGGCCCTTATTAGCACCATTTTAAGCTTTATTTGTAGTGAATGAAAAGGAAGCTTTTTATATTTCATGTTTGAGCTCAAGATACCAGGTCCATACTGAAGAGAAACATTCTCTCAGCAGGTCTATGATTTCCTATAAACACATAGGATTATATATATAAATAATATAACAAAATATAAATAACATTGCTCATTGCTTGTATTACTTAACATGGAGTCTCATGTTACTATGGAGAGGGGTCAGAAGTAACTTATGTTCCAATAATAAAATCAATGAAGAGGTTTTATGAAAGTAAAGTTTAAAATAGGTGGCTTTTGATTAAGAAAATGTGAATAATTTCCTAATGCTAAATTCTCAGTTACTTTTACAATAAATAAAGGAGAAAATACCAGGGAAGGAGTATTTACACTGCTATATTTTACAATAAGAAACAAAACATTAATATTGAAATAGTTTATACAGCTTGTTTTTTCTCCTTTTTGTTTTGGCTGCGCTGTGAGGCATGCAGGATCTTAGTTCCTCTACGAGGGACTGACCCCACACCCCTGCAATGGAAGCATGGACTCTTAACCACTGGATGGCCAGGGAAGTCCCAGTTAATACAACTTTTTTTTTTTTAATATATTTAGTTAATTAATTAATTTATTTTTGGCTGTGTTGGGTCTTTCTTGCTGTGCACAGGCTTTCTCTGGTTGCGGCGAGCGGGGGCTACTCTTCATTGTGGTGCACGGGCTTCTCACTGTGGTGGCTTCTCTTGTTGCGGAGCGTGGGCTCTAGGCACGCAGGCTCAGTAGTTGTGGCTCATGGGCTCAGCAGTTGTGGCTCGCGGGCTCTAGAGCGCAGACTCAGCAGTTGTGGCACATGGGCTTAGTTGATCCACAGCCTGTGGGATCTTCCCGGACCAGGGCTTGAACCCATGTTCCCCGCATTGGCAGGCGGATTCTTAACCACTGCGCCGCCAGGCAAGTCCTATACAGTTTTCAATTGTGAAAAGAAATCCACTAAAATGGCAATATGAAATAAGTTCTGGATGAGTGATTTTTTTCCTGCTTCTTTATAGATAACTTTATAAATTCTATACCAAGTATGTAGAATTTTTATAATTAAAAATACAGTTGAGTGCTTCCCTGGTGGTGCAGTGGTTGAGAGTCTGCCTGCCGATGAAGGGGACACTGGTTCGTGTCCCGGTCCGGGAAGATCCCACATGCCGCGGAGCGGCTGGGCCCATGAGCCATGGCCGCTGAGCCTGCGTGTCCGGAGCCTGTGCTCCACAGCGGGAGAGGCCATAACAGTGAGAGGTCCACATACGGCAAAAAAAAAAAAAAAAAAAAAAAATACAGTTGAAAAAACATTATTACTTAGCTAAAGTGTGGTTTCAGATACAAAGTAAAGCCTAAAAGCAGTGAATTCAAATAAGTGTTTTCGATATATTTTTCTAGAAGATGTATCTTAGGAAAGCATAGGCTCTTTGAGGGTGTCACCATACTTTTGATTGTTAAGGACAGGAAGAAGAGTTCTAGAGAGGGGAAAGAAAGTGACACCCATATGCAGACATCAGGAGGGAATGTAATAGCTGCCAACAGGACTCCATGTGTGTTTCTGACGCTTTAGGCTTTATGATCCAGGGGCCTGGGCATATGTGGGAACAACGAGGTGTTCTACAAACAACTTGGAAATAAGGGGAAAGAACTTCTCACAGAATTAAAGCTATACAATCAAGACAAAATTTATCACAGCAGAGACAACATCTAAAAGGAAGAAAAAGACCAGGAGTATTCTGAAAGGGAGGGACAGGTCCCCAGGTCTGTAAGATGTAACCAAAACCACAATGTGAAGCACTGTTATGTCTAAACAACACCAGAAGAGGAGATCAATTCCATAAGTCAAGTAAGGAGATAAGAGAGGAAAAACCATGAAATGTCCATCTAAGAACTGTTTCAGTATGAGAGTTTGAGCATCCTGACTCAAAAACATGAAACATGTGGTCCCAGTGGTGTTCAACTTCCTAGTGTCAAAAGAGGTTACACAGAAGATGAGCTCCTGATACAAGTAACATAATCAACTTCCCTAGTGATGACTCCAGGTTAACTAAAAAACTTAAGGGTACTGGCTTTGGAGTCAGATGACCTGGGTTTAAATTCTGGTTCTACCACTTACTAGTTATGTGACACTGGGGCAATAATACATTCTCTCTTTCAGTTTTCATATCTGGAAAAGAGGATAATAATAGTAGCCATCTCACAGAGTTACTGAAAGGACTAAATGAGCTAATTCATGTAAAATGCTTAGAACGGTGTCCAGCAGAAAATGCTCAACATTAGTCAGTAGTCCTGGGAACCAGAAGCCAGGTAGTGGTGATTTTATCAAGGTAAATTCCACCTGAGGCCAGTAATTCAATCTTTCCAGGAAATAACCACACCAATCTCTACGCGTATCTTTCTTTTACAAGGGGCATCCTAGAAGTAAAGAGAAGGAATTGTGCTAATGGAAGGAATAAAGTACCACAGTGTCAATAAAGATTTACTACTCTGCGTTTGTAGCTTTGTTGTCATGAGGATTTAGAGTGCATGGGGCAGTTCAAAAGCAAGTAATAGGCAAAGGCAATCCTATGTAAGATGTGTAATTTCAACTTTATCAGGAACAATAAAATGATTAAAATATGGATATCAGAACTAAACAAGAACACAAATAGGTAATTAGCAAAAGGATGTTCAGATCATATCGTAAACAGATGAGTTCTACAGAAATTTACCCACTGTCTAACACTTCCACAATTCAACGTTCTTCCCAATCCTGTCTAACTTTATTCATTTGGTTTAATTTCCTAATTTAAGTTCTTTTAATCAAGTCAGCTGCTTACAGTCCTTCCCTGATAGTAGCTTATTCTTGTCTGTACCTGGGAATATTGTCCACCCTCCTGTCTCTGCCAATCCATACCATTCTTCAAATTTCCCTCTTTTCTTCTTTTCTCTCTTTTTCTATTGCATTCTGGAGGCATATGAGAACTAAAGTTTATTTCAGTTGGATCTGATGTCAATAGAATTTATTATCTTATGTTTAGTTATATAATTAATTTTCCTTCCTTGAAAGCTAAGTTGAATCATCAAATTAGACTTTTTTTTTAAGAGCTCAAAAGTCATTGTTTTTATTTATTTCTATTTATTTATTTAAACATCTTTATTGGAGTATAACTGCTTTACAATGGTCTGTTAGTTTCTGCTTTATAACAAAGTGAATCAGCTATACACATACATATATCCCCATAACGCCTCCCTCTTGTGTCTCCCTCCCACCCTCCCTATCCCACCTCTCTAGGTGGTCACAAACCACTGAGCTGATCTCCCCTGTGCCATGCAGCTGCTTCCCACTAGCTATCTATTTTACATTTGGTAGTTTATATATGTCCATGCCACTCTCTCACTTTGTCCCAGCTTACCCTTCCCCCTGCTCACATCCTCAAGTCCATTCTCTACATCTGCGTCTTTATTCCTGTCCTGTCCCCAGGTTCTTCATAACCATTTTTTTTTTTTTAGATTCCACATACATGTGTTAACATACGGTATTTGTTTTTCTCTTTCTGACTTACTTCACTCTGTATGACAGACTCTAGGTACGTCCACCTCACTACAAATAACTCAATTTCGTTTCTTTTTATGGCTGAGTAATATTCCATTGTATATATGTGCCACATCTTCTTTATCCATTCATCTGTTGGTGGACACTTAGGTTGCTTCCATTTCCTGGCTATTGTAAATAGAGCTGCAATGAACATTGTGGTACATGACTCTTTTTGAATTATGGTTTTCTCAGTAGTGGGATTGCTGGGTCATATGGTAGTTTTATTTTTAGTTTTTTAAGGAACCTCCATACTGTTCTCCATAGTGGCTGTATCAATTTACATTCCCACCAACAGTGCAAGAGGGTTCCCTTTTCTCCACACCCTCTCCAGAACTTATTGTTTGTAGATTTTTTGATGCTGGCCATTCTGACTGGTGTGAGGTGACCTCATTGTAGTTTTGATCTGCATTTCTCTAATGATTAGTGATGTTGAGCATGCTTTCATGTGTTTGTTGGCAATCTGGATATCTTCTTTGGAGAAATGTCTATTTAGGTCTTCTGCCCATTTTTGGATTGGGTTGTTTGTTGTTTTGATATTGAGCTGCTTGTAAATTTTGGAGATTAATCCTTTGTCAGTCGCTTCATTTGCAAATATTTTCTCCCATTCTGAGGGTTGTCTTTTCGTCTTGTTTATGGTTTCCTTTGCTGTGCAAAAGTTTTTAAGTTTCATTAAGTTCCATTTGTTTATTTTTGTTTTTATTTCCATTTCTCTAGGAGGTGGGTCAAAAAGGATCTTGCTGTGATTTATGTCATAGAGTGTTCTATGTTTTCCTCTAATCCATTTTCTTTAATCCATTTTGAATTTATTTTTGTGTATGTGTTAGGGAGTGTTCTAATTTCATTCTTTTACATGTAGCTATCCAGTTTTCCCAGTACCACTTATTGAAGAGGCTGTCTTTTCTCCATTGTATATTCTTGCCTCCTTTATCAAAAATAAGGTGATCATATGTGCGTGGGTTTATCTCTGGGCTTTCTATCCTGTTCCACTGATCTATATTTCTGTTTTTGTGCCAGTACCATACTGAAATTAGACCTTTTTTCTGAAACAAAAATCCTTTACCTTAACAGTATGTTTCTTGAGCCAGTTAAATTTTAATTACCAAGAAAGTCAAGACAGTTTTCCATCTCTCTCAGGGTATACCAGAACACATTACTCAAAATCAAAAGCTCTAGTCTTGCTGCTTCTAAAGCAGCAATTATTCCTTAACATTTGTGGCAATGTTAAATTTAAAACTTTAAGTAGTTCTACAAGTTTTCTTTCTTATATATCACCTTAGAAACTGATGTCACTGGGTTTTTTTCAGTCTCAAAGGTCTAGGGAGAAGAGAGACACTGTACTCAAACCAGGCGGCATACACTGGTCATTATGGTAGTTAGCACCACAGAAAATTGGAAAGTGATTCTTGTGCTGAGAACCTGTAATTCTTATGTGTGCCAATCTCGGTGTGTGATTAAAACCACCAAATCTTCTCTCATTCTATTAATAGAAAGGCTTTGCGTTTCTAGCTAAACCAATAAGGCATTAAAAAAAGTAAATCATATGGCTCAGTCTTCAAAAGGCCTAAGAGTTAGAATTAAATTTACCTCAGAGGGAACATACTGCTCCACAGCTGTAGCAACAGTTGCACAACAAATCCAGAGCAATACCATCACGGAGAGGACAAGAGTCATGGTTAAAATCCACCCGGAGTTACTGGGGGGGGAAAAAAATCAACAATTAGTTATGTTAAAATTGCATAATATAAAAAATAGGAGGCTCTTAACAATTACAGGCAATCAATCTTGTGTACTTATTTAATAATATAATTAAAACTTTATATGTACTACCTTTAAAACTATTTTAAAAAACATACTTAGAGAAGAAAATATTATAATAGCTATTATATTAGGGTGATATGATGTCCTTTCCTCCATTACTCAAGTTTCTATAACATGGCTATGTTACTTTTATAAATTAAAAAATCAGACATACTGGCTTTCTGCTAAATATATGAAATTAAAGCAAATTACTGTTAAGGGTATTTTTAAATTACTAAATGAGATAAGGCAAATCAAAGTGTCCTATAAACTGTACAGTGCTACACAAATGTCATATATTATTTTGCAAGGTATTAAGATAATACTTGCTTTAAGAAAACCCAATATTCCAAAGAATTAAGGTACAGAATAGGTAAATTATGAAATGATCATTTGTCTTATAAATGGATTCACAACAGGCTTCCAGAAGTTAGCTTCTCTACTACATTTCAAATATTTAACTTAGCACAATTTACTTGAATTTCAACTTACAAGAGCATATCTGTTATGAAGCATTCTGTATCCATTAGCACATATCTTAAAAAGAGATAGTTACATTTTTCTTATGATTAAAATATCTTAGGGTAGAAGGCCGGTTACAAGAATCAGCAACTGGAGTTTTTTCCATAAGTGCCCTATTGTTTACTAAACTATAGATTAAGATTTAAAGAACAAGTGAAGCTATTTTTAAAACGTTAGATTTAAAAGAATAACATAAAACATGACAAAATGTTAAAAGGCAATAAGGCATCAATAAGATGCCAGGTAATGCAGTATTAAGGATAAACTGTAGGGAATTCCCTGGCAGTCCAGTGTTTAGGACTCAGTGCTCTCACTGCCGGGTCCCCAGGTTCAATCCCTGGTTGGGGAACTAAGATCTGGCAAGCCGCGTGTCATGGCCAAAAAAAAAAAGAATAAACTGTAACTTAAGATCAGATAATTATTTAGGTTCCATAAAACTTATCAAACTGCAACAAAAATCCAAAATACTGAGAGAGAGAAAAATTGCCTTTTTTTCTGTACAAGGTCAAAAGCAAGTTTAGCAATGAAAGGAAGGGAAAATTTTAATTCTCATTTTCTTACCCAGTCTTTAAAGAGTTTATTCAGTAAAAAGTATTAATTTTTAGGTTCTAATAGAACCCTACTGATATCTGATAAAACCTCTCAAGAAACTATTTCTACTCTAAGAAATTACAGGAAGCATGTAGCGTGGGCTACTGAAGTGTTACACTTGAGACAGAATAGTCCACTAGAGTATATACACACTTGTTCACCTCTCTACTCAAGTGCTTGGTCTGGTATCTGACACAGAGTAGATAATTATCACCAAGTGCTATGGCCTACCGTCTCTTTCTCTCTCTCTTTTTTTTTTTGGCTAGGGGTGGGGGGTGGTTGCAGGGAGAAGGCTCTTATCACAACTCCTTGGAGGAGTAGAAGCATGTATACTTTGATAAAACCCTTCTCATCCTCAGAAGGCCTGATATTCCTTCCCAGGAGGGCACAAGGTAACAATTACCCTCGCCTGCCCACTTTCCCTTGCCACCCTTAAGAATCCTTGGCATGGGTACTTCCCTGGTGGTCAAGTGGTTAAGAATCCGCGTTCCAATGCAGGGGACGCGGGGTCAATCCCTGCTCAGGGCACTAAGATCCCACATGCTGAGGGGCAACTAAGCCTGCGTGCTCTAGAGCCCGTGCGCCACAACTAGAGAGAAGCCCACGCCGCAACTAAGACCCGACACAGTCAAATAAATAATTAAATTAAAAAAAAAAAAAAAGAATCCTTGGCATGGAGATGACACTCAGTATAGAACACAAAGCCCTCCTTTATCTGTAGCCCTTATCTACCTCCCCTAGCCTCCTGTGTGGCCATATAGATAAAACAAAAATCCAACCCCCAAACCATTTAGACACACAGTCATCCCTTGGTATCCCCAGGGCACTGGTCCCAGGACTGCTGCCCCCTCCCATACCAAAATCTGAGGGTGCTCAATTCCCTTATATAAAGTGGTGTAGTACTTGCGTATAACCTATGCATATCTTCCTGTATACTTTAAATCATCTCTAGATTGCTTATAATACCTAATAAAATGTAAATGCTACGTAAATACCGTTGACCCTTGAACAACACGGATTTGAACTGTGTGGGTCTACTCATATGTGAATTTTTTTCAATAAATATTAAATTAAAGCTTAACTGAGATGCCTGAAGAAGCACATATCGTAACATAAATCAAAGACTCCCAATAAGAACAAAGATGCTTTTGTGCTGTGAAAAAAACTACCCGCTTGGGTTTGATTAAAGTAGTATGAGAATTACCTTTTAAACAAACTAATAAAATATCCAAAAGTACAACTTTGGATTTGGTAGGGAAAAGGTAAAAGGTAAAAAGAAGTTTTCTACTCTTGAGCAGCTAATATAACTTTAAAATAATAAAAAGGACTGCATCTCTCTAATACAAGCCAGATTTTATCTCCTATATGCATAAGTGAAGATGAATACATACAGAGAGAGACATCTTAAAAAACCGTCGCGTTCTCCATCTTCAAGATAGTTCCTATGTGCATGTGAACTTCTCATATGAAGATCTGCTGAAATAATAAGGTACAAGTTTATGATATCCTATATTCCAAAAGCTAGTCTCAAATGACTGCTTCTAGATATATACACTGTACAGATATCCAGCTGCTTTTGTAAATGTAATCTGACGTATTTTATAATGAATGCAAGTTCCTCTGGCACATTAAAAATCAACTGGATATTATACAACATTATGAATTTCCTATTTTACTTTCAAATTTTTATTGACATTGATGCTTTCTATTTAATTACATTTCTGAATGTAATAATAGAATTTGGTTTGTTCAAATCTAAAGATGGCCTTGTGTTATGTTCTGTCATTATCCACCCACCAAAATAATTAAAAAGTTAATAAAATCAGTATCTAAAATAAGGTATGAGCTAGCACATTTTAAAAGGTAAGCAGTTTTAGCCTGATGTTTTCTATTCCTATAAGTTTAAATTCACTTCTAGCATAGAAATAAAAATAGAATAAAAACATATTTTCAAGGTAGTTTCACTATTTGGTTAGTTTGTTGGGAGATACCAGAATCTCTCATTAGTTCACACTCAAAACATCCTTCAAAGCAAACTAAATGTTTTTAGAATAGTGATTCTAAAGTGTGGTCCCCAGACCAGCTGCAACAGAATCCAGGAATTTGTGAGAAACACAAATTCTCATGTCCTATCCCAGATTTAGTAAATTGGAAACTTTGGAGGTGGGGCTCAGAAATTGCTTTAACAAACTCTACAGATCTTAATGCATATTAAAGTTTGAGAACCACAGTTTTAAAAATTATTTATTCACCTTCCATTAGTGTAAAAACAATCATACAACCAATTCTAACACCACCAGATTTGACTGTTAATGTTTTTAATCCCAAGCTACTTAAAATAAAACTTACAGGACATTTTGCTTAGTGACGGTTCTTTCAAATTTGTAGGCTCCTGCTCCAACTGTGGTGCATACTGGATCTCTGGCTTAGACTAAAATGATAGTGAAAGCAATTAAGTCATTTGTACTTCTTCTTAAGCTTTTCTCAGTAGGAAGTTCGATAACATATCATCTCTACAAAGATTCAAATTGAGAAAAAGTAACAGAAGTATGGTATAAAAAATAAAACATGTTAACCACAATATATTTTAATTGCACTTGCTAAACATTAGATCCAGTGCCTTGCAAAGAAGCAGACTTATAGCATCATCAAGAATTTAGTCAGTTTAATTGCCTGACAACATAAAATAAATAAATAAAAAAAGAGGGACAAATTACAACATAGTACATTAAGTATCATACCACGCAAAACTGAGTTCTAATTCTGGTTGATCAGGAATAATTTAGCAGACTGCCAAAATTTCTGGTTAAACACATATTATCTCTATTCTTTCTCATCTGAAACATTCCATTCTTCCCTAAGTATGAGTAATTCATAAATTATAGCTCAGTGCTCCATACTTTACATCTCCTATGTAGCACTGATTCTCTGGAGTGGCGTTTTCTCCATCATAGTCACACTTAAGTTGACATAAAGAGAGGAACAGAGCTAATCTCACATCTAGTCAGGAATGAAGGAGGACTCCACTCTGAGAGTCAACTTAAGCTTTAACTTAAGTAGCTTTCAGACACAGAACTTCTTCATGAACTTAAAGAGAGAAAACTCCTTCTGTGTTTTACATATTACCAAATTAAGTACAGGGTACCCAAGACTCAGGACAATGCTAAAAATCACAGACTAGCCTTATAATAAGCCACTCAATTGGCAATAATAATTAAAGGGTTTACTTTAATTATTACCTGAGAGAAAGCATCACAACATAATTTGTTGGCTGGTAAGTTTGAGGAATTTAACAACCAAATTAAAAGGAAGACAGCATGGTAGGGTGGTATATGAGCCTTGGAGCGAAAGTAACCCAGGTTTGAAGCCTAATTCTGTTATATTGGCAGCGTGACCTTAAATAAGTTAGACTCACAGTTTCTTCATCAATAAAATAGTGATAATACAACCTCATGAAGTTGTTTGAAGATTGGAGATAATATATGTAAATGCCTAGTACACATGAACCTTCAAAGACAGCAGCTATTATTATCATATCACATGGTAAATAATGAGGTAGGAGAAAAGTTACCTCTCTAGAAGGCAACATGCTTCTTCAACAAGCTCTCTTATAAGAGTTATGAGAAAAAGCACTATTAACAACTAAAAATTATGTTCTATTGCTTTTCCCTAATATCCATATATGATATAAATACACACCATTATTTATATTCAAACTACATTAATTTTTCTTATGTTTCATATCTAGAGGTTTCATTTTTATCAATTTAACCACTCTAAAATTTAGCAGATTCAGAGTTCTTATAAGATAAGGAACAACAGGCTTTAAATAGGTTTCCAATGGGCAGAGGGAGGGGTAAGTCAAATTGGGTCCTGATGCCCAATGTTTTAATGTAGGTTAGTAAGTAATTATTATTTGACGATAAATATTTGTAAGGGACTAAGTACATGGCCCTATACTAAGACATTCATTTAAGACATATACATTACTACTGTTGGTATTTAAATGAATCTATGAAGCACAGTCATCACCTGGAATATAACTATTTTTCCATCATCAGCTTGAAGATAAAAAGTCCACGAAGAGGTTATGAAGCTCTGTGCAGAGTCCATCATATCACTCCAGAATGACCTTACCAGAGTTAGAGGGAAGAGTAGATGCATTTTTGGCATCAGGGACATGAGCTTAAAAAAAAAATTAAACCATGAGAAATATATTATTTTTTTATATATGTATATTCAAGAGAGCAACATAATCAAATCCTTATTGGGACAGAATATAAACCATTAAGTGATTCTACCACAGTCATCAACATTAGAGTAAACTCTTCATTACCTATGCAAATTAACTATGAGAAGCTTAAAATCACAGGATCTTTTAATTTGCGACCAAACACACTTTAAGCTACCTGTCACCTCTATCAAAATAACAGGCTTTTGAATTAGGTCCAAAAATGTGGAGAATCTTAAGATTTGATTAAATAAGGATTAGCAAGTCCTCAAGAGGTAGAAGGGGAAGGGACAAATCATACTATTCTCATCTTTAATGCTTTCATGTAAAATAATCCATGCTATAATGAACACCAATGGAAAAAAAAAGAATATATGCATAAAATGTAAGGTACCTGATAACAGGGCAGAGTGAGGGAAGTATTTATGGGCTGACTATATACAGTAAGCTACTGATGAGATTTTTACATTAATTGGTATCACCTCCCCTCCAATTCTGACTTCTTGACTTATTTAGCAGCAGTGGGCCCCTCTAGAGCACAAGTGTGGGATACAACTTGCTGAACTCTAGGGATAGCTTTGGTTCTGCTATATTCCAAAAGAGAGGCAGTATGGGGTATTAAGAGAGAAGAGTTTTTAGAATCAGAAGATCTGTATTCATGATCCAATTTTCCCACTTAATAGCTGTGAAATCATTCATTGATTAGTTCACTAAACAAGCATTCGTTAAGATTATAAATTTTAAGATGTTTAAACCATGTGTGTTTATTTATCACTGTATATCTGTGTTTAATCTGTATAGGACAGAGGTGAAACACAGGGTGAAACATGTGTATGGGGAAAGGCACATAACCCAAACTGGGGTCAGAGGTGGTTAAGAAGGCTTCGAAAAGGACACGACACCTGCCCTGAATCAAGAGGATTCACTGAGCAGATGGGGAGTAGAAGGGACAGAGGCAAGAAATAATGTCATATTACAAACATTAAGGACTGTTCAGTATGTACATAATTAAGAGAAAAGGAAATAAATATGGGTCTTAAAAATTAGAAATTATTTTTAAAGTTACTCATAAGAAAAACACAAATTAAAACTGTAATAAAAGTTGTACATTGCCAAGGACTGGGAGGAGGAGGAAAGGAGAGTGACTGCTAATGGGTATGAGATTTCTTTTTTTGATGATGAAAATGTTCTGGAATTAGGTAGTAATGATGGTTGCACAGTTTGTGAATATACTAAAAACTACTGCACCGAATACTTTAGAAGGGTGAATTTTATAGAATGAATTATATGTCAATTTTTAAATCTGATACAAATTCCATGGAGGGCAATTTTGCTCTATTTCTCAAAATTAAAAATGCATATACCTCTTAACTCAGCAATTCTACTCCTGTGATTTTATTATAGATATAAATGTGAAAAATATGCAACATCATTTATAAATTTAAAAAATTAGAAACAACCTACATGTCCACAAATAAGGGACTGCTTAAATGATACATCCATACAATGAAACATGTATGCAGTGAAAAAAAGTGAGTAGACATTCTTTATTACTTATATTTTAGAAAAGAAAGAATACATGTATTCTTGTATATATATAAATTACCTCTGCATTGGTAACCCTGGCTACATTAATGGAGCAAAATGGAGTGGCTAAGAGATACAGGAGTAGGAGACTTTTCACTATACAGCTGATCCTGGAACAATGCAGGGGTTGGGGTGCCGAAATCTGTGTATACACACAAATTATTGTTGGCTCCCCATATCCGCGATTCTGCATCTGAGAATTCAACCAACTGCAGATCATGTAGTGCAGTAGTAATATGGGTCAACTTTTTTTTTTTAACCTTTTGAGTTTTGTGCCATGTGGCTGTACTTCTTATGCCAGAGTTAATAAAATTAAAAAACTTTTCCCAGTATGTTTGGATAGAGTATGAGGGGTGGGGAATTATAAGAGATGATATAGAAGAGGTAATCAGGAGCCAGGCTGTGATAAGTGGTTTGGACTTAAACCTGTATGTCACGGGGAGCTACTGAAGTATATAAGATAGGAGAATGACATGACGAGATTCCCATTTAGAAAATAAATATCTGGACACAGAAAATAAATATCTGGACACAGACTAAAGGATGGACTAGAGGGGGCTGAAGTGGGAAAATAGATCGGAAGTTAATTTAGTAATACAGATGAGAAATAATGATGATTTGAGTTAAGGCAATAGCAGATGGGATGAAAAAAAGGAACTCTCAATTTTTCTGAGCCTCAGTTTTTTCATATGCAAAATGGGGATAATACCGTCACTGGACCTAGAAAAAAACCAAAATGAGATTATAGGTGTGAACATACATCTTAACAGTAAAGCATTATACAAAAGTAATTAATCAATTGACTTTTCTATTTGCAAACATATAATTTGTTTGCTGAAGACTAATTATAAAATATAACACTAAAATAGGATCATGTGGGCAATATACATTTCAATACAAAGTGCGATCTAAGCAGGCATTTCTGAAAGGCAGAATTGTTTCGTACTTGTTCTTGTCTCAATTCAGCAAATGGCAGCTGATTCTGGCAACCAAGGTGACAAGCATATTGCTCATCAGATTGGGAATATGCTTCTGTACATGCTGGAAGAGAAAAACAGTCAAATTACAAGAAAAAAAAGAGAAGGAGAGAAAAAAAGGGAGAGAACATTGGCATCTTATAAAGAAATTTTATAAAGAAATTTATTATACTTAAAAAGTATTTCATCAATATGAATTTCCACATTTGGTAACGGTAGCAAATGTACTCTTTTAATAAAACCCCATATCTTCTGCCTCCCACAAGTCAGATCTTCCAGGTATAAATCTATTAATTACATACTCAGGCTCCGGCTACATGATGACATTCATATGAGGTGATCCTCACAGCTAAGGTTTGCATAGTGGAAAAAACACTGAACTGGCATCCTGAAATTCTGGCTTCACCACTTGTTGGCAGTGTATGTGACTTAGGTGGAGCTATTTAACCTCTCTATTGATTTCTATAGGTCTAAAACTGAACTACCACCACCTATTTCATGGGGTTGAACAAAATAATATACTTTAGTAATTTACACAAATATATGATATTACTGTTAGGAACTGAATCACTTAGTTGAGAAGCAAGGGTATTCACATGGCAAGGAAAAATAAAACAAAGCAATCAGTCTAACATCCTAAATTCTGAGAAAACTGAACTTAGAAAATGTTCTACAGCAGGATTCTAAAGTTGGAATGAGTCTCTACCATATATACTCTTCATTTAGTTCACTAGAGCCATTTCTTTCTTGTGATATAACACTTTACCACTATAACAATTTTATTTTTCTTTCCACCCAGTCATGCATTTGTAATATACTTCCCAAAGGTGCTAGATAATAAACTGAACCGCATTATGCACATATAAAGATGGCCATTTAGGAGACTGAGCCATAAAAAAAGTTTATGATATCACAGAGGCTAAATGTGAGTACTGGCATAGTGATAGGGAGAAAGGCACCTCCTGCTACACTGAATAAACAGTGTAAGGTAATGAATGGAGAAAATTCCATTACAGTTCTTTAAAAAGCTAAATGTCATTTTTGTCCTGATTACAGGTTTATTTTATTAAACACATCACTTTTGGCAAAAGGTAAGAATAGTGGTTTAAGAGACGACAAAACTCTGGTTACTTCTTTTATTGGCATGACCCACAAAGAATACACTATTAAATACTGAGTCAAAGGCCTGATTCAGTAAAAAACTTGGAGCTAAGTCAGCTAGCCTATGAATGAAAGGCTTAGGAAAATTATACCATCCATTGAAAAGGTAGTGATGAATTATAAGAAGGGTAATTACTATTGCAATTGTCTAAACCAAATGCTTACTTAAACAAAGGTGTCCTATCCACAGCATAAAATAAACATTGTCTCAATAAACAGATGAAATTTAAAGCCCATGAAATTTCTAGCAGTATCTACTAGAAGTTTAACTTCATAATAATTAAAGTATGCTGGATGAATAAACAGTATGCCTGTCATTTTCTGAGGAAAACACATAAAAAGCATAACACAACTCAAAGAAAACACCAATGTTATATACTGCTGATGTCATTAGCATAGCATCTTACCAGATTCACATTCCAATTTGGTCCGATTTAAATCAATTCCATCATCCACAAATTGACAAATTGAAAACAGCCTGCAACCTCTCTGACATGCGTACAACTCCTCTTCCTAGGGAGTTCAAGAACAGGGAGGATTACCAAAAACTAGCATCTTTCCTTCGGGGGGAAAATAGGTCAAAAAGAAAGCAAAGTTAATAGGGTTTATTATAATTGTCCAACAAAAGATTTATGACTGAAAGAAAAATGATAGGAGCCAGGTAATACCAAGACCTTTGCCATACAAAGAAGTTTTAGTTCCTTATTTTTTTTATTTTTTTATTTTTTGCGGTACGCAGGCCTCTCACTGTTGTGGCCTCTCCCGTTGCAGAGCACAGGCTCCGGATGCACAGGCTCAGCGTCCATGGCTCACAGGCCCAGCTGCTCTGCGGCATGTGGGATCTTCCCGGACCAGGGCACGAACCCGCGTCCCCTGCACTGGCAGGCAGACTCTCAACCACTGAACCACCAGGGAAGCCCTTAGTTCCTTATTTTAACAGTGACATCCAAAATAAATAAATAAACTAACAAATAAATAACAAAAGTGATATCCAAGAAACAAACCTAGTGGGTTAAAAACATCACCCTTTTCCCATATTCCATAGTCATATTTTGGGGGGAAAAGTTGAAAATAACAGTGACATAATCAGAACTATAATAGAGGTATAAATGAGTAAACAAGTACTTTAGGGACCAATGGTGTACTTCTGCCACATAAATATTTATATGAATCATCAGGCTTATCAGGAAAAGTATCACGACTAGCTTCACATGGCAAATAGTGCCATAAAGGCCCCCATAAAGTGAGGTATACATCTAAAAAAATGCTTAAGTGAAAGGATTTTTTTAAACTTGGTTTACCTGAACTGAGAACACAAACAAGGCCAACATGTGACATATGGGAAAGGCCACTGGAATCAGCCAGACTTGGAATAAAACCTTTTAGGTCAGTGTGTACAAGTTATTTTACCTATCTAAATCTCAAAAAGGAAATAAAAACTATAAATTATCTCCAAACCCCTCAATAATGCCAGAAGACAGCTATTCCTAGTGCAGTGCCTGGGACATTGAAGGTGCTCAATAAATGGTAGTAGTGTCAATCATAATAACTGGTTTTAAAAATAGAAAACAACAGTTATAAGCATCATTGTATATGTGTGAGAGCTCAAGATAGGAAAGACTCGTCGCTGGAAAATGTGAACTGCTTAATAAGACTAATGACAACGTCTTCAACAGGCTTTTCTTTGGTTAAATGTATAGTATTTGAAACAAACCAGTACATGTGGGGGAGCCCCCTCAACTTACTGTGTAGTTCACTGTGTACAAACTGGCAGGCACCTAATAAGGAAGGAAACAGCATGTGCATATACCAGTTAGCAACCAACGGAATACAAAGGTATGCATTTCTTTCCAGCAGGATTAGTAAAATTTATGTAGCAGCAACAATCCATTAAGAGGAGATGGCTGCAGTCTAATATTAAACAAGTTTTATTACACAACTTTGAAGGTAGTGCATTTTTGGACTTCAGTTCTAGCTGCATTTATTGTTACAGTGAAATTGAAAGAGTTAGCAATTAAAATAAATTTCATACCTGAGTAGCTTTTGCAGGCTTTGTAAAACAGTGGAAGAATTCTCTTACGTCTTTGGAGCACCACATATTTCCTTATATTGCATAGGGGAAGCATGAGCTCATTACTATGAGCTATACTGCATACCATTTCATTTTCAGATATGTTTTCATGTGTTAAACCAATCCAATAAGCCCTCCAGTACCATTTTCAGAAGAGACTGTAGCATGGTGAAAGAGCCTAGGTTCAGGAATTAGGCCTGGTTAGAAGCTCAGCCTCACCACTTATTCTGTACAACCTTGGGCAAGGGACTTAATCTCTCTCAGCCTCAACTCCTTAGTTGTAAAACAGTGACCAATACTCATATGCCAATCTTGAAATATGATGAGGATTTTATTTTATACTTTATTATTTTATTTATATATCTTATATCTACAACATCATTAATATTATGCTATACTAACTAATAAGTAGACATAACATTAATAATATATTTCATGAGCACCCATAATGTGCCAGGCATGGTGCTAACACTTAATGTATCATAGGATACCTGGCACAGAGCAGGCACTCAATTGGTAGCTATTAAAAATCATAACCTTATTCCAAGTAAGTGTTTCATGTTCTAGATAATATTTCATGCCCTATGTATCCAAAGTGACTGGCAAGCTTATATAAAATAGACCTTCCCTAATTTAGAGCACAAGGAAATGGTGCTCCCCACCAAACTGAATACCAGCTAAATAATTAGAAGGAAACTTAATGAATCCTCCTTAAAGAAGGAATCCTACTATCTATAGATTTTACATGCATATTCTTATCCTGAGCTAAGTCAGGCTAACTATTCTCCCTCTTATTCAGCATTACTAATATACTGTATGTACCAAATTGGTTTTATGACATTGGGCAAAGGAAATAACTATCTATTGCCATGTGTTAGGCACTGTGCTAAGAGTGCCATGTATACTATCTTTAATCCTCACACTTGCTCTGCAAGGTGTGAGGTGTTTTTTTTGTTTGTTTTTTTTTATAGTTGACAAAATGAAGTCATGGTAAGTTAAGTAATCAGCAAGGACACACAGATAGTAGAAGTGAAGCTGGGGGTCTTCCCTAGTGGCGCAGTGGTTGGGAGTCCACCTGCTAATGCAGGGGACACGGGTTCAAGCCCTGGTCCGGGAAGATCCCACATGCCACGGAGCAACTAAGCCCATGTGCCACAACTACGGAAGCCTGCACGCCTAGACCCCGTGCTCCGCAACAAGAGAAGCCACCGCAATGAGAAGCCCACACACCACAGGGAAGTGTGGCCCCTGCTAGCCGCAACTGGAGAAGGCCCACGTGCAGCAACAAAGACCCAACTCAGTCAAAAATCAATCAATCAATTTATTTTAAAAAAAGTGAAGCTGGGAATGGAACCCAGGTTTGTATGGTTCCAGAGCCCACACACTGTTAAAAAATGACCAGGCTAGCTCTATAATTATCTTTGTTATTAACATGACTTATGTCTCCTGCATTTGGACCCAGACAAGTTAAGCAATTATACTTTTGAAGAAAGTTAAAGGGTAAAATATAATAATTTTAAGTATCTACTTACAAACAAGTAAAGTATCCTACTTTCTTGCAACAAATAATTAATTCTGAAAAAGAGTCATTAAAATGAGAGTTCTATCTGCCAGTCACAAATACCAGACCAAGAGAGGGTACAGGACCTTGTAAATTCATCTAATTTCTTATAACACACCCTGCTTTTTCCTGAACTGTAAAGCACAATAATTTGAAGGAGGACTGACAGACATCAGTGAAATAAGTAAATTAAATATTTGTAATAATATAACTTCATTAATAGAAGGCAGCATAATACAGCCAGTTTTAGGACTGAATTCCTATTACTCCACTACTTCCTGGCTATGTGACCTTGGGCAAGTCACTGAACCTTTCAGAGTCTCGATTCCCTCAACTGTAAAACCCAACTTTGCAGGGTGAGAATTGGAGATAATGGAGGTAAATCTCCCATCACACTGGCTAACAGAGAGTAGACAGTTAATCAATTTTAAGGCCAGGACACACAGGGAGCCAGATGATTTAGAGTTCCTGGGGAGAAGAGCTTTACTGAATAAATAAAAAACACTTAGATATCACATCAATTGTTAGAAAGTAGTGGATATTATAAAAATACCTAGAGGTTCCAGAAATGTTTATCCTTTTGAATTGTTTATTCAAATATGTATTCAAATAACTACAAATTTGCTAGGAAAATCTCAGAAAAAACAAAACAAAACAACCAACACATCCAAACACTAGAAAGATACAAAATAAGTCTCTGCCCAATTCCAGGACAAATCAATATTAGTTTCCTCATACAATCCTCTTACTTATGAGAGGTTTATAAAAAGAGAAAAAAATAATGTATCCAGGAGCAGTACACATGGATTTGAAAATCTGTAAGTCAGAATTCCTCATTTCTCTCTCTTGACTGCTATATTTGTCTCTGACTGAAAATTTGATAATCCCCTCTCCCACACTTTTTCTTGAAAACTGATAATCCTCAAGCAATGTAAAATCCAGCAGTAAACAAACATACAGGCAGTGACAGCATTTAGAACTTCAGAATTTCAAAAGCCTGAAAGCACTTGCCAATAAGGAACATCCTAAACCTGTCACTTTGTAGTTTGAGAGAGCAAAGAGGGCTAGCCACACAGTTAAGCATACAGCATAGGGAAGATGAAGGAAAAGCAAGGGCAAAAAGACTAGCAAAAGCTCTCATAAAGAAAGGCGGGGGAGGGAGGATGATATACCCAAATTATATATTTGGAAGGGTGGGGGAGTCACCACGCAATTTAGGATGTTGAGTCAACAGTTCTTTAGAAGCTGCAAAACAACTCGATTAGTGGAATGGAATTAAAGGAAAGGCAGCACTTGAGGGTGGACAAGGAGGGGAGGAAGGGTCACTCTGTCCATAAGTTGTGATCCCCCTACTAAGGGCAGTCTCATTTCTTTCCCACTCCACTTATTCCCTCTGTCTTCTGCTGCACTGAATGGTAAGTTCTCTGAATGCAGCAACCTAACTGCTTTTTCTCTAAGCCATTCCAGTCCCAGTGTGAGCGCCTTGTACAGTTACTCAACACAGGCGGAAAGCCCTCCCTAAGCGTCTCCCAACTCCTTGATGTATTTCATACTATGGTGGAATTGTCTACTTGTTTGACTCCAGGAACAGACTGCAGGGTCCCAGCCCAGAGAGGCGCTCAGGGAACAGGGGTTAAGAGTTAACATTTTGTGGGCTGGCGTATCTGCAACTGCCCCCCTCCTCCCGCCGTCCCTGGAAGGTGAGGACCCCGCATTAATCATCTGGATACTCCTCCCCCTCCGAGTGTTCGTCTCCCCTGCTGCCCCTCAAGGCCCCAGAGGAAAGGGGTCGTGTCTTGCTTATTTTTGTGTCCCCAGCCTATTACAGGGTAGGTGCGGCACAAACTTCCGGTAATTACAGCAGAAGCGCGGTGCGGGTAAGATTAGGGGAAGAAAACAGGAGTTACACAGATGGGAGACAGCGGTTGAAGGGTGGATTCAACAGTCAGGCTTCCAGTGCCGACAGAGGTACGGGAGAGCGGAGAGATGGGAGGCCACGGAAGGGTTGTAGCCCGGTTTGGACGGGCCCTACCTTGGGGTAGGTGTGCAAGGGGTAGGTCAACTGACAGGCCCGGTGACAAGACGCCGTATCACCCAAGACCGAGTCAAAAGCTTCAGCCGAAGCGGTCCCCGAGCCTCCGGTCAGGGCCATAGTCAGCAGCAGCAGCAGCAGCGGCGAGAGCCCCAGTTGGGCCCTGACCCAGAGGCTCCCCTTCGCCGCCGCCATCTTGTTTGCCTCTGTCACAGCACCTCAGCTTGTTGCTGTTTTCTTTTCAGGTTTCCTCCTCCTTCCGGGACCAGCCCCTTCCCAGTCCCGCGGGCCACTGCTTCCGCCTTTGCCGTCCTCTCAGCTCCGCCCTGACCCGCCCGAAACTGCCGCCTCTCGCCCCACCTCTAGGACTACGAACTTCTAGACTGGCGAGAGGAAGTGGGTCCAAACATCGCGAGTACTAGAGCGAAGCGACTCCTTAGCTTCGCGAGGCACGCTGGGGCATGTGGTTCTCCATAGGCGGGAGGCGCACGGTGGGTTGGGAAAGTTGGTCTCGGAGAACTACAGCCGCCCTAGGTGCGCCCGAGCCCGCCCCTTCGCGGTGTATTCTGGGGAATGTGGTTTGGTTCACACCCACCTCCTCCACCCACTGGCGTCGGTGTTCTTCCGGCTGGCTGAGCCTCTAACGAGAAACTGCAGCAGTGGAAGGAAGCGTCGTTTAGTTCTGACCCCCGAGGTCTAGGCTTGGGCCCTCAGAGGGTGCGTTCTGGAGAGGCCCAGCTGCTGACAGGGCTGCTTTTCCTGGTGGGTCTCATCTCACATGACATCGTTGTTAGGCTTCCCCTTCCTGGGCTCCTGAGTGCTGAGGGCAGAGGAAGGTGGTGGTTCCCTTTGCTCTGGGATCAGAGCAGGACAGTCGTGGTTAGGGTCCTTTGACCACGGAGTAGTTCCTGGAGATGACTGGTTGCTGAGAGGACCATGCTGAGATCTGGAGGAGGTTGTTGGTTATTGGTTACTAGGGGAACCCTTGGGGTTGTGGCTATGGTGCGGTAATTACAGCTTCATTGAACCCGGGGGAACTCTAACCCTGCCACAACCCAACCTAAGTTGGAAGAGGCTTTAGAAGTCACCAGGTTCAACGCCTGGCCCAGTATTGGAAGCCCCTCTACAGTGTGCACTTCTGAAAGCTAGACACCTCCTAATTCAGGAAGTAGACCCATCATTGTATACAGTTTTCAGTTTTTAGGAAGATGTTTCTTTTTCAGGAGGAAATCTTCCTGTGAATTTCACCCAAGAGTCCTAATAATTCAGGAATGCTTCCAGAGTGTGTAGAACCCAATTGTGTCACTTTAGGGAACACACATCACAGAAGCTTTGATGACGTTTTAGAACCTGCCCTCTTTCTTGAGCAGAACACGGTGCAAACACGTGAAGGTAGTTGGAGTCCCCTAGCAATGGATAAATTCGTCCTTCGAACACCCAGAATCCAGAATAGTCCTCAGAAGAAAGCTCCTGGAGGAAAGATTTACAAGCAGGCCACGATTGAATCTCTGAAGGTGAGAGGGGATCTGGGAGTGGAGAAAATGTGCAAAGGACTGTGATAGCAGGAGGTCTGGAGGAATTCTACTATGGAAGACCTATGAATTACCTATTTCTGTGCGTCCTCCCCAGAGTGTTCCTGACCACTCCAGGTTTGTTTCCGTCATACCCTGTTTATCAATTCCTGCGCTATGTTACACTCTTCTAATTACTTTGGCTTTGTGGTATGTTTTGCTAGCTGGTAGGATAAGCCCCCTAAGTTATTCTTCTTTTGCAAAATTTTCTTGTCTATTAAATGGAATGTTAAAGTACCAAATATGATTTTGTGTTCCCTGTACAAACTCAGTAAGATTGGGTGATGATACCATACCCTCATATCCTATTGACCAGAACCGTATCACGTGGCCTTTACAGCGACAGCTGAGATTGGAAGAGAGACTGTTAAAATAGACTCTTTGCAACCTCAAACTGTCTGATTTCTGTTAGCAAGGAAGAAGCAAGGAATAGATACAGGATAGACAACCAACACTGAATCAATGGATATAAGTACCCAATTAATGGTAATTATTACTTCACTAAAAACAAACAAAAAACCGTTTGTAATTAGTTCCCTTTGTCTTCTTGAACCTCCCCTCCTACATTACTGACTTTTTCTTTTCGGTTCCCTTTATTGCTTCCTATTTTCTCAACTAGACTACTAATGTTTGTGCTCCCCAGAGCTTTGTCACATTTTATGTGTTTGGCCAGGGTGATCTTATTCATCTTAAGGCTTCCCATGCTGCTGACTGCCAAACTTGCACCTCTAGACTAGATCTCTGAAGGTGAGAGTGAGATCTGGGGCTAGAGAAAATGTACAAAGGACTGTGATAACAAGGTGGCCTCCTGAGTACTTGACTGATATACTCAGTTGGATTTCTCTTCTAGATGTGCCACAGGCTTACCAGACCCAGATTAGAAAGCAGTAAAGGAGAGTATAAACAAAAGCCCTGGGTTCTAGGCCCTACTGTGCAGCTGTGTGATCTTCAGTAAGTCATTTCCTTCTCTGGGATCTCACTTTGTCCTCATCTGGAAAATGTAGTGTTTGACCTACAGCAGTGTTTCTTCAAAGGAACACTGTTGTCCTTTGAGGCAAGATAATTGTTCATCATTTGGAACTGTCCTGTGAGTTGCACAAAATTTAACATCCCTGGCACTCAGACAGTAAATGTCAGTAGCAATGTCCCATTGTGATGACCAAAAATGCCCTACATATTTACAAGTACCCCTTGGTTGAGACCTACTGAGCTCTAGATGGTCTTTAAAATCTCTCCTAGTTTTGCAGTTTTGTGACTTCCTGGAACACATTCAAGGTTTTCAACTGTTTGTCAGGGTATCCATGGATAACTGTACACAGTAGTGATTCTCAGTGAGGGATGGTGGTGGGCAGGATTGTGATATCAGACTGTCTGGAAGAAAAAGAGGATGGTAGTAATTGAACTACATGTACACTCACATACAAATACCCAGATTCTAATATACCTTCACCTGACCCTTCTGCCCTTTGTGTCCCCACGTGGGCCCCAGTTGAGAATCACTGTGTGTGATGATGAGAATGAGCCAAGTGAAGATTATGGAATTAGAATAAACAATAGGCATATGGAATAACATTCTCTTTAAATGCAATAGTTTTTCTTCCAAACCTGTTTTTTATTCTCCTGTATTTATTTTATATCCATATACCAAGAAACTGGAACTAGAAACTTAGAAACGATCCTTAATTCTTCTCTCTTATATCTAGTTTTCAATTCTGTCTCCTAAAAATCCTTTTTGCCCTTAACATCTCCCACTTTAAATTCAAAATCTTGTTGAGGGCTTCCCTGGTGGCGCAGTGGTTAAGAATGCGCCTGCCAATGCAGGGGACATGGGTCCGAGCCCTGGTTCGGGAAGGTCCTGCATGTCGCGGAGCAACTAAGCCTGTGCGCCACAACTACTCAGCCTGCGCTCTAGAGCCTGCGGGCCACAACTACTGAAGCCCGCACACTTAGAGCCTGTGCTCTGCAACAAGAGAAGCCACAGCAATGAGCAGCCCACGCACCGCAACCAAGAGTAGCCCCCGCTTGCCTCAACTAGAGGAAGCCCTTGTGCAGCAACAAAGACCCAACTCAGCCAAAAATAAATAAATAAGTAAATTTATTTAAAAAAAAAATCTTGTTGAATTTAGACCAGTGCCATGGTCTGTTAACTTGTCTCTGTGCCCTTGGCATCCCCTGTCATTCCAGCCTCCACACTTACGCCAGAGAAATAAGTCTTTAAAAAAAAAAAAGAAAATCTACTCAGGTCACCTCCCTGCCTGAGGAAACCACTTCCCTTAGTGGTTTCAAATTACCTTTTGATAAAGACATTTCTTTACGTGGTACCCAAGGCCCTCTTGTGACCTGGTACCTGCTTGCCCTGCTGCTCTTCTTATTTACATTCCATGCAGTGTCAACCACTCACAATTTCCCAAAGATGTTGTGTTCTGTCATACCTCTGTACCTTTGCTTATGCTGTCCTGTCTGCCTTGAACGGCTTTTTTCTCTTGTCTTGGAGGCAATATAGTATAGTAATTAAGAACACAGACTCGAGCCAAACTACCTGTGTTAAAATCCTGGCTCTGCCACTTAAACTACCTGTGTGACCTTGGACAAGTTAACCTCTCTGTGTCTTTCCTCATCTATAAAATGGGATTAATAATAATATCTATTTTATAAGGTAGTTATGAAGTTTGAGTGAGTCGATGTATGTAAAGTGCTTGGAACAGAGCCTGGCACATACTAAATACTATGTAAGTGTTTGCTGTTATCAGGTACTTTATGAAATCCTTTGTTCGCATGACCTAGTCAAGAGTTTCCTCTGCTATAAGGTCTTTCCTAACCACCCTCTGTCCCCCAGATACAGAGCCAATCTAATCTCTCCCTTCTCTAAGCCATCCCTATATCTTAACATGCTTCTACCATCGCACTTACTTGTGCTATATAATAAGTGTTTCTTTACATGCCTGTGTCCCGCTACACTCTCAGCTTCTTGAAAGACTATGTCTTATTGGTTTTGTGGCCCCAGTAGCTGGCATGGGGCTTGGCATATAGAAGACCATGGTGCATTTTTCTGAATGACGAAATGGTTAGTTTTTGGTTTTTGGTTTTTGGCTGCACCCTGCGGCATGCTGAATGACCAAATGAATTAAACTCTAAAAGCCTTGGCATGGCATGTGAGACCCTTTCTATTGTTCTGTCTGAGGTGCCATCTCACCTCATCTCTTATAGCTCCCCCTTCACGGGAATGCATTCCAGCCACACCCCATTTCCTGCTCTTCTCTATCTAAGCTATTCTCTTTCATGTCTCCAGGGCTTTGACTTGATGTTGGTCCCCTTTCCTGCATCTTTTACAGAGTGAATTCCTACCCATTTGTCATCCCGCTCAAGTGAATCTTAGATTGTTTCATGAGTACAGGGACCTTGGGCATTTCATTTACCTCTCCATCCTTGGACCTGTCACAGTGCTTGGCACATACTAAGTGGTCAATAAATATTTGTTAAATAAGTGAATGATGAAATGCTTCCTGGGTCCTTTGTGGGGAATTAATCTTTCCCTCTTCGATACTCTCTTGGCACTTGGTTCAAATATCTGTTGTAGCACTTACCTTACTGTATTGTAATTATCTGATTACCTGTAGTTTCCCCAATCTATTATGAACTGTTAGGACTGGGACTGCAGTCTCTTATGTTCTGATTCTGCTTGAAGACCTAACACAGTGCCTGCTACATTGTATGTAAAAATTTTTTGAATAAACAATAATCATTATTTGGGGATGCCCTTGCTGGGTCTGGATAGTAAGCTACTCCACCAATGTTACTGTGAAACAACTTTATGCTCAGTACTGTGCTAGGTACTTTAGGGAACATAAGAAAAATTTAAGATAAAAGTATGAGCCTTAAAATAAAAAGAACCCACCTGCCAATACAGGGGACATGGGTTCGAGCCCTGGTCCGGGAAGATCCCACATGCCGCGGAGCAACTAAGCCCATGCACCACAACTACTGAAGCCTGCACGCTCTAGGGCCCGCGAGCCACAACTCCCGAGCCTGTGTGCTGCAACTGCTGAAGCCTGCGTGCCTAGAGCCAGTGCTCCGCAACAAGAGAAGCCACTGCAATGAGAAGCCTGCGTACCGCGATAAAGAGTAGCCCCCACTTGCTGCAACTAGAGAAAGCCCACATGCAGCAACAAACACCCAACGCAGACCAAAAAAAGAGTTAAGAGAGGAAAGAGCTCAGCATCTGTTTTAGTGGTCAGAGCACCTTAAAGAGATGGAAAGATTTGGCTAGGTAGAGGGAAGTAGCGACATATAACCATTCAGTAAGTGGTACTTGCTGTTCTCTTTCGTTTATGCATGCACACATGCTTACTTTCCTGTGTATACAATGGCAAATTAAAAACAAGTTGAGTTAAATATGAATTCTAGAGAGTTAACTAGGTCCACGTTCTGCCAAGTGACTATTCTCACACACCACTATCATGTTTTAATGACAAGAATCTGCTGAATATTCAAGCCTCAATTTCCTCATCAGTAACATCAGAAATAATATTTAAGCTGCAGGGTTGTTATGAGGGCTAAATAAATAAATGCATATTGAAAGGGCTAAGCATTGTGCCTGGCACACAATAAAAGCTAATAAATAGTTCCCTCTTTTCTTGTATGGAAAAAAAGAGGCTGTGTAGTAAAACTAGAGCTGAGAATGATGATGATGATGATAGTAATAATGATTCCTGCTTACATTTATTGAGCCCATTTCTGTGGGCCAGGCATTGTGCTAAGTGCTTTACATATATTAACTCTTTAACTTCTAATAATAGCTCTGTGAAATGGATGGTTTTATCATTTATATTTTACAGATGAAGAATCTAAGGCACAGAGAGATTAAGTAGCTTGTCCAAAGTTATGAAGCTTTCAGTGGCAGAACTGGGATTTGAACTAGAAAATCTGGTTCCACAGTCTGTGAACTAAAGAAAAGTGGAGGTTTCTGAATGCCAGCAGAGGAGGTATAAAAATCTTGGAATATTAGGACCATTGTACTTCTGTTATCAGCATATTACAAGTAATTTTGCCATAGCCTTATCACATTCAATAAAAGTGACACTCAGTAAGCTCATGTGGTGTACATTTGAATAGTAAAGGTTAATTTGGTTAATCTCTTCTTTCTTCCTAAGGGAAAGTGATTTCTTCTGTTGGTTGCACTAGGAGATTTTTTTAAATGCAAAGATTCTGAAAAGATGCTAATTATTTTAGGTTCTGCACTTAAGAATGCTTTATAAATCTTTATACTCCCTTTGTAGGATTGACTAGCCAATATGTTGTCCCCTGCCCCCACCAGTGGAATGGTGCCCATTTTATTGCTTATGAGCGAAGCATTTTCCTTAATTGGTTTTACCAAACCTGATATTCCAGCTATCCACAACTGTTAAGACCAGATGGTATTTTGGAGAGCACCTTTTCTTTCTGGCAGTAACCATTCCACTACTCATTATAGCTTCCCCATTCATATTTTATTTCCACTTCCCTTTTTCCTCTAAATAATTCAGATAAGAACTTGCAGTATCCATTTTGGGGCCCATATGTGGACAAAAATAGGGAAACATTCTTTGTATGTATATGGAATTCTCTGGAACGGGCTGCTATATTTTTCTATTTTTGCCCTAATATTTCAGATCTGAATACTGTACTTAGTCCTTGAGGGTAGATATAACTTTGTTCAATTACATCTACTGCACACTGGGGATAGAGAGACAAGTAAGAAATTGTTCTGGCCCTCAAGTTGTTCATAGTCTAATGGAGAAGACAGCCTTGTAGATAACTATTTGCAGAAAGTACAGATGGGGCAATTGAAGCCTGTGCAGATTACAAACTCAAAAGGGAGTTTGGTCAGATGCGGTTAGAGAGAGGCAAGCAAGGCTTCATACAGGAGGTGATTCTTGAAGAGTCTTTCAAAATAAGTAGGTGTTATCATGTGGTTCAGGCAGAGGAAGAGCATCCCAGGCAGAGGATGTGAAATACTGTGGTTGTTTAGGCAGCTTCAAATAATTTGATGTATGTTGAGCCAACGGTGAGGCTGAAAAGGATTTCAGGAGCCAAGTCATGTTTGTTAAGACCTTTTATGCCATACTAAAGAGCTTAGGCTTCTGTAGTTCCATATGCTGGAATGATCGGATATGAAAACCCCAACCTCATTCCAGCCATGTAGAAATGCTCAATAAAAAGTCTCCTGTACAGGGACTTCCCTGGCAGTCCAGCAGTTAAGAGTCTGCTCTTCCACTACAGAGGGCGTGGGTTCCATCCTTGGTCGGGGAACTAAGATCCTGCATGCCGCATGGTGCAGCCAAAAACGAAAAAAAAGTCTCCAATACAGAACTGAGCTTGAAAAGAAGAAAGAGAAACACTCAGGTGCCAGGAAGAAAGAGGAAATCCAAACCCAGAGCTGGAGATAACAGGCATACCTTGGAGATATTGTGGGTTACGTTCTAGACCACTGCAATTATGCGATTTTTTTTTGGTTCCCAATGTATATAAAAGCTACGTTTCTGCTATACTGTAATCTGTTAAGTGTACAATAGCATTATGTCTAAAAAAATGTACATACCTTAATTTAAAAATTGCTAAATAATTATTGCTAAATAATGCTAACTATCATCTGAGCCTTCAGCGAGTTGGAATCTTTTTGCTGGTGGAGGCCTTGCCTCGATGTTGGTGGCTGCTGACTGATGAGGGTGGTGGTTGCTGAAGGTAGGGGTGGCTGTGACATTTTCTTAAAATACGACAATGAAGTTTGCCATCAATTGACCCTCCTTTCATGAATGATTTCTCTGTAGCATGCAGTGCTGTTTGATAGCATTTTACTCACAGTAGAACTTCTTTCAAAATTGAAGTCAATCCTACCAAACCCTGCTGCTGCTTTATCAACTAAGTTTATGTAATCCTTCATTGTCATTTCAACAATCTTCACGGCATCTTCACCAGCAGTAGATTCCATCTCAAGAAACCTCTTTCTCTGCTCATCCATAAGAAGTAACTCGTTATCTATTAAAGTTTAATCATGAGATTGCAGCAATTCAGTCATATCCTTAGGTTCCACTGCTAATTCTAGTTCTCTTGCACGTTCCACCACATCTACTGTTAATTCCTCCACTGAAGTCTAGAACCCCTCAAAGTCATCCATGAGGTTTGGAATTAGCTTCTTACAAACTTCAGTTAATGTTGATATTTTGACTTCTAGTGAATCATGAATGTTCTTAATTGCATCTAGAACGGTGAATTCTTTCCAGAAGATTTTCAATTTACTTTTCCATCAGAGGACTCAACTATCTATGGCAGCTATAGCCTTACGAAATGTATTTCTAATCTATTTCTAGATACGTGTATCCTAGAAATGTGTTTCTAGGACTTGAGAGTCAAAATTACTCCTTGCAGCAGAATGGATGTTGTGTTAACAGGCATGAAAACAACATTAATCTCGTTGTACATCTCCATCAGAGCTCTTGAGTGACCAGGTGTATTGTCAATGAGCAGTGATATTTCGAAAGGAATCTTTTTTCGAAGTAATAGGTCTCGACAGGGGGCTTAAAATATTCAGTAAATCATGTTGTAAACAAATTTGCTGTCATCTAGGCTTTGTTGTTACACTTATAGAGCCCAGTCAGAGTAGATTTCACATAACTGTTAAGGGCCCTAGGATTTTCAAAATGGCAAATGAGCATTGGCTTGTACTTCAAGTCACCAGCTGCATTAGCTCCTAACAAGATCGTCAGCCAGTCCTTTGAAGCTTTGAAGCCAGGCATTGATTTCTCTCTAGCTATGCAAGTCCGAGATGTCATCTTCTTCCAATATGAGGCTGTTTTGTCTACATTGAAAATCTGTTGTTTAGTGTAGCCACCTTCATTGATTATCTTAGATGGATCTTCTGGATTACTTGCTACAGCTTTTACTTAGGCACTTGCTGCTTCCTTGTACTTGTATGTTATAGAGACGGCTTCTTCCCCTAAACCTTATGAACCAACCTCTGCTAGCTTTAAACTTTTCTTCTGCAGTTTCCTCACCTCTCTCAGCCTTCATAGAATTGAAGAGAGTTAGGGCCTTGCTCTAGATTAGGCTTTGCCTTAAGGGAATGTTGTAGTTAGTTTTTTTGTTTTTTTATGATTCTGATTTCTCTCCTTTCTTAACTTATCAATTATACTTCTTTATTTTTTTTGAATTTTATTTTATTTATCTTTTATACAGCAGGTTCTTATTAGTTATCCATTTTATACATATTAGTGTATATATGTCAATCCCAATCTCCCAATTCATCACACCATCACCCCCCCTCCCCGGGAATGTAGTTAGTTTGATCTGTGCAGACCACTAAAACATTCTCATATAAGCAATAAGGCTGTTTTACTTTCTTATCATTTGTGTGTTCACTGGAGTAGCACTTTTAATTTCCTTCAGGAACTTTTCCTTTGCATTTATGACTTGGCTAACTATTTGATGCAAGATGCCTAGCTTTTGGCCTGTCTCGGCTTTCAACATGCCTTCCTCACTAAGCTTAATCATTTCTAGCTTTTGATTTAAAGTGAGAGACATGTTTCTCTTCCTTTCACTTAAACATTTAGAGGCCATTGTAGGGCTATTAATTGACTTAATTTCAATATTGTTGTGTCTCAGGGAACAAGGAGGCCCAAGGAGAGGGAGAGAGATGGGGAAATGGCTGGTTGGTGTAACAGTCAGAATATTTATCAGTTAAGTTTGCTGTCTTGTATGGGCATGGTTTGTGGCACCCCAAAACAATTACAATAGTAACATCAAAGGTCACTGATCACAGATCATAACAAATATAATAATAATGGAAAAAGTTTGAAATGTTGCAGGAATTACCAAAATGTGACACAGAGACACAAAGTGAGCAAATGCTGTTGGAAAAACAGCATCTGTAGACTTGCTCGTTGCAGGGTTGCCACAAACCTTCAATTTGTTAAAAAAAAAAAAAATGCAGTATCTGCAAAGTACAATAAAGTGAAGTGCAATAAAACAGGGTATGCTTGTATATAGTTCCATGCAAACCAGGTACAGAGTTTAGGGGCTGGGGTTTTAGGGCCAGTATGGGGACAGCAGATAAGGCTTCAGGCCACATGAAGCTGGGAGTCAACACAGGGCTACTATGCTTTTGAAAAATGAACTAGAAAAATTCCATCCACCAGTCCAAGGAATCAGCATGAAGATTGTATCATCTCAGGGTTTGAGTTCAAAAAGAGTTGACCATAATAAATTAGAACCTCACACTTATTACTATGTGTGTATGTATATTTTTAACTTCGTGCTATCTGCAAAGCTGAAAAATTAACATGAAAACTGGCCCAGAACCAGGGAAATCCAAAGGCCTTGGCAAAGGCAAAGGTGAGATTTCCCTGTTAAGACACTTCACAACCTAGAGTACACAGGACTCCTGTGGAAAACAGTCTCCATTAAAGATGAATTCATGGTCAAAAATTACAAAACTCTACAATAAAATAAATTACCAGGAGGGAGGATGAGCAGGCAGATGTAAATAATAGAATTTCTACTCCAAGAAGCGGAGATAACAGTCTGAAAGAGACCTTAAATATGTTTAAAATGTTCACAGGATAATGAAAGTAATAGAAATGACAAGAATAGGATAGTATGAAAAGAAAACAGGCAGATTTAGAGAAAAAAACAATTTGTCCAATGAAAAAGCATATTTGTTGACAAAGAAACACATTGAACAGGTTAAAAGTAGGTAAGTCATAGCTGTGGAGAGAAATGCTGAATTGAAAGCTAGATCTGAGTAAATCACTTAGAATGCATCCCACAGAAATGGAAATATGACAAGTTAAGAGACTTGAAGGACAGGCAGAGACCATGTATATTTCTAATAAGCGTTTCAGAAGGTAGAGACTTGTGAGGAGGATACTGGTATAGATTTCATTGAGTATCTTAAAACTTGTAAGGGCAAACACTAAAATGATAGAATGTATAACTTCCAAGCCATAAAAGAAAAAACAAGATTAAAGAAAACTCAGGCTGTTAAATAAAAGATAAGAAAAGAAGAAAAAAGCAAAGAGAAAGTATGTCCAGTGTATCAGTAATCATAATAAATGCAAATGGATTAAACATGCCTATTAAAAGATAGAAACTCTCAGATTGGATAGGGGAGGAGGAGCAAAGTAAAGCAGCCATAGGCTATTAAAGCATAATGACCCAGAAAAAAGTTGAAAGTAAAGGATGGAAGACATATGAGTGTATAATAGGCAGGAGTTCATTGAAGCAATGTTTATAATAGGGAAAATGTGAGGGGGGAAAAAGTCCCTAAATATCCATTAAGGAACTAGATTTTAAAATTCTAAGACATTGTATATAAAAATAATGGAATAATAGTCAATACTATTAAAATAGATCAACTGGGTTTATACGTATCAGTATGGATAAATCAAGAAATTATACTGAGTGAAAAAAGCAAGCTGCAGAATATTATATTTACACCTTCTTCCTACTGAAAATATCCCTTACCTGGCTTCATCGATTTATTTGTCATACCATTTAACACTAATACTATTTTATATTGTAACAGATCATTAAAAAGGGCTCTGTCTCAATTTTGGCTAGGGCTCCTAAAGGCTGAGAACAAAGGAATAGCTATAAAATGGTGTTCCCAAATGTTATTCTAGACCATCTATACAGAACTTGTGAAGGCAGATAATGAAGACCAGTTTTGGAATCCTGAACCTATCACCTACCGTAGGCAATAAAGAAAGTTGAAGGTAAAAAAAAAAGAAGGTTGAAGGTAAAGAAGGAGAGGAGATAGAATTCCTTTGGATAAAGTGGGAGGGCTATGGTATTTTCACTTGGAGAACGTGACCTCAGTTCCTGGAGTTGGTGGACACAGAGACCAGACCTGTGCCTGGGAAAGTCTAAAAACAGGGTGGCAACTGATGCCACAAGAAGGAGAAGTGGCTGCTGTGGGAAAGCTGTTATGCACAGAGTTTTTCAGGGCAAAGATGTGGGCATAGTGGAGAAAATGCTAACTGGCCTGGAGTTGAATTAAAGGAGCTCAGTTCACAAGGATCCTTGGAAGGGCAGTGGGACCCCTACAGAGAGAGTGGGTGAAGCAGTTGCCAGAAACTGGAGACTTAGGGTGGACCTGTAAGCCGCTGGCTGGAAGAGGCCTTGCTAGTGTTGTGGGAACTGCAGGTGAGATCTCAACCATGGGAGCTCTCCACGGAACCACAAAAACGTCTCATGAATATCTGCCAAGTCTAGAGAGCACTGAAACCTGATGAGCGTAGCATCACAACCAAAAATAAGGCTTCTGCTTTCCCTTACTGCTGCTTTTTTTCCCAGTTTCGAACCTGGAAGGGCCAAAGACCAAAGCAAACAAGCAGATGGGGGAGGAGGAGAAGCAGAGGTGGGGAAATAGAGAAGTCCCCAGACATCCCCTTCTCCCACCACGGGCAGCTAGGCTAGACCCCAGCCAGGGAGGGAGTTGAGACTTTTTGGCTTGCTTTTTATTGAACTATTACATGCATGTAGAAAAGTAGACAAGTATGTACGTCTTAACAGATTTTCACAGAGAGAACACACCTGTGTCGCCAGTATCCAGATCGAGAAACAGGACATTTATCAGAGGCCCCTGTGCCCCTTCCCAGTCCCTACCCGGGCCCACCTCCCCAGGGTAATATTGATAAAAGCAAGAAAAAAATTTTTTGTGTGCAATTATAAAAGCGACTTTATTTTTTTGTCTCCCTGTTTACTTAAAAAAAAAATTCTTAGTTGAAATAATTTCAAAACTACAGAAAAGTTGCAACACAGTACAAAGACCTTCCTCATCCCTTTCACCCAGATTCCTTAATTGTTAATATTTTACACTTAATGGTAAGATTCGTGTCAACTTTAAGATAGTGGTTTCTTCTAGAAACGGAAGGAAGGGAATGAAGGGCGAAGGGTGTAAGGAGACTTGAACTTTACAGTGTTTTATTATTTTATGTGTAATGACAAAATGTTAACTTTTTTTCATTATAAATAGTGAGTTATTCTCTACCTTTTTATGTGTTTAAAGTTTTCAAAAATTCTTCAAACGAGAAGGTTTGAGTTTTACCATCTAGGAGGTAGGGAGCTGTTGAAGTGTGCTTTTTATTGTTGAAATAAATATGTCTTTATGACTTCTCTGCTCTCTGTCCTTGCCTATGAATTAAGATACTTAAGTGAGCTATAAGGTTGATTCACCTCAGCATCGTTTTTCTTTTCTTCCCCTCCTTACTGCCTCTCAGTGCTAAGTGCCCAGTGGTGTCTGACATGGTAAGATTAAAACTTGCACTTTTCCTAATAGGTGTAACCCTCTTCCTGGTTTGCAGTAAGCAGGAGCTGCTTTTAAGCAATTACCCATCATTTGGGGCCATCACATATATTGTGCTTTGGTTCAGGTCATAATCAATAATTCATATGTCAATAGGAGCCCCATTAGCTCAGGTGAAGGCAGATGTCTTTCTAATGAAAATGTTCCATTTTCCAAATGACTTTTCTTTTTCTCAGAGAGTTGTGGTTATAGAAGACATAAAAAGATGGAAAACTATGTTGGAGCTTCCTGATCAAACCAAAGAGAATCTAGTTGAAGCCTTACGAGAATTAAAGAAGAAAATACCCTCCAAGGAAGTGTTAAAATCAACAAGGATAGGTATGTTCCTTCCGAATTTTATAAGTGCTTATATTTTATCTCCTTCTTTCTCCTTTCCTCCCTCCCTCAGACATTATCTATCATATCAGTGCTTCTCAAACTATCTGTGGTAAGAGATCATTGTTTAAAAAATTCTCCATTGGTTACAGACTAATACTTTTAAAATATAATAAAAATTACCAGAAAAATGAAATTAAAATATACAAAATGTAAGCCCTACTTTTTAAAAAAATTATAACAATTTTTATAGAAGTAGAAGTAGAAGTACTTTGTAGAACAAAGTAGAAGTACTTTGTCAAAGTTTTAAATGCTTGCTTCAGTTTCTGTACTTACTGCATGAACTTGTAACTAGCGTGATCTGTGGATAACGTTTTGAGTGTGCTTGATGCTTGGGTGTGCAAAAATGAAGAAGACATGATTTGTGACCTCAAGGAACTTAGGGTTTGGTGGAGAAACAAGCAGGTTGACAAATGGGAGTAGTAAAATAATATAGGTTAAAAATAAAAGCATATAAATACTGTCCATGGTACCATTCTGATCTGTACAAGGTATATGCTGGCACAGAGGACAGAGTAGTCTTACATCTGGGGAATTCAGAAAAGGCTCCATAGAAGAGGCGACATTTCACTTAAATCTTGGCTTTTCCGTCTTGAGTAGAAATAACTTCCAAAGCATGGTTTGTAAAAACAAAATAATAGCAACATTTGCTGCTACATCATTTATTACAGCATTGGAGATATTTTAAGAGGTAAGTCAGGAACTACGTTGAATTACCATTTTAGTACAGTACACAACTGTGAATAATATGCGAGGGAGGGCCAACATGTGTTCCTCAAGCTGCTCCCAAGTCCCCAGGGAGTCCAGGGTAGTCGTTCACAGCTGCTGTTCTTGCCCTCACCAGTGCAGCCATTGCCTTCTCTGCCTCCCCTTGACCTCTTGTTCATGAGAAGCAGGAGAGAAAGCAGCTTCAGACTGGCGCTAACAGCTGGCAAGAGCTGTGTGAAATTCCCCAGAGGTTCCCCCAAGAGTCTTGAGAGTTGCACCCCTGTAATATAAACCAGAATCTGAGAAAATTAGATGCTTAAAGAACATAAAACCCTATCATTATAGCCAAGGAGAGTCTCCCATCTGCTGCTAGATTTTCTCTTTATAGGTTGTGGTCACTAGAGGGCAATAAGACCATTCATATGAGCAGATAAGGTATTTCCACCAGTAGAGGGTACTAGTGGTTAATATTTTATGACATGTATACATGTACATATGTGTATGTATATGTTCATATTTAGGCACACCACAAATACCACTTACAATCAGATCTTAAATATCAACATAATAGTCTGGAATTGTCCTACAAATACAGAACAGATGACAATTTTTAAAAAATCATTTCTATTTGTCCTTTGAGTACCATTGTGAATATGCTTTCAAGAAAGGGTGTGTCTGATGTTCAGAGATTCCAATTCAAGAATCATAATGAAACCACAACAAGGGGGTATAACTTAAGAGGAGCTGGAAACCATCCAACTTTTGAGTCTTGACCCTATCCCAGGCCTTTCCATAACCTGAGGTTGTATGGAATATACGGGTTCCTTGGTCAGTTGCTAGCCTGAAGATTCATTTGGGTCATTGCCTGAGAATGTTTACATTCTTCCACCTTTAGCCTCCTGCCTGTCCCTATCCTGTGGGCTGTAAGGGACAAATATTTACTGAGTACCTTCTTTGTGCTAGGAACTATGCTGGCATAATGATGAAGGAGACAGATACTGTCCCACCTTTTTGGAGCCTGCAGTCTAATGGAAGGACAGGCAATTTAACAAGACTTTATCATACAATGCAATGAGTGCTCTGATGATGAGGAGAAGTTAGCCCAAGGAGTATATGTGTTGGGAGTAGAAAAGATGTTAAAGAATGTGTCAGGCCTGGGTATATCACGTGAGCTGTACAGAGGGCTGGAGGTGGGAGAGAACACGGTACACTGCAAAAACTAAAAGAAGTTTTGTGTACTTGAAATGTAATAAGCTGGAGACAGAGTCTGGACCAGATGGAGAAGACTCTTTGTAAGCCATTCAAAACTGTTTGGTCTTAGCATGCGTATTAGTTACCTGTCCCTGTGTAAAAATTATGCCCAAATTTAGCAGCTTAAGTGTCTGTTATCTCACACAGGTTTTCTGAGGGTCAGGAATCAAGGAGCTGCTTATCTGGGTGCTTCTGGCTCATGGTCTCTTAAGAGGTTATAGTCAAACTGTTGGCTGGGACTGTAGTCATCTGAAAGCTTGACCAGGGCTTGAAGATCTGCTCCTAACTCCTCACTTATGGGTTTGCTGGTAGGAGGCCTCGGTTTCTCATCACCTGGGTCTCCCCATAGGGCTGCTCATGACATGGTGGCTGACTTTCCCCAGAATAAGTGATCCGAGAGAGAATAACCAAGATGGAAACCATAGTGTCTTTTATCATCTAATCTTAGAAGTAACATACCATCACTTCTATTATATTCTGTTGATCACACAGACCAGCCTGGGTACAGTTGGGAGACAACTACACAGGGGTTATGAATACAAAGAGGTGAGGATCATTGGGGGCTATCTTGTAGACAGGCTATCACAGCATGTATTTCTTTTAATTTAACCTAGATATATTCTACTTCCTGGACCTGCAGATTTATGTTCATTTGTAGAAGTTTTACAACCATTATCTCTTCAAAAGCACGTCTCCTTTGTTCTCTCTATTTATTTGTTCTGGCATTCTACAATTAGAAATTTGTTAGATCTTTTATTTTCCATGCCCCTTAGCTCATATGTCTCCTTGTCTCTCAAAAAATTCTGGGCAGTTTCTTTAGTGTCCCACTATTGTGGGACATCCAAGAGGAAATGTCCAACAGAATGTTGGATGTACAAGGCTAAAGCTAAGGAGGGACAGTAAATATATACTTGAGAGTCATCATCAGCATATAGTTAGAAACTGAGGCAGTTGCCTGGGGAGAGTATTTTGGAAAAGCAAAGAGCCAAGTCCCAAATCCTGAAGCACGTCAATATATGAGGCTCACAGGAAATGGAGAAGGTGTGAGCAGGGAAATGGGAGAGAACGCTGTCATGGAATGGGAAGGAGGGCTTCTGAGAGGGGATTCGTCAGCAGTGTCCATCGTTGTCAAAGGGCCAAAGAAGCAAATTCTAAAAATTGCACGTTGGATTTTACAAAGTAAGGTCATTAATGATTTTGGTAGGGACAGTTTCAAAAGCAAGGTTAAGGGCAGAAGCTTGAGGAGTGAGAAGGAGGTAAGGAAATGAACTGTGAAAACAGACAACTCTTTCAAGAAGTTTGGTATTGAAAGGAAAGAGAGAGGTGGCAATATCAGAAAGGAATGTGGAATTGAAGAAAGTTCTAATTTTTAAAATAGGAAAGAACCTAACCTGTTGAGTGACAGGTTCGTAGGGAGACCTTATCAGGGAGAATGGACCAGACTTGGTAAGGATTGACTGTGGAGATGAGGATGCCATGATGCCTCTCATTTTGTTGTCACCCATACCCCCTTTACTGGCTCTCTCTTTCTACCTTCGGATACACTTAAATCTTCTCCTTTAATTGTCTGCCATCTTTTCCAGATACCTCGTTTCACTTCTTCCTTTTATAGCCAAATTCCTTTAAATATGATTAATAATCACAACTCCCATTTCTGCCCCTTCCCCTCCTTCATTAAATTATTTCCATGCTGGCTTCTCCCACAAACACTGTTCTTCTCTCTAAGGACACAAGAGATTTCATTCTATCCAAATCCAGTAGTCTTATCTCAGTTCTCATCTTCCCAGAACCGTGAACTTGAGACCATTGATTACTCTCTTTTCTGTCAATATGAATGATACTGAACTTGTTGCCAGTTCTTTATCTATTTTTTAAATGTTTAGTTCCTTCAAGCCCTTATCTGAGTTTGTAATTACTTATTTAATTATTTACTGAGTTATTTTTTGTTTACTGTACAGTAACTCTATGCCAGCAAGACCATGCAATATATTTTATTCACCAATGCATTTCAAGCATTAGTGTGGCATATAACAGATGCTCAGGATATGTTCATCAAATTGAAAATGACAGGGTCAAACAAGATTTTCTCCATGGCGCTTTCTAGCTTTCTTTATTCCTGTTTCTCGCCTTTCTCTGTTTCTTCCGTCTTTGTCCCCCGTCCTCTCACAGGAGGTACTTTTCCAGAAAGCTGAGACCTCAGTCTTTGGCTGCTGCTTTAGAGCACTTAGCCAGAAGCCGTCCACTTCTCCAGCTTAACTGAGGCCTTAATTCAGAAAACTCCTGGGTGTGCATCTCCTGTCCTGATCCATTTCTGAATCTTAGATTTTTAGAAATACTGTTCCAATTTACATTGCTACAGTTTTCTTAAAATCTTACTAATTTACTGGGTAAAAATAGCATCTTGTTTTCATTTGCTGTATAGAGTGGATTGTTTTCTGTTTGTTTATTGGCACTTTGTCCTTTTTTTGTGAATTGTTTGTGTTTTTTGTCCATTTACCGTTGAGATCTTATAGTTTTTGTTTTCGGTTTCTGAACTTTATAAATGTCAATGTCATAAACGTTTAAATCCATTTAGCTACCTCAGTTTATAAACAAGGAAATTCAGACTCAGAGAGATGAAGTGACTTATCCAGGGCCATATAGTGAGTTAGCACCAGAGATGTAATGAGAATCCAGGTCTCTTGGGGCAGTGTTCTTTCTTGGTTAGCAGACTGCCATTGTGCCCTGAATCCCAGCCATATGTGCCTTAATTTTACTGGACCATCTCTATGGGTTCTGCCATCTGCTCAAGCTCACCTCTTTTAAATCAGAATTTAGTGCCTTTTCTTGTGTACTTGAAATGGGAGTTTTCTCCTAGTATTTTCAGTTTAGTCAGTGTTTGCTCTGACATAAACTCTTTAGGTGCAAATGTCCAGCAGGCAGTTGGAGATGTAGGACTGAAACTCAGATGAGAGACTAGACCAAAAATATGTATTTGGAAGACGTTCGCCTGGAAGCATTTGCTTAAAATCACTTAAGTGGATGAATTCTCTGAGTAAAAGAAAAGATTAAAGGGCTGAAGGATTGAGCTGGGGAGAATATCCGTGGCAGGGAAATGGGAAGAGGAAGAGGAGCCGGTGAAGAGGCAAGAGTGTAATTAGAGAGAGGAAGAGAACCAGGGCTGTGCAGTGACACGCGGGCTAAGGAGGAGAGTGGTTTGGTTTTTTTTTTGTTTTTTTGCGGTACGCGGGCCTCTCACTGCTGTGGCCTCTCCCGTTGCGGAGCACAGGCTCTGGACGCGCAAGCTCAGCGGCCATGGCTCACGGGCCCAGCCGCTCTGTGGCATGTGGGATCTTCCCGGACCGGGGCACGAACCCGTGTCCCCTGCATCGGCAGGCTGGCTCTCAACCACTGCACCACCAGGGAAGCCCAAGGAGAGTGTTTTGAGAGGCAGGGGAAGTGAGTAACCTCACTGTTCTCAAGTGGTCTGGGAAGTTGAGGGCCAGCTGGGCAAAAGCCTTTGGATCTAGCACCTAATGGGGCCTCTGTGTCTGAATACCTTTATTATAAAGGAAACCAGTGGGCGGGGATATTAAGTAAATGGCTGATGAGGCGGTGGAGTTAGACCTTGCACTCAACCTGGTAGGCAGGCATGCCCCACTTCTGCAATACTGTAGGTATAAATATTCTGGGAGAAGTTTTAAGTCCATCATATTGATCTGATTTTCATTTATAATTGATTAACAACAAAAAACCTTGTACTTACAAAGTGCTTTCACATCTACGACTTCATTTGATCCATATAACAATTCTATAAGGTAAATATTATTATTTCTTCATTTTACAAATGAGAACACTGATTTCCTCATTTTACAAATGAGAACACTGAGGCTTAGAGAGTTTAAAGTAACTTGCCCCAGGTCGGGAAACCAAATAATAAGCGACAAAGCTAAGGTGGACTTATGCCATGTCATGCCACCTCCTGAAACCCAAAGATGCACCTTTGTCCATGGCAAGCTCTTACTTGTCCTTTAAGACCCAGATGAAACATAATCGTCTTGGTGAAGCAAAAAATGTTTGTTGAATGAATAAATGAGTTAGTGAGTGAGTGAATGAATGGGTATGTGATTTGACTTGCCCAAGTTCATGGGATAAGTTAGTGGCAAGGAACTTTCAAATGGCCTTCTGTTCTTAAGTTGTCCCATAGATTCAGCAATCCTGAACTGCTGATAAGCTCCTGTGTTCATTATCTATGAATAGTGCCATAACAAATCGCCAGAAAATTAGTGGTTTAAAAAGCACAGATTTATTATCTTACATTTCTATAGGTTAGAAGTTCAGTACAGGTCTCAGTGAGCCAAAATCAAGGTGTTGGCAGGGCTACATTCCTTTCTGGAGACTCTAGGGGAGAATCTGTTTCCTTGCCTTTTCCAGTTTCTAGAAGCCACCTGCATTCTGTGGCTTGTGATTCTCTTCCTCCATCTCCAGAGCTGGCAATGGTGGGTCGAATTCTTTTCACACCTCATCTCTCTGACCCACTCTTCTGTCTCTTCTGCCTTTAAGGACTCATGTGATTAGATTGGGCTCTCCTAGGTAATCCAGGCTCATCTCTCCATCTCGGGGTCCTTAACCTGAATCACATCTGCAAAGTCCCTTTTTCCATGTAAGGTAACATATTCAGAGGTTCTGAGGATTAGGGCATGGATGTCTTTGGGGACTGTTATTTTGCCTACCACAGCCCTCCAACTACTCTGTGCTCTTTCAGGTTCTATGCTCTTATTCATTCTACTGCTTGTCAAGACTCTGGACGAGAATTGCCTCTTTCATGATATTCCCTGGCCCGTTTGCCAGCCAAATTGACTCCTCTGTCCTTTTGGCCCTTGGTTTCCCCCTTCGATACTATCTTAGGACCTGTAACACTTTGGTGCACTGTTTTTGTTTAGGTGTCTTCTCCTGTGCTTAGACCTACCTGGAGCTCCTTGAGTAAAGGGCTGTGTCTTGTTCAACATTCTATCCCAAAGTCTAGCACAGGGCCTGGTACTTACTAAGTATTTGATAATGTTTGTTAAATGAGCAAAAGACCGCTTCCTGCAGGGAATTTGTCTTAATGTGCTGGGATGCAGAAGCCCCGAACTCTTAAACCCAAGGGACTTGACCTAGATCATAAGACCAGCCAGAGGCACTGCTTGCTTTAACATAAACTTCATGGAGCAAATAATGACTTTTTGCAGATCATTAACTTCCTCGATGTAGCTACTGACCAACTTGTGACCTTGGGGAAAGGTCATGGAGCCTCATTTTTTCCATCTGGATCAGGAGGAGGTAGGACTGTATGATCACTGGAGGCAACAGTATAGGGTTAATACTTGAGCTCTGCAGCCAAACTGCCTGCATTTGAAACTTGTCCCTGCTTCTTACTTGCCATGTCCTGCACAAGTTTCTTAACCTCTTAGTTCCTTAGTTCTTTACCTGTTAGACGGGGAATCATTATAGCACCTCATAGGGTTGTTCTGAGAATTCATTGACTTAAATGTAAAGCATTCAGTGCAGTGGCTAACTGTCATTATTGTTATCATGAAATTCCCTTTTTCATTTAAAGTTTGTCATTCTGTCTTGTTTTTTATAGAAGAGGGTTCCCTAGGCCTCCTCTCTCCTCTTTTCCTGCCCCAGACTCAGTGCCTTCCCTGCTGTTACTCTTCCTTCTGTCACCCTCTTGCTTGCAAAGCTTGCATCCCCCAGGTCTCCTCATAGCCCCCTGCCCTTCTTGGGGTGGTTTCCCTGGTGCTGGGAGAGCCTCCTGACCAGTCCAGGTGGGGCTCCTGTGGGAGTATCTGTGAGGTGTACTGCCTCCTGCAGGCCAAGAGCAGTGATTCCTTTGCCCTGGCCTGAGAGTCGAAGACTTCTGCCCTTTGGCTCTTCTGGTTTAGGAATATCAAGAAGGTGAACAACATTATCTTAACAGAACTTTATTGGACACTCTCTGTGTGCCAGTCCCTAATAACAGAGAAGGACAGGGTGTTGGGGCATTAAGTGTGCAGGCTCTGGGGTCAGGCTGCTGTGCTCAGGTCCTGGCTTCCATGCTCACTAGCCATGAAGCCCTGGGCAAGTAGTAAGCAGGAAGGGTTCTTAGTAATGGGTAAGAATTAGAAACTTTTCATTCAGTTCTTTACAGTATAGTTCCATTATTTTGTTTGCAATTGTGTGATTTTCCCAATCTACTGCATCCATATTGAAATGTTAGTACAAAGCCAATTTGAAAGCCAAATGTAAACTTTTTTTTCTTTGTAATATAACTGTTTGATTCAGTTCCGCAAACATTTCTTGATTGTTTTGTGGTAAGGCACTATGCTGGGAGCTGGGAATCTATCTTGGAGTAAGGAGTAAGGTATGGGGCTCTGCACCCAAGATGTTTACATCAAGTTTAGAGGGAAAAGTGGCATTTAAACCTTCTAGGCAGAGAGAGCAGTGTGAGCTAAGTACAGAAATGTAAGAAGGCCAGACAGCCTGACCCTATCAAGGACACGCAAACTGCTTTCTATGGCTAGAACTTAGCACCTGGAGGCCAAAGGGGTAGGAGGGCTGGGACTGAGGAGAGGAAGGAAAGAGAGAGATATGGTGAGAGGTATGGCCAAAGAGGTTCCAGGTCATCGAGGGCTTGAATCTATACTTAGAAATTAACTTGAGGACAGAGGAGAGAACCATTGAAGGGCTTCTGGTAAGGGAATGATGTGATTAAATTGTGTTTTTAAAAGGTTAATTTGACTTTAATATAGAGGATGAATTGGAGAAGGCCACTCTGGGGACAAAGATTGATTAGTAAGTCATTGCAGTAGACGTGTGGAGAGGTGATGAGGACCTGAATCAGGGCAGCAGGGAGAATAAAGAGGGACGTGAGGAAAAGGAAAAGGTGCAAGAAATGTTAAGGAGCCTAGGGACTTCCCTGGTGGTCCAGTGGTTAAGGCTTCGTCTTCCAATGCAGGGGGTGCATTAGCTCCCCCACCTCTTTGATCCCTGGTGGGGGAGCTAAGATCCCACATGACTTGGGGCCAAAAAACCAAAACATGAAACAGAAGCAATATTGTAACAAAGTCAATAAAGACTTTAAAAATGGTCCACATCAAAAAAAAAAATCTTAAAAAAAAATGTTAAGGAGCCTAAAATAACGGGTGAATGCTAGTGCCATGTGTGACAAGAAATACAGGAGGAGGGACTGAGGGGGATAATAATGAGTTCCATTTTCCATTTAGAAATGTTGAGCTAGAGGTGCTTGCAAAATAAGCAGGTAGAGATGTCCAGTAGGGGACTGGATATTTGGGTATTGTGCTCAGTGAGAGCCTTTAGGCTAGAGATATGTATTTGGGAGTCATCTGCTTGCAGATGGTAGTTGGACCACAGGAGTGGGTAAGATTACTCAGGGAAAACAGGTGAAGAAAGAAGAGAAGAGGCCAAGGACAATGTCCCAGCTGGGGTTCACAGGTAATTAAAGGTTGGGCAAGGCAGGTACAGCCAGCAGAAGAGATGGAGAAGGAAGAGGAGAATCAGTAACAGGTGATATCTCAAAAAGCAATGGAAGAGAATATTTCAGAAGGAAAAAGGCAGCAGTGACAGATGCCACAGAGGTATCAAGTAATGTCACGATGGAAAAGGTCCATTGGATTTGACAAGAAGAAGGACTCTCTGTGGGACTTGTGCATCTTCATTTCTTGTATATAAAGGTGGATCAACAGTGCCTGTCTTGGGGAGAGAAAAGGATAAGGTGGGGAACACATGAAGGGAAGGATCTCTATTCCAAAGAAACCTGAATGCACTTCTAGTATAGCATATCCCGTGCTGTTAGGATTGCTTACAGGTTGAGCCAGCCCATGAGATTGTGAGCTGAACTGCATAGATACATACAGTCCCACTGCTCAGAGGAGACCCTTGTTAATAATTTCATTATAAATTCTTTTAGACTCTTTTTCTCTGTGTATAAACAAATATATGTGTTTGTTTATATATATATATATACACACAATTGTAATTTTAAAAATAAATATTGGCTTATACTGTGCATGCTCTTCTGAGAATCTGAGTAAAGTAATCATCTTTCCATGTTACTACACGTAGAGCTATTGCAGTCTTTTTTTCCTGTATTTTTTTTTTTTTTTTGCGGTATGCGGGCCTCTCACCGCCGTGGCCTCTCCCGTTGCGGAGCAGAGGCTCCGGACGCGCAGGCTCAGCAGCCATGGTTCACGGGCCCAGCCACTCTGTGGCATGTGGGATCTTCCCGGACCAGGGCACGAACCCGTGTACCCTGCAGCGGCAGGCGGACTCTCAACCACTGCGCCACCAGGGAAGCCCGCTATTGCAGTCTTTAATGGCTGCCAAGTATTCATTGTTTGAATGGACTATAATTCATTTAACAGATTGGACCCTTAATGGTGAGCTTGTAGGTTGTTTTTAACTTTTTGCTGCTGTACACAGTACTGTAATGAATATTTTTATACATAAATCTTCTTTGCACACTTTGGCAGGGCGAGTGTAGGTTAAATTCCAGGGACGGTGTCTCATTCATGTCTGTATCCTCAGCACCAGGCATTAAGTAGGTGCTCTGTAAAAGTATTAAAATGCCCTGAATTTAGGTCTTTGAGGTCCTGCAGTGTCTCATTTACCTTTGTGTTTTTACCATCCACAACAGTGACCAACAGCACAAAATATTGTTTTCTGAGTGAATAATCTCAAGGATATGGAGAACTCCAGCCAGAAAAGGAAAGTGTTGAGTAGTGACTTCAGCTTTAAGTGGCATGTGTTTCAGAAGCACCTCACTAAGCATCGCTAACTAGGAAGCACCTTGAGATATTTCTAATGAGGGCTCTGCATTCCTCCCCTTCACCTTCTTCCTTGTGATGAGTATTGATGTACTTCTTTCCCTGGTCAGCAGAAAGACTAGATAAAAATTCCTGAGAGATAATGGGATAGAGAGAGAAGTTAAAGAATCTTGTCTTCCCTTCAAAGTTACTTCCAGGATGCTCTTCACAGAACCTTTAAAGCAGGGACAGTTTCTTGTTCAGCCCTGCATGACTAGTACCTAGCGTACCTAGTACAAAGAGTAGGCCTTCAGTCGACATGTGAGGAGTAAATAAATCAAGCAAGTGTTGAGCTATGCAGTTGGTGTGATCTGAGAAATTTTCTAAATATTTTGACCATTTTCCCAAAATTGAATTCTTTTCCATTTCCTTTTGTTCATTGATGCCTCTTTTATTATATATTAATTTTTATATACAATAGGGTTTGTTCCTGAGCTTAATTAATTAATTATGGCTGCGTTGGGTCTTCGTTGCTGCGCACGGGCTTTCTCTAGTTGTGGCAATCAGGGACTGCTCTTTGTTGCAGTGCGCAGGCTTCTCATTGCAGTGGCTTCTCTTGTTGGTAGAGCACGGGCTCTAGGCGTGCAGGCTTCAGTAGTTGTGGCACATCGGCTCAGTAATTGTGGTGCATGGGCTTGGTTGCTCTGCAGCATGTGGGATCTTCCTGGACCAGGGCTTGAACCTGTGTCCCCTGCATTGGCAGGTGGATTCTTAATCACTGCACCACCAGGGAAGTCCCCTGAGCTTCACTTTTTATTCCACAGATCTATCCATCTGTTGTTTTGGTGCCAGTCCATATAATTTTAGTTGCTTTATAATATGTTCCAATAGCATATAAGGCTAGTTATACCTCATAATACATAAGAGTATTTTATGCTATTACTCATTTGTTTTTCTAAAATAAGTCTAAAGCTATTTGGATGTATTCTAATAAAAGCAGCCTTCTAAGATTTTTTATTGTAATTACATTAAATCTACAAATTAATTTCTATATTGACATCTCTGTACTGGTCTTTCCATCATATAATATGGTATATTTTCCCCTTTCATTCAAATTTTCTGTTATATATTTTAGTCAAAACATATGTATTTCCTCATCTGGGTTTCTCATTCCCCAACATTTACCAAACACCCACTCTCCCGATCCCCTCTCCTGCCCCTGTTTTCTGCTGGAGATCCAAAGATAAACGTGTCACAGCTCTTGCCCTCAAGGAGCTCTCTTTGGTGGGCAAGAAAGATAACTGATCAGATAATTACAACTAATTATAATAGTTATTGTGATGAACAGGAGCATGAGGTGCTAAGGAAGCACAGAGGAGAGGTACCAGCCAAGACTGGGGGTTATTATATTAAGGAAGACTTCCTGGAGAAGGGGACTCCTGAACTGAGTCTTAAAGGCAGAATGTAAGTTAACCAGATGAAGAGAGAAGAAGGAATATTCCAGGGAGACAAAATGCTCATTGGAGTATATGTTCAAAAGTAAAGAGATGAGAAAAATATTGAAGTGTCTTAGGAGCTGCAAGTAGCTAGAGTATCGATGACAGTGGGGTAATAGCTGGAAATGAAGCTAGAAGGTAGATGGGAAGGTGGCAGATAGTGAAGGTACTTGTGTGACTAGATAAGAATTTGGATATAGGATTGAAAGGTTTAAGTGGTGGAGTGTAATGGTCAGATTAATGTTTTAAAAAATATCCCTGAAAGAGAAACGAATAAAGTTAAATAAAGACCACTCTGGCTGCAGTGTGGAAGGTGGCATTAAGAGGCCAGTCAGGCTGCTGGAGTCATCTGGAGGCGACATGCCCTAAGGCAAGGTCAGTGGTGACGGGATGGAGTTTAAGAGTGGTTCCAGAGCTATTAAGGAGATAGGCACATACACAAACAGCACATGGGCATGCAACCCCCTCTTGTTAATGAGTTGCTAAGTGGTTTATGGTTTTTACTAGTTTAAGCATGATTTTCCCCCTATTATACTGACTGTTTATTGCTGACATAAAAAAGCTATTGATTGTTTTTAAAAGTATACCTACCTTATATTCTAATACTTTTTGAACTTTAATTCTAAACGTTTACTTGATTTCTTTGGCTTTTCTATGTGTTTATTTTTATCTAAGTACTTTTGCATATGATATTTTTTGACCCTTTCCTCTTTTTCCATTTTTATTATGAAAATCTCAAACATTCACAAAAATAAAGAGAATAGTACAAACCCCCATAGGCCTTTCACCTACATTCAGTAACTATTAAGGTTTGGTCGCATTCACTTTATCTTTCCCTTTTTTGTGTTTTTGTGCTGTTACTGAAGTATTTTAAAGCAGAATCTCAGACCTTTTGTCATTTCAGCTCTACATACTTCAGTATGCATCTCTAAAACATATGGATCTTTTCTTACATGGCTACAATGCCATCATCGTGCTCAACAAAATCAACAATAATTCTTTGATATAATTGAATAACCAGTGTATATTTGTATTTCTTGTTTATATCAAAATATATTTTAATTGGTTTATTCCAGTCAGGATTTGGATCACACATCACATTTGATAGTTTGGACTCAAAAGACTCTTTTAATCTTTAGCAATCCATAACCTTACTCCCTTTTTTTAAAAGTGCCATTGATGATTGAATGTTGTCCTGTAGAATGTCCCACATTCTGGATTTGTTTCTTACGCTGTAATTTAACTTATTCCTCTGTCTCTCATATTTTCTATAAACTGGAGGTTAGCTTTGAATGACTAGTTACTAGGGTTATGGTTCATCTTTTCCTTGGGAGGAGGGTGTAAGACTACTTCATAGGTGGGGCTGTGAAGTGCTACCTCTATCTGATAGTGCCACTCTTAGGGATGCTAAGATTGATCAGTGGAGATGATGACACCTCATCTTTCCATTGTACATTTCCCCATCAACTTTTCATTGACTGATTTCATCCACTGCTGAATGAATTATTTCATCATGGGCCACAAAATTTTTTTAAATTCTGTCAATTTTATCACATTTATTAGCTGAATAAAGAATATTCTGTCAATAACTTAGGACTGTTTGGTTGTCCTGAAATATAATATGTACTGAAAAGACAAGATAAATGCTTAATTCGTTTTCTTTTATTGCAATTTTTGGATTAAGGAGTTGGTACCTTAGGTGTTCCATTTTAAGTATCTATTGATCGTGCTTCTGTTTTATGACTTATTTCATTGGCTAGCCCAGTGATTCTCCCCCAGTGATTATCTTGTTATCTCAGCCTTTTAGAAACAGGTCTTCATTTGCACAAGAGCCTTTACATCCTTAGGTGTGTGAATGACTTGCTAAGTGCCACACATTAGTCCTTCCAGTTCTGTACCTTTCAGAAGAATACAGAACAACCTTTTCTTTGGTTTCTGTTCTCTTGTTCCAGGTCACACTGTGAACAAGATGCGTCAACACTCAGATTCAGAAGTGGCTTGTCTTGCCAGAGAAGTTTACACTGAATGGAGAACTTTCATTGAAAAACACAAGGATAGACCTTCTATAGAAGTCCGAAGTGATTCCAAAACCGAGACATTTAGGAAAAACGCCCAGAAATTACTCTCAGAAGCCTTGGAATTGGAGGTAATGTCCTGGTTGGAATGTGATGACTAGGTACTCTGGGTTAAATGACCTTCATATTTTCATAATGAACTTTCATAGTCTTAAGTGCTATGGCTTTATTCTAACTTTTTTTTTTTTTTAAACATTCTGGATTTGTAAACGTTCTGGGGGACAGTATTGTATAAAGAGTACAGGCTTTGGAATTAGCAAGACATGAATTAAAACCCTGGCTCTAGTATGTGCTGGTTGTGACACCTTAGGCAAATCTCTTAACATTTCAGAGACTTGATTTTTTATCTGTGAAATGAAGATTATAATTCCTACTACCTAAGATTATTGGAAAGATTAAATGAACCATATATACAAAAGAATAGGACAGTGCCTGGTGGTTAGAAGTCACTTAATGAATGTTGGTTCCTTCCCATTTAAAATTCTTACCCTAACAAATACCATATGATATCACTTATATATGGAATCAAAATATGACACAAATGAACTTATTTACAAAACAGAAACAGACCCACAGACACAGAAAACAAACTTATGGTTACCAAAGGGGAAAGGGGTTAGGGGAGGGATAATTAGAAGTTTGGGATTAGCAGATAAAAACTACTATATACAAAATAAATAAACAACAAGGTCCTACCGTATAGCACAGGGAACTATCTTCAATATCCCGTAATAAACCATAATGGAAAAGAATATGAAAAAGAATATATAAAATTGAATCCGTTTTCTGTACACCAGAAGCTAACACAGCATTGTAAATCAACTCTACTTCAATAAAAATAAATAAATAAAATTCTTTCCCTTTCCACTGAAGCAAAAATTCTGAGATGGACTCTGTTACGGAATATCAATGGCAAAATACATAGCTGTCTTTTGAAAAGACTGTACTCCATTTTCGGTCAGCACTCATACCTTTAGTTCTAATGTATATAGTCAATTGCACAATCCCTATCATCTTCATGACCAACAGTTAGAATGGTGTTAGTGGTTTGAGGTACACATGCTGGAAGAATTTTTGCTCATTAGCAATAGTATTAATCATCATCAAATAAATCTTATAGGTCAATTAATATTCTGTAAAAATCAGACATATAACATCCATATTTTTTCCTCTTAGGGTATCCCTAATAATGTATCCTTAAAGAATAACTTAATATTATTAACAAAAGAAGCAATTCAGAAGTCTGATTTAAATACCTGATCTGTCACTGCATTCTCTGAAAAAATATTTTAACCTTTCTATCTGTTATGTATCCACAAAAGAAAGGCAAATCGGCTTGTGGTATATTATTTACTTTTAAAAAATAAAGTTTGGGGTTTTTTAATACAAACTTATGATAGAAAATGAAAAAATATGGAAAGGAAAAATAAGATCACCATTGAACCTACCATCCAGACATAGTCTTGTTAACTTGTTAATTTTGGTGCATTTCCTGTTTGGTAAATTATTGTAGCTCTTTGTTTGTTTTTTTTTAAATAAATTTATTTATTTATTTATATTTTTGGCTGTGCACGGGCTTTCTCTAGTTGCAGTGAGCAGGAGCTACTCTTCGTTTCGGTGCGTGGGCTTCTCATTGTGGTGGCTTCTCTTGTTGCGGAGCATGGGCTCTAGGCACGCAGGCTTCAGTAGTTGTGGCACGTGGGCTCAGTAGTTGTGGCTCGCAGGCTTTAGAGCGCCGGCTCAGTAGTTGTGGCACACGGGCTTAGTTGCTCCGTGGCATGTGGGATCTTCCCGGACCAGGGCTCGAACCCGTGTCCCCTGCATCGGCAGGCGGATTCTTAACCACTGTGCCACCAGGGAAGTCCCTGTAGCTCTTTCAATGAATACTGGGCAAGTTATGATTATCCCAGACTTATTAAGAGCCAATTATGTACCAACTGTTCCATAAGATATTTTTATTGATTATTTAAATAACGTTGCAGAAAATTGACAATTATCCACATTTATGTTGTATTTTTAATCTTGATCAATATCAGCTAGTGTCATTTTGTATATACTTTTCTATATATTTCTGTTCTTATATTTATAATTTTTAATGTCTATTTGATGGTTCAGTGAATTAATATACTGTGTTTGCTTAACTTTTCCCAAGGAAATATTAATATGAATATTAAGCCCTTGGAAGAGAGAAAAAAAATATGAAGGTTGTAAGTCTAATTTTCTGGAGTATCGATTAGCCAACAAGACTCGCTATTTGATGTTTTAAAAGAAGTTTATTTTTAAAATAAACCAAAATTATTGCAGAAACATAGAGTGTGGGTATATAATATGTAGTTAATGTGGTGGTAAATACCAGTTCCCTGTGGTATCTTTTTAAGTAAATGATAATAATGAAGCTATGCTTGTAAGGATTAATGAGCAGTTTGCCTGCTATATTAAACTCAATAATAATTATCCTTTTAGTTTATCCATTAATTATCCTTTAACTGGCACATCAAGTGGTAAGCACTCAAGTGTTACAAAGCAAAGTTTAAAAAGTGATACATTCGTTAGTGCTTTCCAGTGTAATTGGAAAAAATATCAGATTAAGCATAGTTGAATGGTTTTGTTCCCAAAGAGTAAATTTTAAAAATTAAAAGTGTGCATCTTAGCCATCTTCCTTGGCCGAAGAAAATCAATCTGTTTTCCCTGCATAAACAACATTTTATAGTATTTTTTTATCAGTTTGGTATGTCAGAAAATACAAATACAAACACTTTTTACATAAAGTTAACTCTTAGCACCCATCATCATCTGAAATATTTTCATATTAGGGAACCATCTAATCCAGTATCTGGTCTTTGACAGTAACCAATGTTGAGTGCATTCAAATCAGACATCAGATCTCCATAAATGTACTATATCAGGCAGTAGTAAACCATTGGATAAGTTATTGGCCCAATAACTAAAAAGCTTTTGCAGTTTGATCTTAGCATGTGTTTTTTCAAATCCACTCATTACATTTTTATAGAAAATAATGTTTCTATGTTATTTGTTTGGTCTTATCCTTTAGTAGTGAAAGCCACAGATAAAGAATATACACACACAGCCCAAAAGTGTATCTCTTTATTACTCTACACATCTTGCTTTCCAGATTCATGGATTGTTTCCTTGTTCTTGGAATAAAGGAATAGATGAATAAAATCTCCATTGTTGAGACCCACACTCCATTCCCCTTTACTTTCTCCCTTCCAGATCTTCTTTGTTCTTCCCTGTCTTTTAGATCTTTCCTCATATGAACGTCCCCTGTGGTGTCATTCTCTTACTTCCCCTTCCTCATTATCCACTCTCCTTCCTACCTCACGGCCTGTGATCATTTTCCTATTATGTCATTTAAAAAAAATGAATCTGATTCTCAAAGTGAGCCTGTTATCGTTAAGAGTTATGAAACACTGGCTGGTTGGCCCAGGTGGTTGTCAGATGGTGCTAATGAGATCCAGGTCAGGGGTACATCCCCATATGGGACTGTTAGTTTTTTCTTTGTTTAATGGCCTCAGACTGTACCTCTGGCTTTGACCAGCTCTTTAATAAATGTATTCAAGTGGTCAAAAAGGAGTGTGGGTATATATGTACAAATCCAATCATGCTATTGGAAAACTCATACAAAGTTTGCTTCTAGTGGGTATTCAGTTCACCAAATGTTTAGTTCTACTACTACTAGTGCCAGAGGAGAATGAAAACATGAATGAGTTGCAGTCCTTATCCTAAGAAAGCTTACTGTCTCCTGACTAAGAGCCTGTAAATGACTGACTAAATACGAGGCAGGATGAAATATGTCTGAAATAGTGTTACTAGCAAGTGGTATAAACACACAAAGGACAGAACAATGAAATCTGATGGGGAAATCTGGGAAGCTTTCATGAAAAAGCACTTGAACTAGCCTTTGTAAGAGTGGTTGGATTTTGCTAACTAGAAAATACATATAAAATAGAAACATATTTCATATGCTATGTATAGGATGTTACTAAAAGAGCAGAAAAGGAGGGAGGTATACATGGGGAAAGAGGAAATTCATTTCACAGATATTTACTGAGCACTTAATATGTGCCAGTACCTATGCTACTAGGCATGGGGAATTTAGAAGTGGATCCAAAATGGTACCAGCCCTGGAGGGGCTCACAGTCTCTGAGGGAAGTAGGCAAATGAATAGTCACAATACAGTGTGGGAAGTTCTGCACTTAAGGTATACACATGAAGAAGAGCTTCTTCCCTTGTTTTTAAAGAGCTTAACAGATGTGGCAGACATCACTAATTGATTATGGCAGCATTTCTTCTGAGTCCAGAATCCTTGACAAAAGACAGCTCTGGGTGGACGTGTTTTATATCTTCACCCAGCAATTGCCAGTTTGTCCAGGATTGGACAACTGAATAACACATACTCAATGCACAGGTACAAATAGATAAGGAAGGCAAATCAGATTCTCTGTCTCTGGGAAACTGAACTGGGAAATACCAAGAAGCAACAGTGGGAGTTTTGAAACAGAAGAGATATTGGAGGAGTTATGAGGAAGCAGAAGCTATGGGTAGAGATGTGTAGAATAGGGGGAGAGAATAAGGCAGTTAGAATTGATAAGTAAGGCAAATGGAGAGGAGGAAAAACATTTGAAAAAGAGACCAGGCAAATCATGAGAGACACAGAGAAAGGATATGGTCCGTAAATAAATCCCTAGGTTTCTTACAGCATTCTTGTTTCCATTCATACACATGTATCTCATAGTAAAACCCCTTTTTCTCAAAGTCTCAGTAAGACTCTGGTCCTTTCACCCAAAAGGGCTTACCTAAATTACCCATTACCTAGATTAGAATCCATTGGGAAGGACTCTCAACTTGGGTAGGTTTGGATTATCCAAAGGCAGTTATAAGGTAGGCATTCTTCACTTCGTTCAATGAACATGTTATACACAAGGATGCATGATGAATCATTTTCCCTTATGATTTACATTTTAATATTACGAATGTTTTTCTTCATTTCTTCATTCCGATTGACCTTCATTTAACAAGAAGCATGCATGAGAATTGCTAGCTACTTGCTTCTTATTCCCATCACATTGCTGGTATAGCACCTATCCTGCTGCCCCTTGGTTTTCTGTGTACATGCCTCTCCTTTCTAGGCTGTGACTTCTTAGAGGGTAGGGGGTCAGGTGTTTTCTGCTTGGGTATCTCTAATACCTAGATCAGACCATACTCAGAGTAGCGACTCAATAACTATTTGCTGAATGAAGTATGAATAAGTATCCAGTTCTGTGAATTTCAAGGCACTCTCAAGGTTCTTTTTTATATATACTACAGTTTGTTGGAATGGCCATGACTTATTTTTGCAAATGTACACATACCCTTCTTCCCCTAACAACCACTCCCCTCAAAAAAAGAAAAAAAATTTTTAAAAAAGCCTTTTTTCTTGCCTGTCGTATTAAGTGAATCTCTAAACAGTCAGTGACTAACCATCCTCACACTGGGACGAGGAACCCTCATTGGGGTGAGGAGCCTCTTTTGCAAATGTTGCTGGACAAATGCTGGGCAGATGGCCAGCCACCCTTATAGCCTTGTAAAGTAGTCTGGTACCTGGGCTGCCTCAGGCTGGGGGCTAGTTCAGTGCCCACCCAGGAGGCCATGAAAAGCTCAAGGAGTCTGGGTTCTGGAGAGCCATGGCACCACGTCCACTCACTCCAGCACCAGCCTTGGAGATAATCAGTCAGTCATCAGGACCCCAAACTTCCCTGAACACCTTTTGTCTGTTACACCTAGGCAGATGTCTGGACCTGGATATTCATTCTCTCTCTCCCTTTCTCTTTCTCTCTTTCTCTCAGTCCTGTTCTGTTCCCTGCGTGGTCCTCATTTCTTCCAGGTTTCTTTATTATATTCATTTTGGTCTGCTGGTCTCTCTCTTTCGTTAGGACACTTATCAAATGTCCGGTGATCCTTTTTTATTTTGGTGCATTTTTTCCTTAAACTTTTCCTTTTTAAAATATATGTATAGGGCTTCCCTGGTGGCGCAGTGGTTGAGAGTCTGCCTGCCGATGCAGGGGACACGGGTTCATGCCCCGGTCCAGGAGGATCCCACCTGTCGCGGAGCGGCTGGGCCCGTGAGCCATGGCCGCTGAGCCTGCGCGTCCGGAGCCTGTGCTCCGCAACGGGAGAGGCCACAACAGTGAGAGGCCCGCGTACCGCAAAAAAAAAAATAAAAATAAAATAATAAAATAAAATATAAGTATAGTACATATATGGAAAAGCACACAAAAGATATATGTACAGCTCACTGAATTCATCACCAAGCAAGTGCCCACCTCACCTGGCCTGATCCTTCTCATTCTCCAGCTCTCACGTCAAATGCCGTTCCCTCCTGAGGCCAGGAGCTGCCCTCCAGGGTCGGGTCCCTTTGCTGTAGCTCTGTGCCCCAGAACTCGCTCATATCCTCTTTCCCAGCCCTCGGTACACTTGCAGTCCCTGCTTCTATCTGTCTCCAGCCAACCCGTGCTCTCTGTGGAGTCAAGAGCTGTGTTGACCTTGTTCACTGCTCTTTCCTCAGCCCAGGCACATAGTGCTGAGTAAGTATTTGAATGTGTGGTAGGGTGGGGAGGGAAAGAGTTGAAGGGAAAAAAGCAAATGAGAGAAATTTGTTTCCTGTTTTCAAGGAACTCACTCTCAGGGAAGACAAACTCAAAAAAATAGATCATTATAATATGTTATGAAAATGACTAAGGGAAGCTGGGGACACTGTGGCAGCCCCAAGGGGAACTTTCAGTCCTTTAAACTAGGATTTGCTTTTTTGCTTTTTGTTTTTTAGCTAAGCTTTGACACACAAATAGAAATGAGTTTCCTAGGGAAATTGCACCTTGCTGAGGAAACGTGTACCTGCGCAGAGGCGTAGAGGTGTGTAAAAGCAGCTGAGGTTGTTCAGGCTGGGCCAGGGTCAGGACCAGGGAGGCGAATAGTGAGCGACGCACCTGGAAAGGAACGAAGTGAGGGGGTCTCTGACCAGCAACCCGGTCTGGCCTGGATCCAGATCGTGTGGGCAAAAGTCTCAGACCTGTCCTGCTTTCATTAGGCCTGTGACTTCAGGAGGGCTTGGGCCTGAGCCAGACCACCCCAGAATTGCCACAGGTCCTATCCTCTAGGCCCCTTTCTGCTTAGCTGACCCTGCAGAGGTCTCTCCAGACTCAGCTGGTCTCTCTGAAGGTTAAGGGGGCAGTGAGTATGGTGAAAGGGAAGAAACATGGGTGTTGGAGTCGGGGGCTCCGAGTTAGAGTCCCAACTCTGCCTCTTAATAGTTGTAAGATCTGGAGCATTCCTTTACCTTTGAATCTGTTTCCTCATCTATAAAATGAGATAGTAGGAGTTGTGAGCAGTAAATGTGAAAAGTGATTTATAAACTGCTTTACACACATATTAGGATCCAGACCCATTGTTTTTAAAATGCTGTAAGGGGTTAAAAGTCACTTAAAAAACAAACAAAAAAGTATAAACTGTTATACTGATTTATTATCCTTGGTCTTCGTTTCCTGGTTGGTAAAGTACAGGGCCCAGGGCCCAGAACCCATTGCTTGGTTCAAGCCAGTTTCCTGTTATAATGGCAAATATTACCACCCGGCAGGGGTTGTGAATGAGGTCCCTGTCACAAAGCACATGGCCTCGTTCCTTAATTGCCAGGGTGGAATTAATTTGCTCTTCCTGTTTCTTTTGTGACAGGAAGTAGATGTCTTTGAATTTCAGTTGATTAATGGAGGCCTCTGAGCAAAGTGCTCCAGCCTCCCTTGCTGTTAATCCTTATGCAATGCAAGGCCCTAATTTGATAATTTTGCTGTTTTTTCAGGTGGATCACCTACTGGTTGAAAATATTGAACGGGAAACGTTTCATCTCTGCTCCCGCCTCATTAATGGGCCATACCGGCGGACAGTGAGAGCCCTGGTCTTCACATTAAAGCATCGAGCTGAAATCCGGGCTCAGGTGAAGAACGGCACGCTGCCAGTCGGCACGTTTGTACAGACCCACAAAAAATGACCTGAGCATGGTTCCAACCCTGGGCTGGGCAGAAAGGAAAATGGGCCTTTCTCTGCCATTCAAAGACTCTTTTGAGTTTGGGCGATGGCTGATGCTGGCGGTGCTGAATTTTCCCATGGTGCCATTCCTTCAGACAGAGGATACAGAGAGCCCTGGGAGACAGACCTGCAGGAAATGCTTCATAAGCTGGAGTGCGCGGGTGCTGCCTAACAGGATGCGCGCTTGCTGTCGCTAGGAAGCGCAGTACGGTTGCCATCACCCAACACAGTGAAAGGGTGACGGATTCCACTGTGAATATGCCAGGGACACCTCTAAACTTCCTCCGTGTCAGGCAGATGAAGTTACTACTTTATTTTGCCACCCTGCAGGTAACTGAAACTCAATTACCACAGCTGCTCACTCAGTTCCGTCCCCCTGAGTTTAGATAGCTCCAGTGCCTCTCAGAACTCCCCTGTCTGTACTCTTTGCTCTACCCCAGGGGTGAGCCTGCCGGAGCCCGCCAACTACCCCTTCTTTCCAGAACTCACTTATCTGAACGTTGCAGCTCTCCCTGGAAGACCTGCGTTGGTCTCCAGAGCCCCCATGCTGAGGCTTCTAATGAGGAACTGTCCTGAAGCATCCCCACACCTTGGGGTTTATTTGAATATGTTGGCTCTCTCGGTTTAGGGCTCTGTAGAAGATACATAATGAAATTGCTCTTGAAATGAATTACTGTAGGAGAAAAATTATATACATATGTATTTTCAAATGAAATACCCGTATATAGACTTGCTTGAACAATTTTGTAAGTGATATTTGCTTTTTTAAAAAAGTAATAATAAACTGGGGCTTTTTTGTCCCTAAAACCAAAGGTATGGCTTGTTCACTGAAAAGTGTTTTGGGTTGAGAAAGAGTATAGTTGGTGAAAATAAAGAATGATTGGACAGGAATCTGAGGGAGATAGCAAGACCCAAAGGTTTTTTAGGTTAGGGGAGACTGGAGCATGTTTGTAATCTGAAAAGAAGGCGCCAGTAGAAAGGGAGAGATTTAGGGAATTCCCTGGCAGTCCAGTGGTTAGGACTCTGTGCTTCCACTGCTGGCGGCCCGGGTTCGATCCCTGGTTGGGGAACTAAGATCCTGCAAGCCTCGCAGCGTGGCCAAAAAAAAAAAAAAAGGGGAGAGATTTAAAATCCAGAAAAAGAAGAGATGGATTAAAAAGGAAGGACACCCTCTCTCTCACACTCACACACACACTCAGCTTTTTTCTGACACTCTTTTGACAGTAAGTTGCATACATCACAGATCTTTACCCCAAATGACCAATAAACAAGAAATGATGCTTAGGGACTTCTCTGGTGGTGCAGTGGATAAGACTCCGCTCTCCCAATGCAGGGGGCCTGGGTTTAAGCCCTGGTCAGGGAACTACGTCCCACATGCATGCTGCAACTAAGAGTTCACATGCCACAACTAAGGAGCCAGTGAGCCGCAACTAAGGAGCCTGCCTGCCGCAACTAAGACCCGGTGCAACCAAATAAATATTAAAAAAAAGAAAAAGAAATGATGCTTAACCTCAAAAATATTCAAGAAAATGCAAAATAAAGCAATAATACAATGCCATTTTTCACCGATAAAACTGGAAAACATTTTAAATTAGGACACAGGGAGGGGGAAGGGTAAGCTGGGACAAAGACAGTAGCACTGACATAGTATATATGTCATAGTATATGTACTACCAAATGTAAAATAGATAGCTAGTGGGAAGCAGCTGCATAGCACAGGGAGATCAGCTCGGTGCTTTGTGGCCACCTACAGGGGTGGGATAGGGAGGGTGGGAGGGAGACACAAGAGGGAGGAGATATGGGGATATATGTATACACATAGCTGATTCACTTGGTTATGCAGCAAAAACTAACACAACATTGTAAAGCAATTATACTCTAATAAAGATGTTAAAAAAATAAAATGCCAACTTCTGGTGAAGATGTGGGGAAATGGTCACTTTTATACACTGATGGTGGGAATATGAATCACCACACCCTTCTTGGAAAATAATCTGCCGATATTTACAAATATTTAAACATATATGTACATTGACCCAGCAGAAAGTTTTCCTAAAGTAATACATACAAGGATGTTTTGTGCAGCATTATTTGTGTGTGGGGAAGACTGACAATGACTAGTCATTAAAAAGAATGGGACTTCCCTGGTGGCGCAGTGGATAAGAATCCACCTGCCAATGCAGGGGACACGGATTCGATCCCTGGTCCGAGGAAAATCCCACACGCCGCGGAGCAACTGGGCCCACGTGCCACAACTACTGAAGCCCGCGTGCCTAGAGCCCATGCTCTGCAACAAGAGAAGCCACTGCAATAAGCCCGCGCACTGCAACAAAGAGTAGCCCCTGCTCGCCACAACTAGAGAAAGACTGCGCGCAGCAACGAAGACCCAACGCAGCCAAAAATTAATTAATTAATTAATTTTAAAAAAAGAATGAATGACTGCTGTATCCATTGACCTGAAGGGTTGACTAAGATGTATTGTTAAGTGAAAAAATAAGAGATTTATAGAGAAATGTCTTTAATAAGAACCCAGTTTTATAAAAAGGAAACAAAAAAATCCTATATATGAATGTATGTCTTTGTACAGGATTATATGAACACAGAGAAATGTATGAAACGATATATATCAGGTCATTTCCATTGGCTGCCTTAGGGAGGAGAGGGGAGTCAGAAGATGGCATGAGAGGAGATAGGAGTTGGGGAAGAAAAAAGTGTATCAAGATGAAATCTGCCAATGTAATGATGTTGAATATACTTGTATGATTTTGTGTGTATTTATGTTTATATTTTTGTTCTTTTAATGGATTAAGCTTATCAGAGATTTATTTTAGAGAAATTTAAAAAAAGAAGCAAGGACAGAAAGAAAGGAACTAACATTGTCTACTTTCTAGGTGCTAGATACTTTTTCTAAGATAATTTGTTAGCATTTACATTGATCTTTATATAGTTTTTCAAAAATCCTGTTGAATCATCTTGTTGTATTAGTAGGTATTGTTTCAGTTTTTTAGATTTCTTTTATTCAGCAACCATTTGCTGAGTACCCATTCCATGAGGCCTTGTGGATACCTGGCAGGAGCTACAGATGAGACCCTGAGGCTCACCAAGCAGAAGTATCTTGTTCAGTTTCCCACTGCTAGTGACTACGGGAGCTGGAATAATGATTGCTCAGCACTGTGCTAGACATTTGTAAAAATACCCAATTAAAGGTGAGAAAATTGAGGCTCAACAGTGGTTTAGTAACTTACTCAAGGTCACACGGATAGTGAATAGAAGATCTAAGATTCAAAACCCAGGTCTATGCTCAACATCGCTAATCATTAGAGAAATGCAAATCAAAACTGCAGTGAGGTTTCACTAGGTCCCATTTGTTTATTTTTGTTTTTATTTCCATTTCTCTAGGAGGTGGGTCAAAAAGGATCTTGCTGTGATTTATGTCATAGAATGTTCTGCCTATGTTTTCCTCTGAGAGTTTGATGGTGTCTGGCCTTACATTTAGGTCTTTAATCCATTTCTTTTTGTAGTGAGGTGGATGGACCTAGAGACTGTCATACAGAGTGAAGTAAGTCAGAAAGAGAAAAACAAATACCGTATGCTAACACATGTATATGGAATCTAAAAAAAAAAAAAAAAAATGGTCAGAAGAACCTAGGGGCAAGACAGGAATAAAGATGCAGACCTACTAGAGAATGGACTTGAGGATACGGGGAGGGGGAAGGGTAAGCTGGGACAAAGTGAGAGTGGCATGGACATATATACACTACCAAACGTAAAATAGAAAAGCTAGTGGGAAGCAGCTGTATAGCACAGGGAGATCAGCTCTGTGCTTTGTGACCACCTAGAGGGGTGGGATAGGGAGGGTGGGAGGGAGGAAGACGCGAGAGGGAGGAGATATGGAGATATATGTATGTGTATATATATATATATATATATATATATATATATATATATATATATAGCTGATTCACTTTGTTATAAAGCAGAAACTAACATACCATTGTAAAGCAGTTATACTCCAATAAAGATGTTTAAAAAAAAAAAAACTGCATTGAGGTATCACCTCACGCCAGTCAGGATAACCATTATCAAAAAAGCTAGAGGGGCTTCCCTGGTGGTGCAGTGGTTGAGCGTCCGCCTGCCAATGCAGGGGACGTGGGTTCGTGCCCCGGTCTGGGAAGATCCCACATGCCGCGGAGCGGCTGGGCCCGTGAGCCATGGCTGCTGAGCCTGCGCGTCCGGAGCCTGTGCTCCACAACGGGAGAGGCCACGACAGTGAGAGGTACGCAGGGTACGCAGGGTACGCAGAGGTACGCAGAGGTACGCAGGGTACCTCAAAAAAAAAAAAAAAGCTAGAAACAATAAATGCTGGAAAGGGTGTGGTGAAAAGGGAACCCTCCTACACTGTTGGTGGGAATGTACGTTGATACAACCACTGTGGAAAACAGTATGGAGGTTCCTTAAAAAATTAAAGATAGAACTACCATATGACCCAGCAATCCCACTACTGGGCATATACCCTGAGAAAACCATAATTCAAGAAGAGTCATGTACCACAATGTTCATTGCAGCTCTATTTACAATAGCCAGGACATGGAAGCAACCTAAGTGTCCATCGACAGATGAATGGATAAAGAAGATGTGGCTCATATATACAATGGAATATTACTCAGCCATAAAAAGAAATGAAATTGAGTTATTTGTAGTGAGGTGGATGGACCTAGAGTCTGTCATACGGAGTGAAGTAAGTCAGAAAGAGAAAAACAAATACCGTATGCTAACACATATATATGGAATCTAAAAAATAAGGTTCTGAAGAACCTAGGGGCAGAACAGGAATAAAGAGGACATGGGGAGGGGGAAGAGTAAGCTGGGACGAAGTGAGAAAGTGGCATGGACATATATAAACTACCAAATGTAAAATAGATAGCTAGTGGGAAGCAGCTGCATAGCACAGGGAGATCAGCTCAGTGCTTTGTGACCACCTAGAGGGGTGGGATAGGGAGGGTGGGAGGGAGACGCAAGAGGGAGGGGATGTGGGGATTTACATATACATATAGCAGCCAAAAATTAATTAATTGTTTGTTATACAAACAATTTGTTATACTTTGTTATACTTTGTTATACAGCAGAAACTAACACAACATTGTAAAGCAATTATACTCCAATAAAGATGTTAGAAAAAAAAAAAAAACAGGTCTATTTGCCTGTATATAGCCTCCCAGGTTGATTTCATCCACTCTCATGGTTTCAGGCATCTTTTACATGCTGATGACAACTCCAGTTTGTATCTTCAGCCCATCCCTGTCCCCCAAGTTTCAGACCCTGGATGACCAGGATCAAATTTGAAGGGCCTTTTGAGCACTAGGCGAAGGCGTTTGGACTGATTCCATGCAGGAACTATGCAGTTAGTTTTCTGGTTAAGGGGCTGTGTAGAAGAGAAGCTGGAGCAGGGAGAGAGACCGGAAGTGGGAAGCTTCATTTTTAAACAACCAAAAGGTTCTGTTAACTTAGGAACCTGGAGTAAGTTGAAGACAAATTGCTCTCTGGCTGAAAGCCTTCAGTGGTGATAGTTGGAAACTACAATGATTACAGAGATGTGCTTTGGAGATTTGGAAAGCAGACTATGTTATTTGTGGCTGTTTTCTCCTTGATGCATGTGCAGAATTTCCATGAACACTAATGGAGCTATTCTGAGTGCTTGCTGAAGGGAAGGAGGCTTGCAGACATCCATGCAAGCTTGCCCACCCACTAAGAAGCACCTCTGAGTTCCAGCCTCTTAAAAATGAAAGGGTCAGCTCGTGAAATGAGGTGAGGGAAGTTCCTGGGACCTCTGAGTTGCCTGTAAGCCTAGGCATGAATACGGTTTCTAAATGTGTTCAGTTGCTAGGGGAAATTTGGGAGACTAAATACCATTAGAATCTGCTCCAGCAGCTTATTGATCCTTTTCTTGTGGTCGTTAAATTGGAGGTCCTGGTCTTTGGAGTAGGGAGCTTGTCTATTTTCATTCACTCAACAAAAAAATGTTGCCCAGCTCCTGTGTTCCAGGGACTAGACTGGCCCTGGGGAAACTGCAGTAAATGAGATACAATTTCTACCCTTCAGGAACTCTTAGTTTGGTGGGGAGACAGACAGGTAGGAAAATAATTACAGTATAGCCTATTAAGTGTTTACTGTAGATATTTAAAATGTTGAGGAAGTGGAGAAAGCAGTGATTAACACCATTCTAAGGGAAGGAAAGTCTTCACACAGTTAACGTTTGAACCACATCTCGAAGGGCAGTTATGAGGTCAGCACAGGGGTCAGTATGTGTGCAAAAGCACAGAGGGGTGAAGTGCATGGCTTGTTTCAGTAAAGGCAAATAAAATGGATGGTCGAAGCATAAGGGTCTTAGGAATGGAGAGAAATGGGATGAAAAAAAGCCTGGAGGGCTTGTGAAAGAGTTTGGACTTTGGCCTTCAGATCATGGGAAGCCATGAGAAGTTTCTGAGGAGGTGAGGGACCTAATAAGATGTGTGTTTTAAAATGATAAAAATGTTCCTGTATAAACAGATATTTAAGGAAAATATTTAATGAAAAAAAACACAACTATTTAAGGCAAAGGAAAGAAACACTTGAGATTCAGTAAATGAGAGATTTTTTTTTTTGACAAATGAAGTTTAGAGTTGACCAAACAGATATCATTAGAGAGTCCCAAGTTTGAAAAATGGCAGAAAAATGAAAAAGCTGAGATAATGCATTTACTGTGTTCAGTGGTGAAGGAACAGGCAGCTGGCCTTCGTTCATTTATAGAATATCAGGTTTTTAAACTTGTGCTTGTCAACCTTGGTTTTCTTTTGCTACAGCCTTAGGCCTCAGAGCCTCACTCTGAGATTTGTAATGTGTTTTGGATGCGTTTATCACAGCCAGATGGGCCAAGGGCTTAGCTTGTTGCTGCCCATTATTGCTATCGAAGGGAGTCCATCCAGAAAACAAGACTTTGGAGCTTCGATTAGGTTAGTGACACTGCCTTGGTTTCAGAAGAGAGATGATTTGATTGGATGACTTTGTATTTTCTTTTAAATCAACCAAAATGATACAATTGCTGCCAGGAATAGGCTTACCCATAAGCTAAGGAGGTTGGTCTCAAGATCCAAGAAGACCAGGATGTCCAATCAAATGCTACTTTTTCATCTTGTTAAAATCTTTGATTTAGGGAATTCCCTGGTGGTCCAGTGGTTAGGACTCGGTGCTTTCATTGCCGAGGGCATGGGTTCAATCCCTGGTCGGGAAACTAAGATTCCACAAGCCACACAGCATGGCCAAAAAAAAAATAAGAAAAATTCTTGGATTCAGGGCATATTTACTGAGTTCTCATGTGCCAAGCCCAAGGGTCAAAGGGATAAATAAAACAGTCTCTGGCCCCAGGAAGCTCACAGTCTAGTGAAGGAGACAGATAAACCATTTTTTAAAAGGCAGACAATTATGAATTATGAATTCAAAAAGTGGAAATAGGCCAATTAACATATTAGAAGATGCTCAACCTCACTGGTAATCAGGGAATGGCAAAGATTAATGCCATCTTTAAAGACCTAAAGGATGCAGGGATAGTGTTCCCTTTAACTCTCTATTTAATTCACTGGTCTGGCCCCTACAAAAATCAGATGGATCCTGAAAGACAACAGTGGACCACAGCAAGATCAACCAAGTGGTAGTTCTAATTGCGGTTGTGGCATCTTTCCTAGAGTACATTAACATGTTCTCAGGTACATAGTATGTAGCCAATGACGTAGTGAATGTTTTTCTTTTCCTTCCCTATAAGAAAGGAAGATCAGAGTTCATATTCACTTGGAACAGACAAAAGTATACATTTAGTCTTGCTCCAAGACTGTTAACTCTCCCGCTGTCTCACAACCTAGTCTGGAAAGACCTGCACTGCCTAGGTATCTTGCAGAACATCACACATGTCTACTGTGTAAAGACATCAGCTAATTGGACCAGACGAGAAAAAAACAGCGAGTATATCAGAAGCCTTAGTGAGACACATGCATTTCAGACAGTGGGAAAAAACCCTATGAAGTTTCAGGGGCCTGACATATCAGTGAAATCTTTAGGGACCTGTCATTTGGGATAGGCCAGGCACATTCCTTCCAAAGTAAAAGACAGTATTGCATCTACTCCCCCATTATGAAGGAAGCACAATGCCTGGTAGGCCTCTTTGGGTTTTGGAGGCAGCATATTCCTTCTATACCTGGGAATACTGCTTCATCCCATATACTGGATAACACAGAGGTTGCCCATTTTGATGGGGACCCAGAGTGGGAAAGCTCTCAGCAGCAGGTCTAGGCTGTAAGACAAGTAGCCCTGCTGTGTGGACCATATGATCTGGCAGAACCCATGGTATCTGAGGTATCTGTAGTGGGAAAAGATGCCTATGGAGTTTATGACAAGGCCTAGTAGGAGGGTCACCGTCTAGACCCCTGGGGTTCTGGAGCAGGGCCATGTCATCTGTAGCCAGGAATGACACACTTTTCAAAACACAGCTCCCAGGGACTTCCCTGGTGGTCCTGTGGTTAAGAGTCCGCCTTCCAATGCAGAGGACGCAGGTTCAATCCCTGGTCGGGGAACTAAGGTCCCACATGCCACGGGGCCTGGTTCGCTGCAGGGTTTTGGTAGAGACAGATCGTCTGACCACGCATCATCAAGTTGACCACGCAGCCGAAGCTGCTCATCGTGAGCTGGATTCCTTCAGATCCACCAAGTCATAAGGTCAGACAAGGCCGGCAGCAATTCGTCATGAGATAGACCTGGCACAAGTGGGATTGGGCACAGCAGGGCCACAGGGCAGAAGGTAGCTGCATGAAAATGTGGCCCAGACACCTATGTCACCCACCACATTTGCACCAGTGTGTCTTCCTCAGCTCACCTGTGATTGTCTGGGGAGCTCCTTATATCCAGCTGCAGGAGAAAAAAAGCCAAAATTTGTTCATGAGTGAGTCGGCTCAGTACATGTGAGCAAGCCAAAAATAGACCATTGCTGCACTGCAGGCCCCACACAGGGGTGTCCTTGAAAGACAGGGGAGGAGAAAATAGTTTCAGTGGGCAGAGCTTTGAATAGAACGTGTAGTCGTCCACTTTTTGGAGAAAGAAAAGGGACCCAAGGTTAGACTATTACTGGATCTCATGGGCAGCAGTGAATGGCTTGGCTGTTTGGTTAGGGATCTGGAAGGATAAGACTGGAAAACCGGGGACAAGGAGACCTGGGGTAGAGCATGTGGATGGACCTATGGAAACGGGCACCAAGCGTGAAGGTCATTCTATTCCATGTTAACACCCACCAGACAGTGTATACCATGGAAGAAGCATTAAAAAACCACGTATGTGCAGTCGATATCAGCCAGCCTCTAAGACCACCCCAGTGCTGGCAAAAGAGGTGCCTATAAACAGAGTAACCATGATGGCATGGAGAAAGGGCAAGTATGGGCCCATTAGCATGGGTTCCCTCTCACCAAGACTCATGTAGCTATTGCCGATGCTAAGTGTTCAACCTGCCAGTTACAAAACCCAACTCTGAATCTCAGATATGTTTCCTTCCCTTGAGGAAAACAAGAAGCCACTTGACAAGTTGATTATATTAAACCCCTTCTACCCTGGAAAGAGCTGTGATTCATCTTCACTGAAATAGACATATATCCTCGGTATTGCTTTGCTTGTAGGGCTTCATCCTGTGTAACTCTCCAAGGGTTACAGAGTGTTTAATCTACTGGCATAGGATCCCGCATGACTCTGCAGCAGTGGGCACACGGCCATGGAGGCAGCTCATCCCTTCACATTCTGCACTATCCTTAAGCTGCCAGCTTGGAACTATCTGTAGAAGGCACAGCTGAGGTACCAGCTCAGAAACAATACCCTGTGAGGACAGGATGTCGTCCTCCTAGAAGCAGCATATATTCTAAATCAAGGACCATTACACAGTGCTTTGTCTCCAATAGGTATTATAGAATACATGGGTCCAGAAACTAAGGGATGAAAGCAGGAGTGGTCTCTTGCTTACCATCACTCCCAGGAAACATCTATGCTTCCTGTCCCCACAGCTCTGGGTTCTGCAGGTTTAGAGGCCCTGGTTCCCAAAGAGGCAACTCTTCAGCCAGGGGAAACATCAAGATGACTCTTGAACTTTTCGCCGTGTCTGACACCTGGGCATTTTGAGCTCCTGGTGTCAAGGGACCAGCAGGCAAAAAGTAGAGTCACCATTCTTTCAGGCATAATTAACCCTGAAAATCCAGAGGAGGTAAGGCTGTTGTTAAGCACTGGAGAGCAGGGAGGTATATCTTTGGTACTCAGTCGATCCATTTGGAATCTTTTTGGTACTCCCTTGCCCAATACTTACAGGAAATAGACAAGTGCAGGGTCCATGGCCTGAGACGGATAAGGTGACCACAGGCTCAGACGTCTCAGGGTGGAGGGTCTATATCATGCCACCATGTAGGTCACTGAGACCAGAAGAGGTGCTAACCAAGGGTAAGGGGAATCTAGAATGGATAACAGAAGTGGAAGATGATGTTAGTTGTGGTCTCAAGACCAGTCACAGTGGTGAGGGTTGCAGTTTGTTCCACTAACTTTCCTCTGTAAGTTTCCCCCAGGAAAAAAGGCCCACCAGAATCCTGGAAGAGATGCTCCCAGAACTTAAATGAAGAAGTGGGGCTGGATGCACAGGTGTGGGCTCTAGAAGATGCCGTTCTATGCTGCCCAGACCCCCAACCCTATGACCGATGCACCCATTCCCCTTCAGCTAGCAGCTAGCGGGGGATTCCCTCAGCTGAAGAGAGTTACCTCACCCCAGGTCAGACCCCTCCCCCAGGGCAGGTTGATTAAGGGTTATAAAGGCCTATTTCCGCTGCCCCAACTCAGCACAGCTCTGAAGGACCAGGGCTTCACAGCTCTGTGGCACCAGCTGAGGTCTTACTACTGCGGTGGCAAAACTACTGCACCAGGTCTTACTACTACTGGTCTTACTATTGGTCTCTGCCTAATCTTGCTCCTTTCCCTTCCACCACCCAAGAGCAACCCCTAATAACTCCCTGTATGCTAATCTCCATCTCAGAGACTCCTCCCTAGGGAACTGGGCCTGCAACACGTCTCTTCTAGTTGTTGGTAACAACTCTTAGAGCAGGCGTCAGCAGACTTTTTTAAAAAAGGACAGATAATAAAGATTTTAGACTCTGTGGGCCATATGGTCCTTGTCACAACTACTCAACTCTGCCCTTGTTGTGCTAAAGCAGCCATAGACAGTATGTAAATGAATGGGAATGGCTGTATTCCAATAAAACTTTATTTGCAAAAGCAGGCAGTGGACTGCATTTGGTCCATGGGCCTTAGCTTGCCAGCCCCTGCTCTAGAGAAATAGTTTTACATGTGCACAGAGTAGGCAAGTACAAAGATTTTAATTGCAACATGGTTTGTGATAACAAAATTTTTGGAGCAAGCTAAATATACATTAGAAAAAGAAAGGTTAGAACTAACTGCTGAACAATCATCAACAGGAAGACACAGGAACTTACCAGAAAAGATACCCCACATCCAAAGACAAAGGAGAAGCCACAATGAGACGGTAGGAGGGGTGCAATCACAATAAAATCAAATCCCATAACTGCTGGGTGGGTGACACAAACTGGAGAACACTGATACCACAGAAGTCTACCCACTGGAGTGAAGGTTCTGAGCCCCACATCAGGCTTCCCAACCTGGGGGTCCGGCAATGGGAAGAGGAATTCCGAGAGAATCAGACTTTGAAGGCTAGCAGGATTTGATTGCAGGACTTCGACAGGACTAGGGGAAACAGAGATTCCACTCTTGGAGGGCACACACAGAGTAGGTGTGCATCAGGACCCAGGGGAAGGAGCAGTGACCCCATAGAGACTGAACCAGACCTACCTGCTAGTGTTGGGAGGGTCTCCTGCAGAGTTGGGGGTGGCTCTGTCTCACAGTGACGACAAGGACACTGACAGCAGAAGTTCTGGGAAGTAATCCTTGGCGTGAGCCCTCCCAGAGTCCATCATTAGCCCCACCAAAGAGCCTGGGTAGGCTCCAGTGTTGGGTCACCTCAGGCCAAACAACAAACAGGGAGGAGACCGAGCCCGCCCCATCAGCAGACAAGCGGATTAAAGTTTTACTGAGCTCTGCCCACCAGAGCAACAGCCAGCTCTACCCACCACCAGTCCCTCCCATCAGGAAACTTGCACAAGCCTCTTAGATAGCCTCATCCACCAGAGGGCAGACAGCAGAAGCAAGAAGAACTACAATCCTGCAGCCTGTGGAACAAAAACCACATTCACAGAAAGATAGACAAGATGAAAAGGCAGAGGGCTATGTACCAGATGAAGGAACAAGACAAAACCCCAGAAAAACAACTAAATGAAGTGGAGATAGGCAACCTTCCAGAAAAAGAATTTAGAATAACGTTAGTGAAGACGATCCAGGACCTCGGAAAAAGAATGGAGGCAAAGAGCGAGAAGATGCAAAAAATGTTTAACAAAGATCTAGAAGAATTAAAAAACAGACACCTAGAAGAATTAAAGAACAAACAAACAGAGACGAACAATACAATAACTGAAATGAAAAATACACTAGAAGGAATCAATAACAGAATAACTGAGGCAGAAGAACGGATAAGTGACCTGGAAGACAGAATGGTGGAATTCACTGCTGCAGAACAGAATGAAGAAAAAAGAATGAAAAGAAATGAAGACAGCCTAAGAGACCTCTGGGACAACATTAAATGCAACAACATTCACATTATAGGGGTCCGAGAAAGAGAAGAGAGAGAGAAAGGACCCAAGAAAATATTTGAAGAGATTATAGTCGAAAACATCACTAACATGGAAAAGGAAATAGCCACCCAAGTTCAGGAAGCTCAGAGAGTCCCATACAGGATAAACCCAAGGAGAAACATGCCGAGACACATAGTAATCAAATTGACAAAAATTAAAGACAAAGAAAAATTATTGAAAGCAACAAGGGAAAAACGACAAATAACATACAAGGGAACTCCCATAAGGTTAAGAGCTGATTTCTCAGAAGAAACTCTACAAGCCAGAAGGGAGTGGCATGATATACTTAGTGTGATGAAAGGGAAGAACCTACAACCAAGATTACTCTACCCAGCAAGGATCTCATTCAGATTCGATGGAGGAATCAAAAGTTTTACAGACAAGAAAAAGCTAAGAGAATTCAGCACCATCAAACCAGCTCTACAACAAATGCTAAAGGAACTTCTCTAAGTGGGAAACACAGACAAGAAAAGGAGCTACAAAAACAATTAAGAAAAATTAAGAAACAATTAACAATTGTTAAACAATTAAGAAACAATTAAGAAAATGGTAATAGGGACATACATATCGATAATTACCTTAAATGTGAATGGATTAAATGCTCCAACCAAAAGACATAGGCTTGCTGAATGGATACAAAAACAAGACTTATATATATGCTGTCCACAAGAGACCCACTTCAGACCTAGGGACACATACAGATTGAAAGTGAGGGGATGGAAAAAGATATTCCATGCAAATGGAAATCAAAAGAAAGCTGGAGTAGCAATACTCATATCAGACAAAATAGACTTTAAAATAAAGAATGTTACAAGAGACAAGGAAGGACACTACATAATGATCAAGGGATCAATCCAAGAAGAAGATATAACAATTATAAATATATATGCACCCAACATAGGAGCACCTCAATACATAAGACAACTGCTAACAGCTCTAAAAGAGGAAATCGACAGCAGCACAATAATAGTGGGGGACTTTAACACCTCAATTACACCAATGGACAGATCATCCAAACAGAAAATTAATAAGGAAACAGAAGCTTTAAATGACACAATAGACCAGATAGATTTAATAGATATCTATAGGACATGCCATCCAAAAACAGCAGATTACACTTTCTTCTCAAGTGTGCATGGAACATTCTCCAGGATAGATCACATCTTGGGTCACAAATCAAGCCTTGATAAATTTAAGAAAATTGAAATCATATCAAGCATCATTTCTGACCACAATGGTATGAGATTAGAAATCAATTACAGGGAAAAAAACTTAAAAAACACAAACACGTGGAGGCAAAACAACATGTTACTAAATAACCAAGAGATCACTGAAGAAATCAAAGAGGAAATCAAAAAATACCTAGAGAAAAATGACAATGAAAACATGGCGATCCAAACCTATGGGATGTGGCAAAAGCAGTTCTAAGAGGGAAGTTTATAGCTATACAAGCCTACCTCAAGAAACAAGAAAATTCTCAAATAAACAATCTAACCTTACACCTAAAGGAACTAGAGAAAGAAGAACAAAGAAAACCCAAAGTTAGCAGAAGGAAAGAAATCATAAAGATCAGAGCAGAAATAAATGAAATAGAAACAAAGAAAACAATAGCAAGAATCAATAAAACTAAAAGCTGGTTCTTTGAGAAGATAAACAAAATTGACAAACCATTAGCCAGACTCATCAAGAAAAAGAGGGAGAGGACTCAACTCAATAAAATTAGAAATGAAAAAGAAGTTACAATGGACACCGCAGAAATACAAAGCATCCTAAGAGACTACTACAAGCAACTCTATGCCAATAAAATGGACAACCTGGAAGAAATGGACAAATTCTTAGAAAAGTATAACCTTCCAAGGTTGAACCAGGAAGAAACAGAAAATATGAACAGACCAATCACAAGCACTGAAATTGAGACTGTGATTAAAAATCTTCCAACAAACAAAAGTCCAGGACCAGATGGCTTCACAGGTGAATTCTATCAAACATTTAGAGAAGAGCTAACACCCATCCTTCTCAAACTCTTCCAAAAAATTGCAGAGGAAGGAACACTCCCAAACTCATTCTACGAGGGCACCATCACCCTGATACCAAAACCAGACAAAGATACTACAAAAAAAGAAAATTACAGACCAATATCACTGATGAATATAGATGCAAAAATCCTCAACAAAATACTAGCAAACAGAATCCAACAACAAATTAAAAGGATCATACACCATGATCAAGTGGGATTTATCCCAGGGATGCAAGGATTCTTCAATATATGCAAATCAATCAATGTGATACACCATATTAACAAATTGAAGAATAAAAACCATATGATCATCTCAATAGATGCAGAAAAACTTTTGACAAAATTCAACACCCATTTATGATAAAAACTCTCCAGAAAGTAGGCATAGAGGGAACCTACCACAATATAATAAAGGCCATATATGACAAACCCACAGCAAACATCATTCTCATTGGTGAAAAACTGAAAGCATTTCCTCTAAGATCAGGAAAATGACAAGGATGTCCAGTCTCTCCACTATTATTCAACATATTTTTGGAAGTCCTAGCCATGACAATCAGAGAAGAAAAAGAGATAAAAGGAATCAAACTGGAAAACAAGAAGTAAAACTCACTGTTTGCAGATGACACGATACTATACATAGAGAATCCTAAAGATGCCACCAGAAAACTACTAGAGCTAATCAATGAATTTGGTAAAGTTGTACAATACAAAACTAATGCACAGAAATCTCCTGCATTCTTATATACTAATGATGAAAAATCTGAAAGCAAAATTAAGGAAACACTCCCATTTACCATTGGAACAAAAAGACTAAAATACCTAGGAATAAACCTACCGAGAGAGACAAAAGACTTGTATGCAGAAAACTGTAAGACACTGATGAAAGAAATTAAAGATGATACCAACAGATGGAGAGATATACCATGTTCTTGGATTGGAAGAATCAATATTGTGAAAATGACTATACTACCCAAAGCAATCTACACATTCAATGCAATCCCTATCAAATTACCAATGGCATGTTTTACAGAACTAGCACAAAAAATCTTAAAATTTGTGTGGAGACACAAAAGACCCCGAGTAGCCAAAGCAGTCTTGAGGGAAAAAATGGAGCTGGAAGAATCAGACTCCCTGACTTCAGACTATACTACAAAGCTACAGTAATCAAGACAATATGGTACTGGCACAAAAACAGAAATATAGATCAAGGGAGCAAGATAGAAAGCCCAGAGATAAACCTACACACCTTTGGTCAACTAATCTATGACAAAGGAGGCAAGGATATACAATGGGGAAAATACAGTCTCTTCAATAAGTGGTGCTGGGAAAACTGGACACCTACATGTAAAAGAATGAAATTAGAACACTCCCTAATACCATACACAAAAATAACCTCAAAATGGATTAGAGACCTAAATGTAAGATCAGACACTATAAAACTCTTAAAGGAAAACTAAGGAGGAACACTCTTTGATATAAATCACAGCAAGATCTTTTTTGATCCACCTCCTAGAGTAATGGAAATAAAAACAAAAATAAACAAATGGGACCTAATGAAACTTAAAAGCTTTTGCACAGCAAAGGAAACCATAAACAAGACAAAAAGACAACCCTCAGAATGGGAGAAAATATTTGCAAATGAATCAAAGGACAAAGGATTAATCTCTAAAATATATAAACAGCTCATGCACCTCAATATTAAAAACACAAACAACCCAATCAAAAAATGGGCAGAAGACCTAAATAGACATTTCTCCAAAGAAGACATACAGATTGCCAAGAGGCACGTGAAAAGCTGCTCAACACCACTAATTATTAGAGAAATGCAAATCAAAACTACAATGAGGTATCACCTCACACCAGTTAGAATGGGCATCATCAGAAAATCTACAAACAACAAATGCTGGAGAGGGTGTGGAGGAAAGGGAACCCTCACACACTGTTGGTGGGAATGTAAATTGATACAGCCACTATGGAGAACAGTATGGAGGTTCCTTAAAAAACTAAAAATAGGGGCTTCCCTGGTGGCGCAGTGGTTGAGAATCTGCCTGCCAATGCAGGGGACATGGGTTCGAGCTCTGGTCTGGGAGGATTCCACATGCCGCGGAGCAACTAGGCCCGTGAGCCATAGCTACTGAGCTCGCGCGTCTGGGGCCTGTGCTCCACGATGAGAGGCCATGACAGTGAGAGGCCTGCGCACCGCGATGAAGGGTGGCCCCTGCTCGCCACAACTAGAGAAAGCCCTTGCACAGAAACGAAGACCCAACACAGCCAAAACTAAATAAATAAATTTAAAAAAAAAACAAAAAATAGAATTACCATATGACCCAGCAATCCCACTACTGGGCATATATCCAGAGAAAACCATAATTCAAAAAGACACATGCACCTCAATGTTCACTGCAGCACTGTTTACAATAGCCAGGTCATGGAAGCAACCTAAATGCCCATCGACAGACAAATGGATAAAGAAGATGTGGTACATATATACAATGGAATATTACTCAGCCATAAAAAGGAATGAAATTGGGTCATTTGTAGAGACGTGGATGGATCTAGAGACTGTCATACAGAGTGAAGTAGGTCAGAAAGAGAAAAACAAATATCATATATTAACGCATATATGTGGAACCTAGAAAATGGTACAGATGAACTGGTTTGCAGAGCAGAAATTGAGACACAGAAGTAGAGAAAAAATGTATGGACACCAAGGGGGGAAAGCGGCGGGGGTGGTGGTGGTGGTGTGATGAACTGGGAGATTGGGATTGACATGTATACACTGATGTGTATAAAATAGGTGACTAATAAGAACCTGCTGTATAAAAAAATAAATAGAATAAAATTCAAAAATTCAACAAAAAAAAGAAGAATGGTTAAATAAATTGTGGTACATGCAGATTTTGGAATACTATACTGCGGCGGGCCGCCTCCGACCAGCAGAATAACGAGCCGCCACACGCAAGATTCTTCTCGTATCACACTTTATTGGAGCACAGCTTGGTTGAAGAAAGATGGAAGGAAGACCCCGCAATCCTATAGCAGTCTGCTTATATAGGGATTAAGAACATGTGTCGCTCTGTGATTGGCTTTCGCCGATGGTGCGACTTGTGAGCCAGCATCGGATAGGTCGCTACTTTAAAACCTCATTAGTATACTTAGCGCAAGCGCAGTGGCCACAGGAAGGATGATTCAGCTTATTTCAGCTTCCTGCCGCGTAGCAGTTAGCTGACCGCGCCCTACATCTCCCCCTTTTTTATTTATTAGAACACCAAGCAGAACAACTCTTCACAATATTCCTAGCCAAAGCTCTGGTAATGTTAAATTTTTTTCTTAAGACTGTAGATGACACATGATATAGCTTATGAAACTCTTGAGCCTGTGTCGTAGAGTCTAGCGCTGTTAGAGCGCGTGTGGCCAGATCAACTTGTTCATTAGCTTTAGCCATGGGGCCGGGTAACAAAGAATGAGTCCGAATATGGGTAATATAAAAGGGATGTTGACGATGTAATATTTGACATCTTATTCCTGTCAACAAGGAAACTACAGTGCTAGATGTTTTAACAAAAGAAATAACTTCTAAGTGCTTAACAGCATTCACCACATATAAGGAATCAGAAATTAAATTAAAAGGCTCTTGAAAGCATCTAAAAACTTCTAAAACTACTTGACATTCAACCACTTGAGGAGCATCAGGTCGACATTCAATGATCACTGGTTGTTTTCCTTGGACCATATAAGCTCCTTTTCCCGTTTTAGACCCGTCTGTATAAATGGTCAAAGCATTAAACAGTGGCTGATCTACAGTAATTCTTGGGAATACAACAGGTTGTTGAGTCACAAACTTCAAAAGTTCACTCTTTGGCAAATGATTATCAATAATACCAGAAAATATACATATAAGTATGGACCACTCGGAAGTAGTTGCTGCTAGCACTTCTACTTGATCTTTCGTATATGGGACTACAAGCCTTTCGGGCGTTCTTGCAAAAGAGGAAACACATTGCTTAATACCCAATAAGGCGACCTCGGCAACCATAGATGGGTAATGTGACAAAGTTCTCATTCCCATAGATTTGGTGTGAATCCACAATAAAGGTCCACTTTGCCAAAGAACACCAGTTGGAAACCCCAAGGTAGGAAGGATACACATCCAAACAGGTTGAGAATCATCACAGCGTTCTAATTGTGCATTTGTAATAGCTTGTTCTACCTTTTGAAGTGCCTGATGGGCTTCTGGGGTCAATTGGCATGGGGAATTAAGATCAGGATTTCCCTCTAATACACTAAACAAAGGTTTTAGATCCAAGCGGGTTAAACTTAAATATGGCCGAATCCAATTCACATCTCCAAGTAACCTTTGAAAATCATTTAATGTTTTTAAGCAATTAGTCCTAATCTCAATTTTTTGAGGTACTCTCTTATTCCTATGTACAGTAGCTCCTAAAAAATTTACAACATCTCCCTTCTGTATTTTTTCGGGAGCAAGAAATAATCCCCCATTCCCTAAATATTTAATCAAAACGCCTAAGGCCTGTTCAAGCAACTCCATACAAGGGGCTGACAATAAAACATCATCCATATAGTGAATAATCCTAACTTTAGGAAATTCATTTCTTACTGGTTGCAAGGCCATGTCAACATAAAGTTGGCACATAGTAGGACTATTGGGCATACCTTGAGGGAGCACAACCCAATGATATCTCTTATCGGGCTGTTCATGATTAACAGAGGGCAGAGTAAAGGCAAATCTTTATCTCGACTATTCAAAGGAATAGAAAAGAAACAATCTTTAATATCTACTGCTATAACAGGCCAGTTTCGCGGAAGAGCTGTCAATACTGGCAAACCGCGCTGTATAGGCCCCATAATTTGCATTTGCTGATTTATAGCTCGCAGATCATGAAGCAAACGCCATTTCCCTAATTTTTTCTTAATAACAAAAATCGGAGTATTCCAGGGTGACTGGGAGGGTTCTAAATGCCCTAATTGTAGCTGCTCATCCACTAGTTTGGATGCCGCCTCCAGCTTTTCCTTTGACAAAGGCCACTGAGGTACCCACACAGGTGTTGTGGTCCTCCATGTAATCATAAACTCAGTGACCCTTGAGAAAAACCCAAGCCTCGGCGGTTTAAATTTCCGCGGGCTTCTATAGGGGCGGTCATGCCTTATAACTTACGTCTTATCCCTCTATTAGATATCAGATTGAAACAAATATAATTCCTTAAACTCATCTAGGATTGGATATAATCCTGGCACCGTTTCTTGCTTTTCCTTTTGTTTTCTTTTTTCTCTTTTCATAATTTCAGGCCTATCTACCGTAGTCCCTGTTTGTTCATTCTCTGATGCGCTATCTTGAAAACATACCTGACTGGACTACTCACCGACGGTTCACTCCGTGTGTCGAGTTCTGAATCGGTCCTCCATGCAGGGCGCGAAGTTCCCGGGTTTCGGCACCAAATGCGGCGGGCCGCCTCCGACCAGCAGAATAACGAGCCGCCACACGCAGGATTCTTCTCGTATCACACTTTATTGGAGCACAGCTTGGTTGAAGAAAGATGGAAGGAAGACCCCGCAATCCTATAGCAGTCTGCTTATATAGGAATTAAGAACATGTGTCGCTCTGTGATTGGCTTTCGCCGATGGTGCGACTTGTGAGCCAGCATCGGATAGGTCGCTACTTTAAAACCTCATTAGTATACTTAGCGCAAGCGCAGTGGCCACAGGAAGGATGATTCAGCTTATTTCAGCTTCCTGCCGCGTAGCAGTTAGCTGACCGCGCCCTACACTATACAGCACATAAAAAGAATGAGTTTAGATCTATGTAACAACATTGTACAATAGAAATATAATGTGAGCCACATAGGTAATTTAAAATTTTCCAGGAGCCACTTTAAAAATGTAAAAAGGAACAGATGAAATCAATAATAGATTTTGAGCCCTATACACCCAAAATATCATCACTTCAACATGTAATCAAAATAAAAATTATTAATGAGATAGTTTACATTCTTTTTTTGGTACCAAGTCTTTGAGATCTGATGTGCATTTTACACTTAGAGCACATCTCAGTTTGGGCTACCTGCAGATGGTCTCCTACTTACAACTGGCTGACTTAAGATTTCACGACTTTAAGATGGTATGAAAGCGATACATACTCCGAAGCTTGAATTTTGATCTTTTCCCAGGCTGGTTATGTGCGGTGGGTCCTCTCTTGCGATGCTGGGCAGCAGCCGCAGCTCCCAGTCAGCCACACGACCACGAGGGTGAACAACCAATACACTTACAATCATTCAGTACCCAGACAACCGTTCTGTTTTTCACTTTCAGTATAGTATTCAATAAATTACATGAGCTCTTCAATACTTCATTATAAAATAGGCTCTGTGTGAGGTGTTTTTGCCCAGCTGTAGGCTCATGTCAGTGTTCTAAGCACGTTTAAGGTAGGCCAGGCTAAGCTCTGATGTTCGGTAGGTTAGGTGTATTTTTATCAGGAAGCAACCCCATCGTTAGTCAAGGAAGATCTGTACATGTTCAAGCACTCAGTATCCACTTGTGGCCAGTGGCTACTGTATTATGACAGCACAAGTCTGTAAGTACCGACATGGAGACACCACTGAGACATATTGTTACGTGACAAAGGGAAGTTACAGAATAATATGTACAGTATGATGCGTCTATGTAAAGGGAAAAAAACTATTTCTATAGGAATATATTGAAAAAAAAGAGAAAAAAGAAAAAGATGTATACAGCTATATACCCTAATTAGGGAGAGGCTTTGAATGGAGTGGGGCTGGTCTGGGTGCGGGGGCAGGGGGGGGGACTTGCTCTCTCCTTACAGATTTTTTTAAAAAAATTTTTATTCGGGGATAATTTTAGACTTACAAAAGGTTGCAAAGATAGCACAGGGAGCTCCTATCTGCTCTCACCCAGTTTCCCCTCTTGTTAACATCATACATTAATGTAGTGCATTTGTCAACATTAAAAATCCACTATTGATACATTACTGTTAACTAAACTCCAGACTTCATTCGGATGTCGCCAGTTTTTCCCCTCATGTCCTGTCTCTGTTCCAGGAGTCAGTCCAAGCTTGAGTTGCGTTTAGTCATGATGCTGCTCCAGTCTCCCCTACTCCATGACAGTGTCTCAGTCTCTCCTTGTTTCCCGTGACCTTGACAGTTTTGAGCAGGGCCGGCCAGGTATTTTGTAGAATGTTCCTAAATTTGGTTTTGTCTGATGATTTCCTCATGACTAAACTGGGGTTATGCGTTTGGGGGAAGAATACCACAGAGGTGAGGTGCCCTTCTCGTCACGTCACTTCTGGGGGTACATGATATCCTCAGACTTTATCACTGGTGATGTTAACCTCGACTGCTTGGTTGAGGTGGAGTTTGCCAGGTCTCTCCCCTGTGAAGTTTTCTATTTTTCCCTTTCCATACTCTATTCTTTAGAGGCAAGTCACTGAGTCCAGACTCTACTCAAAGGTGGTGGGAATTAAACTCCACCTCCTGGGGGAGGGTGGAGTGTCTACTTATATTATTTGGAATTCTCCCCTATTTATTATTTATTTGATATGAGTATGGACTTTATACTTTGGCTTGTAATCCAATCTGACTTTTTTCACAGTGAATATCAACTCCTGTATTGTATTTCTTTTTAATGCAGAAAACATATAAACAATGATGCTGTGTGAAAAATAAATTCTATGACTGGTGAGACTTTTTTCCTCCAAAGCACTTCATGACTGCCTTTGAGTAAAATAGTCATTGGCTTGTTGCTGTTCAACTAACAACTTTAGGCAAAGCTATTTCAACTCTCCATGACTTGATTTCTGCTTCTGAATGAGGGAATGTTTCATGAGATGGAGTCAGAGGCCAAGAAAGGGATGATTTTTTATGTTTATAGGTGTACAGGTGTTTTGTTGTCTATTAATAGACCTTAAGTTCTTAATGGCAAGGGTTATCGTCTCTTATTTATGTTGGAAAATGGACCCAGAGCTAACAGCCTTTGACAACATTGTGTAAACATAATTAATATTTATATCCCCTATCATAATCCCAAGTAGTTCTCCTTCCTTGCTCTTTCATCTCTCTAAGTGGGATTTGGTTTTCCTGTTTTTCCTCAGCTTTTTCTCTGGTGGCTGAAATCCACCCCAAGGCCTGGCATTCAAGGCCCTGCCCTAGCAGGCGTCTGCTGGCCTCTTTGGCCTCATGCTTGTTCCTCTCATCCACCTATAACCATGGCCACACTGATGGGCTTATCACCCAACAAAAATGCTTACGGACTATCTCCCTCCTCTACGCCAGGCCCTGTGATGGGCCCCAGGCCACAGAGGTGAACCGGATAAGGGCTCTTTATCACAGCTCACAGTCCAATGCGGGGACTGAGTCATTGACCTGTAGCAATCTGATGTACTAGAGAGATGAGTGGAGGACTGTGGGAGCATCGTGGGGAGGGAGCTAACTGTGCCTGTGGAGGGGCCTGGTCTGGAGCCAATCAAAAAGGCTTTGCCAAGATGCTAATTTTGGAGCTGGGCTTTGATGGGTGTATAGGAGTTTACCAGGTAGTGAATGGGAGAAGTGGTATTCCAGGTACGAGGAAAGGTAGCTTAAGCCAGAGAAAGATCAGAGAACAGGGAACAATAATAAGTGTCATGTGGCAGGAGGCAAAGTGCATGAAGAGGAAGAATGGCATGGAGTGAGACTGGCGAATGAGGTGGGGGCCAATCTATGAAGGGCCTGGATTCTGGGCTGGGAGTTTCTACTTGGAGAACTTTAAAGATTTTGAGATGAGGAAATACCGAAGTAAAATAATAGGTACAGGGGACTTCCCTGGTGGTACAGTGGTTAAGAATCCGCCTGCCAATGCAGGGGACACGGGTTTGAGCCCTGATCGGGGAAGATCCCACATGCCATGGAGCAACTAAGCCCATGTGCCACAACTACTGAGCCTGCGCTCTAGAGCCCGCGAGCCACAACTACTGAGCCCATGTGCTGCAACTACTGAAGCCCGTGTGCCTAGAGCCCATGCTCCACAACAAGAGAAGCCACCGCAATGAGAAGCCCATGCACCTCAATGAAGAGTAGCCCCTGCTCGCTTCAACTAGAGAAAGCCCGCGCACAGCAACGAAGACCCAACGCAGGCAAAAATAAATAAACAAAATTTAAAAAAAATTATAGGTACAGTATCAGGGGCTTACTGCGTGGGTAACTGTTAATTAACAAATACTGAGCACCTACTAATATTGACCACCATCAGGCACTATTTGTTTCCCCCTCCACCTTAATGCGAGCTCCAGGGCAGGGACTGTGTCTGGTTCCTTTCTGGGCCCTCAGCATAGTCTGCTACAGAGCAGGAACTCAGTCCACATGCACTGGATGAGTGTGATTGGAAGACCAGGGGAGATCCTGGCCTGGGTCCTGCTTGGGATCTCCCCTTGCAGGCCTGGGGCCAAACCCTCCCTCAGCTGTGGATTTCTCTTGCTTCTGACGTTTGTGCTGGGTCAATAAATCTCTCTACGTTCCAGAGTCGCATCCCCTCCTGCCTGATGCAGAAAGCAAGTCTCCCTGAGGAAGCACTAAAGGTTGGATTGCTTCAGAGCCAGAAAATGATCGTATGGCCCCTGGGAGGTTCACTTCAGAGGAAAGCAGCCCATGTGGCTTTCAGGGACATGATTTGAGGCCAGCCCACCAGGGAAAATGCCCAGAGCATTGTCATGGGGGCCTTGGGGCCAGTACTTGAGCTAACCAAACATCAGGATTTTTAAAGTGTATTATTTTGGAGAGGCTGTGTGGCAGAGGAAAATCAAAATAATCAAAATCCCAGTCGTCATGGAGTGAGCTCCTCCTGCATGCTAGACACTGTGCTATGTACGCTACACTCTGTATCTTTTTCACATTGTTGCCTCCAAAAGGTAACCCCGATCCTAACTCTTCCCCCATCTCCAGTGCCAGAGCCTCTTACCTGGTCTCCTGGGGGCACTCTTGTCCCTCCTGTAATGGATTCTCCACCCAGCAGCCTGCATGAACGTCTAAAACAAACTGTAGGTCATGCCACTCAAAGCCCTCCAGTGGCTCCCGTCACACAAAGTCCCTACTGCAGCCTACAAGGGTCCCACGTGACACCAGGGGTCTCCATCTTGTCTCCGACCCTGGCTCCAGTGCTCTGGTCTCTGTCCCTCAAACTCGCTGACCGTGGCCCTTCCTTGGGGCGTTTGCATCCGCTGTTCCCTCTGCCTGGCGCACTCTGACAGGCCCGGGTGACTCACCTCCTCAGTGAGGTCTCCCCTGGCCACCCTCTTGTTAGGTCACTCTCTGACACATTTTTTTCTTCATGGGATTTAACCCCATCTGAACTTACCTTAGTCACTTATTTATTCATTTGTGTTTTCGCCTCTCCCATCAGAGCGCACGCTTCATGGGAGCAGCGACCTTGTCTGTTTTCTCTCCACCGGGTCCCCTGCGCCTGGCCCAGGGCTTGGCCTCCATCAGGGCTCCGTATATATGTGCTCAATGAACGGCACCTCCAGGCTGGCCCACGAGGGCTCGCGCAGCCCAGCGGTAGGGCCCTTGTTACCCAGGAAGAGCTCCTCTTGAGCGAGACTGACAGATGGAGTGGAGCCCAGAGCCAAGGCGCCGCTTTTATTAGTGAGATGCTTTTGCTGGGAATAGGATTAGCATAAATACCGTCCGGGCAAGCGGATAAGGAAAAGCTCTCTTAGTTATGCTCCAGAACTCTCCTTCTGCGGGGCGAGTCCAGTTCATGGCTGGGGGTGCTGCTCAGAGGGGTCAAATGGGGTGGGTGTGAGGGTCACAAGCAGAATCCTTTTCAGTCCCCTCCTCGCTCTCCCCCTCCAGTCCCCTCTCCACACTGACCTCCAGAGCAACCTCTCTAAGAATGCTTAAAATCCAACCTTACCGCACCAGGGGGAAAGCCTTTTACTGGCCCCCACTGTGCCCGGGGGGAAGGCCAAATGCCTCACAATGATAAAGATGAAGAGGTGATGATGGTAGGTACCACATAATTCTCTCAAAACCCTCCCAACGGCCCTGCAAGGCAGACCAGTCTCATTGCCCTCATTTGTCAAATGAAAATCTGATGGCTCAGAGAGGTTCCTTGATTTGCCCAAGGTCACTCTGCCCACCAGCCGCAGAGACAGGTGCCAAGCCCAGGCCTGTGGACGGATGGCTTGACACACATTCAAGGCCAGCCTCCCCCTCCAGCGAAGCTGCCGTGATCCTCCAGGTGCCCAGGTGTCAGCCTCGCCTGCTTCAGCAAGAAGCCCAATCAAAGGTAGGCATTTGCCCCGTGAAACTCCTGTTTTCTGGCTAAGAAGCATCCCTAGTTTTAGCCTCTTCCTCTTCAGCTCCATCAAGGTTTTCACCTTTGGTGGGGAGGGAGTCATTTTCCACAAAGAAACAGAGTTCATAAAAACTGCTTTATACTAACATGTATAATAACTATAAAAGCTAACATTTATGGAGGATTAAATGTCAAGACTGTGCTAAGTACTTTATATGTATTATCTCACTTTTTGAAATTCTATTAATGTATTTGAAAAGGAACCCCCTACACATGATTAAAACAAAACAAAACAAGAGATTACAAAAGAGTATATGGGGAGAAGAAAGCCTCCCTCCCTCCTCTGCACCCGTCTCCCACTTCTCCTCCCAGAGGCCACACTGCACCACCCAGTTCCTTGATTATCCTGAGAGTCCCGTCAATTACTACTATCTCATTTAGTCCTCTCAACAGCCCTTGGAGGTAGGTATTATTATCCTTGTATTACATATCAGGAAACAAGTTCAGAGACAGGAAGCTACTTACTCAAAGTCACACAGCTTCAAGTGGCAGAGCTGGGACTGTCTCTAACCCTGTGTGCGTTCAACCCCAGGTCACCCTGCCTCCCACAAGAAGGAGAAAACCGGAAAGTTGAGCTGAGAAGCGTCCACTGGGCAGTCAGCTGGACGGGCCCACTGACAGGCTTTTGCCCCACTTACTGGTCTTGCAGCAAAGAATTCAAATTTGGGCCTCAGTAAAATGACAAATTATGACCTGTCACAGACCTTCGAGGTTACTGACCTATTATTCCAACCCTGAATAGCTATAGTCATCAGTCCTTGCTGTTTCCTGCCTCCTTGTACCTTCAGGCCCTTGGTTTGCCCTTTGGAAGTGTCGGCCCTGACAAGCTGCTCAGTATAAGCAAGGCCACGTGAGACAGTGAAAAACGCAACTGTGCAGCTTCAACCCCAGCTTGTGCCTCAGCTCTGCCCCTGACCTGCACTGGGGCGGGTGACATCACCTCTCTGTGCCTCAGTGTCTTCACTTGTAAGATGGGAATGATTACATCTAACTTAAAAGGTCTGAGGATCCTCAAGTGAGGTGATAAAGGTCGAATGGCAAGTAGCAAAGCCTCATGCAAATGCTGTTACTTTTAATAACAATAAAAGCTGGAGGCAATCTGGTAGTCTAGATAAAAACAGCTGGCTACTTTCACAACTGCTGTCTGTTCACTTCTTTTCATCCCTCCCACCAACCTGCATCTGTCAAATCTGCTACAGCTTATAAAATCCTTTTGGTCTATTGTCTTATTAGTCCGTGCCCAAGCCCCGAGAGGCAGAATGCTACAGGAATGATAACCCCCAGTTTACAGATGAGGAAACCGAGGTTCCAAGAGGGGTAGTGCCTTGCCTGAGGTCACAGAGCTGGTGAGAGGAGGTCCTCACACCCGGCCATGTCTCTGCCCCACCCTTGCCCACAGGAGAGAGCCTGTGTTCCTTAGCCTGGCACCAAAGCTCATCTGGATCTGGACCCTGCCCTCCCCCAGCACATGCATCTCTCAGCACACCCCGTTATCTTCCAAGTGTACCATTGTTCCTCAAACATGCAATGACCTTTCTCAGTCCCTTGTCTTTGCATCCAGTGTTCCCTCTGCCAGGCTGCCTAGGGGACTCCGGCCATCCTTCATCAATTCCTCCTCTAGTCCCTGTGATGGGTGCCCCACACAGTAAGTTATCACTGTTGTTAACATCACTACTGGATGGACCATTTTGCAGAGCGATCCAGCGCCCAGGCTTGGAGCCAACCTACCTGGGTTTAAATTCTGGCTCAGCCACCAGCTAGCTAAGTGATGCTGGCAATTTACTTAACATCTCTGTGCTATATGTTCTCAACTCTTCTCATGAGGGTAACCTCTGGCACTGTTGTGAGGAGTAAATAATATATGTAGAACAATAGGCACAGGGTCTGGCACAGAATAAACACTCAGTGTTAGTTATCATTGTTATTGTCTATTATTGGTATTCAGCTATGCCTACACTCTCCCTGTCCCTGTGCTGAGCACAACAAGCTGACTCACACACCGTGTCTGGCTTCAGAGCGCAGGGGAGGAAAGAGGCGTGTAAACACTCCATGACAAAGCATTCGTTCTGACCAAATCGCTGTTTTGCTTAAACCATCCTGTGTCCCTGTTCACGGGCCCTGAGTAGAAAAGCATTCTGCAACCACTCCTTCCCCGCCGGCAGTGGCCTGGGTCCTCGTGCCGCCCACTCTGTTGGGTGTCTCATCCATGGGGAATGGCTTTGTCAGCTCCCCTTCTCTCCATGTTAACCCCAGAGCCAGGAAAGAGCCACCCACAGTACAATTTATCTCCTTGGGCCGCTTCCCCAGCTGAGATCTGAAGGCTGTGCCTGTCACAGTGACCCTGCAGGCTCAATTACAGATCTGCTTCTAGGCTAGACGGAGGGCAGGAACCTGCCTAGATTTGCCAAACAGCCCCATGGGAAAGCCACGGGCCCTATCAAACCTGGGACCTCAGAGAACTTGGGGCTCATTTGGCTGCCTCACTTGTTACACATCAGGAAACTGAGGCCAGAAATGGGGGGGGCCTTCCAAGCTCCTCTTGGGAAAATGGGCCCAGTGTGAAGTCTAATGTGGGCCCCTGAGTACTGTCAAGGGAGCTTATTTTACTGTACGTGAGCGTATGACTTCATTATTACCCAAATATCTTTCTTTTTTTTTAAAATTTATTTATTTTTGGCTGCATTGGGTCTTTGCTGCTGCGCATGGGCTTTCGCTAGTTGCGGTGAGCAGGGGCCACTCTTCGCTGTGGTGTGCGGGCTTCTCATTGCGGTGGTTTCTCTTGTTGCGGAGCACGGGCTCTAGGCACGTGGGCTTCAGAAGCTGTGGCACGTGGGCTCCAGTAGTTGCAGCAAGTGGGCTCTAAAGCGCAGGCTCAGTAGTTGTGGCACACAGGCTTAGTTGCTCCACAGCATGTGGGATCCTCCCGGACCAGGGATGGAGCCCATGTCCCCTGCATTGGCAGTCGGATTCTTAACCACTGCTTTACCAGGGAAGTCTCAATAGCTTTCTTTCTATATAACAAAATATTTTATATGGAACCATGCTTTAAAACTTAAACCTAAAGCAAGACATTGACTGCCATAAACAAAGACCATATTCTGTCCACACAAACACATTAAGAATGTATTAGACACTGAATTGGGCAATTGGGATTGACACGTATACACTGATGTGTATAAAATTGATGACTAATAAGAACCTGCAGTATAAAAAAAAAAACCAAAAAACAACTAATACTAAACTTTCTTTGGGTTATTTGTATGGGAATATGTTAATATAAATGTTTCAGACATTACATGAAATTTCAAAAAATCTTATATGTTCTGGTATAATGTTATAAGTCATAATTTTAGTTATTACTTTAAAATGTATATCTCAGAAAAAACTAAATTTCCTTATCAATTACATTATTATAAACTTTCATCAAATCTTTAACCGTGGTCATTTTTAAGTCTTTTGTCATTTATAGACAGTTCTGGGTGTACTCTGATGCTTTTGCAAAAATGTTCCTATAAAAGGGTTTCATCTTCAAGGAATTCATGGAAAAGACTCTGACAAGTACAGGTTTCTGGTAACTGACTATACTGCTGAGCTGAATGAATAAGCATTTTCAGAACTCTAATGGAAAACTGATGAATTCATAAAAGTGCTAACAAAAGATCAAGATAAAAAAAATTAATTACATGGGACTGAGTGAACTGATGAGGATGACTATAATTTTTGTGACTTTCTGTTTGAATAAAATAAATTAAAATAAATTAAAAAAAAAGAATGTATTAGACACAAACTAAACATTGCCTGGCTTCACCGACCTGTGATTACAGAATGGAGTCCCATTTTTGTCCAAAGGACAATGATCTTGAGCCTCCTTCTACATAAGCGGGAACGCACCCTTCTCAGAGGGTCCCCCGGCTATTCCTGGGAATCCCCAAGAGTAGCCAGAAGACAGCCTGTTGATGGCAGTCATCATAAGATACTTGCCTGTTCTTCCTCTGCAGCTCAGGGCTACATCTTCATCAATATCCTCAACTAGTGACACCCTTGGAAGGAACCCACTGCTGCCACTCTTCATGGCGCCTGCCGTGAGGACTGTGTCAGGCCTTAAAAGTGCCCCACACTGCCTTTGTTCTGGGTGCAACCAACCATTGGGGCTGGGCCCCTTGGCCAGGTCCCTTGGCACCCAGTCCTACCAAGTGCAGGGAGTGGACCCCCAACCCCTTGTGGATTGAAAGCTTGCCAGCTAAGAGTGCTTGGTCAGGCCACCTCCCCTCTGAACCTGAGCCATCTCAACAGTGGCATAGAAGTGATAATGTCCACCTGGAAGGTTTGTCAGGAGGATCACATGAAGCCTATATACATGAAGCCTGGCACATAGTAGGTGTTCAATAAAAGGCAGTTACCATTATCATTATTATACTGTCTGAGGCTGGGTTTCCCCAGGAACTGTCCCTGAAACAAGGATTTGAGACGAGAGGAAGCACCTGCCTACATGTTGGAAGGTGAGACAAGGAAGGGAAAGAAGTGGAGGATGTTATCAAATAAGTTTCTGATAACCAAGGATTCCACCAGGGGATTCTGGATGATAGTGTAGAATGCGCCTCAAAGTTGTCCCAGTCAAGGAGCAAGGGAGCTGGGATGTGTATTCGCCACTCATTGGCTGCGATCTGCTGTGCTGTGTCTGTGTTGGTCTCTGTATGGCAGTTTGAAGCCCTAGAATGTCAGGGCATTAGACAGTCAAGTGAATCCATGGTAGAGACGAGAAACAGCTCTGGAACAGAGGAGTCCTAGCCCGCAGCCACTCAGTGAGGAAGTGAGAAGCCAGACCCAGAGCCCCGGTGTCCACATTCTTCCCTCAGCTCCTACCACCGATGTGGACATCACCTCTGGGCTAGCAGCAGGTGGGAGTGGGGGTCCTGTGAGCCATCTGGACTTAAGGCCAGCCCTCCCTCTAACTTTAGGTGCTCCTGGGGTCTCTCGGCCTCTCCCAGATGCCTTTCCTCTTCCCATCTGATGTGCCTGGGGCTCATGAAAGAGCTTCAGAGAAGAGAAGGAAAACTATTATGGATCCCTAGAAACTCTGGCAGAACAGGCAGAAGCTTCTAGTTCTACCTTCTCCACTTACCTGCTTCCCAGGGCCACTTAAAGACAGGGGACCCATCAGTGTTCCCTGAGGTAGGGAGCTCTTCCCTATGCAGAGCCAAGGGGCCTGGGTCACATTCACAAGTAAGGGGGTCCTGGGGAGAGTTGGGGGGTGGGGGATGTGCAGCTAGTGAGGATGCAGTAGAGTCACTGCAGATTCTCCAGGAGCAGCTGTTCAAATGCCTGAGAGCGGAGGGGACTCAGCCAAGTCACTCAGTCAGATCCTGGCTTCCTGACCAGGGCCTAGGCTGACCAGATGGGACCTTGCAGCTCACCCTCTCCACTCCGAGCACCTCTCCTGCAAGGGCTCTCGGGATTGCCCCAACTTTGCACCACTGCAAATCTGACTCCACGCTCACTGGGCATTGACCTTCGCCTTCACCATGTCACTTGCCTGTGTCACCAGTGCTCTCCTCCTTCCTAAATATAAGTCAAAGCTGTTGGATCTTAACAGAATGACGGCTGGCTGCAACATCAGCACCGCTGACCACTTCATCCTTGAAACACATTCCTCTCGATTTTTCCAACATCATATTTTTCTGGTTTCTCCTCCTGGGTCTCTTGGGCTTCTGTGGATTCCTTCATTCATTCAGCTAGGATGTATGTGGTTATTTTTATGTGTTAGTCATTGTGCTTCAGCCTGGTGAGTCAGTGGTGAGCAAGATGGTCAGGACCTGCCCTCAAGAGCACACAGTATAACGGGACCCTCAGGGTCCTGTTCTGAGCCTCCCCACATCTGCTACCACCCCACTCCCTCCTGTTAATCTCAGCTACAGGTTGATGACTGTCAGACTCCAATCTTCTGCCCAGACCTTCTTCTTGAGCTCCAGGCCCACACCTCTCACTGCTTGGAGGACATTTCCATCTGGTCCATAAGCAACTCAAACCTGCAAGGTCCAAACCAAATTCATGAACTTCTCCTCAAAGTTCTCCTCCCCTATAGCTTGTCTCACAAGCAATGAACTGGGGAGTCATTTTGAACTCCTCCCTCCAGCATCTTACAACCATCTGCTCTCTATACCGATGCAGCCCTTCTGTCTTCTCACAGTCAGTGACCTAGGTCTGCATCACAGACACAGCCTCCAGCCCATCTTCCTCATCCAGTCTTGTCCCCTCCAAACCATTGCATGGACATAGCTAGAGGGATCAAAAGTAAACCCAGACAGCCCAGAGGCCCATCAGTGGCTAAATGGATAAACAATCTGTGGTTTATACAGTTGGCCCTCTGTATCCACATGTTCTTCATCTGTGAATTCAGCCACCTATGGATCGAAAATATTTGGGGGAAAAAAACTCCCAGAAGTTTCCAAAAAGTAAATCTTGAATTTGTAGAGGGCTGGCAACTATTTACATAGTACTTACATTGTATTTACAACTAAGTCCATTGGATTAGATAATATAAGTAACCTAGAAATGATTTAAAGTATACGGGAAGATGTGCCTAGTTTATATGCAAATACTAGACCATTTTATATAAGGGACTTGAGAGTCTGTGCATTTTGATATCCACAGGGGTCCTGGAACCAATCCCCACAGATACAAAGGATGACTGCACCTACAATGGAATTTATTCATCCATAAAAAGGAATGAAGTATTGATAGATGCTATAGCACTGATGGACCTCGAAACCATTAAGCAAAGGGAAAAAAAGCAGACACAAAAGGTTTCATATCGTATGGTTCTATAAATGAAATGTCCAGAATAGATAAGAGTCCATAAAGACAGAGTGCAGGTTGATTGTTGCCAGAGGCTGAGGGGAGGAAGAATGGGAAGAAACTGCTTAGTGAGTAAGGGATTTTACTTTGGAGTCATGAAAATGTTTTGGAATTGGATGTTGGTTGCACAATAGTGTGAATGTACTAAATGTCACTGAATTGTTCACTTTAAAATGGTTCATTTTATGTTACGTGAATTTCACCTCAGTAAATTATTTTTTAAAATACCTCCTCATACACATTAGGATGGCTAATATCAAAAAAGCAAAATAACAAGTGTTGGCAAGGATGTAGATAAATTGGAACATTGTGCATTGTTGGTGGGAATGTAAAACGGTACAGCTGCTGTGGAAAACAATACGGTGATTCCTCAAAAAATTAAAAATAGAATTACCGTATGACCCAGGAATTTTACTTCTGGGCATATATCCAAAAGGACTGAAAGCAGGGTGTCCAGGAGATATTTGTACACCCATATTCATAGCAACATGATTCACAATAGCCAAAAGGTAGAAGCGACCCACATGTCCATAGAAGGATGAACAGATAAACAACATGTGGTACATACGTACAGTATTCAGCCTTACAAAAAGAAGGAAATTCTGCAATATGCTACGACATGGATTAAACTTGAGGACATTATACTAAGCAAAATAAGCCAGTCACAAAAAGACAAATACTGTATGATTCCACCTATATGAGGTGCTCAGAGTGGTCAAACCCATAGAGACAGAAAGCAGAATGGTGGTTGCCAGGGGCTGGGGGGGGGGGGGGGGCGTGGCAGGGAGAATGGAGAGATCTTGTTTAATGGGTACAGAGTTTCAGATTTCCAAGATGAAAAGAGTTATGGGGATGGATGGTGGTGATGGCTGCACAACAATGTGAACGTATTTCATGCCGTGAACTGCACACTTAAAAATGGCTAAGGTGGGGCTTCCCTGGTGGTGCAGTGGTTGAGAGTCCGCCTGCCGATGCAGGGGACATGGGTTCGTGCCCCGGTCTGGGAGGATCCCACATGCCGTGGAGCAACTAAGCCCGTGAGCCGTGGCTGCTGAGCCTGCGCGTCCGGAGCCTGTGCTCCGCAACATTAGAAGCCACAACAGTGAGAGGTCCGCGCACCGCAAAAAAAAAAAAAAGGCTAAGATGGTAAATTTTATGTTATATGTATTTTACCACAATAAAAAAATTCTTTTTTTTAAAAATTCTTTAAGTAAATCTGACCTTGTCAGTATCTTTTCAGTTCCCTGCAAAGGCCCCATTGTTCTGAAGACTAAGTCCCAGCTCCACAGCTTGGCAGCCAAAGCCCTCTATGACCCGGCTCCCTACCCACTTCTCAGGCCTCATGTTCTGCTTCTTGCCACACACATTCTTTAGTCCACATTCTAGTTATAGTTTGTCACACCAGCCAACCATTTTCTCTAACGCTCTGGGTGCCCTGCACATGCTATTCCTTCTGCCCGGGACACTTTTCCCCATTTCTTCAGGCTCACATGCCATCCTTTAAATTATGCTTGGGGATTATTTTCTCTAGGAAGACTTTTTTTGCTCCACCGGTCCCTGGTCCAGGGCCTCTGGGCTCCCCTTCATCATACGATACTCATATCACAGTACCATCCATTTGTGTGTCTATCTCCCCCTGCCCCCCGGCTTTGTGCTGAAGGAAAACCCTGATGAAGTTTTGTTCACCTCTGTGCAGGAGTCAGCAGAGAAGAAGGAGTATTAGCGTGGAGATTACTGAGGCGGTAAGCTCTCAGGCTAGGCATGTGAGTAAGACAAGAATACAGGAGGTGGAGCCAAGCAGGGTGTACAGAGGAGGGAGCAATCCCGTCCCTGCCATTGAGCCCCGAAAGCTTCTTGGAGGTAGGGGCGTTTGAGAGGGCAGCATTTCTACAGACAGAGATGGAGGTCTTCGAAGAGCGTGGGTAAAGCACAGCGATGGGAACCCGCTTGGCATGGAGGAGCAGAGAACAGCAAGTCATCTTAGGGCAGCGATTCTTCATAAGGCTTTCAGAGCTGCAAAAGTCTCCTTACAAATGAAGTCACGTGAGAAACTGATACATTAAAACAGATGCAAGTGGATCAGCTCTGGTTGAGGTAGACTTGAGGGGTCTGAAAGCCCTATTCTTTACCCTCACCACACACATCATCGTCCCAGCCACTACACACGCCATCGTCCCAACCACCACACCATCATCACAACTATCACATACATAAATACCACCAACACACACACCATTCTCACACACACACACACCATTACACACATATCCTCTTTCTCTACAGAACGCAGTTAGAAAATCAGCAGCAAACCCATGCACCTATGGTCAACTAATCTATGACAAAGGAGGCAAGGATATACAATGGAGAAAAGACAGTCTCTTCAATAAATGGTGCTGGGAAAACTGGACAGCTACATGTAAAAGAATGAAATTAGAACACTCCCTAACACCATACACAAAAATAACCTCAAAATGGATTAGAGACCTAAATGTAAGACCGGACACTATAAAACTCTTAGAGGAAAACATGGGCAGAACACTCTTTGACATAAATCACAGCAAGATCTTTTTTGATCCACCTCCTAGAGTAATGGAAATAAAAACAAAAATAAACAAATGGGACCTAATGAAACTTAAAAGCTTTTGCACAGCAAAGGAAACTACAAACAAGACGAAAAGACAACCCTCAGAATGGGAGAAAATATTTGCAAATGAATCAAAGGACAAAGGATTAATCTCTAAAATATATAAACAGCTCATGCAGTTCAATATTAAATACACAAACAACCCAATCAAAAAATGGGCAGAAGACCTAAATAAACATTTTTCCAAAGAAGACATACAGATTGCCAAGAGGCACGTGAAAAGCTGCTCAACACCACTAATTATTAGAGAAATGCAAATCAAAACTACAATGAGGTATCACCTCACACCAGTTAGAATGGGCATCATCAGAAAATCTACAAACAACAAATGCTGGAGAGGGTGTGGAGAAAAGGGAACCCTCTTGCACTGTTGGTGGAAATGTAAATTGATACAGCCACTATGGAGAACAGTATGGCGTTTCCTTAAAAAACTAAAAATAGAACTACCATATGACCCAGCAATCTCACTACTGAGCATATACCCAGAGAAAACCATAATTCAAAAAGACACATGCACCCCAATGTTCATTGCAGCACTATTTACAATAGCCAGGACATGGAAGCTATCTAAATGCCCATCGACACATGAATGGATAAAGAAGTTGTGGTATATATATACAATGGAATACTACTCAGTCATAAAAAGGAACGAAATTGGGTCATTTGTAGAGACGTGGATGGATCTAGAGACTGTCATACAGAGTGAAGTAAGTCAGAAAGAGAAAAACAAATACCGTATATTAATGCATGTATGTAGAACCTAGAGAAATAGTACAGATGAACCAGTTTGCAGGGCAGAAATTGAAGCACAGATGTAGAGAACAAATGTATGGACACCAAGGGGGAAAAGTGGCAGGGGGTGGTGTGCTGAATTGGGCGATTGGGATTTACATGTATACACTGATGTGTATTAAATTGATGACTAATAAGAACCTGCTGTATAAAAAAATAAATTAAATTAAATTTAAAAAAGAAAAGAAAATCAGCAGCATAGCAGGTACAGGTAGAGCAATGGATGTAAGCATCACTCTGAGAGTGATGCGAGCTGGTCATCAGGGCCTTGTGGGCAAGGTTGAGGAGCTCCACCTTCATCCTGAGGACAGTGGGGAGCCATGGTGGGGCCTCAGCAGGAAGATCTCCACTGCAGTGTGGGGATAGAGTAGAGGGTCCTGCAGCCAGGATCAGCCTGCCCAAACAGAGGCCCTAAAGGACGGAAATGGGACCCTCACAGCCCTTCCAGTGCAGGGTAGGTAAGGAGTGTCCTCAGGCTGGCATGGCAAGAATTCTCAGGACCCAGAACTTGGAACCAAGTCCAAGCTAACATTTTTACTCATCCTCATGCTGTGTCCAGACTCCATGGTCTGCCCATGGTCTAGATGAACCCCAGGCAATAGCTGGAGGCAGGGGAGGCTAATGATGGCAGTGTAGTGGCATTGGGGATGAGACAGGAGCAAACTGGAGACACGGGGACATGGAATTGACAAGCCGGATGTGGGAAGTGAGGGAAGGGGAGGGATCAAAGATGAGCCCAGGTATCTGTCGGGTGACTCACTGAGATAGGAGCACAGGAGGAAGAAGAGACTCGGGGAACGTAATGATTCCATTTGAGGCTTATGGGGTGGCTTTGCCTGTGGGGCAGCCTGGAACTGTCATCTAAAGCAGCTCATGAGGGGACTGAACCCAGGAGAGAGGTCTGGATGGAGACACAGGCTGGGAGTCACCAAATACCACAAAGATGGTACCAAAACCCCCAGGAAAAACAAGATTGTCCAAGACCCTACTGGGTGAGGGCAGAGGCCTCCTCTCACCCTTCAGACTTAGCTAAGCTCCTGGGAAGTTGTCTCCACTACACTGGCTGTTTCCCCTTTGACACACTCATCTAGGAGACTAGCAAGTCCAGTTTGCCCAGGACTTCCCTCATTCTAGAACTGAAAGTTCCACATTCTGGGGAGCCCCTCAGTCCTGGCAAACCAAGGCAAGCCAGCACAATTGGTCCGCTTTCACATATTCCAGTTTCAAGGATTTGGTCAGTGTAATAGGATTTAAGAGTCAGGGGAAGGAGAAGGATGCCAGGAGGATTCAGGGCTGTGTTTGGGATGTTGGAGAAAACCCTCTAGGAGGCATTTCAAACCTTTTTCCTTCAGGGAAACTGGCACAACCCGGATGTAGTGGCTGGGTCTGGCTCCAGGGGTGGTTTGGCCTTCCTGGTCCCCCAGGCCACGCTTCCCTATCACCATTCGTCCTCCCCAGGGAGGCCATCAGTTTCCTGGTGATGCCACGGATCCCTCCTTGCGGCTCCACAAGGTGGCGCTGTGCCCAACGCCAGCCCAGGACTCTGCCGGGTGGGCAGAGGGGCCTCCCGCCCACCCTCTGGGCTGGCTCCCCCATTCTCTCCAGGCCTCGGGCCCTTAGGAAACGTCTGGTGGAGGAAGACACCCCAATGCACCCACAGTGCACACAGGGGTTCTCTCTTCTCTCTCACCAGGCATGTACACCACACTCTCCTGCCCACACAGGCTCCCCAAATACCCCAAACCCGACAGCCCTGCGGGAACATGCTCGGCAGAGCCAGGAGGCATCTGAGGGATCACCACTTCCGGTCCCGTCTAGTGATGCACGCACACACACACGGGAACACCCCTGTACGTGAACACATGTAGCTGTCTCCTGCAGTCAAGTGCCCCTCCCCTCGCTTCCCTCTCAACCTCCCTTTCTCCACGACCCCCTCACAGCCCTTTGGTGGGGATCAAATGAAACGCTGGAGGAGATGGAGTTTCATAGAGCAAAGCAGGTCGGGCACACATGAGAGTGCAGTGGGGGTAATGTTAGACACACACATATATTTCCAAACACACCTGCACACGCAGCAACATGCAGCCTCTCGCACCTGTGACCCAGCCACACGCGAGGGGAATCCCGTCCAGCCGCACGTGTGAAGGGCAGCACAGGGACTCAGGCACACAAAGTCGCCTGCTGCTCAGCACTGCAGGCCTGGTCTGGACACCCGACACCCAGCGGGCCCCTCCCTTCCAGGGTCCCTTTCAGGTTTGAAACGGAGCTGGCAAAGAGAGCCAGTGTCCAGGCAGTGTTTCCCCAAACCTCCAGGCAAGCCCCCAGCCAGCCTCAATTTCAGCTCTGGATGGACACGTGCTCTTGAGACCTGTCCCCCACCGCCAGCCCTTGTTCTAGCTCCCTCCACTGGCTGTGTGACCTCAGGCAAGGCCTTCCCCTCTCTGGTCCCTCCTCTGTTCCCTGAGACTGGATTGCCCTCTGCAGACCTTAACGGGGCTTGGGGGTCCTGGTGAGAAACTTGGGCAGTGGGGGACACATTGCTCTGGAGGGTCCCATCCACCTAAATCGGAGCTCCCTTTCCACCTCTGACTCTGGGCGACCTTGGGCGTGCTCTCCAGGGGTGACACTGTTAGCAAGGAGTCTGGCACACGGCCTGGCACGCCAGAGGCAGATGGGAAATCTTTGCTTCCTTCATGATAGGGAACCAGCATTTTGTGTTGGGGTTTGTGCGGACAGGGACGACTGTAAAGAGAGCATTTCCACAACCCTGCCAGAACTAGAGTTGCCTAAGGACAGGGAGCTGCAACCCAAGGAGAAGTGGGTGAGAGACTCAGAGCCCACCTGAGCATGGGGCTGTGGCCTGGGCGTCCATGTTGTATGCATCCATATCTGTGTATGTGCGTGTGTGTGTGCACACACGTGTGCAGGAGGACATCTCTCCGCATGCCTGAGAGCGTGTGCAAAATTTTTCCGATGAGCCTGTGGCTTGGGTTTGAATTCCAGAGATACTTCTGGGCTTTGTGCCTTTGTCCAAGTTACTTCACCTCTCTGTGCCTCTGGTTCCTCATTTGTAAAATGGAGATTATTAGGATAATACAATTTAAATGCTCGCACAGGCCTCAAGGGATTAAAGAGAGGATACATGTAAAAAGCAGTTTTTAGCCAAGCACCTGGTGGCACACAGTTGGTGTTCAAAAAGCTGTTAGCTGCTATTTCATACGCAGCCCCAGCACTGTGAACTCATTCATTTATTCATTTTTATTCATTCGCTGACTCCATCTCTATGCCAGGCCAGCCCTGTGCTGGAGGCTGAGGACATAGAGATGAACTGGACAGGGTCCTTTGACCTCCAGGACCTTCCAGAATGACGGGGGAGACAGATCTGAACACTGACAGTGACAGCAAAGCAGATGTTGAGAGAGGCAACTGGAGACAAAGGAAAGGAGAAGGGGGCCCCTGGGATGGAGGGAGAGCACCTCCCACATCCCCACACCCCCTGTGCACCAGCCCCCTTGGAATACTCCCTGTTCTGGAACTGTCCACCTGCTTTCCTACCTCCAGGCCTTTGCTCACTCTGTTCCCTCTGCTCAGAAATCCCTTCCCCCCGTTCTGCCTGCTGACTGCTGTGCATCTTTGAAGGACTCGGCCTCAGTGGCACCTCCTCTGTCCCACTCAGACCAAATGCCTCCTGGCTTTGCCCACCACCCTCATCAGGGACGAGCCATCTGGTCGATGTGTGGGCAGCAGATGCAGCTTCCTGCGGCTGCTTGTTTCTAACCTTAGATCTGTCATCAACTCTCAGTGTGACCTTGAGCACATCACTTCACCTCTCAGGTCTCAGGTTCCCCCTCTGCAAAATGGGCAACACCTTGGGACTTCCCTGGTGGCCCAGAGGTTAAGAATCCGCCTGCCAATGCAGGGGACACGGGTTCGAGCCCTGGTCTGGGAAGATTCCACATGCTGCAGAGCAACTAAGCCCGTGCGCCACAGCTACTGAGCCTGAGCTCTAGAGCCCACGAGCCACAACTACTGAAGCCCGCACGCCTGGAGCCCGTGCTCCGCAACTAGAGAAGCCACCGCAATGAGAAGCCCGCGCACCACAACGAAGAGTAGCCCCCGCTTGCTGCAACTAGAGAAAGTCCATGCGCAGCAACAAAGACCCAATGCAGCCAAAAATAAATACATAAATAAATAAATGAAATTTTTTAAAAAATGGGCAACACCTCATTCTCAGGACAGGTGTGAGGATCAAAAAGACAGAATATTTGGAGAAAGCACTTTGCAAACTGTTAAATGCTGGGCACCCATCCAGGGGAGTTTTTATTCAAACAGCTTCCTTCCCTCTCCTGGGTGTGAGCCAGAAGGTGTGTACACCCCACAGGCTTGGGCTGTGACAACCTGCAGCTCAGGTGTGGGGCAGATTCTGTTTGGGGTTTGTTTGTGTTTGATTTCAAAGACAGGGAAACTCCCTCACCCAGGTGATATGGGTGGGGCCTGGTCAACAGAGTTGCCAGGGGAATCCCAGGGGTTGGGGGCCCTGATCGCCCCCACGGTGATCAGGTGGAAACTCACCCCCCAGGATGGAGAAGGGCCATGAGACTGCGCTGCGGGGATAGAGTGTCCCTTGGAGTCAGGCGACCTGGGTGTGATTCTGGCTCCTCAGGGTAACCTTAGGCCAATTGCTTTCTCTCTGGGCTTCGACTATAAAGCCAGTGCACAGGCTTTATGATTTGGGGATCCCCAAATGGGGACCAAGAGCTGACGTGGCCCCCCAAGATCCCCCAGGCCTTGGCCTCGCTGTGTGGGAAGAATTTCAACAGCCAGGCTTTGTCCCCACCTGCCTTTCTGGGCTTGTCACCTCCATTCTCCGCTCCCACTCTGTGCTGTCCCACCTGGTGAACTTGGGGTTCCCTCGAAGCTCCCAAATCTCTGATCTACAGCCGTGCCCTGCCTGCCTGAAATGCCCTTTCTCCCCTTTCAGCTGTTTTAACGCCTCCTCATCCCCCAGGACCCTGCCCAGGCATCACTGCCTTCAGAGGACCCTTCCTGCTTCCAGGCAGTGTTGGGGCTCCTCTTCTGGCCCCAGCGCTCACCTGCTTTGTGTCACTGTTGGTTTAGGAGCAGGTTACCCACACCACTCACATCGCCCTGTCTCCCCAGCAGCCGTAAGTTCAGGGCCAGGCACCCAAAGGCATGAATAAATATCCCTGAATTGTCCGCTCGGTACAAACAGCAGGAGGACCATCTGGGAGAATCCATATGGTCTGGTTTCATGGAAAGAGCCCCCAGCAGGAGCTGGGCTCAAGTTCCCCCTCCACCACTTACCAGGCAGGTGGTCTCTGGTAAGCTCCTCAGCCTGGCTAGCCTCAGCTTTCTCATCTGTAAAGTGGGATAGTCATGAAGAATAGGGTGGTTGAAGCACCCATGTCCCTGGGGGGCTCAGTAAGCAGGAGCAATTTCTACTATATCTCCATTTCTGCAGCAACTCTGAAAGAGATGGCGTCCAGGCTCTTTGCAGTGCAGCCCCCAGAGCTGTAGCCAGGGATGTTCAGTGTAGCCGTGGGGTCCAGGCCCAGGTGGAGCCAGGGTGCTGAGATCGCCAGAGCGGCCTTCTCAGAGCCTGGGTGGGCCTGGAGGAAGCCAGCAGAGGGCAGTGAGCCCACTGGTTTTCCAGGAGGGAGGCCAGCTGGGGCGTCGTTGACTTTGGAGGGGAATGTAGAGTGGTCCTGGGAGGCCCTGAGGCTCAGTGTCCAGGACAGCTGGGCCTGGCTTCGGGCGCTGTGTGTTCCGGGGCCTGCAGGGACGGAACAGCAGGCCAGGGTAGCCAAGGGCTCCTGGAAGGCTCCACCGGGAGCAGCCTTTGACGAGGCAGCCATGATGGGGCAGCAGTTCGTCAGGACCTCTCTGGGACCTCAGGAGCCCCAAGTCGTTTTGTAGCTTCAGGCTGGGACTGGTCAATACTTACCGAGTACGTGCTCTGCACTAGGCACTGTGCCCCATAGTGTTAGTCTTGCTGGACTCTGAAATCAGAACTCCTGATCTGAGGCCTGGCAGCATCACTAACTAGTGATACGACTGTGGGTAAGACACCCACCCTCTCTGTCCAAGCTCCTCTCCTGTGAGGCCTAAACAAGTTGATCCATGTGACGTGTCTAGAACAATTCCTGCTGTCAGTATTAGCCTTCACCTAATGAGAGCTACACGCTGTGACCTCAAGCAAGTTACTCAACTCCTCAGTGCCTCAGTTTCCTCATCTGGGGAATGGGCCTCATAACAGTACTCATGCCTCATAGCATTATTACAAGGATCAAAGGCACTAATTTATGGAAAATGCTTAGATTCTTAGAAGAACGCCAGGCACAAAACGCTCAGTATTAATATCTAAAATGTATTTTGTTACAGCTACAAGCGTGAGTTACAGTTGTTATCTGTTTTTCTCATTGACTCTCCTCACCTTCTCTGCTGTAAGGTCTGGGCTCTGCAGACAGACCTAGAGCCTGGGTTTCAATCCTCCCTCCACTGTTTCTTTGAGGAAATAATAATAATAATGACTGTTTAGAGAATTAAAGGAGAAAGTAAATGCAAAAAAAAAAATCTAGAAAAATGCCTGGAATAGAGTAAACTCCAAAAAATGCTTCTACTATGATTCCCAATTCACAGATGAGGAAATTGGGATTTGGAGAGGTTATGGAAGCTAGTGGCAGAGCTAAGATGGGAATCCTACTCCTAAGTCCAACTCCTGACACCACCTGTGCCTCATTCCTCTCTGGACACCAGAGCCTTGGCCCAGGTCCTGGCTTGTGGTGGGTGCTGGGGAAGTGCCTCTTGAAGGGGGCCCAGAGAACTGGTGGATGGACAAAGCAAGGTTACTTGGCCAGGAAGCGGCAGAGACAGCCATGAAGCTAAGGTTCAGCTCACGGTGCTAAGTTGGTTTACCCCCCAACAACCTGCGTGGTGCCAACAGATTAAGAGCCCTTCTACGTGGTGGGCTGTGTCCCAGGAGAAGACATCAATGACAGCTAAGAGCGTCATTGATGAAACCAGTGGGTTTCATTCTGAAGCCAAGGACACAGGGGCTGCTTCCATCATTGTTCCGAGAGAAGCAGTTGGTGTCATCCAGGTGCCCTAAATAATAACTTCCCAGCTTGCCTTTCCAGCTTCGCCCCCCAGCATCCCTCCCAGCCCCTGCCCGCCGCACCCTTCCTGCCTCCCAGTCATGATGTGCTCCTTCATGCCTCTGTGTTAGCACATGCAGTTCCCTGTGCCTGGATGCCATTCCTCCTCCTCTGTCTGTTGAGCCTCCTGGCGCCATGAGTCTCTCTGGGCTCCTCTAGCACAAGTTTAACCCTGTCTTGTTCCCAAAAGGCTTTGAGAGGAAAGTACTTGGCTTATTTCTGTGCTAGTCTCCAGATCCACTGTCACTCTTCTCCACCCTGCTCTGTGCCCATCCCTCTGGGTTCAGCCAGTGAGGAGCCCCCCGTCTCCCCGGAAGACTAGAGGGCAGGAGGAGCCAGGGGTCCCCTGGCTGGCTGTGTCCCTCCAAGCACAAGTCTCCTCTCCTCACCTTTCAAGCCAGAGGACAGTAAGGACCCCACGGTTACCTAGCCCCAGGTTCTGCACACTCCCCTGTGGTTTCTCTGCACCCGCCCGCACATCTGTAAACAGCCCCTTTATTAAACACGCTTCAGATTCCTGAATTCAGTGGGCTATCTGCTGGTTCCTGCCAACCCTGACTGACATAGCTGGTACCGTCCCTTTGAGCACTGTGTGCCTAACAGCTGGCTCGTCCCCCCAGATGTGAGTTCCTGAAGGGAGGGGTCGTGTCTGAACAAGTCGTCATCTCTGTGCCCAGATGCAGTACACAGAAGACATGGGAAGTGTCCTTGACTCAGAAAGCACCAAAGTACCAGTACTGCCACGCACATGGGGTCGAATGGAGTTGTGTGAAATCGTCCATTCATTCACTTGTTTGTTCGCTCATTCAACCACAAGTGCTCACTGAAGGCCACGTGTACCAGGCTCTGATGAAGACAGACTTCACGGAGCTGGCGTTGCACTGAGGGGAAGCGGGCGTAAACAGGCAAAAGTAAGCACACTCCTCACACCATTTCGGGTGACAGTTCATTCTGTGAAGGAGACAAAGCAAAGCAAAGGGGGACCAAGTGACGGGGTGGAGGTGCAGTTTTAGATACGTGGTTGGGGGCCCACTGGGCAGAGAAGGATGTGCAGGAGCCAGGTCAGGGGGTGTTCGGTGCAAGGACTTTCCACACAGCGGGACCAGGAGCGAGCAAGGCTGTGGGTGGGAACGACCTCAGTCTATTGATGAACAGCAGGGAAGCCGGGAGGCCAGGGCAGGTTGGGTGCAGGGGAGACTCCTAGGAGTGGGTGGGAACTTGCTTTCTTGTAAGGCCCTTCCAGCTCTGGGATGTGAGAAGAGCCCAGGGCCGGCCAGCAACCACTTCCTGAAAGGTCCAGGAGGAGGCCCCATGTGGGGCACACCCCCTTGTTCTCTCAGTCTTCACAATGACCTCATGAGGAGGGTTTTTCTACCCCCATTCCACACATGAAGAAAATGAGGTTCAGAGAGGCTAAGCAACTTGCCTAAGGTCACATAGAGTCAGAGAAAGAACTGGAAAGGAACCCAGGTCTGCCTGACCTGCAGGCCAGGAGAGGTTTTCCCAGGACCAGCACAGCCATTTGCCAAGGGCTTCCTCATCAATAATATCGGCCCTACAGGGACAGGCTGGCAGGAGAAACCAAAGCTCCAGGCTGGGAGGAGGCACACCCCAAGGCCATACGCCAATAGGGAGGGACCTGGGGTCTAAGCCTGGCTTTTCCCACAGCCCCCTACCCTCTGAAAAGGGGAAATGGTAGGTGAGCTGGAAGGCGGCGCCATGCCCGCACCCTCCACCCCCCGTGCCCGATACCTCCAGGGCCAGGGCGCACTGGCTAACGGGTATCATTTCAGCCCTTTCGTTTCTGGAGACACTATGCTGTCATAAAGACTGTCATTTCCTGCAAGATGATCAATGCACTGGCTGCCCGGAGGGCTGGGAACGGCAGTATCTGGGCACGATTGGGAAGATAAAACCATCCTCTCTTTCTCTGCCATTCCAGTCCTTTCCCAAGCAGGTACAGCCCTCGTGTTTCAGAGCATTGGCCTGGGGTCCCAAGAGGCCCCAGATCGCTGCATAGTCCCCCCAGCACAGGGAAGAACTGTCCCTCTTAACCTAGTTTCAACATGTCATAGCCATGTGACCTTGGGCACAGCACTTTCCCTCCCCAAACCTCAATTTCCTCATCTGTAAAATGGGGGCAACTATGTCTGCCTCACAAGGTGGCTTAAGTGGGAGGATATATCTTAAACCCTTGCCATGTAGGGGTGCTTAAGAATAGTAGCTATGGAAGTGATGGTGCTGGGGGTGATAGCGATGCCTGCCACATTTTGGAAATAGGGAAACTGAGGCCAGAGAAAGAAATGGGCTCCCCCAAGGTCACACAGCAAGTCAGTGGCAAAGCTGGGCCTAGAACTTGGGTTTCGAGGCCAGAGCCTTTGCTCATTACCATTGACTCATAGGTCAATGGTAATAAGTGAGTTTTGCTGACTCCTTCCATGGGCGGGCACTGTCATGCATTATCTCATTTAATCCCCACAATGGACTGATGAAGTCAGTGTTATTATTATTCCTACTTTGCCAGTAGAAGGCTGCAGCTCAAAGAGATGAGGTGACCTGCCCAAGGTCACACAGCTAGCAAGTAGCGGAGCCTGAGTTCAACCCGGGTGGTCTGTCCGCAGAGGCGCAGCTCCAGCCTCCGTGCTGGGGCCCTTGAAGATCAGCTGCTGAGGGTGGAGATCGAGTCTCCCAGCTTTGTGCGCAGACGCCCTTGGCCCTGCCACAGGCTGGCCTATCGTCTCCCCCATCTGATGACCTGATGAGGACAAGGCAAGCTTAGTTCCCGCTGCCACCCCAAAACCCAGCTCATGGGCCCGGGAGGCAGAACCCCACCCAAGGTCGTCCTCAGAGAGTATATGCTGTGTGTCCAGTCCTGCCCAGACAGGGAAATTGAGACCTGGGAAGTTTATGAGGTGTTCACAACTCAGGCTGGTGAAGGAAGCCTGGCTCAGCGGCTGGAGGAGTCTGAGAGCAAGAAGTGGATGGGAGAGGAAGAGGCTGGGGCCTCTGTTCCAAACACCCCAGAGTCTCCTGCTGGCTCAAGACCCTGACAGACCTCTAATTCATCATGTTGCTATGCCCTCACAACAGACCTGGAACTTTGGTCCCATTCTGCATGTGGGTATATCAAGGCTCATAGCATCAAAGTGGCTCGCTCAGGCTCACTCAATTAAAAAGAAGAGTGTGGACTTGAACCCAGTTCTCCCAATGTGCAGGCTACTCTTTTTCCCTTGCTTGATTCATTTCTTGCTATATCAGCTCTTTTCTCTCTAGGTCTTTTCTCTGCAAATTACCAACTTCTCTGCCCTCCCTGTCCCTGATTTGGCTACACTTGACTGTAAGCCTCTTGAAGTCAGCAATCTCTCTTGACTTGCTCCCCTCTGTATGCCTGGAGCCTGTCGCAGCAATAGGCACAAGGCTAGAAACCAGTGGATGTTTGTTGGATTGTTGAAGGGATTGTAATTGGACTACAATTTTTTAAATTGATGTCAGTGGTCGGCACGGTCAATTTGGAGATTTTTGTTATTATGAAAGTGATTCATTATGCAAATATAAAGGTGAACAGGGGAAATTCATGTATTATAAATGTATTTTTTGTTTATTTTTCATTAACAAGACTGCTCCACTTCTTTGGCCTCTCCCCTTGCAGAGCACAGGCTCCGGACGCACAGCCTCAGCGACCATGGCTCATGGGCCCAGCCGCTCCGCGGCACGTGGGATCTTCCTGGACCGGGGCACGAACCTGCATCCCCTGCGTTGCCAGGCAGACTCTCAACCACTGCGCCACCAGGGAAGCCCTCCACTTCTTGATATATAGGGCTCTGGGGAGTGCTGGACCAATTCGCATAAGGATGCCAGAGGTCTTCTCACAGGGAAGCATTGGAAATCCAACCCCTGGTCACTGTGGTGTGAACTTAGAAAAATGTGGGTGGACTGGAGTAGCTCTGAGTGAAGTCCAATGGCAGGAGAAAGTCCAGAGGGCTCAAAAGAGAGCTCAGCTGGAGGAGAAGGATGGGCTAGTAATCTGAGCTCAACATCAGGGTGAGGACAGAGACACATGGGACTTCAATCAGTTTTTCAGTCAAGGATCATGGTTTATTTAAGGAAAAATACCAACATGAAAGAGACACCAGTCCTCAGCCTCCAGCCTCACTACTGAGCATAGTATGGGCCTGCCTGTGGTTTATACTCTAGGGGTCTGTCCATCCGGTGGACAGGCATCCACCAGGATGCCCAAGACCAGTCTTCAACAGCGCCACCATGTGGCAGGGGCTAAAGCAACAGCACTAGGTGGGGTTTCAGCTTCCTTTCTCTCTGTTCCTGGAGTTTGGAGGCAGGACTAATCTGCTTTAGATCAAGTCCTCAGGGTTCCTGGATCAGTTCAGGAGAGTGGAGGCCCCTGGATGGATACCGAACTTCCTGCTAATGAATGCTTAAGATGAACAATTAGTCAGAACATTAGGAGGGGTCTTATTGGTATCCTGAGCTGGTGAAGCAGTCATACAAGTTATAGAACAAATCAGTTTTATCAACTCTGTCGCCAGTGACCACAACTATCTATGCTGACAAATACACACAGCAGAGTTCTTTTCTATAGCAGAAAATCTTCAAAATTAATAACAACAACAACAACAATTGCACACACATGCATGGCATGCTATAGTTTACGCAGCTCTTATCCGTCCTCTTCTCTGAGCCTCACGCCAGCCCTGTGAGATAAGCAGGGCAGAGTAAAGGTCCCCAGGAAACTGAGGCTCAGAGGGGGATAGTGACTTGCCCATGGTCATCATAAAGTCAGCAAGGCCTGGTCCTGCCCCTGTTGTAGGGTGCCCAAGCTGCCTCCCAGGGATGCCAGATGCCACTTCCCTACCCTCCCTGCTTACAGCAGCATCAGGACCACTATGGCAATGACCATGAGGACTCCAGCCAGGATGCAAAGGCCCAGGAAGATGATGTCACTGGTGTCCTGGGCCACCATGGCCACGGGGCCCTCCAGTGCCTCTGCCTCGTCCCTGGGTGGTGCCTCCTGAAGGTGCTCTGCCGTGGCAGCATAGGGCCCAAGCCAGTGGGAGCCGGACAGCAGGTGGACAGAGGCCTCCTTTCGCCTCGGCTCACAGCGGACCTCGTATTCGTGGATATCCTCCTGCCCACCGGCTGAGAAGTCGATGTACAGCACGCTGACGATCACTGAAGTGTTATTTCTTCTCTGTGGGGGTCAAGGGGCACTTGCTCACACCTGAAGGGGCCAGGGCTGACCCTGTTCCCCTGGATGTGTAGGCACTGAGTGCCAAGGGGGCACAACTCCAGAGCCTGGTTTCCAGTCCCAGCTTGGCTACTGACTCCCTTCCCACTCAGAGCCTGTGTCCCCACCTGTAAAAGAGGCACTACGACGGCGTCTGAAAAGACAATATATACTTGATGGGTCAGTGTTTGCTCTGGCTTGAAGGACGTGGTGTCTATGAAAGACAGTAACAGTAACAACAGGGACATTCGCCATGTTCCAGGCTCTGCATTTTAAGGGCATTATCTCATTTAATCCTCACAACAACCTTCTCTTATTGGTACCATTAATATCCCCATTTGCCAGATAAGGAAAATGAGGCCCAGAGGTTAAATCCCTTGTCTGAGGTCACACAGCACACAGTTGACAGGGAATGTATTCTCTTCCAGATCTGCCTGATTCTTAACTGTGCTCTTAGCCATCACACCTCACTCAAACCAAAGACTGTAGAACCAAAGGGGAATTTCAGGACATCTAGTTCAATCTCCCTTCCTTGGCAATTTACAGATGTGGCTACTGCAAAGGCAGTAATTTGCCCAGAGCTAGATCCAGAAGCCGAGTCTCCTGCCTCCCAGTTAGATGCTCTGTCCCTGGTGTTACTTGACTTTCCTTATGGAATCGTTTTGCCCAATTATGTCTGCAGCAATTATGTGTCCCTGTGGCTGAGTGCTGTTCAGCCCAGTAGCACCACCCTGGGGTTGGGAAGAGTCATTGAGGAGTGTGATGTGGGGAGCCCGTCACACTTCTGCCCTCCCCACCCCCATGGATGAAGGAGGCAGGACTTAGGACGCCCTGAGACAGTGGAGTGTTTGGGCTGGGGACTGAGGGACAGCATTGTGACGGGCAGTCTGGTGTGGTCTGGATCGGGTGCTGCAGTGATGCTGGGCTACTCTCCCCACCCACCCCTAATCTAGAGCAGCCGTTACACTCCTCAGGCCGCCCAACTGCCCCGTCCAGTCATGGCTCTTCTGAGCTGAGGCTTCTCTAAAATCCAAAGCTGCCCAGAACAGAGCAAACGGGCGTGACCTGCAGGAAGCTGCCATCGTTGGACGCTGGGTGGTCCTTTTGGGGAAGGCAGTAAAGGGGAATCATGGATCTGGAGTTTCATGGACCAGATGACCTTGTGGGTCTCTCCCAACTCTGGGCTTCCCAAAAGCTCTGAGTCCATGTCCCCAGAGGAGCCTCCTGCATTGTGCCCTCAACCTGTCTACCACCACACCCTCTGAGGAGAACCGGTGTCCTGGACTTTTGTGACACAGAATCGGAAAAAGAAAGACAGAACCTGAGAGTGGAAGGGGACCCAGTGAAAGGACCGAAGTGAATCCACATAATAAAGAAGGGAGGGAAAAATCACACAAAACAGGTGTGCGGGGAAGTTTCATGGGGTTTTGATGAGTGAGACTTGAGGAGGAAAGAAAGTCCACACGAATGTGGTGTTACGGTTATGAAATCAAGTCTCTGTGGTTCTTAAGAGATGCACAGATAGGCTGTCATGGCTTTTGGCCATTTGAACTGTGCATCTTCGAAAGCAACTCAATGCAGAGACTGGTCCTCATGGGTCTAGGACTTACAAGTGTTACACTAAGAATCCATGAGTCTGAGGCTCTCAGTTTTTATGTTTCCATGATGTTGATGCCAAGATTCTACGATTATGTGGCTCCAGGTTCTAGTGGTGGTTCTGTGACTTTGAGACCTTGAGTGTCTGTGAGTTCTTTGTTCTAGATTTCATGATTCCTTGCTTCTGGGGTTCTCTGTCTCCATCATTTTATGACTCTATGGAACGTGGTTCGGCCCCCAGAGAAAACCCCAAGGGGACTTAGGGCATGGTGTAGAGGTGAGGGCAGATTATCCTGGCAGCTAAGACTGACTCCCACTTCTCCTCTGCTCAGGTGAAAAGGATGATGGCAGCCAGGAGGCTGGGGAAGCAGAGGGTGGACTGGAGGGGCCAGAGGCATACATTCGGTTAATGTTGGGTGGTGGGGAAATACGGTTGCTGGAAAGCACGTGATTTCTGCCAAGACAGTCTAACGAATCCCCAGATTCGTCACCAAGGCTGGGGTGTTGTCCCCGATGGAGACCACTGTGCCTTCTCCGCCTTTCCCCTTCCCAACCTGTCCCTGAGAATCCAAACGTCCAGGGTTCCCGGGCCACTACCAGGTGACTCTGAGGGCCCCAAGCCTGGGTTCTAGGCCTCCGAAATACAAGGCTAGTAGAAAAACTTCATTTGTACGCCTCGCTGCCTTTGGAGGGAGGCGGATCCTGTCTCTCGAAGGGCCCCTTTGTTTGGCGGAGCCCAGCGAGGGATTTGGATCGCAAGGTTGGGGAGGGGGTGGGCAGGAGGCAGCAGCACCCAAACAGCTCTGTGTATTAGAGGGATGGGGGCCGGGTGGCCCTGGGGAGCTCCAGGGGGGAGGGGGGGCAGCAGGAAGGCCCCCAGGAACAGTCAGTTCACAGGACCTTGAGGGAGGGGCCTCCAGTAGGGGCTTTTGGTCGTCACCAGCTTGTGCAGCAGGACACCCCTTCTCTGTCTCCCCTGAGTTCTTTGCTGTGTCTACACTGAGCAAGCGTGTTGAGGTAAAATCAAGAGGGGCTGAGTTCTGCATCCAGGCTCGTGCCCGCCCTCCTCCCCCAGCCCCTACCTGAGACTCAGTGCCGCAGGTGTCAAAGCGGGCCTGGATCCGGAAGTTGCTGCCGACTTCCTGAGCAGCGCAGCTCCGGCTGCCCAGGTAGACTTTGGTCCGTTCTAACGGGGCCACTGCCTGCGCGGAGATCAGGATCTGGAAGTCCGTGCGGGAGCAACTCACGTTCATGGGGACCACTGAGGATGGACGGGAGTGGGGAGCTGGAGGCCGTGGGGGCAGGCGGTCTGACCCCCACCCTCTCCAAGCCCCTATCCAAAGGGTGGTGGGTGGAAAACCGAGGCCCAGAGAGGGGATGGCTCTTAAGCAGTCCTACGAGGACGTTTTACACGCGTTACTCCATTTAACTCCATCAAACTATGAGTTCCAGGGCAGGCCCCCTGCCTACTTCTCAGCGCCCTCTGAGCCCAACACAGGGCTTGGCAGGTGCAGCGAATGCTGAATAAACGACTGACTGACTGAATGAATGCATATTCTTAATCATAATGAAAGCTATTATTGGCTGATCATGTTTGCCATATACCAGGCAATTCATTCAATCATTTAAGAAGTATTTATGGCCCACTACGTGCAGGCGCTATTCTAAACACAAGAGAAAAACCAGCCACAAATGCCTACCCTCTTGGAGCTCACATTCTAGTTGAGTGAGGAGGCAGTAAATATGTAACATACACCTAAGCGTCAGAGTAGTCCGAAGGGAAATCAAGCAAAGAAGAAAGACGGGGAGCGAGGAGAGCAGAACGTGTGTGGGTGAGGGTTGCAGTGGCTGCAGTTTGAAAAGGGTGGTGAAGGAAGCCCCACTCTCCCTCCTCATGATGACGCCTTGAGGTGGACATGACTAAACGCATTTGAAAGTTTGGGAACCCGGAGCTCTGAGAGGTGAAATTGTCGGCAGTGGCTAAGCCAGGATGTTAATCATTGCGTCTGTAAGATCCCACAGTTCCTGGTCTCTCCACCTTATGTGGTGGCTCCCTGCAGCCCCTCCCAGCCAGGCCTGTGTGACTCTAAGTGTCTGGGCTCGTGCGAGCCTGTGTGTGCGTGCACGCGTGTGTGTACGGAGGCAGTGCATGCTGGGGCAGGGGGGAGGGTAGGGGGAAGGAAGCTGGGTGGCTGGCAGGAGGAAAAGGAAAGAGCTGGTAGGCAGAGGCCTGGAAGTCTCAACCCCTCTCCGGGAAATGCCTCAGACATATATCAGCCTCTGGTGTCTGGGCAGTCGGGGATTTATGGGCCCGCCGTCTCCCACGATGATCTTGGTGATGCTGAACTGTGTGTCACCCCTGATTGATGCCGAGGCTGTCCTCCAGCTGGGAGGCCGCCTGCAGCCTGGGCCACATCTGGAGCCTGGCCCAGCACTAGTGCAGTGTCTGACCCTGGGCTCCCACAGCCATCGGGGAGGTGTCTCTGGAGGCACCAAAAGGAGAAGGAGCTTGTCCAAGATCACACACAGCTGGGAGAGGACCCAGGACCAGAAATAAGATCAGCAGAGTAAAAGGGACTTCTCAGCTCCTTCAGTTGATATTTTCATTTTACTGAGACCCGCAGAGAGAAAGCGACTTGCCAGCTAGATGGGGCAGAGCCCCATGGCACCTGGCTCTCTGAGTGCACTCTGGGAAAGGGGTCACCCTAACAGAGGGACAGCTCTCCTCCAGGTTTATGGATGGAGATAACTGAGGCCCACAGAGGGAGCGTCTGCCCAGGTCACTTTGCTGCCACTAGCTTGCTGCAGCTCTACCGTTTCCTTAACCATCCCTGGGCCCCCAAACTCCTCTTGCACATGGGTAAGGAAAGAGGAAGAAGGACTTCCCTGGTGGCACAGTGGTTAAGAATCCTCCTGCCAATGCAGGGGACACAGGTTCGAGCCCTGGTCCAAGAAGACCCCACGTTCTGCAGAGCAACTAAGCCCATGCACCCCAACTACTGAGCCTGCATTCTAGAGCCCGCGAACCACAACTACTGAAGCCCGCACGCCTAGAGCCTGTGCTCCGCAACAAGAGAAGCCACTGCAATGAGAAGCCTGCGCACCGCAACGAAGAGTAGCCCCCGCTCGCTGCAACTAGAGAAAGCCTGTGTGCAGCCACAAAGACCCAACACAGCCAAAAATAAATAGAAAGAAAGAAAGAAAGAAAGAAAGAAAGAAAGAAAGAAAGAAAGAAAGAAAGAAAGAAAGAAAGAAAGAAAGAAAGAAAGAAAGAAAGGAAGGAAGAAAGGAAGGAAGGAAGAAAGAAAGGAAGAAAGAAAGGAAGAAAGAAAGAAGAGGAAAGACTTTTTTTTTTTTTGGTTGCACTGTGTGGCATGCAGGATCTTAGTTCCCTGACCAGGGATCAGACCTGCGCCCTCTGCATTGGGAGCATGGAGTATTAACTACTGGACCACCAGGGAAGTCCTGAGGAAAGATCTTTTGAATGCAGACCAGGACTGAGACACATAAGGGAAAGAAATCCACACTCATCAAGGATGCCCTCGGAGGCAGGCACTGTGACCTGTGTTACCTCATTTCATCTTAACGACCGCCTATCTAGAGCATCCATCAACTCCTCCCACAGGTGAGCACCGTTGGATGGTCAGTAAATGGCAGCATTTGGCTGAGGCCCCCGTCCGTCTGAGCTCAGTCCTGGGCCTCCTCCCCAGGCCCTGCTTAGCCACACAAAAGGCAAGGGTGTGAGTTCTAGCCTTGGCTGTGCCACTACCCGTGTGACAGCAGTGAAAGTTGTTTCCTCTCTGCACCTCTGTTTCTGCACCTGCACAACAAGAGGCTCTAGCCTCGTCAGGCAGAGGGCAAAATGGGTCCAGAGCACAGGCATTTCTGGGACCGTGGCCCAGGGAAGGATGATGAGAGGAGGGGATAGATGATAGCTGCTGTCAGCTGGCAGATCTAACTAGCACTATGGAGGATGGAAAAGCTGAGTGCCAAGTTCCCTAGCTCTTCAGCTAGGCATGGCCATATGACCAAGTTCAAAATAATGAGAACAAGAAGAAGTCTTTTGAGGGCTTCCGAAAATGCTTTTACTTTCCTGATAAAGGAACATTTGTGGCTGGCACCTCCCTTACCTTCTTCCAGCCTTGAACATGGACATGATGTCTGGAGTTGTGGCAGCCATCTTGTGGTCATGAGGTCAAGAGAATCCCAGACATATCAGCTGGGACACTGTTGAGTCCCTGAACCAATACAGCAGCTGCCTAGCTCTAGGCTTCTTGTTGTGTAAGGAAACCAAAGGTCATTTTTTCAAACCACTGTCAGTCAGGACTTATGACTGTACAAGCAAGGTTGGTCAGCATCTCCATGATTATATCAATTGTTTCCCATAAATAGTATTACCATATCTTGTGTATTATCCCTGGATACAGAGGATTAATCATAGTACAAGAGAGGCCAGGGGCCCATGGAGGAAGGTGACAGATAGGGAGGATTTAGGAATAGTGGATTTAGAAGCTGGAAAAATAGGGCACTGTAATAGTGAAAATAAGCAAGGGCCACGTTGATATAGCCTCAGAGGTCCCAGGACGGGAGTCCACAGTGGTGCAGCCAACCGAGAAGTTGGTGAGATGGAGGAAGGAGGCTGCAAAGACCAGGAACCCCGGCCTCACCTTCCCCCACCAGCACGCCCATACCCTCAACCCCAGCTGACCTCCAATGTAGGCCACAGAGAAGCCCCTGCGGGTGGTGCTACGGTCTGTGTGCAGCAGAAGCAGGAGCTGGTTGTGGCTCGAGGTGACCGGTGGTGGCAGGTGGTGGCCACACCAACTGCCCAGCAGGGGCGCCTCCTCGCTGGCCCCGTCGAAGGCTGCCAGATGGTCAAAGTCACAGGTCTTGGTCAGGCTGTTGGGGCCCTCCAGTTCCAGGTCCAGGAAGAACACTTTGACCCGGTAGCCAAGAGGCAGGCGGATGGTCCAGTGGCACCGGATGTGGTTGGGGTAGGAGCTGGGGTACTGTGGGCTGGAGAAGTTGCCCCGCACTGCCGTGTATACCTCCTGGCATTCTCCTGGGTTGGGGAGAGCAGGACAGAAGGAGCAATGGTGAGAAGGGTGGAGACTGTCACCCTCTGCAGCTACAGCTTGGGCAGTAGGCGCTATAGGGTCCTTAAACCACCCTGGCAGGTTGTGGGCACCATGGCCAGAAAACCAGACAACTGATCCCAAAGCCTGCTTTAAACTGAAACTAGCTGAAAGCGGAGACTGTCATTCCAATTGGTAAACCATTTCATGAGTGTTGACCCTGATAGGAATTCAATAACAATGCCTAATACCTCTCCTCGGAGTTGAGTCCAACTTGGACTTGACAGACAAGGTGGTTCATGACCTGACCTTGCCCTTTTTCTCCCTGCCCCTCATCCAGCCCTACCTTCCAGCCTCACCAAATATTTCCTAGTAGTACAAGCACACAAATCCTCTCTGTCCTCCGTGCCTCTGCACATGCTCATCCCTCTGCTTGGAACACTCTTCCCTTTCTTCTGCCACTGGCTAACACCTTCAAAGCACTGCTCAATTCTCTCCTCCTCCAGGAAGTCATCCATGATTCTTACTGTTAGACAGCACAGATCACAGTGCATTGTCATTGTCTGTTTCCTTCTCTATCTCCTCCACTAGACAGTTTAATTCCCAAGGGTTCATTCATTCATTCATACAGACATTAATTGAACACCCTCTATGTAGCAGGTACAAAGATAAGTCCATAGGAACTCACAGTCAAGCAGAGGAAATCAGCATGCAAACCAGGTACAGAAGTGATGTGTTAGATCATCGCTATGAGAAAACTTCTCTAAGGAGTTGAAGGAAGGGAATAATTCTGAGTGAATCAAGGAGGCTTCCCAGAGGAGGTGACATGCTTGTGCCTTGGCATCGGCCAGACGGGAGAGGGTGTGCTAGAACATTTCAGGCAGAGAAAAGCAGGAAGTGTAAGGCCCAGAGGCAGAAGAGTACAACCCCTCCCCACCCTGCCACAGGCGTGACGGGGAGGCAGGAGCCCGGCACACACAAGGCACTCAGCGTGCAGCTCCGGCCCTCCTACCTGAGAAGTAGTAGGCCTTGAAGCCCCGGCCCCCGATGTTAAAGTCAGACTTGAAGACCACCTGCAGCTCGTGGCCCAGCGACACGAGCGTGGGGGGCCTGGAGCTGCCGCAGTAGTGGTGCCCATGGGCGGGGCCGGGCCCCCCAAGCACAGCCACGTAGTCGTAGGTGCACTGCTCGCTGCCCTCCACCTGGAAGTCCACGAAGACCAGCTTGACGGTGGCGGGGCCAGAGGCTCGGATCACCCAGCGGCACTCCACATTGTTGGGGTAGTTGTTGGGGTGCTCGGGGCTGGTGAGGACCCCCGACAGGCCCGTCAGGACGCCACCACACACATCTGCAAGGGAGCCCGCTTGAACCAAACTTTCTCCCTCCCTGTGGCTCCCCCATCTCCTCCCTTGGGAAATGCCACGCCCACAGGTGTTCACGGGATTCTTGTCACCACCCACTGAGCGCTTGGTAAGCGACAGGCACAGGCCATCTTTCTAGGCCATCACCATAACCCCATGAGGAACGCATGGTGGTTTCCCCCATTTTACAGCTGAGAGACTGGAGGCAGAGAGAAGTTAAATAACTTACTTGTGCGAGTTGGGCTTCACCTAGACTGAGCCCAAGACAAGGATTTGAGCCCAAGTAGTTTATCTGGGAGAGACAGAGGACCTCAGATGGGCAGCGAGGGAGAGAGGGTGGGGGAGCGGGGGCATTCCCCAGAATCGAGGCTGAGGGCCGCTGGGGGTAGAGGTGACCTGCCAAAGCTTCGGAAAAAGCCCTGAAGCAAAGAGATGTGGAGATTGGCAAGAACCATTGCAGTGGCAAGGCCCCAAGGGACAGGGCAGGACCCTGACAGCAGGTCACCCCCTGGTATCAGGGAGGGCAGGATTTGACTAACTTCAGAGTCTGTGCACTTGACCTTATCAGTCTCACTGTCCCCTCCTACCAGGCTAGTGGAGCATAGAGGCTGAGGTACCTGAGACCAGGAACATTATCAAATCTCCCGAACAGATGAAGAAACTGAGGCTTAGAGGGAGGATCTAAAGGAGTAGAGATGGGCTTGACGTCTGAAGACACGTCTCCTCTCAGCTCAGTCTTCTATTGCTGTGTGACCGTGGACAAGTAACTCAGCCTCTCTGAGCCTCATGGGAATATTAGAAATCATAAGACCTGTTCAGACGGATCCACCAGGCTCAGACGCATGCAGAGTTTAATAAGTTTCTGGAGAAAGCCCTTTAGAACCCAGTGTAGCCAGTACAACTGGGAGCTAGGTGATAATGAATGCCAGGACTAGCTAGAGGCCACCAGCAGGGAGGGGCACACTCGGTTGTGTCTCCTGAGACTCCAGAATCCCACTCCGTGGCATGGCTGTGTGAACGGAGCACTGTGCTGGGCGGCTCAGGCCTTGACCTCTTGTCCCAGTTTCCCCTTCCCAGATGTGTGACCTTGGGAAGGCACATTCCCTCTCTGGTCTCAGGTGTATTGTTTGTCAAATGAGAGGGCAGGTTTTGACAGTCTGTGAGATCCCGTCTGCTGTCAATACCCTTAGCAGAGACTTTCAAAAACGTGTTCTGGGGCTCCACGGTAGCCCCAGGGCATCTATTTGCAGACATCTGGTGTAAATGTCCTTCTTTTTCTGTATTCAAACTATTTTTTAATTCAATGAAAGATAGCATCCACAGTCACATATCTTATATGTAAAAATTTAACTAATCGGAGGCCATCAATATGTACTTATGTTTTCAATGACTGGCTTATAATAAGTAAATGTTAAAAATATGAACTTATAAATGCTTACAACAAAAATGCTGCCTTTGGGACTTCCGTGGTGGTGCAGTGGTTAAGAAGCCGCCTGCCAATGCAGGGCACACGGGTTTGATCCCTGATCTGGGAAGATCCCAAATGCCACAGAGCAACTAAGCCCGTGTGCCACAACTACTGAGCCGTCGCACTACAACTATTGAGCCCTCGTGCCACAACTACTGAAGCCCATGCGCCTAGAGCCTGTGCTCCACAACAACAGAAACCACCGCAATGAGAAGCCCACGTACCGCAAAGATGAGTAGCCCCTGCTCACCACAACTAGAGAAAGGCCACGCACAGCAACGATGACCCAATGCAGCCATAAATAAATAAATAAAATTTATTTTTTTTAAATGCTGCCTTTATCTCTTCTACATATCAGGGATTAACATAAGGTTCCATTTGATATAAGGGTACTCCTGTTTTTAAAAATATTGGAAAACATTGCACATGGTATTATAACTTTGATACCCTATGATTCTAAAAATCTAGGGATCTAAAACTGCACTGCTATGATTAGATCGGTCTGTGGTTCTTGTGTTTTACCATTCTACAATACTATGCCTCCAAAGCCAGTGGGAGCTGGTGTCTGGCTTTGGAGGCATAGAACTGTGTGCACCCTCGCCCCGGCCCTGATTCCTGTTGGTGAATCCTGCGCACCAGGAGCCTCTGTGGAGCCTATTGCTTGAGCTGTTGTGAGGAAGGCCTTTGGTTTTGGCCTTGGGAGAAGGTAGGAGGTCTGAGTCTGTGCAGAGAAGCCTGAGGAAAGAGGAATGAGTCAAGGAGAAAGAAAGGCAAGGAGGGTGAAGCCTCTGCTCCCCTCACTAGCCTGAGGGGTAGGCTCCAAGCCTGGCTGGGGGAGGGAGGGGTTAGGGATCGCTATATAGGAGGCGAGCTCAGGAAAGGCTTTGGGAGGGAGAGCGTCACCAGCTCCACGCAGACGCTCATGCACCTTCCACTCCGAGGACATGATGGGGAGGGGGAGAGAATCCTGTGCCTGTGACATGAGATGCCACAGAGGGATCAGCAGCAGTGGCAGTACGGTGCCCCCTCCAGTGTCCCCTCCAGTGTCCTGATGTCATGTATGGGGTGAGAAGGACAAGGATAGGAGAGCGCGAGAGGCCTCATTCCTGAGCACAGTGAGACCATCCGAGGACTCCCGGAATAACGGAGGGATACGTGGGGAGTGTTGCCATGAAGGTGGGAACACACAACCACCAAGACTACCAACAGAAAAAAAAACCACTACCAACAGAGGCTGCCTTTGTCCCATGAGCTATGAGAGCAGGGGCATCCAGGTTACAGAGCAGCCTACACGCTAAGATGCTGAGACCCTGCCCGTCACCTCACCCCGCCGCCCTCCCCCCATCCCCACCCAGGGCCACCCTCTCCACTGCCAAATCCCCCTTGCCTTTCTGGTAGCCTGCGGAAAAGCCTCGGCTGGCCACATGCTTGTCTGAGTGGAAGACCACAGACATGACGTTCCAGGAGGAGGCGAAGGGCGGTGGGGGCACCTGGCCGCAGAACCTCCCCAGCAGGTTGCCCTGGTCCCCAGAGGCCCCATTGTAGATCTCCAGGAAGTCGAAGCTGCAGGTGTCATGGTACTCCAGGTCGAAGGCGTGGAAGGTGAGCAGCACGGAGGAGCCCTCAGCTACCACAATCAGCCAGATGCACTCCGTGTTGTAGGGGTAGAGTCTGGGGAAGTTGGGGCTGGAGAAGTTTCCAGAAGGTGCTGAGAGCACACCCCCACATTTGACACCTGTGGTGAGAGGCAAGAATGTCTCAGAGTCAGCCCTGGGGTCGTGGGTAGTGGCCCAGCTCCAAAGCGGGTTCTTTGGGATGGGATGAGGGAGCATGAGGTCATGGCCCTAAGTCAATTCATTTATTCATGTAGCTGTTCATTCATTTACTTATTCTTCAAATACTTGCCAAACATTCTTTTATTCATTCAAGAAATATTGTTTGAGTGCTAAGCATTGTTTTAGGCGCTGGGGTTACAGCAGGAACAAATAGACTAAAATTCTGGTGGGGAAGACAAACAATAAAGATAATAAGGAAACTATAGAGCATATTAACTAGTGATAAGTGATCTGAAGAAAAATAAAGCAGGGAAAGGAGACAAGAAGTGTCAGGTGGGACTATAATTTTAGGCAACCGCTAGGCACTAGAGATGTGCACTGGGGAATTCGAAAATTAAAAATAATATTACCTGCTCCCATCCTGAGTGAAAATGTGCACAGAGTACTACAAAGTTAAAACTACATTCTTTTTATTATTATTATTATTAATTTATATTTTTGGCTGCGTTGGGTCTTTGTTGCCGCGCACGGGCTTTTTCTAGTTGCAGCGAGCAGGGTCTACTCTTTGTTGCAGTATGCAGGCTTCTCATTGCAGTGTCTTCTTTTGTTGCAGAACCCGAGCTCTAGGCGCGCAGGCTTCAGTAGTTGCGGCACGTGGGCTCAGTAGTTGTGGCTCGCGGGCTCTAGAGCTCAGGCTCAGTAGTTATGGCATGCAGGATTTGTTGGTCCGTGACATGTGGGATCTTCCTGGATCAGGGTTCAAACCTGTGTCCCCTGCATTGGCAGGCAGATTCTTAACCACTGCACCACCAAGGAAGTCCCCAAAACTACATTCTTATATGTACATATTTGCTTATATTTTGAAAACAATGGAAGGAAACTAATAAAAATTGTTCTCTGACACAGGAAGATGTAAGCCAAGGGGAGGAAACAGGCGCGACTGCTAGACCTCTTTAAAGGCAATTTATTTGATAATTTTAACTTTATAATCATGAGTAATTTTTAATATAATTTTTAAATTATAGAAAATATTTAAGTAACCCATATGCCAAACTAAAACAAATAAGCTTAACTATATGTCAAGTTGGAGGCACATTCACAGGGGAAAAATGATTTCAAACGATGTTGAAATACACTATTTTGACTGTACCTTCCTAGTGGAATAGATCCCAAGAACAAAATGAAACACAAAGAAATATTAAACTATATTCAGTAGACTTACTATTAGTGGTAATAGTGAATACTGTTATTTTACAATATTTTAAATATTGGAGTAAAGGAAGTATGTTAATATCAATAGAAACTAAGATTTGCAGTGTAAGAGGAGAGCGATACAAGTATAGAATTAAAAAACTAAGTAGAACTCTTGAGATCCTTAATTTGAATTGAAAACATCAGTACGGATTTGATTTATTTTTATTTCTAAAAATACTAATTTCCTAGCTTTGTTCATTAAAAACCCTAAAAGCGGGGCTTCGCTGGTGGTGCAATGGTTGAGGGTCTGCCTGTCGATGCAGGGGACACGGGTTCGTGCCCCGGTCCAGGAGGATCCTGCATGCCGCGGAGTGGCTGGGCCCGTGAGCCATGGCCGCTGAGCCTGCGTGTCCAGAGCCTGTGCTCCGCAACGGGAGAGGCCACAGCAGTGAGGGGCCTGCGTACCGAAAAAAAAAAAGAAAAAAAAAAAAACAAAACCCTAAGAGCAATGATATCCTGGTAGTATTTGTACCACTTGGACTTAGATTAGGATTATCATGTCCAACTAAATTAGCTTAGGATCGTTATGTCTAACTAAAATGAAGCAGGGCTCCTTAAAGAAATAGTTAGTCTAGGGCAGTAAATATACAAAATACACTTGGGATATCTTGTCACACCAGAAAGTAAAGAAACTATTGGAACTGCTGGGATTGTGTCAAAAGACACAGAAACCTTCTTGAAGGGGCTCCCACTGGCTAAAGAAGGTATCATTTGAGCTTCAAAAAAATTTATTGCAGGGACTTACCTGCGGTTCAGTGGTTAACACTCTGTGCTTCCAATGCAGGGGGCGCAAGCTTGATCCCTGGTTGGGGAACTAAGAGCCCACATGCCGCCGGGAGTGGCCAAAAACAAAAATTTATTGCAGTGGCTTGAAACCCATCAAATATATAAAAATGAATGAATTCATAATACAACTAAAAGAAATTAAAAAGGAGCTTATTGATTTCCTTTAGAGATTGCTCGGGCATGAACTCGTTTTCTTCTTGCTACATGAAGAAAGAATTAAGCATTTACTTTGCCTTTCCTGTTACAAACTATATATATCAGGATAACCAAATAGCTGACGAAGAAAAATTGTTATTTAAAGAAGACTACAGAAAGAATAACAACATTAGAAAAATGTAACTTTGCAAACCTTAATGGAATCATCATTATCGTTGCCTGTTCTAATCACTGAGAAAAAAGGTAAATGATGAGAGGTAAAACCTAGTTGGTTGAGTAGGTAAATATTTTCTGTAAAATTCTTTCACCTTCGCTAATGTTTGTAAATTTTTATAATTAAAAAATGCCAAAAAAGTTACCTTTATAGGGAACTTTATAATGGATGGATCAGGCTAACAACCCCTGAACTCACTGACCAGTCTCAACGTCAAAGTGAAACACTGAATAATCGGTGCCCTAATGAAACACCTGTAACATCTTCTTGGGGGGAAGAAAAGGAACCTTAATCTAATGGAGTCTCTGGATCTGTCTATAAGTTAGAGTGAATATGGAAGCTAGAGGAACAATCTAAATGACACCGTGAGGACACATTCAGTCAAGTCCAGAATGTGGGAAATTCTAATGACCCAGGTGCTTCAACAGTAAATAAGGTGGGGGGGCGGGGAGACACAACTGTTATATTAAAAAAGACTCAACTAGAAGAAAACATAGGAGGTAAGCTCCTTGACATTGGTCTTGGCAATAATTTTTTGGATTTGACACCAAAGGCAACAAAAGCAAAAATAAACAAGTGGGACTACATTGAATGAAAAGCTCTGCACAGCGAAGGAAACCATCAATAGCGACTTCCCTGGTGGCACAGTGGTTAAGAATCTGCCTGCCAATGCAGGGGACACGGGTTCTGAGCCCTGGTCCAGGAAGATCCCACATGCCATGGAGCAACTAAGCTAGTGTGTCACAACTCCTGAGACTGTGCTCTAGAGCCCGTGAGCCACAATTACTGAGCCTGAAAGCCACAATTACTGAAGCCTGCGCACCTAGAGCCCCTGCTCCACAACAAGAGAAGCCACTGCAGTGAGAAGCCCGCGCACCTCAACAAAGAGTAGACCCCGCTCGCCGCAACTAGAGAAAAGCCCATGCGCAGCAGAGAAGACCCAACACAGCCAAAAATAAATAAATATAAAGAGGAAGGCTTTCAACACTTCTCCATTAAAAAAAAAAAATGAGTAGAGGACTTCTCTGGTGGCACAGTGGTTAAGAATCTGTCTGCCAATGCAGGGAACATGGGTTCGAGCCCTGGCGCAGGAAGATCCCACATGCCGCAGAGCAACTAATCCCATGCTCTACAACTACTGAGCCTATGCTCTAGAGCCTGCGAGCCACAACTATTGAGCCCATGTGCTGCAACTACTGAAGCCCGCATGCCTAGAGCCCATGCCCCGCAACAAGAGAAGCCTGTGCACTGCAACAAAGAGTAGCTCCTACTCGCCGCAACTAGAGAAAGGCCGTGCAGCAACGAAGACCCAACGCAGCCAAAAATAATAAATAAATAAAATAAAATAAATTTAAAAATGTAAAATAAAAATAAAGTGAGTAGAGAAACTGAATAGGCAGTTTTCCAAAGAAGGCATACAGATGGCCAACAGGTACATGAAAAGGTGCTCAACATCACTAATCATCAAGGAAATGCAAATCGAAACCTCAGTGAGATATCACCTCCCATCTGTTAGGATGGCTATTATGTAAAAGACAAGAGAGTAACAAGTGTTGACAACGATGTGGAGAAAAAGGAACCTTTGTGCACAGTTGGTTGGAAGGCAAACTGGTGCAGCCTCTATGACAAACGATATGGAGGCTTCTCAAAAAATTAAAACTAGAACTCCATATGATCCAGCAATTCCACTTTGGGTACATTTCAAAGGAAACGGAAACAGGGTATCAAAGAGTCATCTGCATTCCCATCTTCATTGCAGAATTATTCACAATAGCTGAGATATGGAAACAACCTAAGTGTCCATCAACAGATGAATGGAGATACATATGACATGGAATATTATTCAGCCTTGAAAAAGGCTGCTATTTGCAGCAACATAGATAGACCTTGAGGGCATGATGCTAAGTGAAATAAGCCAGACAGAGAAAGACGAATACTGCATGGTATCACTTATATGTGGAATTTAAAGCGTCAAACTCATAGAAACAGAGAGTAGAAAAGTGGTTGCCAGGGGAGAAGTCGATTAAAAAAGAGAGAGAGAGACTGAGAGAGAGAGAGAGAGAGTGAGGGAGGGAGACTTAAGTCAAATATCAACCGAAAGCAATGTGTGGACCTTGTCTGGATTCTGAGTTGAAAAAAAAAATCGCAATGGGATTTTTTTTTTTTTTTTTTGCCGTAATGGGGAAAATTGAACATGAACTGAGTATTAGATAAAATTAAATAATTATTATATCATTATAAAAATATTGGGAATATCTATATCTATATATCTATATCTATCTATCTATCTATCTATATATCTGTTAGATATACTCTGAAATATTTATGGGTGAAATAGTGTGATATCTGAGATTGTCTTTAAGTTTCTCTGATCTGCCCCCCTAAAATGGGGGTAGGGGTAGGACAGAAGAGCCAAGAAAGGCAGAATGTTGATAACTGTTGAAGATGGTTGATGGAGACATTGGGATTTATTATACTATTTTCTCCACTTTGTGTGTGAAAATTTTCATAGTTAAAAGTTGAAAAAAATGACCTTCTCAGTGAGGCTTTCCCCAACCATCATATTTACAACGGAAATCCTCTCTCCATCCCTGTACCCCTTCTCTCCCTTTTCTGCTTTATTTTCTCCATAGCACCCATCACTGTCAAATGTACTATTTATTTCCTTATTTGTTTGGTTCACTGCCAAGTCTCTCTCCACAAAACTGTAAGCTCTATGAGAGCAGGGATTCTTGTCTGTTTTATTCTCTGCTGTCTCCCCAGCACCTAGAAGGGCTCCTGGTACAAAGCAGGTGCTCAGTGTATATTTGCTGAGTGAATGAATCAGTGAACAATCTTATATCATCCTCACAATATCCCCATAAAATAGGCAGTGCAGGTGTTATTGACTCCATTTAACAGATGAGAAAACTGAGGCCCAAAAAGGGAAGTTACTGCTGTAGCTGACATCTCCTGTTTTGTTCCACCCAGCCCTCATTCCTTCACCTCTTGCGAGAACATGCCCTCAATTTTAGACACTGCTCCCTTCCCTTGCCTCCATGTGGTAACCCTCCCTCATCTTTCCCAGGCCCACAGGAGGACACAGGATCCTAGCTGGGCAATCGGGGCCCTCAGCACTGCCACAGCGACTGGCCTGTGGGGTGCGCCTGTGCCACCAGAGTCCTGCTGCTGAGTGCCTGGATGAGAACCCTTTCCTCCCTGGTACCTAAGCTGGGAGTGAGAGCCCTGGGTGGACCCCGCTCAGGGCCCATTGAGAGAGCTTGTCAGCAAATGGCAAGAACCATGTGAAAAGAGGGAATGTCCCAGAACCCAAGCTGCCCAGCTCAGCTATACTCCCGCCTCCCTGGCACCAGCCACTGCATTTCTCTTCTTGCTTAAATTCATCCAGATTAGGTTTCTGTCCCTTGCAACCAGAAGCATCCTGAAGAATATACTTAACCGAAGTTCCTGTAAGAGACACATTTGCCAAGCATGTGCCCTGTACAGGCCTGTGCTGACTCATAACGGGCCCCTTCCTGGGGAGTTCCCAGTTGTGGGGTAAGATGGGGGGAGTTAGGCAAATGAGACAAAGCCATGTGGCGTGATTGTGCTGGGGCCACACGGGCTCTGGGGTCCAGAGGGAGCAGGGGCGGTCTTGCCAGGGCCAGCACTGTTGGGGGAGGGACACAGGGGAGTTGATGTTTGAGTTTGGCTAGAAGGAGCAAGAAGGCTTTGTGAGTTGGGGAAGATCTGGAGGGAGGAAATAGCATGAATAAAGGCTCAAACTCACAATCACTTAGCCTACCTGAGCCTCACGCATCTGTGAAATGGGGATAATGACCTTGCTGGGCGGCTGTGAACACGGATGAGAGAAAGCAGTGCAGAGGCTACAAGATGCACACCCAGCTCACATCAGGGCTCCCTGCCTGGCCCTGGGGACAGGCCAGGGCGGGAGCAATGTCTGATTCATGCCTCTATGGCAAGAGGACAGAGGGACATCCTGTTCATTGCCTGTCCTTGTCCTTCCCCCAGCCTTGCCCACTGGACGGGAAAAGCCGTGAGAAGGTTGGAGCAGAGCTCCTGGTGGCCCAGGAGGCCCTGGGTCCCAGCACAAGTAGAGGTCTTGTCCGGCAGGCACCCTGAACTCCAGGGTCACCCCAAGGCCACTGAAGCCCCAGTGGCTAGAAATGGGAACAGTTAGCTTCTCCCACCACCCAGGCATGGGGTGAGACACCTGGGTGCCCAGGCCATCTCTGCCACCAACTAGGTGACTGGAAAGTTACGTGTCCTTCCTGAGCCCCCCTTGAACCTGCAGGAAGACAAGGCACTGGCAACCGCTGGCTGAGCCCCCGCTACACACACACCCCTTGAAGACGGCCCCGGCTTCCCAGACAGGCACACAGTGCTCAGAGGGCTGGAGCGGCACAAAGCGACCCGGGACCAGGGTGCCAGCAGAGGGTTCTAAGATCCCCAAGGAGGGAGTTTCTGAGGCTGATGAAGGGATACGGAAGTCTTCCTGGAGGAGGTGGTGTTTGACCTGAGCTTCATGGATGAGCCAGATGTTCTCAGGTAGAAAAAGAGAAAAGGGACCTTCCAGGCAGAGGGCACAGCGGGTGAAAGCCCTGAGGGTGAAGCATCTCCAGGAGGGGGTGTGATCCTCTGCCAGAGTATGGGATGCCCGAGGGACTCTGGGAACCGAGGTTGGATGTTATATAGAAATTGGAGCCAAACCTGGGAAGGCACTGAATGCCTTTGATTTCACTTGGCTGGCGATGGGAAAGTACATCAGGCCCTCAGGAGGAAAATAAGGACTCATTCCAACAACAAATCTTTAATCGTTCTCTGAGCCATTCCCTTCGTCCTTGGTAAACATGTAATCTTGGACAGGTTACTTAACCTCCCTCTTCCTCAGTTTCCTCCTCTGTAAAAAGGAGGACTAATACCCACTTTGAAGCTGGTTGTGAAGATTAAATGCATTCATACGTGGAAAGCACCCAGCACACAGTGGGCACTTGATAAATATTGTCTTTCCCCATCTCAGAAGCAATACATCTTCAACTCGGCCAACTGCCCCCAAAAGGGCCTTCCGCTTTCTGGCCTTCCACATGGAAACCTCCTGAGACCCCGCTGCTACCTGCCACCCCTCTGCCCCCCTCCAGGTTTCCTGCCTGTCCCCAGCAGCTCCTACCTTCCATGGCTTGGGCCCTGGGGACTGGGCTCAGCAGTGTCACTGCCAGCAGCAGACAGAACTCCAGCTCTGCCAGCATCTCCTCGCTGGGGGCCCCGCAGGTCTGCCGAGCTCGGGGCAGGCCAGGACCTGAGGGTCTGGAGCAGGGGAAAGAGAGGTGAGGCTGAAAGGGCCTCCAAGTTAATGGTGGTGTGAATAATTCATCAGCACCTTGAATTAGTAAGCTGATCCCCCGGTGCTTCCCTCACTCCACCCTAAGGTGACGGATCTAGTGTCACCAGGTTGACACTTCGGAGGTCTGCACTGGCCACACTGGATGGGGAAGGGAAGCAACTTAGGGCTGGGAGGGAATTTGGTGGTGGAGAAAGGGCACGAGTTTGGGGGCTAGGCAGACCTGAGATCATCTCCCGTCAGCCTCCAACTGGCCAGGTGACCTTGAACAAGTCATCCAACTCCTCTAGGTCATCTGTCCAGTGGTACCATTCAGCCCTGCCTCTAGGGCTATTGTGGAAATGAAATGTGGTAACATTCGCTAAAGCACACAGTGAGCGCTTGCTCTAGGTTTCCCTATCCCCCACCGATGGGGGAGCGGGACAGCGTCCCTCAGACACGCTTAGATGAGCTCAGAGGGAGAGCGAAGGGAAGAATGCAGCAGGGACAACAGAATGGGAAAATCGTACAGGATAACTCCTAACGCGGTCATGGATGTGGGCCATAGTGTAAATTCTGGCCAAGGATATTAAATGTTCACCTTTTTATTGATCCACAAACCTGGCTTGAACATCACTATGTGCCAGGCCCTGTGCTAGGAGCTGGGCAGCAGCAATACCCTCAGGGGCGCCGTGTCCAACAGGAAACAGGATCTTTCAATTTCCTCTAGGAGCCCTATTTGGTTCAGTCCGGCCCAAGGCTCATTTCCTAAGCTCCTTCTCTGTGCAGAGCCTGCACCAGGCACAGGGCATCTGAGGTGAACATGGCATGTTCCTGCCTCCCAGTGAGGAGTCTGGGCTCTGGCTTGACAGACAAGGGCTGAATCCAGGCTCTACCCATCACTGCTGGGCTGCGGGGGCCTCTCTGAGGCCCAGTCTCCTGGACCACGACAGGAGAGCAGTGCAGTGCCTGCAGTTTGTGGAGAGGATTAGATGAGATAATGTAGGGGAAGCCCAAGCCAGTGCCTGGCTCAGTGCATAGGAGGAGTTTTATTGACCTCTGAGGAGCTCAGACGTTCATCTTCCAGACCACGTGTTGCCTCTGGCCCAACCTTGTGTCAGGAGGTCCCCAGGGAGCCCTTTGCTGCCAGCATGGGAGGGAGGCCACCTGGAAGGTGTTCAACCAAGAGCATCGGGAATGGTCAGGCCTGAGGGATTGGCTTACCGGTGGGGCCTGATTGGCAGGAACAGAGGTTCTGTGTCCTGAGCCGTCTGAGGGGACCGGAGCTTTTATTAAACACCTACTGTGTGTATGAGTAAGGGCGCTAACCCAGCGCCTGCTGAGTACTGGGCATGGTGCTGAGCCTCCCAGACCTGTGCTTGTGTCCCCCAGTCTCAGAGGCACATATCGGACTCTCCATCTTGCAGAGGAGGAAGCTGAAGTGCAGAGGGTTTAAGCCACTGTCGTGGGTTGAGTTGCTTCACAAGAAGACCCTGTGGCAGGGAGTTGAGGACAAGGCGTTTGTCCGAGAGGTGATCCCCGGAAGCACAGGTAGGGGAGGCGGGCAGGGAGAGGGGAGTGAGAAGAAGCCGATTCAGGGTATGTTAGCCAGCAGCTGACCACCGTGGGCAACCGAGGCTCCACCCCCAAGGGCACCTCTGGGAGATGGTGTTTCAGTGAGGCAAGAGGAGGCAGCGTGTTTGTCCACCACTGCCAGCTGCCCCTGGGGGACGGCCGCTCGAGGCCATCCTCTCCCAGGCATTTCCAACCTGCCTGTGAATGCCCCAGTGTCCAGGGGTCGCAGCAGAAGCTTGGGAATGGTGAAGGCCACAGGGTGTGGGCAGGGCTGTGACAGCATCCACTTGTTACCCCCTGAATCCCTCATCTGTTAAGTGTTTGTCCCACCCCTGGAACAAGCGCCTCTCTCCCTGCCCGCCCGTGAAGCTTCAGTCTCCTTTCCCTGCCGTTCTCCCTGCCCCGCCTCGCATATTCCTCACTCCATCTTCCCCCTTGGGCTGAGATTCCAGGCTCAGGGTCATCCTGCCCTCCCTTCATGACATCTGCTGGACAAGCCCCTCTGGCCACACTCTCCGCCGGGTGTCTGGACCTCTGGGCGCTGCTGGGCAGAGTCCCGTCACCATGTAGTCAGCATTAGCACCCATTGTTCATGGTCTCCAGCCTCGTCTAGGGTCTCAGCTCCGCCCCCCAGCCTTTCCATGTTTCCCCAGGTGACTCTCTCTGTGACTCTCCACAGACACCATCCCAGGCGGCCACCCGTCTCCCCGAGACAGTGCATCTCCACCTCTCCTGCAGATGACCCCCTCCCTTCCCATGGAGGGAAAAAGGGAAACAGTAAAGCAGGAGCCCCTTCACCTCACAGACCTCACCTTATGCTCATACATCCCTCCCCGCAACCTCTGGGGAAGGTGTTCCCACCTCCTGTCCGAGGCCAATCCCTCCAACCTGTGCCGGGAGCCCAGCCCTCCCACTGCTTTGGGCACCTAGCTCTCCAGTAGTTCTCGCCTCCCCCACATCCTTAGAGCCTCTCCTGCCCAGCTGGCGTTCTCCATCCACAGTTAAGCGCATGCAGGTCTCCCCACCGTGGCTGGGGATACAAACCGTTTCCATGAGCCTGTGTTTCCCTCCAGCTCTCACCCTACCCAGCTGCTGGCTTTCACTGCCAGGCTTCTTGAGAGCAGTGTCTATACTTCTCTCTTCCATTTCTCCCCTCCTCTCCCTCTTCCAAGGTTTGCTGGGCTGCATTCCCCTGCTGCAGTCAAACTATGTGTCCTGGTCACCAACAATTTCTGGCCACTAGGTCCCATCAGTGTTCCCCCTTTCTCCTAAATAAACCATGTGCTTTCAAATCCTGTCTCAAGGTCTGCTTTTGGGAGAGCCCAAACTGGGATGCACGCCCACTCCTAGAACATCACTGGCAAGAGGAAGTTAGCATGATTCATCCCCAAAGACCAGGCATTTCAATTCCACAGTGCTCCAGAATTTGGGTTAGCAAGAGCAAGGATGGCCGTTGGGCTGGCAACCACCATAGCGCCCCTCGGGTCCCCCACAGCTCCCAGCTGAACTTATCGCCGCCCCTCCCCCAAACTTGCTTCTCCCTCGGGTTTCCTATTCAAGGTGGCGGCACAACCAACCCACCAAGCCAGAAACGACGCAGGAGCTGCCTCGACTTCCCCTCATCCCCATATTGGCAGTCACACTTGAGTCTGGTCACCACTCTAGGCTCTGACACAACTTCTGAAACCATCACTACCCTCTCCCCATCTCACCGGCCTGCGTGTCTCCGCTCTTGCCTGTTCCTTGCCCACCCCACCTACTCTCTACTCTGATCTTTCTAAAATGCTAATCTGACCATGTCAGCCCTCTGCTCAGGATAAAATCCAGAGTTCTCTGCTTGGCATTCATGCCTCTTCAGGACACCCCCCGCCCTCCCACACATGGAGCACATCGCAGACTTTGTCCCCATCCTGAGCGTCACATCCCAGCTACCTGTATCTGTCTCACTTCTCCTACACACCGTGCCCTGAGCCTGGATTGCCTTTCTTTCTGCTCTATCTTCCCTTGACAGACTCTTACTCATCCTTCAAAACACTGTCACCTCCTCCAGGGAGTCATCCTGACCCCACCCCAAGCTGGGAGTGTGCCCCTCCCTGCGTGCACCTCTAGCACAGAGAGGACAACCCGTGCTCTGGCCGCCTGGTTTTTCTGTGAATACCCTCCATCTACTTGGGTTTTCATCCCACCGCCCAGCACAAGCTTCACCCAGAGCACATCCTTTCGTCGTCTCCGTCCCACTGCACGTCCTCCCCCAGCACATGCTAAGTGCTCAGCAGCCATTCATAGATTGAACTGCTCAAGGACACACAGCTAGGAAGTGTCCTTGTCTATTTGAGCCCATGTTCCTCTATGCCAAAGCGTATGCTTTTAACCCCGCCCAGTGGAGTGGCAGGGTGGTCTGGTGTTGTGGTTAAGCCCAGAGCCCCTAGAACCCGGACCATATGGGTTCAGATCACAACTCTGGCAGTTACCAGCTGTGTGACCTTGGACAAGTCACTTTGCTTCTACAGACATCATTTCCTTGCCTGTGACATTTCTGCCAGGCGTTGTGAGGGTAGGTGGGTGGGGACCTCTGGCATGGGAGGAGTGCCAGCACACAGTAAGCTGGGAATGCGTGTCTTCCCTTATCCTGTGTTCCAACTGTGTGAATGCCAAAGGCTGCACAGAGGACTTCCCTGGTGGCGCAGTGGTTAAGAGTCCACCTGCCAATGCAGGGGACACGGGTTAGAGCCCTGGTCCAGGAAGATCCCACATGCCGTGGAGCAACTAAGCCCCTGTGCCATAACTACTGAGCCCGCGTGCCACAACTACTGAAACCCGCATGCCTAGAGCTCATGCTCCGCAACAAGAGAAGCCACCGCAACGAGAAGCACACGCACTGCAATGAAGAGTAGCCCCCGCCTGCCGTAACTAGAGAAAGCCCGTGCGCCGCAGTGAAGACCCAATGCAGCCAAAAATAAATAAATAAATAAGAAAAATATTTTAAAAAACAAAACAAAAAAACAAAGGCTGCAAAGAGGCTGCACAGACCCCAGGTCTCGCACATGTCTTTCTAACCCATCTCTCCTTGAAGTCACCTCTGGGTGGGGCCTCCCCTGCCTGGCTGCCCCTCCCTCCAATCAGCAGCCTGGCCTCAACTGCTCTCCCAGTCCCCAGGGGAGGTGGTGGAGAAGGAACAAAGGCTGCCCGCCGCCACCCCACCAGGGTCACTGGGGAGTGCCTGTGTCATCCACGGGACCGTCACCCTGGGCAGTCGGGGGCCTTCCAGTGTCTTGCTGTGCAGACTCCCACGGCTGAGCCCTGAGGACCCATCTCAAACTTCCAGGGGTGTCTTGGCGTAGAGAGGACCCTCCTTTCTGCAGCAGCCTAGAGCTCCTGGACACGGAGCTGTCCCTGAAAGGGCGCTGTGAGTATGTCCGGGGGTGGTGTGCTGCCTTGCTGTTTCTGTCGCTGCGCATATTTGTCTGTCTCTGGGTGCACCTGTGTCGCCATCTGGTCACGCTGTTTTCTTGGGCTCATGAGCCCACGTTAGTGTCTATGCATGGGGCACCACGTACGTTGATCTCTTTGTGGGTGACTGTCCATTGCTGAGTGAGAATATGCCCTTTTGTGACTATAGCCACTCATACCGGTTCCTTTGCACACATCTCTGATGCCCCTTCAACACTCACTGGCCAGATGTTGTGCTGGATGGGGTGGTGGGTGGGGACGGCGCAGGCTACAGTGCCTGCCCTCATGCAACACCACTTTCTCCACCAGCTGTTCTACCCCGTGAGCATCCGTTTCTTTGCCAATAAAACAGGGAAGCTACTGCTCTCAACATGGTGAGAATTAAGTGAGATAACTTAGTGGACACTGTTGATGTGCCACCTCTGTCACCCTGGCCCGGCTGGAGGAACACGCACCGGGGGCTTCCTGCGTCTCCCTGCCTGGGGGCTTCTCTGGCTGCCAGGCTGAGCCCACACCTGGGAGGCCACAAGAGTAGGGAGTTGGAACAAGCCTCAGCCCCAGAGAGACAATGGCTGTTGGTGGATAAACACCCCAGCTCCCTTGTCCCTGGGTCGGGTAGTTCTGAGTGCCTTCTGCGGTCGGTGGCAGGACCCCGGCGGATGAGCTCCAGCTGTGCGCGGGAAAGCTGCCCACCAACACACGCTGTGCTGGCCTCCCTCCCCACTCCCTCGCCGTGCTTCCCTGGATCCCCTCCCACGTAAACTTCTTGCACCCACATCACCGCTCAGAGTCAGCTTTGCGGCACAACCAGCCTGAAACAGATGACTCAGACCTGGCGCTCAGGAGACCTTCAGCAGGTGCTACTTACCTCCATGCTCACTTTTCCGGAATTGGACGTCTTCGAGAACACAGTCGCGACTCCAGCTGAACCACCACCTGCGCATCAGCATCATCCAGGAGCAGGTGCGGACCAGAGGCCTGGGGATGCAGGGAGTGGGAGGGGAGTCGGGGCCGTGGGCGCTAGGGCACCTACCACAGGCTGAGCCCCTTGGAAGCACGGGACTAGAGTTGTACAATTACGTTCTTGTGTCCCAGGTTCTACATTCCATTGTCCACCCCACTGTTCAGACTCAGGGCTCTATGTCCAGCATAGAGGCTTCAAGCCCCAATTCTGTGTGCCTTGTTGCAAAGACTCCCCACCATCACCCCCCTCCTCCCCTCCCTCCATGTCCTCTTGTGGGTGGCCAGGCCAGAGGTGAAGTTCCTCTGGGTCCGGGCGCAGGAGTTGATACAGGCTCACCTGCCCAACAAGCTGGCCGGTGTGGTCTACCATCCGGCCCTGTGTGCCCACCTGTGCCGAGATCCAGGACCTGGTCAAGACTGTCACCCCGCCCTGCTACAGGCTGGTGGGGAGCAAGGGACAGGACGGCGTGGTGGTCTCCAGCGGGTGCCTGTGGGACCCGCATGCAGACAGCTTTGCCATCTCCCACTACGTGAACCCCACGCTCTTCAGCATGGCACTGGTGCATGCCATCTATTTGGAGTGAGCCCTGTGGGATGAAGGCTCTGGGACCTTCATGGGGCCCTGTACCAGAGCCTGGCAGGGAAAACTCGGTCCCATCAGTCAGTGACCTGGGAAAGCAGCACCCACCCAGGCAAGGCCAGCCGCTTCCACAGCTCTTGGTCAATGAAAAGAAAATGAGTCAGGTGCCTCTACATCTGCCCTCCTCGGGCCACCCAGACCACACACACCGCTGAGTTCTTTTGCGTCTGGCTGGAATTACGTCATCCACGTGCGGCTCCTGGCGGGCTGTACAGATCAGAAGCTCTGAGGGGCAGCTATCTATGTCTTTGATTAATAAAAAATGGGAAATAAAATAATAATGACTTAATACATGCAATTTGGGATCAAAATCTTCCAAAGCATGGGGAAAATAATAAAAAAGGGAGTTCTTTTTTTTTAAAATAAATTTATTTATTTATTTTTATTTATTTATTTTTTTGGCTGCCTTGGGTCTTCGTTGCTGCACGCGGGCTTTCTCTAGTTGCGGCGAGCGGGGGCTACTCTTCGTTGCAGTGCATGAGCTTCTCATTGCAGTGGCTTCTCTTGTAGAGCACGGGCTCCAGGCACGTGGGCTTCGGTATTTGCGGCTTGTGGGCTCTAGAGTGCAGGCTCAGTAGTTGTGGCGCATGGGCTTAGCTGCTCCGCGGCATGTGGGATCTTACCGGACCAGGGCTCAAACCCATGTCCCCTGCATTGGCAGGTGGATTCTTAACCACTGCACCACCAGGGAAGTCCAAAAAAGGGAGTTCTTGATAGTGAAAAGTTTGAGAACAAGTGCTGTCGTCCAGAGACCAGCATGAACCAGGCACTGCTGGGGAGGGCCTCCAGGGAGCGGAGAGGAAGGGGGCTGGTTCTCACACTCGCTCCGGGCCAGGCACTGTGCTTGGGCATCACATACGTTTCCCTCATCCTCACACAGTCCTGGGAGATGGTGGTACCATCTCCACTTTATAGATGAGTAAGTAAACTGAGGCCCAGAGAGGCCAAGTTACTTGCCCTGTATACCTACAGAATCACTAAGAGATTTGAACCTAGGTCTGCCTCACTTAAAAAATGAAAACAAAACACAATAAAACAAAACAAAAAGTCCAAAACTGTGGTGTCTGGAAAGTCACTCTGGTTTGAGTTTACGAGGAAAAGAAGAGGGACAAGCAGAGGGAACAGCATGTAGCTATGGCTGCTGGGCACGGTTTATACCATTGACTGTTGTGACTAATCAGGGCACAGGGGAGGTACTCACCGTAGTTTCAAATGAAAGACTGAAAAGCTTGGAGGCATAAAGGGGCACAGCCTATCCTGAGGTGGGAGAGAAGGAATGAATGTTTTTAAGCCTCTAGTTTCTGAAGTACTTTGACCAGGAATATTTAATCTTATTTTAACAAATCTCTAATTATGGAACTATTTCAAACACAGACTAAGATAGAACATTAATAAGCAGACAACGGTGAACCCATCACCCAGATTTACCAGATGATCGTACTCTGCTGTATTCATTTCAAATATTTATATAGTAAAGTGACACAGATAAAAGCCCTCATCCCATCCCATCCCCCTCCCTTCTCTCGGTCAGAGGTCACCACTATCCTTGAAGTTGGTCAGTCTCCTTCCTGAGCATTTGGTATTATTTTGTGTTTTTAAACTTTCCAAATATGGCTATCTTACTGTGCCTTTCCTTTTACAATCTGGTTTTCACTCAATCATTATGTTTTTAGGATTTAGTCTATGCTGATACATGTAAATCTAGTTTACTTACTTCAACTGTTGTATGGTATTCCGCTGTGAGACCACATAGAACAGTGCCTTTCTCCATTTTCTTACCGATGAACATATAGGTAGTTTCCATTCTTTGCAGTTTCAAACAGTACAGCAGTGACAGTCTTTAAACACGTCTCCTGGTGCACCCTCGTGTCACATACAGCCTTTATAACAATTGCAGCATGTACCCCTGCGTGACCTTGGAGAATTGTTTAATGTCTCAGAAGCTTAGTTTCCTCATCAGTAAATTGGGGTAATAAAATAGCATGCATTTTGGTGACAACTGCATGCTTCAATGTAGGTGAAAAGCCTTTTGCAACCTGTAAAGGACTCCATGAAATGTTAGCTGTTTATCATTCAGGTGTTTGACATCCAGGATGTACTGAGCACCCTTCCACGCTGGGGACACAATGAACAGGGACGACCCCTGACGTGCTCACATGCATAAGAGACCGCTTGATGGGTGCAGCAACAGAAGAACGCGCAAGACTCTACTCAGTAACCTAGCCTGGAGTATAGAGGCAGGCAAGGCTTCCGAGAGGCAATGACACTAAGCTAAGTCCTCTAGAGACAAGGAGGCTTAGGCGAGTGGAAGATGGGAGGGTGGAAGGCTGGCCCAGGCAGATGGAGCAGCAGATGTGAAGGGACTGAAGGACGCAAGAGAACGTGCTTGGAACGTAAGAGTTGAAGGGAGGGGTAGTAAGACAAAATGAGCCTGGAGAGGTAAGCAGAGCCACGATGCTGTACCCTGAGGGCAGCAGGGAGCCACTGAAGGATTTAAGCAAGGGAGTGATAGGCTCAGATCTGCGTGTTAGAAGAAGCAGTCTGAATAAGCTCTGGAGAGCTGCAACACTGGACTCACACTCAACAACTATCCTACACTTAGATCTCATGTTAAGTATTGGGTTGGCCACAAAGTTCGTTCCGGGTTTTCCATAACATCTTACGGAAAAACCCGTATGAACTTTTTGGCCGACACAGTGTTACCACTACAATTTAAAAAATTGGGTCTGGTCACAGTGTGAAAGGGGGTGTAGGGGAGAGGCCGGAGGTTGGAGGCTGAGGATGGGAATGCTGCAGGCAAAACATGATGAGGGCGGAACCAAGGCAGCCACTGATTTTGCCACCAACACCCTGATAGCATCACCAGGAGAGATGGGAGGAATGGGCCAGCTCACCCTGAGCTGGGAACCTCACCCTGATTCAAAGAGGTTCATGCGCACACACTCCACCTAGTCCCCTTCTTGGACTCACTTATCATCTTTCGAGGCACAGGACCCAGCCATGAGCTCTCAAGTTTCCGGATGGTATGAGCCCTTTGGCATCTTGGCACCCAGGGCGTGGCTGGGTCTTCACCAATGTCCCATACGGAACCCCACCAGCATCTAGACCGCACAGATCCCACATGGAGTGAGGGGAAGGGGAGGGTGACACATTCTAGGGTAAGAGGGGCTGTTGGTTACCGCTGGATAGTAATAGCTAAACATCAAATATCTAAAATGGGAAAAGACAGACATACAAGAACTGCCCCAGACCCCTCACTCCCTAAGTGGGGACCACCTACCACGCCTAACTGTGAGTGAGAGGCCTCTACCCTCAGTGCAGCGGTGCGTCCTGGCCTCCCCTAGGCCAGGCTAGAGCATTGGCATCCATTCTCCTAGCGCTCCATACTTCCCTTTTTAGCACACTCATCCCTTTAGAATTACAACTTTAATTTCTGCCTTCCTTGTCGGACTATAAGCTCCCCGATGGAGCTTCCCAGAACCGCACCCACCTTGTTCATTGTTCTTCCCTCAGTGCCTAAGAGTCTGGCTCCTAAGAGGCCCTCCAGGAGTATTTGTGAGTATAATCTATAGGACGTACTGAGGGAGGAGAAAGGGTGGAGGAAGATGCATAGATTCAGAGGCCCTGAGAAAGAAAGTGCCTTGCTCAAGTCACAGGAGAGGCCGAATGAGATCACAGTTCCTGCTCGGGACCTCCGCCTCTCAGGGAAGGGCCTCCCCACTGATTATGCTATTCTGCAAAGAGGCTTTGCAGCAGACCAGCATCTCCTGAAGCAGTCCATGGAATGCTGGTCTCAAAGTGTTCTCTAATTAAATAAGCTTAGGAAACTCTGGGTTAAACAAAATGGAAAACGTTTCTTCACCACTGGACTTTTCAGAGCCTTTAATATGTTCGTGTGCACGTGATTCCTGGTGAAGGTCACATGCAGTATTCCCCACATCTATTTGACCATGGAATTCTGTCTGTGAAGCTTGGTTTCAAACCTTTGGCACCATCCCCCAACTGCTTGCCATAATTATTTATTGAACATGGCACAGCAAGGAGATTTGTTGCAACTTTTTGGGCAGTGCAGGAAAACTCTGTTTCACAAATGAAAATGACTCCAAGCTCCAAGATATAAATAGGATAAAAACAAAACTGTTCTGGTCGGAAGGGGGCCTGGAGATCCCACCTGGCCATTCCTTCACTGCTGTCAGGCCAGGAACTGTAGTGTCCTGCAGAGCCCAGTTTAAAAATCACTGGTACTGAACTCTGAGGACAAGGCTCACATTAGAGACCTGGCTTCTGATACTGGCCTTGCCATGAGCTGTTTTACCTTGGGCAGGTCACGTGGCCTAGCTGGGCCTTGGTTTCCCCATTGATACGATGAGTCTGGTAGATGGGATACTTTTTGGAGTCTTGAGCTTTAACCTCTGATATGATGAGGGCTGTGATTCTATGACTGCAAAATTCCAACTCTACGATTCTATGGTTCTTTGATTCTGAGATTCCACGGCTTAATATTCCAACTCTGGGACTGCCTATAGCCAGCCTGAGCTGGTGCAGCATACTGGAGCCCAGGCTATAGAAAGCAGAATTCATGAACTGCGGTGCACTGCCCAGGATTGCTAAGTTCCCTGCGGAGGGCATGCCCCATGAAGGACGGAGGGGGTGGGGTCTGGAGGAGGTGGGGCGGGGGGAGGGGGTGCCTCAGAAACAGCAGCAGCTCAGTGGGCAGAGCAGGGAGAAGGACCCAGGTCTCCGGACTCCTGCTCTATCTTTAGATCTCCATGGCAACCATCACCAGGGCGCTGCAGCTGAAGGCACGGCTGAGCTGGCTGCCTGCAGGAGGGGGAGGCATTTGCTTCCATGGCTCTTTTGCTGGGGAAAGGACTCTGGGCTGGGCTCTTGAGCCAGGAAAAGGAGACTGAGAGTGAAGCCTTTTGCAGCACAAAAGACCTGGTGCCAAAATAAAGGTAATCTAGGGCCCCACCTTGTTCTGAGACATGCTCAGGTCGCAGAACCCACGGCCTTCATTGTGTCAGGCTCACGGCACTGGAGGTACATACAGCAAGTGCCTCCTCTAGCCTCCGCTATGGTCATTCCCTAACCAGTGAGCACCTCACCTCTAGCCTCCGCTATGGTCATTCCCTAACCAGTGAGCACCTCACCTGAGCCAGCCCTGAGGTCACAAGAGACACACATCTCTAGGGAAAGCAGGCTTTGGCACAGGCATTACAGGGCAGGGCCCAGTGGGAGCCCCTCTCAAACCCTTGAAGCTGAGGAACCAGGAAAGCCCCTGCTAGTCCTTCTCCTGCCAACTCCTACCCAGCCAGGACCTGGCTCCCTCCAGGGAGTGCTCCCTGACTCCCGGCCCGATACTCTCCTCCCCAAGGTTCCTGCAGCTCCATCTCCCCCCTCCCAGGAGGATGCCTGTTTGAGGGAGTCAGGAGCCGCGTGGGGTGGATGAGAAACGGAGGTGTGCAGAGGTAAAGACATTTGTCCCAGGTCACCTGGAGAGTTAGCGGCAGTCTTCCATTCATGTCTTTGGATTTCAGTCTGTGTCCCTTCCTGCGTCCCAGTGCCAGGTCCCTGGCCTGAGCTTTAGAAGGGAGGCCAGGCCTAGAAGAGGAAGTAGGAGTCCTCGGCCAGGCCTGCGCTCAGCAAGTACCCAGCCACGTCCTTGGTAAACTCAGCTGAGCCGCAGACCAATGCAAACGGCTTTCTCCGACAGGAGCCGACCAGCTCTTCAATCAGGTCCTGGCCCAGGCGGCCAAAGTGGGTCTTGTCCCGGTAACTCCAGGGAAGCTGCTCTAGGGAGTTCTCCTGGGAGGATGAGAAATAGTGGGGGTGACTACTGGGGGTCCTCAGAGTTCACATGGCCAGCTCCTCTCTGGCCAACAAGGACACTGAGGCAGAGGGGGTGGGAAGCCAACCTTCACCCAACCCCACCACGGGCCAGGCACTTCCTCACACTGGGACTCACATCACCCTCACGGAAGCCTGTGGGTAGGTAGTCATCCTCCACAACAGCTGATGCACAGGGAGGAGGGATGCCTCTCAGGGCACACAATGACAGGGGCAGCAGCAGGACCAGAACCTGGGGCCACTGCACCTGTCACTCAGGGGGGATGTTTTCTCACCATGACTGTGGGTCTCCTAGCATCTTTCCAAGGTTATCCATCACCATCACCCTCGGAGCATAACTTTTGTTCATTTAAGATTTCAATTAGCTTGTTGAGTTAACAAATGTTTACTGAGTGACTCTGTGCCTGGCCCGGTGCTAGGCAATGGGGATACAGCAGCTGCCCTAAACAGACAGGGTTCCTGGCCCCATCTGGCTGTGTGTATCAGAGATCCTGGGCTGCAGTGCCCTAACCAAGAGAAGGGTTTATTTCTCTCACATGAAAAGGCTAGAGGTAGTATTCTGGGGGTGTGCAATGCCCCAGGCTCCTTCTCTTTCTGCTTCTCTAGACTTAGCTTGTGACTTTCATTCCCAGGGCCACAGAAGAAAATCTCCACTACTTGGAAGAATATCTTTTAAGTAAACATTTTATTGGAGTATAACACATGTATAAAAATCGTAAAGTTTATATAGTTTGGAGAATTTTAACAAAGAGAATAAACCATGTAACCAGCGTCCAAAACAAAACAGAACCCGCAGCAGAACAGGACCATCACCTCTGCAGACCCTATCGAGATGAACTTCTGGTTCCCGGGGCCAAGCAGCGAGACAGGATGGAGAGAGAGGGGTTGGGGTTGGAATCCAAGCTTTGCCACCATTTTCTGGTGAGGAGCCATGACTTCTCTGAGCTACTGAGATGAGCGCAGCGGACGGGGAAGCGCTGAGAGGGCCTCCATGAATGCAGGCCTCGAATCTCAGGCGCACTCACAGAGCTCATCGGACCCCGAGGGCCTCTGAGGACAGTGCTGTGCTGCTGACAGGGGACACTCTCTGATGATCTGCATCTTCTTGCATGCCCTTCGTGCTCTGACCTGCCCAATGGGCCCTCGAGGGCAGGAACGAGTAGGGCCCGTTGGCCTTGCCCCTCCTTCCCAATGCCCGATCCCCCTAGGCCAGTTAGGTTCAGTGCAGCTGACCTTGACTGTGCACCCAGAGATGCATGGGGTCTGGTTGCTGCTCAAGTGGGGAGGGGACCCATAAACAATGATGATGCAGTGGGGTGGGTGCTAGGAAGCAGAGCCTGGGCCGTGACAGCAGAAACACCTACACCAGCCTGGAGGCTCAGGGAAAGTTCCCAGGATGGAATTACACCTTAGCAGAGAGATGTGAGGGATGAGTGGGCGTTAGGTGAAGAAGTGGGAAAAAGTGTGCCTGGCAGGGGGAACCATACGAGCAAAGACCCAGGAGCCAGAAAAGCACAGAGCACTTGCGACCACAGGCAGACCAGTGACACCAGAACGCAGCATGCAGCCGGAGTGGGCCGGAAGGCGAGGCCGTGGAGGGCTGGCACATAGCCTTGAGAGCGGTGGGGAGCTAGGGAAGGACAGGAAGCAGGGCAGTGATGTGGTCAGAGCTGCCCTTCCGGCTGCAGGATGAAGGACAAATCGTCAAGGAGCGGCTGGAGCAGGGAGATCCTTGATGATGCTGTCGCTATGGCCCAGGCAACACCCGGAGTGGAGGAAGCATGGACAGGCAGGAGGCATCCCTCACTCCACCATCCCTCACCTTCCCCAGCTATTGACAGCCAGCCCACTCACCTGCCCAACCCCGGGGCACTGGCCTCATCAAAGCCCCGGCCCAGGGTAGAAGGTCCCCTATTGCTGGTGAACTTTAACTCTGCCCTCAAGCCCGGGCTCCAATGCCATCTCCTCTGTGAAGCCCTCTCTGCTTGCCTCCAGCACCCTGAACACCCTCCACAGCACCTATCCCTGTGCTGTCTTACACTGACAAGCAATAAGAGCATGGCCTCGCCACCAACTTGCTGTGTTACCTTGGGCAAGCTTCTTAACCTCTCTGTGTCTCAGTTTCCACATCTATTAAAAGGCAATGATGGCAGTATAAGCCTCCTAATATGGTGGTGGGGATTAAATGAGTTAGTACACATGAAGTGCTTAGAACAGTGCTAGGCACAGAGAAGGTGCTCGATGAAGGGGAGCCCTTGTCAGCCATCTCCGTGGCTGTCTCCACACATATAGATGAGCACCTGGAGGGCAGTAAGAGGTCATCTTCATTTTTATTTATTTATTAAAAAAATTTTTTTCGGCCGCCCTGTGTGGCATGTGGGATCTTAGTTCCCTGACCAGGCATTGAACCCCCGTCCCCTGCAGTGGAAGCACAGAATCTTAACCACTGGACCGCCAGGGACGGCCCATTTTCGTTTTTAAATCCCTGGCACCTGGCACGTGGTGGGGGAAAGGAAGGCTGGCCAACCGCCAGGGCAATTCTGCCAGGTGCCTGCCTTCCTGCCACCTTCCCCGACCAGCTCTTAGGCAGGGCTGAGCGTGCTCCCGGCAGGAGTGGCCCTTCCCTCGCCCCTCTCCCCTCGGCTGGACCTTAGCCCTCTGCTTCATCCCTGACCTTGGGCGCTGCTGTCGCTGCTAATGTTCACCAAGCACGACCCTCTCGGTGTTCACGCCACAGAGCATTCTGCCCTGTGCACAGGCCTGTGGACTCTGGCCCCGGGCACCTCAGGACCTCTGGTTTCCTGACACCCTCCCCCACCCAGCCACAATGTCCAGGATCGTGTAAGTCTTTAGGGACACTCTAAATCTGTCTCAAGAGGAAACTGATGACAAGGGTGCTCCAAAGTACAGGGTAATGAGGCTGACCCTGACCAAGAGAATGGAGGGGAGGCACCGGCAGGGAACCTCAACCCAGGGCATGCAGGAAAGAGAAATAAAGCTACAGACCAGGCGAAGGCCAGTGAACAAAGATAGCTGAGGGCCTGGCTTGAGGTGAGGTGCAAGACAGCCCTCCACGCTGCGGCCCTGTGGGGAGGGCCCAGAGGGGCGGCTTGAATGAATGGAGGGGATGGGGAACCAGAGGGAAGAGGGCTCAGGAGGCAAAGCTGCTTCCAGCTAGAGTGGCTGTAACTTGGAGGATCTGAAAGCAGCTTTGTTCCCAGGTGGGAACAAAGTGATGTGGAAAAGACCCTAACAAATGCAGTGAACTGGACCCGGTTTACTCCACCAGCCATTGCCCGGGTGAGTGCCTACTCCGTGCCTGGTGCTGTGCAAAGCACTGAAAGCGGGGTGATCCAGACACGTGGTCCCTGCCTCAAGGAGCTACCACAGCCAGAGGACGTCTGTGCCTGGCCCACTGATTCTACAGCCAGGCCCCCCGCCCATACAACAGAGGATGCCAGAGGGTGGATGGCAGGCAGCAAACCATGGTGGGTGAGAGCTGGCGCTCTGGAAGCAGACAGTCTCGGGTTCGTATCCTGGCTTCACCCTGTCTGGCAGCACGACACCAGCTGGTGCCTTCACCTCTGAGCGTCAGTTTCTTCATCTGCATAATGAACACGGCAACACCTGCCTTCCTTGCCAGGCACACACTGGGGGTTCCACCAGGGGCAGGGATGACTATTACAGCACAGGGCAGAGAGCCCACAGCATGTCCTCAAGACGGGTGCAGGGAACAGTAGAGTCTCAATCAGGGAAGGAAATCATCCCCCTGGGCTCACCTGGCTGAGTACAAAGAAGGTGCGGACATTCCAGAAACGAGCCTGCTCCCGGAGGAAGGTTTTCAGGTAGATGCCCTCAAAGGTCTTGAAGCAGCCCACCAGGGTGATGAAGGTCTCATCCTCTGCGTTGTCTGTGATGCTCTGCAGGATGGGCACCATGGGGGCCAGGCCAGTGCCAGCAGCCAGCATGAGGAGCTCACCATACTAGGGAACAGGACGGTATATGACAGGGGTGGGCTGGGAAGGGGTCTGACCCCAGCCATCCACTACGGGGGCTTTTCTTGGGCTTGTCTGAACTGGATGGCACTGCCCTTCCTGGGTGTCCCACCCATCTGAGTTCGCCTCTCTACCTCCTCCAGAAAACCATCCTTGCCTGTGAAAGGCTACAGCTTATGAGGTCTATGGAACAGAAATCATGGAATCTGGAGGCTGAAAGGGAACATGATGGTGCAGTCATCCTGCAAGTGGCTTGGCTGCCTTCTGAAGCATCCCCTCGGGACTCTGCTTACATACTTCTGCTGATAGGTAGTCCACTACCTCCCAAGGAAGTCTGCTCCATTACAGACTGACTCCCCGTGCCAGGGAAGGCTTCCCACCTGACACTGAGCTGACACCTGTTCCCACCAAAGCTTTGCTCTCCCACCGCCATCCCAGCCCTGCCCTCTGGGCTGCTTCCTCTGCCCCAGGGCAACCCTGCAGAGATCGGAGGCCCCTGGCTTGGACCCTGAGCCTGCTCATCTCTGGACTAAATGAGATACTATACCTCAGTGCCTGGCACAGAGAGCCAGGCAATCAAAGTGAGCTCCCAAGAGGCACCTGTTCCATCAGCTCCCCATCACCAAACCTGTTTCCTGCCTCTAGGCCTCTTTAAGATCAGTGCCTAGAAGGTTAGTGCCTGACCCGCACAGTGTGGTATTCACCGACATCCTTCTAGAGATTAGGCCTCTGTGCACAGTCTGAGTGTTCACCAGCTTTAGTAACAGCCACTGCACACCACACTACTGCATGGAATGCTTCCTGGACTATCAGGAGCCTGGCAGATCTGCAGGAAAACCCCCAGTCACGCGATCTGGGCACGTTCTTTCACCTCTCTGAGCCTTGGTTTCTTCACTGGTAAGAAAATAACAGCACCTCCCTAGAATAGCACCTATCTCAGAACTGTCATGAGGATTAAAGAGATGACATAAAGTGTCTGGTATGGGACTTCCCTGGTGGTACAGTGGTTAAGAATCTGCCTTCCAGTGCAGGGGACACAGGTTCGATCCCTGGTCCAGGAGGATCCCACATGTCACGGAGCAACTAAGCCCGTGCGCCACAACTACTGAGCCTGTGCTCTAGAGCCCACGAGCTGCAACTACTGAGCCCGCATGCCGCAACTACTGAAGCCCGCGCACCCAGAGCCCATGCTCCGCAACAAGAGAAGCCACCACAGTGCAATGAAAAGTAGCCCCCGCTCACCGCAACTAGAGAGAAAGCCCACGTGCAGCAACAAAGACCCAATGCAGCCAAAAAAACCGAATACATAAAATAAAATAAATTCTAAAATAAAATTAAAAAAATAATCAAGTGCCTGGTATGGAGCATGGGGCTTAATACAATCAGATTCCTTCCCTCACTGAGCCCTACTGCTAGCCCATCATCCTGTCCTGTGTTCATGCTCTCCCAGCCTCCCAGTCACGGGGTGTGCCATGCTCCCCCTTTCTCCCATCACTGCTCAGGCTCTCCTCTGGGGAGCCCTCTCTGAGCCAGGGGCAGGTGAGGGGTCCTTCCTGTGTTCCCACAGCCCTCTGTGCATCCCTCTTCACACTTGTCACACTGTGTTGTTGTCATTTATTTGTGGGCCTGTCTCCCCATCAGACTGTGAGCTTCTGGAGGACAGGACTCATCTGACCCATCTCTGAGCCCCCAGGGTCCAGCACTGGCCTGGCCCTGGGTGAATACCTATGATAAGTCTGTGGAATGTCTCAGGGCTGACGTGATCCATCTGCATTGAAGATGACTGCAGAGTGGCAAGACTGGGCTGCATCCCAGCATCCTCACAGGAGCAGAGCCAAGCCTTAGCCACAGTTTCAGCAGCCAAGTGTTCATGTGTGACACACCATGTCTTTTCCCTCATGGCTGGGCCCTACACCCTCCCAGACAGGAAGTGCAGGGCTTTCCAGTGGGGTCTGTGGATGCCAAGGTAGTAAGGTATGCCAAGGTATGTCCAGGAAGATGGCCTGCAGGTATTCTTTATTTCTTCTTTTAGCTTCTTTATTTATTTTTTTTATTTAAAAATTTTTTTTTGCCTGTACCAGGCAGCATGCGGAACATCCCCGACCAGGGATCGAACCCGTGCCCCTGCCAGTGGAAGTGAAGAGTCTTAACCACTGGGCCACCAGGGAAGTCTCTTTTAGCTTCTTTATATCTGCTGAATTTTTTTTTGGTAATGAACAGGTACTGCATTTGTAGTAAGGAAAATACCAATAAAAGCTATTTTTAAATTAAACAAAAAGAATGGACCCACAGACATAGAAAACAAACTTATGGTTACCAAAGGGGAAGGGAGAGGAGGGATAAATTAGGAGTTTGGGATTAACATATATACACTACAGTATATAAAACAGATAACCAACAAGGACCTGCTGTATAGCACAGGGAACTATACTCAATACTTTGTAATAACCTATAAGGGAAAAGAATCTGAAAAAGAATAGATGTATATGTGTGTGTGTGTGAATCAACTGTACTTCAATTAAAAAAAAAGAATGGAGAGGAAAAATGATTTGTTCTTTTCCATTTGTTTTTGTTTTGCTTTGTTTCCCTAATTATAAAGGTAACAGGTACTCATTATGGATAATTTGGAAAACATAATGAAGAAAATAAAAATCACCCATAATTTCACTACCCAGAGCTGCTAACATTTTATTGTTTTTTTAAAAAAAATATTTTTTCTGGGGACTTCCTTGGTGGTCCAGTGGTTAAGACTCTGCACTTCCACCACAGGGGGCCTGGGTTCAATCCCTGGTCGGGGAACTAAGATCCTGCATGTCATGCGGTGAAGAAAGAAAAGAAAAGAAAAGAAAAGAAAAGAAAAGAAAAGAAAGAAGTAGGAAGGAAGGAAGGAAGGAAGGAAGGAAGGAAGGGAATTCTTTAAAAATATATATATATTCTCTGTGCAATTTAACTTAGTTTCCTAACATTGTATATTCAGTTTACCTAGTGTTTGTCTCTTGATCTTACAGCTTAAGCATTAACATCATTTATAAACATAATTTTAAAATCCAAGATAATAGTCTATCACATATCTGTAACCCAGTGTACTTAACTGTTCTGTTGTTGGATGTTCAGTTGTCTCCAATTTCTTGCTTTCATAAATAAAGCCGCCATGAACATGTGCAAGAGGCAGCATTTTGGATTCTTTCCATAGGACAGACTTCAGAAGTGGAAGCACTAGGTCAAGGGTGTGAAGATTCCTAAGACTCCCAGTGCATACTGTCAAACTGCTTTCCAGATATGCACCAACCGATGAGAAATTACTGATTCTTCCTGGGAATGTCAGGGGAGGATGTGAACATGCCGTGAAGATGAGGGGAAGAGCCTTTGGGTTGGGAAGCAGGGGGTTCCCAAGCAGTGAGCCACAGGGTGTATTTAGGGAGTGGTCTCATAGTCTTGTAAATGGAACGTGAAACTGGAAAGGTATCTGAGAGTCAGATGGCATAAGGGCCCTAAATACCTAGCTCATAGTCTGAATTTTTCCAAGCAATGGGCAGGCAAGGATGGTTCTGGAACATGGGCAGGCAGTTTTGTTTCTTAGCACCTATTCCCATCTCCTCCCATGTCCAACCCCAAGGATACTCTTGGGATTAGGTTTGGGCTCAAGAAGAATGGCACAGTGAGATACTATGGCCTGAAACATGAGAACCACATTCCTGAAAGCTAAGCTGGGAGGGGTCTCCTGAGGACTCAGTGAGGGCACTGACCTGGTTTGGTTTATAGAAGAAGCCTCCAAAAGGTCCTCGCCAGAAAGCCGTGTCTCCTGCTTTCCAGGACTCCACATACTGGGACATCAGCCCTGTCTGGTAGCACTGGGAGGAAACGAAGGGAGACCTCATTAAGACAGGCACATGTTGCCAATACAAACCACATCAGCCTCGAAAGTGGAGCCCTTCCTGCACTCCCAGTGCTTTCCACGTGTTGTGTCATTTAATCCTAATTATCCATGAAGTTGGTACTGTCGTTCCCCGTTTTCAGATGAGGCCAAGAAGCTTACACAGAAGGTAAATGGTAAGACTGGGATGAGAATCCATAAGACCTACGGCCTTAACTACAGAGGTCTCAAACCAAATAACTACAATGGCCATGTGGGTAACAGAACTGAGTGAAGAGCTGGGTATGAGACGATTGATGGCAACTAGCAGTCTCAGCAATAGGGAGACAAGAGTGAGTGGTGGGGACTACAGTAAATTGGTGAGTGAATACTCTTTCTAAAGGAGGAAACCACTCTGCAAATTCCAGTACACAGTCCGTGGGGCCAGCGATGCCAGATCTTCTGACTCTCTAAGGGGGGAAGGAAATACATATTTTTGTGAAAATTTTCCCATTTTTGAAATGTTGGCAATTAATTCAAAATTTTAAAACACCGTGCAGGCCAAGACCAAATATATTTATGGGCTAGAGTCCGCCTCATTTGCAATCTCTGCATATCCCTGCACTGTCTTCTGGCTGGATGAAAAAAGTGAAGATTGTGGAGGGGATTCCTCCACGGGGGAAGTGCACACTGCCCTGACTCTGTCAGGCACCATGCTGGGGCTGCAGGGGAGACAGCTGGACCTTAAGCTCCATGGAGGCAGCCAGTGCCTGAGTCATGGAAAGGACTTAAACATCTGAATGAATGAATGAACCCAGATTCAGGCCCTCCCTTTAAGGAGCTCACAATCTAAGAGGGACCTAAGTCTCAGGCATATAAAATGTAGAGACCACCTAACCCCCCGTGAGAAGGATGAAGTGCTAGGAGAGCCCTGAGGAGGTGCAGTCACTTCCAATGGAGTGGGATCGAGGACAGCTTCCTGGAGGGGAAAGCTAAGCTGGACCTTGAAGACTGGGTAGACTCAAACTCACTGGGGATGCGGGAAGGAGGGCAGAGAGAATTCTGGGCATCAGGTGTGGTATGGTCAGGGGTAAGACAGCCCAGGAAGGGTGTCTGGAGAAATTATAACCAGGCTTGAAGGAGAGACTGGGCTTTGGTCACCAGACATGCTTTTAAGCACCCACAGCTACTTCTGGTACCATCCCTGCCTTCCTTGGGCACCACATGCATAAAGCAAGGCAAGTCTTCTGCTTACCTGAAGAGGTCTGGGGAGGAGGCTACAGTTTTTCTCCTAAGTTGCTGGAGGCTATATTTCAGCGCACGCCTTGTTTTGTGGCCCCAGCCTCAGGGAGGCACAGCCCCAGGGGTGGCCTTAGGGGCCCTATGCACAGAGAGCACTCAAGGAGAAAGGAAGGATTTTTCTGTGCCTCTGGCACCCACACGGAGCCTGGCACACAGTAAATGCTCAATACACACTTGTTAAACAGAACTGACACTGAACTTGTTCTTCCACTTGAGATCATATTACCCCAGGGACCTTGGGACAATGACATCATCTCTCTGGGCTTCAGTTTCTTCATCTGTAAAGTGGGGAGAATATGACCTACTCTGCAGGGTGATTATGAGGTTGAAACGAGATAATTAAAATAAAGAGCTAGAAGCAGTACCTGGTGCCCAGAAGGTGCCAGAGAAATGAGAGCTCCTCCTTTCCATCTACATGGGAGGGTAAACCTTACAAAACCCGCCTGCCTTCCCAATTTGCAAAGACATTTCCAGATCTTCCCAGCCAGCGGCTTAGGGATAATTAAGCATCTCTCTAAAGAGAGGCTTTCCGGTAAACGAAGGAGAAAATCAGCCTTGCAGCTGGGAGAAATCCAGCTGCCCTGAAGAACTGTCTCCAGGCTTATCCTTTCAATAGAAACACACCCAGACAAGCAGCTTGGGGAAGCAGGCCATTTGGAGAGGATTTGTGGAATCTCCCAGACAAACAGTTGCGTGGAAAAGGGATCCCATCCAAGCTTATGTGTGAGGGAATAAATACTCCAGCTCTGAAGGCAGGCGGGGATGGTTGGGAGCCAGAGACGGTGCTGGGGACCTGGAGTCAGAAGGCCAGGGCTCACCTTCCAGCTGTACTTCTTACTACCTGGGGAGCCTCAGGCCCTCCTGGGGCCTCAGTTTGCTTATCAGTGAAATGGCGATAATTCCTGTCCTACAAGGGAGACAAAGGATGTGAAAACTATTCCTAAATATAGGTGTTCCCTAGGATTCCATTTGGGAAATGATCTAGAGCTATGTATTAGGCTGACCCATATGAAACTGCTGTTTCTGTAAGTCAAAAATGTTAGCATGTCAGCAATTTCATGTAGTTCAACCTCATTGTTTTTGCACATAATTGGACCTTCATGACGTCTTATACATTTGTTGCCTATTCCTTGGGTCTCTGGGATATTTTGCATCCAGCCCACTTTGTTCATCTCATCTCTGCCAATTTCCCCACCCATCTCGGCTGCCCCTACAAGCAACTCTCCTCCCGCCACTCAGACTGGGTACAGTTCCCAGAAGACCCTGCTCTATTTCACCCCTCCCTGCCTTCGGTTATCCGTCCCCCTGGAATGCCACTGCTAACTTGTATTCCTCCCTCAAGGCCCAACTCAAATGCCCCGACCCCTGCCAACCCACCTGCGAGATGATTTCAGGTTACTTTGGCCCCCAAGGTCCTCCATGTCCCATCTTTTGCCTACAAAAGTGTTCCAGGACAAATGACTAACAGTTCCCCAAATCATGCCTCCTTTGCCGCTGTACGTGCTGATACAGCACTCAGAGCTTCCTTCCCGCTCCTGAGCTTAAACATAGAGCTCAGACACACAGCTTCCTCTGGGAAGCCCAGCTCACCTTCCCTGCAGCCCCAGCTGCCCTGAGTTGGGTTGGGGCCTCCTGTCACAGCATCTACCACCTTGTACTGTCCCAGTCTGGCCCCTATCTGAGGGCGGGCACCGTGTCTGACTCTCCCTGGACACCCGTGCCCAGCACACAGTAGGTGCACATGACTTGGTTCCCCTTTTCCCGGTTCAGTGCTTACACTTCATCAATAGGGAAGAAGGTGAGGAGGAATGGCTTTACTTTTCTCAGTCCAAGCCTGTTTTCCATAAAATCTATCAGGAACATGCCCTCTGTTGGTGGACCAGTAGCCTCCTTTCCCCAGGAGAGGAGGAGATGAGAAAAGGTCTCTTTCATTGTCCTTGCTCTTCCCTCAAGCCAGCCTCCTCCCATGTGAGCGCTGGCTTTTCCCATGTCAGAGGGCAGTGCCCCACCCAGACCAAGCTGGCAAATGGAGGTCCAGTCCACAGCCTCTTAGAGCATCCGTGTGAGTTGGCTCACCTTGATTAAAACTTCAAAGTATCCTTTTGCGTTGGCAGGGCTGATGGGCGTATAGGCTCTCTGAATTTCTAAGCCATCTACTATCCCTCTGGGAAAGAGAAGCACTCAGTCAGGCAGTCAGCCAGTTATTCAACAAACCCTTAGAGTACCGAATCTGTGCCAGGCTGGTGAGAGTGAAGGTGGGGGCCCAGTCATCCCCAGGGGTCCTCATTGAGGGGCAGGCAAGATGGAGCAGAAGAAAAGAGCACTGGGCTCCCCCCACTGCCACGTGCTGGCTGTGAGACCCTGGGCAGGTCATTTAAACCCTCAGCTGCCCCTTCTGTAAAATGGGGACAACTGTATATGCCCCTGCTGTGTAGCTCCACAGGGGTCACAGATGAAAAAGTGCTTCAAAAAGTACACTGATGGGCTTCCCTGGTGGCGCAGTGGTTAAGAATCCACCTGCCAACGCAGGGGACACGGGTTCAAGCCCTGGTCTGGGAAGATCCCGCATGCCACGGAGCAACTAAGCCAGTGCACCACAGCTACTGAGCCTGTGCTCTAGAGCTCGCGAGCCACAACTACTGAAGCCCACGCGCCTAGAGCCCGTGCTCGACAACAAGAGAAGCCACCGCAATGAGCAGCCCGCGCACCGCAACAAAGAGTAGCCCCCGCTCACTGCAACTAGAGAAAGCCCGCGCACAGCAATGAAGACCCAACGCAGCCAAAATAAATAAATTAAAAAAAAGTACACTGATGATGTGAGCTATTTTAGGACATCACTGGGGTTTTTCCTGACGTCTCCTCGACCACAGAATGATCAAGATAAAAATAACTATATTTAACAAGCGTTTAACATTTATCAAACACGACCGCATGCCAGGAGCATCAGAAGTGAAAGGATCCTCAAGGGTGCCTTAGTCCAAAGCCTGACCCCATGCATGAATCCCCTCCAGTGTTATCAACAAGGGGGCCGGGAGCACGACCGTGAGTAATAATAAGAGCAGCATGTTGTAGGAAATGCCTAAGATGCCCCAAGTATACTATATGCAGTGTCTCATTTATTTCAAACAATAACCAAAATGAGGAAACCAAGGCTTAGAGAAGGGATGTCACCTGCCTGAGGTCATACAGCTAGAACTCATCTGTAGCTGTGTCTGCCTCCAGGTCTGGGCTCCTTACCACTACTCAGAGCTTCCCTGGAGCACCTAAGCACTCCTCTCTCGAGCCCTACTATGTACAAAATTTTCTTCTTTGAGGTATGCAAAGATTAAAAAGGCCTGTCCCAATGTATCAAAAGTTGGGCAGAAATATTCAATAAATGCGTACAGAAAAAACAAGGAAATAACAAACAGAACATATGGCATGGCTCGGATGCAAAGGGCACTGTGACATTTGCTATGACAGGGGTAAAAGTGACAGGCACTCTCACCTAGGGAACCTCAGAAGGCCTTGAGCTCAGAAGGTCTTAAAGGACAAGCAGGCCACTAACAGGTAACAATGGGCAGGAAGTAAAGTAATTCCAGGCAGAGGGAACAGCCTGGGCAAAGGCTTAGAGGTAGGATAATGTAAGGCAAGCCAGGAACTGGCGAGTGGACCTCGGGGCTGGAACAAGGGGCACGTATGGGGGTGGTTGGGGGTGTGTGGAGAAGAACTTGCTGGGCAAGGAGGCTGGGGCCTTGGGTTACAGTGTCACTGGGGAGGCACTGTGGAGTACCAGAAGGGGGCTGAATGAGGAGGGATGTGGTCAGCTGCATGTGTTAGGAATGTCACTGGACTGACAGAGAGGGGCCAGACTAGAGGCAGGTAGTTCTGGGCATCCCTGACTTATGGATGGAGGGTTGCTTGGGCTGTGACCTGTCCTGTGGCCCCTCTTGTCCACTGGAACAGTGACCTTTAAGGACCGTCAGCCAGGCCACAGGCCAGAACAAGCTGGGCACAAACACCAGGGGTCAGTGCGAGGCAAGTACTGGCTAGACTTTCCGTCTCCTTTGATGGCTCTGCCTCCTCTTGCCAACACCATAAATGCTGGAGTTGTCAGGGTTCGGTCCTACCTCCTTCCCTCTTTCCATGCCCCACGTGCTCCCAAATGCCATCCAGGCATAACAATATACCTGGATGATTCCCAGATCCACGTCTGCAGCTCAGATTTCTCTGCTGAGCTTCAGACCCAGAGAGTCAACTGCCTGGCAGCCACCTCCATCTGGAGGTCCCAAAGGGTCCTGTCCCTGTGTAGGTGGAGGTGGGGATCAAGGTGGGAGAAGAGTACAAAAGTAAGCTGGAAGGAAGAAGGAAGTTCAGAGGAATGAAGGGTGTAACTCAGGAGGCGGGCTGTTTGGGTTTGAATCCTTATTAGCTGTGTGATACTGGGCAACACCCTTATTTTCAACAACAGTGTCTTCTCTATCAACTGGTGCTAATCATATGAGGTTAATACCACAAGCTCTGGAGCCACACTGCTTGCTTTCAAATCCTGGCTCCAACACTTCCTAACTGTGTGATCTTGGGGAAGTTACTAAACCTCTCTGACTTCAGTTTCCTCTCGGGCATGACACTGGTGTCTACCACACAGGATTTTGTGAGGGATGAATGAGCTTATACATATGAGCACACAGAACTGTGCCTTGGATACGAAGTGCTAAAAAAGTGTTTGCTGTTACTGTTGTTATTATTTATTATGAAAATGCATTATCTAGTTCAATTCCAAGAGCCCTCTGAGTCACGTATTACTATGTTTATTCTGAAGATGACAAATGGAGGTTTAAGGAAGGTTAAGCAAGTTGCCCTAGACCACACAGCTAGCAAATGGCAGAGCAGGGCTGCAAAGCCTGGGTCCTCCCACTACCTGAGTGTACCGTAGGATGAGGTGCTGGCCAGGCCGCAAGCCGAGCCGGCTGTTCCCAGGTAATGCAAACCGGACAAGGTAGGTGTCCTTAGTGAGTCTGTCCGTGGCACTGATGCAGAAGGCTAGGAAGGTCTCTGGGCTCAGCTTGGAGGGACAGCTCTGCAACAGGAAAAGATTCAACAGCTAGAAGCTGGGACTCAAGAGACATGCAAGCATCCATGGGCAACCTCCCCACAAGGAGAGGCTATCAAGGCCAATAAGTTTTCTCTGTAGTAGCGTAGTCCCGCCTCACTTCCTTTCAGGCTCTAAGAATGCCAGAACACTTTACATTGAGCTCACCCTGCTCTGAAGCCTTGTATGGCTCCCCTCAGCCCCAGGATAAAGTGCAAGGTCCTTAACTGGACACTCAAGGGCCCTGTGGATGGGCCCCAAGTCTCATTTTATCTCCCAGGCATCAGACACCAGACTTTTCTCTGTACCCCAAGAATACCCTGCGGCTCCCTACCTGTGAGCCTTTATTTGCTCGAGCAGTGCCCTCTATCCAGAACACTCATCTCCAATGTACGAAAGACCTACCCATCCTTCAAACCTGCTAAAATCCAGATTTGCACAATTTAGAAATTGATGGGACCTAATGGATGATCTAATCCAATATCCTTATTTTATATGTGGGGAAACTGAGGCCTGAGTGGTAGTGACTTATTTGTACAAGGTCACACCATGAGCAGGGACTCAAATTCATGTCTTCCAAGTCTCAGGCCACTGTCCTTAATATTCCACCCCACCTCTACCTCCTCCGGGAAGTCTTCTCTGAATGCCACGACTCACAGATCTCCCTCTCCTGTAAAATGCCCACACCCAATTCACTCCTGGGACCTCCCCTAGCCACCTGCCCCATTCCCCATTCACCAGCTCAGGGCCAGGCTTTGAACCTGGGTCAGTCTGCTTCCATTAAGCTCACTCTTTTCTCTCTGCTGTACAGAGTCAAAGGAAGCTTCCGCGAGCAGGTACACTGCACAGGGCTGAGGCCAGGTGACGCTGCTCCCCCTCACCTGTGTCTCTTCTCCACTCAGCAGGCTCCTGTCCTTGCTGGCTCGGGCTGCCTCCCAACTTGCTAGGTCTCGCTGGTAGAGGTCAAACACGCAGGGTGAGCAGCCACTGCCGCAGCACTGGGAGGGCAGGGGCTCCACCGGCCGAAGCTGCAGCCAGGCTTCCTCGTCGTCGTCTTCCTCCCCCTTGTCCATTGTCAGTGGGCCTTGGTCAGGCAGGAGGTGTGGGCAACTGGGTGCTCTTCCCAGAGCAGGCCCAGGTCCTCCTCCCTTGCCAGCCTGGGAGAGGGAAAACATGTGGTTACACTCTGGTCACCTCTATTCCGCTCATTCTCCCTGAGGCCTGCAGGTGCCAAGCTCTGTGTGAGCACTGGGGACAGGGATGAATCAATCCTGGGATCTGCTGCCTGGTGGGGGAGGGAGGGAGACAGGGCACAGCGATCGGAACGGGCAACCATGGTTTCTTGACCTCTTCGTGTGCTCTGAGGACTGCTGGATTAAGATTACATAGAAAATCTCATTGAATTTTTAAAATATTTTAAATGATGAAGTACAACATTTATGTACAACTTAATATTTATAAAAGTTATAAAAATAACTTTTTATACAGATAAATTATATACAGATAAATTATACAGATAAATTATAAATAAAAATAAATAAAAGAACCCTTTCGTAAGCACCATTCGCTCAAGTAAAAAGAACCTTGCTGGCATCCCAGAAGCCACACATTTGTGTTCCTCCCTGATCACACCCCCGCTCCCCATTAACCACCCTGACTTTTTTTTTTTTTTTTTTTTTTTTTTGCGGTACACGGGCCTCTCACTGTTGTGGCCTCTCCCGTTGCAGAGCACAGGCTCCGGACGCGCAGGCTCAGTGGCCATGGCTCACGGGCGCAGCCGCTCCGCGGCATGTGGGATCCTCCCGGACCGGGGCACGAGCCCGTGTCCCCTGCATCGGCAGGCGGACTCTCAACCACTGCGCCACCAGGGAAGCCCCCGCCCGACTTTTGATATAATCATTCCCTTGTTTTTCCTTAGTTGTGCCACCTTTATTTGCAACCCTATCCACTATTTATCAGGTTTGCTTAGTTTCTACCTTTAAACAGAATCATATGAATGCATTCTTCTGTGTCTGGTTTCTTTCACTCACCACTGTTGGTGAGTCACCTGTCAAATTGCTGCATCTCATTTAATCTTTACAACAAGGCCAGTCCTGGAGGTGTCATTTTATGGATGGGAAAACTGGGGTCTGGAGAGGTTTAATAACTTACCCAGGGTGACAAAGGTCCCCAAATTATGGCACTGGGACTTTAATTCTGCTCTGTCTGGTCTCAGAACATATTGTTCTTCAATTACAGGAAAACAGGAGGAGGAGGAAATCATGATGGTCCAGGTGAGAGGTAGTGAGGACCTGGACCAGGGGAGCTTCAGGGAGGATGAGAGGACAGTGGTCAATTAGAGAAATCCTGAAGCAGTAATTAACAGGACACAGAGACTGATGGATGTGAGGTGAGCAGGTGAGGGGGATAGAAGGGACATCCAGGTGTCTGGCTTGGATCCGTGGGTGGATAGTGGGTCCAAGAGAAGCTGAGTTTTAGGGGAAAGAGAAAGTGGGGGAAATGGCTAAGTTCAGTTTGAGGTACACTGAGTGCCTGTGGGACATCCAAGGGCAAAATCCAGCTGCCAGTTGGATTAAATAGGTCTAGGTACCTGAGTCTGGAGATGGAGCTCTGGGTAACTGACAACAAGGGAGGGATGAGTGGGTAGAGGAAGAGAACAGGCTGGAGCCTCTGAAGGCCTGCTTGGCTTCCTGCTTCCTGCAGCACTCACTGCACTTGGTCCAGCCCTGGTCACTGTAGGTGCTCAATAAATGCTCTTCCAGTGAATGAATCTCTACCCTATAGCATTTCACACTGTTCAGAAATTACATGTTTACGTGGTTTTCTCTTCTTTTGAGACTGTGAACTCCTTGAGGGCAGAGACCTGTTTTTTATTCATTTTATGAACTAGCACAGTGTACATTTAAAAATATGGATGTTATATGAAAGGAAGAAGGAAAGGAGCTTGGTTTCAGGGCCATTAGGTAAACATTGTCTGAAAGAAAGATCAGGGAGGAAAATTTAAATAGTTATGATTTATTTTGAGATGTTTCTGTGAGGGCAGTTTGGGATTTATCAAGGTTCTCTGTCTTCATATGTGGAACTATACAGTTTATATAGAAATAGACTTGGTCATCTCACCTGTAAGGAAACTATTCATTGAAAATTCCACAGGCAGGGACTTCCCTGGTGGTCCAGCCGTTAAGACTCTGTGCTCCCAATGCAGGGGGCCCGGGTTCAGTCCCTGGTCAGGGAACTAGATCCTGCATGCTGCAACTAAAAGATCCCGCATGCCACAACTAAAGATCCTGCACACTGCAATGAAGATCCCACACGCAGCTATGAAGATCCCGCGTGCCGCAACTAAGACCCGGTGCAGTCAAATAAATAAATAAATATTTTTTAAAAATCCACAGGCAAATCAAAGTAAAAGAGGGTCTTCTCTCCCTCCTGTCTGAGAACAGAACTTAGGGGAAGTCTGATGTCCCAGAGCATTATTTGATGTAAATATCACTCCTCCAAAAGCTCCAGTCTTAGACTTCCCTAGTGGCGCAGTGGTTAAGAAGCCGCCTGCCAACGCAGGGGACACGAGTTCGAGCCCAGGTTGGGGAAGATCCCACATGCTGCGGAGCAACTAAGCCTGTGCACCACAACTACTGAGCCTGCACTCTAGAGCCCGTGAGCCACAACTACTGAGCCCGCGTGCCACAACTACTGAAGCCCATGCGCCTAGAGCTGGTGCTCTGCAACAAGAGAAGCTACCTCAATGAGAAGCCTGCACACGGCAGCGACGAGTAGCCCCCGCTCGCCGCAGTAAGCCTGTGTGCAGCAATGAAGACCCAATGCAGACAAAAATGAATTAATTAATTTAAAAATATAAATAAATAAAATTTAAAAAATAAAAGCTCCAGTCTTTGATTTCCTCCTATTCATTCCTGCCTCTTAGACACTTACTGGGCAGGGGCTGTTGAATGAGGTGCTGGGACACAGAGGTGACTGACACTCATCTCTGTCCTGGAGGAGTCATCCACTAAACAGATAAGAACCGGGATAAGATAGAGGCACTGCCTCACTCAGTCCTCTCGACAGCTGTACATAAGTAGGCCATGCTCTTCCTCATTTCACAATGGAGAAAACTGAGGCCAGGAAGCAGGAGTGGTAAAGTTAGTGCACATACCTGGTCTCTTAAGACTCCAGGCTGCTCTTTCTCCCTGGATTTCATGCTCTAGAGGGCAGAGGAGAGTGTCTTCATCTCCAATTCCCAGTGCCTGGCACTGGGCTGGCACAGAACAGGGACCCAACTTGCCAAACTGCCACGGAATTTTATAGGCACCCTGGAGCTTCCCAAGGGCCGTAGCTTCATTCGTGCATAAAGTGCTAGAATCAAGGTGTGCGCCAAGTCTGTGCAAAAGCAGAGGAGCAAACCACCACACCTACTAGAAGACAGTGAAGTCCTGTTTCTTGGTTACCAATCACTTCCCAGGAGCCCTAACCTTTAAGATCTTTCCCACTTTTCCTGCTTTCCACACCCATTTACACTGGAGCTTCCCATGGGCCCAAACGATGTGCTTCCAGTCTCCCCCTACACCATCAATCAGCACACCTCCCACCAGCTCTGATCACAACAGTCCCCTGCTTAGCAAGCTTCAATAGCTCCCCACTGCCTACAAGATACAATCCAATCTCCTTGTGTGGTGCCCAGTGTTCTTCTGATCAGAACTTGTCCAAATTCTCTTACCACTTACTATCATTGGTTTTAGAAGGGTAGTTCCTCTGTGTGCAATAAATCTTTCTCTTATAGAGGAAAGGCTGCTCTTTAGAGAAAAGAAAACCTGGTTCTACTGCTGGTTCTATGATTTCAGGAAGGTTTAGCAGGTTGAGAACCCCTTGAGGGCAAGCAGTTATCTTATTCTTTCTGTATTCTACCACCAAGCACAGGCCTGGCATATGCAAGGCTCAGGTGAGTGGTGAGTACTCAGTTTACATATAAGGTCTGGGAGCCAGGCGCAGTGCTAGGTGCTGGGATACAGCAGAGGTTAATAAAACAGGGGCTCTACCTTCACAGAGCTTGCAGCCTAGCTTGGTGTCACATCAGGTCAACCCATTTTTCTTGCATGTTATGTACCAGGTTTGTATTAAGAGTGAATGAGATCTGATTCCCTCTTTATGCTGACTTCTTACTCCCAAAAGGTATTTCAGAGATAAAGTGAGGTAAGTGAAGGAGCCCTATTGACTGTAAACTGCTGTACAGTGTGAGGGTTATTTAGCCTTCTTTGCCTTAAATTTACTTTCTCCATGTTTTACTAATCCCACTTTCCCTAGTATTTTGGAAATTAGTAGAGAAGCTGGCCACGTCAGTCATGAATTTTAAAGGCCAGGTTCACATCTTCTCTCAGCCTCTACCTTTTCAGTCTAAGAAGCCAGGCCTTGACATGTTGTTGCCTCTGCCTGGATGACACTCCTCACCCTCAGGCCTTGCTTCAAGGTCATCTGCCCTCAGAGCCCTCCCTGAACCACCCCCTTCTCATTCTCTAGAAGGTACCCTATTTGCTTATTCATCACATCATTATGTATTCATTCATTAAACATATATTTACTATGTGCCAGGCACTGGTCTAGGAGCAGGTTTCACAGCAGTGAAGAAACAAAATCCCTTGCACGCATGGATCTTATTATATTCCAGTGAGAGCGTGATTAAATAAAATCAAAATAGAAAACATGTTATGTTAGTGTTAAATACTGAAGAGAAAAATAACTGGGGGAAAAGGCATATGAAGTGTGTGTGTGTGTGTGTTGCAACTGCTATTTATTTACTTTACTTGCTTTCTGTCTGCATCTCCCACTAAACTGTACGCTGTACATCGCACACCTGTTTTATTCACCAGTGTAAACCCGATGCTCAGCAGTGCCTGACACTCAGTGGGCATTTGATAAATACGTGCTGCGCAAGGAGGAAGGTACACCTCCGCCGCTCTGGCCCTGCTTCTAGGAGGCGAAACGCGCCATTCCGAGGAAAGGAACTCACTTTGGGCGCTTGGGAGGAGGCGTGCAGTGCAGCGCGGTCGGGGCGGCGCCGGCGTGGTGCAAGGGCCACGCTCAGGCTCCGCGTGAGGGCTGGAAAGGCAAGGAAATTTACGGCGTACCCACCGCGCGCTGGGTGCTGAGCTAGTTTAGGCGCTAGTTTAGACGCTAGTTTAGGCGTTTCTATCGCTATTTTTACAGCGAGTGACTTTAAGGCTCAGAAGGAAGTGCCCTGCCCAAGCTAGTTTAGGCGCTAGTTTAGGCGTTTCTATCGTTATTTTTACAGCGAGTGACTTTAAGGCTCAGAAGGAAGTGCCCTGCCCAAGCTCCAATTGCTCGTTAAGCGATCAAGGTTGTCCCGAGTTCAGGCTTGAAGTCCTGAATCTCTTCTCCTAGTCCCCCTGCCCATCACAACCACTCACCTACCCTCCTGCGCTTCCCCGGGGAGGCAGGCAGGGTTCCACCTGTGGGAAATCGCTGACGGCCTGCAGGGTGGGGCAAGACGAGGATGCCCGAACGATGATTGGTTAAAGTGGCTGCCACTCATAAAACGAGCCTGGGCGTTCGGCTCCTTTCGTTCCCAGCAGGCCTTGAGCGCGGGAAGATGGCGGCGTCCAGGTGGAGGTCTTGAAGAGATCGGATCGGTATGGCGTTGGCGTCGAGGTCAGCAAGGCTGGCCCTTGCTCGCCCCGGGCGGCTCGGTCTTGGGAGCTGCGGGGCCCCAAGACGCGGGGCGTACGAGTGGGGCGTGCGCTCCACGCGGAAGCCCGAGCCTCCTCCCCCGGACAGGGTGTACGAGATTCCTGGGCTGGAGCCCATCACCTACGCGGGGAAGATGCACTTTATGCCCGGTCTGGCGCGGCCAGTCTTCCCGCCCTGGGACCCTGACTGGACGCCCCCGAAGTTCCGCCGCTTGCCCCCGCTTCACGAGCACCCGCTGTACAAAGACCAGGCCTGCTACGTCTTCCACCAGCGTTGCCGCCTCCTCGAGGGTGAGGCCCCAGGACGGGCGGGAGGGGACCTTGGTCCTCTACCCAGCACTGACCCCGACCTTCTCTGGCCTTGGGCAAGACGTTGAAACTCAGTGGGTCTCGGTTTCTCCGTCTGCAAAGTGGCCCGATATCGATTCTCATCGTCTGCGAATTGTTAGGATTAAGTGAGATGTAAAGAGCAGTATGTGTGAGGGAGTATTAGAGTTTTAGTGGCCAAGTGAAAAGATCTGGTTTCTAGGCCTAGTCCTGCCCCTCACCCTCTGTGTGATTTTGGGCAAGCGACTGAAGCTTCCTGAGCCTCCATTTCCTGTGAAATGAGTGGTTTTGACTAGGTGGTTCACATTGACCCAGCTCTTGCACCCTGGAGATGTAACTATGTTTGAGAACTAGTTGGAGGGGGATTATAGTGCAAAGAGACAACAGAAACGGTACTTAATCTGCAGGTCTATCGCCTCATTTCAGGCTAGTCAATCAAGTTAATTGGTAATTAGGATTGGTAATTGTGACAGAGGGGAAGTGATTTGCCAGTGATCTGCTTACAGGTGCACTGTGCGTTACTAGTGAAGCCAGGGCTACACCTCTGGTTTCCCAGGTCGATGTCCTTTGTCAACGGTCAGAGCTGAGATGTTTTCAGGGAAAGGATCTGGGCCTAAAATCCATCTAGTCCACTTCTGCTCCCTTTCACTCTCACTAAGAACAGGTCAAAATGACTTTAGCCAAAACCATCTGTATGTCTGGGGCAGTACCGGAAATTATGTTCCAGAGTCCCTGGAGGGGGTTGTTTATTGAGAGTCCTCTTAACCCATTTTTTCCTCCTCATTCTTCCTTAGTCCCTAAATCAGAGTGGGTTTAGGACAGGTCCTGAAAACACAAAATGGTCCAGGTAAGTGGGAGCAGAATTTTCCAGTAAGTAATTAGGAAAGAAAGAGACCTGGCAGGATTTGGGGACTAAGCCAGATAATAAATCCTAGGTTTGAAAAAAACTTGTCAACTGGCTAGCCTCTTAAGCTGCTCAAACCCACTCCTGAAAGCTGTTTTTTGGCCTTTAAATACTTCCAGTATCCTCACAGGGTGCTGTGAAGGACCTCACAAGACTTGGCACCCTTGAGTGACCCTGGTAACATTACCATGTGGATGAAATGCATTAGCTGTGTCTTAGAAGTTAAGGTTAACTTGTTTGACTAGGCTGAAAACATACCCTATGCTTTCACCATATGTAGAGAGGTTCTGTAAAGTCTGTAATAAAACTGCAAGATACAGGGCTAGAGAAGCAGATTGGGGTAATGGAGAGATCATGGGCTTTAACATAGACAGACTCAGGTTCTCCTCCCAGCCCCATCGCTTACAAGGTTTGGGACTTGAAACAAATTCCTTAGTCTCTTGAGTTTCATCTTCCATTCCATAAAATCCCATCCAACTTGTAGTTAAAGCTCCTGGCACAGAGTAGATGGTAATGTTCAGTAAATGGCAGCTCTTACATATTATTCATATACTAGTGAACCATAAATTCTTAGTATTTTATCCATTTTCAAGTTTAAGGAACAATGGCAGTGTTGGGACTAAAAGTCAGGTTACCCGACCCCCAGTCCAGGGTTCTTTCTGCTGCACCACAAAATCCAGAAGTTAACATTTCTAAATATTTGTGTTTCTGATGTCTTATGAGCCTTAAAGTGAAAAGTCTCATTACCTTTCATTTATCACCACAGAAGAAATTGTCTGAGGGTGTTTCCCTCAAAGTGTGCTAAGTTTGCTTTGATCCCAGACATAGTTTTTCAAATGAAGATATATCTCTGCGTCGAGTGATGTTTTTTCAACTGGGATGAGTAGCCTGCACCACAGCCCATCCCGCTGAGAGTAAGGGGGTTAAATTAGTTTTTAGAGACTAAGCACTCTGAATCAGATCTTTTAGTTTATTTATACTCCTTCTTTTCCTAAAAAGTATTTTGGGCATCTTACAGAAATCTTGTAGCACAGCCAGATTAAATTAAAAATAGGTGAGGGGATCAGCACAAAGGAAAAATGAAACAGTGAATACAAAAAATCCATTCTGTGAGGTTGTACTTGTCCAGGGGAGCCCCAAAGTTGACTCTCAGCTTGCTAGCAGTCAACAAATGGTACAGAGATGGGGTCTGCTGACTAGGCCCGTTGCCTGTTTCTATAAATAGCTTATTATAGTGAAACCATGCACACCTGTTTACTTATTACCTATGGCTGCTTTCGTGCTACAGTGGCAGAGCTGAGTAGTTGTGATAGAGACACTGGCCCAGAAGCTGAAAATATTTACTGTCTGGCCCTTTAAGAAAAAGTTTGACCCCTGGTATAGAGAAACATTGTGAGTTATGCAATTCACCGTGTCCAAAAGACAAAACAGTACTCTACCCAGGAAAAGCCCAACCTTCCTGTCAGAGGCCAGGGAGAAGTTCAGAAGATCTCAGGGAGGACCCTGCATAATAAATTGAGCAACATCCTCAGTATGATTCTTTTGACAAATACAGCAGTACATTTCATAGGGCTTCATACAAAAATCTGCTTATAAAATATCTTGTTACAGAATCTCAGAGTCAGATGCGAAAGATTATCTCGTGCTCCCAAACTCAGGGCTCCTCAGGTTATTCATGATCCAGAAGTTATTTCCATTATTTCCAAAAGCTCTTTCCCTTGATAGAGCAGTATGCACTTAATCCTGGGCCCATATCTATTAAATGACGTATATTTGGCAGACATGAGCTTTTCCAGTCAGGGACTAGGGTGTCGGTTAATAGAAAGGATCTAGGTTTTGAGAGGTTGGCATCTATTGATGTAGTCCTGTAACCTGGGGTCTGAATTCTGCAGGTAACAAACAAATCCTTGCCTGCAAGATTCAGCCTCATGATCTCAGCCATCTTAGTGGCTGTTTGAATTCCTCCTGAGGCAAGTACTCACTGCCTCAATCAACTGTTAACTTCTTTAGATGGTCATTCCTGAAGCTGAGTTGAAATCTGGCTCTCATAGCTTCTGCTTTTTATTTTAGTTCTGACCCCTCAGATGTCGGAACAAATCCCATCTCTCTCTCAAGGCTGCTCTTTCCCCAAAATGCTACCCGGCAGGGATAAGCATCTCTTCCTGAATGACTTTTTTTTTTTTGGTTTTGGTTTTTTGTGACTGATGACTCTAAAGGTGTAAAGCAGGCTCTGTGGCTTACCAAGACCAAGTTAATAGAAGGCCTTCCTGAGAAAGTGCTTAGCCTTGCTGACGATCCAAGGAACCACATAGAGAATCAAGATGAATGTGTTCTGAATGTGATCTTTCACGCTCGTCTCTGGCACTCTACTGAAGACATCCCCAAGAGAGAGACGTACTGGTAAGTCTCCCCCAAGTCAGTAAGGTTTCCAACTGATGGATCTTGGAGTCAGCCTGTTGCTTTACATCTCCAAATGTCTCTTCTTTTCTCCAAGCCCAGTCATTGTGGACAGTCTGATACAGCTGTGTAAATCCCAGATTCTCAAGCATCCTTCTCTGGCCAGACGGATCTGTGCCCAAAACAACATGTTATCCACCACCTGGAATCGAGGTTGGTCCTCCTGTATAGCAGAAAGCCTTTGTCTGTTCATTGTCTTTCTGCTCTTAGCCCCATCACCAGCTTATATTCCCTTCCCTGCTGCCATACCTATTCTCACTCCCATCCTTCATGGTCCAGTTTTGTGGCTCAGACATTGAAATGACATCCTCAGTGTCATTTCATTAGCCATAACCCAGCCTTTTTCTTTTTTTTTTTTTTTTTTTTTGCGGTACGCGGGCCTCTCACAGCTGTGGCCTCTCCCGTTGCGGAGCACAGGCTCCGGACGCGCAGGCTCAGCAGCCATGGCTCACGGGCCTAGCCGCTCCACGGCATGTGGGATCTTCCCGGACCGGGGCACGAACCCGTGTCCCCTGCATCGGCAGGCGGACTCTCAACCACTGTGTCACCAGGGAAGCCCCAGCCTTTTTCTTTTTTAATCATTTCTTTTCAAGACTTAATTCAAACCATATCTGTTGAGTGCCTCTCAGTGCCTAAATGTTGAAGATAAGGAAGTAATAAAACATATAGTCTGCACTCCAAAGCTCATATTCTACTGCAAGAGCCTTCTTACTCCATTCATGCTTTTCTCATTTTCCAAATCCATTTTCCACATAGCTGCTAGAATGATCTTTCTAAAGTGCAGGTTGTCTTATGTCCCCTTCCCTGTTTCAAATCCTTCATTGTCTTGCAATAGCTTGACCATTTATTGTGGTATCCAAGGCTTTCTGTGATTTGGCCACCACCTGGTCTTTCTAGTCTTATCTCCTGCTCTCCTGCTCCCACCTCCATTCCCAGTTTACACTTAGCCACTTGCAGCTTTTTGGCATCAAGCTTTGCCTTTGCATGTGCTGTACGTTCTGTCTGGAATGCTCTTTTCTTCTTTCCTCATTTGACTAAATTCTATGTGTCTGCATGACTCAGCTCAAGCCCCCTTCCCATGTGAATCCACAGGTTAGTTCTGTGCTCCTTGTGTCCATATGCCTACTTTTATCATAACACACATTATTACTATATTGTGATTATTTAACATCTGTCTGCCCCACTAAACTGAACTTCTGATGATAGAGACTGTGTCATATTCATTTTTGTCCACAGTGTCTAACAGTTCATGCCACACAAAAGGTGCTGACTGAAGGGACGGGTGAATTAATACCAAACCTCAGATGTTTTAGACAGGGATGTTCTGAGATCACAAGTTCTGTCTTTGGTGAATGCTGGAGCAGAGAAACCAGCTGTGGAGTAATTTGGGGTTTTCAGGACATCTGCTTGGTCAGGTTTCTCCAACTTGCCCTTTGAGTATGGACTTCCTGGCAAGGAGTCAGCTTTGTAGAGGTAATGGCACCACTAAGGAAGTTAGTGAACCTCATTAATAGAGGAGTACTTGTTGGCCCATTATCAAGTATTACCTCTAATTAAACTGCCCCATTTGGAGCTGTTGCTGGAGGAGGGATGTGGAGGGAATTGAATTGGAAACCACAGTAGCGTGGTCTGTGGGGAGAACCTAAAACCCAAGGTTAGGAGAGGTCCAGGCACATTTATCTTCCTTTGACATTATGTGTGAGGAAACAGGAAATACTTGAGAAAACTGTTCTTGAGGTGTGGGTATGATGTTTGCATACCCAGTAAGGGAGGACACATGCTAATTAAATGACAGTGCTGTTGGCCAAACCAGTTTTTTTTCCCCACATCTTTATTGGAGTATAAATGCTTTACAATGTTGTGTTAGTTTCTGCTGTACAACAGAGTGAATCAGCTATATGTATACATACATCCCCATATCCCCTCCCTCTTGAGCCTCCCTCCCACCCTCCCTATCCCGTCCCTCTAGGTCGTCACAAAGCATCAAGTTGATCTCCTTGTGCTATGCAGCAGCTTCCCACTAGCCATCCATTTTACATTTGGTAGTGTATACTCTCTCACTTCATCCCAGCTTCCCCTTACCCCCCACCCGTGCCCTCAAGTCCCTTCTTTTATGTCTGTGTCTTTATTCCTGCCCTGCCACTAGGTTCATCAGTACTGCTTTTTTAAATTCCATATATATGCGTTAGCATGCTGTATTTGTTTTTCTCTTTCTGACTTACTTCACTGTATGACAGATTCTGGGTCCATCCACCTCACTACAAATCACTCAATTTCATTCCTTTTTATGGCTGAGTAATATTCCATTGTATATATGTGCCACATCTTCTTTATCCATTCACCTGTTGATACACATTTAGGTTGCTTCCATGTCCTGGCTATTGTAAATAGTGCTGCAGTGAACATTGTGGTACCTGTATCTTTTTAAATTATGGTTTTCTCAGGGTATATGCCCAGTAGTGGGATTGCTGGGTCATATGGTAGTTCTATTTTTAGTTTTCTAAGGAACCTCCATACTGTTCTCCATAGTGGTTGTATCAATTTACATTCCCACCAACAGTGTGTGAGGGTTCCCTTTTCTCCACACCCTCTTCAGCATTTATTGTTTCTAGATTTTTTGATGATGGCTGTTCTGACCGGTGTGAGGTGATACCTCATTGTGGTTTTGATTTGCATTTCTCTAATGATTAGTGATGTTGAGCATCTTTTCTTGTATTTGTTGGCCATCTGTATGTCTCCTCTGGAGAAATGTCTATTTAGGTCTGCCACCTATTTTTGGATTAGGTTGTTTGTTTTTGTGATATTGAGTTGCATGAGCTGCTTGTATATTTTGGAGATTAATCATTTGTCAGTTGCTTCATTTGCAAATATTTTCTCCCATTCTGAGGGCTGCCTTTTTGTCTTGTGTATGGCTTCCTTTGCTGTGCAAAAGCTTTTAAGTTTCATTAGGTCCCATTTGTTTATTTTTGTTTTTATTTCCCTTGCTCTAGGAGGTGGGTCAAAAAGGATTTTGCTGTGATTTATGTCATGGAGTGTTCTGCCTATGTTTTCTTCTAAGAGATTTATAGTGTTTGGCCTTACATGTAGGTTTTTAATCCATTTTCAGTTTATTTTTGTTTATGGTGTTAGGGTGTGTTCTAATTTCATTCTTTTACATGTATCCATCCATTTTTCCCAGCACCACTTATTGAAGAGGCTGTCTATTCTTGCCTCCTTTGTCAAAGATAAGGTGACCATATGTGCGTGGGTTTATCTCGGCTTTCTATCCTGTTCCGTTGAGCTATATTTCTGTTTTTGTGCCAGTACCCTACTGTCTTGATTACTGTAGCTTTGTAGTATAGTCTGAAGTCAGGGAGCCTGATTCCTCCAGCTCTGTTTTTCTTTCTTAAGATTGCTTTGGCTATTTGGGGTCTTTTGTGTTTCCATACAGATTGTAAAATTTCTTGTTCTAGTTCTGTAAAAAATGCCATTCGTAATTTGATAGGGATTGCATTGAACCTGTAGATTGCTTTGGGTAGTACAGTCATTTTCACAATATTGATTCTTCCAATCCAGGAGCATGGTTTATCTCTCCATCTGTTTATGTTATCTTTGATTTCTTTCATCAGTGTTTTACAGTTTTCTGAGTACAGGTCTTTTGCCTCCTTAGGTAGGTTTTATTCCTAGGTGTTCTATTCTTTTTGTTGTGATGGTAAATAGGATTGTTTCCTTAATTTCTCTTTCTGATCTTTCATTGTTAGTGTATAGGAATGCAAGAGATTTCTGTGCATTAATTTTGTATCCTGCAACCTTACCAAATTCATTGATTAGTTCTAGTAGTTTTCTGGTGGCATCTTTAGGATTTTCTATGTGTAGCATCATGTCATCAGCAAACAGTGACAGTTTTACTTCTTTACCAATTTGTGTTCCTCTTATTTCTTTTTCTTCTCTGATTGCTGTGGCTAGGACTTCCAATACTGTGTTGAATAATAGTGGCTAGAGTGGACATCCTTATCTTGTTCCTGATTTTAGAGGAAATGCTTTCAGTTTTTTACCACTGAGAATGATGTTTGCTGTGCGTTTGCCGTATATGGCTCTTATTATGTTGAGGTAGGTTCCCTCTGTGCCCACTTTCTGGAGAGTTTTTATCATAAATGGGTGTTGAATTTTGTCAAAAGCTTTTTCTGCATCTACTGAGATGATCATATGGTTTTTATTCTTTAATTTGTTAATATGGTGTATCACATTGATTGATTTGCGTATATTGAAGAATCCTTGCATCCCTGGGATAAACCCCACTTGATCATGGTGTATGATTCTTTTAATGTGTTGTTGTATTCTGTTTTCTAGTATTTTGTTGAGGGTTTTTGAGTCTATGTTCATCAGTGATATTGGTCTATAATTTTCTTTTTTTGTGATATCTTTGTCTGGTTTTGGTATCAGGGTGATGGTGGCTTCGTAGAATGAATTTGGGAGTGTTCCTCTCTGCAATTTTTTGGAAGAGTTTGAGAAGGATAGATGTTAACTCTTCTCTAAATGTTTGATAGAATTCACCTGTGAAGCCATCTGGTCATAGACTTTTGTTTGTTGGAAGATTTTTAATTACAGTTCCAATTTCATTACCTGTGATTGGTCTGTTTATATTTTCTAATGCTTCCTGGTTCAATCTTGGAAGGTTGTACTTTTCCAAGGATTTGTCCATTTCTTCCAGGTTGTCCATTTTATTGGCATATAGTTGCTTGTAGCAGTCTCTTATGATCTTTTGTATCTCTGCAGTGTCAGTTGTAATCTGTCCTTTTTCATTTCTAATTTTATTGATTTTAGTCCTCTCCCTTTTTTTCTTGATGAGTCTGGCTAAAGGGTTATCAATTTTGTTTATCTTCTCAAAGAACCAACTTATAGTTTTATTGATCTTTGCTATGGCCGAACCAGTTTTTAGACAGATAGGATCATCAGCCTTGGTCAGTTACCATCACATTGCGCTTTGTAGTATTTGATTTGTATTTCTCAAAACCCAAGCACCACGAGGAAGGTTTGACCCCATGGAGAATCCCTAGGAGGCCATTCTCCGGGAGTCTTTCCAGATGGCATTTGGCCTCCTGTGGGGACCTCTGTGAAGGGCATCTGGACACATTCACAGCGTGCAGTCTTGCTGCTCAGTCAGATGTCAGTTCATTTCCTCATACACCTATGTGTCCCTGTGGCAAATATGCTAATCTGACTTAAGTGAGGCTTTCTGACTGGCTCTATTTTTTTTTTTACTCTGAGCTGTTGAGGGCAATCTGGCCCTCTTCCTGGATTTGGTAGCCTTTCTCCTTAGCCTGTAGTTTCAGTACTTCTCTCTCTCCATCCCTCCTTCCTACCATATCATACTCCAGTTATCTGGATTTATTTCCCTAAGCGCTGCCATGGAGCAGCATGCTCTGTGCTTTGGAACATGTTACTCCTCGTTCAGTAGAACAGTTTCCTCACTTTTCTTTGCCTGGCAAACTCTGACACAGCAGTTTTCAACCAAGGGTGGTTTTACCCTCTTGGTATTGTCTGGAGACATTTTTGTTTGTCATAACTTGAACCAGACCTGGGGCTGGTAGTGGAAGTTCTATTGGCATCTAGTGAGTAGAGGCCAGGGATGCTGCCAGATACCTACAGTGCATAGGACAGCCTCCCTCACCAAAGAATTACCTCATCCAGAATGTGAAGAGTGCCAATGTTGAGAAGCTCCGCTCTTATCCATCTTTCAAAAGCAAGTTTAAAGGCATTGCTTCCCTCAGGAAGCTTCTCAGGTATCCCAGAAGAGGTCCGTTGTCCCCACCTCTGCTCTCTCTGAGTGTGGTTCATACTCTTGTTGTACTCCCTCGCCAGCTCCGTGAAAGCAGAGAGTTACTCTCACTCATTTCTGCGTCCCCAGCTTAATGCAGGTGCCTGGGAGGGTCTGAACCCACAGCCTCTGAGCCCACAGAGATCCCCAGGCCTCAAGGCTCACTGGAAGGAGAACACAGGAAGAAGAGTGCATTGGTCAGTCCCTCTCTCAAGAAACCCGGGATTAACACCTTAACAAATGTTTTTTTTCTTTTAGGATAAAAACTATTCTTAACTAATCCTTTTTTTAAAAATTTTTAATTTTATATTGCAGTATAGTTGACTTACAGTGGTGTGTTAGTTTCAGGTGTGTATCAAAGTGATTTAGTTATACATATATCTATTCAGATTCTTTTCCCATATACGTTATTGCAGTAGGTCCTTGTTGATAATCTGTTTTTCTTTTTTTCTTTTATGGAAAGAATTGAGGGAGGCTTCCTAGAGGAGGTGATGATTGAGGTGAGGTCTTATTTATTTATTTATTTATTTATTTTTGGCTGTGTTAGGTCTTCGTTTCTGTGCGAGGACTTTCTCTAGTTGCGGTGACCGGGGGTCACTCTTCATCGTGGTGCACAGGCCTCTCACTGTTGCAGCCTCTCTTGTTGTGGAGCACAGGCTCCAGACGCACAGGCTCAGTAGTTGTGGCACACGGGCTTAGTTGCTCCGCGGCATGTGGGATCTTCCCGGACCAGGGCTCAAACCTGTGTCCCCTGCACTGGCAGGCAGATTCTCAACCACTGCACCACCAGGGAAGCCCCTGATTATCTGTTTTATATATAGTAGTGTGTATATGTTAATTCCAACCACCTAATTTATCCCTACCCCCCACCTTTCCCCTTTGGTAACCATTAGTTTGTTTCTAAGTCTGTGAGTCTGTTTCTGTTTTGTAAATAAGTTCATTTGTGTCATTTTTTTAGATTCCACATATAAGTGATATCATATGATACTTGTCTTTCTCTGACTTACTTCACTTAGTATGATAATCTCTAGGCCCATCCATCTTGCGCAAATGGCATTATTTCATTCTTTTTTATGGCTGAGTAATATTCCATTGTATATATGTACCATTATTCCATTGTATATATGTATCTTTTTTATCCATTCCTCTGTTGATGGATATTTAGGTTGCTTCCATGTCTTGGCTGTTGTAAATAGTGCTGCAGTGAACACTGGGGTGCGTGTATCTTTTCGAAGTATGATTTTCTCTGGATATATACCCAGGAGTGGGATTGCTGGATCATATGGTAGTAGCTCTATTTTTCGTTTTTTAAGGAACCTCCATACTCTTCTCCATAGTGGCTGTACCAAGTTACATTCCCATAAACAGTGTAGGAGGATTCCGTTTTCTCCACACCCTCTCCAGCATTTATTGTTTGTAGACTGTTTTTTTAATTTACTTATTGTATTTATTATTTATTTTTGGCTGCATTGGGCCCTCACTGCTGTGCGCGGGCTCCCTCTAGTTGTGGCAAGCGGGGGCTACTCTTCACTGCGGTGTACGGGCCTCTCATTGCAGTGGCCTCTCCTGTTGCCGAGCACGGCCTCCAGGAGTGTGAGCCTGAGCATTTGTGACACACGGGCTCAGTAGCTGTGGCTCGTGGGCTGCAGAGCGCAGGCTCAGCAGCTGTGGCGCATGGGTTCAGTTGCTCCGTGGCATGTGGGGTCCTCCCAGACCAGGGTTCAAACCCGTGTCCCCTGCATTGGTGGGCAGACTCTCAACCACTGTGCCACCACTCTGCAACCACTGTGTGAAGTCCCTGTTTGTAGACTTTGATGATGGCCATTCTGACTGGCGTGAGGTGATACCTCTTAATAGTTTTGATTTGCATTTCTCTAATAATTAGTGATGTTGAGTATCTTTTCATGTGCTTTTTGGCCATCTGTATGTCTTCTTTGGAGAAATGTCTATTTAGATCTTCCCATTTTTGATTGGGTTTTTTTTCCGATATTGAGCTGCATGAGCTGTTTGTATATTTTGGAGATTAATCCCTTGCCAGTCGCATCGTTTGCAAATACTTTTTCCCATTCTGTGTGTTGTCTTTTTGCTTTGTTTATGGTTTCCTTTACTGTGCAAAAGCTTTTAAGTTCGATTAGTTTCCAATTTGTTTGTTTTGTTTTTATTTTCATTACTCTAGGAGGTGGATCAAAAAAGATATTGCTGCAATTTATGTCAGAGTGTTCTACCTATGTTTTCCTCTAAGAGTTTTATAGTATCCATTCTTACATGTCGGCTTGTGCAGGCTTCCTCGTGGGAGGGACTGGTGCTCGCCCACTGGTGGGTGTCGCTGGGTCTTGTCCCTCTGGCGGGCAGGGCTGTGTCAAGGGTGTGTTTAGAGGGGGCTGTGGGCTGAGGAAGACTTTAAGCAGCCTGTGTGCTGATGGGCGGGGCTGTGTTCCCGCCCTGTTGGTTGTTTGACTGGAGCCATCCCTGTCCTGGAGCCTGTGGGCTGTTGGGTGGGGTCAGGTCTTGGCATCAAAATGGTGGCCTCCAGGACAGTTCACGCCAATGAGTACTCTCCAGTACCTCTGCCACCAGTGTCCTTGACCCCGCTGTGAGCCACAGCTGCCCCCCGCCCCCCCCCCCGCACTTCCCCAGGAGACCCTCCAAGATCAGCAGGTAGGTCTGGCCCAGGCTCCTATGAGGTCAGTGCTTTTTCCCCTGGGTCCTGGTGCACACAAGACCCTGTGTCCGCCTTCCAAGAGTGGCATTTCTTTTTCTCCCAGTCCTGTCGAGTTCCTGCAATCAAGCCCACTGCCCTTCAAAGCCAAATGCTCTGGGGATTCCTCCTCCTGATGCCAGACCCCCAGACTGAAGAGCCTTTTGTGGGGCTCAGAACTCTCACTCCTGTGGGAGAACCTCTGTGATGTAATTATTTTCCAGTCTGTGAGTTGCCCACTCAGTGGATGTGGGATTTAATTGTATTTCGAATGCACCCCTCCAACCATCTTGTTGTGGCTTCTTCTTTGTCTTTAGAAGTAGAATATCTTTTTTGGTAGGTTCCAGTCCTTTTTTGTCGATGGTTGTTCAGCAGTTAGTTGTTTGTTTTGTGTGTGTGTGTGTGTGTGTGGTATGCGGGCCTCTCACTGTTGCGGCCTCTCTCGTTGTGGAGCACAGGCTCCGGACGCGCAGGCTCAGTGGCCATGGCTCACGGGCCCAGCCGCCCCGCGGCATGTGGGATCCTCCCGGACCGGGGCACGAACCCGTGTCCCCTGCACCGGCAGGCGGACTCTCAACCACTGCGCCCCCAGGGAAGCCCAACAGTTAGTTGTTTTGGTGTTTTTGTGAGAGGAGGTGAGCTCAGGTCCTTCTCCTCCACCATCTTGTTCTCATGTCCCCTTCTAGTCTTTAGAATGAAGATCACTAGATTAGGAATGATGTGACCTTCATTTCAACTCCAGTCCTGTTACATGCTTGTTCTGTGACTTCAGCCAGGCCACTCAGTCCTTTGGATCTGATGTTCCCTTGTCTACTCCAAGGCCCAGCAGAGGCAGAGGCAGAGGATGGCACCCAGACATCAAGTGAAGGAGGCTCACCTGCTTACATGATAAGCGCAAGGATGAATTTCCAAAGTTCTGTTTTCTGTGATGAGGCAGATCAGATAGTAAAGCTGTGAAAGACTTGAGGAGCATGGCAGGATGAAAGCTTTAGACTTTGCCTAGCTAAGGCTTTAGACCAGGTTAGACTAATCGTTTTTCTCCCCCTTTAGAGTCTACTCTTATTCAGGTCCATGGTTCCAGTGGAGCCCAACTGAATGCCAAGGATCCTCTGCCCCCCATAGCCTCCCAAGAGGAAGTAGAAGCTACTAAGAATCATGTTCTTGAGACCTTCTATCCCATATCTCCCACTGTGGGTCTTCAGGAATGCAATGTTTATGATGTGAACGATGACACAGGTAAGTATCAAAGCCTTTGACTTTAGGCAGTGTGCAGATGAGGGACAAGCTTTCTCCAAAGAGAAAGGAAACACTGAGTACTTAGTATCTGCTAGGCACCTCATGTGCATTTTCTCCTAAGAGCCGTGTAGCAGCCCTGTGAGATAGGTACCAGTAAACCCCATTTTATAGGCAAGGAAACTGAGACTCAGGGAGGTTTGGATTGGCTCAAAGGCTGACTTTACTTTTGACCCCTGAGAAGTAATTCTGTTACATCAGTTGTAATGGGTAGCTTGAGGGGCTTTTGACCAGGCATCAGGTGTTTCCTTTATTCATAGTTCCCTTGAAAGGCACCCCCTCTCTGTGTACCCTGTAAACTCTGCCAACCTCCTGCTAGGATGGAGGAAGCCCCACAGTCCTTGAATGAGGCTCTTCATCCCACCTCCGTCAAACAAAGCACCACCACCTCCCCAGCGAGCCAAGGCAGAAACTAGGGAGTCAGGCTGCGCAGGCCTGCAGTTCCTGCCATCCACTCAGTCATTAAGGTAGCACCTTTCTCCTTAACCTCTCTCCATTTCCACAGCTACACCTCAGTCAGTCCCTACTGTCTCTCATCCAGCCTATTACCACAACCTCTCGACAGGTTAGTCTGACCCAGGCTGTTTTCCTCTCTGGTCCCTCTAGTTCACAGTTCCAGAGTAGCCTTTTGTTTGTTTGTTTTATAAATTTATTTATTTATTTTTGGCTGCATTGAGTCTTCGTTGCTGCACGCGGGCTTTCTCTAGTTGTGGAGAGTGGGGGCTACTCTTCGTTGCAGTGGCTTCTCTTGTTGCAGAGCACGGGCACTAGGGCGTGTGGGCTTCAGTAGTTGTGGCACACAGGCTCAGTAGTTGTGGCTTGCAGGCTCTAGAGCGCAGGCTCAGTAGTTGTGGCTCACGGGCTTAGTTGCTCCGTGGCATGTGGGATCTTCCCGGACCAGGGATCGAACCCGTGTCTCCCCTGCATTGGCAGGCGGATTCTCAACCACTGTGCCACCAGGGAAGCCCCAGAGTAGTCTTTATAGAACACAGATTTAATTCCGTTGCTCTCCATGCCCACCTCCCCATTGCCTGTTGGATAAAGTTTGAACTCCTTAGCTTATCACATGAAGGCCTTCACATCTGACCTCTGTGCCTCTCTCCAGCCTCATCTTTGTCTCCTCCCCCACAAGCCCCCTGTATTCCAACTGTGGCTTTTCTCACCACCATTCTTTGGCACTTCCTTTTCCCTCTGCCTGCACTTTTGACCATTCACCTCTTTTTGTCTTCGTTTAATGACTACTCATCTGTCACAATTCATCTTAGGACTCACTTCTTCCCAGAAATGCTCTGCAACCTCGCAGTCTGGTCCGGGGCCTTTCGTCTGTCCTCACACAGCCCCCTGGCTTCCCTCGTGTCTTGACATGTCCCTCTGTGTGGGTGTGATCAGTTTTCCTGTCTGTCTCCCCTCTAGACTTGGTGAGCCCCTCAAAGGCAGTGCAGGCACCACGTGGGCTCTGTTCCTGGTTCCTGTGTTAGAGCTTGGCAGAGAGTGAGTGCTGAGTGTTGGGTACTCACACGTGCGGAGGAACTGAGGCAGACAGGAAAGTCATGTCTCTTTTTCTTAAGTAGTGCTCTCCTCTGGGATTTTCAGAGCCCACACTTTCCCAGCCTCTTTCTGCCCCTGTTTCACCCACTTTCGCTAATCCAGGTCAGTCATTCTAGAAGCCCCCAGCCTCCGAGGGTTTGCTCATGGCCATGTAGGGGAAGCAGTGGTGACCTGGCAGGGTTGTGGGTGAGATGAACAAGTGCTGAACTTTGATGCTCAGCATAGTGTTGTGAGGTATGAGGCAAGTCATTTGTTACTAATAATCAAGTATTGAATTTTGCAAGTGTTGTGCTTTTTAAAAAAATAATTACCATAGATTTCAGGTTATCCTTCTAATATCACTGTCATCTGTGTGCTTGAATGAGCGAGAAAGGGGTGGAGTTAGAGCTAGCCTGCAAGAATCACCTGGAACAGGTTGGCAAACATTTTCTGTAAAGAACCAAATGGTATTTTAGGTTTTGCAAGCCACGTATGGTCTCTGCCACAGCTACGTAATAGACATATGTAAATGAGTGGGTGTGGGTGTGCTCCAGTAAAAATTTTATTTTCAAAAACGGGCCAGATTAGGCCGGCAGGTTGACATTTGCCCGCCCCTGAGCTATAGTGATAATATCTACCTCTACTGAGTCTCTGTCGTGCCTGGCACTAAGCTGAGGTCGGGTGACTTTCCTGAGGCTTTGGGGCAGGCTGATTAATCTTTTCTACCCCTCTACATGATGGCATGTCTTGCAGGATTCCGGGAGGGTTATCCTTACCCATATCCCCATACCTTGTATTTGCTGGAGTCAGCCAATTTACGACCACACCGCTTTCAACCAGATCAGCTGCGGGCCAAGATGATCCTGTTTGCCTTTGGCAATGCCCTGGCTCAGGCTCGGCTCCTCTATGGGGTACGTATGTGGAGAAGACCACCGAGCTGCCTTACATTGTGTTGGTTTCCTGCCTTACACTACTCAAAGGAAAGGGGGCATGGAGGGATTTATTTTTTTGCTTGACTGAGGAGTTTTAGGGAGAGGCACTTCCACTCACCCTACAGAGATGAGCTGCCATCTGCTGGGGGCCTACGATGTGCTTGTCTTTAACATAAGATGCCTCATTTTTTGTATCACAATAACCCACAAAGTTTCATTGCGATCTCCATTTTTCAGATTATGCCTCTGAATCCCAGGGAGGCTTGTCCAGAATTACACAGCAGTAAGTGGTGGAGAAAGGATTGGGACTAGGTAGACCCAACTCCTAAGGCTTCAGCTGTCTGCTCCAGCACACTGCCTCTGTTCTGTACTGTTGGAGCCCAGAGCACAAGGCTCTATCGGGCAGGCAGGAGGAAGTGAAGCAGGAGATGGCCCTGCCCGCCCACTCAGGACAGGTTCTGAGGACCCAAGATACCACTTGGATGGTAGCCCTTAGATTCTAAGAGGAGGTCTCAGGGACCTAGATGTTATAGAATGCAGACTGAGTGGTTGTCACACAGTGCTGTCCCATGATTGGAGGAAAGCCTGGCGGGGGAGCAAAGGCCTCCAGGAAGGGGATGACTTTTTGTGTGTGTGTTGTGGGGCGAGAGGGGAGGGATGATGTTGAGGGCTGCTGTCGGGCTCCCAGGTATTGGTTAGAGCCTAAGGCCCTCCTGGAGGAGTGATGAACTTCAGAATGTTCTGTTTCCCATCTTACTTGGTCTCAGTGGGGTTGGTACAGTGTGGTTAGCCTAATGCGATAGAGAGTAGTATGGACCTTGCCTGTGTTGAGCATCTGCTACGTGCCAAACATTTAGTTAGGGCTCTTTACAGCAGTGGTTCTCAAAATATGGTCGTGGGTTAGCAGCATGAACATCATCTGGGGACTTGCTGGAAATGCAGCTTCTCAGACCCATCCCAGACATCCTGCATCAGAAGCTCTGGGGGTGGGGCCTGGCAGTCTCTTTTAACAAGCCCTCCAGGTGATGCTGGTACAAGCTCAGATTTGAAAACCACTCCACTAAAATTTGAGAACCATTATTTAATCCTTGTAGCAACCCCCCACCCCGTGGCAGATACTATTAGCTTCATTTTAGAGATGAAGAAACTGAAGCTCAGGGAGGCTCAGTAACTTCCCCAAGGTCACACAGCTAAGAGATTAGCAGCTGTCACATCTTTATGTGACCTTCTTGTGTCTTTCCAGTCTTTGGGAGGTTATCTTAATTCCCATTCTCTGACATACTTTCTGAAGGCTCTGGAAGGTTTGGTAACTTGCCCAGGATCCCACAGCTAATGAGTAGGGAAGCAAGCATTGGAGCCCTGATCTTTCCAGCCTCGGAGGACATGCTGCCTCCTGACTCTGGGCAAGGATAGGGAGGCAGAGATAGTCACATGCCAGGTTCCAGGCCTGCAGGCTCATTGTAGCTTCTGTGCCAGCAGAGCATGGGTAGCATTGCTGTCACTAATTGCCACCCAGTTGGGTAGGAGAGGAGGCCTCCCCCAACCCCTCCAGGTACAAATTATTCCTGGGGATGTGAAGTTGAGCAATTACGGGAAGAGCCTCTGTGTAAAAGGTAAAATTGCTGAGAAATTTATGTACTACCTGCAGTTTTATTGATCTGTAGAGGGAGATAAGAGTCAATACAGAATTCTCAGCTAACACTTAGAGGTACTTTTCTTTTTTATTTCTCATGCAGCTAAAAACAGGTATTTCTAAGGCCAACAGTCCCAGTGTGGCCTACACTGAGGTCTGACATTAGCTATTCCTAATGTCAGATTCAGCCCTGGAGCAATGAATGTAGGCAGCATCTTTGAATCAAGGATGCTTTGCTTCATGGGGCCTGCCTATTGAATCTTTGTCCAGTGGATAGCAGTCACCACACTGGATTCCTGCAGGCTCAGTAGGGTGAACATACGATTTGTCATCCAGACTGGTATGCTTTTGAGAATGGCAGAGGAGCTACTATCAGATACAATGGGACACTAGGTGTAGACCAGAACAGTAAGATTCCAAGTGATTTAATAGCCTGGGGTCTGATCCTGGGTAACCTTGAGCAAATTATACCACCTCTCTGAACCTCAGGTTCCTCATCTGTTAAGTGGGTATATACCACTGGATTTTTGAGATTAGAGGTGACTTTATATAAAACTGGTGTGATACCTGGTACATGAGAGGCCTTCAGTAAATGGTTGCTAGTAGTATTACTGTTACCAAGTGGCACTAATTGAAAGAGGTGATTGCTGACTGGTGGAATCCTGGGGCCGACACAGCTGGAGTGGACACTCAGGAATCTGACACATACTCAGAGTTGCACTGAGGGGCTGAAGCTCGGGTGAGGTGCCTGCCAGTGGGCTTAGGGCATTCCAGATGCCCAGCGCTGAGGAGTAGAGTAAGGCAGATGGAAAGTGTGACTGGTCTAGCACCAGCCATTGTAGGTGCTGATGCCACACATCGTTGTGACTTCAGATGAGTCACTGCCTCACCCCGTCTGTTTCCTCAACTGTCAAATGGAGTGAGAACTGAATGAGATTATATATATTATGTGAATTGACCCTCCAGGTTAACATTTGATAGACGTCACTGTTGTCACCATCAGGTTACGGCCATGAGTTTGAGGGGTTCGCCGTCATTAACCTCCCAGCTCATCCTTCTGTGCAGCTTGCCTGGCAATCACCTCTCAGTGGCAGGAATTAGTACTTTAATGTGCTCAAGTTGAAGAGCAGGTACCCCGGGGCCACGAGGCATCTGAGGCCAGGCAGAGCCAGGCTGGGTGCGGGCGAGAAGGCCTGGCCCTGGACAGTGCCCTCAACTCCGCATTCTCTTTTCAGTGTCCTGCGGGGGGAACCACTAAAGAGGGGTGGGTTTATTTCAAAGACCAGAACTAGAAATTGCCTGGTTTGTGCTGCTCCTTTCACCCCACCATTTCTGATTTGATTTACTTGTCCTCTTTTCCTCTTAGAACGACACTAAGGTTTTGGAGCAGCCAGTAGTCGTGCAAAGTGTGGGCACTGATGGACGTGTCTTCCAGTTCCTGGTGCTACAGCTGAACACCACAGATCTGGCCTCTGATGAGGGTGTCAAGAATCTAGTCTGGATAGACTCGGATCAGCTCCTCTATGAGCATTTTTGGTGTCTCCCGGTGGTCAGAAGGAAGGCAGTTGTGGTAAGTCCAGCCGCCTCTGGCCTGGTGATGGGCCCAGGGCCAGGACTCACCCTCCCCAGAGTGAGCCTGGCTTGGGGTTGACGGGATGCTTGTGAGTGGGGCCCCGGCTTTAGGGTCTTCATGCTCAGGACCTCTGCCTGGAGGGATACTTCAGCCCTGCCCATTACCTAAAACAGTGCCTTCCACCCTGGGCCCCAGCCCGCTCTTCACCTCACCTCCCGTGCTCCCCAGTGCCCACCATGCCCAGCTCCTTGTAGCTGTCCAGTACGCGCCGCTGCCTGAGTAGCTCAGGATCCCAGTAGGTGCTGTTCCCTTTACAGAGGAGGCTGCTTCCTTCTTGCTCCCTCCTCCCTCTCCCCCACCCAACCTCCCCCATTTCTCTGTCATCTGCTTGTCCTCTAATTGTCATTCCAGGTTTAGCATAAAGACCCACCATCCCAATCCCAGCCTTGCTTAAGTACCTTGGATGGGTTCCCATAGCCCCTGGGTCCCCCCAATCACAGCGCAGTCACGCTGCTGTTCTATAGTTATCTGTTTATGTGTTCTTCTCCTCTGCTAAACCGAGCACTGATTTCCTCAAAGGCTGAGTCCATGAATGATGCGTTCATTTCATTCCTCCATGGCGTTGTCGCTCACTGCTGCACCTTCAGTGCTCAGCTGACAGAGAGCAGGCCTGTGTTCTGTGTAGTGGGCAGTGGCAGTATCTAAATAGCATCATAATGTAGTATCAGGCAGTGATAAGCACTCTGAAGAGACAAAACAGGACTGGGGGATGAGACAGAACAGAGTGGGGTGCTGCTGGATCTGTGGCTGCCGAGCCATGTCCCACACAGGGCCTCAGTAGATTTGTTGAAATGTAGTTGTTGAGCCTTTGAACATTATCTGTATGTTAGTGGAATGATGAGTTCTCCAGTGTCTGTCAGTATTGTCTACCCTTGAAATGCCTACTGGTCTGGTCCCTTCTCTTTGGCCCCAGACACCATTCATTGTCCCTCACCTGTGCGGCCACACCAGCCTCCTCCGCGTCCCTCTGCTCTTAGTTGTGCTCTCCCTCTCCCCTTCACGTCTTCAGGTCCTCTTCTTTCAGCCTCTTCCTTCCAAAGTAGTGGCTTAGTGCCAGGCCTGTGCTGGTGTGGTCACGTGACTCCTCCTTACCTGTCTCTTCCCGCACCCACCCCACCTCCACCATCACGGACCCTGGGCTCCAGCCTCACCCTAGCTCTTCCCACCTTCATTTGTGCCTCCGGACCAGTGCATATACTGGCCTCTTTGAAGTCTCCTTTTTTCTTTCTGGCCCATTCTGTTGTACTTGCCCTTTAAGACTCATTCATACATGCTCTCTTCCATGTATGGAAGTCAATGTGTTAGTTATTTTCTCCCCTGTTTTCTTAGCATCTTTTTCCTACTTCAATTATGAGGCCCATCACCTTGTATTATCACTATTGCAAACCTGGCTGGAAGCTCCTTGAAGGTGGGAGCCAGATTCAAGTCATTATTGGGTTTCCAGCACTGGGCACAGCTCTGATACAGAGAAGGTGCCTGATAAATGTGTGTGGAAGGAGTGAGGGATTATTGTCCCTGGCAATTAAAAGGGGCAACAGAACATTTGTTTGTGGTGGTTGAGGTGAGCAGGATTAGGGATCAGGGCAATGTCAACAGACGATTTGGCTGAAAGGTTCTGGGATGCTTTGTATCCTCCTCGCTAGTCCAGCGCCCCCGGCATCTCTTGGCAGCAGCTCCCCAGCGCTCCTCCTTGGTCGTGAGAGAAAGAAACAGTTATTATCCAGGCACTTAGGATTTGCATGAAACCTACCTTTGTTTTAATTGCTGCCATTAAACCTAGTAGCAGGATCCTAATGGGCTGTGTTCTTTCCAGGAACCTGTTGGGCCGACTGGTTTCCAGCCAGAGACATTCAGGAAGTTTTTAGCTCTGTATTTGCACGGTGCTGTGTGAGTCAAGGACCGTTCTGAGGCCTGGAGCTCCCTGTACCCCTCTCCCCCTGAGGGTCCTGCGGCCTGGGTGGTGCCTGGGGCCTGCTCGGAGCCCAGTGCTCCTCTGGCTGGTGGTCTCACTGACAATAAAGAGCCTTCTGGTGCACTGGAGCCTGTGCTTGTTGTGGGGGTGCCATCGGGGGGGGGCACCCACAGATGCGTGCGGGCCCTTGCCATGAGCCTGCCTCCGCACAGGTGCTGGCCCTGGAGCCTGACCTACCCCAGCTTTGTCCGTGACCCATCTTGTGACTTTAAATAAGAATCTTCATCTCTCTGAGTTTCAGTTTCTTCATCTGAAACTTGAGGCTAATGTGACCTACACTGTTTGCTTCATATTAGGTGTTCTGTGATGGTCGCTAGGTTCTATGGCATTACTTAAATTGTGGACACATTCCACAATGACTGCAGAAGATCTGAATAGAATATTCAGTGTAAATTTCTCACTAGTACCTTGGTTAATGGACTGAGTACATCCCTGGTTCAGCTGGCCTCTGTTCAGATAGCATCAAGTCCTGCTCTGGGCCAGGCAGCTTATACACAGCATCTTGTTCAGTCCTCACAAAACCCTTGCAAGGTAAATGTTTCCATATTCAAGAGAAGTGTTGAATTCCTACTGTGTGCCGGGCAGCATTCTGGGCCCTGTAGATGAGGAGGTGCAGATAGTGTAAGGAATTGCTGAAGGTCACGCAGCTGGTGTTGTAGGTCGACTCCCCTAGGAAACCCGGAGATGGAGATTTGCAGGTGAAAGCTTGGGGAGAGCCTTGAGGGTCAGCACGTGCGGGTGGAGGAGGGACTGAGCTCAGTGAGTTTGCACCTGAGGCCTTGGCTGGTTCCTGGCTCCGTGGGCCCCCTGGAACAGAGTTGTCCTCATGGAGCCGAGGTGCTGAGCCTTTCTACAAACACCAGTGACTTGTCAGCAGTCACTGGATAACACTGCTCCCAATTCGGGAGAGACCTCGGGTGAGGTGGCTTTGTTGGGCTGAGTGCGATTCCCGAGGGACTTTACTGAGAGCAGGCAGCCAGGACACTTCCTGCTGTGGGAGGATCACTCTGAAGAGGGGTCCGGGAGCCCATGTCACCTCCATCCATAACAGTGCTGTTTCCAGCCCCGTGTCCCTGACTCCAGGTTGTACTCCTTCCACTTTACAAGGTACCTTTTAGGCTGGGCAGGGCAGGGTTTACCGGGAAAAGGACAGATTGGGCTGGTGGTGGTGTGTGTGAAGGGGTTACTGGGGAAGGCGGCGGGTGTGCAAAAGCAGGGGGGCGAGAAAGATCCTGGAGCACTGGGGAGTGGTTGGAAATGGGGAGCGCAGGGAGGGTGGGGGTGAGGCTGGAGGGGCAGCTCTCAAGGGCCTTGAATGCTGGCGCTTCAGGCTTCCCCAGATAAAATTTGTCCCCCACCCAAGGCAACTCTGGTCCTTTTCCCCAAGGGTAATCACAGCTTAGAGTTTCTCGTGTAGCGCCATTAAAATGTATATGTATAATAAGGATGTATATATGTACATTGCTTAGTGTCATCCTATTTATAGACCATTCTGCACCTTCCTTTTTCCACCTAATACCTTGGCATCGCAGGATCTTGCCCCATCAGCACATATGAGCTATATTGTTTTTTTGAGCAGCTGCATTAATACCTGTCGATGGACATTCGAGTTATTTCTAGTTGTTAGCTATTACAAATAATGCTGCAGCGAGCATCCTTGTTCACGTATCTTAGAGTACTTCTGCCAGCGCAGCCATTGGATAAATTCCTAAGCAGAATTGCTGAGTCAAAGGGATTTTTTTAAAGAACACTCTGTGGGCGTGTGGAGGGCGAGTTGGCAGGGCGACTGTACCGAGTAGAGCTGGAGGCCACTGCGGTCATTCTCGGGTGAGTGGTGGTGGTGGCTTGAAGCCAGGCTGAGGGGGCGGAAGCCCCCTTGCTACTGGTGGGAGAATGGGGAGTGAGAGGGCGAAGCCAGCCTGGGTCTTGAGCGTGTGGGTCAGAGGCTGCAAGTAAGTGGGCCGTCAGCAGGTGACCTTGCAGCTTGAGAACTGCCCTGATAGGGTGCCAGTGTTACAGGGCAGGCCTGGGTGCTCATCCCAGCCCCTGGAGTGAGGACAGCCCTAGTGGTTGGCCTTCGTCTGTCCTCTTGGACCTTGCAGCTAAGCTGTGGAGCTTGGCACCCTCCGCTCTCTCCCTTCAAGCACCTTGCAGCTGGTCTGCAAAGTGAGGCAGGCAGGACTGGCGTTTCTATCCTCCCCATGCAGGTGAGGAGACTGCGGCTCAGACACCACGTGGTGTATTGTGAAGAACTGGGAAGTTCATATGTGATGACAGCTGCTTCCTCCATAGAGTTGTGCCTACCTCCCCAAATCCCAAACGCCCACCTACCTCATCCTCCCCACCCTCTTACCTTCCTCGTTAAACACAGGGAGGGAGGAAATACAGGATGATTTTCAGGCCCTATTTGGCCTTAGACTTGAGAACAGAGTACTCACCTAGTCAGAGCCAGTCTGGGAGAAGGAAGCAGGAGGACTGTGTGAGGAGGGTGGACGGGGATGTCCCACTATTAGTATAAAAGTCGCCCTATAGGGACTTGGACTTTTAAGCAACAGGCATTTGGAACCAAAATTTTGACACTGGCATTATGAGCACGTGTGAACGTGCTCTCATTTGGTCATGTATTTAAGTGTCATGTTGATCCATTAGAAAGCTCAATTCATTTCTGGCAGGCATCAGTGGACTGGGGAACGCCATTTCCAAGAGTCTCCTATATTCTACCTTCCACTCAGATCCTGAGTTTCCTCATCTGCAGAGTGGGAATAAAGCACCTCCCTTTCAGGTTTTCCCTACTTTGGGATTAACAGGCTGCATTTGACCAGGAGGTTTCAAGTAGATGGGTCTAGAGGTTTTCAGAAGCTCCGTGAAAAGGTGGGATTACTTCGGGGGGCCCTTTAGGCCGTCTCTGTCCTCTCCCAAGGCTGACTCAGGCTGGATGTAGGGCAGGTGCTCGCCAGAGGCTCTGTGACTTGCTGGGCTCTGTCCTTCAGCAGCAGGCCTGAGACTGGCGTAGGAGCAGGCCAGGGTCACCTCAGGCTTTAGACAGCATCTCCCTGCTTCCTCTTTTGTGGCGGGACAAAGTCCCTTAAAGTGTGTATGTGACCTGGGTGTCTCATACCATCTTCCCTTTAACATGAATACACAAATCACTGTGACTTATGGGGCCTACCTGCTTGGCTGCTGGAAGACCACCCTGTTATAGGGACTCTCTCCCCAGAGATGTCTGGGAACCTGCAGAGAATCCCAGTGTCCACTCCTCAGCTCAGGATGATAAGCTCTCAGCCACTTGGTTCGTTCCACGGGTGTCTGTGAGCATCTAGTATGGGTTAGGCATGAGGCAAGGCCCCAGGTAGAGAGCATGGAGCAAAACAAGGTCCCTACTGTCATGGAGTTTACATTCCAACGTGGGGAGACGGTGCAGAAAGGAAGGTATGTCAGAGGATCCGAAGGCAAGACTCTGAGACGGAGAGTTGTGGCGGCAGGCTTACTGGGGCACACTCCCCAGAGACCCATGAGCAAGGGAGGAGGGCGTGACTGGGCAGGGGGAGCTGAGACCCCCGCGGGTCCTCTAGAGAGCTCAGTACCGGGTGGCCCTTCAGAGCCATCCCAAATCGAGGCCAAGTGGTCCCACGTCAGCCATTGGCCACTGGCCACCGCCTGGGAGGAGGTGAAACCTTGGGTGAGGCAGTCCCCTGGGGACCAGGGCAGCACCCAGGAAGGGACACCGAGCCACCAGCAGCTGGGGACGGGGTGTGTTGGCCCTTACCTCACAGGGTGAGGCCTCTGTGAGAAGGTAGTGTTTGAGTAGAGGCTGAACGAAGTGTGGGGCAGGCTGGGAAGGCGCTGGGGAAAACGCGACCGCTCTGAGATGGGCGTGCGGTTGGTGTGTTTGTGGAGTAGCGAGGAGGCAGGGAGGCCCTGCTGGAGCACTGGCTCTGCCACCAGAACCCCACCCCGAACCCAGCCTGCAACCGCCAGCCCGCCCTTCTCTGCAGAGCTCGCAGAACCGGGCCTGGGGTGGTCTTCGGCAGAAGGGATACGAGTCACATCAGCAGAGTCTATGGAGATCTCTCGTAGAGGTCATGGAACAGCTGAAAAGCTGGGAGGGACTTAGAAGTCAGAGTGAGCTGGTTCTGACCCCATTTCTGCTCCTGAGAAGGGGTTTGTTTATCTTTCCCTCTGCCCTCCACCTGAGAGCCCGGAAACCAACGCCCCCTTGCCCAACACAGGTAGCCCCCTCTTCTTCCCCTCCCCACTGGCTCGCACACTTCCAGCGATGCGGAACTTATTACCTCTCGAAGCAGCCTCTCACTGTGGCTGCTAAGCATTCTCGCACTCGGGAGGAATGTCCTCCTTTAGCTTCAGTTCCGGGGTCCCAGCTCTGACTGCTGGGGCCTCACACCCCATCTGCTTTCTGAGCCAGGGGAGATTTGAAGCTGGGAATAATAGGCCTCAAAGCCAAATAGCCCAGTGTCTACCTCCCACTGAGCCTCTAAGCCGTTTCTCAATCCACAGCGTACCTCAGCCACCTGCTCCAGGCTGTATCACAGAGCAGGGACCCAGTGCTTCAGCTGGGCTGAGGATGGCAGGGTGGAGTGAGGCCAGCCTCTCCCCTGTTCTGGACACTGCTTTGGCTGCTGCCACCTGAGATCCTCAGTCTATCCCATGCCAGATGACCTGGCCATGTCTCCTCAAACCCACAGCCTGTATCCAGGGGGCGGGCTTGTTGCCCCGGGCAAGAGTCTAGCCTGTCAGGAGCAGCTAGCCCCGCCCAGCTTTCTGTCACCCACCCCACAAAACACATCTGTCTCCTCATCCTCAGCTGGGCTGATGGAATCCAAGAATAGGCTAGAATTGGGGACTGAGCCCTGAGGTTCCCCACTACAGACCTCTAGGGGATCCAGCAATTCAGCTCCTTTTATAAGTCCCTAGTGTGTGCCAGGCCTTGTGCTGGGAGCCAGAGATACAGAATGAGACATGGTCCTCCAGGAGTTCCCAGCTGGCGGGTGGGCAGTGACAGAGTAGTCAGTCTCCTTTGGATCTGCTGAAGCCATAAAGGCCACCTCTTTCCCCACACCTGAGTACCTCCCCACAGGTGACAGCATGCAGTGGGGAGGAGTGCAGAAGTGACTGTACTCAGCAGGCATCCACTCACTCTGTGAACACTCCCTGAACACCTACTGGGTGCCAGGCCTCGTGCTGGGTCACTCACTCTGGGGACAAACACTCAGGCATGGTCCCAGGCTTCGAGGAACTCCCAGTCTGATGGGGGAGGCAGACGTTGAACCATTACAGCATAGGGGTCGTGGGGGCTCAAAGAAAGCCTTCACCTCAGCCTACAAGGCTTCCAGAAAGGCGGCCCACGTAAGCTGGGTTCTAAAGGGCAAGTAGGACAGGCGTGCCGAGAGGGAAGAGCAGGAACAAAGGCCCCAGTGGGCAGCGATCCCTAAGGAGTTCCGCATCACTGGAGCATGCAGTGCTGAGGGTTGAGAACGAGCAGGAGAGGCCCGCAGGGCCTGAATGAGGCGAGGAGCGCGCCCCGGATCCCAGGCCGTGTGCGGCACTCTCCTCTCTGCAGCTTTCTTCCCGTGGTATCCGGGCACCTCACTCTCCTCACTGCCTCCTTTGCTAGTTCTTCCTGTTTCCCAGGGCCCTGGGCCCTTCTCCGTTCACTCTGCAGATGAGCTCAGTCTCATGGCTTTCAAGAGCATCTGAAGGCCAACAACTCCCCATGTCTCTAGCCGGGACCTGCCTGCTTGACTTCTTTACCTGGATGTTGAACAAGTGTCACCTCAACCTGCTCTTCCCGCAGCCCCCCTCACCTCGGTGACGGGCATCGCCAGCCTCCCACAGCCGTTTTGTTCCCCGCTGTATCCCTAGTGTTAGGACAGTCCTGGCATGTAACAGGCGCCCCATAAATATGTGAAGGGATGGATGGAAGAGTTTAAGGATGCTCAGGAGTGAGTGAGTGAGTTAGATCTTTGTGGGATTGGAAGGGCTGAGATGGAGGCAGGAAACCAAGCTGGTAGCTGAATGTCCAGGTAACAGATGCCAAAGACTGGGGCTCCATAGACACCTGCGAATGGAGAGGAGAGTGCCAGCACAGGGCAGGATGGACCCTCTTTCAGCACCCCGTCGCCTGGTCTGGTCTTCTGTTTCCAGCGCTCCCGCCCAGTGAGCCCAGGGAAGCTCCAGCTCCACTCAGTTCAGGGCAGAGCCCTCACAGAAGCCTGGGATGTACTCTGGGCTCAGGCCCCTGGAGTCTGTGGAATCCTCAAGGGACAGCAGAGGCTGGGAGTCAGAGATTACCCAGGGTCACCCAGGGCATCAGGCTGAATGGCCCCAGCTGAGCCCAAACTGGAGTCCTGCTCTGGCTCTGTGCCTTGGTAGTTGCTGACCCACCCCTTCCAAGCCCCCTCCACACACACCTGTCCCCTGCCCCAGGCAGGCCCTGCCGGCATCAGCTAGTTTGCCTCAAGGCTCTCCTTTTCTGGATCCAGGGAGGGGTGCCCAGCCAGGAAGGACAGGGCCCTCACTTTGACCCCCAGGCTGGCTGGCCTCTAGAATTAGGCACTTGTGGGTAGTGATGAGTAGTAGGAAAGCAGCTGCTGAGCTGGGGCCTTTGGCCTGGCTTGTCCACTCCTGCCCAGGTTTCAGTGATGGGCTAAAGCCCTCCTCTGTGAAAGCATAGGAATGACACCCACCTTCTGCCTCTCACTCCGAGACCCTCATCCTGGCTGCAGAACCTGGATCTGGCCCGGCCCTGCTCTCAGTCAGGCCTGGACAGGGCAGGGTGGTGAAAACACTGGGGGGAACAGGAGCCTGTCCTCTCCTCAAAGACCTCTTGCTGAGAAGGCCAACCCCAAACCAGCCCTCATCAGGGCCATGAGTGTGGCAAAGGCAACTCTGGGGGTGCTGGGGGGAATCACAGGCTGAGGGGTGTGTTAGGGTGCCTGGTGTTCGAACCCCGCGCCCAGCAGAGGTGGGCAGTGAGGCACACAGCAGGCTCTCATTACAGGCTGGGGGCCCTTTCCTTCCTCTCTGCAGGGGCCCCTGTGACCTGGGCTCCCTTCTCCAGGCCACTGCTCCCACCTGCGCCTGAGGCCTGCTCTGGGGAGCACAAGGGCAGCGAGGGTATGGAGTGGGTGCTTGCCCGTCATCTCCACCTTCTTTGCTCAGCACTGGGGCTGGCACGTGGCAGATGCTCAGTGCTGGTGAAGAAACACCTCTTCAGGACTGTCAGTGCAGGTCAGTAACAGCCTGCGTCTCCTCATCTGTCCAACAGTGATGTTTTCCCAGTAGTTCAAAGACGTCTGTGCTGAGGAAGAGCCTAGGAAGCCTTATTCCCCGATGAGGACGGAAGGACAAATGGAATTTTCTAGGCCCTCCCAGCTACTCCTCATACCCATTTAGATGCTCTCCAAAAGAGTAGTACCACCAACAGCTAACACTGCTGCTCTTACTACTTAAAAGGCACTGTTCTAAACACTTTACAAATGTCAACTTATCCTCACAACCACCACATGACAGGTAAACCATTATCCCCATTTTATAGATGAGGAAACTGAGGACAGAGGTTATGAACTAACTAACTTGCTCAGGGCCACACAGATCCTGCAGGATCTGAAACTGGTCCCTTCAGACTTCGTAAAGGCGGGCTAAAGCCACACTTTGCTCAGACATCGTGTGTTTCCCTCCCCTCCTGCTGCGGGCCTGGCCCCAGAGCTCCAGGGAGGCAGAAAGTTCTACTTTCTAAATGTTGTTCAAATCAGCATCCACAGCTGCTGACTTGGTGGGCTTGCAGTAGTTCTTGCCTAGACAGCAGCTGGGACTGGGTCTCCCCAAATCTGTCCAGCCCCACCCAACCATCTTCCAGGATGTGGCCTGCACCGTTTTCAAACATTCAAGTCAAACTGTGCCACTCTCCAAATCTTTCAAGGGCTCCCTGTTGCCTTGGAGGTGAAAAAATAAAACTCAATGCCCCTGTGGCCCGGCACCCTAGGACCTGTGAAGCAAATTCTACCTGAAGGGAGAAAGCAGGGCATGGCTGCAGCCCATGGGGCCAGCCTAGCCGATGCTGACTCTCCACTGAAAACAGCACACCGGGAACCTTATCCAGAAAAATATACTCTGGCAAACCAGAATGCGTTTGTGAGATGAGAAACCGCACTGCCTTTTAGAATGTCCCCGAATATTTGAAGTGAGACAATGTCCTCCCAACCATCTTCCCCAACTCTCCACAGAAGATTAACATGCCCAGGAAAAGAAGGCCGACTCCTGAAACAGCACAAACCAAAATCTTGCCCTGCACCAGGAACAAAAATTCTGCCCAACCAGTTGCCTGGCATTTTGTAATCAGTATAATGAACTCCAACCCACGTTCCCCCCAAACATGCCAGGAAGGGCTGCGGAAAAAAGATGTCCCTTTAATAAAACGTTATCAACATATATCGTACACAAACTACAATGTATCATAATTACTTTTTTTTCCTCTCTTAATTCAGAACCAGACTACAAGGTAAGAAAAAACACAGAAACAGCTACAATGTTCCCAATAATCCGCACAAGGTCTTTTTTCAGGCAGATGATATCTCACATAATATGATATACATGGATCAGAAAGGGAGGGACGAAAACAAAGACCAGCTACAGGGGGGGAGGAGGAGGAGGAGGGGTGTAAATGTACAAAGAATTCTGGTGTCTTCAGGGCAAGACACAGAGGTTTCGATGGGGGGTGGTGAGGTGAGGGAGGCCACAAGTCACCCCTCCTGGGAGGGGACAGGCTCCACTGTTGCATTTGTTGGTTTTTGAAAATAAAAACAGGACCGGAAACAGCACATCTGTTTGGTTGCTGGCGTCCCCCCTGCCCCCCACAGCTATTCCAAAGTCTCTCTGTCCAGTTCCAAGCGCACACAGAGCAATTCTGGTCAATATCCCATTTTTGAAAAAGAAGAATCAAGAGGGGAAAAAAAAAGAAAACCCAAACTCCAGCCCTCCACTGCCCGCACACAGGAGGACGACGATTCGAGGAATGAGAACGCGGAGGTCACAGTTTCCATGTCCCAGGTCATAGCCATCCTGTCGGGGCGGCCTCCCCCACTCCGCTCCAGGCCACCACCCCGCTGGCAGGATTCTCACTGGGAAGACTGGGGTGGGGGCTGAGGAGGGGGCTGGAGGGCGGGATGCTGGGCGGGGAGAGGTCCAGAAGAGAGAGGAAGCAGTCCTGGGAACACAGTGCATGCCACTGGGTCGCAGCACAGCTCCGCTGGGGCGGGATCCTGAAAGCGGTCGGTGGTCTGGCCCCTCCGGCCACGTAACGGGGGAGGGGGTCTGGGGTCGAAGCTGTGCAGCTGCTGTCGCCACCTCGCCAGGAGACCAAGCAGAAACAAGACAGGTTCCTGCCCTTCCCTTGCCCGTCAGCACAAACCAAAAACCCCAAGTGGAAAAGGGTGACTCCTTTTTTCTTTCCCAAAAAGGCCGTTTGAAAGAAACCACCGATTGTAAACTGCCCAGTTTATTATAATTATTATTATTATTTTTAGATGGCTACAAAGACAGGTGAGATCTCACACCTAGACTAGCTTTCCTGGTGGAAGGGCTTGGGTACAGACAGACAACAGGGCTTGGGTTTTTGTTTTTTGTTTTTCATTTTTTGCTTTTTTTTGTCCTTTTTTTTTTTTTAAAGAAGAAAGCAAAGAGGTTGATTGGGGTGGGGGGGGCTTGCTAGAAGCTTCCATTTTTAAAAATTTTTCCCCCAAAAAACCCCCCTGAAAACAAATTAAAAAAATCCCAACAACGGTAAAACCCCCAACAAAAAACAACAAAAATGTGTCATGTACATAAAAGGTCCTTTTGGGAAAGGGCAAGGGGTGGGATTTTTCTGGTCATTGACTTGAAATGTATTTTTGAGTTTTGTCCTTCATGTTTTATGGAATAAAAAGTTCGGCCTTTTTATTGCATGAAACTAAAATTGAGAAAGGTTGGGGGAGGGGAGGGGGAGGGTTGAGGGGGAGCAGGAGATGCCCCTCCCCCAGCTCCTGGGTAATGACACCTCACTTCTTCTTGCATAATTTCTGGCACCTTCCCGCCTGCAATGCCGGCTCTCTCAGCGTCTCAGAGAAGAGGAGGGGGGATCACACACTCATCGTCATGCTTGGAGAATACTGGAAGGGGAGAAGCAGAGAAGGGGGGTCATGAGGGCCAGGGTGTGGGAGAGCCCTGTGGAGATCTGACTGCACAGAGCTGGACTGGGGGTGGCTGGCCTGAGACACCCATGGTGGCACTGGGTGGGCAGGGGGCCAGCAGGCGGGACTTAGGAGCCACCTCTTGGCACCAGCCTGTGTCCCTGACTCCTCTCCCCTGGCCCCTTTCCCTCTCCAAATCACCCCTTCTTTCCAAGCAAAGCAGCAGCGGCCCCTGCCGTCCCCTCATGGGGCCACAGACTGCAGAGAACCGGGGTCTGACGAGCCGGAGCACAGACAGGGTGCCCTGGGGTGGGAGCCGGCCTGGGGTTCTCAAAAGCTGCTTAACCATGACATCGTTTCTTCAGATGACACTGTAAATAGAGGCCCAATGTGAAAAAGGAGACGGCCAGCTCCTCTGCACCGAGACCCCCGGAAGTCACTGGTTGCGTGAAACTCCTTCCCCAGGACAGGAGGAAATAAGACTGGGACAGAGACCCAGTGGGCCAGAGCCCAGGGCTCGTCCAGCCACGTCAGCTTCTTCATTGCTGGAGGCGCTGCGCCTCCATGTGGATGCTTCGGGAAGGTCAGACTCAGGTAGCAGGGGTCAGCGCCAGGCAGTGGGGGAGGGGGGTGGGGGAGGTGAGGGCTCTGCACTTTGTGTGGAAAAATAACCGAGGTGAAAGGCCCACGACACAGCTGCCAGGACACTGGCCCAGCAGGCAGGTCTTGGTCAGGAGACTGAAACTTAAATCAACAGTCCCCAGGCCCCAGGGGATACGGTGAGGACCCAGGGGTGAAATGAGGGTGGTGGCAGGCACACTTACATTGTCGTTCTGGAAGGAGTGGAGGAAGTTCCCTCCTAGCTCACCGTCGTCTCGAGGGGTGCCTGGAGGATTGCTAATGCCACTTATGTTGTTAGGAGAATTCTGCAGAGAGAGCAGAGGAGGTAAGCCCCCGTGCCCCCAGCAACCTGCCCCCCAGATGCGGGAAAGGCTTTCTGGGTGGTGCTGTCAGGGAGGAGACATGGAATACACACTCACTTTTGGAAGTCCATCTATGTCACCTGACCCTGAAAGGAAAAATGAATCCAGTTCAGTTTCTTGCCCACCCTTCTGTGCAGGGGCCTCCAAACCCTTCCGCCCAAGCCCAAACATCTCTGCAAAGAGAATCTTCTACTTAGGCAACATCTTCCTCTTGGGATCTTCCTGTGGGGACCCGGCCTAGGGGAGCCAGGAGCCAAGGCAGAGAAGGCTTCCCGGGAGGGTCGGGCAGGGGGCAGCATGACGAGGTCAGGGCGCTGACTCACCTAACGAGCCGTTCATGTGGTGTGGCTCCATGCCACCCATGCCCCCCATCGGGCCGTCCGAGCCTGGACCCATCGGGAACTGTGGGAGAAGCACAGAGCGTGGCAGCTGAGCGGGCCCTCAGCTCGGCCGCAACCCTCGCAGGGCTCCCATGCCCAGCTGCATCCCCAGGGAGCTTCCATTCTGGCGGGGCCACTCTCACACACTCAGGCATTTAACACCAGGAGGCCGGAGCTGGTGCCTCCCCTCGGCCCTAGGAATTGTGCAAGGCAGAGGCGCTCACTCCTATGCACCACGGGAGGAAACCAACCCAGAGAGAGAGAGGGACTGGTCCAAGGCCACCCAGAGACAGCTCTCAAACCAGGCCTGCTGGATCCCATCCCGGGCTCTTTCCATCCCTCGGGCAGCGTGCGGGGCTCGCCAGTGAACCTCACCCAGACGGAGTGACCAACTGCCAGGCCAAGAAACAAAAACATTTGTGCTTTTCCTCCCCATTTTACAGATGAGGAGACTGAAGCACAGAGTGGACCATGCTTTGCCCACGATCTCCCAGGTAGGAGAGATGGAGAAGCTGCGGCTGGACCGTGGGCAGCCTGGCCCTGGAACCATCACACTAGCCTCCTCCAGGCTCTTCCTCAGAAATGTGTGGGGAGCTGGGGCGTGGGTGGCAGGACCTCTCTTGCTGGGACTGTGTGGGGGAGCTCACTAATGAGCAGAACTGACGGCGCAGACAGACCAGACACCAGACGTGTAATCTGCTCTACCCGCCTTCTCAAATCTGTCTGGAACTAACCCCCCGATCTCAGCAAAACAGCAACCAAAGGCCAGAGGTCACATCACATGGCCACCAAGGGATGGCTGAGCCCAGTCTGGAGAGCCAAGGCCCAGGGATACAGACTGGATGCCAGGGTGGACAGGGGATGAAGTGGCAGAATGGAGGCCTGTGCCAGGCACTAAGGACACAGAGCTGAGTCACACCTGGGCCTCAGTCTGAAGGAGGAGCACAGCCACGGACACCCAACTTCCCCACAGGATGCTGAGATCCAAAGAGAGCTGCAGACAAAGCACGGCTGCAACTTCAGAAAGAGGCACTGAGGAAAGGGCAGAGAAATCAGAACAGGCTGCATGGAGGAGGAGGCAGAGCGTCAAAATAATTGAGGGATAGAATCTGGGCAGGCAGAGATGGACCATGGCCTTGTTCTCAGCAGGGGTCCTGCCTGAGCACAAGTAAGAGGCCGCCTAGCAGGTGCCAGCACGGAGTGGCTGGAGCAGGAACTGATGTGACGAGACTGCAGGGGAGGGGCTGGGGCACCAGCCGCTTCCTCACTCCGCCTCCCACTCACACACCCCGTGGGTGCAGGATCCTTGCCTCCCCAGTGGCCTCCCAGGGCCACTCACAGGCTTTGGGGCACATTTTGCCATCTGGCAACCAATTTCATGCTTATGAACCCAAGTGATAGAAGGATGAGGGTGACCAACTTTTTAAGGAGTCAAACCCAGACACAGTCACACCAGAGCAAAAGAATCCCGAAATGTGACAATAAACAATTATGCACATGTGTCATTACTGTAACATACATATATTTAAAAACAGGCATCTCTTAAATAACATGTCAGGTGTATTTTTGTTGATCTTTTTAACAGCTTGAGATATAATTCACATACCATACAAGTGACCCATTTAACGTATGCAATTCAGTGGTTGTTAGTGTATTTATATATAGAGTTGTGCAACCACCACCACCATCAATTTTAGGACGTTTTCATGACCTGCATCCATTAGCAGTCACTCCCCACCCCGCCCCCCTTGAATCCCCCGGCCCGCTCAGCCATTAATTCATTCTGTCTCTACAGATTTAACTATTCTAGACACTTCATACAAACAGAATTATATGTGACCTTTGTGGCTGGCTTCTTTCACTTAGCAAAATGCCTTCAAGGTTCATCCATGTTGTTGCATGTATCACGTACTTCATTCCTTCTTACGGCCAGGTAACATTCCATTGTATGTATATACCACATTTAATTACCCATTCATCAGTCAATGGGCAGTTAGGTTGTTTCCACTTTTTGGCTATTATGACTAGTGTTCCTGTGAACATCTGTGTACGATTATTGTGTGGACATGCTTTCATTTCTCTGGGGTAGATACCTATGAGTGGAATTGCAGGGTCACAGGGTAACTGTTTAACCTTTCGAAGAACTGCCAGACTGTTTTCCACAGCATCTGCACCACTTCACGTTCCACGTTCCCTCCAGCTATGTGTGAGGGTTCCAATTTCTTCCCATCCTTGCCAACACCGCTCACTATGTCTTTCTGATTCTAGCCATCCTAGTGGGTGTGAAGTGATAGCTCACTGTAGTTTTCATTTGCTTTTCCCTAATAACTGACGCTGAGCATCTTTTCATGTGCTTATTGGCTATTTGTACATCTTTGGAGAAATGTCCATTCAGATCCTTGGCCCATTTGCTTTTAAGTTTATTTTTTGGCTGCGTCGGGTCTTAGTTCCGGCATGTGGATCTTCCGTCGTGGCGCGTGGGCTTCTCTCTCGTTGTGGTACGCAGGCTTTTCTCTAGTTGTGGCACGTGGGTTTCTCTCTAGTTGTGGGGCGCAGGGTCCAGAGTGCGTGGGCTCTGTAGTCACGGCATGCGGGCTCTGTAGTTGTGGTGTGTGGGCTTAGTTGCCTCGTGGCATGTGGGACCTTAGTCCCTCAACCAGGGATCAAACTGGCATCCCCTGCATTGCAAGTTGGATTCTTAACCACTGGACCACCAGGGAAGTCCCCTTGGGCCATTTTTAAGTTGGTTTGTTTTTTTATTATTGAGTTTTAAGAGTGCTTTACATATCCTGGATTCAAGCCCCTTACCAGACATATGACTTGCAAATATTTTCTATGGGCTGTCTTTTTACCTTCTTGACAGTGTCCTTTGAAGCACGAGTTTTAAATTTTTTTTTTTTTTTGCGGTACGCGGGCCTCTCACTGTTGTGGCCTCTCCCGTTGCGGAGCACAGGCTCCAGACGCGCAGGCTCAGCGGCCATGGCTCACGGGCCCAGCCGCTCCGCAGCATGTGGGATCTTCCCGGACCGGGGCATGAACCTGTGTCCCCTGCATCGGCAGGCGGACTCTCAACCACTGCGCCACCAGGGAAGCCCCTTGAGTTTTAAATTTTAATGAAGTCTAGTGCAGCTACTTTTTTTCTTTTTTCCCTTGTGTTTCTGGTGTTGTAGGTAAGAAGGCTTTGCTAACCCAGGTCACAAAGATTTACTCCTACATTTTCTTCTAAGTGTTTGATAGTTTTAACTCTGACATTTAGGCCTAGGGTCTACACTGAGTTAATTTTTGTGTATGTTGTAAGGATGCAGTCTAACTTCATTTGTCTGCACGTGGATATCCAGTTGTCCCAGCGCCACTTCTTTATTCTGTATTATTTACTTTTCTGTTACTTAAATGCTATTAATTAAAGAACAGCTGAACTAGTTAACAGGGGCAACAGTAGGACTAGTTAAACAAATGACGTGTGGAAAAAACACAACACTTTTATAATATTTCTGTGTTCTGACACAGCAAATTATTTTAACTCTTTACTGGATATTTAAATGTTGTAGGCTGTATTACTGTGTATTTATTGAACACACACGTTAAGAGTTTTTCAAAAGAGAACCTAAATACAATAGGACTGATTAAACAGATACTACCTATATTTAGTTTCTAAAAACTGACACTTTTTTCTGTCCTGTATCACAATAAGATATTTTTGCTCTGCTTTTTTTAAAGATTTAAAAAAAAGTTTTACGTACAAAAAGCTAGCATTGTTTCTTTCATTGGGTAGATGTCTTGGATAATCCATTCAAGGAAGTTCATTCAGTCCTATATCCTCTGTGTACTGATGGGAACACTCGTGGCACCTCCTGAGGCCACGCTTCAGGACCAGACCATGCCAGTGTGAGAAGACATGGCCAAAGCAAGAGCCTGGCCGTTTTTTTTTTGTGGCGGGGGTGGTGTCCATTAGAGCTGCTGGGGACCCGTCTTGCTTTCAGGGGTTCAACAGGGCAAATGGTGCTTGCTTTTCTACTAATACTTCCCTGAATTGCCTGCAGGTTCTTGGGCATCCTTCTTTCCTTTCGTGTAGTGGCAAAACTGAATACAGAGTCAAATGGAAAATGTACCGACGTGCCGCTCTGCTCTTATCAAGCCCTGGTGTCAGTCCAACGTGGTAACACCAGACTATCCTCTCCACAAACACGTCTGCACGGACTTCCCTGGTGGCACAGTGGTTACGAATCCGCCTGCCAGTGCAGGGGACACAGGTTCAATCCCTCGCCCGGGAAGATCCCACATGCCGCGGAGCAACTAAGCCCGTGCGCCACAACTACCAAGCCTGCGCTCTAGAGCCCGCGAGCCACAACTACTGAAGCCCGTGCGCCTAGAGCCCATGCTGCGCAACAAGAGGAGCCACCGCAAGGAGAAGCCCGCGCACCACAACGAAGAGTAGCCCCCGCTTGCTCCAACTAGAGAAAGCCCGCGCGCAGCAGCAAAGACCCAAAGCAGCCAAAAAAACAAAACAAAAAAACCACGTCTGCACATGGAGTGCTTAGGATTTTGCTTACGTGCTCAGGTTTTTGGATCTGTAGGAATCGCTTCCAGCTCTCCAAAGATGTCCAACCACTTAGTATCTACAAGCGGGTTTTGGAAGATCAGCTGCTTGTCAGTCAGGCCCTTTTTCATCTAGGAGCTCATCAGATGGGCTATGCCTGCCTACGATGGCCATCATTTCTAAACATTCTGAGCACACTGGATATCATTATCGATTAAACCTCTCTTAGGGAAACTGGTTTTAAAGCACAAAGGTAATCTGAACTTGTGAGATCTAAGTTGGATTCTAAATAAGTTACAGTTTTAATAAAGAAACTGGGAAAGTTCTAACTTGGCTGCCCTTACCGGTGACACTCTGAGTCCTCAAGCAGCCTCACTGCCAAAGGTAAGCCATTACTTTGGCTCTACGAGGCTCTATCACAACCCCCTACGAATCTGAACAGCTCAAGTGCCGGCCACTCAGCCTCATCTAGGTTCCTCATGGCCTCTTTAAAGATCATCAAACGGTTCTGGAGAAGCAGCAACTACATTTCTATTTTACTGTCATTCCTTTCTGCATTCTCATCTCATCGTATTTCCAAATCAGAGAAGAGCATCACAGCAGGCTGACATTTTAACATCTTCTCTGTGGCCAGCAACAGCCATCTGTGGGCGTGTGTCCAAGGCTCTCTCCATTTCTATAAACTCAAAAACCTCACTGAGTGCTTCTGCACGTTTTGAGCAAATTGACAATTAAACGTTTCATTATGAAAGCTGGATTATCAAAGGTAAGCAAATCTCCCCCCTTGACAGCAGTGTCGGGGACCAGGTGTGTGGGGCATTTAGCAGGTAAGAAGTTTATAGACTAAATGAAACTTGCCAAATTAACTGCACTGTCTGCCAAATATGCAGATAAACGAGCGAAGTCTGGTTTGCATTTGGACAAGGAGAATAACAATCTTTTATTTGTTTTCTGCAGTTTCATTAACATCTTCTTTGTAGAAATCAAGATTATGATTTGAAGCTCCAGTTTTCAAGTCAAAGTACCTAAAAGCTGGGGAGACTTCTGTTGCCACGGTGTGATGAACCATGTGATATTTTGAAGGAAGCTCCCTGATTTTCTCGAAGATGCAATAGAATCAGCTGCACACTGTAAAGGACCAACACACTTGTCATCAAAATTCCCCCTTCTGTTCACCCACAGGACTTAGTTGCAGCCTCTGAGTCAGGAAATGTAACCTTCTCTGTTCGTGGAGCCATCTCAGTTCATGGACCAACATGGCGACGGTGTTCATTCAAGGGCCAACGGTGTTCATGCCCCGGCCAACGTGGCAGCCGCTGTTTTGCACTGAGCACTGGTCTCTTTGGAGGATGCACAAAACTTTTGATTGATTTAAAAGGATGTGCCTATCTCGTCCTAGACTGTGCAGTTCTGTCTACAATGCGCTCTCCCGCCCTTTGTCCACCCACATCCCTTCTCATCTTTTCAGCACACTTGCCGGTATGTTCTGGTTTGGTTATTTGCCTCCCTGACCCAGTTGTATGTGTCCTCACACCTGTCATTAAAATTCATTCAGCCCCCCCCTTTTTTTTGGAGGTGTCGGGGTCACGCTGGTGCTGGTGGTCTCATCGTTCTCATTTTCATTATCTGAGCTCTTAGAAAACATGATCGTGATACTCACAATGTGAAAAATGAAAACTGCACTATCTTGACACAAACAGTTAAGCCGCAAGCAGAGTCAAAGGTGGACTCCGCCAGGGCCCGGATGCAGCGCGCTCGAGTCGTACCCCTCGGAATGATGCAACACGGATGGTCCATCATTGAGAGCCACAGACCACGACTGCTGGCATCCGTGCTCAGGAAGATATGGTGACGGCAACCATGGGAAGTGGGGAGTCTATGCCACTTTCATGTGCTCAGTCCTGTCTTTGGGACCACTATATGGGTCTTACACTTTTCTGCCCAACCTGCATCCATTACCAAAACCCAGCATTTTTGTGTCCTGGGAAGTCATCTCCCAAGACACAGGGCTTTCCGTGCTAAAATCCAAATGGCTGGCCACCCTAGGGAGAGGCAGGGGCTATGGGAGATGCTGGCTGCCCAGGAGAGGGGGAGAGATGGTGGTGGAGCAGCAGTTGAGGAGCGAGGTTCCCACACTTCTCGGTCCCAGGACCCCGGGTAAGGTCCCTCTCGGCGCCCCCAGGAGGCAGGGCAATGACCCTCACCCAGAGGCTGCTGGAGGATGAAACACGCGCAGCAGCCAGCACAGGGCAGCCCATCATCAGGATTTAACACATGGGGTGATTCAGGAGGCACATCAGGAACCGAACTGGCAAAACCAAACTGTGCATCCCTAAGGGCCCGAGCCAACCCTGGGGCCACAAGCCCACCCTCTGGCTCTGCAGCCCACAAACTACTGATGTGGTCACATGACAGCCTCCTTTCCAGACCCTGAGCTCCCGGAGGGCAAGGCCAGTGGGACTCGCCTCCCCCACCTGGCAAGGAAGGGTTGTCTGTGGGTCAGACCAGCCCTGTCCTTAGGGAGCTCCCAGCCGGGAGAGGGAGACAGGCCGCCACTGCACAGTCCAGTCCTGACATGGGCGCGGGAACACGAGAGGGAGTAGGTGAGCAGGAATCAGAACAAGTGGAATTTGAGCGACAACATCATTACAGGTTGGGACTTCCGAGAGGCCAAGAAGGGAGCAAGTGGCTTCTAGATGAGGGAAGGGCCCGAGCAGAGGCAGAGAGGTTACAAGATGGGGGGTCTGAGGGCTCCCAGAGGCACACAGCAGGCAGGCCCCCGGGGGCCTCCCCCCAAAGCTCCACGGCCAAGGATACGGACCTGAGACATCGCCCAGGTGCACAGACAGTCGGCCGAGCAGGGGCCGGCCCAGGCCCACCTGCAGCCTGCTGCTCTTCCCCGTCCACAGCCGGCTCGGGCCAGCAGGGGGCCCCACCGTGAGGCTGGGTGCCCCGCTCTGACCAGAGGTGTGCGCATCAGCCCACCCGCTTCTCTCCCACCCGCTGCCAGCTATGAAATGGGAACCAAGCTGCCCAAGAGTCAATCACTTTTCTGATGGTTTATTTTATCCATCTTTGGTAACAAATGGCTGCCATCAGCTAAGCCTGTTTCCGCTCAGCCGACGAGGTCAGTCGGATCTGTCGCAGTACCTGATGTGTAAATTATTAGAAGCTGACTTACGTTGGACCGGCTGCCTCCAGGCGGCACCGGGTTAATCATTGTGTAGATGTTGTCACTGGAATTTGTTGAATCTGTAGAACAGTGGAAACCCGCAAGTCGGGGTGATTAATTCACTTCTTAATTAAAACAAACTCATGGCACTTGAACTCATTCTTTTGTATTTTATCACCTAAAATTTCCTCTAAGTACCACCATTTTCTGGCTAATTTGTATTTAATGAAGATTCACAAAGTTTTTAATCGCAGAAAATTCAACTGTGAAAACCACTCGACCCTGAAAGGAAGGATTTCAGGGTGCCTGGATAGCAACGTGGACGTGGCAAAGCCGTCTCCCCCATCTCAAACCAAATCTGGTCCCCAGACACTGCCTGGCAATGCAGGGGCGGCCAGACCACCACCTGTGCTCTCCCCCCAACCCCGCCCGGCAGTGTTAGTCAAACGGGGAAAGAGAAACACCACAAGCTGATGGGGCCGCCCTGCCAAGCTGATGGGGCAGGAGAGAGAGGCAGGGATGGTGCTGGCGACGCAGTAACATATGGAGTGGTTTAATGTGACCCAGTCTGAATGTAGGTCATGCAGCTCATAAAAATGCAGCAGCAGAAAGAGGGAACAGGAGCGGGAATATCACGGTCGCCGCCAGAGCCACCCCTGCCACTGAGCAGCTGCCCTGCTACAGGGAGCTGAGGGGATGGGAGAGAGGGACTCCTCCGTGTCCCCAATTAGCCAGCAAAGTCTCCTTAGGAAATCAGCTAACATGTTTATATCAGGAGCAGGCACCAGTATTTCTCGGGCAGAGATCCAACTACCTCTCACTTTTTATTTTGGGGGTGGGTAAAGATAGTATGTTGAATTCCTTCTAGTTGACGGTACGCTACTCTTAGCTGGGAAAAAACACAGTTGTGATGCTGTGTGTGTGTGTGTGTGTGTGGTGTGGGTGTGCGCACATGCCCTCTTCTGATTAAAGAAAAGGGAAAAGGGATCTTTGATACAGAGGACCAGAAGCCAATAGCTCTAGACACTCAAGAGGCATCACGCTGTAGAGTCCTGGTCCCAGGATGCCAGAACCCAAAAGCCCCTTCTCAGTCATCTAGAGAAATGACAACCAGGACAGGATTCTCTCTGGCCAGCGGGAGCCGAAAGCAGTGAGACCCCTTGTTTCCGGATCTCCTTGCTCTGCCCTGTCCTTTCACTGGAGATGAGGAGTGACCCGGCTGAGGCCACATGGCAGGTTGGTGGCACCGGGGCCTCCTGCCCACTAAATCCCTGGTGCCAAGATGCCGGGTGGGGGGCGCACTGCTCAGGAAGAGCAGCTTGCAAGCCCTGGCTCTGCACCCAGGCCCCTCCAGGACTCCCTACTCCCTCAGCGGCACCCCTCCCCCAGCCTTCTTACCTGCAGGACTAGGCATGATGGGTGTTCCTGGGGGGCCGCCACCACCAGGGGGTCCCTGGAGATGAGATAAAAACTGACATCAGAAACCCACGGTAAAAAGCCCATGGTGATGACACACGTGGGGAGAGGCTGAGCTCCAGCCAAGTCAGCAGCCAGCGCTCACCCGGGGCCCGGGTGTTTAAGGCTTGGGGCAACTGGGTTCCCCCTTTCCTTTCTTTAAACCAAGAGGCAGCTGTGGGCGTGCGTGTGTGCTCATACACATGGGGACCGGTGAAACCAGAGGCCTGTAGTGGAAGCTGACTGGCCTACTGGTCAGTCCCCCGAATGGGGGTCCCAACTCTGGGTCTTGTTTGGGGACTTCTGGGCCACCAGAAAGTACAGATACCTGTATATTGACAGCAAGTACTAGCACAGTTTGGAACCTGTGCTCAGAATATATTGTGAGAGGAAAGAGACAGGGCCCCCCCACCCCACGTACTCTTGTACATACAGTCACGAGGTTAGACACGCAATGCCCCAAACCTGCACACACTTACCACGTAGGTGCCGGGTGATGAGGAGGAATATGGAATCTAGAAACAAGAGGGGGATGACACCTCAGACACCTCCTCTGACAGGCAATGAGAGCTCTACCTTCCAAATCCTTTGGGGGACACAACCCCACTCCTGATGGGAAACACACTGAGCCACCTGGTTAGTGTCTCTAGGGGGCCAGGGATGTGAGCCAAGTCCAGTCCCTATGCTGAACCGATCCTGAGAGCCTTGGCAGGGAGCCTTGGGGGGCCATAGGCGCGGGAGACCCTCCAGTTCTAGGTCAGCAAAGTGAGCTCTTCCCCCACCCGCGGCCTCCTGCCCGGCACTGTCTGTGCTAAGCCCCTTCCCAGCTCCTTCCTCTGAGCACTGGAAGCCAGCCCTGCCAAGGAAGAGGAGGTTGGCAGGACAGGGCTCTGAGCCCGGCTCGCAGCTCACCCCGCTGCTCAGCTTCTGCAGAGCAGCGGGGAGAGCCCCTGAGGGCCCCAGCATGATACTCCCACACTTCACCTTACAGGTGGGCTTCTCCTTGAAGGCATCAGGTGGAATCCTGCTGCATCCCACTCCCCATGACACCTCCAACCTGGGACAGGAACCACCCTGCTCCCTAGAACGCAGTCCCTAGCAGACAGCGCCTCCCCCCGCCAACCTGGGTACTCACTGAGTTAGCACTGTTAGGATTGGGCCAGGGTCTGCCAGCTCCCGGGCCCCTGAGAGAGAGACAGAGAGATGGAGACAATGAAAAATGATGCTATAAGCAACCAAGGGGGTAGTGCCAGCAGGGTCAGAACAAGAGGGCTGAAATCACTAACAGGAAGCCTTCATACACTCCTAGAGCTGTTCTGGGGTAATAATGTGTAGTTCCGTGGGCAGAAATCTATAGATTCCTATAAATTATGTGCAAAATTTGTGAAAATAATATTTCCTCTGCACATGCATTTTCCTAGAAAGGGAATACAGAGATTCTCATAGGGATCAACTACCACAAAGGGGCTACACCACTGAAGTCCCTGAAAGAGTGATCAACCGTACAGGGCTTCAAATCTTGACCCTGCCACTTAGAGCTGTGTGAGCCTGGGCAAGTTACTTCACCTCTCTGTGCCCCCAGTTACCCCACCTCTCTGTGCCCTCAGTTACCCCATCTGTCAACAGGGGATAACAGTAAGCACCTCACAGGGTTATCATGAAGATTAGGTGAACTGATCCATGTAGCAAGCTTGGAAGACTGCCTGGCACAGACAAGCACTATAGGGGGGTGTATGAGGTCTCATCACCGGTATGCTCAACATCCTCACTTTACTGATGAGAGACTGAGGTCCAGAGAGGTGCCAGTAATTACTCCCATCACAAGTCTCTCAGGGGGAGCAAAGGGCGGGGAAAGCCATGGGCTCTGAGCCGCCAGCAGGGTGGTTGGCCTTACATGTTAATCCCGGGCATGGCGGGGCCAAGGGAGTTGGGTGGTGGTCTCATGCCGCTGCCGTAATTCTGCAACGATAACCAAGCGTCAGTCTATGAGAAGGAGAAGGGGAACCGGAGAGGGAAGGAGGGGGAAAAACAAACAGAACATAAGCGAGAGAGTTAGTCTGTGAAAAGGATCTGATGAGAAAGTAATACATTCATTAAAAAAATGCTGGGTGGGGGCTTCCTGCAGGCGCAGTGGTTGAGAGTCTGCCTGCTGCTGCAGGGGACACGGGTTCGTGCCCCGGTCCAGGAGGATCCCACATGCCATGGAGCGGCTGGGCCTGTGAGGCATGGCCGCTGAGCCTGCGCGTCCGGAACCTGTGCTCCGTAACGGGAGAGGCCACAGTAGTGAGAGGCCCACGTACCGCAAAAAAAAAAAAAAAAAAAAATGCTGGGTGGGAACCAACTGACGGAACCACAATGACAAGCCAGCACAAAGGAACAGTCCCAGCTTTAGATGCAACTTCAAGGGCTTCAGGATGGGTCTCCCGAAAGCACACAGGCATCCAGGAAGCAGCTCATGATGCTGGTTGGCACCTGCCCTCAGGATTCAGGCAGGAAAGGGGAAGAGACTCAGTAATAGGACCAGCTGGTGACCACCACCCACCTTAGAAATCTAGGGAGAAAAAAAACAGCCAGCAGGCTGGGGGCAGGGCTGAGTCTGCACGTGGGAGGGGAGGCACACTCCCAAAAGGCCTGTCCCGCAGCCGGGCATCTGCAGACCCCACCCCGCCCCGGGTCTGGGCTGTCCCTCCATATCGTCACCCGATGCAGGTGTCAGCACGTGCGGCCCTCAACAGGCACAGTACTGGAGGAGCAGGAGGGAAAACTCTGTCTCCCTGCTCAAGGGAATCACTGTTCCATTTAAGAGAAGAGTCTACACAAAACCTGGAAACTTGCAGGAGTCCCAACTCAGCTCGGCACAACCCCCCACGGCAGTGGGATGGGTCAGAGCCACTGAACCAGGCACCCAGGCCTTTCACCTGGCTCATCTCCTTCACCACTGCTCCCCGACTCGCCTCTTCCAGAGCTATTTTCTTCACAGGAATAAATATCTTGCCTCCCTTCTCCACTTGGCAGGCTCCTACACATCCTCCAATACCCAGCTCAAACAGCACCTCCTCTGTGAGGCCTTCCCTGCTCCATCCCATGGGGTTAACTGCTCCATCCTAGTCACTCCCAGAGTGCCTTGTAATGTCCTCCCCCAATGGCCTGCAGCACTCTGGCTTATGATCGTGGTCACATGTCCATCTCTCCCACTGGACTCTGAACCCCTTTGGAAGGCGGGAACTCTATCCTACTGATCTTCATATCCCCCGTCACTGCACACATCAGCTGGCACAGACTGGGCGCTGAATCATCAACGGAGTGAAGAAGTGAATGAATGGAAAGTAACATGAGGCTGGTTGTAGCTTGAGCTCTGCCTTTGTAGGAGAAAGTAGCAGGCTGGTGGAATTTTGATGGCAAAGGGACAGCCAGCATTGGCCATTTTTTACTGAGCACATAACACCTACAGTCTCTGGTTTGGACCTTGTAACAATACCATGAAGCTGGTATTATTCTCATTTTATAAAAGAGGAGACTGAGGGTCTGCGGGGAGAAAGATGTGCCCAAGTTCACAGTCAGCTAATGTCTCTGCTGGGGTTTAATCCTGGATCTGCGAGCCTCAGGGTCTGCTCTCTACACCACACATCTGGGAGGTGGGGAGGAGGGTGGGAGTGGGGACACAACAGGAGGCTCAAGGGCCAGAGCTGACAAACAGAGCCGCCATCAGGCTGGTGGCAGGTTCTCCAGCCGGGGACCATCTCGGGACCACCTCCTTGGCATGGTCACCCAGAGAGGGGTTTGGAGTGAGAGTGTCCAGACAGGGTGTGCACAATGACTGCAGCAGCGCCAGGCTGGCTGGCAGACAGCAAGGCCTGCAGTAGGGGGAGGGAGGGGAGGGTGGCCGCGGAGGGCTCCTCTGGCCGCCAGCATCCCCCGTGCCTGCTCAGGGCTGAGTCCCTGGGCCGGAAGACACTCACCTGCCCTGGAGCAAATATGCCGCAAGATCAGTGAACAAAGGGGCCAGTCCCTCCCTACGGACAATGCCACGCGTGGTGGTGAGCAGAGCCACCGATTTGAGGTCAGAACGCGCGGAGAGCCTGCCCCAGCACAACCTGACTCTGGGCAAACCACAAAAATAACAATGCTTCCTCCGTGCCAGGCTGTGCTACGGGCTTAGCATCACCTACATTTAACCACCACCACCTCACTACTATCCCCACTTTAAAGATTAAGACACTGAGGCGCAGAAGCAGAGTGATGGCCCCTCGTGCAGCTATGATCATGGCTTCAGAGCTGCAACCCCTCCACTGTGCTGCCTCGTCCATAAGATGGGGACAAAGAGCCCCCACCCTTACAGGGCCGTGTGAGGATCAAATGAAATGATGGCTCTGAAGTGCTCCCTCTGCCCTCAGAGGTGTATACTGATTTGGGATGTTAGCAGAGCAAACGCCAAAGCCTTTAATGCTGCCTTAAGCATGAGGTCTTAAAGGGCCCTTTCTAAGCCCACGTGCAGTTACTAAATCCCCTGTACAAATCTCAGCCTCGCTTCCGCTGCTCCAGAACAGGAAGCTCACCACCTCCCCAGGCAGCCCACTCTTCCACTGCGTGCAGCCTGGCCAATCAGAAAGGTCTTCCAGAGAGAGAGTGAGATCTCCTCCAGGGGCTGCAGCTGCTTCCTGCTCTCTCTCACACCCAGGAGAGCAGCCGGCACTGTGGGGATGGAGTGGAAGGCTGGCCTGGGGGCCGGCGGGAGCCCAGGACGTGGCAGCAGAGTGTGGCGAGGAGGAGATGAAGCAGGGTGCTCACTCCTGAAAGACATCTGGACATGCAGCCCCTCAGGGGAGGCTCCGGGGGCACCACCTGCTGCCCTAACCTGACCCCCTCAGGAGCCTCCTGAAAGCCAGCACGGCCGCTGCCCAGGAGGGAGCAGGCCTGCCAGGTCCTCCCTCTTGCAGAGGCCCAGACCCCGATGGCCACTTACACGCCCCCACTTCACAGATGACAAGCTGGAGGCCCAGAGAAGCCCAAGACTCACCCAAGGCCACACAGTAACTCAGGGGGAAAGTAAGGCTGAACGTCAGGTTCTGGAGGCGAGTTTTCAAATCAGAGACCCTGGCCTTTCCACAGAGGATGGGAGGGCTTAGAAGCACAGCCTCACGGACTCAGTAGAAATGGTTCTCTCTTCTCCCAGTGCCCACCTGCCCGCAGCACTGGGTTCTGAGGTGTGGCCGTAGCCAGACACCCTCTTCCTGTCCTCAGCACTACTCTGCAGGGACGGGGCAGCTGGAGACCCGGGAGGAGTCCCTGGTGCAGCCAAGGAGCCGGCCACGTCCACAGGGGTGTGTGCGTGTGTCTGTCTACCTCCCCACACCCACACCTTGTCCCGACGAGGGCGCCCCAGACCCTGGGCAGGGGGGCTGATCCATGGTCAGGAACTATAAAGGGTCAGGCCCCACCCTCTTGGTCTCAGTTCTGCGCTCTTGGGCAAGGTCCACGGTGATGCAGAAAGGCACCCTGCAGCTGGCAGGGGCTGGGGCCTGCTTCTGCTTCCTGCAACTCCTCGGCACAGGCGCTCTTTTTTGATGTTGCCTGGGGCCCCAAAGAATAGTCTTTAGGACAGACCTGTCAAAGGGGTCTCCAGGTTGCTGGGCAGTTTCCTGGGCTTTGGGCCGGCCCTCCACCACCTCTAATCATGTAGCAGCCTGGCCAGCCCCACTGGGAGGTCTCCGAGGAGCCACCGGGAAGTGCCTTGAGTGGCTCCACTCTCTCCTCCCCAGCCCAGGGTGCCCTGGCCTGGCTTACGATCCTTCCGTCTCCTTCCGGGGTCTCTGCTCAGAGGCACTGAGCTTGGACTGTCCTGGCTCAGGGGGGAGATGCAGCTTCTCCTGGTGGCACAGGCCTGTCTCTAGGGATGGTGGATTATCCTTCGCCCGAACATTCTCAAACGCAGACAAGCCAGGCTGGCGATCTGATTCTAGGCTGTGCTGACCCCACCCCAACTGGAATCCCAGACGTGCTGCAAGTGGCATCCGCGGGAGCCCTCAGAGCCCTGCCGGCTTCAGCCTCACACCAACAGGATTCACTTTTGAAACACTGAGCCAGAAGTTCCCACCTGACACAGGCACAGGCATAGTTCGTTAAAGGGAGAATACAATTAAGTGGAAATACTACCTCCTTTTCGCCACTGGCTGCTTCACAAAACCAGAATAAAATCTGCCTGAGGAACTGAAGGCAAAGGGCAGGGTGATGCCTAGTTTGCTGGTTCCTTTGTGACATTTAGGCCAAAATGATACACAACCTCAGAAAGTATGATGTTACTCCATTCGGTTTTGAAACCTATAAAGTAACCCCAAGACCACACTGTACCTATTCTTTGTTCAGAAAGTTCTAGAGTGGTCCCACTATTAGCAATGTTATTCTCCACTTGGAATAACAGGCTGAAAGTTTCCCACCTCTGTGTCCAGTCTCAGCACGGCCCCGTGCATGCAGTGGTGCTTACTAAAGACTGCCTGAAGGGGCTTGGTCACCTTTCTTAATAGTCCAGGCATGGCAGAGACAGGGCTCCCTCCCTGGGCCCAGGTTCTAAGGAGGGAATGGGATCCGTGCAATGCTTTGCGGAGCCTTGTGCTGCGGTCTGTCTCACAGCTGCTGTTTCACACAGCCCCACGGTGAGCCCTGTGAGGTCATCACCCGGACACCCATTTTGCAGATGAGGGACTGGAGGCCCAAACAGGCTGAGCTGAGGCCAGGACGGTGCTCCTAGCACTAAGCTCGTCCCTCTCCTGTCCACTCTGAGTGATCAGGGCAGCACCCTCAGGGGACAGAGAGAAAGGGCTTGGGGGGTAGGTCCTGTCCTCTCCCTACCCTCAGCTTGGGGGTCTAAAACTTCCAGGCTCTATGATGCCCACTCCTTGGCTGACCCCAGAACCTGCAATCCACCTCATACCCCAATCTTGCCCAGGCCCAGGCTCACTCAAGGCCAGGTCTTTCTGCCCCCAGTGAGGGGCTGGTGAGGACGTCCAGATGCTCTAAGGGAGGTTTGGCTCTGGAATTTAATACTGCACCCTACCCAGAGGGGCACACGTGATATGGGAAAGGAAGGAAACAGAAACACTAATTAGAAAAGATACATGCACCCCTATGTTCATTGCATCATTTTTTACAACAGCCAAGATACGAAAGCAACCTATCCATTCATCTTGGATAAAGGAAATGTGGTACACACACACACACACACACACACACACACACACACACACAGGAATATCATTCAGCCATAAAAAAGACTGAAATCTTGCCATTTGTGACAACATGGATGGACCTTGAGGGCATCATGCTAAGTGAAAAGTCTGATAAGGAAAGACAAATACTGTATGACTTCATTCATATGTGGAATCTAAAAACCAAAGCAAATGAACAAACGTAACAAAACAGAAGTAGTTACAGATACAGAGAACAAATGGATGGTTGCCAGAGGGGAGGAGGGTGGGGGGCGGGGGGAGGAAACAAATAAGTGAAGGAGATTAAGAGGTAGAAACATCCAGTTGCAAAATAAAATGAGTCATGGGTGTGAAATGTATGGTGTGAGGAACAGAGTCAGTAACTATATAATATCGTTGTATGGTGACACCATCATAGTAACTAGACTTATTGTGGCAATCATTTTGAAATGTCCAGAAATACTGAATCACTACGTTGTGTAACAGGAACTAACACAGTGTTGTAGGTCAATTGTCCTTCAAAAACAAATGAACTCACAGAAAGAGAGATCAGATTTGTGGTTACCATTGGCAGCAGGTGGGGCTGAGGAGGTGGGGGGAGGATTGGATGGAGACAGTCAAAAGGCACGAACTTCCAATTACAAGATAATTAAGTACTAGGGATGCAACATACATCACGATAAACAGAATGAGCACTGCTCTACATTATACGTGAAAATTGTTACGAGTAAGTCCTAAGAGCTCTCATCACAAGGAAAAAACATTTTTTTCTATTTCCTAATTCTGTATCAGTATAAGATGATGGATGTTCACTAAACTTATCGTGGTAACCATTTCATGATGTATGTAAGTCAAATCATTATGCTTAAACTTACACAGTGCCGTATCTTAATTATATCTCAATAAAACCAGAAAAAAAGAAAAAAGAGAAAAAAAAAGGAGAGATGTTTTCAGAGCCCCTGAGGTTGGCTGGGTGGAAAGGGTCAGCTGGCCTCACTGCAGGGTTAGCCTCTCCCTCCCCTCTGGGCACCAACCTCCGAGCCTACGAGAGCTCCACCCCTGTACCCTGCTTGGTGAGGCCAGGAGGGCCCTTTTCAGCAAGACCTCGGCCTTCAGGACCAGCCTCTTTAAACGTGCCATGAGAGTGTGCCAGACTGCTGCTCGAGGACATGGACACGACGAAACTCCCACTAAGCCAGGAGGAAGCCCTAGACTTCGGGACACTCTGCCCTCGGTCCGTCTGGTAATTACCCATTCCCAGCTTCCGGAACCTCAGTATTACTACAGACTTAACAAGCTGTTAATGGCCTTTGCCAGAAAAAATAAAAGAAAACACGAAGCAATCACCAAACCCAAGCAGCTCGAGTCCTGAACACTGGTTTTAAGGCCTCAAGTTGGAAAACACGAACTGCTTCCTAAGAGGCTACCCTGGGCCAAGCATCAGGCCAAGAACTTGAGCCTCCTCCTCTCAGCAACCGTACAAGGAAGTACTGGTCTCCTTCCCATTTTACAGATGCACAGTCTCCAAGAATCAAGAGGGGTGGGTGGTGGGGTACTCCATCCTCTTGTGTCCCCTAGACACCCCCCCAACCCCCCAGACATCCTGGAAGTCCAAGGCCACTGCTGATTTCCACACCAAGAGGATCTCTAGTGTGTGGCTGAGGAATCTGAGAGTTTCTGACTCAGGAGAGGGAACGCTTGGCTTTCAGACCCTGCCACCCCTCCCACGGGTTCCTGCGGAGGTCAGCTCAAGCCGGCCGCCCGGCAGGAAGGGGCCACTCCGGGAGCTTAAAAGGAGCTGGTGAAAACACAAGCTCTGGGGGATTTGAGGAAAGAAAAGAAAACTGGAGCTGCAATTGGTGTGGGCTTGCTTCCTCTTAGGATTAAGGGGCCGACGAAAGACAAGGACCTCCCTAAAAATCTTTCAACGCCACAGATGTTGCAGCCATCGCCGAGAAGACCGCGGCAGCTGGGTGTGCTGTAAATACAATTCCAGACAGAGTGGAGGGCCGTGGGGTGTGGCAGACGCCTCTTCCTCCAAAAGGGAGGCATGTGTGCGTGAGTGGGGGCATGACCTCACGCCCAGGGAACCGGAAACCTGTGCAGGGGCCCAGAGCATCCCAACACTGACACGCAGGAGTGGGAGAGACAAGCAGGCCTCCAGGCAGGGCAGAAACGAAGGGAAGGAACACCCTCGAACAAAATCCTCCTGCTCTCACTGTGAAATGCCCCTTCTCCTTACTCAGACTTCTGGCTTTAGATAGTCAGATACCGGAGAATTCCCAAGGAGGGCAGAGCACAAACTCTCTGCCACGGCGCCTGCAGGACCGAGAGCCGCGTTCAAACACTCAGAAGAGTGGGAGCCAACTGTGAGAAGGTGCTGGGACAGGGATGGCCTGCCAGGCCCCTGCCCAATGGTGCTGTGGGACCCGGGACCTGTGGGTGTGGAGCTGCACCCCAAGGAGCAACCACTGTGTTGCTGCTATAAAGGGGTGGGCGGGGCACTTGAGATAATTTCCTCTAGAGGTTTCTAAACTGTCCTTTTTGGCAGTGGAGCCCCTCTGGGCAAAAGAAAGCTTAGGCAGGAGCTTGGTGTATGAAAATGGCAAAAGCTCTGAGTGGAAGGGAGCACCGGGGCCCTGGCCGGCCTGGCTCCTCGCAGCTGGGTGGTACCACCAAGAACCACGGCTACAGATTCACCCCCCACTGGACTGGGGGGGACGCTGAGCCTGCTGGGGCCACCGAGGTGAAAGTGATTCGTCCAAAGTCAGACAACTGGTGAGCTGCAGGCAGAATAATGCAATATCCTGCCTTGGGTCCCAACAAACTGTGACCATTGAGCCAGCTCAGGCCCACCCTACCTCCCAAAGGTGGGAGGAAGCTTTGGGGACCCACACTGCTGCTCGCGGACATAGGCCCCTGCCTTCCAAATTCCTCAAATCCCTCCCATGGAAGGCTCCCAAATGCTCCTCTTCCCCAGCTCGCTGGGGGTCCCCTCAACTCTGCCAGGTGGGCTGCCCAGCTGGGGGCAGAACGGGCCGCTGGGGCCCTGGTCATGCCCTCTCCCCTCACCCCTCCAAGCTGCGAGACGTGGAAAGACTAACAGACTTGGAAAGAGGAGAGAAGGCGGGTGCACACAGATGGCCGGGAGATGGACAGACAGACAGGCGGTCAGTTACCTGTGGGCCGGGCCCCATAGGCCCCATGCCTCGGGGAGGGTTCATTCTCTGCATTGATCCTCCCATGTTGGGGTGCCCTGCGTGACAGAGCGGGTAAGCCGTGAGTGGCAGGAGGTGGAGGCAGACAGTGGTGGGGGGAAGCCCCTCCTGGTGCCCCCCCCCACCCATGGCCCACCCTGCCTTGTCTACCTTGTTGTCGCGTGGGATCCATAGAATTGGGCAGCAGTGGCTGTGTCCCAGGAACTCCTCCCGGAGGCTGAAAGAGACGTAAGACCCGAGGTGAGTGGCTGCTCCCTGGAGCTGGGGACAGAGGGGAATGCACCTGCCTGCCCAGGCTCCCCACCTGACCATTTAGGGCCACTCATGGCCTCCCCGAGACCGCTCCTGCTGCCCGCCGGCTGGGGGGTCCCCGGGCAGCAGCAGTCAGCTCCAGCTGGTGTTATGGAAAACTGCAGCATGGGTGGGTCAGCATGGGTGCTTCGTCTCTGGGAGAGGAACCACGGCCCAGCGCTGCCGTCTCGGCAGGTCTGCGTACCTGCCAGAGCCCAGGCACACTCTGGCCAGGCCACCAGCCACACCACCCTCAGAGGCAGCACTGCTCCCTCCCTCCCTTTTACCACCCAAACTCCAGCTGATGCAGTTTAGGCCAAACCCTGTCTCTCCTTTGCCTCGTGGAGAGTGGAGATGTAACTTGTTTTATCCCCAACTCCCAACTGTGGGGACCCGTGAGACCCACTAGCTAAAATCCTGCCACCGTGGGAGGTCCTTCTTCAAGGGGGCAGGGGAGGAGGTGGCTTTTGAGATTTAGATGAGGGAGCTGAGGTCCAGAGGCCTGAGGGCCCCCAGTCAGCCCTCAGTCACCTGCCGGCAGAGCCAGGAAGAACACCCAGGACTCGGGACCCCAGGGGTGGAGGAGGCGGCCTCGAGGAGAGGGTGAGCAGGATGCCGAGTGACAACCTGCCACCCAAAGCCTGGTGCCCGTGGCGCGTGCTGGTGTGACTACTACAGAGAAGATGAGGACGGGGCCAGCGGTCTCCTGAGTGAACGCCTGACACACCGGCTACGAAAACCCCTTCAAAGCGATTTATTTGAGACTGAAGTTATTTCAGCTGCAATATGAAAAAAGAGGAAAGCAGAGCTGGGGGACGGGGAGGGAAAGGGAACTTCGCTTTTAGAACCCCACGCCTTAGGACTAAGCACGGGCCCTCGGCTTGGAGAGGAAAGCCTCTGTGAAAGCTGGGCACCTGTGACGGGGACCTCCACCCCCGCCCCCTGCTTCGCCCGGGTCCCCCAGCCCCGACTGTGCTGTGGGGATGATGGCCGAGTGGGGAGCGGATGGCCCAACAGGAAACTCCAAACCAGTTCTGGAATGAGGTGGTGGGAAACAAAGGGACAGCTTCTCACTGTTCAGCTTCAGAACGGGGTGTGCGCGTGTCTGGGGAGGGGAGGCTTCTGGGAGGGCCACGCAAGCCTGCGGGTACTTGCTGCTTGAGCAGTGGCATCCGGCACCTGCCGCTTCCATCTGCCTGGGGCTGCGGAGAGTCTCTCTCTGTGGCCCCGGGTTTCAGCTGTTCCGACCTCCTGCTTTCTCCCAACTCTGCTTCCTCCCCCGAGTTCCCAAGCTCTCAGTCACCTGGCTGGTTTGTGTCTGCCCACTTGGGGGTTTGGGATACTTCTCGAGCCTGGTTTCAGGACTCCGAGAGGACACAGGAAGACCTGCCACTGAGGCTGTTTGGTTTGGGGGCTCTTGGGATGTTGAGGTGCCGGGAGATCCTCACCCCGGGCCTTGGTAAGCCCCCATCTAACTCTGATGGAGCAGCCGTAGGGGGTTGGACAACCACTTCCTCTCCAGGTAGCCCAGTGTTGACCACCAGCTCTGGCCGGAGGCTCTTCCTTGGGTTCCCCCAACTCTGCTGTGTGTCAGAACTCAGGAGCAGAGCAGGGCTTCCCGGAGGCCCAGAAGGGACCCAGGAGTCACTTCCTTCACTGGAGTGACCCTGAAGTGAGGCAGTCTGGGCCTCCTCTACCAGGGAAGGAAGGAGTGCAACAAGCAAGGTAAAAGGGGCCGCACTGCAAGGGCTGAAGCCCTCAGGCGTGAGAAAGGAGAAAAATATCGGCTCATACATGGGACTGCAAGCACAAGCCGTGCACACACCCTGGGGGCCTGCTGGGGAGAGAGATGCTCTGGGGCCGTCCCACAGGCTCCTGGAACTAGGCCAGTGCCTCGCTTACAGCACCACGGGGCAGGCGCAGGAAGTGTCTGCCCAGTGAACGGACAAATCCCACCAGAATCTGCTGGGTCATTCAGCTGTGTGCCTGAGTCCATGGGTTGGGTGCGGTAGGGGCTCCGCTGGGATGTGATGTCAGGGCTGCCTGACAACCCCAGACTCTAGCCTTCCTCTCCTTAACCCTGCTGAACCCCACTGCTCACCGCCTACCCATCTACCCTGGGTTGAAACACCACAATGCTCTCTGTACAAGGCTCCAAACCCCTAGCCAGGGAGGCAGATGGAGGATGGCCTTGCAAGGCTTTAGGGCCAGGTCAACGACCCTGAGCTCCCAGTCTCCCTAAGTGCCCTTCTCATTGCCCTAACCCAGGAGGTCACGTGGGCCTGAGCTGCTTCTGCTTCCTCCTCCTGCCCTGGGGAAGGCTGAGCTAATGGGTGGCATAGAGGCTTCTGTGGAACCAGCAGCCCCAACTGAGGCACTCTCCAAGAGATGCCCAGGGGCAGTTCCTGGGACAGGGACACATCCCCACTTGGAGGAAAGAAATGTCTTGAGTCCACAGGAAGCTGGAAATCGGTATAGATTTCCAATGGGGGAGTGGTGGGGAGGCTGGCCCGACTGATTTGTAACGCGAGGTACAGATGATGGATTTATTCTCCATGTGCCCTCTTGGGTACTTGCTCATGCTTAATTGATAAATAGAAACAAACGTCTCCTCTCGTGTCCCTTAATTGCTGGAGGAAGGGCCACAATTATGATAAGGAAGCATCTGTTCCGTCCCTGGGGCAGAGGCCAGTCTGGGCTAAGGAGAGCCCTGGGTGGGCAGGAGGGAAAGTTGCTGCTGGGGTCCGTGCATGTGATGGCGGAGAAGGCCCACTTGATGGCCTGTTAGAATCAAAGGCAAGGGGCAGCACTTTTACACCTACGAAAGCTAACTGAACCTGGCGAGGTGGAGAGGAAACAGCACTGGGCCGGGAGCTGCAGACTGACATGAGCCCAGCTCACTGAGATGCTTAAGCAAGTCACTGCTCCACCCTGAGCCTCTGTTTCCTCATCTATGATATATCCTAGGGTCCCTCTTTGCTCAAAAAAGCTGGGTCTCTTAATTATTGTCCGAATTTTTCCCCTTTATGTCAGAGAAAACGGGAAAGAAAAGATTTTGGGAGAAAAAAAATTAGTGGAAACTGGTAGGCTATTTAACTTTAAAATTGGAGTCCCCTGGTTATGAGCATCTCTCCATAGTCCCTGTATTGTCTCACTCAGGAGTTTTCTTGCAGAGCCTTGAGAATGAAAGGGATCACATCCAGGTCATGCCAATCTAGCTGGTGACCTAACTCCCAGCTCCAAAGGCAACAGGGCTGGATGTACTGGCACTGCTGGTCAGACTTTCTGAAGGGTTTCTGCAAGGTCACTCTAAGAATTATGTATACAAAGATGTATGAGCATGGAAATAAATTTCCCTGATTTTTTATTTAAAGTTTCTTTTAAGTCTGTCTACCCTAAAAATAAGATAATTCATCTTTACCTCTGCAGCTCTCTTCCCGCCCCTGGATGGGCTGAATCAGGTAGGGCAGCTGGGGACCGATTTCTCCAGACCACCTCGAATTGCCAACCCTAATGGGCCAGGATAAGGCCCACAACTCCAGGCTGAAAACCCCTCCCCGTAAGCAGACCACTTTTCTAATTACATGAACAAATCCTTTCTTATTCTGAGTTGGGTCTGGGAAGCAGGCAGACGTTGCTTAAAAATTACAAACGTCCTCCTCGCTGCATCCAGGCTCCTGATCTAAGCGTTCCTACTGGCCATTTCTCCCCTTAATAGCAGGATTGTATTTACCAGCCTTGGCAATTCTCAAAAGCTTCCAGGAAAAAATGCACGTTGTCAATTAACTTCATTAAGAAGGAAGACCCTTTTCCAAGAAGGGGCTGGAAGGGAGGGGCTGGGGCGTTACCACCTTCTCTAGAATAGTGGAAACCCTGCATTCCCCGCCTGCTGCTCCAGAACTGGCTGCCCAAAGCCCACCGGTAGAGGCAGGTGAAATGTTGAGAGGGGCTGCATGGGGACCTGTTTATAAGCCTCCCACATTAAAACTGTCCCTCCACCTCCCAGCCCTTCTCTCAGATTGTGATCTGAGTCCGAGTCCAGCCGGGTTCACGGGTGGCCGAGTGAGGGGAGAGAACATGAAAAGGTACAGTACCTGGTTTCCCATTCTGATCGGAGGCCGGGGGCCGCCTGCGTATCGCGGTGACATAAAAGGCTGCAATTACAGGGCATTAGTTCAATGACAGCCTGCACTCAGCGGTGACGGAAATGCGCTCCTCTCCACAAAGTCCAGTTTTGTTACAACTAGTCATCTTTTAAACTCTCTTCCTCCCGGTGGCCTCTTCCCTCCGGGCAAAACTTCCTTTGGGTGGAGGGAGTGATAGGTGCATACACCCTGCACCTGTTGGCGGAGGTCTACTCTGGATGCCTGCCGGGGCAGCAACTGGGACCCGGCACAGGACGCGGAGGAACGGTTACAGCAATGCAGGGCAAAGGAGGAGACCTCTGCTCTTGGTAAGGGCAAGTGAAAGAATCAGAAAGGGACTTGTACAGAAAATTTTCAAGCGTGCAGACAAAGCTGGACGCGCGCTCACACGCACTCACAACACTGACAATGGGGGTGGGGAAGGGGAGCGCGGGGGAGGAGGTACACAATGAAAACAGTGAGGGTACAGCGGGCGCCCTAACTCAATGCGGGGGGGGGGTGGGGGTGGGGCGCAGGGGAATGGGCAAGAAAGCTTTCTCAGCAGCGAGAGTGCACAAAGAAAAGGCCAGGGATGCAGCTTTGGTTACAAACAATGGTTAACCAAACTCAAAAACCAAACCAAAAGTGAGAGGAAAAGACAAAAACGCAAAGGCCGCTGACAAGGTCACAGAAATAGTTTTCCTTTTCTTTTGGTTTCATATCCAAGCGGGATGTGATGTCCAAGGAATGAAGACTATCTTTAGGAAAAAAAGATATATTTTGGGGGGGAAAAAAAATCTCCTTGGTCAAATCTCCTCAAAGGCAATGGCTAGAGCACATTTTGATTTTTGTTTTTCCTCTGCTGGCTCTGTCCTCCTGGTGCCCCGCGCCCCCCGGCGGGCGGGCGAGCCACAGTGCGTTTACCTGACTGTGGGGTCCCATCATGCTGCTGGGATTGTGAGGTGGAGGCTGTGCGTGCGGCGAGGGCTGTGACCCCGGAGGACCCTGTGAGGCCAGACAGTAGAGGCAGGTTATAGATCACAGCACATGGAGAAGCGCAGGAGAAGCTTAAAAGAACAAAAATTAAACCAAAACGAAGGGCGGGCGGGCGTGCAGGCGGAGGGCTCTGGTTGGCGGGGAGGTGCAAGCTGCTGCTTGGGTCGCCGGCTCAACGGTGTGAACGGCGGGCAGGAGGGAGAGAAGCCGATAAACACATTCACGGGGGACTTACAGGCACGACAAATAAAATCAAGCTCCTTTGTGGAAGCACACGGGGGCGGGCCGTTGCAGCGAGTTTGCCATGTTAAATACGTTGATTGAGATGGGGGCGGAGTGCAGGGACGCACAGAAACTGACCCACCCTGCAGGGCACCCATGAGCCGCCCCCGGGGAGGGGGGCTGCGGCTGCGGAAGGACCGGGAGGCCCTGCCCTCTGGGAGCTCCCGGGCTGGGTAGATGGAGACGGGTCCTGGGTCGTGGGCCAGGACCGGGTGACCAGTCTACCGAGGGGAGGGGCCCTGATGGATGAATGGGAACAGACAGGAGGAGCGAGGTGGTGCCAGAGACTGAACACATGGGGGACAAGAGGAGGAGACGGTCACCGGGCGCCCACTCAGCGCACTCATTAACACGCCTTCACTTGCAACTGGTCCCGTGACATGGGTTTCGCATTCCTATTTCCACCAATGACGAAACTGAGTCTCAAGGGATGAGGAGATTTGGCCATGGCCACATAACCGGTAGATGGTAGAGACAGGAGAAGCCCAATGGGTCCAAGGCTGACCCTGACCCCTGCAGCCAGACCTGAGCGGGTGTGTGCGGGAGCAGTGGGACAGGGCTCTCCATTCCAGCAACCCCCATCCCAAGCTGACCCCTGAAGCCCTGGGCTATGCTGGCCTCGACTCCCCACAGAAGAGATGAGCAGATGAGTTCCCTTAAACCACGGAGTTGGTCAAACCGTGGGCTGCAGCTCATTAGTGGATGGTGAAATCAATTCAGTGGGTTGCAGTCATTGTTTTTAAAAACACGGAACACGATAAAAAGCAGAATAGAGGGCTTCCCTGGTGGCGCAGTGGTTAAGAATCCGCCTGCCGATGCAGGGGACACAGGTTCGAGCCCTGGTCCGCAAAGATCCCACATGCCGCGGAGCAACTAAGCCTGTGTGCTGCAACTACTGAGCCTGCGCTCTAGAGCCAGCGAACCACAACTACTGAGCCCGTGGGCCACAACTACTGAAGCCCGCGCACCTAGAGCCCGTGCTCCGCAACAAGAGAAGCCATCGCAACGAGAAGCACCCCACGCACCGCAACAAAGAGTAGCCCCCGCTCGCCGCAACTAGACAAAGCCCGTGTGCAGCAACGAAGACCCAACACAGACAAAAATAAATAAATACATAAATTTTAAAAAAAGAATAGAAAATATTGGACAGCCTTGTGTGTTTTAAGGCAGATACTTTTCATTAATCTCTGTTTATAAATATGTGTGTGTGTGTGTGTGTGTGTGTGTGTGTGTGTGTGTGTGTGTGTGTGTACTGGGTCACTGTGTCAAATGTATTTTCTACTGTGGGTCACAGTCAAAAAGCATGAAAATCCAGTCAGGGAAGTGCCCTGCTGCCCACTCGGGACGTTGGGAGTGGGGGGCCATCCTGCTGATGAGGGCACACCCTAATTCACTCTTTGCACTGGGGGCTGTGCTGCTGCCCTTGGAAATTGAGAAAAATTCAAAACACGCGTGGGGGATGAGTGTGGTTTCATTAAGAAAGAGAGGGAGAAGGGCTCTTTGAGAGACCCAGGCAGGGTTTTCTTCCTCAGCCTCCTCCCTCGAAGCCAGGCTGCGCAGCCTGCTGCTGGCTCAGGAAGCAAAGCCCAGAGCTGGGAGAGGGCGGAGGGGTGGGCTCAGGCCGGCGGGCATGGAGACAGAGAGAGGTGTGCAGAGAGAGGCGAGGGGGCCATGCCCAGGACAGGCCTGGAGCTCCTCGGCCAAGTGAGGGGCTGCTCACTTCCCAAAAGCTCCGCGGAGCAGATGTTCCCCTACCTGCCACGCTACTAATTTCAACAAGTGTGTGTCTTTCTAGCGGCTGCCAGCAACGGCATGGTTTGTTACCATGAGCAATTTTCTTAATTAACAGACATTAATTAGCCATTTAGCAATTTTGCAAGCATTTGTTTAGCGGCTTTCCTAAACATGAATACCACTGTGATAATGGCACTGATTAGAGGGTCCCCTAATTAACAGTACAGGGAAGGAAAATTGAAATCACATAAATTAAAAAGGGAGAGGAAGTTAATGAAGGCGGGACATATTTGCACCTGCAAGTCTTTTGTACCGTGAAACTTGGGTGCAATGTAAACAAAATAAGATAATTTGAAGCCAACCCCCAAAAAAAGGAAAATGAAAAGAACGGAGGAGGAGGGTTCAAGGGTGAGGTCCAGTCTCCAAGAGGGGGCAAAGGCCTTCTGTCAGGTCCTCAGTTCTTGGCAGGAAGGAGTGCCTCCTCCCTCCCAGTCCTTCGCCGCCCTCCCTGGTAACATCGTGATCCTCAGGGCCAGCGGTGTGGCTCGGGCAGGTCCCTCACACCTGTGCACCCCGGCAGCCAGGGGAGATGAGGAGCAGCTGACTCGCTGAGTGGTCAGAGAAAAAGTAAGTAAAGCCCCTCAGACAGCCACAGACAGGGCCCTCGGTCAAAGCAGTCCTTGCTAAGGGCCAGCACTCAAACCCGAGTCTTGTCGTTCCAAGCTGCCCCTTGGCCCTGCGTTCCGGCAGCCTGGGCCCCCGGAGGTCCAGGGGGCAGGGCTGGCGTGTGTGCTTCACCTCTGCACCTCCCCCAGAAGCTCTCTGCAGGACCCTGCTGCCTGGGCCCTAATGAGTGGACAGGGAACAACTTGGCCTCCCTGCCGCTGCTTCAAGACAAACGGCAAGGAGTAGCAGTAAGGGAGTGTGGCTGGTCCCTTACTGCTACTCCTCTAGCTAGGGCTAGAGGCCCTAGCCCAGCAACTTCTCTGTCCTGGGGGGAGCTGTGGGGAGCAGGCTGGTAAGCCCTGAGAGGGGGCAGTGGTTCTGAAGTCTCTCCTCTGACTTGGAGCTGGGGTTTGGAGTGCCGAGGACACGGGAACCCTAGCCCAGGCCAGCCGGTCACCCAGAGAGAAAAGCCCACCACAGTCTGGACACAGGCGAAGATACAGCTCAGCGTTCACCTTCCCGGGGCATGAAGCTCCTCTCCCAGGCCCAGTCAGGGTGCCCAGGCTCTGCTTATGTACCTCCCAGCACGGTCCCCAGCACTACTGGGAACATCACAGCCAGAAAGCTTTTATTCCGTGCAGCCAGAAGCCCACCTTTGCCAATGGGTCACCCACATCCTCCCAAATCTCCATCCTCTGTACCTCTGCTGCCTCCACTCAGCCTGACAGCTCTCCGTCACTGTATCTGTGTCCGGGTTCTGTCCCTGAGACTGGATGCAACAGCGCAGGGAGGGCCCGGCACACTTGGCTTGTTCTCAGGAGCTGAGAATGGGGCTCCACAGTGGGAAAATGCTCGCTCGTGTAAAGATGATGACAGCCGTGTTGCCCACCTCCACGAGGACGTATGGCATCTGCTGCCCTGTGCTTTATTAAACCACAAAAACGTGTTCTTCTCTTTCCAGTCTGCATTCTCAACAAGAGACTGACAGGCAGGTTTAGAGAAAACAGACCTTTAGTCTTTTCAACTTGTTACCCACTCGAGCAAAAGGCTATGTAGGAGGCAGACAAAAAAAAAAAAAGAACTTGTTTTAAGATTCTGACCTTTGTTGGGATGTTGGCTTTTCTCTTCCCCAGATGCTGCACAGATCTGGCAGGCAGGTGGAGAGGACGGAGGTGGAAGGTGAGAGAGGGCGGGAGTCTTAAAGCTGGTAATACCGAGTGTTCTCACACAGGACAACTCTCCCCCCTCCCACCCGCCCTCACACTGCCAGTGGGGCCTTCCCTGGCTTCTACTTGCTGAAAGCTTTAGAAGAACCCAAAATAGGTGCATCTGGAAGCCTGCTTGGCCAGGATGACCCTCTGCATCCAGCTCCATTTAGACCATCTCCCTCACAGACCTTGGAGGCTTTTCATCCTAGGTGCTGCCCAATCAACCCTCCTGACATGCCGGAGAGATGGATACGGGCAGACATCTGAGGTGAGCAGAATACAGGGCTGGACCAGGCTGGGGGTCCCACCAGAAGCTTGGGGAGAACCATACCTGCCCAGCAGTCACCTGTTTGTTGGCAGCCCTGAAAGATCATCACTGCTTCCAATGCTCGTTCATGGGGAAGAAGAGAGGCGCAGGACAGGGGTGTGATCTGTCCAAGGCCACACAGATGAAGCTGGCAGCTGAGCCACATCACCTAACTCCAGCCCAGGGCTCGCTCTCTTCATGGTATCACGTCCCCATCCATGCAGACAAAGAAACAGGGTTTGGAAAGAACTGGGTTCAAATCCTGACTCTGCCACTGACTGCGCTTCTCTCATCAGTGAAATGGGAACGATTACAGTGATAATAACGAAGCCACACCTGCCACACGGTACAGATGGCCTTCACTTGCATCAGCTCATGTCATCTCAACTCCTCACTGGAAGGGCTCTTAATTGCTCCACTTTATATAGCCACAGAACTGAGGCTCAGCAAGGCGAAGCCACTTGACTTGGATGACAAAGCTATGAAGTGGTGGGTCCAGGCTGATTCTAGAGTCCTGGGCCGCCTAGCTGGTCCACCATTCTCCAAGCCCGTGAGCAGTGCTCCTAGAGGCTGAAGGACTTGTGGGTGCACCCAGCCACTCACCCACATACATATCCTGGGTGCTGACCTTCCATGTGTCTGGCCAGCCCATGCTGGGGTGAGGGAGGGTCACATAAGTGCAGTGGACTCGTCTTGGCCCTGAAAGCTCCCAGGCTAGCTGGGGAGAAGGATGAGGACACAGTGACAAACAGGCTGGAGTGTTGGTTTAAACTGCCATGGGTTCCAAGAGAAGGTGACAGGTAAACCAAAGCTCAGGGAGGCCACAGAACGGAGGCCAACAGGGAGCTGGGATGAGAACTGGGGGCCCCTGGCGGGTCAGAACTCTTTCCATCGTACAGTCCTGCCTCCATGGGGTGACGGCAAGGAGACCTGTGCCGAGGGGACACCCCAACTCGGGAAATCCCTGCCACTGAATCTGGGAAAAGGAAGGTGACTTGCCCACTTCCTGTCTGGGCCTCGGTCTGCCCCAGAACCTGTTAATGGACTTGCCATTCCCCTCAGACGTTACGGAAATACGTTAACTCCCGCACTTCCTTATTCTTTTTCCTGTCACTTCGGCACTGGGTGGCAGCCTCCGAGAGCCACTTAGGCAGGGCCCGGGGAGGCTCTGCTATGGACCATTCCACTAAAACCCTAGATGCTGACAGTTGAGTGAAAGTGCCTTTGCCATCATCGACGTGGTGGGGAGCAGAGTACAACAGATCCAAGGTCTCTGCAGAAAAGCACCTCAGAACCGTCTGCAGGACCCACCTATGCACTCCCCCCTCCGAAGCTATCCTTGAGAGACATGCTTGTGCACAATGGGGAAAGCTTCCTGGCATCCATCCCAGCTCCTCCAGGACATGTGAGTACGGTTTCCTCATAAGGAAAATGGGATATTCTACAGGTATTGCAGGGAGGTGGTACAGCTGACGGTGCTAGGCATAGGTCCCCAAGCTTCCACAGACCCCACGCCTGCTGCTCCAGAGCCACTCACAGCCCATTTACAGGGCAAGCGAGTGCTAGACTTACTCTGTGGGATCGCCCTCCTCAGCCTGTTGAAAGCCCACACATCTTCCTTTGCGAAGCCTGGCCTATTCCACCCAGCCAGGTGCGCTCCAAACGTGGTGCATCCTCTTTGGACATCCTGCCTTATTTGTGGATGCCACGTGGGCTCCTCCAGGGCAGTGACACAGTCCCCACGTGGATGTCCAGGGCAGGGCCTGAGCAGAGCAGTGAGGCGTGGCCAGCAGGCGGACCCCTCAGCCACAGTCAGCCAGCCCCTGGGTGGGCACATCTAACACTTTTGGGTTCAAGGAACCAGGAGGAAACGTTAGTAACAACAGGAATGACCACGCTGGTCCTCTGAGCTAAAGACTCTTGGGAGTGAGGGAGGACAGTGCCATAAAATTAAAAACCAAATAAAAAAGAAAATCTGTATTAATTTTTTTTTTTTTTTTTTTTTAAGGAGAAAGGTAATAAAAGCTATATGCTAAGTTTAGTATTTCCAAAACTCACGGCTCCTTCGCCAAATGCCATCCCATACTCCCCAAAGCTGCCTTCAACCTGCCTGGACATCATGGACTCTCAAGAGAAACAGAGATGAGATTGAGTCCCAGGTTTTCTGGGTGCAGAGGTGGGCCAGTGGGGAGAACTTGGCTGTTAGAGCCCATGGCACTGGGGCTGGAGTCCTGCCTGACAGCCCCGGGCATGGGGCTGCTCCTCTGTAAGGAGCGAAGAATCCAGGTGACACTCTCCTTGAAGAAAAGCTGTGAGAGTGCTCTGGGAACAGCTGAACACCCCGTCATTACCATCAAGGCCAAATCTGCCTTTAGTCAGAAGGCCTTTGGGGAAAGGGGACTTGAAGTTTTAGGTTGCTAAGAAACAAAGCGCTCCACACATCCCTGTTCCCCCCAGCCCCCGACTCCTGGGGATACTGGCCAGTGGTCTGGCAAGAATGCAGGGGTGGGTTTCATCAACTGGCAGCAGGAAACGGATGACCCGCATTACTGGTGACCTGTGCAATACGCCCATTGGGCGTGTTACTGTAACTGAGTGAATATAAAATTACATTAATTATACACATGGCAACAGGCATGCAACAGACAATCCAATTTGCTCCTTGGACACGAATGCTGACAGGAAATGCCATAAGCCCATTCTGGGGAGAGGGCCAAGGTGTGCCCGTGTGCCACTGACATCCCAAATCTGTCAGCACGATGTGCCTCCACCCATAGCCTCCCTGTGGCAGGAGGCTGACCACCTGGCGGGGTCAAGGAGCTGCTGACATGCAGCTCATCTCAGAAAAAGTTATTTCTCCATTTCGATCCATGGGAACGAACTTGTCAGGGGCTCGGACAGTTGCCTTCCTATCCTGCTTCTATCTGTCCCCTCTGGGGAAGAGGCATCTTTACGTGTGTACGTGGGCAGTAGAGGCTGGAGACAGAGCTAAAGTTACCAACTCAAGGCTACAGGGGGCTGAGCTGGGCCACACCCAACCGTGGAGCTATGGCCAGGCTGCAGCACAGCCCTGAGAGCTCACAGTCAGGGGGCTGCCGGCCTCCGGGAGATGAGCCCACAGCAATCATGGCCCTCCGTGGGCACCAGGTAAGGTAGGTCTGACAAGTGGTGGTGGCCCATCTTCCTGGGATGGTGGGGAAGTTGTCAGTGAGAGGAGCAACAGTATATGACGTGTCTCCCTTGGAGTCACCTCGGCATAACCTCAGGAATCCTCAAAGCCACTGGGGTCCACTATGTGCAAGGATCAGCAAAAGACTCATTGATTTCCGGCTGAGCAAAGGCCCCAGCTGACCTCTCCTCCTCCCCGTGCCTCTCCGAGGAGCCAGGACAGTGCTGGGCAGGTGGCGAGGGCAAGAGGTCTGTGCGCTTGTGAATCTGGCTTCCCGGGACGGGCCGCCAGGACACACCGCAGGAGGCACTCAGATCATGTTTTACTCAAGAGGTCCCATGGAGACAGAGACGCAGAATCAGCAGGCGACGGTTTTCAAAACAAAGGGAGGAAACATGGCAAATGAAAGTACAGGCGGCGTCCAAGACCTAACCACAGTCCCCCCCAATGCTGCTCCCTGAGTCTGCCCCAGCCCCGCGCACAGACGGGAAAGCCAAGCCCCAGGGACGTGGGCTCACTGGTCCCAAGTCCTGGCTTGGCGCCCTGCACCACACCCAGAGTGGAGGCTGGGGTCAGCAGCCGCACGAGGATCCCAAGAGCACGGCCACCACTGTGGCTGAGCTACAGGAAAAATCGGCAACCTATGGCTCAGGGCCAAATCTGGCCTGTCACCTGCTTTTGTAAATAAAGTTTTATTGGAACACAGCTACGCTCATTTGTGTACCGTCTGAGACTGCTTTCACGCTGTATCAGTACAGTTGAGCAGTTGTGACAGAGATCAGATGGCCCACAAAGCCTGAAATATTTACTATCCAGCCCTTCACAGAAAAAGTTTGCTGACCCTTGAGCTTAGTAATGGTTTTCAAGACTGAAGAGGGAAAAAACTGGAGTCTTTTTAAATTCTCAAGGAAAAGCAAAACAGTGCTAGATTTACTTTCTGATTTTAACCTCACATCTCTTTAATAAGATAAATGAAGCAAAAATTAACCCCATTTTACAAAGGAGAACACTGAAGTCCAGCGACACAGCATTATTTACCAGAGCCAGGATCTATCCCACTGACGACAAGAGAATGAGTGCCCGGATCCGGGGTCAGCAAACCTGAGTTCTGGTTCCCCCACCAACATGCCATGTGACCAATCTCTGAGCCCCGGTTTTCTGGGCCATTGGTCTTAAACAAGATGATCTTTCACTACTATAACACAATAACCAGCATTCATGACCAGTTGTTTGGTCCCAGAGCATCTCCTTGCTAACCATCTTCCCCGCGTTCATTCTGGCCACAATGCTGGGGAACACACTCTTCCCTCGCTCGCCAGCACGAAACATTCTGGGGACTTGATTCCAACCCTGAATTCTTTCAGCAGGTTCGTGCTGTTTGACCCTCGCCTATGCAGTGAATTCAGAAGAATTCTCTAGGGTTACCTCAGGAAAGGGTTCTATCTACCTTGAAAGGCTGTGCTTGGGGTGGGGGAGGGGCAAGGAGAGGCGACTCTGCTTCCAGCTGCTGCTGCTAAACCCTTGAGGCCTCCCTGCTGAAGATTCTTTGTATGTACCTGTGTCCACAGAACTCAGCACTCTTTCCAGGGACACAGGAAAAAGCATTAATACGCAGAACTTATGAGCAGAACCCACGTCCACCTGGCAGTGCACCCAGCCACTGGGTCCCAGCACCCTGGGCTGAGTGTGCGCTACGCGCTGGAGACACAAAAATAAGCAGTACTCTGGCCTTCCCTGAGAGAGTCCCAGGCAGTGTGGAGAGAGCAAGGTGTAACTGTGACCGCAGCAGCATTCCAACAGAGGCAGGTACCAGGTGTGCGATTACAGAACCATCACATTGCGTAGGCAGGGCATGGAAGGATGAACAGGCGTCCTCTGGCAGAGCAGAAATGAAAGGGGCTTCTGGGCTGAGACTGGCATCTGTGTGGCAGAGCCAAGAGTGGGTGTGGTGCTGGGGGGGGCCTCATGCACAAGATGGTGACCCTGGGGCTGGGACCTTCAGGCTGAGGAGTGGGGTCATTCACCTTTGGGAGCTCGTGCAAGGGAGTGGTGATCAGACCTATGTCTTGGGAAGCACACATCCATCCCACTCCTTTCCAAAGATGCTTCTGTGCCCTTCCTCGAGTTAGAAATAAAGACCTGTGGCCACTGGAAAACAGTGAGTTCACAACTGGGGTGCTAATTCCCATCTCTTGCTAACTACACATGGAGTGTGTACCTGCTCCGCCACTAAGCCACACTACAGCCCTGAACAGCCAGCCCTCCTTAATGTTGGCGAGGGTTTCCGAGACCCAGTCCCAGCCATGTGGGTTTCTGGCCGACATCCGGATAGCACACTCTCTCCTCCCAGACGTCTACTGGTTGCAGTAGAGACCTGCTCTGTGGGTAAGTGGGAGAGGCAGAGACACACCCAGGATCCAGAGCCATGCCAATCCCGCAGAACACAGGGAGGACACGCCTACCTTGCCAAGAGAACCAAATCTCCCCCCCAGCCCCCAACAAAAGACTGCCTTTTGCTCTGAAAGTGGACAGGGCTGCAAAGACGCATCCCACTCCTGCCCGCCAGCCTCCACGCCACCTCTTGCCAACACTAAGGCTCCACTGTTCATCACGGCAGCGCAGTGAAGGCGAGGTGCATGCTAAAAAGGCACTGCCTCGTCCACCCAGATAATTCCTGCTCGACTTTAAGCTCTCCGGGCACATGCGTGCACACAGCCTTCCTGCCCTACCCCCTTATGCCCAGACAGACGATCCAAAAAGTACAGATTCGTCCTACCAACTGGGACAGGGAGACCAAGGCTGTGGAAGCTATAAATCCAGATGCTAGCATTCAACCCCAATCCACTGGGCAGAAGAGGGCTGAGAAGGAAAACAGGAAAGTTGGCCAAGGTTTCCCCTTTAGTTTTGTGGCTTCCAGGATGACTGGGTGGTTTCTCGTGCCTCTTCTCCCCTGAGAAGCTTGGGGAATGGCCCAAGGTCTTGTCTTCCTTCCTTGGCTAAGGAGAAGCAACAGGATGGGGTGAGGGAAAGAACCAGGACACTGGGGAGAGACGGGCTGAGGAAGCCCACCCACTGTCACCCAGGCAGTGGGCTTTGAAACCTGGAGCATCTCAGTGGCAACACGAGGGGCAGCCATGTGGAAGAGCTCTGGATTCATGGGCCAGGGGCACGTCTGCAGTCCCCTCCCAAACTCCCCAACCTCACCCGTAAAACAGGCCACCCCACCTCCCCACAGACAGCCACAGATACCGAGCGTCCAGTACTTCGTCCAGTGCTGGGGACCAGCCCTCACCACAGGGCAGCTGCCGATACACAGAGCTGTGCTCAGATCCTCTCCGCCCCAAAGAATCCTTCAGGAAGCCCCTCTTTCCCTGACTAGACCTTCCTATTACCCCACTCCCAGGGAGCTGCCCCCTTGCCCACTAACATGTAACCTGTCCGAATCTGAGCTAGTCTCAGGCTGGACTCACGGCCCTCACCAACCCCACCTGATGTGGGGTGCTCTTCAGCCAACTCCACAAAAGTCATCTGGCCCCTGAAGTGCCCCCCAAAGCCCTTGATGCCCCCAGAGGACAGGGCCTGGGCTGCTTCTGTTTACCACTGCACCTCCCATGTCTACTCCTTCTAACGTTACATTCTTCTGATGGGCAGACTGAGGCCCAGAAAGATAAAGGCACCGCCCCAGAACAGACTGCAAGTCTCCAAACTCTTAGACCCTTTCCATAACTCCAGAATAAGTCTCTCAGAGTTAGATATTATAATTGATCTGACGAAGGGGCACTTAATCAGATTCACATTTTGGGTGTACATTTTTTTACCTTGAGGCATGGATGGGACAAGACTTTGTCAAAGTCTTCTTGAATAAAAATGACTCGAGATTGAAGAGGCTTCAAGGAGGGGAGGGGAGAATTCTGCAATCTGCAGAAGAGGCCCTGCAGACGTGCTGGGCGGGGCAGGGCTGGGTCTGAGAGCAAAAGCTCTGGCCCTTGTCCCAGGAACCAAGAGCTGGTTCAACAACAGGGTGAGGGTAGCAGGGGCTAGATCACAAAGAGGTCTGGATGTCGTAAAAAGAGCCTGGACTTTATTCTTTTAACGAAGGGATACCACTGACAAGAAGACGACCACTTGACGGAGGGGATGAGCCACTCCACTGACCTGCAGAGAGCCCAGGCTGGAGTCTGCCACGCAGACCAGGAACACCTGGAGCCAGGGACTGCCTTGCCTCCCAGCCCTGGGAGCCGAGCAGGGCCAGGCGGAGAGCTGTCCCTCCTGGATGTATGTGGAACGGATGCCCAGAAACCAGCCCCTGGGAAGGAGCCCTTGTGAAGACACCTGATCTGCCTTTCATTCTGAACACATTCCCAAACTCAGAGCTGGTGAAGCAGGTAGAGTTGTTCCTGTTTCACAGGTGAGGAAACTGAAACTCCAGTGATACACAGGTGAGTCACTAGTGACAGAACTCAGGAGTAGTCAGCCCTCCACATCCACGGCGGCAGAACCCGACGACAGGGAGACAGACTGCACTTGGCCATTTGATATAAGGGACTTGAGCATCCACAGACTTTGGTATCAGCGAGAGGTACTGGGACCAATCTCCCCGTGGGTACCGAGGGACAACGGCAGAAGCAAAGACCCAGCCCCCTGGGCGAAGAGCTGACAGTAACTCACAATAGCAAGCTCACCCTGATGAGCTTGGCAGGAACAGGGCCAGAGGCTTTTGGACATACAACCTGCTTTCCTGCTTCCACCTCCCCTGTCAGCTCCTGTCGGTGGACCAGGGACAAGGAGTCAAGGTGGCAGGGCCCAAGGGGACCGCCACGTGGGCAGGGTTAAGGAAGGTGACACGTTAGGGGACCAAATAAGACCCGGTGCTTAGCAGGTGCCAGAAACGTCAGTCTAACCGAAGGGTTAAGCACTAAAAAGCCAATCAATCTCGAGAATACCCCGAACCTCTCCCACTCACTGCCACCAAGGCTGTACTGAGCCCGAGATTCCTTATGGAAAAAGAATAAAACTCACGGCGACCCTTGCTCCTGGTTGAGCTGAAGACCTACCTCCATCCTGGCCTCTAGCTCGCAGAAAAGAACAGCCCAGGACACCCCCGCCTGTATCCACAACACAGGAGAGCCAGTGTTTACCCGCGCCAAGCAGGGAGGGCTTCACAGGCATCATTTCGTGGTGTCCTCATATCCGCCCCAAGAGGTAGTGGGTATATCTTCACCCCAACCTGTCAGGTGAAGCAGCTGAGGTTCACAGAGTTTAACGGACTTTCCCAAGGCAACCAACGTGCCAACCCAGGCTGCATGACCCCAGGGCTGTCAGGAAGCACGTTTAGAGAGGGTGAGGGAGGGATGGGACACACAGGGGGCAGAGGAACTAACAGGCACGTGGAAGCTCCAGGGGCCCAGCCGCTGGGCTTCTGACCATTGGTCAACACTGGGTCACGTTTCCACGGCAGTAATAAACCATCACTGAACATGAGTATATGTGTATGTGTATAGTCAATCCTCACCAGTGCTCTGAAAAGGAAGCACTGCAATGTGCCAAACAACTGCTTCCCAGCACAGCCGAGGAGATCAGTGCCTAGAGAGCTCGGATAACCCGCCCAGAACACGTCACCAGGAGCGGCAGTGGGCTGTCTTGCTCCAAAGCCCCTGCTCACAGCCACTGAGCATTGACAACCCTCTTTGGCCAGGCCTCTCCTGCAGCTGGGTGCCCTCTGCTCCCCTCCACTGCAGACACAGCTGAAGTGGTGTCCCCAGGGTCAGGGAGCCCCTTAGAGAGCCCAGCACGGAACAGACACTTCATGAAAGCCATGGCCCCACCCGTGCTCTTAAAAAGTCTAATCCCACCCTTTTGGTCTTAGCAAGAGACGGGGCTTCCTGGAAGCCAGGGGTGGGCCTAGGCCAGGGGCGTCACTGATTCCAAGGCCTTCGTTTAAGGGAAGGAGCTTGTCAGGGAAAGGTCAGCTGGGGAGTTAATCTAGGCAGAAACAGGACATGAACCCCAAATCCACACTTTGGGTCTCCTGCTATGTCCCCAGCTCTTAGAAGAGCACCTCCGCAAGATGAGAGAAAGCCCTCTAACCACCCGGTCTGGGCCCAAGGCCCCGGGCCCAGCCCAGACTCCTCAAAGGGCGCTTTCCTTTCAGGGCAGCACGATCTTATTCAGGGGGTCTATCTCAATCCACGTAATGCCAAGGTGTGTTAATTCCAGGATTCCGCTGGAATTCCCTTCCTCAAACCTCTTCTGCTACAGGGCTGAGAAATTTGATTTTTTTTTTTTAAAAGGAAAAATACCCTCAGCATGATTTGTGGAGAAGGAAGCAAGAGCTGAGGAAGGTCTACCCCCCCCCGCCCCCACCCGTGAGAGTTGGGGAAATCTTCTGGGGGAACGGAGGCACCCACGGCAGAGCAGCTCTCCAGCACGGGGGGTGGGGGGGGGGGGAGATGCAATTCTAAGAGAAACCCAGGTCCAAAGGGGAGAAGGATAAACCAGCCCAAGCTCTTAACAAACCAGAGGTGAAGGTGCTGCTGACACCAATCCTCGGGCATCAGATCCATAAAAGTCAGAGATTCGGGCGTCGGTTTACAGCTCAAGAGAAGAGGCCCAGAGCCGGGGCCGGGGGGTGGGGGGGGGGTCGTGGCCCCGGGGGTCTCCCGGGGCGGGAGAAGCAGCAGCTGAGCACGGCCCCCGGGCCTCCACGTCTGAGGGTCCCTCCGGAGCCTCTCCCCTGCCTCTCCCTGGAGAGGGATTGGAGCCAGGACGGGTCTGGGGCAGCAGGGGCAGGCGGCTCGGCTGGCTGCAGCCCACGCGATCCCGGGTGTGGGGCTGGCTCCACGACAGGGGGCGGTCGAGGCCTGAGGAGCCGCCGGGTGCTTTGTTACTGAGCAAACCTCCCAGGCACTGACTGCTGATGCATAGCTAACAGGGTGGCAGACACTGATTTATGTTCAACTCTCCATTTCATCAGCGAGAGTGGAGTTCACATTTTGGGGAGGGGGAGGCGGCCTGCGTGTGCAGACGCAAACATGCCCACGCGTGCACTCAGGCACAAGCAACGGTCACGGCGGCAACTTTTTTTCCCCCTTTTTAGGAGGAAGGGCGAGGGGGCGAGGCAGCCTGGCACGTCAGGAGTAACCTTTTGTCCACGGTTGCTAGGAGCCCCGGCCGGTCATCTGCCGCTGGGCAGACGTTAGGCACCAGGCTGGTTGCCGGGCGGGGCGGGAGCACAGACTGACCTTTGTGGAGGTAGTGTTGGCAAGAAAGAAAGTCTTTTTTCCCCCTCTCTCCTGCCCTGGCCTTTCCGCACAGGCCGGGTGAACGTGGGGCAACGTCTGCGAGTGGGTCCACGGCAGGGAAGGGAGGAACAGCCCGGTGCACGACGCTTCAGAGTGGCAGGGGTTCATAAAGGCCTCTTGGGCACCCCTCGCTAGAGTGATGAGCAAACTAAGGTCCAGACAGGGGAGGGTGGCCCCCCAAGGACACACAGCAGTTTGGCAACAGCGGGGCTGGACTCAAAGCAGGCGTCCACCTCCCAGGGTAGGGGTCTTCAGGCTTAAAGGCTGCCCCTGGCTTCATCTCAGTAACGGGAGGGGCGGGGGGGGGGTTCCGCTGTTGCAGGCAGCAAGTCAGTTTGGAAGAGGCGGGGGCTCGGGGTGGGAACAACAAGCGCTCCCACCTCCAGCCGTGGCCCAGGGCCCAGCGTTTGCGGCGCCCCGCCTCTGCTCTAATCCTTCTCAGCGGGGGTGACCCTGCCTTCTGTCAGTCTGGAGGCAGACAGCAGGGCGAGGGGCGGGGACGAGGGGGTGCTTCTGTCCCCCGGAGGACCCCGCCTGCTCACCCGGGACACAGCTCCTCTGTCCGCTCCCATGGACCGGTGCACCTATCAGATCCCCTCCGCCCACAGGGAAGCAGACAGGGCAAGGGGCTGGGGTCAGAGAGCCGGCCCAGAAAGGGGAGGAATCTGCTCCCCAGCAGACAGGGAGTTCCTCAAGAAGCTCCGAAGCCCACCACCCCGCCCAGGCCTCTCTTCCCTGAGCAGCACTCTGGCCAAGCTGAGCCTCGCGTTCCTCACCCAGACAGTGGGAATGCTAGCAGCTCTCAGGCCTACCTGACAGGCAAATGAGATCACAGACGGGGCGCCTTCGCTGACCTGGAGGGTGCTCCACCAGCAACTATGAGAGGGCTTCAGCCAGTTCCACTTTAGGACCTGCGAGCACGGCTGGGGAGGCCAGGGAGGGCTAGCCTGGGCAGCCACGGGACCACATACGGGGTCTCGTCCCCTGCAGAGGGAAGGCTCCAACAGGGTAGGAGGTACCGGACACTCGGAAAGAGGCTGACTCTCAGCCCCACACCTGCCTCCTGCTCTGCCCTACCCCGCACCTCAGGCCAAAGCAGGCCTCCTCCTGGCCCTGCTCCCTGCGCCCCCCGCCCCAGCTAAAACATCCAGCGAGGGGTCACCCGTCGAGGGCAGGGGGCACCAGCCACCGCACTCAGTCACCACTCCAGCTCAGGCCTGGCCACCTCCCATGGGGACCACAGCCTGGGCTTCACACCTCCATGCTGGCCATCCTGCCATGAGCCCAGTCCCTCTAGGCCACTGGTGCTCTTCCTGGGACCATGTCACTCCCCTTCTTAGGGACCTTCCACGGCGCCCCTCTGTCTTTAAGTTCAAGTCCTTCATGTGTCTGTCTGGACCTCCTGCCATCCCAAACTTACCCTTTCACATCCACGCCCAGGCACACTGGCTCCTCTGTGTAATCACCCCTGCCTCCTTCACCAGACAGTCTGTGTGAGCCACTGAGGGCAGGTTCCCTGGCTGCCTCCTTAGTCTGCAGTGCTCAGCATGGCTGGGTGGCTGGGAGGTCGCTGAGCCCTTAAGAGACCATGTCTGGCCGATGAGCTAACAAGAAGCCGGGGCCAGGCCTCACATGGTTCTAGCCTCAGATTCACCAGTTGTCCAGTGGGGATCTGGGCCCTCACCCGTCAAGTCCTCCCTGGTAGCAGGCTTTGAAAGCCACAAAAACAAGGTGGTTTAATTCTCCCAAGTCTCCCCTAGTCCCAGACTTGCCCTCATCAGCACAGAGTAGTCCTTCCTGTTGCAGCAGCTTTCTGGCAGGAAGAATGTCAGCTCACTCTGCTGCTGCCTGCTTCCCGCTGGACAGGAAGGCAGGAAACGGCCCAGCTCTTGCGAACTGCCCGAGCTGCTGCTGCCGGCATGTTCTCATCTGCTGGGCTTTGATCTTCCTTGGAAACACATCACCCCACCCCAAGGCTCACAGTCCTCAAGGATCTCTGCTGGGCATCTAGTCTCTGCTTGGTTACCACCAGTGTCAAGGAGCTCACTACTTCATCATTAAATGAGCAGGTGGTAGAAATGTCTTCCCTACAAAGACTTCAAGTGGTCTCCCTCTCCTTTTCTCAGAAGGATCTGCGATCTGCGGGGCTGACCTCACAGAGGCAGGGCTGAATATCTTCTACATGGCAGAACTTCAGATACTTCAAGTCAGTCATCAGAGCCCTCCTGAGGCTGCTTCTCTCCCAGAGAAACACCAGCTACCCCAGTGGGAGATAAGCAGAGAAGTGTATCCTATAATCTCAACAGCAAAGGACCAAGGTCACGTGTACCTCCCTCCCTCTTATTTCTGGATCATTTCTCTGCTTCCTGGGCTATACACATCATTTGTTTCTTCTCCTCTCTCCCCCTGTAACTGATGGGGAGGGGTTCTCTGGGACAGACCTCAACCTCCTTCAAAGGTGGGTGGGCTGGCCCAGCAGAGACGAGGACTCACTGGAACAGGGGACATGTCAAGCCCTCCATGTCCCCCACCGTGGCGGAAAGTCTCTAGGCATGTTCAGAGCAGGAGGGGCTGGGCTTGGCAAAGGGAGCTGGGTCCCCCAGGGCTGCCTTTTCCAGAGAAGGCACAGTCTGTAGACCTATGACTTCTGCTGGCATCTGAATGGAAACATTGGCTCCTTTTGAGAGAAGATGGCTAGAGTTTCTCCTTCTCCTTCCATTATTTTTCCCCCCTTTTCTCTTGTGCTCTATTCTTTCTTCGTCTCTTAGACAATCAGACATGTACCTACATTAGGACCCTGACTGCTGTGGAAGAACACGAGAATCGGGAACCAGGAACCTGGGTTTAGGCTCTGATTCCAGCCCTCGGTTGATAACTTTGGGCAGGTCATTCACCTTTCTGAGTCTCACTTTCCCAATCAGCCATGCCTCCTCTGCAGAAACGCTGTGATCAGAATGAAAGCAGGCTGCATGTCCAAAAACACTTCATAACTGAAAACAATTATTGGAATTTAAAACAAAACAAGAACAAAAACAGCCTGTACCCAATGCTCCCTTCTCCATGACCCCCTGCCCTCCTGCAGTTCTCCAGCTCTGGACCTAGAAATCCTCATTGGATGGTGCCTCCCTTCAAACCACCTTAGGGCCAAGGAGCTGGGGACCCACCCAGACCAGCAGGCCTGGCCAAAGCCAAGCTGAGTTTGCCAGATGTGCAGCCCAACTGACTTCAGCTGCGTGAAAAAAAATGCCACTGCTTGATTATGTAAAATCCATCTGGATCCAAAGCAGAAAATCCAAGTGGGAAGGGCCCTCAGAGACCATCTGGTCCACCCTGCTTTGTCTACTGCTGAAGAAACTGGGGCCCAGAGATGGGGAGCAACTTGCCCAAAGTCACTCAGCAAGCACATGGACAAGCAGGGGGCTACAACACGTGTCCTCGGGCTCCAGAACTCCAAGTCCTTCCCCACTCTCCACACCACCACCCCTGGACCCGCCTAGCCTGGTCAGAATGCTGGACCTAGAGCTTGGGGGCCGGTTGGGCTCCACTCCTAGTAACACGAGCAACACAAACTCAGTTCAAACATTTCCTGGGTCCCCAGTGCACACCAGGTGCTGGGATGCCAAGATTGAGGCGGTCTTTTTGTAAGGAACACAAAGAATTAGAATGTCCTTGCTACGGTCTCCCATGACCCGTAGAACCCCACAATATTCCCCAATAGTGAGGTGTGGCCAGGTCAGGTCCCAAAACATCTCCCCGTCGGCCCTCAGCTTGCTACCAAACACATCTCATGCCACAGGACCACGGGCACTGTCCGCCTCGGAAACCCCAACACCGAATAAGGAAGAGCAAACAGATGGGACCTAATGTGAAGATGGCCAAACCTTCTGACCCCAAGTGGAGCCTTGCAGCCTGGCAGTCAGAGGCCTGAGGCAGTAAGTCCTCTGTGTTGCTTTCTAAGGGGCCAGGAGTGGGGGTGAAAAGCTGGTCCCTCACACCCACCTTGGAGTCCTCAACTAAATTTAGCACCAACTAGGGTTGGAATCCTGACCAGAAAACCGGGCTGGCCACCTTGGGACAGGGTTTGGCCAAAGCTGGATCAGCCAAGCCAGGCTGGCTCCTTGGTGCAAAGCCCCTCCTGCAGCAGAGCTGCCTGCCAGGCCGTGACCAAGCAGGGGAAGAAGTGCAATTGTTGGCAGGAGATAAAACCCTCGATACCATCTCTACTTCCCTCCTAATATCAGAGTGGCTGCCTGCAAGGTGCGCGAGGGTCAGGGCCGGCAATCAATAGCTAATACTCCTGCTGGGAGACGGCCTGCTCCGGAAATGGGCAGCCACTACCTCCTTCCAGAGAGATATCCTTTCCCCGCAACAGTGACCCAGCCTGAGCAGTTCAGCACCCTGACTAGGGAAGGACCTCGTCCACCTTCATCTGACTGATGGAGAAATGATGCCCCTTGGGGTGGGAGTAGGGGTAGGGGTCTAGCCAAAGTCACCCAGGAAGCAGAGAGGCTGGGACACAGCCCCCTGGCTCAATGATCCAGGAAGCTCTTGATGGTTCACCCTGCCTGGGGATCAGAGAAGACCTCAAGTCAAGAGGGTGGGTCCAGGAACTCCCCTGGCGGTCCAGTGGTTAAGAATCTGCCTTCTAATGCAGGGGATGCAGGTTTGATCCCTGGTCAGGGAACTAAGAACCCACATGCCGCAGGGCAACTAAGCCCGTGCGCCACAACTACTGAGCCTGTGCGCCACAGCTAGAGAGCCTGTGAGTGCCGCAACCACTGAGCCCACATGCTCTGGAGCCCGCACACCACAACTAGAGAAGCCCACGCCCCACAGCGATGAGCCCGCACGCCGCAACGGAAGATCCTGCATGCTGCAATGAAGATCCCACGTGCTGCAACTGAGACCCGACACAGCCAAATAAATATTTAAAAAAGAAAAAAAAAAAGGGGGTGGATCCGAAAGTTACCTCTGTTTGATGGTAGCTGGTAGTGGCTAAATAAGGACAGGAATCAGTCTGGGCTTTCTGACCACACACCCCTGAACGTCACATGGGAGGGCCGAAGAAGTATGTCTGGAATTAGGCCTTAACCATGGACAATTGTACCAAAGCAGGAAGTTGGGACCTGCCCACATATCAGGCAGACCTCTCCTTGCCCCAGACTCAGGCCAAAGAAGACGACGACGGCCTATTTAAAAAAAATACAGCTGGCTGTTGTCCACCTCTCCTGCCACAGTGGCCTGCACTGGGCACCCAGATGCCAGCAAGCAGCCTCAAGAGGGATGCACACAGGTGGAGCCTGGTACCTGGGTGAGCTCTGCCCACTAGGCAGGAGAGCCACATCCGCACTGTATGAAGGGCAACCATGGCATCATTGGTGAGGATATGTGAGCCTGGAAAAGAAGTCCCAGCCAGAGAGAACACCATGGGAAAGACCACCAGCTGGGCGCAGAACACCCGTCTGCAGTGGCCAGGAAGACGGCTGCCCCTTGGCATGGATGGCCTTCTCAGTCAGTAGCCCCTTGGGTTTCTCCTCTGGGGGAAAGGGAGAAGCCTGTCAGGCTCCTGTCTTTCTTGGGTTCATGGGTTTCCAAGGCTTTGAACGTCTCACTCTCTCTTGGAAGTCTGGCCCCTCTTCCCAATGTCTGTGGCCTTACCCCAAGCCTCACCCGAGGCAAGGCCTGGTCTGGTCCAACCTGAAGCCTATACACCCATTTCCATCCCCGGGACAAGGTCCCAGTGTGGACCATATGCTAGGAATGCATATAGACACATGCATGGCCATCCAATGTCTTGAGTTTCCATCCCTAAATCCCTCTTACTCCTCTCACTGCCATCTTGGTAGGCGACCTGCTGTTTCTGTTGGAGAACACCCATATTTCACTGATTCCCTCTCCTGCCTGGTATGTAGCATGTCCTAACCCTCCTCTCCTGGGAGTTAACATCAACCATGATGTGAGACCTTGCAAAGCAGAAGTGTCTTCCAGGTCACCTCCCATCCTGGGAGGAGGTCACGTTAAAATCCCCAAGAGGTGCCTGTCCCATTTTTGCTAAGATACCTCCAGTGCCAGGGAGCCCCTGCCTCCTGCGGCCCACGGCTCACGGCGAGATGCACACGGCGCGAAATTCCGGCTGTCACCAAGCCAAAGGCTCCTCAGACTTTGCCTCACTGGTCCCAGTTTTGAATTCATGAGCTACACAGAGAAATCTCTGCCTTCTCTTCTAGACAACAGCTCTTTCCCAATTCTTATCTGGAGGAGCTAACCTTTCAAAAGGTGTGAGGAACTCAGGCAGATTCTCAAACCCAGCCTGAGACAGGTTGGAAAGAATGTCACACTCAAGAGCTTCATCATAAAAGTTCCTTCCAGCCCCAGACACCGATCTCCCTCTGACAGCCTTTCCCAGTCTCAGTCTGGTTTAAATCCAAGGAGTTCCCGGAGGGGACAGCGGAGATGTAGGAGGAGGCAGGGTGAGGGTGAGGCAGGTGCACCCACCCCAGCAAATCAGAAAGCCACCTCCCCACACCCCGCACCCAGACAGTCCAACAAGGTGTCTTTCAGAGAAGACCAGGCTCTCAACCCACATGAGAGCTGCTCCTGCCTTGGCGGGCAGAGCACGGGCACAGATGCTTGTGGGACGCCGTCTGTGATCACACTTGGAAAAAATCAAGTGGTTAACCAGAGGGAAAGGATTCCCAGACCTGCCAGGATGGTGGGTTTTTTGGTTTTTTTTAGATTACGCCTAAGGTTTGTAGTTTGGACAGGCAAAGTAAACGATGACAACAACAGCAGCAACAAAACAGAAACAAAGAACAGTTTACTTGTTTAAAAAAGGAAAAAAAAGCCTTTTGTTAAAAGACAGCTCTACACGGACTTGGAAGCAGCCCGCCGCCGCCCTGACCAGGGGCGGGCTGTGTCGTGAGTGCGAAGCTGGTGTGAAGAAAACAAACTCCGGCAGAAGTGACAGAGCACATGCAGGAGGGTGTCTGCTCTCCATCTTTCTTTTCTCCCCTCCTCAGTTTTTGGAAGGGGTGGAGAGAGGGACAGGATGGGAAGGGTCTGAACCAGCATAAAGCAACTGTATTTAGACCATGGCAAACTGAGCTACCACTTACTTCTCTCTCTCTCCCTCCCTCCCGCCTGCCCGGGGCCTGGCCTGGAGTGAAAGGAGCAAAGGACGGAGGCCCAGCACGTACCTGAAAGAAACCTGGCGGGATGGGGCCTCCCGGCATCCCATCGTTGGGGGGAATGTTGCCAAGCACCGGGCTCGGGGCAGCGGCTGCGCTCTGTGGGGAAGAGAAGGTGGAAAGTGAGAGGCTGCACCCACATCGAGAGACGGGGAGTTCCCACCCCCACCCCACTGCCATCTACCCACGTCCTCCACAGACTCCCCCCCCGCAAACACCACCTTCCCAGGTGTGTCACTCAGTGGGCGAGGGATGAACTCTCTGAGCCTCCATTTCCTCATCTCTAAAATGGAAGGACGATGCCCACCACGTGCACACACCCTGCCAGCCAAGCAACAGTAGCTGTTATTAACCAAGGATGCCCTGGCTTCCCCCTTGGCTGCTTTGTGAAGCTCCTTCAGGGCAGGCGAGGTGCTTCCTAAATGCCTGTGCCCTCTCCAAGAGGCTGGCATGTCGTACAGAGGAGAAGATCAATAAAAACCCACGACGTAATGAATAAACAGACAGCCCAGCTGGGAAACGTCCCCAGAGAGGGTGGGGGCAGACAGGCACGTTTTTGGCACCGTCTGGGTCCTGGGTGCTGTAGATGAGGTAGGCCACACGATGGGGAGACTGTCGTTACTTTTCCTTTTAAATGCTGCTATTCTGGCATTTACCTGGTACATCTGCCTCAACAAATGCCTCCCGGGGTGAACAGACGTTGCTCTTCCCAGCCTGGCCTCCTTCCAGACAATCTGTGTCCCACCTGTTCACGTGGCCGGCATGTCTGTGCCTGGCCCTGTGCTCACATGGGAGGGTGAGGCTGATCAGGAAGCCCCAGGCCTGACTGGCCCACCTGGGCCCTGCTCCTCCCCACTGACTCTACACCTCCCAGGGGCTCCTCCTGCAGGAAGCCCGCCTCCAGCCTTGAAGGTTCCCACACCCCACCAGGACTGAGCCTCTGAAGCTGCATCACCAAGCATCTCCCAGGGGTCTGACTGGTTCTCTGGGATGAGAGCGAGCCCCTCGGGGTCAGGAAACGAAACGAATGCAGCCTGCCATCAACACCTTGAAGGAATCACTTCTCTTGTCCCCTCCTCAGCCAGAAAACAGGACCCAGAACTCCTAACTTTCAACTTGGGTGGAAGGGAATAAGGGAATATGTGAATCTCCCAAACACACTGCATGCAGCAAGAAAACGGACAGCCCTGGGAATCAATACATTGGGGTTCAAGCACTGTTGCCTGTACTAGCAAGGGACGACGATGGCAAGCCACTCTGCCCTTCTGCACTCGTTTCGTGTCACTGTGGTCCTGCCTGCTCATAAGGGTTGGGGAGGATTAAGCAACGGGATGGGCTGTGTTTTGTAAGCCAGGAAAGCTGGTAATGTGGAAGCAAAGAGGATTCAGCAGGCCCACAGTGGCTGTTTTAACAGACCCCAGGTAAAAAACAGGGTGGGATGGGGCTGGCTACTCCGGCCCAACCTTTCAAAATGATTCGGCGTACAGAAAAGCAACACTCCCTGTAAAGAGATTCTGCCAACTATCCTGTAATGTGTTACGAACACCCCAAAACACCAGGATCAGGTCTTCCCGTTCCCACCTCCTCAGCTTGGAGGAGAAGCCACACGTAGCCAGGCCGAGCCCCTGCCCCAGGACTATCCAGTATGAGGGTCGCCTGGGGGAATATGCCAGGTTATCCATTAGCTGCATTGTTTGTTTGTGGCTGGTGGTTCTGTGAAAATGCAACTTTTTATGATTTACAGCCAACGATTACTCCCCAGCAGCACAGGCAGAAAAGTTTTTTTTTTTTTAAATAGGGTGAGGTAAACATCCTCTTATATTTTCTTCAAGTTCTTTCAGAGATCGGTTTTACGTTTAACTCTAATCCTTCAGGAACTTATTTTGGTAAAGAATATGGATTTTACTCCTCAGTCAGTTGGCTCAGTACAATTTTTCCCACTCATTTGAAATCAGAGACAAAAATTCTTACACAGGCATGGGTCTGTTTCTGAGCTTTAAAAATTCTGTCCTGGACTTCCCTGGTGGCGCAGTGGTTAAGAATCCGCCTGCCAATGCAGGGGACACGAGTTCGAGTCCTGGTCCGGGAAGATCCCACATGCCGCGGAGCAACTAAGCCCATGCGCCACAACTACTGAGCCCGCGTGCCACAACTACTGAAGCCCACGTGCCACAGATACTGAAGCCCGCGTTGCCTAGAGCCTGTGCTCAGCAATAAGAGAAGCCACTGCAATGAGTAGCCCGTGCACCGCAATGAAGAGTGGCCCCCACTTGCCGCAACTAGAGAAAGCCCGTGTGCAGCAACGAAGACCCAATGCAGCCAAAAATAAAAAATATATAATATTTAAAATTCTGTCATAATTCTGTCTATTCTAATGATCAGAGTTTTACAATGTATTTTATCATCTCCTTCAATTCTTTAGTGGAAGTTTTCTTGTTTATTTTTACTTACACCCCCCCAAACTTCCTATTGTTTATAAAAGTCATCTTCCTACCAAAAGAGTTCTTATATATATAAAAATTTGGAGGAGAACTGACACCTTTCCCAAACAGAGGCACCCTCCCAGGATGTGATCTTTCTCCAGTTATTCACATCTTTGTTGAAGTCACCAGTCAAGCATGGTGACTGGACCAACGACAATGATCAGAAAGGCGGGTGAGTGTAGGCGATACGTCTGGGAAAACCAAAACCTTCTGTTGCACTGACTAAACGTTTTATTCGGCAAATGTGGCACTGACTTGTTCTCAGGGTGAGGATGAAGAAGATGGAGCTCCTGACAACAGTGTGAGAAGGATGGAGTGGATGGCCCAACCCTGGGTGGGGTGGATGGCGGGGGCCATCTGGCCTGATGCTCAGAAACGAGCAGGGTATTTTCACACCATCTCTCCCTGAACCCCCAGGCGGCCTTCTGAGGCAGACACAAGAACCCCTAATTTACAGACAAGAAAACAAATATCTACATGGAGAGCAGGCTGAAGGTGGCCTTTTTCTATCTGTCCTCCTTAGAGTCCACATCTACTCTTCCTCAGCCTTCAGCTCAGAAACTATGCTTTGTTTTTAAAGAAAGATCTGAAAAGCTTCAGCAACTCAGTTCTTTAAATTAGCATTTAACGTTTAATATAAAACATTTGCCTATTATAAAACATAGCAAAGTAAAAAGAAAATTAGTCACTGTATTTTGTTAAATAATGTCATAAGCATTTGTCCCCCTCTCATTAAATGGCCAAAGAAAACATGATTTTTCAATGAGCCTAATATCATTATTCAACCAATTTAATTAACAGGGCATTGCATCCGTGTTTGCTAACTTAGTAGATACAAAGTCATATCTCTTTGATCTCTGGTATTTTTGACTTATCTTTTGGATCACTAACCTTTTGAAACGGTTTACACTGGCCATTTAGTAAAACAAATGGCAAATCATTCATGTCCTTTGCTATTTAGTTATTTGACTTTTTTCCTTAGTGATATATAAGAGCTCTTTATATGTTAAGGGTATGACATATAGATATCTTACCAATTTTTTAAAAACCTCTTAAATGAAAACCTGAACCTGGGCTCATGACTTACTAGGCTCCCTCACGCCAAGATCTCATTTTCCTACGAAATCAGGAGTGAGCCCATGGTCCTTTGAATATCAGGGCTGGAATAACCATGGTTCTAGTAAATGGATAGTATAATTCATTGACATCTGGGTGGAGGATGGACTTTTGCTATCCTCCAATGAAAGGAAGCTCATGTTAATGGTGACTCAAACGTCAGGAAGCTGAGGAGATAACTTATCCATATCCTTTAAAGGCTCTTCCAGCTGCAGAATTAAGTAGCTCTGCCATGCTTAACTCTGTGTCCTGAAGTATGACAGTCACTGCTATTCTTTGATTTTGAAGTGAACATGTGCTCCTAATGGAAAACTTTCAAAGGAGCAGAAAAGGACAAAGAACAGAATGAAAGCAGCAACCAGTGTTATAGGGTGACAAAAGGGTTAAGAAATAATTCTTGCACATAAAACCCAATCCAAGGGACCCCCCCACACACACACATCCATCAACATGACACTGCCCTCACCCCACTCCTCAAGAGCAGGGGCTGTTTTACCCATCTCTAAGACCCAGCACAATGTGAGGCATACAGCAGGTGTTCAATAAATGATTACAACTTTTTATTAGTCAAAGACCGGCTCAAACCTGGCCATCTGAAGCCGAGGTCTTTCCGGATTGCTAGGAATTGGCCTCTCCCTGTGGTTTCCAACTTGGAGTTAGAACTCCATTAAAGCACTCAGCAAAGCGTCTCATGTGAGTTTTCTCTAAAAACACAAAACCCAAACCGAAACCCCATGACACTCACTGAGGCCTACACATCGGGGCTGCGGTAGGTGCCCAGGATGGAACTCCCCAGCTGGAGCAGGGGAGGAAGGAGTCAGAAGCCAGAGACCACCTGCGTGGGCTCGGGTCCTGGCTGGGAGCCCGTGGGCAAGTCCCTTCTCTCTCTGGTCCTCAGTCTTTCCACCGTGTCGAATGGTGGAATTGGAGAAGGTGACCTCTAGGGCTCTTCTTCCAAGGTGCTCTCCCCAGCCCAGTCCATACACCCAGGGCGGGGCAGGGACTCGAAACAGCAGTTCCTGCATGAACAGGAAGACCCTGAATTTTAACTCTTCTCCATTCGTTATAGAACACTTAGAGGTCAAAATTTAAAAACTGCCTAGAAACCTATTGTTATCGAAGTTTGCAGATAACAGCTGATGACACTTGGGCTCTCCCCTGCACCAACCGCACCCCCTAGGAGCCCCCTCACCAATCTTTACCCGTATATGCATACGTGCATACATGGACTAAAATAAAAAAAGCAGAATCAAATAGGGCACACAGTTTGGTAACTCAGGCATTTTTTAAAAACTAACTAAAATTCTTTTCTAAATAGAAAACAGGCCTTGCACCGAGCGGTGTGGACCACTCCAGCCAGCTGCCTCCTCCAAGCCTCCAGGATACTGTCCACTTGGAAAGCCCGAGGTGCCTTCAGACATCTGCCTGAAGCTGTGAAAATTCCCCTCCCTGTAAAGTATTTTATTTTTGTTCACAGCCAGGGAGACTTCCAAGGAGGGCTCATCCTACAACTTTCTCCCTGAAGAGTAGCGTTTCTTTATGATCCCAGGGCGGTTACACAGCCACCGGGGCTTAGGGGTTCTCTGCAGCCCCTCAGCTCTGTTTGTGTGCTCCAGACACACATCAGCTGGTTTCACACATGCCACTCCACCTATAGGCCTCCCCTGCCATCCAAATATGGTTGTCAATAGTGAGGGGAGATCCAGACACCTCCCCTGGAGGTGCGCCCCAGAATAAGCACGTTCTCCCCCCACCCACCCTTCCCCCCCGTAGAGATGCAGGGCTCAAACCTGGGGCCTCAGGATCTGACCTACTGGGAGGAGGCTTGAAAGCTGTGCTAGGGAATCTGGACTTGCTGCTCTAGGCAACGGGTTAGAGTTCCCAGCAGAAGAGGCCCAGGACTTCTGAGAATCCCACCTGACCCCATCTTACCCTGTGCCAGGCATCCCAATGTACCACTGACAACCCACCCACCACCACCAGAGCACCCAAGGCTCCACAAAGGAATGGAGTTGGCAAGTCCTGGATGTGGTGCTGGGCCTTTTCCTCACTCCGTAGCAAGGAGTCCCCTGCGGCTCAAGGAACAACAGGGTCAGTCCAGAGGGACCAAGTGACAAGCTCCCAGGAGCCTCCCACCTCAGATCTTGTAGTATCTTGTGGTAGGCGACCAACATTCATGCTTCCTTCAAGAAGGGGAGACCTGGGGGATGTTCCCTACAAGATATTACCTTCCAGCCTTACCCCGAGACCCCCAGTTAGCCCCACTCACAAACTAGCATGGGAATCCCCCCACCCATTCTTATTCTCTTTTTAAAGTAGTTCTATGCACACGAAACTCCTGGAAAACTGAATAAAAACATGCTCAGAGTGAACGGCGGGACTCCTGCCAGGTTGGCCAACCCCTCCTGACTGGTTTACAAGGCTGCAAAATGGAACTTTGTTCCGCAAATCCCCTCCCTCCTCGCCCCACCCCAATACTCAGGCATGTAGCAGCACGGGGCCCACATGTGAAACCACCAAGTGTAGGCTTCCTTGACTGAAACTCAACACAGGCCACGTGGCCAGCACTCAGGACACCAGAGGCACGTGGTGTGTGGTGTGTGGCTGTGTGCTCGCAGCTGGGCAGTGGAGGACTCTCACGGGGGCGGGGGCACTCCTGCACTGAGAAATGAGGCCCTTTGAGGGATGCTTGTGTCCTGGGGAAGGAGGGATGCTTACACAGGTGTCATCAAGACAGAGGCTTCAGCATTCTGTGCAAAATATTGGAGTGACCTGGGGCCCTCTGGGCCAAGTTTCCTAGAGGGAATTTTAGCAGTATCAACCGACTGAAGATGTAGCTGAGGGAATGGAGTGAATCTCATCACCCAGACGGAAAGGCCAAGACGGACAGAAGCAAGGTCAAAAGGGGAAGGTAAGGAAGAGGCCTCTTGCTTTTGTGTGCAGACCACAGAAGGGAATGTGTTTGGAGAACAGAGGCTCTAATTCTGCAGCTTGGAGAAAACACAGAGCTGTTGCTACGTGAAGAGACAGAACCAGCTGGCATTAAAAATAGGTTCGGATGACACACGGGAGTGAGGGAGACAGGGTCCCTGCCTCCAAATAGCCAGGGGGTCGTCACGTGCATGAAGGAATGGGCGTCTCTCCCGTCGCCGAGGGATGGACCTGGGTCCAGAGGTAGATGCTCTGAGCCACAGAAAGCACAGGAAGCAGTGGGCCACGCCACCTCGGGGTGGCTCAGCGGGGACAGGGCACAAGCGCACTCCAGGCCAGAGTACCTGGGTTCCATCTCTACTCGGCCACAACAGAGCCACGGGGACTGCCTCAGCCTCCCCTCTGAAAAGGGGAGAGCCAAGTTACCCAGCACTGCCTGGTGTTTTCTGGGGATTGTTAGGAGAGGAAAGAGCCCTGGACAGAGGGTCCTGGGATCAGGGTTCCAGCTCAGGCTGCAAACCACCTGCTGTGTGACTAGGGCTAGCCTTCCTGCCCCCGGGCCTCTGCTCAGCTCCAAGCGAGGCGGCTGAGGTCCTGCTGCTACAGCGAACCAAGTGGGCATCACATTGAGCTCTCAGCCAAGCAACCCGAGAAAGGGTGACAAAAGCCCCACAGCCAGGCCATCAGGCCCAAGTGAGGGCTGTCCTGACACCAGAGCTTCTTCCCCTAAGTCCCCATCTCACTTCTGCCTCCCCTGAGCAGAGAGGATGGATGCAGGAACGCAGAGAGGGCAGAGAGAAGCAAACGCCTTTTTATCCTGATCCCAGAGACCAGGGGAGAGGGAGGGGGGTACGATTTACTCCTCAACACCCCTGGGAAGGTGTCACTGCTGTTTACCGGTAAGAAAACAGGCCCAGAGAAGTGCATTATCCTAAGTGTTCTAACTTGAGTCTCTCTGTCCCTCCACCTCCAATTTCGGCCTGAGAAACCCAAATAATGCACCCCTCTCACTCTACCACCAACCCCTGCAGTTCTCAAGGAGAGTTCTGTGTGCTTTTTGATGCTTATGAAAAGAAACGACAGGCATCATTACAAACATAAGGTAAGCACAAGGCATTCTCTACATCTGAGATCATCCACATGTTTTTCTCTTCCCAAAGCAGACTGGCCTTCTAACTCTGCTCCTTCTGGCAAATATTCCACTGAGCTGGCCTCCACTAAGGGTGTGTGTGTGTGTGTGTGTGTGTGTGCACGCGTGTGTGTAGGAATGCAAGATCTCGGTGAAGAGTCTGTTGGATCTAATAGGCAAATTACCCTGGGAAGAGAAGGAGAAACAAGGGAGGTGGGGAGTTTAAAAAGGTTACGAGTGCTTTATACATGTCCATGCGTTCAGCAGACACTGGCTCCTGGGCCGCCAGGGATGCACTGTGCCTGCCGCGGTGGGAGATGACAGAGGCTCAGCTCTGCCCTTAAGGTCTAAGGGATGAAATGAGTCTCCGGAGAGAACTGAGGGACGTGAGAAGGTGCTCCAGGGGCAGATGCCGCGAGGCGGGGATTAGGGGGATCAGGGAGGCTTTACGGAAGAGGTGGCACTCAAGCCAGGGCCTTAAAGGACGGCAAGCCTCGGAGATGCAGGAGGTGATAGGGAGGTGAGAGATTACTGCTGTCATCTTAGCCCTCCCCTGGAACCAGGCCTTCTGACAGCTTCTCCTTCAGAGCATAAATCCCGCCAGGACTCCGCCCTCCCAGAGCTCCACTCCATCTCGTTGACGGGGTGGGCGTGGGGCTTACCCACTCCCCCCCACCCCAGAGAGAGGCTCTTCCAAGGAAGGGGGGCCGGCTGCCCACCCAGCTCGCCAGCTAACCTTGGTGCAGCTCATCCCCATTCTCTCAACAACCGGGCAGGGACTACAGATGAGAAAACAGAGGCTCAGGGACTTGTCCAAGGTCACTCAGCTCGGAACAGGCAGAACTGGAAGTCAAGCCCAGACCTTTTAGCCATGTTCCAGCTTCTCTGGTCTGTTTTGAAACTGACGCTTAAAGATGCTGCCCAAAGGGGTGGGGGGAGAGGTCCAGGCTCTACGCCCAGCCCCTCCATTCTCCAGCAGCCGGGGTACACAGGCACCTCACTTTACCTTTCTGAGCCCTTCATCATCGTCTATTAAGGGGGGGGTCTCTACCCTGGGCAGGGGTGTGGGGAACCTAAATATGACTCTTCAGATAAGGGGCTCAAACTCCTGAGCCAGCGACACAGCACCAGATGGAAGACAGGCACACTTGTTTTTTATGATTCCATGAACGTGGGGCAGGCCAGGGCACAGAAAGGGTCAGGGCCATCAGAGGACAACGTCCTCGGCTCGACAGAACCCGGTCTTCTGAGAAGCAACCTCTACTTTTTAAAAAAATGAAACAAAGGCACCCCAGTGGGAACATTTCCAAGAGGAAGAGGAGCTGGCTTCTCTGTGCTGAGAAGATCACGGCCATGAGCCCACCGGGCCCCTCCCCATCCATCTCAGGAAGCACTCAGCTTCTTCTTGGAATTGGATCAGAGGGCATCGCTTGTGTGAGAGGTGGAGCCCCGTGTAATTAATACCTGGTTATGCTGTGGATGCCGGCCAGAGTGCCCTCCCCCGTGTGCAAACACCTCCCCAGCTGGGCCGCGTGGCAGAGGGCGCGGGTCCTAGGCATGTACACGTGAGACAAGGGAGATTAAGGGCTATAGGTCCCCCCTGCAAATGAACAGTGAGGAGTGGATCAACAGCACGCTGTTTGTACAAGGCTGATTTTCTTCTTAAAGAGAGATGAGCTTCAGGCCCTGGTTTACACCATTAGCAAAACACACACACACACACACACACACACACACACACACACACACACACACACACACACACACACACACACACACACACACACACACACACAGTCTTAAAGGAGCCTCTTACAACTGCAAACATGTCATAGTGGCCAGTGACAGCTCCTTAACAAGAACACTGGCAGCTGCTTCTGCAAAGTGGAAAATTCCCTCGCATGGGCCTGCACACATGCTCAGTTCCAACGACAACTTAATCCTGCCAGGACTGAGGTGTGCAGAGAACAAAAAAACCACCCACTTTAGAAACTTTCTCTTTTTAAGTTTAAGAGAAATCGTTAAAGGTGTGGCCCCTGGAGCACCTTTCAAGGATGGGGACCCACACTTTGCTCAGCTGGCGCCAGATTCAGTAGGGACAGAGTCACCTTCCCTCGGCTCAGCCTCTGTTGTGACAGGACAAGGTGCACAGTCTGAAAAGTTCACCCGGGTCCCCTGACCTCAAAGTGGGGAAGTTTACACTTGGCTGGGGAGGGGTGTAAACGAAGGAGCCGGGAATCCTTGGGCTCTCTTGATGGGCCAGGAAGGTCTGCAGGCGCACGGGCTCAGCGCTGAGCAGATGCCGCCTAAGCCTTTAAAGCAAGTACTAATTGCGCTAATTTAGCTAACAGTCTCTGTTTCATCCCCCATGCCAGTCAACCAGGGTCCTTTGGTACTGCTGGAGAGATGCAAGCTGTTGGCCTTACTGTTATTTTGTCAGCCACTGAACGACTCATTGGAGTCATTAATTGATTTATTACTGCTGCCTGCTCAGAGGGTTTAGCAAATAAGGATGATGTAGGTCACAACACAAAGGAAACTGGACCGAACAAGGCCACGAGAAGCTGGGCGCTTAAGAGTCTGCCGCTGTCCACTTGGGCAGCCCTCCATGCCCAACTGTCACATGGGGGACAGAGCTGCTGGCTCTCCTGCCTGCAATCCGGGTGCCAGCCTGCCTCCAGCTCAGGTGTCAGTACTGCCCAAGAGGCAGAAGGTGGAGAAGCTCATCTGGAGGGCTCCTGGGCATCTGCCAGGCGAGGTCACCAGCAACTGGGTAGCAACAGCTGGGCCTGTGGCTCGGCCCTCCAGGACACGGGGAAGCCAGGGAGAGGGCCCCAGCCGGGGCTCTACTCCTCCGGAGATGGCATGCTCTGGCCACACCTTCCCTCTCTCCCTGTACTGCTCACAGGAGTGACAGGACAGCAACAGCTGACAGTAACACGTAACTCCTAATGCCTGGCCCTCTTGTACTTATCTCTGATCCCCTCAAACTCCTGGGGGCGGGGGCGGGGGGCAGGTGGCATTATCATCCCTATGTTACAGAAAAGAAAACTGAAGCTCAGAGAGCTGATCTGCCCATGGTTCCACAGCAGGCCAGGAAGTTAGCAGTCCTGGGATCTGAACCCAGGTCTCGCTGACTTCAAAGCCCACACTGCTTCCCCTCTGTCAAATTCTTTAGCTGACACAAAACAGCACTACAGCTTGACCTCAATGATAACGCCCCCAAAACTAGCTAGGTGAATGAGAACAGGGCGACCCCCGCCCCCTTCTCGGAGCCCCAGGTGCAGGGTTAAGGTGGGTGAGCCCTGAGGCTACACGAGGAATGAGATCACAGAACTCAGCCCCTTCACTCCCCACCCGCCGCCCTGGCCCCCTGTGATGCTGACGGGTTGGCTGTGCCAGCAACACACGCCTAGCGCTCCCTTCCTTCTGCGAAGGCTCCTGCCTTCCCTATGGTTTCCCCTGCTGCGCTACCTGCCCTTCAAACCTAAACGCAGCAGGTACAGGAAGCCTTCCCAGGACGAGGCCAGTCACCCAGCAGGTGCACAATGAAGGTTCGCTGCACTGCATGAGACTGGAGAAAAGTACCCGTGTCTTGCCCTGCTCCCAGTCCCCGGGGCTCTGAACAAACACAGGGAGTGGTGTTGAGACGAGGGAGCCAGGACGGGCATTTACAGAACTGTTAACACCCCCAACAGGAGGATTCACGAGGTCACAGATCCTGGACACGTCTGTGTGTGCACGCGTCTCTCTCTGTCTCTGAGGCAGGAACGGTGATAGCTCTGAAACTCAGTGTCCCTAAGGAACCAAACACAGCCAGTCTGACTGACTCAAATTCTGTGATTACAGGTATCAGCCCCTCAAAGACAATTCATCTCCCACGCTGCCTGGTGGCATTCTAGAACAGAGCCTACCCTGGCAAGCTTGCAGGAGGCCCTCTAAGGGTGGTGGACTGTTTAATTTGCTCCAAAAGTGACGCAGAGGGGCTAAAGGGGTAGGTCCTGCATGAACTAAGACGCACGCTACTTCAGTCCTCGACACAGCCCGGCTGGCAGAGCGGGTTTTTGCGGCCTGTTGAGGCCTGGCCAGAGCGCTGCAGGGCAAGGTGGGGCTGCCCTTCGGAGGTCGTCACAAAGAGGTCCACAGATATTTGTTGAGTGTCTACCAGGCACACAAGGCAGGGCTTTCTTGTTAGCATCCCCGCAAAATGGGGCCAGAGCGTGCAAGGGCACACTCAGCCTTTTGGATCCTAGTGAGAAAACTGATAAGGGGGTAGGGCCAGGAGCCCAGCCTGGAAGGACCAGAGATGACCTGACCAGTCAAAGGCTTCAGAGGGGCCAGGGGACTTTATCTACTGCGACTTCTGACCCAAACTTGGCTTCTGAAACATACACGAGATTTCCCACAGTGGTCCACCCCCAACTCCCCCCATCAATCCATACGGTATCGAAAGCACAAAGGAAGGTCTTTATATAGAGAGACCTTCATCAGGGTCCAACAAATTAGATCCTTTAAGTCCCATTGGAAAAAGAATAACCTATCACTACTCACATATATTTAGTACTCTCTAGCTTACAAGGCCTTTCTTTCACCCAAAGTCACTTGATGGATACGCTCAGCCACCGCACCGCACAGGCCAGCCCCTCTCTCTGGAACACTCACCTCCACTCTCTCCCCCCAGGTGACTCCTCTTCCTCCTTTATGTGTTCCTCATCACTGCACTTGTCACATCTGACTGTTAATTCCTTACTAAATTAGCCAACTGTCTTTGCAGGGATGGGGGCCGGAATGGTGTGCACAGCATAGAGAAGGTGCTGGCTCAGTAAATATTTTTTGGATGAATCAAGTTCTTGCAGAAATCCTGCTTATCAAGAATAGTCGCCACATCCACAAGGTCAAACTGCAAGACTAGCTAACTCAGTCAGCAACTAACTTACCATTTGGCCACATCCACACAATTACCTTCTCCCCTCCAAACGATGATCTCACACACACACACACACACACACGCGTGCACGTGCGCGCGCACCCCACCATCCCCACACACATTTTAAAACAGGCTGTTTCCTCTGCCTGCAGAACCCAAGCTTTGGGTGTTCAGAAAACCTGGGCACAGGTTTTCTGGCAAACCAGAAGTCATTGGCCTTTCTGGCAAATGACTTGGGTGGCCACTTCTCCTAGAGTCAGGTCAGTAAAATGAGATCATCATTATACCTCCCCTCCCAAGACAGCTGTGGAGACAGCTTAGGTTAACATCTGGGTAAAGCATCTGTAGTTCCAAGAAGGACAAAAGCAATGTGAGGGAGTGGGGTGGCCTCTAGGAGCTAACTGCCATTGTCCATCCTTCCCACTCTGGGAGGAAGCCAAGCCTGGGCCCAGTGGGCTGGGTGCAGTTGAGGGTACCACGTTGGTCTTCATGAGCTGCTGAGACCTAGCCACCTCTCCCAGCCCTCGGAGTCGAGCCTCCTTTCCATCTCCAAAGCAGAGCCTGCTGTTTATTCTCAGACAGGGTGGATGCCCCGGTTCTCAGCCTCCCTGAAGGCAGATGTCTGCTCCGCTGGCCCAGGGAGAGCCACTTTTTCCACAGGCTTCTTAGAGGGGCCAGAGAACTGGCCCACTACCTCAGGGCTTGGGGACAGGTGGAGGTGGGAGGGGTCCCGCCTGGGCGGAAGGTGAGGAAGACATCAAGGCAGAGTTCTCACCCTGAGATGCCTTTCTCTGTGTCCTAGAAAATGCACCCCACAGACAGAGGAATCCTCTGCCAATCTGAGGACTGCCCTTCGCAGCTGGACCCTCCAAGCCACAGGTTTAAAAAAGACGTGGTTCTTGGAATCAGAGACAAGCCACAGAGCAAGCCCTGAGCTCACTCAGTAGGAATGCGTCTTCCTCCTCCTCCTCCTCCCTGATTCAACCCCTCACTTGACAGGGCAGAGAAAAGAGGAGGGTAAGAGGCAGAGAGAAGGTGCGGAGGGTGGGCAAAGACCACCCCCCCCGCGGCACTGTATGTGCTACTTTTACTTTCTCTGCTCAACAAGCTCCTCCACCACCTTGCCTTTATCTGCCTGCAGAACTCCTAGTCACCTACCCATGCCCAGTTCAAATGTCCCTCCTTCCCAGCCCAAAGCAAGCACGGCAGTCCCTGAGTAGGTTCGTGAGCTAGAACTCAATGTTAGAAGATACCTGCTTCCACCTGCAACTCTCTCAACAAGGCGTCCAATGGAACATTCAATACCAATGAACTCCTAACCAAGGGCTGCCATGGTAAAGTGAACAGAGCACTGGACCCAGGGGAGGAGCTTCAGCTCCCCAGCTCCCTGGCTAATTCAGAGGCAGACACTTCACTTCTGTCTTGAGATACTCTCCCCCGATACAAGACAATACCTCTACTGGGGTTGGCATGAGTTAATGCAAACAAGGAGATAATGAAAGGGCTATGATCCCATCTCAGCCTCTCTCTTCCTCCCATTCCAACCTCCCACTTTTCTCGTTCCCCAAGCTTCAACCATGAGAAGCACATGTTGGTCCCCAGCCTTTGCACATGCCATCCCTTCAACCAGAATGCCCACCTCCCTGCTGGTGTCTGCCATTTAAATCCATCCATCCCTCATGCTGCCCTGGGCACCGGACAGGATGACTTTTTCTTCTTCCAAGTCCACGTGAAATTCTGTGACTCCTCCAACACTATCTACTTGGCCTTATTACAAGGACAAAGGCTATCTCCCTGCAGGACTACTGGTTCCAAAAAGTAGAATCCAAATATTTACTATGTCTAATAATCAATAACTGCTGAATGACTCGGGGCTGTGGGAGAGTTTCTGGACAAGGCTAGGTCTGGCTCTTCTGGGAAATTTCTTCTTGTTTTTTTCCTTTATAAAGATGCAACTTTGAAGAACAGAACATACTCTTATAAACCCAAATGTCAAAAGGGACAAAGGGGTCTTATCTTCCAAAAGTTTCCATGTTTCTCTTCTCAAGCAATCACTGGAGAAGAGAAACATGGAAACCTTGGAAAAGGGCTGAATATGAATCTTAGTTCTGTTCCTAGCTTGAAAGGTGCAAGTCACATAGACATGGCAGGACCAGCCTTAAAGGATGATGACCAAGCTTCCCACTCTGCTGCAAATCTGGTCTAAAAGAGTCTGGTTTTCTTCTGTCTGCTCTTCTCCACTGAAGACAGGAGTTTTCAATCAGATTTGGGTAATCCACAGGCCTCCAGAAAATTTGAATCTAGAACCTTATAACAGGAAGGAATCCCCCAGCCCCTCTGCTAATAGACACAGCCTCGGGCCCACGGACCTGGGTGGAGGGCAGGAAAGGTCTAAGACCTGGGTCTCCCAAGATGTCATGCCTTGGCAGTCTTACCTAGAAAATGGGAATAATACGCCCTGCTTCACAGAGCTTGTGAAAGTAAAGTTTCTGCTTCCCCCGGACAGTGCCAGGCCTACATCCACCAGGTGCTCGATAATTACTCTGTTGAACGCACACTCCTTCTAAACTCTCCTCTCCACTATTTCTCCACCGAGGAAGGCCCACGCCCTGTAGGGACCAGGTGGGAACCAGAAGGAAGACTTCAGTCATGGAAAGGAAAGACTTTAACCCTACAATCAGGCCCTCCAGTGCTGGAACCAGTGTGAGGCAGGTCTCTTCAACCTTAACGTGCCCATCTGTGAAATGGGAAGTCACCATTCCCCGCCTGGCCTACCTGACACAGGAGTGTGAAGAAACAAACAGGAAACTGGGTGTGAATGGAAGGGCAACTGCATCCCCTGCCCCCAGACAATCCAAGGGGCTGGAAAGGAAGGAGGACACTATAGTGACAAAGGTTTGTAGCTAGGAGTCACTGGCTGGTTGCCCCCATGAGTCCCTTCCCCTCACCTATAAAACAACGGGGGTGGATTCAACTCCTGGTTCCCAAACTTGGCTGCATATCAAAATCACCTTGTGGGGGGACTTCCCTGGCAGTCCAGTGGTTAAGACCCCCACGCTTCCACTGCAAGGGGTGCGGGTTTGATTCCTGGTCAGGGAACTAAGATCCCACATGCCACGCGGCACAGCCCAAAAAAAAATCACCTGGGGACTCTCAACCACGCAGCCGCTGCTCTCCTGAGGTTGTAGGGATCCAGCTTTGGGCAGCTCCTGGATCAGATGTCCCAGAAGATCCCTCCTGGGTCTGGCCTCCGCCCTGACCAGCCGCCGGTCTGGGGGTGGCTAGCCAGATGGGCAGCCTCTTCTGCCCCTCACCCTCCCCAGCCAGGCTCCCAGGAGGCCTGCAGGAAGCCTCCGGATGCAGGTCGGGGCTTAGACAGCCGCCCAAACAGGTACGGGCCCAGATTTAATTGGCCTCTTGGTTAAGCTTTCTAATCTCATTAAAGCTGCCTCCATCATGCAGACCATGGCTCTGAATTTAATAACAGAAGAGCACTGCCCCGCCCCACTGTAAGCTGATCAGGTCTGGGGAGGTCCGAGAGGACCACTCTGGACCCAAGGCCCCCCGGCTGCAGTCGGACCCCTCTGGGCCCTACCATGCCATGCTGCCATGCGGATGGCGCACACTCAGACTGAAAGAAGAAGGGCACACTGCAAAGGGGGCAGGAGGGAAGGAAGTGGGAGAAAGCGCTTAGAGCAGGGGTGCAGGGCCAGACCTGCCTACCTCACCCTGGAGAGCCGGCGCTGTCTCCACGACTTGCAATAAATACAAACCACCAAGTAATTGTCTTCATCTTATCAGGGCGCAATAATGGCGTCCACCCCACACCAGGAGACAGCAGCCCTTCTGGGCAGAGTGCAGGCCTCACAGCTGCCATCCCCCATTCGTTCTGCAGCTCTCAACCCCGACTTCATTCACAATGGGAGGGAGAGAGCAGAGGCCTGGGGTTTGGGGTCCACATGGCTTCTCTGGAAGAGAAGGCTTGTGCTGCCCCCCATCCTTACACCCCACCCACCCGTCCCCCTGAAAGGAGGTACGCACAGCCCTTCCCCGACAAGTATGTGAGGAGGGCTGAGCAAGGAGCCAGCTCTTGGACATCGGCTCCAAAAACACCACGGTCAACGTGTGCAAACATCCCTGTGCAAATACACATCGCCCACTTCTCGCTCATCTCGCGCTATCTAAATATATCCCGAGGAAGTAGCTTGGCAGTGATGAGAAATTCTGCAGTGGCTCCAAAGTAGCAACAACAAACACACACACACACACACACACACACACACACACACGCGTGCTCTGCTCTGTTCTGGATGCCATGCTGGGTCAAGGACAGGCGTGGAGACACATACACACACAGGCGATAACCGCCCAGATTGTGTTGGGGGCTCAGTCTTAGTGGTCAGTTATTATTAATGTTTAACAGGGAAGACGAGATTTTAGAAGGGAAGGGACTCCGTGTAGGTTCCAAGCTGGATGAGCACAGATGCCCTGTCCAAGGGAGATGCTTGGGGGCACACCTAACCGAGTACACACACACCCATCCCTACCCCCTCTGGAACTCACGTTAAGACACTGGCATTTCCCACTCCACTTGCCAAGAACGGAGCCACCCTGCCCTGCATGATCCTCCAACCCCTGGAAACAAAGGTGGCAGTCATGGGGGCAGGCTAGCACACTGCAGGCACCGGTCCCACGCCTCCCCCACCCCTGCCATCTTCACCAAAGGGGAAATGGAGCCCCACAGTAAGAGACAGACACGCCCAGGACCAGGCCAGGGTGCTCCTTATTCCACCATGCTTTTGCTCTTTGGATAATCTAGACAGAGGTGGCTTTTAATTTTTTTCCAATGCCCTCAGCAAATCCAGGCTGTTTACAATCACCCCTAAGCCCACCATCTTGGGTACAAGGGCACCAAATTATTAGGAAAATGTGTGAGAGTCGGGGGGTAATCCTCCCAATTCTCCATAGGCCAGGTTGACTCCCAGCTTCCACACGATACCCCAGGCCATGTCTTCCCCACCCTTCAACTGGACTCGCTCCTCAAGGCCGGATCAGTGCACCAGCCTCCTCGCTGGTGGATCTGCCCCAGTCGTCCCCTTATCCCTCCTCCTTTCTCCAAGCAAACCTAACCGGGCCACTAACAGGCAGGCTCACAACCTCAGAGGAACCTGCTCCAAGCTTCACGCGGCCCAGCTGGGCCCTTCACAGCTCTGGCTCCGCCCCCCCCCCCCCAAGCCTTCCTTCCTGAATGCAGCAAGTCTTTTCAAGCTTCCTAGCGTTTATACAGACTATTCCCTTACCCTGGAATGTTCTCATCACACTCTTCCCTTTCAGTCATCATCTTCTGCTTCTTTTTTTCTCTTGGGGACCCACACAAAATGCCACCGCACCCAGGAAGCCGTCTGGGTCGAGCCAGGAGAGCCTTCTCTTGGGACATGCAGTGACGGGACCCTGTACAGCAACATCAGCATCTGCTTACATCCGTCTTTCTCACTAGACCATCAGATTCCAGGAGGCAGATGGCCTCTTAGGCATCTCCAGACCCAGCTAAGGGTCCGGCACACCAAAGGCATATCCAGGCCAACACAACTTCCAAAAGAAACTTGAAGTCTCAGAACCAACACCAGAGACATGGTTTACTCCAACTCCAGCTTTTTAAAGTCAGGAGAACAAAGGCCCGAGGAGGATAAGGGAGCGTCGACATCACACCACTGGCTGGCAGCGCTGGACCGGTGGCTGGCCAGGGTCTTCATCGACTCCTCCAGGTCGGCCAGAAGCTCCTACAGCAAGACCCAACTCAGGAGATGGCTACCAGGATGAAACATCCAAGAAAGAGGGGCACCAGACAGGTCGAGAGGCAGCACGGGAAGAGCCGGCTCAGGGGCTCTGGAGCCCAGCAGCAGGGAACGCACAGGGCAGCCTGGAGGCCCCAAGCAGAGACACTGGCTCAAGTGTCCTGAGCAGGTGCTTAACCAAAACAGGAGGAAGGACTGAGGACAGGACCTGGCACGTGGAGCACTCAACAAACATGTGCTGCTGCACTATTAATGGCACGAACGACCAATTACACACCAGCGCAACGCAGGATACCGCGCAGGCCTGCACCCAGTTCCGGGATCCCAGAGAAAGGAGGATTATCTCTGCTGGGGTGTGGGGCAGTCTGGGGCGGTGACATCTGATCAGACACCATCTGTTATTTTTCTCTAATTGTTCTACATGTGTAAAATTTTGATTCTAAGCTAGAATCATGGACTCCAAGAGGCCGAGACTACGGCTGTTTCCCCTGTCTTCCCCAACCCCTCTCTCCAAAACACCCATTCCACAGCAGGGCTCCTAGTAGAGACTGAGGGACCCCGACAAGATGGACGGCCCTTCTACTTCAAAGAGGTAAAACCAGCACTGGTTCCCCACAAGCCTGCTTTACCTGCAAAAGCTCCCTGAGCCCAACGAGAAACCCAGCAGCGTCCACGGGCACTACCAACACCCCCATGTGCCCTGTGTCCCTGGAGTGGCATGAAGGCATGGGCACTCCTAGGCTCTACCGAACACTTCTCTGGTCTGCCGGGTCTTACACACTTACCTACATCCCCCCTGAACAAGCCTGCACGACAGGAATCACCATTCCCACTTGACAGACTGGGAAGACAGGCTCAGACAGAGGTCCCTTGACGAGGTCAGTGGCAGGCCCACACGGAGTCTCTTAGCACATCACACAGCCCATAGGACCCATTCTCTGCGAGCAGCTGCCTGCAACAAAAGCCTCACCAGGGTCGCCTGGTGTGAACCAGAGCCCACTCAGACACCCGACTTGCAAGAACACCAGATCAACTTTGCTTTCCCAGCACCAACTAACCTGAGGGGCACCCCGTACCAGGTGGGGTCATTCACACGGACCATACCGCACCCCAGTTTCTACGGCCGCTCCCACCTTCTCACTTTCCCGAGGCCTCACTCCCACCCGCCCCCAGCCACATCCCAGTTTCCAAAGAAGCCCAGAAGAACACAAACTCCAATTATTCCCTTTCTTGTTTGAATAATGGCCACTTCACAATTCTCCCTTCCGCGCCAGGACCCTCACAGCTCTGAGCGGGCGCTCGGGCCAGGGAGAGAGAACAAGCGGGAGGGGGATGAAAAACACACACAACAGTAAGCTCCAACCCAAACAGAACTAATCCATTCAGAGCCAAAGGAGGCCAAGCAGATGGGAAGCTGGCATCCCCCGGCCGCCGTCACCCCGGGTTCCGGGGCCTTCACCGCAGTGCTGTAATTATAAAGGGTGACCCAGCCACATGCTCCCGGGGCCGTCCCCAGCTCCCAGGCACCCGTAGGCACCGCCTTCATCTGGTTTGGGTTTAGAGCCCTTCCCGAGCCTCCCCTAAATCATACATGCAAGGCAGCAGCAAAACACCCCAGCCTTAGGACGCTTCCACGGGAAGCAAGGAGGCGCTGACTTTGTGCTTTTCACTCCGGATTCTGCGACACTTAGGACGCTGGGCAGGAGGCGCAAACCCCCCCCAGGAGCCCCCCACCTCCATTCTTCTAGCCTGGTGCCCCCGACCCTTCCCACGTGCGTGACGACATCTTCCTGTGCATGTGTCCGTGTGTCTGTTTTCCCCTCCAGCTGGTACGTGTGAGGGCACCTCCAGTGCGTAGTACGGGGCAAGGCTCTGCAAAATGTATGCAGATCTTCTAAACAAATACAGATCAAAACTCTGATTAAATACAATATGGACATTTTTACTCCTTTAAATCTGTTCCCTTCTCTAAACCGTAAGCATCCTGAGGGTAGAAATCTGTCTCGCTCATCATGATCTTCCCAACAGCTGGCACTTCGTGGATGTTCCATATTTACTTGTTAAGCAAAGGAGGACCGTGCACCATTTTGAGCACATTCAAGATCAGCCAGTGGAGGGATACCCACTGAATCAGAGGATGTTAGGGCTGAATGGGGCTTAAATATGCCCGTGTTACCCTGCTTGTTTGTAAAAGGAGGGAGAGTGACTTGTCTGCAGCCACAGACCAAATCAGTGTGGTAGATGCAGGACTCGAACCTGGGCCCTGATGCCCAGCCCTCCCTGGCTGCGGAGACAAAAGCCACGAAGACGGCGCAGGCCGCTCAGAAGGAGCAGGTAATCTGGCAGGGCAGACGAGACCGACACGTGAAACAATTAGTGAACAAGATAACTGCCAGCCTCACAGTGTTATACCCTGATATAATAGAGTACATGCCGTACAACAGAATTAGAGACAAGAGGGAGGCACACCGCACTAATTACACAGGACGAAGAGTTAGCAAACAGGAGCTGCAGGGGCGCCGGTGTCGTCACAGAGGGCTCTGGAGGCCAAGGGACAGAAGGTAAGCTTGGGGTGGGGGCGCCTCCACCAGGAAGCCTCTCCTGATTACCAACCCCCTCCTCGATGCTCCTGCTAGCTCCTGTCCTGAGCGGGCCCATCTCCCTGTCCCTCATGGCCCTTGTGTAGGCAGTTCGGTATCGACCACCTTGATAGTCAGCCCAGGGGCCAGGGGGTAAGTCCTGGGACCAAGCCAGCCCCTGGTAGTCACTCAGGAGGTCATTGTTTCAGCAAAAACAATCATCAATACTATGTGCTGGGCACTGTGCTGAGCCTGTGAATGCACCGTCTCATTCAGTTCTTCCGACAACCCCATGAGGTGAGGGTGCATGCTTTTGCAGATAACCAGCTCAGAGAGCGGACGTCACCCTCCAAGGCCATAATGCCAATAAATGGCACAGTCAAGAGACAACACAAAACAAGCCCACCACTCTACAAACCTCGTGCTCTTAACTCCCCACACCCACAGGTCTAGCGTGGAAGCCCCAGCCCCAAGGGGCTACTGAGTACTTGAAACGTGGGCAGTTCTAACTGAGATGTGTAAAATATGGACCAGATCCCAAAGACTTGGTATGAGAAGAAAGTATGTAAAATAAGTCCAATAATTTTTATACTGATCACTTCTTAAAATGACGATATTTTGGACATGTTTGCTTATGACTAAATATATTCTTAAAATTAATTTCACCTGTTTCTTTTTACCTTTTTCTATGTGTCTACCAAAACATTTAAGACGACATCTGTGGCTCCCATTCTATTTCTATTGGACAGCACTGCCTCCAAGATGTTTGCTGAATGAATGACGATGTAGACAAGAGAAAAGGAGAAAGAAGAAGACAGGGCAGGGGGAAGCTTGGGGTTGGGGTGGAGGGACCCTGAGCCTGTGCAGGATGCCTGGGCAGGGGTGAGATCTGAATATAACTGGGGGAGGGCATGCTGGGGTATGTGGGAGCCCAATGACAGAAGGCATGGGAAGTGGGCAGGGCTCTGACCTGGGCCTTCTACTAAGAACAGGCAGCCAAGCTGTTTACCGTGTGGAACTGGGAGCTGGGAACAATGACTCCATGGAACTCCAGGGGCCTAGAACCAGTCACCCACCTAGCTGCCTTCCAGAAAACAGCAGCAATGCTTCAAGTTCCTGAGCTAAAGAGCTCTAGAGCGGGTCTCCCCTGAGGACCAGGAAACATACATTCTAACTGAGCACCAGACGTGTAGGCCACAGGGGTGCTGAAGAGGCCTTTCAGAGGAAGCGGGCCCTGAACGAGGGTTTGGGAAGTAGGGGTGGGCAAACGGTACAGCAGGTGGGGCTCCAGAAAACCAGATCATTCCAGGCAGAAGGTCCAGCATGTGCAAAGGCCACATGCACAGGGGGCAGGCGGCAAGAGGGCAGCCGGGGCAGAGCTGGAAAAGCAGAGTCCCGAGGGGTCGCTGGAGCCAGACCCCAGGATCTTCTGCTAATAGGGAATACTGTTGGTACAAGGCTGAAGGTTGAACTTGGGGATGCTCTCAGAGAACAAGCTGGTCCTCACTCATGGGAACAACCCCTGGGCCTGAGCTGTCCTCTGCTGAGATGGGCCTTGGTCCACTACAGCAGCTGCTGAGAAGGCAACACAGAAAAACCCATACCACCACCACTGTGAAGGGGCGAGGATGTGTGGGACCTGGTGCCGCTCTCAGTGGAGGACTCTTAGGCCAGCACGTACACAACAGGAGAAAGACAGGGCAGCGAACAGGGCTGAGTGCATCTAGGGGGAGGTGTGGCAACGGGAGCACAGCTAGAGGTAACATATCCCAGCTTTGATTACGGTTGCAAGCTGAGAGACTTCAGGCTGTTTACCGAGTAAGAAGGGAACTGCTACCTTACTCCACAGGGTCCTTATGAGGAACCAAGAGATTCAGTAAATGTAAATTACCCAGCACAGAGCCAGGACCTTCCCTTCCCAGTGTCACTGGTCCCCCAAATGCCTCCCTTCCCTAGTCAATGGGGTCACAGCAACTGCCTAGCACAGTGGGCAGCACACAACAGGCATTCAATAAAGAGTCAAATTTCTATTATCAGATGTCACGGCTGAGGAACAGCAAATTAGATCTGGTTAGGAGAGCAGAAAGTTACCTTAGTGAGCAAGCACAGGCCGATGGAAGGTTCCTAAAAATGGAAGAAAGCTTCAAGCCGGGGGCCACTGGCTTCCTTTGCAGGCAACTGGGAGACACAGAGAGGCAGCAAGGGGTCTCAAGTTTGGATATTTTTATAAAAGATGCACCATAGGCAGAAGGAAACTCTCATTTGGTCTTAGGGCACAAAGAGGGTCATTACTGTCTGGTTCTCCATCTAGCAGACCTTTTTTTTTCTCTCCCAGTTTTGTCCCAAGCCCAGTCACCCTTACCTGCTAGCTGTTTCCTCTCTTCCATCTATCTTATCTTCTACCAAGATACCCTCCCATCCTCCACATGTGTGCAAACTCCCTAACCTTCAAGGTCCTTAGAAACGCTACATTCCTCAGCAGCCTCTCCCAGACTCCCCCCTACTTGAATGGATTCCCCGCTCCCACCCTGTCCTCAACTCCTGGCACCCTTCTGTCCAGTCTGGCAGCTCCTGGGTTCCTTTCTTATTCCTCCTCCTGGAATGGGAAGCCCTCCCAGGACAAGACCAAGTCTTGCTTGCACAGAACCCAAGGAGCCTTCCCAAGGAGGCAGTGCAAAGGGGAAGAATGGGAGGAAGACGATAATGCACATCTTGGTGCGATAAGCCCCAGCCCGGTGTCGGCTGTGTGTCACAGAGCGCATCCACTGGAGGACTGGGGGAAAGCTACAGGCCCAAACAGGCATAGAGTTTCAGGCCAGGACACCAGGCTCATTATCGGCAAACATCAGGTTATTCGAAACCAGGCTGTGTAACAGAAGGAGAGTGCCACGGCCACAGCAAGGCCTCACCCGACCATGTTCACCCCTGACCTGGGCTATCCCTAGGATGAATGGGAAAGACGCTGGATGGGCAGAGTGAGGCCAGCACCCTGACATTTCTTAAGAGCTCTTACTGGTAGTATCATTACATAGATGATAATCACAGTACATGTTTATTTGGTGCTTCCAGGTGCCAAGCACTTATGATCACTTCTCTTTATCAACCTTCCCACCAACCTCAAGATATACTGATAAATACTTCAGAAGATCCATTTCACAGAGCAGGAAACTGAGGCTTAGCTTACCGAGGATCACACGGTGGTAGCTGGCAGAGCTGGGGTCTACCTGACACCCACAGGCTTTTCCACTGGGGCCTACCACCGTTACTGACCTTGACACTCAACCTCTGGACTCTAATGCTGAAACAATGAAGACTCAGACAGGATTCCAGCCGTTCCCTGTTCCCACAGCCCCCAGGATGAACGAAGCCCAGGCTTTAAGAAGCCACGCGGGCCCTGCTACCTCAGGGTACCCTACACTCCCATCACATTCTCCTCCTGCTCTTCCAGCTCCAGAATCGAGGGCACATTGCCTCCCCACCGTCCTGGCTGCTCAGCAAACACCCACTCTCAACTCTTAAGTAATTACCTTCTCCACCAATCTTTATACCCACCCCACCTCTCCCCCGACCCTGCAGAACCAATCTTCCCCATCCTCCCTGCCCGACATAGCCTGGCCCGGACCCTGCATGGAACCTACACCACTGTACTGTGTTCAGTGCTCTGTCTGCCTTTACTTGATGGTGGGCTCCTTGAGGGCAGAGACCCTGTCTTCATTTATCTTTGACTCCCTAGTTTAAAGAATAAACTAAGCAGGGACTTCCCTGGTGGCGCAGTGGTTAAGAATCCGCCTACGAATGCAGGGGACATGGGTTCCAGCCCTGGCCCGGGAAGATCCCACATGCTGCGGAGCAACTAAGCCCGTGCGCCACAACTACTGAGCCTGCGCTCTAGAGCCCGCGAGCCACAACTACTGAGCCCGCGTGCCGCAACTACTGAAGCCCGCGTGCCTAGAGCCCATGCTCTGCAACAAGAGAAGCCACCGCAATGCAAAGCCCGCGCACCACAACGAAGAGTAGCCCCTGCTTGCCACAACTAGAGAAAGCCCGCGCACAGCAACGAAGACCCAACGCAGCCAAAAATAAAATTAATTAATTAATTGATTTTAAAAAGAGTAAACTAAGCAATATTTGAAAGCACATCTCTTCCCTCCCCAAACAAACAACTCCCAAGCCCCTCACCAGAGTTGCTCATCAATTAACAGAAGAGTAGGATAGGCCACTGATCAGGAGGGCAGGGATTCACTGCTAGGTCCATTCTGAAAATTAAGAATACATAAGAAAGGGAATTTCCTGGCAGTCCAGTCGTTAGGACTCTGCACTCTCACTGCCAGGGGCCCGGGTCCGATCCCTGGTCACGGAACTAAGATCCCGCAAGCTGCGCAGTGCGGCCAAAAAATTAATAATAATAAGAGAATATCTGAGAAAAAGGCAATCTCTGCCAGTGGCTTGTATAAGAAAAATTCCACTGATCTGGAATAATGAGAGATAGGAGATGAATGGCTGGTCTGATTACCACTGTAACACAGTTATACCGCACTTTTGACAGACTGTATGAGGCACACACAGTGCATGGAAGCACACAGAACACACCGATTTTGAGCAGCGGAAGATCATCAAGCAGATTTCCTCATCTTATCAACACCACTAGTTTGCTTGGCAAACCTGCCTTCCACTCTCGGCCTGAAGGAGTGAGGCGTGAGCTCTGTCTTGAGGAAGGTTATAAAATTTCTACCCGACCCCATCAAACTGAGCGGCCCCCAAACAATACACATTTTTGCAAGCAGCCTAATGAGACTGGTTGCTGCTGCCGGGACAGGCCAGATGGAGTCAACGCCGGCCTGCGCAGACTTAACCACGACGTCGTAACCAGGTAACCAAGGAAACACCAGCATCCTTTCTCTGCACAGAGAAGGGAAACGAAGGTGGTTCTCAAAACAGTCAGCCTTGAGTTCCACTGACATTTTGGGAAATGTTCCTACTAGGATTTGAGGCCGACCGCGCTGTGAGAAATTACTTGTCCCTTACACACGTACACAATGGGCTGAGAAAACGCCAGGTGGTCAGAAAGTTGTCTTCTCTGCCGCTCACTGTTCCTGACGCCACACGGTAACTCAAAGACCCTGGAGTGGTCCCGAAAATCCCCAACTCCCCAAATGCCCTATGCTCAGAAATAACCAAAAGCCTTAGCTGCTGCCAAGAAAGGAAAAAGAAAGAAAACCCCAGGAACACACCAAATCCATGTCCAACTCCTTTGCCCCTTGGAACAAAACCCAATGCAGGCGCACACAAAGCGGGGGAGGCCGGACAAAGGAGAGGCCAGGTCACACTCGACAAGGCGCTTTCTTGTCGTTTCCAAAACAGAACTGTCCTCTATTAAAACGCTCTTGTTGCTCGGATGTTGACGTGGGAGGGAGGGGGGTACAAATCTCAAAACAAAAGGCGAGCCGTGCGGGTGGGGAGGCCCCGAGCAAGGGAGCCGCTCCCTCTCCCCGCACACTTCCCAGCCTTTGAATGCCCGCAGACCTCGGCCCAGAGCTGGCAGCTGTCTGTTATTATCCCGGCAACTCCAAGGGCCCCAGCACCAGGGAGCGCATCCCGAGCAGGTGAACGCCATCTGCCCGGCTCTGATGAGATGCCCGTCTCCGTGCCTGCTGCTGCCAGCAGGCCGCGGGGACTTCAGGGAGGCCCAGCCAGCCTCGCACCCTCTCTCCGCCAGTTCTTCAACACTCAGCCAGGCTTTCTTCTCTCTCCCCGGGGTGGGGGGATGGGGGCGGGCTCAGTCACTACCTGGCATTTATCGCAGAGGGGGAGCTCTTTTAAAAAACACTTGGTCACTTTGTCACAGAAATTTCTAAAGGCGTTGAGAGTATGGAGGTTTTGTGGGGGGCGCGGGGGTTAGTTTGCACAGAGTTGGGTATACATAGGAAAACAGAGCGCACTGACACACCTTCCAGGGGTTAATTTTAAGAAGGGTCTTTAATTGATCTACAAAGAGAAAAAAGTTTTCTACCTGCCTTTTAAAAAGCACTCCCTGCATTAGCTAAAACATCCCCAACACACCCCAGCCCACTTCCTCCTGCTCCCACTCTGGCTGTTTTAATTGGGGTAAGTGGTTCCCTGATGCGATCTGCAAAGTACTAGTCCAGACCTCAGGGAGAACGAGAGCTAAGTGGAAAAGCAGGGCTGGGGTGGGCAGTGTCCCGGGATGGGAGTCGGAAGGCCGGGGACTGGGCCCTGCCTCTCCTACTCCTGGGAAGAGGAGAGGTCCCCCCTTCCGGTATTTTCACCGTCTGGTCTGTCAGACAACTGAAATGCCTGCAACACGTGACGGGCAGGGGAACAACTGCGCTTTACAGGACGAGGCAAGCTGAGGGAGACGGTGAGCCTGCCTGCCTGCCTGCCTGTCTGGGTCTCTGAACTGAGGGCTGATGGCAGCTGGAAGGAGCCAGGTCCCCATCCTCATCTCTCCAGAGTCTAGAGCAGTTTGAGGTCTTCCAAGCCACACGTGCTGGGGTCTGTTTCATCGACACCCACCAGTGACAGATCTCTCCCCCTGCTCCCGCCACGCACGGTGGAGACAGGCACGGGGAGAGAACGGGCCACCCCAGAAGGGGGCAGCAGAGTGACAGTCTGGCCCTGGGCAGCCTGGGCTCAAGGCAGAAACCCACCCACAGCTCTGAGTGAGGACCAAGGTCCTCTTAGGCTGGAAATACCCACGGGAAGGGCCGAGCCGGAAGCACACTCTGCTCCTCAACAAAAGCCAGAGGGCAGTGAGGTGGTGTGGAGAACCTGGAGAGCAAAGTCAGCTCCAACCCCCACTAGACTCCCAGGCCCTGGGGGATGCGGGGGCCGAGTGAAGGAAGACAAGCACCCTGCCTAATCTGTGGGACTGTTATGGGGCTCACCAAGGAGCAAAGGCCTTGGACAACTATAAAGGACGGTACCGACAAGAGCCCCAGTCGAGTCTACCCCGCCTACCTCATAGGGCCCTCATCAGGAGCACGTGAGCCAGACAGGCAGCCCACAAGGGAAGACGTGAGGACAGCTGGCCGTGTCACCACCACCGTCACAGTGGTTTCTCAGGGAGGGAGCTACATGTCGGCGGGCTCAGGAAAGCAGCCCCACTGCACTGAGCCCTTCTGCCCCCAACCCCACCGCCCTGTGCCGGTCGACAGCTAGAGAATGAGCCAAATTATCATCACTGTGAAAAGGCAAGACGACGGCACAAAGGAACAGTCCTTGTGTTACTCTACCAAAGCCCAGGGTTCTGTGGCCTCACATCTACAGCAGCCAGGCCTCCCCACAGCTGGTGGAGGCGCTGGTACACGTCTGTCTTAGCCTAAACCCAACTGCCTCTCTCCAGCACTCACTGGCCAATTGGTCTTTCTCATTCTTGTGCAACAAAGGAGCGGCCCACAGGAAAAAGGACTCCAGCATGCAGCACCAGCTCTGAACTTTGTAGTATTTCAAAAGAAAGGGAGAGTGCTTGGGGCAAGTGGTCAGAGGGGGCTTCCGTTCACAAGGAGGGTGAAGCTCACGATAAGCTGTGAAGAATGGCAGGATTTCATAGAGGACCAGAGAACCCTTTCCATGCACTCCTTCACAGACCCCACCCCTAGCCCAAAGGCGAGAGACAACCCTCCCTGGGCCCTGAGGGCTGTCCCATCTTATTGTCCTAGATCCTGAACCCAGTGTTCAGAGACCAACCCCCATGCCAGGGGCATGCCAGGGCTCACGACCTGCTGGTCCCACCTGGGGACAGCACACAGCTGAAGTCCCTGGGTGTCCCCTCCCCTCCAAGCTGCCCCTCCGGTGGGGGGGTGATAGTCCAGTTTCCTGGAAACTCCTGCCCGTTGAATCCACTTTGGAGAGGCAGTCCCAGGGCGGGCGGAGGCCTGGGAGGGGCTGGGATGGGAACATCCTGTCTGCATCAGAGCAGAGCGGGGGGACTTGAGGACTGCCCACGTGTGCTTCAGGCTTTTTTTTTTTTTTTCCTACATTGAGCAGGAAGTGTTCATTCGACTGACAAACAAGCGTCTGGGGGTCGTGGCAGGGTTAGGGCGGTGAAGCCAACCTCTGATTTGTGGAAGTGAACCATCCAAGACAATAGGTGTGTGACAGCAGAGAAATCGGCTCCAGATGCAGGCCAGAGCCAGCTGCCCAGGGACCGATCGGGTGATCAATCCTGTTGATATGTTTATTCTCAAAAGGACTGGGGGGGGGGGGCGCTACGGTCACTGCCACATCAGACAATGAGAGGCAGCTGGGAGCAGGGTCCTATGACCCTCCGTTCTCCCGGCACAGTCTGCAGGTTGTGCAGTTCTCTCCTGCCTCAGGTTCCCTGCTCCACAGCCAGGAACTTGGGGAAGGTGGGGGGAGGGGGGAGATGACCACACCAAAGCCTGCTGTGTGCTGCTTCCTAACATCCACAGTCAAGTCCCCTGGGGTCCTATACGAACACGCTGAGGCCTAGAGGGCCCCCTCTCCCCCACGGCTGCAAACTGCCCATCACCTCTGTGCAGAGGTCTTACGTCGATGCTACTTAAGAGTCAAGATAGCTAAGCTTTCCCAAAACCAGCTTTCCCAAACCTCAGGCAGCTGGTAAGCACAAACTCCGGGATTTTCACTTTTCAGGCCTGGAAGGTACCAGAAGGGCCAAGATGGAAAATGGGGGCTGGGAGGGGCCTTGCCATCCAGTTAATAAGTAGCAGGGTTAGGACCAGCACCCAGGTTTCCCCTCCTATCCTAGGGCTCTTCCCAGGAACCCAAAGAGCACCCACCCCCAACATGTAACCCTAGACCCAGTCCGCAAAGAGAGATAGGATCACTTGGTTCTCTGCCGGGGGCAGGGGAGGGTGACCACACAATGACAAACCACACCAACCCAACGTGTGAGCTCTTCTGAGGACCCACCATGCAGCACAAACTCTGTGCAGAAGCAGAAAGAATAAAGGACTTCCCACTTCGCAGACCCACAAGGAAAAAGGGCATAAGCACACTTCTATGCGTGACAGTGTGACCAAGAGATGTGGCCTTTGGGCCTGAAACCTCTAACCCTGCTTCCCAGGACAAATATTCTATGACCTTACATTTTTCTTGAGATCCTTCCTAAAAAGGACCTCCAAGGGCTCTGGAGAAAAAGCCTGTAGAGTGAGCCTAGTTAGGTAGCAAGCACCCCAGCAGGGACTGGGGTTGTGGCTTCCAACGTCCCTTCCCAGCATGGAAATTCCAGGTGGTCGAAAGCCAGCTGGGTAGAAGCACTGGACGAGGAGGGGATACTTGTTGATTTGCCCAACCTTCCTTGCTGGTAAGTAAGGGAAGCCCCCAGCGCTCAGGAAAGGGAGAAGGGCGTCAAAACTCTGAAGAACAAAAGAACGGCAGTGCTTGTCACTCCGGCCCTGAGCATCCATGGCACCCTCTCCAGCCATCTGTCACATCACATAGAAGCTCCCTGTGTGATTCTGTCTGCCTGGAGAGACTGCTGGCTCTCATCCATCTCCCTATCCCCACTAAGCCTGGTGCCCAGGAGGCCCCATACACAGTGGAACAAAATGATGAACCAGGGCACTCCCAGAGCCTTCTCGTACAGAGCAGGCACCGGCTGTGCCCATTCCTCAGGGCCACGGCTCTCCTGGTCTTCCTCAGCCTCTGAGAGCACCGGCAGCAGCATGAGATCACGCCTTGCTCCACCTTTGTTCCCACCAGCCACCTGTCTCTCCTCTCTTGGGCAGCTGTGAGTCCCTGGCAGTCAGGGAACAGAAAGGACTCACTCACCATGCTCCCCTTGGCACTACGAGAAGCACACCGCAGTTGGACTTGGTGGTTGGTACAAAAAGTAGGAAAGTCCGGGTTATAACATTTTTCATCTAGGGCAAAAAAAGACCTTCCTTTAAAAACTTGTTTTATAATCCCCAATACAAGTAAAAATGCAGTTAGAATACCCATTTATCTGAGCATCAGTATACATGAAGATGATCCTTTTGAAAATAATCTGGCAAAGTGACACAAGGATCTTGAAAGGAGCGGTCCATACTTTCTGACCTAGTAATTTCCCTTCTGGGAATTTATTCCAAGGAAATCATCCAAAATGAAATGCAAAGATGTTCATTGCAGCGTTATATACAATGGTGGGGTAGGGAGAGGGAGGACAGGAAGGAATATCCAGTAATAGAGGAATGGTTAAATAAAGCCTATGCAGCCATCAGAGGATAATTAGGAATAACTGGAAACACGCTTATCGAAAGAAAAAGCAGCAGGCCACAAACACATGTGCAGACCGGGAGAGCGTTTTGTCCAAGTCTAGAAGTTGTGATAAGATAATGGTAGAGTGAATGTTTTCCTTTCACTTTCCAAACTTCTGCTAAAGTTGTCTTTAAAAGACAAGGGGCATCAGACCTAAGGTAGGAGGAGAGCAAAACCTGGGTCTCCACCCTGCTCCGAGCCATCTACCTCATCTCCAGGCTGGTTGGGGACTTCAGCAAGGGGAGAAGAGGTGGGGGGACTCTGAACCATGGCAAACGAACCTGGTTTCAAGCCCTGTTAACATGACACCTCCAAGAATGACATTTAACCAACAGGATCCTTCTGGGAATATTGAAATACCCTCCAAAAAACCAAACCAGGCAGGCAGTCTTTATAAATAGTGTGCAAGCGCGTACAGAGAGCCATCATTTTCAATATAGAGAGACAGAGACACCATTCCGTTCCCCAACAGCAGCAGTGGCCAACTTTCTACACCAATCAGCCATCTGGGGCTCAAAGGGAAGGTGTCAGATTGATCACCAGGGTTGGATTAATTTTTTTTTTTCTTCTTAAATCCCCTTAACTGAGAAAGCAGCTTGAGCCAATTCTGCTTTTCTCACAGACACCAAAACACCAAGCTATAGTTACACCAGTTCATCTTCACACCCCCAGAGTTTGGGGGAGGGGGAAGATGAAGCTTTCCAAGCAGCTCTCTGCAGAGTCTCACCTCCTGGTGGAGAAGCTAGAAGCCCGGGCTTAAAGGAACAGGATGCTGGGAAAGGACCATGTCCCTAGCCTTCCCCCGCCCCCCAGGTCTCCTTCTGATGAAGAAGGTGGCAAGACCTCCCAGAAGCTTCTCCAGATCCCCTACCCCCAGTCAGGAATCTTCCCCCCCTCCTCTGCTCTCCTACTGCAAAAATTTTCTAGACTATTATACTATTTGCACCAACCTGACCTACACACCAGTTAATATATCCTTAAAACTTATTGAGGGAGTGATGGGAAGAGAGAGAGAGAGAGAGAGAGAGAGAGAGAGAGAGAGAGAGAGAGAGAGAGAGAGAGAGAGAGAGAGTGTGTGTGTGTGTACACATATATATATATCTCCTGTCCCAGGATATACCCAGCACCTTCCTCCCATGATCTCATTTTCTCCCCTCAGCAACCTGAGTATTTCCATTTTATAGATGAGCCAACTGAGGCTTGCAAACGCTGCAATTCTGTGGCCGAATCCTTAGTGTTCTAGGTTTTCATCACCACACTGGCTGCTGCAGACCATGCTCAATGGAGAAGAGCAGGGGCCCAACCAGTATTAGCACCGAGTCTGTGTCAAGTGCTTCTACCTGCATTTCTTCTAATCCTTGTAACAAGCAGGAGAAGCAGGGACTACATCCTCATCCCCAACCTCTAGATGGGAAAACTGAGGCTCAGAGATGAGCCGACTTCCATCTCCCAGAGCTTCCAAGTAATGAGCTGGACTTGAGTCCAGGTCACGGAACTAGATCAGAGATAAAGCCCACGTTCCCCCACATGGCGACTGCTTAATCGTGAAAAGCTCCTCCAGGAACGGGACTGTAGACCCCTGTGTGGCTCCCAGCCAGGTCTACACCAGCCACCATGTAGGTACGCAGATGTGCTTTTGCTGGGGAGGAAGGCAGGTAAAAACCAGGGCAGGGGAACCCTCGAGGTCTTCCCCCTAACAGGGGTTCTCCTGGAAGGAGGGCGCTGCCTCGTGGCTCAGCTTCCTGCTGAACCTTATAACCGCTTGGAACGCACTCTTAGCCCAGCTGTTGGAAAGGTCCTTAACATTCCCCCTCCCAGGGCAAGTCCACTCTCTGTGTTACTGCCTTTACCACCCAGACCCCGCCTGAGTTTGTTAATGATCAACCCTCCAGGCAGGCGCCAGCTTTCCAAAGGGACAATGACCACCTCCAGGAAAAATGGCCAAAAGCAGGTTCTGCATCAATTTATTAGGTTGTAAAACAGGGTCCTGAAGAACACTGGCGGGGGCGGGGGGGGGGGGGGGGCACGTGGGCGTGGTGGCAGGCAGCTAAGACATGCTGCTTCCGGTGTTTTTATTGTTCTTTTGTTGGCCCTTCTCTTTGAAGGAGGCAGGTGGTCTGGGAGGTCCAAAGAATGAGCCAACCACAAAGACTAATGCTGGGGAAACTGGTCTCAAACTCCAGAGTCTGGAGAGACCTCCCAATTTTTCAGGCTCTGACAGGAGAAGGGGGGCTCCCTCAGTTCCCAGACTCCTCTGCAATGCAACAACCCCTGCCTCCTGCCATCCACCCATGCACTGGGTACCTGCTTCACCCCAGGCAGGTGGGAGGGAGCAGGACTTCAAGGTGACTCAGACGTGTCCCTGGCCTCCAGGGGCTTCCAGTCCAAGGGAGGAGAGATTCAACGCAAATACCAGTGACTTATGGGGGGTGGGGAAGGACCAAGTACAAGTTATGTGGAAGAAGAGCCAATTTCTGAGGCAAGAAATGCTGGCACTGCCAAAAAAAAAAAAAGACCAAGGAGGGGAGAGGTCCGACTTCAAAGAAGCCAAAGACAACACCAAACAGGTTTTAAAGTTAATACCCGAGTTGCTGTGTAGTCAGTCAGGATCATGAGCATCATTCAGATGCTAAGAATCTGGGGCAGAGACACAGAGATGGGCCCCAACTTCAAGGAAACTGGGCGGGGGAGACAAACAGATAAATACCTTCGATCCACAGAGGTAAGCTCCAGAGGCTGTCTCGGTAACTCTAGCAACTAGCACCACACCTGGCATACAGGAGGCATTCATTCAACCAGTGAATTTGTGGAATGAATGAAGTACAAAAGAAGGAGCAGCTTATTCTACCTTGAGGAGGCAGAAAAGATTTGCTGGGAAAAGAACCTAGAGCCCAGCTGTCAAGGGACACTTGCCCTCCAAGCAAGCAAAAGGAGCATCGGGCATCCTGGGCAGAGGGGACTGCATGTGCAAAGGTACTGTGGTGCGAGGGAATATGGAATGTCCAGGGAACTCCAAGGAGCCCTTCTGTGCATGCCTGAGAGATGAGGGATGCCGTGATTAAAGGAGAGACTTCTGCTTCATCCTGAAGCAGAGGAGACAGAGATTCCTTGAGATATACAGACACAGGTGTAGCAGAGCCAGATGGGCATTTCGGAGAGAACTCTGGTGGCACTTGGCAGTCCCTATTCATCCCAGTGCCTCCAGTTTCCAGATGAGGAAACTGAGAACTCGGGTAGGCCCTCACTTGCCTGAGGTCAAGTGGCTGGATGGTGTCCATCTCTGGTTTCCGTCCAAGGGCTTCCATCCTGAAAGCTCTCACTGCATTACCCAAGTATACCACAGATACTGTAGTGTAGCCCTTGGGTCAGGGGCTTGCAAGGGTCTTCACCTGCCTGAGCCCCAGCTTCTTCCTCCTGTGCAAAACAGGGGAATCGACGCCAACCCTTGAGAGCTGCTACGCACACCAAATGAAGGATGTGTACCACTTCAGCACGATGACTTGCACACAATGAGCCCTTCGAGGACAGCAGACTAGACTCCTTCACATTCATTCAAACATCCTGGAGTGTCTACTCTGTGCTGTTCTGATCATTCAGGGCAGGATAAGTTAAAGGCAACTGAAGTCCACCAGGGTACAAATAGATAGAACGGCCCTCACAGTGGAGGACTGGGGGGCGGACAAGGGATCTGAGCCCTTTTGTCTATAAGTGAGGGAGTTAGGTAAGCAAGGAAGAGAGTAAAACCATAAAGTTTTATGCATTGCTTGATAGCTTGGACATAAAAACAGAAAGCTGGTTGGGAAAGGGGCTGGAAAAATGGAATGCCAACTGCTCTACTGTGCCCCTTCCAAAGCTCCAGGACCAAAAACTCAGTAGGTCCACCTGACATCCAAGGCTGCAGGTGGGGAAGGGAGAGGGCACAGCTCCACAGGTGTGGCCCTCATTGTAGCCTTCCCAAGGAGCAGTTTTTAAGATCACTGCACAAGAAGGCTCTGGTCTGGTCACCTGTCTCTGATCTACCCCCATGTCCCTGGCTGCCGGGACAGGTGGACTGGGCAAGGAAGAGTAATACACAGTTCCGGCAATAGGGGGTGGTAAACAGTGTTGACGAGGACTAAAGAATCTCCTGGACTTGAGATCTTAAGCGGCACAAGGCAAGGAGAATGCATCAGTGGGTTGAGGGGTACGTGCGTGAGCAGCCATGGCCAGCAGCCACCAGCGTGGACAGGGGCCAGCCTTCTCTGATCCAGGTCCACACTAAGCCACTGCCCCGGGTCCAGGAGGCAAGCCCCTCAAGGGCCCACAGTGTAGCTCGTTCTTATCACCACCATCTAATAATGCATCTGGCACATAAATGTAAGATGGTACCTACCGAATACCGAAAGATAACGGCCAGGCCAAGTCAAGCTGGGTGTCCACTAAACAGATGCAGAAGACAAGGCCCTTCCTCCCAGGATGAAAAGAAAAAGAAGCTATGGGCTCCAAGCAACAAGTCAGCTGTCCATACCCCACCCCCAACCTCAGTACCCCAGTCAACTCAGCCAGGTTCAGGTAAAACCAACAACCCACTTATGCCTCCAGGTCAACTGGCATTACCAGGTGGCTTTGAAAGTCCAACGCAGCACCTGTCACAGGGCAGCCACTCCACACAATCACTGGTTTCCTCCAAAACTGCACCAGATACCTTACTGGGGCACTGGGAATAAAAACACACAAGATCCCTGCCTTCCGGGACAATACTGATAAATAATGACTTACACTCCACACAGTCTGTTCACTGAACTCTAGCCTAAGAATTTCAAGGAACTAAGGAGGCGACTCCAGGCTCCCGGGACAAAGAGATGGCGAGGATATTTGAATTATTAGGACACTCAGGAGGCAGGAGGGTGGCTGTCAGAGGGGAGAGGTTCTGGGTCCTTTACCCTCCCCCATCCCAGCCCCCAGATCCAATGATCAGCCCTTGAGCAAGTCAATTAAGCTCCCAGAGCACCTAAAACAACTCTTTAGTTGGGAAAGAAAAAAATCTAGGCCCCAAAACTCTGCCTCTAGGGCTTAATTAGCTTTGCAAAAGGCCAGGAGATGCACAGATAATAGGTACTTTCGCCAAAGGGGGAGGAAAAAGTAAACTACTCCAAGAAACACAGACCAAATCCGTGGCCCCAGCCCCCAGGACCCCTACAGCAGGTGGGGCTGGGAGTCAGGCCCTGGAAACCAGTTCCTCCAGCAGGGCGGGATGCCAAGGTGTCCTGCTGGAATGAGGCTCCCCCTCTTCCCTGGAGAAGGGGGTGTTCCAGCCTCCTGTCCTGGCCTGCTCTCCAGACCCTGTCCCAACAGGCAGGAGAGGACTGGTCCCGGCCTCGCAGCCATGCTATCTGCCTTCAGGCAAGCAGAGGGCAGGGAGAAAGCCTGCAGAGGCGGTAGGCACTTGGGGGAAAAGCCCCATCTTGGATTCCAGTGACAGCAGAGACATACACTGAATTCACAGAATTCTCACCTGTTCTCGAGGTGAAAAGGACTGACTCTGGAAGGAGCCAGGGAAGGCCCTGACCTACGGAGACATTCCAACTCTGCTTCTTCTACCTGTACAGTGAGACTGCAAAGACTGGGGGGAGGGCGGTGGGGACTTACCGAAAAAGAGGACTTCCTCCTTCAGGCTGCCATGGGCCCATCTCAGCAGGATGAGCAAGTGGGGTGTGGGAGGTATGCTGTGTGCCCCCCATCAGATTTACAGAGTATCATTTACAGAAAGCCAGCACTGCGCCAGATATTATCTTAGACATTTTACAAGAATTGACTCATTTAATCCTCAAGCATGCTTGCAGAATGAGCTTCATCCCCATTTTACAGATGCAGCATGGAGGAGGGGGAGACGGGGGACCTGGAGACCATTGCTGTTCCTTGTCTTCCTTTTGCTCAGCCCAGGCCCCCTCTCTTCCAAGTCACGTATCTTTTCTTTTTCAAGTGCCCCTGAATTCCTGAGGTTACTGACCAAGAAAGCTGGCATTCAAACCCAGGTCAGTGGGCTCCAAAGTCCCAGCTCATGGATATCATCTTCTTCCAAAAGGAGGAAACCTCTAGTTATAGGAACCAGAAGTGTGGATGGACCAACAAGGACCTACTGTATAGCACTGGGAACTCTGCTCAATATTCTGCAATAACCTAAATGGGAAAAGAATTTGAAAAAAAAAAAAAAAGACACATATGTATGTTAAAAAAAAAAAAAAAGTGTGGATGGAATCTCATTAGCCTTTAGGGCCCTCTTCAGCAATCAGGGATGAATCAGTGAAGGGGTCTGCCCCCCGCACACAGTCCTTGACAGGGTCCCATCCCCTCAGCAAGACTGAGCTCAGCTAAGCCTCTGTGCTCCCACTAGGGACCCACTGCAAGTTTCTGTAACCGATCCTGATGGCAGCCCCAAGCCTCACTCAGAGAACACTTCACTCAGGGATCCCACAGGTCAGGGTGGCCTGAAGAGTGCTGTCCATCCCCAGGACACTCCCCGGAAACCCCTCGAGGCTGCAGCTTCCCCCGCCCACGTGGCATCCCAGGCATCCCATCACCAAGGCGATCGAGGCAGGCCTGCTCGGGAGTGAGGAGAGGAGAAAAACAGCCTGATTTACAGAATTTACCAAATGGGTCCGTTTTTCACCACGTTCCAGTCCTTTTGAGAAAACTTCAGGTTTTTAGGAGGAGTAGATTAATGGCAGGGAGTTAATGGGGCAGTGATATATCCTGCCTGAAATTTTTTTGAAAAGTTCTGCGTTGAGGCGTCCAAGTCCAGTGGACCTGCTGTGATTTAGGATGGCGGCCCTTGAGAACAGGCAGGCCCAATACGTCAGTAAATCTGCTAAACGAGGTCGTTTCTGGGGGGCGGTTTTCAAGATATATGGCCTGACGTGTTGCCAAACGTCCCAGCTAGCTGAGCCCCAAATATGAAGACAAAAGGAGAGTGCCCCCTCTTCCAGGATGCAGCAAAGTACGTCAGAGCAGACGGCAGGCACTGTGGAACCGAGGAGTGCTGGACTGAAGTTCTCTGGCTTTCTGCTTTGGTGGGAGAAGGGGGTTCAAGAATAAAGGAGCTTCAGAGCGTACAGCCAAAGGGGAACTGAGTGATCACCTACTGCAGCTCCACTGTATCAGCGGCAAGACAACGCCCTGGACACCAGCACACACGGCAGCCACTCTTTCAGGCCAGGACCTAACTTTACGTAGGCAACGGCACCCCACCCTCCCCTCCAAATCCCAGCCAGACCCCACAGCCCAGGTGAGCCTCTGATCTCATGGAGAGAAGGCAGGATGGAAACATGTTTTTCTAGCTCAAGTATCACCAGGCTCTCCAGCCCCTCTCGGATCTACAGACACTGCCTGAACACGGGAGCTGAGGGCGGGGGGGGGAGCGCTCCCCTCTGACAAGCCCTGTGGGGTAAGGTCACACATACCTTACCAAATCTTCCCATGGGTCATTCACTGTCACTCATGATGCTCCCTTACTTTGCAGCTCCCACTGATGTAAGAGTCCGTATCAGATCAATTACGATGCCATCATTCCCCATTACCTTTGCTGGAGGATTCAATGATTGGATTAATTTATAATCTGCCTTCCTGGTTGTGTTTTGCCTATTGCTCTCTTTATACCAAAATCACATGTAAGTAGAACTTAATCGAACGGTCCAAAAAGGCATCTGAATTTGTCTTGACTGCTGATGTCAATTCATTAGAGGCATTACTGCTGCTTCTCTGGTTTTCTCCACACTCCTCAACCTTGCTTTGAAATCCCCAGAACCAAACCTCTTATCTGTGGACTTAACACAGTGGCAAAGATAATCCAAGGGAAAGTCCTGCTTGACATCAGAGGTTGCGCTTTCGGGTGGATTTCCCGGGCCCATCCCCGGCACCTGTGACCCCTTCATGCGATGGCTTTGCAGGCACAGACTGGGAAGCGGCACAGTGGGCCAGGTGCTACCGCTGGGTCCCTTTCAGTGGAGATGGTGCTGCTGGTGGCTGCCACAGCAGCTCAAACTCAAATCTCCCTCCTGGAGCTCAGGGTAATCTGATGATCGCAGTGGATAATTAGAGTCTCTTATCAAAACAATTAGCGGATGAATGAACAGCCAGTCCTGTCTCTGACACAACTGCACAGGAGCAGCAATGAGAGGGGAAGGCGGAGGCAGGGGAAATGACGAACTCCAGCCTCCCGTCATCCTGCCGGGGCCTCTAGAGCAGAGACACAGTGCTCCAGGCCCACCTCCAACTCCCCCAGCACCTCCCCCGCATCAGCATCTGCCTGGAATGCCCTCCCCTCCCCAGTGCCTTCCCTTTTTTAGCCAGGTCAGGCTCCTTTCCCTCCTCCTCGTGAGGTGTCAGCAGCACCCTCCTCCCTGCAGAAAGTCCCCAGCATCCTGAGCTGTGCCTCTGCTCCCGCAGTCCCCATCACAGAGGCTGTGTTCTCTATCTGACGGAGCTGGGACACCCCAGGGCAGGACTCCGAGAGCTCTTACTTCATGCAGCTCTTGGCACAGGGAAGGGGCTCCATAAATGTTTGTGGAGCACATGAGCAAGCCCGGCCGGCCTCTCCCTCACAGCTGACGGAGAAACGTTCCATGGGAATACCCAGGCCGTTCCACCCAGTGCCCCCGTCTGCAATTTCATTAGCTAATGTTTAAAATTCAAAGCTCCTCCATCATTCCCGTGTCTCCCCATCTGTAAACAGGCCTGGGAGTCTGATACCATTTGTTTCTACCGGTGAAAACACACAAGGATTAGCCGGGAAGCCCTCTGGAAACATAATCCGCAGTAGCCCAGATCGTATGGTGGGAACGATTTGCCCCAAGAGTTGGTCCTCCCTGTTTGGTTTTCAGATTCAGAAGATGGGGCCGAGGAGAAGGTGGGGGATGCTTACGGGGCTTTTAACAACGGGCAACGTGATGGAAGAGCCTGGTGGTTTTTAAGCAGACGCCTGCTTCGAATGGGGGTGCCCTCTTGGGTCCGGCCTCTCTAGGATCCTACCCGGCGTCACACCCAAAAGCGATACTCCTGGAGTGTGCTGATGGAGTGAGGTGCCCCCCCCCCACTTCCTAACGTTCAACAGAAAAGGGAAGAAAAAGGAAAGAGAGAATAAAGAAAAAGGCAGGGGCCAAAGCAGAGTTCTCCATCTGCTTTGTTTTCCACCGAGTTCCTTTCAAGGCCTGGGTTCTGCTAAGCCCTCGAAAGCCAGGGCATCATCTGTCCACTTCCCCTTTGCAATCTGCCGCCCTGCCCGCTCCTGACAGCCATCAATCACTCCGTAATGTGCTGACCTCAAGGCTCAGGGGACGGAATTTTCAAGTCAAATGTAGCCGTTAACATAAATAAAGCATTGCCCTGGATTTCTTTCTTTCTTCCTTTCTCTCTCTCCCTCTCTCCCCTGTCTCTCTCTTTATGATTCTGCAGCTGCTGCTGGGGACTCGGTAGGCAACAAAAGTGAGGGCAGACAGGCAGAGTGGATTGGCAATTCTACTTTTCTGAGTCATAACAATTATGACGTTGTGATAAGAACATTTTCTATGAATTTTTAAGTACCAGTTATCCTGTTTGGCAATTGTCCCCGGGGAAAGGACGGCAGATTCAACAGGACTGAAGACTACAACCCAAATGTCCTGAGCAAGGCAGACCTCAGTCGGGGTCCCTTCGGCACCCGCCCCCCACGTGCCCCGCTAGCTGGGGCTCACTCTGCTTCTTCAATAAAGCAGTTGTCCTTTAAGCACATTTATATGCAAAAGACTTCCATATACCAAATATAGTTCTGTATGCCAGCGTTTATTTTTAAACATGAGGAAGAGTCGCCCATAATAAAGCTCATGATGAATGTTATGCTCCTCAAAATGGTTTTCAGGGGAAGAGGAAGAGCAACTAGAGGGACTAGAGAGGGAGGACGGGGGCTTTTACCCCAGGGTCTCCCCCTTCTGTTCCACAGCCACCTCGACCTCATATCCAGGCAGATCCCACGCAGGAAGATGCCTCCCACCCTCCCATCCTCTCTCCCTGCGCCCTGACAGCAACACACAGGGGACCCAGCAGGGGAACAATGAGCACAGGCAAGGTCCTCAATGCCACAGGGACGGTCCTCAGAAATCAAACCCACTGACCCAGAACAGGGTAGGCAGCCCTGCATGAGCCCGGTGCTGGCCAAGCTCTGTTCACGTGCTGCAGTCAGGACCCCTGAGTCACCAGTGAGGCCCACTTGAGACAGTAAATCAAGGTGATGAAAAGCATCAGACTGGGGTCAGGATACCTGGGCTGGGCTGGGCTGGGCTCTGGTTCTGGCTCGGGCGGCTGATCTGTGTGACCTTGGCCAAGTCGCTGGGCCTCCATTTCCTCATCTACATAATGGCGGGAGCTAGGGTAGAGAGACCCCTCCAGGTTCCTTCCAGGCCTAACCTTTCATGACTACCTGTCAAACCACAAGCTCCCCTGGCAGCTCTCCCCCAGGCACAAGGCTGCACTGGCCACTGAGGTTTCTAAGTTCCTCAACCAGCCTAACAGTGTCATGACATCCACACTCACATCTTGAAAAACCCTGGGGTTCCCCTCTAATTCTTTCTGGGACAAAAATCACCAGCGAGGCTGCCAGGGTATCTTGCTAAAAGCCACACACAATGACAACAGGATATAAACCTCACGACCGATTCACCTTCCAGCAGCATCTCCCTCACCTGTGGCTCAAAGCCCTTCCAAATCTGAACTGAGCTTAGAAGGCACCATTACCCCAACCACGGAAGTGAAGTGCTGGCCAAAGGCACCACCACAAGAATGGGGCTCCCCTCACACCAGGCCCACCTTCCTCAGTTCTACTGCCACAGGAGCCAGTGCACGCCCGTCTCAGAGGGCAGGGGCTGGAGCATGCATTTTCCCTCTTTGGCTCCTCTGGCCGGTGGGTTGGGAAGTGAAAAGGGTCCCCTGATAGATTAAGTAGCTAGAAGCCAGTGCCTGTTCCACAGGTCCACAGAAAGTTCCAAAAAATATTTTGGAAACTCTCTGTACACCTTTAAACTGGGGAAACAAACGTATCTCCTGGGAAGAAAGGGACTTTGAAGCCCAAACAAAATTCTGCTCGTGGAAGAGAGATGGACACACCACACCATCAAAGGCGGGGTAGGGGTGGGGGTGGATCTGAACACACCTGTGACCCTGAGGATGAATGACAGACTTTTTTTGTTAAAGGCTGTTCAAGGCAGACACATAAGGAAACCTGCATATTTATCTCTCTGACATTTTAAAATATGCTGCAAAAAGCTGAATCCTAAATCAAGATGCATTTTTCAAGGCATGTTGTACCAGGGACAAATCCACTTCCTTTCTCCCTTCAAGGAGCGAGGATTACTGTATATGACTGAGTCTGGGCTTCCTGCACAATCAATATTGAGTTATGTTTTGGAGGTGGCAGACCGGCCGGCCAGGCTGGGGCTTGCAATCACACGTGGCCCATTATCAAGGGCCTCTGCCTCCCCCGGGGCCCTGAGGCTCAGCCCAGGCCCCACGCTACAGGGGAGCTGAACAAAGCCTCAAGGAAACCATAGGCTCTGTGAGGGTTCACCAGAAATGGACATTTTCCAGACCCAATTCAGGGATCCAGCTCCCCGTCAATTGTTCCGAGGCACCATCCCAAGCAGGGAGCCCCCAGCTTCTTAGAATCTGGATGCCACGGCAGCAAATGCTCTACACAAAACAGCTGCACCTCCCTGAGACCTGGGGGAAGGCCCTCCTCACCTCACAGTTCCCGTCAGGCTGCTAGGGCTGGGGTGGGCAGGGGAGAGGAACCTTGGATTGCTTTTCAGGTGGATTTTGGTCCAATGTTCCATAAGCTACGGCGAGAGCCTTCAACATTCACTAAAGGGCTGCACATCGCAAACAATCGGGTTTACACCTGCTGCCCTGACACAATGATGCATGGCGTGGCCTGTTATGGAAGTATCCTGGCTTAGGTATCATTTGGTCCCTAACGCACACCCCCACCCAGAGCCTTGAGCAGAAGGAGGAAAGAGACCTGCATTATTCTCCCCTTAGGCAGTCCCCAAAGCAGAGAGGACAGGACTGAAAATGCATAAGAAAGTGCTCTCAAGGGCTCTCATCAGACCTGAGCCAGAGGGAGACCTGGGCCAAACTCCACTGTCAACAGAAAAAAAAGCAAAAATCGATAAATGTAACTGCTGCCGCCACGGAGGGAGGCTACCCCAGGGGGCACTAGTGCCAGGGGAAAGAGGATTAGGGGTGACCATGAGGGACTGTTACCAGCCCCACCTTACCTTACACCCCCCATCTTAACCTGCAGTTCAGAGACGAGTTAATAACACGCCCCAGGCATCATCCACCGGCCTCGCTCACCTCCCCCTGCCTACTCCAAGGCCCATTCCTGTTTTATTCACCCTTGTGGTTACCACAGTCTTCCTGGCATTGAGTCTAAGAAGTTACTATAAATCAGCCTCCCAGCAGTCCCTTGGGGCAAAGGGGAGCAAGGACAAACCCTAGTCCATGGGGGAGTGAGGGGGGTGTCCTCTCCCTCCACCTTCATCTCACTCGCCTCCCCTGGCCATCCTCCACCAGATTGGACAGAGGTTCTCAGAGCTCCCTGCCTATCACCCTCGAGGTGAGGACACAGGCTCTTACCTGCTGACACAGCCCAATCTCAATACAACCCACAGCTCCAACCTTGTGCCGTCAAAACATTCCTTCCCTGAGCCCAAATCTGAGGGACACAACAGGTCCAGAAATTCCCAGGACAGGCTCCCATCCACGCCAACGCCAGGCAGCGAAGAGATACCGTTAAGAGATGGTCAACAAGGGGCACCTTGAACCATGCCATCTCTCTAGAGCACCCAACTCTGGGTGGGGGCCGCCACAGTATGGTGGGGACAGGGTTTTGGGAGGCCTGTTAAGGCAGAGCCCAGGAATAATGCGGAAACAGCTCATTACAGTCATGAAGGCAGTGCTAAATGGTTTATTAAACCTTTCAAAGAAAAATACATCCATCAGTGCAAGAGCCCTTGCACTACACAACAAACATCAAGCCCTTGAAAATTTCCTCATTCTAAGTAGAAATAAAGGTTTATACATGTATACACACGTAAGCATATGTCCCGATATAATGACCTCCATATGTAAAGTCATCTGCATAGAAAGAAACACAGGTATATGGAGAGACAAAGGCATGTTATGTGGGTAAGGGCATGTTATATTCTAGAAGTGTGTGCATGCACGCACACACACTTAAACCAGATGCCAAATCATTTCCAGATGCTGCAGTCTAGGATATCCTTTGTTAAGGAAGAGGAGAAAAAAGCTTGCCCTTCATGGCCAGATACTTGGGTTCAGGTTACATGAAACAGGATTAGTTCAGAAAAGAGTACAACTTCACAGCCAAGGCAAAAACCAAAGAATGAAAACCATGTAAACAGCCAACACAATTGCAAGACTGAACACAGTGACGAAAGCCCAAAGGCTTCTGGTTTTACGCTGACACCCCTCCCTGCACCTCACACCTGTGGTCTAATGTGGAGTAGAGATCTCTCAGGCCTAATAACAGGGCTTGAGTTCCTCTCACGACAAAATCCAGCGGCATTCAATCCAGGTGAAAGGCTGCACGATTTGACACCTGCCTGTGCCCAGCTGACCCAGGCCATGCCCATCAGCTGGCCAACCCTCCTCCGGCAACCTCTCTACTCTGAGTGGTCACCACCAAGGACAAACAGTGTCCATGCCCACAGCATGCATGCAGAGAAAGAAGTAGCAAAGAAGGGACAAAGAATGGCAGGGTCCCTTGCCCCGATCACCCACCAGCACCCAAGGCCAAGGCAACAGTCCTCCGGTGAAGCCAGAATTCTAAACGCATGCATGCCCTGTGCCTCCCAACACAGGCCTTAACCCGCTAGTCTATGTCACCTGCCCTTCCCAAGAGCCTCCAAATGCAGGTCCATGTGGGTCACACTCACTTTCATGAAAATCACTAGTCAAAGACCTGCAGGACTGGAAGGCCACTGGAGGTTATCTAGTCCAAACCATCTTAACTCCCAGATGAGAAACCAGGGTTCAGAAAGGTTAAGCAATTTGCCTAAGGTCACACAGCTCACAAGTAGAAGAGCTGGGATTGGATCCCAAAGCTGCCTGGCTAAGGCTACGTTCCCTCCACTTGGCTAAATTCCTATAAGCCAGCCGCTGCTACCAGTCCTAGGAGGCAAAGGAAGTGACAACTGGGATAATCACACACTGGCAGTCAAGGAAGGCAGTGGAAGCAGTGGGGGAAAGGAAACCTGTGTGGCAGTCACAGTCACTGCACCAGCCCTGCAGAAGCACCAGCAGAAATGAGATGCCAGGAAACCAGAAGTGGAGGAGAGGGCTGCAGAGTAAGGAGGACACGGTATTTGGGGGCAGGAGACCTGGGTCCTAGTTCTGGTTCTGCCACTGATGACCTGAGATGCCTTGGCCAGGTCAAGCTGCAAATCTGGGCCTTGTTTCCTCATCAGTAAAATCAGAGGTCTGGACCAAATGGTCCCTGTTTCAAGTCACCAGGACCTGATTACAGCGTCAGCCATACTCGCTGGTTATGTGGCTTCCAATAAGTCACTCCGCTTCTCCGTGCCTCCATTCCCTGACCTGACAAGGAGGTGCCAGGCTCCCAGGGCTCCTTGGGAAGTGCTCTGAGGAGACCATGTAAGCCGAAGGGGTGCTCCCAACTTCCCTGGAATCAGGACAAACCAGAGCCAGTGTCCCCAACTCCCCTGGCATCAGGAGGGACTAGAGCCAGCTGACTGGCTTCCCTGGCTGCAGCCAAAGCTGCAGCTGGACCAGGAGCCCAAGTGGGAGTCAAAAGCATCAGAGAGGCCGGCTGAGTGCCCACAGGGGACCAGAGGGGACAAAGTGTGTCACTGCTGGCACACAGGTCAGGAGGCGAGCAAACGCATGCACACACCTCCTCCCACGCAGCATTGTTCCCAGTGCCTCCGTCAGCAATTCTGCTGGGCTTGACAGCCGGGGCTTCCTAATAGGGCAGGCTGGACCTGGCAGACACCCGGTCACTTCCCCTCCAGCGGTCCACAGGGACGCACCACTGCCTGGGGTAGGGGACGTGCCAGGAAAGCTGGGCCTGTCCTCAACAAAAGGCTGGGAGCCAGCCAGCTACATGGGTGGGCCCTGGTGGGGTGTCTCTCGTCTCCCACACAGGTGGTCTCCTCCACCCTCTCGCCTCTGCAGGAGCCCAAACGGGTGAGGAGTCACCCAGCAGCAGGGAGCTCACTGCCTCTGCTCAAAGGGCCTACTCCACAGGCACCTGGTATGCAGATTTAGGAGAGCTGACCCTCTCGCATTTACACACTCACCCGCAGGCCCTGGTCTGCCCTGGATCCAAACACAGCAGCCAGCATCCTGCAGACAGTCTGCCGCAAAGAACAAAGAGCACAGTCGGCTCTCTCCCCACCCCAACCAGTCTCCCCAAGCCTGCATGGTCTAAAAATTAAGAACACTTATCCATGCTAGTTGGGTCTGATTCCCAGCTCAGTCACTTAGAAGCTATATCATCTTGGGCAACTCACTTAACTTTGTGTTTCAGTTTCCTCCTCTGTAAAACAGAGATAATAATGGAGTTGAGGTACGTACGTACACACACACACACACACACACACACACACACACACACACATCAACTGTTTAGAATTGTGCCTGGCACAGAGCAAGGACCATACAAAAGTCAGACATTATTAAAACTGCTTTCAAGCTAAATGCCATCATTTCCTTCAGCGTTTCTTCATTCAGAGGCTCCACCATCTACTGACCCTCTACTTCACTCAAAATAGCACAGGCTCTGGGTTCCAGCTGATTCTGCCACTTTTTTGCAGTGTAACACTGGGCACAGTGTAACTTCTTTTTTCCTCTTCCGAAAAAAAGAAGATCCTCTGACTTACCTCAAAGGATGAATTTAAAGATGGAATGATAATGCGTGTAAAGCACCTAGCTATTATTATGAATTATTAACAATAACATCATCCTTCTCCTTATGGACACAGTCCTCATTCAGCGAGCCTGAGTCACTTTCTTTCAGTGATGGCCAACTGCTGGCACACAGAACCGACTGTCTGGTACATTCGAGGGTCACTTTCTTGCTCACCATTCAAATGAAGCTTCCTCATCCTGTGCCTGTGAAGTTGGGTTGTTTTTTTTTTAACCCACCTATAGGACTTTACATTTATGCCTATTAAATTTCATCCTGTCGTTTCCAACCCGGAATGGGAGCGGGAGGATTCACTAATCAGCTCTGACTCAACCAGCACAGAGGCGCTGTCCCTGGAAGAGCTGAAAACCCCGAGAAATGACAGGGCCCAAAGAAGCCAGACTCTCAGAACTGAGAAGGTGACAGCCACAGCTGGGAAGGTCTTGGCCAGCTCTGCCCTCTGTTTGTCCAACACCCGGATACAAGAGACAGCTCTTATTACCAGGGTTCTATCAAGGAAGTGGGGGGAGGAGGGGTACCATGCTTTCAAAAATAAAGCCACATGTGCAAACTGTTGTCATAAACACGGCCCCCTTGCAAGGCATCTCCTGCATTCCTCCCCACACAGTAATGTGTTTCATTTCTTCAACATAAACACAATCAGATTTATTGCATTCCAGCAATATTTCCAGGATGGGGACTGAGAAAGCTGCGTATCTTAGGAATAAAAGGCACTCACGCATACGTGGGCAAAGAAAAAGGAGAGAAAGGGCAAAAACCACCGTCCAGCAGACTCTGGGGCCAGGCGACTGTGCACCATGCGAGAACATTTATGCAATCAGCCCGCAAAAGCTGCAGGAAACAGAGGCCAATTTAAGGTTGGGGTTCAAGGTCATGTGTCGGGCCAGCCTTAAAACTTGCCCACCACAGGCTACAGAGCTTCACACCGTTTAAAGTCTACCTCCCCGATCCCAGACGCATCGATTCACAAACCCTTCCTGGGACCCTGAGAGGGCCGACAAGTCGTGAGTCTCATCTCTGCCTGTCCCCAGGAGCCAAGTATGCACGTAAGATCCAGGAAGACAAACACTCTGTCCCCTGGAATGTGGCGGAAAAGCAGTTGGGGGCGGGGTTCTCGCTCAAACTTTCAGCTCTTACTACTTCTCCCAGGCTGGATGAGGCAGCACCCACAGAGGGATTCCTGGAGAATGCAGGCAGGAAAAGGAAGCAGTTGGGGGAAGGGCAGGAGAAATGAGTCTCACGAGAAGGGAGGAGCCAATGTGATGTCATGGGACAAGCATGGGCATTGGAGCCAGAGAGACTACTCAAATTCCAGCTTTACCACTTCCTGTGTGGCTTCGCACAGATTACTTAACCTCTCTGAGCTTCAGCTACCACACCTTGCTGCACATCTGTAGAAAGAAGGCAATGACACTCCAGGTCCCAGCCAGGTACTTCTGCACCTTTGGTGAGCACTAGCTTTTTAAACCTCTCACCATCCATTCAGAGGGACTATAATACGGTAGGCCATCTACTCCCCTTTTCACCTACCAGTCTTAGCATCAGGCACCGCAAACACGAGTTTAAACAGATACTGACTGACATGTCCCCCCCCTACTTTGGGGGACCCACTCAAACCCCTTCTGAAACCTCAGAGACTCTAGCTCCTCCCCTCTGCTCTCACTAAGGAGAAGGGACTGGACTCAATTGCTGTGCAAGCTCACACCGCCCAGCTCCCAAGTACCTGAAGGAGACAGCAGCACTGGCCAGGCCCTCCCAGGCCCAGGAAGACAGTGGGTACCTGACAGATGCCCCCGCCTCTGCAGAGCAGCCCGGTTCAGCAGCTTTTCAAAGTCAACAAAGTAAGGTTTTCAAATCCTAAAAGGCTTCTCAAGCCCCTTCTAATCTGCCTGCCATTTTGTTTCGTCTGCTCAGCTCAAGTCAAGGGGAACTTGACATTTGGAATACTAACTGCAAATAATCCCACGCCAAAGACAGGGCCTGGCATGCTGCAGTGTCAGCATGTGGCTCACAAGGATGGTGGGAACACTCCAGACATTCCAGCTCTTTGCAGAGGGTCCCAGAAGGCACATGAGGCCCCTGTGGCCACCTGGGCGGGGACCACCCAGAACTGTCAGCTACCCCAGGGGCAGGGCTGTACCTAATTCACTGGCTTCCTCAACACCCTGCCCTGGGCGTGGCAGAGGAGAGATGCTATGCAGGATGCTACGTTGGCAGAACCTATGTTGGATGAATGAATGCATACGCACAGAGTGGAAGTGGAGAGCGCACTGAACCAGGACATATTCTGCAAACTCCAGGTGTGAACCCTGTTCTGAAGCAGCCTCCGGTGAGCACTCTGCTTCTTGGTACTTCCACTTTGCAACAGACCCCACAGCTGGTCTAAACAGTGAGATCCACCAACCACCCTCCTCCCCCAGGGCCACAAACCCCAATCAGCAGGATATGCAGGTAGGACCCCATGCCTGTCCCTGGCATGCACACTCAAGGCCCTGTGCGCCAGCCAGGCCAGGGCCCAGGGTTTGTGGACCTGGGTGTCTTGACCCCTGCTGTGCAATAACCCACTCAGGCCTGCCCTTTAAGAGGAAGAGGGGCAGGAAGTGCCAAGAGGCCAGAGGAGGCAGAGACTTCAAGGGCAGGCTTTGCGGGGCTGAGGCTGACCTCCCATCTCCGACCTCTGAAGCAACAAGGGCTTAGCTGACATACAGTGCTTTTCAAAGGCAGCGAGCCCTTTGGGCATAAAAATAAAATTCCAGGACCTCAGCTGAATAAGATACAACGACTATAACCATAATGTCACATATGTATACCCTCAGCCCTCCACAGGCACAGGTTCCTCATCCGCGGGATACGCAGGTTTTCTGAATCTGCGGAAATGGAACCTGCGGATACGGAGGGCCAACTGTAGTAGGCCCTTTTATATAAGGAACTTGAGCAACCATGGATTTTGGCATCCACCAAATCCAGGGATCCTGGAACCAACCCCCGCAGATACTGAGGAACCGACTGTACAAATAAAGCTCAACAGCAAATAAACCCATGTACACACGTGAAACCTTCTGTCCCCCAACGCATTAGGTCAACTCCTGCAACTCATCACCTCCTCCAGGAAGCTGTCTCTGACCATGCGTGTGATCTGGGAGCCCCTCTTCTGTGTTCCCACCGGCCCTGTTCCCCCTACTATGATAGCACGGGATCCCCAGAACCTCCAACGGAACCTGGGACATATGCTCGGCTTGCATAAGCTAAAGCAAACGTTTATTTATTGTCCATTTCCCCAACCAGACTATAAAACCCTTGAGGGGGACTTCCCTGGTGGCGCAGTGGTGGGGAATCTGCCTGCCAATGCAGGGGACACGGGTTCGAGCCCTGGCCCGGGAAGATCCCACATGCCGCGGAGCAACTAAGCCCGTGTGCCACAAATAGTGAGCCTGCGCTCTAGAGCCCATGAGCCACAACTACTGAACCTGCATGCTGCAGCTACTGAAGCCTGCGCGCCTAGAGCCCGTGCTCCGCAACGAGAAGCCTGCTCCGCAACAAGAGAAGACACAGCAATAAGAAGCCCACGCACCACAACGAAGAGCAGCCCCTGCTCACCACAACTAGAGAAAGCCCGCACGCAGCAAAAGACCCAACGCAGCCCCCCAAAAAAAAAAAAAAAAATCAATCAATAAAAATAAATAAAATTAAAAAAAATAAAATAAAACCCTTGAGGGATAATACTTTATTTGACTTCACTTTGCAAGTACCTGAAAAAGATCTAGCATGTACCTCAAACTGGAAAACCATCTGTTGAATCAATAAGGGAGGGGATGAGCCTATGGCCTCTTACCTATGCTGCCCCCTCCACTCCAGGAAGGAGTCTGAAGAGCCCTGGAAAATCTAAACCTAAGAAGACAACTCCAAACTACCCAGGGTGACGGCACAGCCAAACGGGTCCCTCCGCCTTTAGCGAAATCTATGTACCCAAGGGGCATGAGCTTGAGTTTCCATACAGACCCAGGCAGCCAAGGGAATTCTCGCTTCCCGGCTGAGGCTAAACAGGGACCCAACCACAAACATCCAGTAATACTGAACATGACGTGAATGGTGTAAAAATAGCTCCTGTATCTTGTGCCCCCACCCTTCTACCCAGCAACACAAAGGGCAGAACAAAATGACACCCCTAACAAGCCTCAGCTTGTTCCAGCACAGACAGCCCCAGCCTCCTACATCTGGACCAGCTGCTGGGAGCCAACTGGGGATTCCAAATTACATTTTAATTACCATAATTTTTCACAGGTACCTGAAACCAGGCCGTGACAACCGTGCTAGAAATCCCCAAGTATGACGCGTGAGGTTGGTGTTACAAGTCAGTGTTCTACGCACACACCTTTTCTCCCGTGCCCTTCATTTCATGGGGCACTTTACAGTTTGCAGAATGATTTCAGGGCCCTTCTCTCACCCAGAGGCTCTGGATTAAGACAACATGGTTCAATTCCAACCTCTGAAGTATAGTGCCCTCTACAGAGACCTTGGATTAAAGGGGGGTGTGCAGATTGGGGTTGGGGAGTGCCTTCTCATCCCACAGGGTTACTAGGAATATTAAAGACCAAACAGAAACCATAATGAAGATTTTTAAAGAGAAAGCATCTATTTAGAGTACTTCACGCTGGGCAGATAGTGGATGCTTAACCGACAGACGTTCTCAGTGAGGACGTGTCTATACAGCTAGCAGTTAGGAGAGTGAGCTCTGGAATTCATCTGCTTACATTTGAATCCAGGCTCTGCAACATTTTAGCTGTGGGATCTTAAGCAAGTTAATTAACCTTTCTGGGCCTTAGTTTCACCAACTGGAAAATAAGGACAATAGTAGTAATTACACAGGCACGTTGAGTCCAGTGAAATAAAAACAAGTGAAGTTCTAGCAGGGTGCCCAGCCCCAGCACATAGTAAACACTCAAAAAAAAAAGTATTTACCAGGGGAGAGGGGAATGGCAAGTGTCTTAAAAAAAAGCGAAAGGCACAACGTACGGTTCAGCTTTTACCTCCCCACTCAGGCACACGTCGTAAGTGAATTCTAGAAGAAAGGGTGGTGAGGGGAGCAGGACTCTGTGGCTCCCCTGCTCTAGTTCTGTCTGAAAGCTCACATCTTTCTCCCCTGACCCTGAGGATAAGTGCCTTCAAGGAAGGGACTGTGTCATGTTGCTTGTTGGTAAGCCCTCGGGTCCCTGACATGTGACTGGCATAAAACTTCGGCTCGGTCAATATTTACAAAATTAACTGAACAAATTAATTTATCTCTCTTGCCTCTGTGCATTCCTGATATCAAAAAGAAGCAGGCTACACAAAGAAAATCCTCGAAAGGTGGTTTGTCTCTTCGGCCGCGGTAATATACGCCAAGGGAGTAGACCTCCCCGGGCGGCCCGTGTGCCAGAGCGCCCGCCCGACCATGCGGCTGTTTGCTGCCACAGAGAAGCAGAGCGCTTCCTCAGAAAGGCCCCAGGGGCGCTGCTCTCAGAGGTGATGAGTGGCATCAAGCCCACCCATGTCCCCACATTGTGGGAAGCCCCACACCCGCCGAGAGTCAACGGGGAAAGGGGACAAACGGAAAAGTGGCTCCCACTGAAACCCCAAAAGCAAGCCTACAGGCAGTGAGGAGCAAGGACACGTTTTATTTTTAGCCACGAATGATGGAAAGTTACTCCCGGAATGGTGCAAATTCTGCTTCATCACCCTCAGAACCTTCCCAGGATCCCCAGTGGCTTCCCAGGGAAATGGCGACTGGTAGGAGAGAGGAATTCCTGAGGCTCCCTCAGCAGAGGAGAGGGAGGACACGGAAAAAGGAGGTGAGCCAGGTGGAGGAGGAGAGGGGGGTCTCCGGGAACCACCGTTCCCCTGAGCCCAGATGGCTGGAAGCAAGAGAGGCTCCTACAAGTGGTCACAACTCCCCTGGCTAGTAGGAGGCAGGGGGTCCCCCCCAGAGCCAATCCAAAACCCAAGGCTGGCACCAACCCCCGCTCGCTGGGAGGCACCGGGCTATGGAATCGGAAAGACTTGAGTTCCAATGCTGCCCCTGCTGTGTTCTGAAGCAGGTACCAAAGTTCACCGAGCCTCCATTTCCTCTTCCACGAACTGGTGTCACCACGCGCTGCACTAAAACGATGCCTGCCCTGTAGGTAGCTGGTGGCTTGATTAATCACCTTTTAACAATTAAACCGGGGCCCAAGTAAAAGCCTCCACAGGCTCTGCTGTGTGATCCTAGCCAAGTGGTTTCTGTTCTCTGACCCCACGTCTTCCCACCCACCAAGAGAACAGGCAACCTTTGAGGGGCACCAGCTCGGGGACCCCGCACCCTAACTACTGCTCTGTTGGCAGAAGTCTCCTCCTTTCAAGGGTTGGGGGCTCCACTCTGAAACCATATCCTGACCTCAAAGTGGGCCCACACCTCTGGAAACATTAGAAAATCACAGCGAATTCTGATTACGATGTTTATTCCTTCTACCCTCACCCAAACCGTATCTATGGGCCAAATGGAATAGACCCTGACCCGCCATCCACCCATTCCGTGAGGATTTACTGCTCCTTTTCAGTGCCAAGCTGGACAGTGAATACTTAGCAAACAGGACAGACCAGTCCCTGCTTTCCTCAAGCTTCATTACTAAATGCTGTAAGATGTAAGTTAATTCTTTTATTATGCTTGTGGTAAGAGCTACAGAGGGGAAAGTACTGGGAGACTCGGCGGTATGTAACAGGAGGCCTGACCCACCAGGGTCAAGAGGTGCCCTTTAGGCTGAGATCTGAAAGATGAGTGCAGGTGCTAACCTGCAGCCCAGGGAGAAAGGCAAGAGATGGACACCCCTTCCAGGCAGCAGGCAGAGAGAACAGCACGTGCAAAGGCACTTCTGAGAAACCAAGAGAAGGCCAGTGTGGCTCAAGGGCCAAAACAGAGACCGAACTGCCCAGGTTGGGGGCTGGCAAGGCAGGCTTTCAAATATGGATTGCCTCCACGCTCCAGCCTGCCCCACCCCCAAAGGGTTTCCTGGAACCTCTGGATTTGGGGAAATTTCCTCTGCACAGACGTCAGGAGAGATGCAGATGGTCCAGGGCACAGCAAGCAGGGCAGTCCCGAGCTCCAGAATCCAGGCATGGCATCCCGGCCTGGAACTGGCATGGACTTGGAGAAGGACCCTCTCCAAACACCCTTTTCCTGTCCCCATTCCCACTTGTTTTGCTTCTTCTCTTACTTTTATTTATTTTTAAACTGGGGCCTGCTTACGGTCAGGTTAATGCATTTTTAAAAAGAAAGCTTGAATGTGCTGCGGCCCTCCCTCAGAGGAGAGGGTGGATCAATAGCTCTCTTAGTGTTTTTTCCCTCTGCCACCAGCAGGCCGGAGGGGTGGGGCGGGGGTGCAGGCCTGGAGCACGCCCTGCCAGGTGGGCCTGAGAGCAAGGCTTACCCGCTCCCTCTCCTCACTGCCTCCCTCTCCCAGGGAGCATCTCCCACCCGGCCCTGCACCACCCAGAGCAGAGAACCCAGGAAACAGGAGGAGAGCCTGGGCTAAGAGAGAGCACTGGACAGAGCCTGAAGACTTCAGTTCAATCTCAGCTTGGCCTCTTAGCAGCTTCAAAATTTTGGACAAGAGCCTTAACCCCCCTGTACCTCAATTTGCTTAAGGAACCAGTGGGGATCTGTCTAAAAAAGGAGTGAAGTAATGGGAAAAGGGATCTGTGAGGCTGCTGGCCAAGGCACCCAAGGACGCCCCACCCCTTCTCTCGGGCTCCCGGCCCCCCAGCCAGGTAGACGGCACCCTCCCTGGAGGAACAGATCCACTGGCTGTCACAGATCCTTCCTGCCCACCTCTCCGCACCCCCCGGCCCCGGGTGAGCTGGCAGGCTTTGAGCTCCGTCAAGTGAAAGCCCTCCCCAATGCTGACAGATGGGGAGTCCTAAAATACAGCGTATGGATCATGTTTCGTGACTGGCAAAACATGCCAGCCAGGACACTCTGAGAACCCGGCCGGTTTTCAGGAACAGGATTTTACACATTTCCCAGGATTGGCGGATCTGCGCTCGCCTCCACCCGCCCCACAAACCCCGGAGCCCGGATCCTGCACCGGGAGGATACTTAGGACAGGTGGAGGCCGTGGGGGAGGGGGAGCCCCACTACCAACAGGTTGGCTGTGCCCTAACCCTCTGCCGCTTTTAATGTCGTTGATACCCTTTACTGAGCACCTACTGTGTACCTTGATGCCAATCAGGCATTCGGCACTCGTTCTAAAGCCACACAGCCGGGGTTCCAACCCTGACTCTCACCTTATGGCCCTGGGCACATGGCTTCGCCTAACTGAACCTCCGTTTTCTCATCTCTGAAATGGGGTTGGTAAGACTTCCCTCACTGGGTCACGGTGAGCACTGGGGAAAGAACTGAATGTGAGCAGCTACAACCACCACAGTCCTTGTCACAACCGCAAAACTGTCGGGTAACTATTGTTGCCACTGTCCTACAGATGGCAAAATGGACACCGAGAGGCCATGTCAGCCAGCGGCGGGCGGGGTGGGGGGCGGCACGTCTGCTTCTGAAGGGCCTCAGAGATGGGTTTCAAAGGGTCTGCAAACCCCTGGGCTTATTATGCACAGTTGCTTGTACATGTGAACGTGCAGTACCGGAGGGCACCAGAGTTTATCAGTCTCACAGGGCTCGTGGGCCCGTAAACGTTAAAAACCATAGCTCCATACAAGCTTGTCTGCTTGACACATGAGGTCCGCCTGGCAGTCCTAGACTCCAGGATTTGGAGCAAGGATTACACCCCATTTCCCTCTCCCCAAGGGAAAGAAAGTAGTTCTTGGCAACATCAGTTACAAGAGCTCCCAACCAGAGAAAAGAGTCGGGAGAACCACAGGCAGTTAGGTGTGTGGGCAAGACCCCTGGAAGGGAAGCCACAGGCTACACAGGTTCTAGAATCTCAAGATCCGCCATCTAGAGTCTCAAGAGGTACCTCTGGTTAGGTGTCGGGCTGAATCAGCCAAGTGGACAGATACTACCTCCTGAGGGCAGGGACATGTTTAGGAAATCAGCCAGATCAACAAGACATAAACCAGGGCTTTAACAACATTAATCTTTGGAGAGTATAAGTGCCCGAATTTTATGTTTGCTATCTAATTCCCTTCACAATGAACATGTATCCGTGAACTTTTTTGGAAATAAGACATGAAACTAATCTACTTACAAAGCTACCTAGGTAAAGCGCACAATCAGGCTTGGCCTAATAAATACTTGTGCTTCTGCCCAAAGCAGGTTCTTGAAGGCCCCATCCGGGAATGGGAAAGCTATCATTCTGGGGGGCGAGTGGGGAGACTAAAGCACATTCCAGATACTTCTGTGGGTCCTCTGTGGTGTGGTCATTCAGGGACACACAAAGAGTTCTGCCTCTCTGGAATGATGGCTAGAAGGGATGGCGGATCTAGCTGACCTCACATACTCTGATGGTCTGGTAAAGAGGTGACAGAATTGGGGGAAATGCCTAATTAATTTTTCTCTTTTTTTTTGGCTGGGAGGGGCAGGTCAAGGAGGGGAGGGATGGAGAACAGAACACGTACCCCTACCACCTGAGCCCTCCACAGCAGACAGCGCTCTGAACCGTGCACACCTGTAAATTTCTTTGGATGCATGTGGTTTTCAGTCCCAGTGTCTTGAGGATACGTATAATCCAGACTTCCTATTTACATTACATTGGTTTTCACCAACACAAGAACTACAAATGCTTTCTGCTCCACTCCTGTTGCCTGTGTGGAAATCCTTGGCAGACCAGGGAGACTGTAAAGTCATGGGAAGAATTCTCCGACTCAGTGTCAGATCCTTCTGCCTGAATGGGAAACTTCTGTGAGGGAAGACAAGGCACTGGCCTGAGCCATCAGATGCTGACCCACGTGCATCCACAGCAAAAACACAGTAGCCACTGTAAAAAAACTTCCTTACTGACCCCGCCCAGTATCTGCCATTCCAATAAAACCGTTCCTAGCTCCCAAGGCTGCCTGAACAGACAACACCAAGAAGCACACTTCAAAGACCTTCTAAGTCCCACCCTCACTGGCAGGGAAGAAACAGAAAGCACCGAATGTGAGCAGCAGAAACAAAAGGTGGTGGTTCCCGGCCACCTTCCCCATGTCCTTCTGCCAGAGGGCGGGGAGAGTAAGTCCTGGCTTGATCGAGGTGGCCTCAAAATTAATAGGGCAGGAAGGAAAAGCTTGTCGGTGTTTCTAAGGTCATCCCCGAGGCACTTGCATGAACATTTCCTTTAAGCTTTCTTTTAAAAACCCTGTTTCCACAGAAGTAGCCTCTCACCGTAAGGGCCAGGAGGCATCTCATCTCTGTGCAGGGCCAAGCCCGGAACCTGGCACATAGTGGATTCCTTACATAAATTTACTGGACTGGCTGCAATTACAGAGTCGCTTAGTATCTTTAAGGCCCCTTAAAATAGGAATTTGAATACCTCCTCTGGATACAGGTGCTGTCGCCTTGTATTGTGGGTTGAATTGTGTCCACCTAAAAGATATGTTCAAGTCCTGACCCCCAGTACCTATGAACGTGACCTTATTTGGAAATACAGATCATCCTCGACTTTCAATGGGGTTACGAGAATATCATTAAGTAGAAATGCACTTAATACGCCAAACCTACTGAACATCAGAGCTTAGCCTCGCCTACCTTAAACGTGCTCAGAACACCTACTTCAGCCTACAGTTGGGCAAGATCACCTCACACACAGCCTATGTTATAATGAAGTGTTGAAAAGCTAATTCATGTAACATACTGAATACTGTACTGAGAGTGAAAAGAGAGTGGTGGTCCAGGAATGGAATGGTGGTCAGTGTTATCTTGCTCACCCTTGTGGTTGCTGGGCTGACTGGGAGCTGCGGCCACTGCCGCTGCCCCGGCATCACAAGAGAAGATCTACCGCCCATCACTAGCCTGGGAAAAGATCAAAATTCAAAATCTGAAGTACGGTTTTTTACTGAATTTATATCACTTTGCCACCGTTGTAAAGTCGAACCATCAACTACTATGTTGTAAGTCTGTAGATCCTTTGCAGATGTAATCAAGTTAGGACGAGGTTGTACTGGGTTAGGGTGGGCCCTAATCCAATGACTGGTGGTGTCTTTATAATATAAGGGAAATTTAGGCACACAGACACACAGGGAGAACGCCATGGGATGACAGAGGCAGAGATCGGAGAGATGCAAGCCAAGGAACATGGAGGAGTGCCAGCAACACCAGAAAATAAGAGAAAGGCAGAGAACAGACTCTCCCCCAGGGACTTGAGAGGGAACGTGGTGCTGCCGGACACCTTGATTCTGGACTTCTAGCCTCCAGAACTGCAAGAGGATAAATTTCTTCTGTTTAAAGCCACCCCATTTGTAACAGTCTGTTACTGCAGCCTAGGAAACTTATACACCCTGAATTATTTCCAACCCGCCAACCTCCAGCTACGACCGTACCCACCCCTCTCTTCCTCCTCTGCACTGCTCCCAGTTCAGGGTAATGTGAGCCACCTTGACAACCGTGCAACCACCCTTGACCTTTCACCAACACCATCTGGGAAAGGTCAGAGTCCCCATTCCCCGTCTGGGTCAAAGTGACACAAGGTGACCTTTACTTGGTGGTGGACTCTGCCCCTTGCCCTGCCAACTGAGAAGAGCCAGTTGAGCCAAGGAGTGTCTGAGGCAATGCACAAGGTGTTAGGAAATACAGAGAAGATGTGGGGAGGGGGTGGAAAGTAGGTGGAAATTAGGAGAGTCAGCAGAAAGGGAGAGAGAAAAGGAGAAAGTTCAGAACAGAGCCTGCAGGTCAAGGGCACAGACAAGAGGCAAAGGAAGTAGCCCATCTCCCCTGCTCCCCATGGCCAGCCACATGCCTCCCCCACTCGCCTGACGCCTGTTGGAACTTTCTACTCCAACAGCCTGCCAAGCAGGTTAACACCCGGAGAGCAGTCTACCCACACAGCTGTTGCACTTTGAGCTTCCCCAAAGAGAAAGCCAACCCGATTCCGTCCAGAAGCTGGGCTTTATTTGTTTTGCATTTTCAATACCTGGAACTTGAAGGGGCCAAGTCAACATCAAGTGGCCAAAGAGTTGTCTGGGCAGATGAATGGGGCCCAAGGTTCCACACGTTGCCTCACCTGTGCCCGCTTAAGGAGAAGAGTCACCTGGGGTCCCGGGGCATCGGGGCAGGCGCATCCCAGTCTCAATCCCCTACCACACTCACAGCTCACATGGCAGTACCAATGTGCCTCAAGTGGAGAGAGCAGGAGACTGACGGCAGTCGCCGGGGAAGCAAGTGGCCACTAAATCTCACCTCCACTTCTATAAAACCACCAGAAACAAAGCATCTTCCAGCAGTGGCAGCGGCAGCGATATCGATAATACAGATCTAGTTGGTCAGAGACCACACCAAGACCTTGTACCACAATCTTCCTGGGCTCTGGCACTCACACTCAAAGCCAGTCTACAAAATAAAGCCAGCCTCACAGGACAGGTGCAGCACTGGAAAGGCAGCCTGTCATCTTGTTGAGAACCTGGGCTGGGCTAGAAACCCAGCTCCACTATCTGCAAACTGCACACCATTCAGCTGGCCAACAAGGATTTATCGAGCACCTGCTATGTGCTCTCTGAGGCCTCATCTGCAAAAATGGGGTGACAATACCCGCCTTAACAGAGCTCATCCGAGGATGGAACACGATGGCAAACTTAAGATGCCCCGCACAATGTGGGGTATAAAAAAAGAGCCACTATGAAGGAGAGGTTAGAATTATTACAGTCCTATCTTCCAAATCAGCTTGAGACCCAAGGTCCACAACAGATTTCTGTACCATCCACTAGAACGTCAGCCCCACGAGCACAGACAGGGGTGTCATCTGTGCTGTTCCCCACCGTGCTCACAGCACCTACAACGGTGCCTGCCACATGGTAGGCACTCAAATGTTTGTTATACGAATGAAAAAACTGCTGGCTATCCAAGGCAGAAGCATCAAAACTGCCATGACACCCTGAACACCCTGGCGATGAAAGGACAGAATATGAGGTTGTAAACAAGCAGTCCTGCCCGCCCCCAGCCAGGAACAAAAGGCCCTGGTGCCCAGTGGTTCCCTCCCAGTGAAGCCAAATTAGAAAGGGAGCCCAGCACTGCACTGCCTCAGGAGAAGCATGCTGGCTGCTCTGGGAGAAACCAGGTAAAGATGAGTGCTGCCTTCACTGTATTCATAAAATGAGGGCCAGAAACACATATCAAAATCTAGAGGTGGCGCCACTTCAGGCAGGATTCATGGCAAGTCATCTACTTTAACCTCCTTCTCCTTTACCCATTTCCATTTCAGGTTCAAACATACCTGGCGAGTGTCCTGGAACACATAACACAACATGGTGCCCCCTGGAACCCCCTGGTACATCACCCACCCGGGGGCCCTTCCGCCGTGGCTGCTGGCTGTCACTCCAACTCTAGATCTGCCCCAGATTAAACCTTACCAAACCCCAACCCTGGGTACTTCACTGGAAAGGCCTTTACCATATCCATCCCTGCTGGCTGTGCCCCACATGCCACTCCCAACCTGGGGCCATTAAGACCCACTCAGATGTATCCCATGTGAAAAAGGCTTTATGACAGAGGGACAGTGTACAGGCTGGTCCACTGCCTTCCTCGAGTGTGTGACTGGAGGACCAGACGCTTGAGCCTCTCTGAGCTCCAGGTCCGCCATTCCTGAAAATGGGCATGTATATTATAGCAAAGTACCTCCCAAAGGGTTGGTGTAGGGGACTCCAGGTAAGAACACGAGAATGGCCCCTAAACGATTCCTTTTTACAAGTGCAGTACAAACGCTGTTCCTAGGAACTCTAGTCTTCTCTTTCTCACCCGTGTAAGAATGGACAGAAGTACAAGCTAGAAAACCACGCCAAGCAAGAGGCAGCCCTGCAAAGCAGGAGTCGTCCCATTTTTCTCAAGTGATTAACAGGTCCAAGAAAGGCTGGGGTGCGATTTACAAGGGCCACAGCCAAGAGAGATTTATAGGCGTATGGCCTTCCATGGTTTTCGGAGACTGTGCACAACCCTCCTTTGGCTGCGGATCTCAGCAGCAAGTAATTTTCTAATTGATTCATTAGCACTCCAATCAACTCCTGCTTTAGACACAAAGGGCCCTGCTCGGGTCTGAATGCCTGAGCCAGGGATGCTGAGCTGAAAGGAACACTCCGGCTCCCCGGTGAGCTCAGCCCAGGGGCACGGAGACAGCCCCACATAGAGACCCTCTGAAAAGCACACCAACACCGAAAATGACTCAGAGCCTGGAAACAGAAACAGAGCCTACACAGCTTCTTAAATGTTACTTTTCGCAATGAGAATTTTCTGACTGGAACATGATTATGCAAAAATGCTAAGTGAAAGAGGAGGAAAAGAGCCTGAAAGGAAATACTCCCCCAAAAAGTTAGCACAAAGTTAGTCTTGGTGGTGGAAAGACAGGTAACTTTTTCTTCCTTCTCCTTTTCAAAATGAGCATGTACGGGACACATCATTTCTTCAGTTCTCTCAGGTGTAAAACCACAACAATGATGCCCGATTCCCAGGGTTACTGTCAGGATGAAATCAGATCATGCATGAAATAACCAGAACCCAAGAGCTGTGGGCGCAGGACAGAGCACCAGGCTTCCCCACCAGCTCTGCGACTCGTGAGCCCACCTGCCACTCTCGGGCCAAGAACCAAAGTGATGCTCAGGGAGGTTACAAATTACTCCTGTCACTTGTGAATTGTTGAAGCTACAAATGCTAAAGTTCACAGATCTCAAGAGCAATGCTGTAATAATTTAAATATAAATTAAGCTTTAAAAACAGTCTTCCTTCATTGTTCCATACTCCTTTGGCATGTGGGATATGCACGTAAGACAGGGTTCCTCAACGGACCAGGGCATTAGGAAGGAATCTCCAGCAGATACCCTAAGGGAATGATCAGAAGCTGTGCTGGACCCTCGTGGGATTGGGGACCTGCTTGCTGCCTGTACATCCAGCTGTACAGAAGTCCTCAAACAAAACATGGCATTTTGGAAGGACTCCTGACTCAACCCAGCCTGGATGAGCACGCTCCTCTACCCAGCCAGCCACCCACTCACCCATCCACCCAATCTATCTATCCACCCACCCATCCATCCAAACATCAAGTTTATTCTCCATAAGGAACTCCGGGTGAGCCAAGCAGTGGGAACTCCCAGCAAACTAACAGTCTTCCTTATTATGAAAGACAAAACACATCAAGTAGCCTCAGTCTGCACAGCCTTGGGCTAGACAGGGCTCAAGGTACATAAAAGGACCAAAGGCCTAGAGACGCGACTTTGCTCATCAAAGCCCAAAGCTTCAGAACTAGCAAAGGACGCCTTAGGAAGCCTGAAGGGAACTGATTCAAGCCCTAGTTCCCCTAGCAAGGAATTAACTTGTTACCCTATGAAGTGACATCCTCCAGAAAAGCCAAATGGGTCCAAATTTCTTGGCTGGTAAGCAAGGTGGCTTCTTCAAGTGACACAGTGAAAAGAAGTCAAACTTCCACAAAACATCCCTAGGGAACCTTTGTCAGAAACTGTCCCACCAGGTCTCCCCCACTTCCTATGAGGCTCCATTTCTTCTCCAAACCCTTTCCCCCCTTCCCCTCACCTCCCACTCTCTAGAGTAGAAAGTCACCCATGTCGTGTCTTACTATGGCAACGTTAACACAACAAGGCAAACATAAAATGTGGGTGGCTACCATCTGATGAGTCTCATCTCGCTAGGATCCGTAGCAGGAAGCAGCTGCATTTCACTCCTCTTTTTTACCATCCAAGCATCTACCATGATCAGCATTGTACTCACTACTATTATTACTGTTAACAGAAATGTGCGAACAGTATAACTGCTCTGAATTTCAATACGGAGGTAAATTCTTTGTCAATTTTTCCTACTCTAAAACGGAAGATGGGGACTTCCCTGGTGGTGCAGTGGTTAAGAATCCGCCTGGGACTTCCCTGGTGGTGCGGTGGTTAACAATCCTCCTGCCAATACAGGAGACACAGGTTCAATCCCTGGTCTGGGAAGATCCCACATGCCACGGAGCAACTAAGCCCGTGCGCCACAACTACTGAGCCTGCGCTCTAGAGCCCGCGAGCCACAACTACTGAAGCCCGCACGCCACAACTACTGAGCCTGTGCTCTAGAGCCCACGAGCCACAACTACTGAGCTGGCGCACCACAACTACTAAAGCTCGCGTGCTTAGAGCCCGTGCTCTGCAAAAAGAGAAGCCACTGCAATGAGAAGCCCGCACATCGCAATGAAGAGGAGTCCCTGCTCACCACAACTAGAGAAAGCCCACACACAGCAACGAGGACCCAACACAGCCAAAAATAAATCAATTAATTTTTAAAAATAAATAAATAAGGGCTTCCCTGGTGGCAAAGTGGTTGAGAGTCCGCCTGCCGATGCAGGGGACATGGGTTCGTGCCCTGGTCGGGGAAGATCTCACATGCCGCGGAGCGGCTGAGCCCGTGAGCCATGGCCACTGGGCCTGCGCGTCCGGAGCCTGTGCTCCGCAGCGGGAGAGGCCACAACAATGAGAGACCCGCGTACCACACTAAATAAATAAATAAATAAATAAATAAATAAATAAATAAAATTAAAAAATGGAACAGAGGATGGCTAATGGTAGAAGAACCTCAACGAAACCCATGAGGCTCAACCAGGACCCCCCAGAGCAGAGCACAAAACTCATCCACCCGCACAAAACATAAGCAGACTCTGAGGGGCACTCTCTGAATGGCAGATCCTAGAACTGCAGGAGAAACTTGAGATTTGGGTGAGAGTGAGGAGCTGACCCTCAGGAGCCCCAGGTTTTGCTGGCGGCCCTGCAGGTAATGCATCCCCAGGTGGTCGACCATCCCATGTGGCCCCTGGTTTCCTCATCTGTAAGGAATCCACTAAGGTTCCCCCCACACGCCCGCAATGGTGAAGGCAGTTCTCCGAGGGCTTCGACTAACTTTGGAGCGGAATACACATTTTATTTTATCTATTTTGCATCTAATGAGACCTCGGCCCTCTAATTAGAACAGGGCAGATCCATTCCTTCCTTTGTGAGAGGAAGAACTCTGGGCCAAAATCTAAGCCAAAGTGGGAAAGATGCAGGTCACCTTTACTTTTACATCCTAAAGGTCCCAGAAATCTTCAGCTCAAGCCACCCCTCCCCCCCCACTTCACCCCGTGACTTACACACACACACACAGAACTAGCCCAATCCCAGAGGCTTCAACCTTGAAGACCTCTCCTTTTAGCTGTTCTGAGATGCTTCCACCTGTAAAGGCCCTGTGTACTTGCTACACTCGCCACCACCACCACCCCAAGCCAAGAAGATCTCTCCCCATAGGAAAACTAGAGTTTGGAGGATCCAAGTGAACTATACGCAGAGTCGGAACCCAATTCCAACCACCCTCTCCCAGGCTCCATGGAAGTCAACAAAAATGGGCAGGGTCCTGACGCTGCCCCCAAGGTATGGGCTGACCCCCATTCTCCCCTACGCTGCAGCTCAAAGACAAAGGAGGTGGCACTCAACAAACCCTTATTGAAATGTATTGAATTAGATGAAATTACAGATAAAAACTAGACAAAACCCTAAAGCCACATTCTACACTGAGAAGCCAGTCTGAGGTACAGCAGAGCAGAGAGACTTGGCCAAGATGCTTTTTCCATCCACGGAAATGGACCGAGGGACCCAAGGGGCCGAGGATGCTGAGGTTAATTCCTGTGTTTTACAGACAGGAGACTGTGCTGCAGAGGGGACCAGAAGATGAGCTGGACCCTGTGCCTCGGCTGTAGGTGGCAGACCATGTCCCCTCCCAAGAACACTGGTGCGTCCCAACGCCAGGCCAGGCTGGCCAGCAAGGGGTGAATCTCCCATCCCACTGCCCCCAGCCCCATCCTCTGAACCCAGAAAGCTGAAGCCCGCAGCCAGTGCGTCCTGCTGTCCGTGGATACCCCTGGTCTTACAAGAGGGCACGTCCCTTTGCCATCTGCAGTGTAGGTGCACCTCCTAATCCCCCAAACTCCCGCCCATCAAGAATCACATTCTGGCCCAACCTTTTCCATGCACCTGCCACACACATGGGTGGGCAGCCCATCAAGGGCACGGTACAGTGTGGGGCAAGTCCTTGCCTGAGATCCCAGAGCCCTGAAGATAGACACACTCTCGCCTCTCTGGTCCTCTGCTTCTGCATCTATGAAGTGGAAGCAGTGATCCTTCAAACTGTCCACTGGACCTTTAACCCACAGACCTCTCTTCAGAGAGCTCACGACTGCGATGGGAAGAGGGAGTAAGTCACATAAAATTCCCTCACAAATCCCAGGAACCCTCAACCTCTCCAGAAGGGAAAAAATTCGGAGAAGCGAGAAACCCAGGAAGCCACCAATTGGCAATACCTCAGAACCTGGGCATAGGCTAACATAGAACTCTGCATGTTCTGTGTTTAGGAAGGTCTGGACTTCTGAACACGCCATCCACACGTACCATTTATCGGGCCCATGGATTTCCGGGTAATTACAGGCAAGAGGAAAAGGGGACAAACAGAGCAGACCCCTCGGAGAAAGGCGGGCTGAGAAATGTGAATGCCTCTTGCCTTTCCAAGCCAGAAAACCCCTCCCTGTCCTCAATATAAGGTCCCTCTAAAAGTAAGGGGCAAGGTAGGCAGAAGCCCCTCACACACCCGGAGCCCCTCATGCCAGGACAGTGATCTGAGCTGCCCCTTCTCCCAAATGCGGCAATCCAACCAACATGTGCCGAGTGAATGAATGAAACCAGGTATTCTGTTCTGCGCCTCTCTGCTCCAGGCACGGGGCCGGGTCCACAGCAGACACGCAGTTAATGTGCTGAACTGAACCAAATTTCTGGACAACATCCAGCTGAAGGTAAATAAAAGAGAAGGGCATCAACTGTAGAAATTGCAATGGGAGTCTCCCCCTACTTTAAACAGCCCCCCCCCCCCACCAAATCTAAGGAGGATTCTTGGCAAACTAAAGTTCTCCTAAAATCCTCCTAAAAAGTCAGTCCCTCTCAGGGCACTAAAAAACAGGATTCAGTTTACACGGTGGTGTTTCAAGAAGGCAGCTATTGTGTGCAGAAAGCGAACCTGAGTGCACACCCTTTTACCCACACCCCCCTCTTTGTGTGAGGGACACAGTCCCATGTTAGCGCTCCTGGAACCCAGCTCCCTCTCCTCTGCCCACCCGGCCTGGCCAGACCCCCATTAATGCACTGCTCGAGCCATCAACACTGTTGTTTTGGAATGTGCCAGTAATTCTAGTGGCAGGAACAGCAAGCTTTAAGCTCAGCAGAGAAACCAGCTGGAGAGGCAGCCTCATGAAATAATGAAATGCCAAACCAACCCCTACATCTTCTCCAGTCTTTCAGGTCACCTACCAGATTAGAAGGCCTGTTGCCACGGCAACCATATCTTGCAAGTGCCGGCTGAACTTCCCCATAATTTTTAACCCTTTAACTAGCTTAGAGAGGGTGGTGTGCGGGTGAACCCAAATGGCGGGAGAGTTGGCCTGCTCTAGGCTGCGCTTTTACAAATTAAAGCAAGAAAAGAGAAAAACAGCAGAGGGAGTGCAAGGGGTGCGGGTGCGGGGCGAAGGTCCCCAGTTAAGCCAACAGACAAACCGTGGAAAGGAAGCGCGGCACACATCCACCTTTCCTGTCCACCTGCACGCCACAAAACCGTCGCGATGCGGTCGCGCAGCAAACTTTTCACGCACCTGGCAAATCATCCAAAGCGCAGGAGCCAAAAATTAGATGGGAATAAACAAAGGCAAGATGGGCCTCTGCCTGCCCCTCCCGGCCAGGCTCCGCGGCCTCGCCGGCAGACAACTGCGGGCCTTCTGGGGTAGGCAGAAGGCGGCCAGGAGCCAGGCGGATGGGGACAGATGGCCGGGCAAGCACTGGCACTTTCCAGTTGTCTGATAGGCGCCTGCTGCCAAACAAGCCCTCCCCAGCCCCCAACCCCACACACAGCTTGGGGGTGCAGTGCGGGCTCTGAGGGACACAGACGCCAGGCCAAGCGCCAGGGCTCAGGGGAGCAGGCTTCTCCCGCCCTGACACCCACATCTGCAAGCCCTGCGAGGTGCGCCCGGGGGCCCCCCTGAACTGCCCCGTACTCCCTCTCCATTTTGCAGGAAGTCTTCCTCCCCGCCAACCACTCAGCCCTCTCTGTGCTCAGAGACCAGAGTTCCTGGGGTCTTCAAGGATGTATCTTTAAAACGACTTTCCTCGGCCTATCGGATTTGACGGGGACACTGAATACCACCACCCAGAGGCAGAAAAACGCTGGCCATGGCTTCGCCACTGCGGGTGAAGCCCCCCAGCTCACACCTCACCTTCTTGGGGTCAGGGGGGAGTTGGGGGAGCGAATGGGCCTCCTGGTGGGAGCAGAGGCTCCTGACTGACTGGCCTAGGGACAGACCAGCAGGAGGCCTGTGTGGCTCCCCAAAGGACCAAGCAAAGGCCTCTGGGAAGGAGGGGAGGCAGAGAGGAGAGGCAATTTAGAGGAAAGAGATGTCAAAGAGGACAGGAGGAGGGGAGGAAAGGAAGCAGGCAGCCAGGGAGCGAGGAAGGTTCAGGGGCAAACGGGGCTCCAGAGAAAGCCCTGGCAGTGGTGGCAGGGGGGCAGCCCACCAGCATCTCCCCAGACAGCCCGGCACGGTGCCTCCCCCCACGCCCCCGGCAGCAGGCCCCTGATAAAGGAGGCCGCTGGGCCGCACACAGCTCACAGCCCTGCTCCCAACAGAGGGCTCGGGATCCACTGAGAGTGGGGCAGGGGGACGTAGGGCAGGATGGGCCATGCTTCGGTAAGGTTGGGGGGAAAGATAGAGGGTGCTGACACTATTAGCAGAAAAAAAGGAGCAACTTCAACCCCGCACACCCCTCCACACCCTGCTGCCTGGCTGGCCTGGCCACCTCCACCTCTCACCCGTGCAGGGGGACACCTGGGAGGAAGGCCAGTCCAGCGAATTATAGTCCTAATGTTCTCTCTGCCAAGTAATTAACGAGACGTACCACAAACGGCCCGGCGCCCGGAGAGGAGTGATGACTTTTATTAGCATGTTCACGGGTCACCCAGCCCTTCTGCATGCCGAGAGGTCAGTCGGGTTAAAGAGGAGCCGAGGAGGGGCCATGGGGTGGGGGTGGGGGTGGGGGTGGGCCCTGCCCTTGGGGAGAGGGAGGGCGCAGCTTCAACTGGAGTATTAGCCTCAGGCTGCACGCTTAACAGGCACCTATCTGGGCACCATGTTACACATGCGACACTGATAAAAGCAGCTGGGGAGGGACCCTCAAGGAAGGACCCTCCACAGCCAAGGCCGGTGGGCAACCAGCGCTTACAGGGGACCTCCTGTACCATCCAGGCATGGGACAGTCCTTATCTTAGGGTCTCCTTCCCTAACCTACTCGAGGGCAGGGCTGTGACCGTACCTTTATATCCCTCTGTAGCATCTAGGACAGGGCAGGAGCTCCAAGAACATTTGCAAGGTAAAAAAGAATCTGCTTTTTCCATTTTAACCCACCAGATGGGAAGGCTGCCACCAAGCTTATGCATTGTTTGGTCTCATTTATACAAATCCTTTGGTTCATTCAACAAATCCTTATTGGGCACTTACTATGTGCCGGGCACAGTGCATTCAAAAATGAAGACTCACACACCTGTCTGCCCTCAAGGAGCACCTCTTATCTGACAGCTCACCGTCGTGCTCTGCCAGCTCTCCACTCCCGCCTCGTGCACGGTAGGCCCTCAGTATACAATGGATACCCTGAACTCTTGGATTCTCATTATGTGTGCCCCTAAGGTCTGGCCAGCACGCCAAGCTCGGGTGGAGAGGAAAACAATGGCAGAGTCTCAGGGCTTCTGTGCACATCCCAGTCCCACTGCTAACCAACCAGAAGCTTCATAAGCAATTCTACAACTGCTAAACTAAAGCCCCAATTTTTTAGGGAGTGCAGCTGGGGTCTCACTGCAGGGCAGAGAGAGCACCAGCAAAAGAGACAAGCCTGGCTCCCAGCCACAAAGGCTAACCTGCTGTGTGACAGGAGGATAGGGACAGGTGGACTTTGACCCTCTGGGCCTCGGTTTTCCCTGCTGGTAAACCGAGGAGGTTGTCCAGTCTGATCTCTAAAGACATCCTAATAAACAACAACAGTAGAACAGTACCATCCGAGCTGGACAGGGCTCCGGGAACAAAGGATGCAGGAGGAGGATTCCAAGCAGAGCCGGCATCCTACTGGTACGTCCCCACCCATGTGCTCAACGACACAGGGAAACTCTACCCACGGCTCTGAATAATAATAGAAGTAACATTTAGGTAAGGTTGGGCATTAAACTAAACCTCACTTAAGAGGCAGAGTTGTTGGCATTTGGGAGTAGGAAACAGGCCTGGGAACGTACTTGATACCTACCACAGAGTAAAGCGGATCACAGCCAGCTCTTGACTCAAGAGCATCTTCGGCCCCTGCCACACTTTTCCCTCTTGCCAACTGCAGATACTTCGAGGGTGCCCAGCCAAAGCGTAGGGGCTGGAGGTCAGTTCTGGAAGCTACGCTTTCAGAAGAACACTGGCAAGCCAGAAGCCAGGCGAGATGTCTTCCAAAACACAACAGGAGCTATTTTAAATGGAAACCCATTGGTGGAGGCGGAGGAGTTTTATGGGAAGAACAGAGAACATGAATGAGTTGCTATAATTAACCCCTTGAAAGAGCTGTCATAAGGAAGAGGAAGTCTTTCCACTTGATGGTGGTAATACCAAGAATACAGACTTCTAACCATTCTAACCATCTAAAACTGAAATGTGCTGTCCTGTCAGGTAATGAGTTCCCCGTCACTGGAGGCGAAGCAGAGGCTGTAGAGGAAACCTGAGCCAAAGAGACTCTCATATTCAGAAGGGACTTTAAAGGTTATCAACTGATAAAATGCTGATGAGAGAAAAATACAAAGGGGATCATTCAAGTCCTTCATGTTTTAAAATAGCTTTTCCTTTAAAAAAAAAAAAAGAGTGTAGGACTCCTAAGGGGATATGGAAATGTTCTTCCTGCCTCTCACTAACCTGCAGGAGGGCTTTTGATAAACAGAAGGTTTCCCCAATATCCTCGGTCAAACTCCACCCACACTTCTTCCCGGCTGCAGAGGTCACTGTGTTTTTGTGGCAAAAGCTGCAGGTGGTGACGGAGATGCTGGATAAGTAAGAAAAGCTCCATTATGTAAAGACTCAAATGTTTACGCCGCTTCTGTGGAGCAGAGAATCAGATCAGCAAACAAGTTCCGACAGCAGACCCTATGTAAGAAATGTAGTGGGTCAGCATTCATCATCCTGGGAGGATGAGCTGGCCCCGGTCCTCCCACAGCAGCAGCACCCAGCCTGGCCTGCTGATGTGGACGGCAGACCACAGCAAGCGCTCACCACCTACCCTGGGGAAATGTTCAGATCGCAAATCAGTGGTCACCACGCAGGCAGAGGGGGACCTCCGACCACTACCAGGTTTCCAAGAGAATCAAGCGCGGTGTCCTAAGTGGCAAATCCTGCAGAGCTTTGTTTACTTGCTGAATTCTCAGGACCTAGAACAGGGCCCAGCACGCAACTTGTGCTCTGTAAACGAATAAGTAATCCAAGTATCTCTTTTTCTCTTGTTTTGGAAGCAATTACATAACTTCTTTTTCTCCAGCTGATTCACCCATCTCTTTGCATTCAGCTCAAAATATTGCACTAAAATTATTTTGCCTTCCCCGAGTCCATGGCGGGATAAAGGAGCTAGCTATCTAGAAGCTTAGGGAGAAAAGTTGTGGTGTGGGAATATGGAACGCTCAGTTTGAGCTCCAAAAAGGTAGGAATTTTTGTCTGTTTTGTTCACTGCTTTATCCTCAACTTTGTGGTATAATACTGGCGCTCGGTATGCACTCAAGTATCTAAAAAGAATCAGCAAGTATATCCACTGTATGATCCTGACAACTCACTTTTCTCTCTAGGCCGTCTTTTCTCAACCATAAAATGACAGCGCTAGAGGGGCTCAGGGGTCCCCAGCCAGTTCTAATGCGTTTGAAAGTCTCTGATCCAGGTAAGCTGGCCTAGGAATGGCTTTGATCAGAGAAAGCCTGCCTGGGTCCTCGCCCCCGCCTCCCCCCACACCCCCTGTTTCCACAAGGGAGGAAGCTAGGAGGCAGTGTGGTCCCACAGAAGAAGCACCGGCTTTAGAGCCCAAATATTTCAAGTCCCAGCTCAGCTTGGGATACGGAAACCTTAGGGATGTCACTGAATTTCCCTGAGCCTCAACTTGCTCTTCTGCAAAGCAGGGGCCATGCCTAGGTACCTCTGCAGGTTGCAGCCTGGATTACACGATGATAATGCATAGAAAAGCACCTTGCAAGGGTTAAGGTTAGCAGAGGGAGGCTCTACAAACCCTCCCATGAAGAGGCACCCATGTCACTTCCAGCTCTAAACCTTACAATTTACTTCTACCCTCAATGGGAGAAGCCAATTCAAGACAAAGGGTGATCAAGACCAGTCCACAAAATATCATTATTCAAAGATTCATGATCTGTAACTTGACCTGTCCTAATGACGAAGACATAAATTTTTATATAATGGTTCATCTTCAGCTTTTTGCTCCCTTCTCAGAAGACTGAACAGACAGAAGTTTAAAGCAGAGAAGGAGAAATATTTGGAAAATTGAACACCCTGAAAAAGAAGACAAGAGCCCTTCTGAAGCTGCAATTCAACCCACACTGGTGGCCAGCAAGGGATAAGCAGAGACTGACTGCTGCCCCCAATAGAGCTAGGCCCTCCCAGGAGGCGTGGCATTTCGGAAGAGCCTCTAGGATAGCTTTGGTCCCAGTGTGGCCTCAGAGAGGAGGTATGGAGCCTGTTCTCAAAGAGCAGGGGCCGTCCCACCCTCCTCCCCACAGCCTGGCAGCCACGCAAACAAGCAAGGCCCTCATCAGTGGTATATATCAACACAGCATCTATGAGCAGCAGAAGTGACAGCCAAAATCAAGATAACTGACCCTTCTGGACACACCGGATGCATTCAGGACCACCACACCACAGTGATGCTGCCAGGCAATGTGTGTTATCATTAAAAAGTGAAACGCCTCATTTTTAATGCTCCCTGACTGGGAGGTGTTACCATCCCCCCAACCATGGGTTCAGTTCTCCCTTCCTCACTAAAAGAGGGTATCACCAGGAGTTCTCCTGTAAAGAGACTTGGGGTGGGGGGGATAATTAAAAGAGCTCAGGAAAAAAAGGGGTTCAAGGCCTGACAAAGGTTTCTCGGTTGGCTTAAGGCAAAATTTAGAATGTACATCTTTTCATTCGCAGGCCGGCATTTTATTTAATCATGTTCATCCAGGTCTTCATCTCCACGGTTAGGACAAGCAGAGCAGACCACAAATAAACACACCCACAAAAATATCCTAGCAAGGAAAAAACCCTCTCTCTTTTCTCACTACTCATTTCCTCACTCTACACCGGGAGCTCCCAGGGGCACACGGGGAGGTTACTGCCAGCACTGCATCCCCTAGACACACCGAGCACCAAGTAGGTGCTCAAGTAAGAACAAACTTCCTAGGAACTTCCCTGGTGGCACAGTGGTTAAAAATCCACCTGCCAATGCAGGGGACACGGGTTCGAGCCCTGGTCTGGGAAGATCCCACATGCCGCAGAGCAACTAAGCCTGTGCGCCACAACTACTGAGCCTGCGCTCTAGAGCCCGCGAGCCACAACTACTGAGCCCGCATGCCTAGAGCCCATGCTCTGCAACAAGAGAAGCCACTGCAATGAGAAGCCTGTGCACCGCAACGAAGAGCAGCCCCCGCTCACCGCAACTAGAAAAAGCCCGCGCGTAGCAACGAAGACCCAACACAGCCAAAAATAATTAAAAAAAAAAAATTTTAAACCAAAAAAAGAACAAACTTCCTCATGGTCAAGGAGGGCAGACTCTCTATACCGACAGTCCTCATGTCCCCAAAACAACCTGGCGAAGAGTGGGGGTCACCAGGGGTTGCTTTGTGGAAAGAGTGACTTAGCTAAAGAATGGGGGAGGGGCATCTGGGCTCAGACCCACCCCTCCCCCTCTTAAGGCCACAAACAGTGGCAGTCCACTTGGTGAGTGAGGACACAACAGGTGGAAGCTCCACCCCACCCCTGCTCCTCTAGGTGCCCCTGCACAGGCACAGGCTCCAGAGATCCAGGGAAGAGGTTATTCCATCGGGAATGGCAGGTTTCCTACCCCATAAGCTCCTGGCCTTGAAAGCTTCAGGAAACAGCAGGCCCCCAACTCTAATTTTTCATAGACCAGATAGGGGGTTTTATTTCTTTAAGTTCTAGTTTATCTTCTTAAGCTGTCCAAACATTCGTCAGAGCATCTCAGCCACATGCTAGGCTGCCCCAGAGGTTAGTAGTGCTTTTAGTGTGGTGAATTTTTTTTTCCCCTCATTCTCTTCCCCAGATAACAGCAATACCTCATATTTACAAGAGCTGTATGCTTCCCAGGGGTCTTAATTTTATTGGATGGGGGTGGGGGAACAGAGTGAATTGTCTCAAAGTGGGTTTGCAGAGCACACTGTTGTTTTACTTAGACTGCATATTTACACGGGGAGTCTGGAAAGAGGGGCGTGGCATAATCCTCCCAGCCACCACCTTCAGGATACACCACTCTCTGGAGGGCATTCCTGGGAAGGGAGGCACCAGGCCTTAGGAAGCCCCCGCCAGCACAGCACCCCTGAACGCCCAGAAACCGTTTGCTAAGACACGGTTCTGTTTCCACAGGGAAAATGATAAAGACGCTTTGCTTATCACAGTGAGATTTTCAATCCAGAACTGCAAACTGCCTTTTCAATCTTAACTGCATGCTGCCTTGTTTTATCAATCTGGGAAAAGGGGATAAGTGTTCCTTCTCCCCAACACAAAGGAGGACACACAGGGCCTTCAGCAATAATGTGAATAATGAGCATTTCTTCACCTGGAAGAAAAGTATTTAGTACAACTCAAGGAAATGAGAGACAATCTTACTACCAAATCAGCCATCTGATACCACATTGAACAGTTACAAAGAAGAGGGATAACCTTTACTTAGACTCCTTTCCCCCCACTAACCAGTTTTCTCTTGCTCTCAAAGAAAGAGCCTCTTAAAAAACCAAGAAGGGCTTCCCTGGTGGCGCAGTGGTTGAGAGTCCGCCTGCCGATGTGGGGGACACGGGTTCGTGCCCCGGTCCGGGAGGATCCCACATGCCGCGGAGCGGCTGGGCCCGTGAGCCATGGCCACTGAGCCTGCGCGTCCGGAGCCTGTGCTCCGCAACGGGAGAGGCCACAACAGTGAGGGGCCCACGTACCGCAAAATAACAAAACAAAACAAAAAAACCAAGAAGTTATGTTGGTTATGTGGGGGAGAGCACAATACAACTGCCCCTGAAACCACCTTATGCACCACCAATTTTTTTTTAATGTCAATAAAACCACAACATTGACAAGAGCAAAAAACAAGGTTTGATTTTTTTTTTCTCCCACTGTACAGGTATATCACAGGGAAAGGTATATTATTTTGTAATAGTTTCCTTAATCGGACTTAACCTGGGATTTACCAAATCTTATAATCCTTCAGGAAACGGAGATTTGCGTAGAGGTAGGCACACCTCCTCTCTAGAGATGTCTGGATGGGCAACCTCCCCAACTACCAGAAGAGGAAACACGGGCGAGAGACCAGGTTCCTGGCAAGGTCAGCCCTCAGGAAGGCTCAAGCGGTTGGTCCTTAATTCAAGTACTTCTTTCCTACAGACTAGCCTGGTGTATGAGAAGATGTTATGGCAACCAAAGAGAACACGTCAGAGCTGCGATTGGCAAGCTAAGGTCCATGAGCCAAATCTGGCCCACCACCTATATCTGTAAATAAAGTTTTATTGGAACACAGCCACACCCATTCATTTCTGCACTGTCTGTGCCTGCTTTTGTGCTACAATGCAGAGCTGAGTGGTGGTGCCAGCGACCATACAATCTACAAAGCCTAAAATATTTACTATCCGGCCCTTTACAGAAACAGTCTGCTGAACCCTACACTCCGGAGTCAAATGCACTCCGTTATAAAGGATATAGTAGTAGACGGGATTCAAAGAATGCAGACAGGTAGTCCAGCATCCCCACTTTACAGATGTAGAAATTGAGGCCTGGAGAGGAGGAGGTACCTGCCAGGGTCCAACTGCTGGAAAGACAGGTCCCACCTGCTCTTCAGCCCAGACTCCATTTAACACAAAGTGTGAGCCTTCTCAAAAAAAAACACCAGCAGCAGGGAAAAACATAAATAGAAAACCAAATCCTACAAACAAATATTAATGCTTGACCCAAGCTTAACATCAGAAATGTGAAAAATGGGGAGGGGCGCACGACAACATGGGATGCACTAAGCAAATTAATATCCAATAGGACAGACTATTTTAAGCCCTTAAGAAATACCCCTTCCACATACCCGAAGCACATATGCTAATCCAGCCCAGGCACTCCGCCTCTCCGCAGATAATGAACTTGGCAGTACCAAACCCAAATAGACTTTTTTTTTTTTAACCAGTTGTCTACAATTTCAGTTTTTTCCTGGTTCTCACACAACTCAGCCCTCGAAGAGACCAAATTAGTGAGGTTTGTGCTCAATTTTAACACCCCCCAGTAATTAAGACCTCTCCCAAAAGGAGTGCCCAGCATTTCCCCCAAAACAGCTGTGGAAAATCAGGCAGAGAGGGAAATGCAGATGGAAAGGACCCCCCTGGGTCCTCTCACAGAAGGGGGAGGAGGGGCCCAGAGGGAGGGTCAGAATCCACATCCTCCATTTCCAGACCTTTCCTCGAATCTGCACCGGGAAAACACCAGACAACGTGAACGGTGCGTGGAGACGGAGCAACATCACAAAGTTAAAATTAATTAGCTGGCACGTTGACAGAGGCTCCATTGTGCTGTGCGGTGAAGCAATCAAAGTGCAAGGGCATCACACACAATGCTGAAAGGGCCATGACAGCCACGGGTACAAGAGGTGAGGACATGCTCTGTCGTGTCACCAACATGGCACCCTAAACGAAGGCGAGGCATGCTTTCATACATGTGCGTGCGCACGTGCAATGGCTAGTGGAAAGACAGGTCTGGAGTTAAGATTTTCTTAAATTACTTTCAAAAAAGCAATAACCAAAATGCCGATAATAGTTACTCTTCTATCGGAGAACTTGAAGTGAAAGACAACAGCTCAGGAACTGCGCAGCCCAAAGCTTGCCTGTAAGCTCCCGAGTGGCCTGTGGGAGGAAGCCAGGCATTGGGAGTGGCCACTCCCATGGAGGATGCCAGGGAGGGCAGGTGCCCTCCACTCAAGTGACGGAGCTAGCGTGGGATGAGGCCCAACGATGACAGGAACTGGGGACTCTGGACGCCCCCTGATCTGCTTGCGATCACCCCATCCAACCGCGTCATGAACCACCACTCCCATGCGCCTGCACACCCTGCTGTTTCCCAGATCTGCCAACAGCTGCCTTGCTCCCCAGCCTTGTTCACACTGTTCCTATACTGCTCTGGCCACAGTCTCCTTGAAATCCGGTGGGCTGTGCAACCCAGCTGTTAAGAGCATGGAATGCCTATGCTCGAATCCCAGCTCAGACATTTACTGCTGTGTCACCTGGGGCAGGTTACTTAACCTCTCTCTGCCTCAATGTCCTCATCTAGGAAACTAATTCTAGTTCTGACCTCATAGTTATTGGTGTAGGTTAAATGACTTAATTTACACGGAGCACTGAGAACACTGCATGGAACAAAGCGAGAGCTAAATAACATTACTAAGGTCCCCACCCCTCCTTCTTGGAGGGCACTTCCTCCAGAATGCCTTCCCGAATTCCTTTTGTGGGTTAACTGCTCTTTTCTGGAGGCTGGAGCTCCAAGTGTCACTAATACCTCTCTGATGGCACTTATAGCTTATTTATAGTTTATTTATAAATAAATAAAAGACCTTGAAACCATTCAGATTTAATTCTAACAAAACTTTAGAAGTGTTCAATTTTCCTGTACAAAAAGCATGGTAAGAACTGACTTTGGGGAATTTCCTGGCAGTCCAGTGGTGAGGACTCCGCGCTTTCACTGCCGTGGGCCCGGGTTCGACCCCTGGTCGGGGAATCGGGGAACTAGGATCCCCCAAGCCACACGGCTCAGCCCAAAAAAACAAAACCAGAAAAGAACCGGCTTTGGATTCGGACAAACGTGGCTTCCAGTCCCAATACCACCCCTCTCTTTACAGCGGAGGGACCCTGTTCAAGTTTCTAAACCTCTTGGAGTCTTGAATCCCTGTGCAGAAAGGGACAGGGACCCAATTTACCCTTGGATTTCCATGAGGCTTCACTTGAAGTCCTGCTCCGGCACTGGGCCACAGGAGGCCAGAGTATGGCTGCCTCCCCCTGGTTGTGAAGGGTTAATCCTAGTCTATTCCTAATCTATATCCATGAGTCTGTCCCTCTCCAAAATGATCTACTTGGGCAAAAGAAAGGAAAAAAAAAAGAATGCCACCAACCACTCCTGCCCATAAATCCCCACCCCCAAGACTCCCCTTCTGAGAACACCAGCCCTCACTTCAGAGTCAGGCAAGATTCAGGCAATAAAAGTGGCGACAGAAACCTTGCAAGTGAGGTCCCCGATGCCCCATTGTCTCTGCAGTCCAATCTGTGCCTCTCACGCAAGGTTTCAGGGATGTAAAAAGCATTCAGATAAATGGGTCTCCACTACCGAGCTCTTACACAGGGAAAAGCATCTAAATCTAAATCAATTAATACGTATGAAGTCCCCACAGAGCCATGCCCTGGAGACAACATCGGAAGGGTGAGAGCACAAAGAATGAGCCTGATCCCAGCCTTCCAGTGCCAGACGGGCCAGACAGGGCAGCACAGCCAACGACAGGAGGCCGGCTCTGACTTCCCAAGCACTGGATCCTGGGCTAGGCCACCTCTGCAGTCGGCCCTTCCAAAGGCACTCATGAGTAACTTCACCAGGGACAAAGCCGGGAAGTGAAACTCAGCTTGTGAAGCAATGTGCTGGCAGTTCTGACAGGATTTTGTTTTTTTTCTTTGTTTTTTAAATACTTATTGATTTAGGCTGTGCCAGGTCTTAGTTGCGGCAGGCGGGATCTTTGTTGCGGCATATCGGCTTGTTAGTTGTGGCATGCGGACTCGGTTGCAGCATGCGAACTTACTTGCGGCATGCAGGCGGGATCTAGTTCCCCAACCAGGGATCGAACCTGGGCCCCCTGCATTGGGAGCACGGAGCCTTACCCACCGGACCACCAGGGAAGTCCCCAGGTTTTTGTTTCTAAAGTGTGCTGTATATACCGTATGACCCAACCACTCCACGTCTAAGAATGTCATCACATATATGTGCACAAACCCTTAGCCACAAGGGTGTTCACCACAATGCTGTTTACAATGTGAGAAAATTGGAAACAATCTTAATGTTCCAGTGAGGGACTGATAAATTATGTCACATCCAAGAAGCAGAATACTCGGTGATCACTGAAAAAGATGGAAACTATCTAATGACATGGAAGTGCAAAGGCTTACAGGAGTCCTTCACCCAACAAAACAGGTGCTTTAGTGAAGAAAGACAGACGGCTCTAAAGGATGGAGATACAACCCAGGAAAATGTGAGTGCCGACTAGACCCACAGTTGTCCATATCTCGAAAAAAATCGGGGACTAACTCACAACCCAGTCATCTCCCAGCCTGCACTATTTATGAAAGTTTTAGGATTCCTCAACGAGATGAGGTCCTATGGTCAAATAACTGTCAGACTCGTCGTATTTTACACTGTTTATCCACCCTCTATGTCCTATCCCACTTCTGAGATCTGCAGTGCATCTTAATGCACTGCAAACTCTTGAGAAGCCCTACATTAGAGAAACTGCTGAACCCTGCATTTCCCACAAGATCCGGCTGCAGCAGGCCCTTTACTGAAACATGTCTGAACATCGCACTACAGAGCTGGGGAAGGCTGACAGCTTGACAGCACCCTGGATGTGGGTGGGAGGCCTGGGGACGCCCGTGCCTCTCACTTCCTGGGGAATCTTCAGCCAAGTCATCTCCTTATCCTGGGCACAACCTCTCCATCTGGGAGCTGGACTAAATCAGAGGGCCACGGGGGCCACAGGGGGATGCATAAAGGTGGGAAGCTCAGCAGGCAGGACCCTTTGCACCCTCCTCCCCTTAAACTGTTACATGGCTCTGTTTTTCTGTTTTATTATTTGGCCTTCCACCTAAGATTTCATTTAAAGAAAGGGCTCTCCAGTTAAAAAGAAAAAAAAAGTAAGTTAAAAACTCCTGAAGCCTATGTCCTGTAAGGTTCCTCTAACTATTACAGTTGACTTTCTTTAAATCTGTATTTCAGGTGGGAAAAAGTCCTCTCAAAGGGAGCGGACGAGCCAAGCCAGCCTATCTGGAAAAGGCGAGGGTTTGAGCTGAACTTACTGCAAAAGAGGCTCTGCGGGTTTAGGGCTGGGATGAACCAAGGAGCCTGCCTATGGGCAGGAAGGCAGGGAGCAGTGGTGACACTGCTGGGGGAGATGAGAGGGACCGTGCAACTAAGTGGATGGATGAAAAGGCATCTTGAAAACCAAGGTCAAGAATATCCATGTGGAGGCTGACAGCAAGAAATCAGCTAACGTTTGAAGAGTTACACGATCAAAACAAGAGAGCCACTAGTTAGGTGACCGTGGCGCACAGTTTCTGTGACTCAGCGTGGAGGAAAGGCTGAGGAGGAGAAGCACCGCGGTCACCTGTGCTCACGGTCCAGCTATACGAGGGCAGCTGCAGAATCCAAGGTTCAACTTGAATGAGGACTTCAAACTCAACCTAAAGCTCGAACCTGGTTCGTGAAGATCACCAGAACAGGATTAGAACTCAGACTCGCCCACCTGTCTCAGAACTTGACCTTGTCATTCTGGCCAAGGTAGGATTCCCACGGATGGTACCTGCAACGCCATGCCAGCCACACACACCCCGACTTTCTCATTCCTCCACTGCTCGGATCGCCACATCCTAGGAGGGTCTTGCGTGGTTTGAAAGGTCATCCTGGGAACATCCGAAGAGAAATCATAATGTGGAGTGGAACTCAGGGTGTCTGGAAGAGAAGGGCATTCGTGCTTCCTCCAACGAGGAGGGTTCAATCACCTTTTGGCAATTGGCCCGTCTCCCCCCTCCGTTCGCTTCTGGCTGGACAGCGGGCACTCCAATTCAAGCAGCTCTTCTCCAGTCAGACACCACACGCCCTACGAGATCCTCCAAGGCCCTCCTGGAAGCTGGTGCTTGGCTCTGTCAGACAGGTACAGGGCTTCCAACTGGAATTCAGTGACGCTCTGCATCCAACTTTCACCTATCTGGAAACTCAAAGAGCCAGGAAACTCGCACGTCATCACTGGCCAACTTCCAGCCTGGAGTGTGACACCGATGACAAGGAACTCATCTCGCATGCCGGTGTTGTCTGACTGATGATGACTGACTAAAATGCTGTATTGAAAAGAATTCTGAACACGGGTCGGAAGGAAGAGAGTTCCTGTGATCCACTTGCAAAATCTGACGTGAGTGCGGAGCATCGGCCTGTGTGCCAAGCATCTGCCGTCTGTCCTGGATGCCAGGACTAGCCTTCAGGTTGGATTCTGACTCTTAGCTTCGTTATATACTTGGACCTGTGACTCTGGAAAGTCACAAAAGCCACCTACCTGCCTTCTCATCAACAACACGGGATAACAAGCCTGGTCCATCGCCCCCGGGAGGACTGCTGGAGGGAGGGTGCCAACGGGCTCACGCATAGGAGGCTGTTCTTAAACATGTCCAGCGCGGGGGATTATTATATTTAAGGGATTACAGCTCCTCTCCACAAGAGTGGCCCCGAGGCACTACACGATCCTGAAGAGCTTTCTAAATCAACAGAGAATTAGCACGAACGAACGCGGTGGCTGCGAGCAGTGGCAGCCCTCAGGGAGGCGAGCCTCGAATCTCCCCTTGGGAACGGGCTCAGGGCCTGGTTCTCTGCTGTGTCACACAGGACCAAGGGATGCTGGGATCCCTGTGTCTTCACCGGTTCTTCCCACTGCTGCTTGGCACAGGGCTGTGGGCACACAGGGCCCGAGATGGGAATACGCAAGGCCACGGGGCCCAGTTTGCAAGCCGATGGGACCAACCACCTCCTCCCAGCAGGGTGGGGTGGGAGGAGAGCAATGATGTGGCTGCCAGAAGACCACCCACAGGGGCACCAGAGGGCCAGGGGTGGGGGGGTGGGGTGTCCAGGCAACCCCTAAGCTATGGGCACTTCTCCCACTGCTTTGTTTTTATAACCACACGGGTCGCCCTGCAGGTAAACACCGCACTATCTGGGCCGGAGCAGCCTGTTCTTGGAAGACTTAGTACCCAGGGTCCGGACTGGGTTTAGGGTGTGCTCACACACCAGCACACAGGACTCCTGTGCTGCTGGTGGAGCAGAGACACTCTCACGTGCTCAAGCGCCCAAGTGAGAGAAAAAGTGTGTGTGCACACCACATGCCGTGAGCATGCTTCACGTTCCACAACCAGCGTGCTTTGGAAGGCCGTCTCCGAGGAAGCCCTGTTTGCTGGAGCCTTCCCGTGATGTACCACAGGACAGGGGTGCGAAACGCCCAACTGGGAGGCTCAGTGTGTCTGCCAATTACTGTGACTTTGGAGGCATTATTCACCCACGAAGCTGTTTCCTCTTCAATAAAGTGTGGCTAAAATCACCCCACAGGACTGATGAGCGGACCATCAATAGTAATTACTAATATGAAGAGATAAGACAGAATCATGAAAATGACTACTGTTTCCAGGGGCTATGGCCTCCCAGTGCTGTGCTGGGCACTCTGCCCACGTTCCATCTAATCCTGCCCCAGTCCCACAGGCTCCTGAACAAGGACAGCCAGCAGGGGCTGGGGAGGGGGCTGCCAGAAGACTGAATATCGGCTACCTTGCAACCATGGCCTGCTCAAGCAGCTGGGGCTGACAGCGAATGTAGCCCATAGAGCACACTCCACCCAAGAACCTCATCTCATTTCACGGAAATGGGCGATTCTCATTTTACAGATAAAGAAACTGAGGTGGGGGACTCCTCAACCTGCCCAACTAGTGGGTCATACCACTAGTTAACGAGCATCTATCTCCCAACAACCAGTCCTGGGTCCTGTAGGGCAAGGCAGTGACTCAAGCAGCCTGTGTGTGGGCTCTGGAGCCTGAGTCTCGGGCGTTGAACACTAGGTCTTCCATGCTGTGTGAGCCTGGAAAACGTTTTTAACTTCCCTATGGCCCAGTTTTTGAACTACAAAAAGGGATCACATCTGCCTCACAATGTCCGTTTTGGGAATTAAATTACTTCACACATGCAAACCACTCAGACCAGGGCCCAGCACAGACTAAGAGCTGAAGAAATGTCAGCTGCTATCAACGTCCACTGTCCACATCTTTCAAGACGAAGCTCTGCAGCTGCCTCAGAGGCCCTCCTCTCCACTTTCTCCTGTGTTCTTTGAGGCCCAGCTGCAACATCCCCTCCAGGAAGCCCTCCCAGCCCCTGAAACAGCCAGCGACACCCCTTTCTGGGCTGCCTTCAGATTCTGCCTGTGTCCCCTTCCCAGCACTGACCATGACCTGCCTATTCAATCGTCAATTGATCTGTCTGCCCTTCTGGACGACAACCAACCTGATCCTCACCCAGCTTTGAATCCCCTGGGTGTCAAGCCTCTGGCAGGACCTAGATGTCACTCAATAAACGGTAACCCACCCACCACAGGTTGCCAATTCTTCTTAGAGTAGCAACCCCTTACTGAGGGCTCAGGGGTGTCAGGCGGTGCTAAGCGCTGCTAATGAACACCTGTGCCTTGATCCCTGTTTATGGGTGAGTAAACGGAGGCTCAGCGGGGCCAAGCAATTAATGCAAGTCCACAAAGCTAGAGAACAGCTGGACTAGGACAAGAGCAAAGTCTGCCTGACCCAAGCAGACCTTACTTTAGCCTTTACTTTGTCTTTGCTTCTCTCCAAATTTCTTTTGTGTGTATAAGGGGTGGGGGGGTGGGGGGGGAGGAAGGCATCTTTTTGCACAAAGCAAGGCGTCCCTGCATGTAATTTCCCCAGTACTGGGAACAATTAGTAGCAAGACCTCGCCTGTGCACTGGATGACTCTGGTATGCCCCGGCCCTCCGCACAGTGTCACCAGCCCTAACCCACTGACACAGACACTCAAATGTCACCTGACTGACTGACAGCCTGGCTTCCACCTTCTTCCCTCTTCCCCTCGAGGGCCCCCAGAACCAACAGGGGAAGTTGGTTGCTAATGGTAACGGCCTTGGGAGCAAGGTGAGACCTACCAGCCCGCTGCTAAGGGCTGGAGGGAAATTTTCAACAGCCTCTGGGGCCCCTTTCTGTCACTCAAGGCAGCCTCTTCCCCGCCTGGGCCTCAGTTTCCACTTCTATAAAAAGCGGGTGCCGCTCTCCATGATTCTGGTTATAGAGCTGAGAAGGGTTAAGGGAATCCAGTCAATCAGGCCTCTGCGGGTGCCCGGGATGGATTCAGATGGCCCGGCAAGTGTTTTTAAAAAACAAGAACGCCTCTCAGCACCCTAGCTCAGCAGACCCCCTCCCCCACCAGCCTATTTATACCTAGGGGCTGTACACCGAGGTGTCCAGGCCGAGTACCCTGGGCTGAGCCAGTTCCGGGGTGTGTGGGATTTGGGACCACTGGAGCTGCAGCAACCATTAATTGCTTTCATTCTGTCATCTCTACTAGACTGTAAGCCTACTCGACAAGAAAGACAGGCTAATACTGATGCCTCCCCTGAGAGCCGGCACCTGGGAAGTTCCCAAGAAAAGCTGCCTGGAGGGCTCAAAGGGCCAATAGGCATGGGGCTGGGAGCCCACCTTCGGAGAGTGCCAAGCCATCCAAGCAGCTTTCTAGGAGCAGCTAAGAGGCAGGAGAGTGGGAATGTGTGCGGGCATCGGGTGGTGGGCAGCAAATGGGGTGTCTGGAGCCAGTGGCCAGAGCAACCAGGTGGCTGGCAGGCCTGACCCCTCACTCCTACAGCTACTCACCAGGGGGCACAGGCTCCAGGAAGATGGCCCCTCTGAGCAAACACCCTGGGAAAGCTGTCTCATCCCAGTGACCTTTGTTATTAATCCCGTTGACAAACCACAAAGGGCAGCGTCATCAATTCCTTCAAGCGCCACTGGCCCTACCCCTCCCACCCATCAGTTCTTGACCTGTCCAAGCCTTTCCGGGATTATCAATGCCAAATACCTACCGTTTTCCGGAGTGAAATTTGTTCACCAACCACCCTCAACCCATCCTGCAATGGATACTTACATTCTCTCCATCTCACAGGTAAAGAAGCTGCGGCTCAGAGAAACCAAGCAGTCAGTGAAACTGTACCGCGTGGAGCAAGCTTCCCCATCCCTCTCCTCCATCCTCCACCCGGCCTGGCATCAAGGATGCCAAGCAACCCCACACTCCCCGCAGGGGACCTGCCAGGAATACCAAGCACACAGCCCCAGCCCCACAGGAACCCAGAGGGGTTTGAAGCTGATGGCTCAAATACCATCCCCACCCAACCCAACTTGGGGTGTCAGGGAGCTAACTGGCTGCTAAGGCATGAACTTGCTTTAAAACGTTTTCAGTCCTCACTGTGTGAAAGGACCACAAATTGAGCATAAATACAAAGATCAATCTTGGGGTGGGGGAGGGGGCACCCCCGGGGAGATGTCAATGGCAATAGGTACCTACCTCCTCAGTACAACCTAGGAGTCTGACCTCACAACACATAACCTTGTCGTGAGGCAAAACAAACAGGGAGGCAGAGGATGCTGACCCCGCCTGCCCCTTCAGGTCATCTTCCCGCACTGCCAGCAGCTTTCTGCCACGTGGTTCTCTACTTGTTCAGGGCCTGCTTCTGTCCCTATGTCCCCAGAGGATGGGGAGGACGCTCTGCTCACAGCCTGGAGGGCTCAATGTGCTCAGCATTATGGCAATAATCATCATGGGGCATCTCAGTTGAGTCTCATGACAGCCTGAGCAAGAAATATCACCACCATCTTACTGATGGGAAAACTGAGGCCCAGGCAGGGAGACAGGCCTCCCAGAAGGCACCTGATACACAGACATGCTAAACAGAAAAGCCCAGAAGTGGATGGCAAACTGCTAGGTAGTATTTATTTTTGTTTGGGGTCACATGACATGTGCCCATTCGTTTACTGGTTTAGCAAAGGTGCGTGGTGGACCCACCAGATATTACTGTTTAGGGTCTGCAGGGGTGAGTCTCGCGTCCACGCTGGTACACGGGTCTCTACCTCATCTCTGTGGGATTCCCTGAGGCTTGGTTGAAGCTGCTACGGGACAGCCCAGCTACCAGCCCCCTTCCTTTCCAGCAAGTATCATGCTGTGGGTCACAGGAAATAGCCCCGGAAAACCACTTTATGTGAGGGGACACCAAACATGGTCTCCCTCCAAAAGCCTCCAGCCTCCAGGCAGAAAAGATGATGGGGGCAAGAACTTAAGAGCTCACACAGAAACCGTTTTTATAAAGCACCAGTCTTTAAAGAGAGACGTGCACAGCCAGAGGCCTTCCTTTTGGACTTTATCTTAACTTGACAGGCGTCTGCGGTAGCCCTGCCCGCAACTGGAGACGGGGCAGTAAAACCCTGTCCACTGGGCAACAAAAGCAAGGCCAACCCTGTGCCATTAGCGGGGGTACAGGTGGTGCTGACCAGGCTCAGGGGCCTGGCACGGGAAGGAGCAGGGGAGGGGATGGAGGGGAAGAAAAGGGAAAGAAGCACGGCAGGGAAAGGAGGGGTCAGGGAGGGGAGAGGGAGGAAAGTGCCTTTGTGCTAGCCTCCCATCCCCCATCACAATCCCGAAGAGCAACAGTTATGCAAATAGTGACCCCTCCCCCGAGCCTGAGCCGCCCACCACTCCTAGCTCTGGGTCTCTAGGTTTGCTCTGCTGTCTGTCGGTCTCTCTCCCTCTCTCTCCCTCTCTCTCCCTCTCTCTCCCTCTCTCCCTCCCTCCCTCTCTCCCTCTCTCTCTCCCTCTCTCTCTCTCTCTCTCTCTCCCCCTCTCGCTCTCTCTCTCTCTCTCTCACACACACACACACACACACACACACACACACACACACACGGACCCTGAGGCCTTACCCACTCAGAAAAGAAACAAGCCCCTGCCCCCCACCCCCTCCTGTAAGATCTTTAGTCTTTTGACATTAAGTTTACCCTGGTTTTACCCTTGCCAGCCTCTTTCTCCATTTTACTTTCTCACTTTGGGGCCAGCAACAGCTAACCCAGGGACCGAGTTCACAAATGGAAGAAGGGATGCATTGCTCAAAGCTTCGCAAAGTAACTAAACACACGGCCCGTTTCCGTTTCGTTTCGCCAATTCTCCCAACGAAATACAATAATCTGAAGAGGGAAAACTGGCTTCAAGGTGGCACCCTCCACATGAGCTCAGTCTGGACCCCTGTCATCCACCTGGAAAGTCGCAGCCAGGTGACAACTTCCGGCCCGAGCTGTTAATAACCCCCCTGCTCTTTTTTTCATGAGATACACACTTCTGATTGTTTCAGTTTCAGATTACCGTCAGCGTCTAAATTGGGAATCCCAGCTCCTCCACCAGTGGCGCATCAGAGGTGGATATTCAAAGCAGGACTTATTGACAAACGGCGATGCAAACGGCGATGCAAATCTGCCCCGTAAACCTGGGCACGCATGACACAGACACCGAGGCCACTGTCCATCCCAGGAGCTTCCATCCCAACCAATAACTGGGGGGTGTGAGTGTCATCTGTCACCCGCAGCCCCAAGATGGCAAACAATGACTACAACAATGATGACAGACATCTGTGGGCACACGCAGAACCCAGTGCCTGTTACACCTCCAGCTGAGCTTTTGCCAGCTTTGAAATAAAAATCATTAAAACACAAAGCCTAAATGTTTTCTGAGTCCCAACTACAGACTGGTAAAGGCTTCTCTTACCTCCTGGGCACAGGGGCCCCAAACCAAGGACTTTTAAAACATTCCACTCTGGGAATGCCAGAGGACAGGACACAGGGACGATTGGAGGGGTCCACAGGCCTCACCTCACCCCATTGCTGGGTTCTCATCAGCTGAAATTGCAACCCCTTTCCTTTTCCCCTGGAAAGTTCCCACTCCCAAAACGCACAATGGTCTGTCTGGCTTTCCCCACAAGGGCTGCCCCCAGGCCTCGCCTGATAAGCCCTCAAAGTCACTCTACAAACCAGAAGGGCCAGAGTGCTCCAACCAGTCCAACCTCCAACGATGCGTCTGCTGAGTGCTTGCTGTATACAGGGCACTGTTCTGCGTTCCTCACGTACTTAACCCTGAGAAGCGACCCTTAGGCACTGTCATCCTCTGTTTTTTACAGAGGAGGACACCGAGGCTCAGAGAAACAGCAAGGTCACACAGGGACGCTCAGGAAGGGTGCCCCCCTCTCACTCTCCAGCATCAGAACTGGGGTCTCCTATCTGCTGGAGCATTTCCAGCAATAGAATTAGGAGACAAATCTTACAAATTCAACTGTCTAAACTTTATCATGAGTCCCTGTGGCTTTCGGATAAAATTCCTAGCGACAGAAATCATAAGTAAATTTGAAAACACATTATCTCAAACAACTTAGATGGAGTGTGGATGATACACATTAGAAAGGTGGGTCAGAAGATAAGAAGTGGCTGTGGTGACAACATTTAGGATACTGATGCCGAAAATGCATGTGAAAACTTAGAAAAATACTTTTTATGCAAGTTGAGGGCAGAATACAATATTTCTAAATTTACGCATTCTCTTCTAGGACATACTTTAAACATGTGTAATTAAATTAGGAACTCCAACATTCTAAGTAGGGAGAACCACGCCAGCAACAACGAAGCCACACCGACCAGCCACAGTTCTGCTCTGCATCGCAGATGCACACACACTCCAGCGACCCCCTCTGCAGGCCTCAGGCCCCTCTCTCTCTCCCGCGCTGGGCCACACCACCCAGGAAGCCATCAGGTTAGAAACCAAGCGCTGAAGTTCCCATTTTCATCATGAAAAATGAAATCAAGCCCATCCTTTCCCATAGACTCAGCAAATTAAGTTACTGGATAGGGTTTTTCCCCCAACATTGTTTTTCTCCCCCAATCTTTGCTTAACCCCCCAGGTGATTGCTAATGCTTGCTTAAAGATGATTAACACAATCTTTTAACAAAGGTGGGTGTTTCCGTACCCAGAAGTGTAGGTTTGGCTCTTTTAGAGTTCAGCAGGTCCTTATTTCTAGGGGCTGCACACAGAACTCATGAGTGAAAAGGCCCAAGACCACTCAGAGCAGGAGAAAGAGGGGCTTCACCAGGAAGAGGGTCCCCCAGCTACAGCTGCAGCCCCAGACCGCTCTAACTAGGGCAGCAGGTGCCCCCAGTAACACTGCTCCCTCCGAAGGGGCGGCCAACAGCCAGTGGCAACCTTCAAAACTAACCACCACCTTTGGGGGCCAAGGCCCCTGCCTGGTTCCTTTGAGTCCTCGTGATGACAGCCAGGCCAGGACCTACCAGCTACTTTTGTTTCATGGGGAGCAGAGGAGGCAGGGGCCTCAGGCAGGCTGGAGGCCCGAGTTAAGTTTCGCTGGTGAGTGGCGGGGGCACAAAGGAAGGAACCTGGTGGGGGGGGGGAGGGGAGGCCTCAGAGCTGGAGGGCTGGGACAAAGGCGACAAGAGACAAAGGGACAGGAAAAGGGAGCCCGCTTTCTCCTCTGAGGAAGGAACTCTCCACTGAGCCTAATATTTCACTCACACATCCCCAGGCAAGAAATGCATGATCACAGGTTTTAGGAGGTGGTGGCGTCAGGTGTCACTCCTCCTGCCTCTGCAGTGTGTTGGCTTTCCTCGTCATCGTCCCCCTCCCCGCCCTGTCCAGACCCCCTCCTCAGCCCACTTGTTCAAAGTCAGCAAGGCTGCCTTTGATCGGCTGCCTCTCTCCAGCCCTGATCTGCCACCCTGAAGAGAGACAAAGAATTATTTATTTGGAGAAAAGAAAAACCCTCAAAGTGTCAGCCAGTGACAGACGTGATACTCTCTCTACAGGAGCAAGATGGCAGGAGCAAGGTGCCGGCTCTTCTAGTCTGCGGGGGCTTTCACCAGCAACACACACCGGGGCCCCTCTGCACCCTCAGATGCTTTCTAAAATCCCACGTGCTCGGTCCTTTGGGGTTTTTCCCCTTTACACCACTGCCTACCTCACTGGGAGGTTGTAATGATTAATCTGTAGTGACGGTGAACGTGCCAAGCACCAAGGCGAGGTCTGCAATAAAGATGGCAAAATCTGAAATGCAGGCAAGGTCAGACCAGAAAGACCCTGACTGTCTGGCTCTCAGTGCCACAGTCAGGGAAACCTCGGGGCTGTCTTCCTTGCAGCTCCTGATTTGTTTTATTTCAATTTGCGTTTGATTTTGATTTTAGTAAGGGAGAGACAGGACGCCCCCGCATTTTACATTAACAAAGCAGATCTGACATCCACACTGAGGTCAAGCCAACCAGCCAACCAAGGGGCCGTTAAAAGGGTGAGGCCAGGAGGCTGTCTGGAGGGACAGGCGGAGAGAGCCAGGAGCCACTGGAGCAGCCCCCTCCAGAGACCACAGCCCTCCTATGCAAACAAGCTTGGCTCCTTCCCTCCATGCTGCTGCCCACGCCAGAGCCCTGCTTCTCTGGACACCACTCCATTCACCCAAAGAGTGGAGGACCTGCGATGCACCAGGCACGACACGTGGCAGTACGGTCCCCGCCCTCCCAGAAGACCATCACTCGTAACGCGTCAAGTCCTTCACGCACGCTGTTTTAAACCAAGACTTTTACGAGTACCGACTGTGCGCCAGGCACTGGGGGCTCACGCATCTGTTGGGACCTGGGGAGGGACACTCCTAGGCTCGCAGTGGGGACAATGGGGCTTGAGGAGTGGTAGAGCCTGTACCCAGAAGAGGAAGAAGGCAGCCGGGCCAATCAACCAGAGAGAGGCTGGGAGAGCTGCTCCAGGTTCCTCCCTCCTGTGTGGTCTGGTCTGGGGCTGGGCTGGATGGCCAAGCTGGTGGTGGCCGTGGCTCCTGCATCAGGGTCAGGGGCAGATCCTCACCCAGAGCAGCAGATGCTGCTGTTCTGGAGGGGAGTGGCGCTGTCTGTGGCCTGGACAGGCTAAATCACCCCTCCCCCGGCCCTTCCCTTCACTGTCACAGCAGCTCCTCCCCACGGTTCCTCCTCACCTCTCCCCACCCACCCGCCCAATGCTGAGTCCCATTTACACCCTGGTCAAGCCCCAGCAACTGCCCCGCCAAGTAATCAGACCAAGGATCAGGCCACAGTCGGCTCTGGATCAGAACCAGCTTTTGTCCTTGTGAAAAGAACTCTGCGGTGACACATGCTCCGAGTTAAAAAACATTTTCAGGAAGAAAAAAGGGAGTAGGAAAGAATCCATGTGTATCTCAAGTCTGAGAGGCAGTTCTGGATGGGGCCAACACGGCTTCCTGAGAAACAGCGGCCCAGAGTGGCCCCAACCCGTGACCCTGGCCCTCCCCAGGGCGGGATATTCCAGGATAAACTCACTGACTCACCCACCGGAAAGGGTGGCACTGTGGCAGGCACCTGTGCCTCGGAGGTGGCCTGGGCCTGGCTGCAATGCCCAGCCCCCAACCGCAAGGAGAGAGATTGTGTTTTTGGTAAAGCCTAGGAAATTTAACTCAGGTTGGAGAGAATGTAGACCCCTGAAAGCTTCCTTAAAACCAGCGTACCTTTCATTCTTTTAGTTTATGTCCTTGTGGATTTGTGTTTCCAGCAACCAATTCTTCAAAAATTTTCACTAGAGTAACAGCCGTACGTGAACGTTTTTACTCCGACTCCTCTCCTGTCTCCAAGGTGCAAGCAAATCATCGCCTTCTCCCATCTCTTAGCCACACCTTGACGAGGTCCTGGATGGCTTGGCTCCGTGGAGCCACACACTAGACACCGGGACCACAAAGGTATCCTTTACCATCACTTTACAGACAAAGAAGCAAACACTCAAGTTCTCTTCAAGTGACCAGTCCAAAAATCAGAGCCGGCCGGCACGACACAGGGGGCTGGGGCAGGTGGAGCCAAGGGCGACCCGGCTGTTTTCCGGTTGGGGGCAGCAGCGGCAGCCGAGGGGAGGCTAGAATGCATTCCGGTGCCTTCTTGGGGGAAAAGCCCATCTGAACCTGCAGGATATGTCTCCCATTTAAAGATGCTCGGTTAGCATCTTGAAACACATGAGCCCCAGATAAAAGGCAAGAGTAGTCTGTAAGCTCTCTGAGGACAAAGAATTGGCCCACGTCCTTTTGTCTGGAGCCACATCTCAGGGGCATCAGCTATTCAAAGGAAAGACTAGACTGACCAGATGAATACCTGGGAAAAACAAGTATGTGCACTGACCCCTCAGTGGATTCTGGATAAAGTGTTCTCCTGAACTGATATCATTACGGTAGCCTCACTAGAAAGGGGTGATTTAAAGGGAGTGAGCATTTCATGTTCTAGGAAAAGCCTGAATGGCCAGCTTGGAACCAAAGAAGCACTCCCCCCACCCCGCCCCTGACGGGGTGTGGCCAAGACCTTCCCCGAAGCACAGATAGGAGCCACTGGCAATTAGAAGCCACACTGCTGCTGCACAAAAAACCCACAGCCCAAGTCTTGAGCCGCCCCCTGGAATCTTGTTTATCCTCCGTGGCTAAGCAAACACAAGTCTTCTCAGATAATGCAAAGGTCAACTGTAGACTTGTGTGGGCTGATAAAATCGCCACCAACCCTGAATTACAGGGGGTCAAATCATAAAATATTCCTGCACAGATAAGCAGGGGGAGTTAGAGGAATCAGAACCAGGCTGTTTCCCATCATCTGAGGTTAACATCCCCCTAAGACTCCAGCTGAGTAACACCGTTCAGGATTCCAGACCACACCCCTGCCCACCCACTCCTCAATCCTCTTCACAAAATGCAAAAACCGGGCAAGAGAAGAATCACAGGGCTTTCAGTCTGAGAGACCTCAGAAGTTGGCAAAAGTTGGGATAATTCAATACTGGTCATTTTTGCACACATCTCTGAGGACACTTCACGTCTAAGGCTCCATCAACGTCAAAAACCTATTTCAGAAAACACAGGCAGGGACTTCGCTGGCAGTCCAGTGGTTAAGACTCCACGTTCCCAATGCAGGAGGCACGGGTTTGATTCCCGGTTGGGGAACTAAGATGCCGCATGCCACACGGTGTGGCCAAAAAAAAAAAAAAGAAAGAAAGAAAGGCAAATGCCAAGGCCAGGGCTCAAAGCAGGCAGCCACACTTGGACATGTTCTGAGGGCACTGAGGCTTCAGGGAGCCGTTCAAACACAGAGACAGGGCCCTGGGAGGTGGGGGTTCTTCCTGGTCACTCTTCCAGTCCACAAATATGAACTGGGTATCAAGCCAGCAGGTGTCAAGCCCCCAAGTTTACAGGTCCTAGCCCATGGGCTCAAAGATGATTGTGAGAATTTTCTTAAAGTCAGGTGATGTCAGGGACTTCCCCTGCTGGCGCAGTGGATAATACTCTACGCTCCCAAAAAACAAATACCGTACGCTAATGCACATATATGGAATCTAAAAAAAATGGTTCTGGTGAACCTAGTGGCAGGGCAGGAACAAAGACGCAGATGTAGAGAATGGACTTGAGGACATGGGGGGAAGGGGAAGCCAGGACGAAGTGAGAGAGTAGCACTGACATATATACACTACCAAATGTAAAATGGATGGCTAGTGGGAAGCAGCCGTGTAGCACAGGGAGATCAGCTCGGTGCTTTGTGACCACCTAGAGGGGTGGGGTAGGGAGGATGGGAGGGAGGCTCAAGAGGGAGGGCATATGGGGATACATGTATACTTACAGCTGATTCACTTGTTGTACAACAGAAACTAACAGAACATTGTAAAGCAATAATACTCCAATAAAGATTAAAAAAAAAAAGACTCCACGCTCCCAACGCAGGGGGCCCAGGTTCGATCCCTGGTCAGGGAACTAGATCCCACATGCATGCTGCAAATAAGAGTTTGCATGCCACAACTAAGGAGCCCATGTGCCGAAACTAAGGAGCCTACCTGCTGCAACTGACACCCAGCTCAACCAAATAAATACTAAAAAAAAAACAGGTGACATCTAAACTGAGACATGAACAATGAATAGGGATCCCCCAGGGAGAGAGAGAATGGAGAGAGGTGCTCCAAGCAGGGAGAACACCTGTGCAAAGGCCCTGAGGTAGGTAGCCTGGCCCTTCCTTTCCTTAACTATAGCCTGGCAACATTCTGTATCTAAGTCTCAGGGTTCACACTCTACCCTAATGACAGAAATACACAGTCATAACTTTTATTTTCCAACACAGAAACATTCCAAATTACCCAAATTTTTTTCCCAACATACAAGGTCCACCACCTCCTCAGCTCTCCCTGCTGACCACCTTTCCATTTCTGCAGTGGCTTCTTGGGAGCAGGAGCTTCTCATTCCTGAACAGCTCACACAGACCTACAGTTCAGGAAACACCCTAGCTCCTCACTGTCTAATGGTCACCCCAGCTGCCCGTCCATGTCTCCAGAGCAGGCCTGGGCAGGGAAGGGGGAGGGCATGTTTCCTAATCCAAAGAAAAGAGCGAATCCGATCTGTTCTGGACAGCGTAGGCCAGGAAGGAAGTAGGAAGTCATCGCAAGTGCAGGAAGTCCTCGCTCATCCCTAGATGAGACCAGAGCACAGCCCCGCAACCGGCACTCCGTTCCGCGAAGGGAAAGATGGTCTGGGGGCAGGGAGCAGCGGTGAGAACAAGGCTCTTGGCCCTGCACATGCTGTGCACTGGAAACACACAAACACTTCTAACTTAAAAGCACTTGGAAGCTCCATCCTCACCCCCAGTCCCCACCAAAAACAGACTTTGGGAAGAAAATGAATCAAGTTTTACAAGCTTCCCTCTTTACCCAGAGCTACAAATCTATCAGTGGGGAAGCTTTTAAAATAAACTCTCTCCCAGCACTGTCACTTCCTTTCTTCTATTTGCTACAATCCACTCCCCCATACACACACACACACACACACACACACACACACACACACACACACACACACACACACCTCTTTAACCTTGGCTGTGGATCCTGAGTCTGAAAGAGAAATTCCAAATTCAGAACACACACCAATCCACCACTTGTAAATGCTTCCTGCTTTTTATTCTGTTCCTCTCATTTACTCACGCGTCTAAACATACCCAGCACAGCTCCCTAAGAAGGAATACCTTCCCAAGAACCCTGGCTACCTTTCAGTCTCTCATTCAGGCATTCCAGAAATACCTCCCGGGCATCTTCTAGGGCACTCTGCACCACTGCCACAAAACAGTACTGCAGGTTGAGTGCAATCTCCATTTTACAGATGAGGACACTGAGGCTCAGAAATAAAGCAACTGGCACAGGTCACACTGTGGTAAAGGCCCAGGTAGGGATTTGAACTCAGGTGGCTTCACCCAGTTCTCTGTACCCTGGTTCCCAGCATCCCTGCCATATATCCATCAGACACAAAAAGCAAAATTGCTTCCTTTAAAAACAAAGAGAAAAAATGACTCATTCTAGATCACTAGCAGCTCTAATACTAAATCTTGAAAACTGGTGCTTGAAAAAGGCCATTTTAACTGGTGCTTCCAAAAAGGATCATGGAAAACCCAGCCAGCAGAAAGTCGAGCCTGTGCTTCAACACCGATGACACCATTCATGTGGCTCCTGGACGCACAGGGTCTAGGGCGTTGGGAGGTTTCCCCAGGACAGGGAGGTTGCCCGAAGGGCTGCAAGGAGCTGGCAGCCCAGCAGCCGAGGTTAACCTCTTGCTGCCCCCAGAACTTAGGGAAGGAGAAGCGAGGGCTGGGTGGCCTTCCTGCAGTGATCCCTAGACCTCCTCTGAGACTTGAGGTTCTCCAATTTACATGACCCACAGCCCTAGCACCTTACAGAGCAGACCATGTTGTGAACTCCCAGGAGCTGGGGGGTAGCGGGGGAGAAGGGAGGGCCCCTCTGCAGATGAAGGGATCCAGGCTATACATTGGGGTCTGTGGCTAGAAGCAGCTCAGACCTCACTCCCAGTTCCGAGGCTGCTTACAACCCATATTCCAGCCTCACAGAGGAGGCAACAACACAGCATCCCCCAGAAGAACAAAACAGAAGAAGGGCTCGCTCCATTTTACAACTGGCCTACCCAATTCGTCCTCAACTCTCTGGCTGGCTTTCTGTACCCTGAAATCCATAAACAGGCCCTACTTTCTGATTCCATCTTCCTCCCCGGCAAGAAGCCCCTCTCCTCTCTGGCCTCTGTCTGTCCCCAACCACTACCTAACAGAATTCCCTTCCTGCCTGTCTGCTGGCAACCCTCCTCCCCCACCAGCCCCCAGCCCATTCCCGCCTGGACCCGCCACACCTGGGCCCCTCCTGCCCCAGCTCTCAACTTGCCTCAGTTCTAAAGGAGAGCAGTAAGAACTTTCATTCCTCCTGTCCCTCCCACTGGGTTGCTCAGCATATCAGAAAATACTTTATAAAAAGTCTGATGATGTTATTCACAGGTGCTGGTGGTGTCTCTGCGGTCCCACTGTGCTTCATACACACAGTAGTGTCCTCACTGGATTCTGTCTCCTATTGCCTCTCGCCTCCAGGACGCCGGTCAGAAAACCCCCTTTAGGTGAGAGACTGGGAGAGACACTAAAAAGAACTCTAACTCAATGACTGAACTGCTTGAATGTGAAATCCAACTTCTCATTCAAAGCAAGAGCAAAGCTGCCAAACGCCGGGCCATCCTTCCTTCAAGAAAGGAAGGATTTCCAACTCACCCTTTCAACCAAATCCAATGTGCCCTCTTAACTAAAATCCCTCTACTCTACAGAAGGGCCTTCTCGGATTATTTTCCTTCAAAAAAACATAATTTACACATCGAGTGTCTTTACTTTCCAAACCATTCAAAATTAGGAAAAGGGGGGAGAAACACGTCTGTTTCTCTTTGAAACTGTCAAAATTAGCATTCAGTAATTAAAAATCACACCCTTTCTCTTAATAACCTAACCAGCATGATACAATCAGGTTGTGCCAACTCTTTAATCCAATTGACTAATTACAGATTTTAATTTAGTCAGTTACTGAACAACTGTTGACAATTTGTTTTCATTAGGGACAGAACAGAATAAATATTTAGGCTTCTAGTCACAGAGACTCCTGCGATCAGCTCTCCACCGTGACCCCAACTTCGGAGTGAGCTCTGGCTCCAACGGCACCCTGAAACTCAGGTAAGCGCGTGGCTGGGAAGCCACTTCTCAGCTCCACCCTGCGCCCGCACAAATCCTCCCCCGAGTCGCCCCTCTTAAGGCAAAATCCTGAAGTGCGAGCAGCGGCTTCAATCCCCAAAGTACAGGCAATTCCCAGATTCACACACGTCACTCAAGAAGGGGCAAACACTTAAACGCTGTGAAGAAAAATAAATTCAACGCTACATGTCACTGGCTTTTAAGCAACAAAATAAGTTAACAGTCAAAATAGGTTTATCTGCATTCATCTCACTGGGAAGCAAACTGTCACTAACATCTTTTTTTTTTTTTTTAAGACACATGTTTACGGGTTTCTACAGAAATGATTCAATTCTTTCTAAGAACATTTTTTTTCCCCAAGGTTCCTCATCTCTCAAAGTCATCCTAAAGTTTATTAAAATAACGGTGTGGCTCAAAGACTAGGAATGGGGCCCTGGGTTCAAATTGTGCTCCGTTATTTAATGACTTCATAACCAAGGCTAATGACTTCATCTTGGAGCCTCAAGTTTACTCATCAAAGGAGTGGGATAAAAACAGCCCCTGCCTTGTAGAGTTACAGGACTAGACGGCATGCCCATGCACGGCGCCTAGCCCAGGGTAAGTGTGCAATAAAGGCTGGTCACTGCTACATCAGAAATCGCTTCTGTATCCCTCCCTGTCCCCATGCTACAAATGGGGAAACTGAGGCCCAGAAAGAAGACAATGGCCACTCAAAGGTTACAGCTAATAAGTGGGGGAGCTTGGTTGAGAAGAACGATTTCTGGACTCACAGTCCAGTCATCCATCTCCTCCACTGGCTGCCAGCTCAGAACAGCAGGGAACATGGTACTTGAGTGTAGGGGTGGGGGCTCTGGAGCATCCTCCAGAGGTGGGAGCTCTCCACCCAGGAGCTTACACCTGTGGTGTCCATTTTCCAACCCACATGTTCCCTCACAGGGAAGCCCTGCCTGAACTTTGGTAGATGACCTAAGAGCAAACTCTGACCTCTGACCCTCCTGACTCTCAGGGGAGAACGTGAGGGCCTTTCTTCCACCAGAGCCCAACTCTGGCCATTCTAGAACACAGCTAGAAGGAGCCACCTACACTGCTAGGTAGGTGGGGGAAGCACAGACGTTAAGTCAGAGGTTCCCAGCCTGAGGACTCCAGCCAGGTCTCTCAAAAACTTCACGGACTCTGGAGTCGGGCTGATATTTTTTTTTAATTCAACACCAAAATCGGGTCTACCTCAGCTGAAATAAATCCCAAATTCCCAATTTTTTCTGAGCTGATGAAATGCTCTAATCAGCAACTATATAGCTCTTGTTTTTCCTATGTCTTCAGTAAAATTAATGGTCACGATGTATATAATCTATTTGTAAATGAAATATTTTCAAGCATGGAGTCCACACAGGGTGGTAGGGGATTAATAAAAGGGAGGCTTAAAAGTGAAGAGATGGGGAAACTCTTCCTTAAGGTATATGATGAGCCTGAAGCAAAATATCTCCTTCCTGGGTGAGGTCACTGAAAACCAGCCCAGCCCCTCTGCCTCTGGGAAGCACAGCGCTGATAAGGAACCACACGACCCACAGACAGGGCTTCGGGTCATCTGCCCCCTTGGGACCGCTCCCACCTAGTCCTGCCACCTAGACCCACCAGGGCTGGGCAGTGGGTCACCAACTACTTAAGCAGCAAAGATGCCAAATCTGGTATTAACTCTTAGGGAAACAGCATGGTAGAGCAGTACAGAGCACTTTAGTTTAAGTACACCTTCAACATTCCTGAATCCCTCTATTGCCTCAATTCCCTCTTCTACAAAATAGGACAAAAAAACAGAACTTAGGGACTTCCCTGGCGGTCCAGGGGTTAGGACTCCGTGCTTCCACTGCAGGGGACACAGGTTCGATCCCTGGTCGCGGAACTAAAATCCCTCATGCCACGCAACACGGCCAAAAACAATAATAATAATAATTAAAAGGAAAAAAACCCAAAAAACAGAACTTGATCCACGGGGCTGCTTTGAGGACAACATGAGATAAAACCCAAAGCACTTAGAAAGGTGCCTGACATACAGTTAGCACTCAATTATTGTTTGTTGTTATCAGTTCTTCCTTCATGAAATGGGAGGAATGTCCTGTCCCCTACCCAGCCTGAATAGGGTGAGAATAAGAACACTTTAAAAAAAAATAAAAACTTGGCACATAGTAAGTGCTCAATAAACACCAGTTTCCTTCACTAGAGAGTCATCATTATTAAACCACGACGCTGTAGTTTAGTAACTCATCCCTCACCAGGAAACCACCACCCCGACTCCCAGCGGCTCACTCCCCCGGAAGATTTTTGCTCAAATCGGGTGAGGCCACAGGCAAACACGGTGATCTGTACCTGCTCTCTTCCATTCCAGTTCCCTTTGACAAAGATGCTGCTAGCAAAGTAATGCTGAAGAAAGTATGTGGCGACAGCCCACTAGATTTAAGTTCATTTTCCGTAGCTTGGGGTCAGAATCGACTGAAGCACTCCAGTGATCAGGTTTTCTGCGAAGCCCTGTGCTGCGCGTTAGCCCGCTGACGGAAAGTCAGTGTGGTATTTAAAGTGGCAGCCATCACGACTAACTCAAATTGTATTGGCTTCCCCGATGCTGAAATGCTCTGCTGAAACCATCAATTGGCCAATTCGGAGATAACACGGTGGCTGAAATTCCCTGTCATGCTGTAAAATCCCCTTTTGAAGTGGCTCCGCAGCCCGGAGACCTGCAGGGAAACCTGCGCCCAGAGCTGTGGCCAGAACCGCTCGTGTAACACCAGTGGGCACTGCCAAGAGGAAGGGCCTCCAGAGAGAGGATAACATTTTCTCCTGGAAGCCTTCTAAAAGACAGCAGAACAGAGCGGCTGCGTGCACACGCCCGGCACCAGGCCTGCCCACTGGGCCGTCTGCCCCCTCAGCACTGGCCGCATGGCCAAAGCCATGGGAAGCCCACGACATCTCCCAAAAAAAGCTGCAAACTCCTACCGAATGGCACAGAGGCAGACCCAGGTGCCAACCTCCCAGGTGCAGGTTTTCTAAAGTCAGTGGCTGCCACAGGGATCAGGGGCCCATCCAGTCACAGATTTGCTACCACTCTACCCCAAGCTTCAGTTTCCCCCTCTGTAAATTGAGAGGCTCTTTCTTGATATACGTTCTATGATTTGACGATTTGTTCACATTTGAAATAGACCACAGTTTACAAACCATTCTTATATGCTCTCACCTGGCTTCAAAGAAAATCTTGAGAGGCAAAAAAAAAAAACAAAACCAAGCCTTGTTTCACATCATTTGTTATCACAGATAAACCAAGCCTCAGAGAGGCCAAATGACTTACCCAAGGCCACCTGGAAGAATCAGAACCTGAACCCCGGTTATCCAAGTCCAAATCCTCTGTGCTGTCCGCGACACTGCCTTAGTCCCATCACCAACCAGCACAGGGCCATGCATGCAGCAGGCTCACAGGAATAACTGCCCACCAGCAGACTGCTATCCTGGGCCAGTGTGCAAAGCCACACTCTGTCCATCCCAAGAACTCGCAAAGCTGCAGCCAGCATCCCGGGCAGTGGGGAGGGCTGCCACCCTAGAGCCTGTTCTCTCAAACAGCCTTTTGTGACTGGGAGAGAAGGATCAGAGGAAAGCCTCAGACGGGGGCCCCAGGGAGCAGCTGTGCTTCTTAAGGTCAGAGGACTATAAAACAGAAGTGAAATGTCAGGCGCTTCACCCAAACACACAAAGAGCGAGGGACACAAAGCCTGCCTCGGAGCTGTGCAAACAGCTGTCACCAGGAGGGGACAGGGAATTTTGAAAGCTGGGCCAACCTGGGTCAGACAGGATGCCCTGAGACCTGTTCTCAAGATTCCTGCCGCGACCAGAGTCTGAGCCCTGCAGATGTTCAGACAACCACCACCACAAGGGGCTGGAGACCACCACCACTACCCACGCCCCCGCCTCCACCTCAACTGCAGACAGGCAGAGGGAGCTGCCACCCAGCAGAAACAACCGACGGACTTCAAGTGGGAGCCACTGCTTGTTCAGCACTCAGCAAGCATCTGCTGGGCACCTCTCACAGGCTCCATGAACTAAGAATATGGCAGCAAAAACGAAAGGCAAAGGTCCCCAGGAACCACCAGGCACCACCTGGAAGCAAGGCAGGGAATCAAGTCTCCCAAGAACCCTCAGAGGTGGGAATGACGCCCTCCTTATTACCCATCAGGAAACTGAGGTCAGCAATCGCTTGCCACTTGGCCAAAGTCACACAAGCCTATAAGACCCAAGATTCAACTTCAGCCTTTTCTGGGTAAGCAGCTTTCAAAGTTTAGACTGAGGGCTTCCCTGGTGGCGCAGTGGTTGGGAGTCCGCCTGTCGATGCAGGGGGCGCGGGTTCGTGCCCCGGTCCGGGAGGATCCCACATGTGGCGGAGCGGCTAGGCCCGGGAGCTGTGGCCGCTGAACCTCCACGTCCGAAGCCTGTGCTCCGCAACGAGAGAGACCACAACAGTGAGAGGCCCGCGTACCACCAAAAAAAAAAAAAAAGTTTAGACTGAGACCCGCAACAAGGCAAATTTTACATTGAAAACCCAGGGCACGTGTTTATTTATAGGCACCCATAAATTGCTGAAAACAGAAGTTTCCCGAAACAATGCTTATGTTTACTCTTTGCGATACAGAGTTTCTTTTTTTGATTTGATTTTTTTGGTTGCGCTGCTCTGCTCGGCATGCAGGATCTTAATTCTCTGACCAGGGATCGAACCCGTGCCCCCTGCAGTGGAAGTGTGGAGTCTTAACCGCTGGACCGCCAGGGAAGCCCCAGAGTTTCTTTTTTTTTGTAATTGCCAGTTCGTGACCCACTAAGTTGATCTCACAAAGCACTAACGGGTCATGACTCACAGTTACCATTCACCACTTGTCCATCTCCATTAAAATGCATATTTAACATACTTGATCCCTGGGCAGGGATCAAACCCTTCTCACTTCTCAAGGCCCAGAGCCTAGCTCACCACCCTCAGGATTTACTCAAAACTCTGCAACAGGCCCCAGGAGCAGGGGCAGCAGAAAGGGGGTGGAGATAAGAGCTCCTGCCCTCAGGAGCTTTCGGTCTAGAAGAGGGAGAGGAAGAGATACAACCTTGACCCCCATCACTCTACTTCCAGGCAGCAAATAGCAAATGAATAAAAGTCACAGAGCTCCCGGGGGGGAGACAGAAGAAAAGGCGGGTGTTCCCCTAGGGGTGGTCCTGGCAGGCCTGGTAGAGGCAGCCACATTCCAGGTTGGCATGTGCTCTACAGCAGGGCTGGAGCAAAAAACCCATCTTAAGTACCAAGGAGAAACACCAGGGACGGGTCAGAGGGGCCTGGGGAAGTTCCAGATTCCCAGAGCAAGGGAAACGGCTACAAGAGTAGGGAACGGACACTGACTGAACACCACAGGCCAGCGCTGGCCAGGAGCGTCCACGCGTCGGCACTTCATCCTCACGAGCAGCGGGGCTGGTTTAGAGGCTGCATGTATGAACCCCACCCCCAGTCACTCGCGGTTGCTTGAAGAAGGTGGATTCAAACCCAGGGGTCCAGAGTGCTAATCAACCAACAGGTGGGTCACGTATCCCAGGAGCACACCTCTCACACCAGCATCATTCTGCTGCTGCCCCCCCTTTCGGCCATCAGAAAGCCAGGACTCATACCAGGCCTGAAATGAGATAATAAGAATGAGAGCACAGGGGGTTCCCTGGTGGTCTACTGGCTAGGATTCGGTGCTCTCACTGCCATGACCCAGGTTCAATCCCTTGTCAGGGAACCGAGATCCTGCAAGCCGCGTGGCATCGCCAAAAAAAAAAAAAAAAAGCACACGTTTACGGCACTTACGCTGTACCAGACACAATATGTATTGTGTGTGTGTGCGCGTGTGTGTGCGTGTTTAATGTGTGTGTGTGCGTACATAAACTCATTTAATCCTTGTAACAACCTCATGAGGCAGGTATACTTTATTAACCCCATTTTCCACCTGAGGAAACTGAAGCACAGAGAGGTTAATTAAGGTCCCCAAGTTCACACAGCTTGTAAGTGCAGCAAGATGGCATAGGGCAAAGGAAAGAGTTATGGAATCTGATACGGTTTATAGGTTTGAGTCCTACTGATGACTTCAGGTGGGGCATCTTTCCCCTCTGGGCCTCAGGGTACCTCCTTGTAAGACGTGACCTCCCATTCTACCACCTGCAACCCTGCTACCTACACATACTACATTAAATACCCTTCCCGGCCACCACACGGGAATGGGGCTGTTTACCTACTCCCATGACCAGTCGTGATGTTCTGCATCCTGGGCTCTCCAAAGAGAAGGTTTTTTAAGCACACAAGCGCATCCTGGGCAGCATCTGTCTCCTCCACTGGACATGGAGCAGAGCGGGCACTCGGTAATTGGACTGAATCAACACCTCAAAACTTGGCAGTGTCTTCTGCTCCTGGTCTGGGGGCCAGCTGACCAAGGCCTCGGGCACCCAGAACCAGCTTCCCGTGGACCTGCAATGGCTGACACATCCCTTCCTCACCTTCTCCTTAAGGGTCCTTTTAGGGACTCCTCACTCAATTCAAAGGTGAAGTGAGGCCCGAGGCCGGCCAGGGCAACGTATGTACCAAAGAGGACAAAGAGGGCTTCCCTGGTGGCACAGTGATTGAGAGTCCACCTGCCGAAGCAAGGGACACGGGTTCGTTCCCTGGTCCGGGAGGATCCCACATGCCGCGGAGCAACTTAGCCCGTGAGCCATGGCCGCTGAGCCTGCGCGTCCGAAGCCTGTGCTCCGTAACGGGAGAAGCCACAACAGTGAGAAGCCCGCGTACCACAAAAAAAAAAAAAAGAGGACAAAGACAAGACCCCAACTGCGGGGCTTTCGAGGCTGGTCATCCCTGCAAATATTGACACAGCACTGTCCCGCACAGGTAACCTTCCCTGGACAGTTTTCCACGCCTTTCTCACTGTTACCCCCACAGTGGGCTGAGCAAGTATGACCCTTGTGCCAAACTTACAGTCAAGAGAACAGACCTTGAAAAGTGGCGGCCCCCCGCAGCTGACAAGGGGTGTGAAGCCGAAATCTGCATCTAGGTTTCTGCACGTGCCAAGCTGCATGCTCTTCCCATTCAGCAACGCGGCAGCCACACACGGGAGTGGGACAGGACCACTCTGTCCGACACAGATAAGGGGCACAGACGTCTCAGGGGAGCATTTATCAGTGCCAGCCTATGCCAGGACCGCCTGCTCTGGCCCTGGCAGGGGTCTGGGGGGTGGGGAGACAAGACACTGGTATTTGGGGGAGGACTCAATGACACATCGGAGGAGCCCAGGCACCGGAGGGCATCATTGGGAAATTAATGTATCCAGTTCCCTAGGGTCAACTTGCTCTTCCAGAAAAACATGCTGTTATCTCCATCATATTAAAAGGTTCTGGGGGAAACTTTGGGGATATAAAAAGAAAGAATGGCTTCCCTGGTGGCACAGTGGTTGAGAGTCCGCCTGCCGATGCAGGGGACACGGGTTCGTGCCCCAGTCCGGGAGGATCCCACATGCCGCGGAGCGGCTGGGCCCATGAGCCATGGCCGCTGAGCCTACGCGTCCGGAGCCTGTGCTCCACAACGGGAGAGGCCACGACAGTGAGAGGCCCGTGTACCGCAAAAAAAAAAAAAAAAAAAATGAAAGGAAACAAACTCACCAAGCACTGGCCACAGAGAGACAACCATTTTACATATATAATCCTACTTAACCCTCACAACAAACCCATAAAGGATTCACCATTTCCCCATTTTACAGATGGCGAAACCAAGGCTCCGAAAGTCCACCCTGCCAGGAAATGACAGAGCAGGAATTGGAACTCAGGTGTGCATCCCAGCCACCAGTCAGAACCCAAACCCTTCAAAATCCAGAGGATTCAGGGTCCAAGGGGGAGAAAAAAGCATAACATGAGAGAGAAACATTCCTAAAACTCATCTTGCCCAGTCTACAAAAAACCCCATTACCCTGGCGAATCAAAAACAAACAATCATTATTGTCTATTTGCTGTAAGCTCCCAGCAACATGTATTAAAGAAGTTTATGTGAATCGTCTAATGCACTTGTGCCGTGGTCAGAATTATTACCAAGCTAAAAAAGATTAATTTTTCTAAATACTCTAAACCCCAGACACTATTATAAAGGCTACAGCTAGTGTAACATTTCTGTTATCTTGGCTGACAGGCCCTCAAGCACACACACCTCCCCTCCACCGCTCCCTCTTAAGCTCACACACACACACTCACCCACAGAGGCGGGAAGGTCAAGAGAAGGGGCGAGGAGGCTCTGGCCCGAGGTCCCCACTACAGAAGCAGCTTGCCTTGGAAAATCGAGCTGGGTGTCTCCCGGCTCCCTCAGAGCGGTGAATGGCACACAGCTAACTCTTGGTCCAAGTCTGCAAAGGCTTAGCTAACAAAGATGGCATTATGCACAGACTGGAGCGCACGGCTGGTCTTGGAGTTCAAATGAAGTGACCACTGCCAAAAACTTTGTTTGGGTCCCCCCTGCTCCCCCCGCCCCACCTCCCGCCTTGAAATAAAGGGCAAGGATTTGCAATTTGGGGTCTTGCAGCCACTTGAAACCCATTAAGATGGCCACACTGCCCGGGTTCTGGCAAAAAGCAATTCCAGTTACTCATTTAGTGTTTAATTAGCTACCGATAGAGGAGGCTGGCAGCCTCGGGGGTTAAGAGGAGCTGCAGCAAACAGGGTGGGAGCCCGAAGAAAGGCCACGACACACAGTCTGAGCTCCAATGGGGGGCTGGGGGGAAACAACCGTGTGTATGTTTTGTTTTTATAATCCGCCACACAAGGGTGCCAAGGGTCAGAGCCAAAGGCAACGCCGTGAACTTGCCAGGACCTCTGGGCAGATAGCTAGAGCGGCTTATCGCGGGGGAGAGCACACCCCCAGCTCCTCAGAGCCCAGCTGCAGCCTTCTCCGGCTCCTGCCCACGCTGCCACCCTCTCACACCCCTGCCCCCAAAGGGTTCTGGCAGGCGGGGACGCTCCCCGCCTGGCAGGAACCTTAGCTCGGCACATCCAAGGAGAGTCCTCTCAAATATCACTTTGCTATTTCAAACCCACCAAGGACGCTGGACCCCTGCCACAGAGCCACAAATACCTCAGCTCCCGTCCACGCCCAGGACTCTGGGGCGCTTTCCGACTTTAACCAACCCGCCTGAAGACACAGGCTCACAGCTGGGAGTGGAGGGGGGTCAGCTGAGTCCTGCTGGGGGAGCACAGGGGTAAGAGAGCCAGCCCCACTGAGGCTGACCTGAAAGGGACCGCAGGTCTTCAGAGCAGGGAAACTGAGGCCCACGACTCGCCAAGGTCAGGGACTCCACATCCACTTGGCACCCCACATTCTTCACTGGGGATCACAGAGGGGACAGCAGCCATGAACCTCCTGAAATCATGTACAAAGTCTCCCCAGTGGGGATACATGCGTTTTCTGGAAGGTAAGGCCATAGCTTTATATCACATTTTCCCTGCCAAAAGAGCCATCGCACCATAACAAACTCCCTTCTCAGAGGCCAGGTCCCACCTCTGCCAATGACTCTGCAATTCACCTCTCAGGGGCTTCAGTTTAATTCTCTGCTAAATTTATTTCTTCAGTGACTATACATGGGCACACTTTGGGTCAAATGATAATATCTTCCCTCTGTTTTGCAGGAATTCTGTATCAAATGAAGGTTGTCAAAAGCTCAGAGGTGGAATTTGGAAGAGTGGGGTCTAGTCCCAGCTCTGCCACCTCCTGGCTACATGCCCTCAGACAAGCCATCTAAACTCTAGGCCTCAGTTTCTTCATCTGTAAAATGGGAGTGAGATTAAATAATAAAACCTGACCAACAGACAGCTGTGAAGCCAAACCACAACCATGTACTGAAAAAGCGTTTTGAAAAGTACAGCAATGTGAGGGTCACTGCTCTCCAGCACCTTCAACTCAGAGGCACTGAGCTAGTAGGAGGGACTGTCCACTCCACAAAAGGCCAGGACCAGACAGACATCGGCATCTAAGAGAGCCCAAGGGGACCCAAGGGCTTTACCAGAGAACCTCTGCCCTGGTCGGAGGGGAACAGCAAGGAAACCACAGGCAGGGTCCCTGCGAGCCTCTTCCCATGGCCTCTGGGCAACAGCAAGGAAACCACAGGCAGGGTCCCTGCGAGCTCCTCCCATGGCCTCTGGGCTCTTCTGACTTCAGGTAAACCAATTTCTCAGAAAAGTACATTCTGGGTACCAAACCCTGCATCGCTCTTCATTACGTGTGGTCAACATCAGGGTGCTCCGGCTTACACACAATGAGCCAAGCAAACTGAAGTTTCCAGGTGTGTGGAGGAAAATAGACTGTGACTCAAATAAAAACTCACCAATTCAGAGAAAATTTAAACCCCCTCTCCCACCGCTGAGTCACCTGGTTCATTCCCGGCCCTGTAGCCTGGCTTGAACTGACCCACCACCAGGAAGGAGAGACCACTGGCCAGGGACACAAATTCATTTCTCTAGGAGAGCTGAGACCAGGATCTTCCCGAATGAGGACCTTCCCAGCCCCACAGGAGTCCCTCCTCACCCATGCCCCACACACACTCACTACTCACTACCCACTGAGGCCCTGGCGGGTATATCTGAGCTGCACAGACAAACCATGAGAATCTTTGAATCTCCTTGATTGAAAACAGGCCAGTTACCGCATGCTCTTATTTACACTCCACTTTATCTTCTAAAAAGGATTTAAGGTAACTAGTCAACCCACATTAAAATCACCTGGCTCAAGATGACCCAGCAAAAACGAGTCACTAAAAGAACATCTTCCAATATTCTACTGGCTATCCAAATTACCAAAATGCCCAAAAATGAGTATTTTTTCTTGCCCATAGTTCCGTAATACCTTCATTCATTTAGCATGCGTACCTACTATGTGCAAGGTATTGTGGGAGCTACAGAAATGAATAGCTCTTAGATGAATGGTCTCTGGCATGGAAAAAATGAATAAGCTGTGGTTAGAAAGACAAACCTGACTGAGAAGTTAGCAGGAATAGGTGCAAACGGGTGACATTTGCCACGGACCTGTGCGGCCAAGTCTCGGCAGTGTTAGGAACACAGATTCTGGAGTCAGTTATGACCTGAGTTTGGATCCTAATTCTTACAACTATGATAACCTCTCTGTGTCTCAGTTTCTTCATCTGCAAAATGGAGTTAGCAACATGTCTTCTCTCCCAGGGCCACTGGCAGCTTGAAATGAGAGCCTGAACCTAGAGTGCCCAGCACATGGAAAGCCACCAACAAAGGTTTGTACAGGTGGTTTGTATAGCCACTGAGATGAAGGAGTGATCAGAGTGTACAGCAAACTATCACCAAAGTCCTCCACAAAGAAGCTGAAAAGTGGACAGGATGTGACGGATAAGAGAGGCATTCACCCCAGACAAAAGGAAGGGAATCCAAAGAGGCTTCAGCAATAACTCTAGCAAGAAAGATGAGGGTGAACAAGATAGTAGCCATGAGAATGGAGAGAACACACGAAAATTTGAGGAGGACAAAGAGAAAAAGAGGGTTCCTTTTCTTCATTTTCTTAAATATTTTTTCATTTTCCCATTGCTTCTCCTTTACCCCTGCAACTCAATACCCACCCCCCCTTAACTCCTTCACAATAGAGACGTTCCCTACCCATCCCCATTCATCACTCCATCCCTCCTTTCACATGACCTGACTCTCAGGCCACAGGACACCAAGTGGATCCCAATCCAGGAGAAAGGGTTTTGATCCCAAGATCTGTGAATCCTAGGCCTCAGGCACTGTGATTTCAGCTCTTGGTAGCTTCTTCTAAATGTCTACATCAACCTCAGCAATCTCTACACAATTCTGCTGCCCTTCCTCAGCAAATTACTGAAAGAAAACCCATGTAAACTTTCACTACCACCGTACTGTTCCAAGATGGCAGACCAAACCACAAATTGCCAAAGAGAGTCTCACATTATGTACTAGAGAGCCAAACTTAGTTAAAAATTATTAACTTCTCCGAAAGATAGCACAGACATCCTATATCAAGAGAGTAACTGGAAATAGGTACGTCCCCCGCCCCACTCTAAAATGAAACCATTTCGCATAGCTGTCAGATACAGGCCACACAGGAATTGGCCATCCACAGGTTAAAACACACACACAGACACACACACGATTTTTTACTAGGTAGAAAAGTCAAATTCCCCAACTATTTTTATATGGCTAACGTAACTCTTAGCCTCTACCCCAGGAAACCCTGTGATCATCACCACCGATTTTCCCAGAAGAACCACATCACAAGTGAACCAGCCCTCTCACCTTGTACTACTAAAAGTTCACCAGGCTATAAGTACCATTCAGCAGCTTCTCTTTTTCAACCCTGGAGAGGGCACAAGAACTGGTCAATTTCCTCAGCATTCCACTCCAAGGGTATTAACCTTACAGTCATAGCAAAATTTCATCGCACTGAATGTTCTCAAAACCAGGGAGCCCCCAGGGGAGTCTCTTAAGTCCTCATATTACAAGGAGAAATTTTCACCAGAAAGATACTTGTGGCATGGGATCTGACCACTTGTGAAACTCAACCAAATAGGTTCTGGTCTCCCAGGCCAGTTTCAAACTGCATGCAGGGGATGCAGATGGCCCGGCCAAGTGGGTGGGCTCTGATGACATTCAAAAAACCAACTTCCATGCCCTAGAGCTTTGGGACCATTTCTTCCCACCTCATGCAGAAGTGCAAAATCCAATAAATGACCTCTTAAGTGCACATGTATGTGCACACATACAGGCACACACACACACTTAACCTTCTACAAGACCAACAGGAAGCAAAGGAGGCTGGGAAGATCTTCGGACACTTCCCCTTCCATCCCCCCGCAGAAGATCCTAACCTGTTTCATCTGATCATAAGTCCGACTCCACCCCAACTGTAGTCCAATTTTTTTTTTTTAAGGGGACCTTGGTGGGATATGGACATGTGACAGACACCTCTCTTACAATCTTAAGAAACTCATCCAAGGAGAATGAGTGATAGAGTAGAAAGCACTACAATGTGATGAAACTATCTTCACAAGAACATTTTCAACACAGGTTTATGGACCAGCCAAGGACCTCAAAGTACACATTGTCTTAATGGACAACACAAGCCCCCCCCCATAAACAGACACACGCACCTCCCTCCAAAAACATAATTTGGAAGATCCCTCCCTGGAAAGTAACCTAAGAATCTATTTCACCAAATTCTCACTCAAACACACCTTCTACTCCAAAACACAAGTTTCATATTTACTTTTCATTTTTCTTGGTTGTGGTCAACTTCTTCATAAACCAGCACCGAAGAGGCTCAGCCCCACCATCCTCCCAGGTGACTGCCCAATCAGAACATAAACCCCACATGGTTGAGCCCCGCATAACACCATTTAACTCTCCAGATAGGTATCTACACTCTTCTGCATGATTATAACATTATGAAATACCATTCACCAAGTCAGACCGCTGCCGGAGGAGAGTACGGGGCGAGGGCAGCAGGGAGGTGGGCAGGACAAAAAGAAAGGCAAGGAGAAAACAAAGACCACTGCCAGTTGGCTGTGTATTTGCTTTTGGTACTAAAGAAGTTCAAGTTATCCAACCCTGCAATTATCGCCAGGATTAAAAATTTGTTACTCACGTAATCATGAAAGGCTTTTGCTTCACTTGAATGTTCACAAGTGTCTCGCCTTTCAGGAGCTGCACAGTAAAGGTCCCAAAATACGCTGCAAGTTGAAAAATAAAATAAGATCAGGTTACTAATTATTACTTGTGTGCCCAACAGCAAGTGTACAATGCACGGTGCTAACAGCACCACGTCTCCCCAAGGCTCAATCCCACCTTCCCAGCCTTCACTGGGCATACTCAGCCTAACAACAAAATGGACCCAACCTCTTCTGACAGCCTGTCATTTGTAGTAAGAGTAATAGCTCTCATCCACCAGACACCTACTATGTGCTGGATGCCTCACGCCCATGACACTGCTTGTAACTACCACAGCACTGTAAGGTAGGTGATTTTATCCCCACGTTATACATGGGGCAACTGAAGCTCCAGCAGGTTAGGGTAACCCACCCACTGATGCCCACATGGGAGACAGGAATCTGGATGAGAAGCCATGCCTGTCTCTTCGGTGCTCCGGTAACCACCCCCCACCTCCACCCAAAATGGCTGCACTTCATAAAAAGGTTAAATTGTCAAAGTCAGGACTATGACTCATATGCACAGCAAACTGGGTGACTCTGGCAATAAAGGGAATCTACAGGTTCTTCATCCCAGAGCCCACATCCCCATCTCCTGCCAGCCCACCCGACTCTCAACCAGGCCCTCCCCCAAGGTGTTCTCATACAGAAACCATTCCCCCCCTGCCCACCAAAAAACATATATCAATTAACCAAAGGTTATGTTATGGATAACCAAGTATCTCGTTCTTTCACGTTGAAAAGAGAGCCCTCCTCAGACAACCACCTGTCCAGCAAAAGGAGGGGGGCGGATTTCCCTGCCTAACCCCCCTCCATGATTCTTGTATGGTCACCCCAACACTTTGCATTATGTGAAAACAGACATACAAATCCTCTGTCAACCAGTAAAACCCTATACAAACACAGGGTAGCTACTGCTACCAAAAAGGGGCCTTAAAAACCCTCTCCAGGTCAGGAGCCCAAGGCCCAGGGATAGGAACCCGCTTGAAGGGTAAAACGTGCACCAGAGCGGAAGTCTGACTACCAGACCAGTGCTCCTGTCACCATCAGAAACAGCCAGCCCTGCCAGTCACCTGACAAGCACCTCACTCCAGGTGCGTGAAGAACGCAGCCTGGCCCTCTTCAGATCAGCTCCACCACTTCCTGCCACCCCAAAAGCCACGGTCGGTGTCAAATCACAGAGCCACCACTGCCTGCGCCCAGCACGACGCACTCTTAGTTCCCGGAGCTGAGATAAGGCTGGAGAAGTTGCGGGGGATTAAGAATAGAACAGGATAATCGGGGACTTCTGCTGACTGCAGAGGGAGGCTCGAGAACATTTCTTTCTGTGCTCTGAGGCTGCACACATCCGACTAACTTCCTCCACACACTGAAGATTTCTAACACTACAAACTCTCCAGTCCCTTCTGAGTAACTTTTACTCAAAAGTCTAAATTTCTGCAAAATCCACGGTGGACAGACCCGCCAGCTCCAGCCCCACACTCCTCTCCAAAAGCCACCCCAGAAAACCTACCACCCACTCCTACAGACAGAATCCTTACACCACACCGAATGCCTCCAACTCCGCAGTTCCGAGGTTGGCAAAAGCAATTAAAACCTCATTTTCTCTGTGCAAGTTAGAACAGACACTTCATCCCCATGCATTTCAAAGGCACTTGAAATAGTTACCCCAGTGAGCTGGCGGTCAGGTAAACGCGCTAAGATCCCAAGACAGGGCACTCCGTTTTCCTGAACTTCACCAAAATATCAAAAGCCACTCCGCTCTCTTTTCCTTTTGAAAAGAATGTCAAAGACTCCACCAATCGGTCCCACAAAACACCCAAGACTTACACTCACAGCAACTCCTTCCCGTTGACCCTAAGCCTCCCTCCTGCGGGCTGCAAACCGGGAGCACACCGGCGGTGGTCCCACCCGAACAGGGCCCAGGGGCCTGGGAGAGGGTCACAGACAAGAGAGAGCCCCCATCTACCAACTACAGGCCCTCTGCCAGATTCTCAGTAAAACGAAACTTGGTGGTTTTAGGGATACTTAGAGCAGTGGGGGGAGGGGGGAGGTCCAGTAGGTCTGAATCAGTATCTTTAAAGGAAGTGGCAGTCCCTTCTTGCTCTTTCTCAGGGTGCCTGGAAAAGGTCCCCATGGATTTCTCTCTCAAGGTTTTGAGCTCACAGAAGAAAAAGGAAGGGGTAGGCCAGTTGTAAAACAGACCTGGTGCCCCTCCACCCACCCCACCCCCACTCCCTCTAATTAAAGCAACGTGCAGAATTGACAAAAACCCATGCAGGTTTTTTTTTCAAGCCCATGCCCAGCGCCTCAGAGTGAGATGTAAAAGTACAGTTTCCATGCAAACATCAGGCACGATTAGTAGGGTTCTCAACAGTGGGCAAAGAGGAGGCAAAAACTTAGGCACCAACCTCGTCTGCCCTTCTCCTCATTTGCCAGTCCTGAGGGCCCCACGGCACCCTGCTCTATGCAACGCTGGGGACTAAGGCATGGAGGGACCCGCTCAGATCTCCCATCTTTGTTCACTTGAAGCCGGGGGCTCAGAACAAAACAAACACACACACACAAAACTATCACACAAACTTACCACCACCACGAGTGCAAAAACCCAGGCGGTTCTCCCAACGTGATGTTTTTTTCCCATCGAATCTAGAAAGGAGAGAGCAGAGACAGCTTAGAGGAGCAGAGAGAAGGGGTGGGCTAGGGGCTTCCCAGAGCCAAAAGGCTGTGAAGACCAACTAACAATAAATGCCAAAAGGTGATAAAAATTCAAAATGGTGGCCACAGTGGCTGCTCCAGAAAACAAAGGCTTTAAGAAGAGTGAGGAGGAGGGGTGTCAAGAAACTGGATGATGGGGGGAGTTCCACTCACCTCCGACAAGAAGGTCTGTGCAGATTTCTGTGCTCCTACGTGCAGTAAATATTCGTAGACGTATAAAGCTAACCTGGAAAGTGGGTAGCAGGCACAGAGAGAGAGAGAGAGAGAGAAAGCGTCAGACCACACCGGGCGCTCGCTCCTGGACCTTGCCAGTTGGCCTCCAAGCCTGTCCTCCAACCCTGTCCGTGCTGTGCCATTGTGGCCCCAACCAGAGGTGAGCAGCTAGCTCGGTCCTGCCTGGGGCCACGGGTACGAGCAGTTAGGGGGTGGGTATGAGGAAACGCGTTTACTTCAAGCCGCGAGGGCTGGAGAGCAGCCCCCGAACTTGAACTTCCAAGTAGCGTCGGGACCAAACCCACCTAGGTCTCTCAAACTCGCAAGCAACCCAATCCCCCGAGCCTCGCTCCTTTTCCCGATCCACTCCTTGCCACCGACCCACCCTCTCCCCACGTTTGAGAGTCCGGGGAGACTCAGTCCTGGACTCTGGAGTGCTCCGCGAGCTCTGGAGAGGGCAGTAAAGCGCCGCCCTCACCACCTCCCCCCAAAACAACTGTCCCCCAAGCCTAGGGCCAAGCCGGCGCCGCCGTCCCTGCCCAGCTCGGCGCCCCGGAGGGCGCGGGGCCGGCGGCGAGGCCAAGGGCAGGGAAGGGAGAGCGCTCTCGGCCGAACAAAGCCCCCGGCACGCACTCCTCACGCCGCGGGCGGACAAAAGGAGCCTTCGGGGCTGCAGAAGCCACGCGCCCCCTGCCCGCGCCCGGTGGGCAAAGTGCCGTCAGCGCGGCGAGCGCCCCGGCTGGAGCGAGCGCCCAGGCTCGCTCGCGGGACCTCGTCCATCCCTCACCGCGGGCCCCCGCGCCCGGCACGCCCCAAGGCCACCAAGTGCCCCCTCCCCCGGCGGCGCCCCCAGACCCCAACCTCCGCCGGCTCCCAACAATGGGCTCTCCCACGCCGCCCGCCGCGGCCTCGGGAAGGGGCCAAGCAGGCGGCGCCGGGGCCCGGGGCTCAGCAGCCCCCGCCCGCCCACCTGCCTCCCACCACCCGCCCGCAGCCCGGCAGCGGCGCGGCCGCCACTTGGAAAATAGGGCTTACTTTTCCCGAGCCTGCCCGTCCGAGGGCACCGCCGAGCCTTTGCCTTTGGCAAACATGGTTTGCAGAGAAGAGGGCGCCGAGCCTCGCCGCCGCCGCCGCTACCGCTCCGGCTGCTCCCGAGCTGCCCCCTCGCTCCCGGCCCCCTCCCCGGCGTTCGCTCGCTCACTCGCTCGCGCTCTCCTCGCCGCGCTCCCCTCCCTCCCCCCCAGGCGCTGGCTCCGCGCTCTTTCCAGCTGTCAAAGCGTCAGCCCCGGCCGCGGCCCCATCGCCCTGGAACTCCTCCCGCGCCGGCTCGGCCTGGGGTGCCGGTGCCGCCGCCGCCGCCGCTCTCCCGCCGGCCCGGCTGCCCACTGGCTCGCTCGCGCGCCCGCCCGGCTCCGCCTGCGCCTCCCTCAGCGCCTCCGGCACCGCCGCCGCCGCTGCCGCTGGTCTACTTGGAGCTCAACCGAACGTGGCTACCCGGGCGAGGGAGCAAGGCGGGCGTCAACGTCCCGTGATTGATATGCGCCTTGGCCAATAGGCGCGCGGGGGAGGGGCCGGGGCGGCCCGGGAGGGACGCCCTGTCAGCGCCCGACCGCGGCAGTCCCCGCTGCGGCCGCCACCGAGGAGCCGCTATTCCTGCTCCTGCGGGCCAACGGGGTGGGGGGGGCCGGGGGCGCGAGCCTCCGTTTTCTCTAGATGTGGGGAGGGGACACGAATCGGGACAGGGAAGATCTAGTCCCCCGGCCCCCGCGAGAAGAGGGTCCGACGGGCGCTCTCCGCGGCTTGGACCGCTGGGGAGTGGGGGGGTGGCGCTGCGGCGTAGTCTGAGGGGAGGGGGCGCGGACCCCCGAGCGGAGCACCGTCGGCTCCCCCCGCCACGTCCCTTTCCCTTATCTGCCCCTCACCTCCCCCAGCCTCAGCCCTGCGCCGGCCCAGCCCTTATCTCCCCCTCCCCCTCGCCTGCCCTCCCCTTGGGCTCCGACCTCGGCCCCCTCCCCAGACTCCCACCCGTCCACCCCTTGGCCGCCCCGCCCCCGGTCCTCCCTCTCGCCCAGTCTGGCTTCGGAGCGCCGGGCCCGGGGCTCCACGCTGAGAACTGGGCGGCTCGATCCGGCGCCGAGCCGCGAGGCTGCGCCTTTACTAGATCATTAAAATACTTTGGAAAACCCCAAAGTGGAGTCGCGCGAAAATGGCCCTTGGACTGCTTTGGGGAGCCTGGGGGAAGGGACTGAGGACTTTGGCTAAGAGAACGGAGAGTGATTGCTCCCAAATTTCCAAGGTCTGCCCGCCCTAGCAAGTTAGCCCCTCGGCTTCTCCACGAGAGATGGTGCCATTCCGGGGTAGGGGGGCGTCACCTGGGCGCCCCGCTACGCGGAATGCGCGCCACAGAAATCTGCGAACTTCAAATAAACGGAGCTAAATTGGGGAGCGGGGGACGAGAGTCAGGCGTGGGGGGAGGGGAAGCTTCCATTGTCAGTGACCCAGGTGTACAATGGGAAATTGAGGGGGGGGCTGGCAGAGTGACCCAGCTATTTGCTGCTGACTCCTTTCTGCCCACGGCGAGAACCCGAGGACACACTGAGTGTACCTCATTAGAGACTCTTTAAGACGAGAAACCAACCAAACGGGAAGACTCCCCCATTTTCAGACTGTTTTTAGAGCGCGGTTCTCTTTAAATGTGATAAAACACTGTCGGCACTGTCTCTTTAAAAGAGTCAAGCAGAAAAAGCTGTGTAAGCGCTGATTGGCTGCCTGTTTGGATACATCTTTAGGGGAGCCTTGAAACTGTTAGCCTAGGTTGATTTTTTTTTTTTTTTTAACAGCGCTGTTCCAATAAACAAGTAACGCCCCTCCCCCTAACATGCCTCGCACCAAACAATTAAAGGATAGGTCAGTGTCCTGGGGAAACACGTTTCAAGTAGGAAAACTCAGAACTAGATTCAACAAAATCAAGTATAATTCACTACCATTAAAGTTTGCTTATTTTGATTTGTCGAAGAGAGAAAAAGGGGCTTTAAAAAGAAATGCCCCGCAGCAAACGGATCTGCATTGGTTCAGGAAGGAGACTCTGGGTGCATTTTTGGAATAATGTTCTGCTCAGTGTAGCAGCCTCCCTAAATTAGAATATAGCCAGGCCCTACCACCGCTTCTGGACGCGCTGTGTTCTCTGTTGGGACCTAGCGCTGGAAGGGGAAGGGGGCAGAAAAAGGAAAACTGAACCCTAGTCTCTGGTTGTCTGTGCTAGCTCCCAGTTTAAAGGTTGTTTTGTGAATGAGAGAAGCATGGAGGTTGGGAGGGAGTTGAAATACAACGATAGGGGAGAGAAGGAAATAATTACAGTTATTTTTTTCCCCCAGGCGTTTTAATTTAATAGGGCTAACTTAAGGTACCTTAGAGCCCACACTAATTAAATTGGCCTGCTCATACCCTTCCCCTGGACTTCTATTTTTGATGGGCTAGGAATGGCCAGGAATGGCTTGTCAACAGCCTGACTCACAAGAAGCCTGACTCATCTTGGGTCTGCAAGGCCCACAAATTATGAGTGTCATGAGTGTGGGTTAGGTCCCAGCTCAAGGAAAACACTGCCCTTCTCTGGCCCTACTGCATCACAGCTCTACCAAGTTGGCCATGCTGTGTCAGAGTTAGGGCTGCAACACAGGTATATCTGTTTGTGCGTCATTTTCCTCATCTGTCAAATGGGAAGGGGGATCTTTAATATCTCTTGAGAGTCTGATGTTCTATGATGCTAAGATTTCCTTTCTATAGTTTTCTTTCCCCACACCCCACCCTGAAAACAGGACAAGCACCTCCTTTCCAAGCAGGTGTGGCATGCATTTGGGGAACCTGTGCCAGGCTCTCTGTCCTTGTGGTCTTCCCTTTGCTGGGGCTTGACCCAGAATGTTGGTAGGTTCATGGTGGACCTAAAAGAGATAGTGGGAGGGCCCAGGCAGAGCGAGAAGGGAGGGTGCCATAACCTCCCAGCCTGCTGGACAGAGGGGAGCTGATGGGTTCCCAGGAAGTAGGACCACTGAGCAGCCCCAGCTAGGTGTGCAGTTGCTAGCACAGTGATCCAAAATGCGGTCAGATCAGAAGCAAGCACCCTACCCCAGCAGGGCACTTTCTCTGGAGAAGCCAAGGGACTAACATGATAGGCGGGCAAACCTGGGAAATTTGGGCGCAATCACTCTCTCTTCACTTACCCCAAGTCCCCCACCCATTCCCCCAGGCTATCTTTCCCCACTGGATCCCCCAATCCCCACCTTCCCCACCCCACCCCCACATCTTCTGGCCCGGAGTGCCTCCCACCCCAGCCCCCTTCTTTGCTCATTCTTTAAGGCTTGCATCCCCTCCAATGCCTCCTCCATAAAATCCTCCCGGCTTTTCACTCCTGGAGTAAAACCCATCCCTCTAACCCTCTGCTTGGTCTCATTTTGCTTGAACCTCCAGAATAGCTCTCCATTCATTCTGCCCATTGTTGTGGCCATTTGTTTACTGTCTGTCTCCCCAGCCAGAGGTGGTTGGGGGGCTGGGAGGGCAGGAACTAACTCTGAGTCATCTGTGTGTCTCCAGCACCCAGCACAGGTTCAGTACCTGTGTGCAGTTAGCACTCCATGTACGCACCAGAGGCTACGGGGAACAAGAAAGGAAAAAGTGAGCTCATCCCCAAAGTAGCTCTGGGACAGGTAAGGAAATAGGAAATGCACACCAACAACAATAAGATTAGATAAGGCCACACCCCCAGCTCAGCCCCACAGCCTAAACTATAGCAGCTTGCAACTACTGTACTTTCAGTTCCCAGAATACACCAAGCTATTTTACACATCCACCCTATACTCATTCTTTCTTCCTCTCCCTCTCTCTCTCTATTCCTCCCTCCCTCCCTTCTTCCCTCTTTCCTTCCCTTCCTTTTTTTTCTTTTAGGACATGTTTATTGAGCATCTACTATGTACCAAGCACTGTTCTAGGCACTGGGTAATAATCTAGGCAGAAATCCTTACGCCATGTTGCTTACACTGGTGTGAAATCCTCTGCCCTAAAGGCTCTTCCTGTGACAGAGTTCTAATATTCTAAAATCCAGCCTGGGAAAGCCTTCCCAGGAAGCCATCTCTGGGCTCCTGGTCTGGGCTAGGAATCCCCTGGTGGCCCCTCTGCCTCTCCCTGACCATGACCTATTGCTGTTGGCCTCTGTGCATGGGTGTGGTCCTGTGTGCATTTCCCCCAAGGGAATGTGAGCACCTCTCCTCCGGGTCAGGGAATGATCATCATTCACCTGTGGACCTCCAGTGCACAGCAACAGTGGTGAAAGGAACAGAACAAGTGAGTACCTGAGTGACCAGAATGTGGAGGGACAGGCAGGTGGGGTGGAAGAGGGGAAGGAGAGGTGAATTACAAGTTTAGGCTAAGATGACCACTCCTTCACTCAGGTGCCAGAAACTGGGGGGCAGAAATCCTGGGCTCTGGGATCAGGTTGGTGGGGGCCAGGCCTCCAGAAGGTGGCACTTAAAGGAATGAGGCTTCAGGTCCATGGGCTCAACCCAGGAGGTTGTGCTTGCCAAGGATGCCAGAGGATCCCTTTTCCTCTCCCTGGTTTGCAGCTCTGTTTCTGTGTTCCCCACAGCTGCTGGGAGTCTGGGGGCTGCCCCACTGTCCTCCACACCACGCCCAGGGACGTTCGAATGGATGCTGAGCACGCAGCCCATCCCCTTCCTGCCCGCTGGGTCCTGGGATTTTGAGGAGGCACCTCGGGTCAATACCTTGGGTAACTCTGCCCAGGGAGGCTCAGGCCCAGGCTGGTCAGCCCCAGTTTCAGCAGAAGTTTCCTCAAGGGCATTGGGGGCTTCCATGGGAGGAGTGCAAAATCCAGGGCCTGGAGACTTGGCTTCAGCCTGGCTCAGGGCCTCGCTGCTGGACCTTGGGCAGATGATATTCTGTCTCTGAGTCTGTCTGTGAAATGAGGATGTTAAATAAGGGAACTGACGGGGAATCCTTTGCTGGGCTGTCCGTAAGTGTTGGCCGAGCCCACGGTTCTGACACCTCTGGACAATGGAGAGTCACTACTGTGAAGGTTGTGTGGAGGCTCTGAGGAGGTAGTAATTGGGGTAACATTTTGTAACTCGAAAAAGATGATTACTCCTGATGTTATAGCATAGCAGAGCCAGCAAACAGAGAGGTTCTCAGGAAGAAGGAAGAGGATTTAAGTTTAGAATCAAATGTGTTTTTACATCTTCTGATGATGCCTTCCGATGTCCTGAGCCACCTTGTAGCAAAATGGGTTTTAGGCAATTTCTTGGTTGGGTTTAGTTCTGTCTAGAAAGTACCTACTATGTGCTGAGCCCTGAGCCAGGGACACTGACTGGGAAGTACAAAAACATACAAAGCAAGTTCGTGCCAGGGATGGCTAGGGCGAGGACGCTGACGCTCTGCCCCTTCCCTGGTTCCTGCTACACCTCCCTCACCTCCTGTCCAGAGTGCCCCAGCCTGGAGTTCATTCTCATGAACTCAAGGAGAAGTCTCCATGGAGGGTCTAGGTCCAGGCAGCTGAAGAGTGTGGTAGGTAACGGTCATCAGGACAAGGGTCATTTTGTCACTGGGAAGGGACAGCCCTCGCCCGCGGTGATGGTGGTTAGTAAAATGAACAAAGATGAGTAGATGATAGCAGCGATTAACCAAAAGTGGATAGAAACTGGAGAAAGAGAACACGTCAAAAAATTGCTAGAGCTGAATTAATTGAATGTGGCTGGAAGGATCTGTAGAAGGCACACTGTAAAGAGGTAATGAAAGAAAAAGGACTAGAACACGTTACTGTTGATGACTTGGTGGCTGAAATCACACCAAAAGGCAGAGCCCTGGTACCTGACAGTGTAAAGAAGGAGCTCCTACAAAGAATAAGAACATCCCTTGCTCAGCATGCCAGCCTTTAAGATTGAATTAGAGGGCTTCCCTGGTGGCGCAGTGGTTGAGAATCTGCCTGCCAATGCAGGGGACACGGGTTCGAGCCCTGGTCTGGGAAGATCCCACATGATGCAGAACAACTAAGCCCGTGCGCCACAACTACTGAGCCTGAGCTCTAGAGCCCGCGAGCCACAACTACTGAGCCTGTGAGCCACACCTACTGAAGCCCGTGCGCCTAGAGCCCATGCTCCTCAATGAGAGAAGCCACCGCAATGAGAAGCCCACGCACCGCAACGAAAAGTAGCCCCTGCTCTCTGCAACTAGAGAAAGTCCACGCGCAGCAGCGAAGACCCAACGCAGCCAAAAATAAATTAATTAATTAAAAAAAAAGATTGAATGAGATTGTGTTGTTTTGTGGTTTTATTTCTGAAAGTAAAACTCTGTCCAGTCCCGTGACAGGGTTCCTCTCTGCCTCCTCCACCCTGCCTTGGACCAGCATGTCTCTGTTTTCACTCACCTGCCATACCTTTGCCCCTGCTATTCCCTTTTCCTGGGACACTTTGCCCCAGATCAAGGCTTCCCTCATTCCTTTACTGCCTCTAGGTCCTTGATCAAACATCACTGGAACCCTCCCTAAAGCACCTCTGTGGAATGGCTCCTGTCCCCACTCCTTATCCTGTTCTATTTTTCTCCATAGCAACCATTACCACCTGACATATGTTTGTTTATTTTTTTCTTACTATTTCCCTCATTAGAATTTAAGCACTGTGCATGGGAGTTTTGTTTTTGTTTTGCATGCATGGGAGTTTTATCCCCACTTTTAGAACAGGTTCTCAATAAAAATGTCTTAAATGTTGAATAAAATAATTCACTTGGGCTTCCCTGGTGGCGCAGTGGCTAAGAATCTGCCTGCAGTGACATGGGTTCAATCCCTAGTCGGGGAAGATCCCACCCGCTACGGAGCAGCAAAGCCCGCACGCCACAACTACTGAGCCCACGCACCACGGCTACTGAAGCCTGCGCACCTAGAGCCCGTGCTCGGCAACAAGAAGCCACTGCAATGAGAAGCCTGCGCACCGCAACGAAGAGTAGTCCCCGCTCCCCATAGAGAAAGACTGCGAGCAGCAGAGCAGCAGTGAAGACACAGCGCAGGCAAAAAAAAAAAAAAAATGGTGGGAGGCATTTAAACTAGCCCAGTGTGTGTATGTGTGTGGGAGGGATGAAGTGGGAGGTGGTCAGAGAAAGCTGGAGGGGGCCAAGTTTGAGTGGGAGTTAGGCAGTGGGAGGCAGGTGGAGGATGTGTTTCAGACAGAAGGGACGACATTCATTAATTCATTCAGCTGACGCTGGACCATTCAGGGCCTTGGGTGTCATGCTAAGAAGTTTGGTCTTTGTCCTGCCGGCAGGGGCTTTAACCAGGGGGTGACCTATTTCTGCTTCAGAAAGAGCCCTCAGGGGGCCATTGTGGAAGAGCCAAGCGCGGAATGCAGTGAGGGACCCAGCGGCAGCTTCAGTGAGGGGTGCTAGGCCAGCGAGGTGGAGAGAAGCTGATGGATGGGAATCTCCTGGGCTCGGTAGCTGACAGGATGTGAGGGAGCCGAAAATGACTCCTATGCTTCTGGCGTGGGTGACGGGGCGTCCAGTCAGGGAGTCCAGGTGGGGGAGCAGGTCTGTGGGTGGGGGAGTATGAAGAGCGCAGTCTGGGATGTGATGAGTTTGAAAAGCCCATTGGATGTCCAGATGGAGACATCCAGGAGACAGGTAGGTAATGAGCCTGGAGTCCCGGAGAGCAGCCTGCCCCGGAGATGTAGTTGGGAGAGTCATCAACATCTGGAATTTAGATTCAGGCCTGGAAGGGTAGCTAAGGTGATCTGGGCATAACCTGTCCGGAAGAAGACTGGCGTGGTGCAAACAGTGCGGACCTCGGAGCATCCGCAGTCCCGATGCTCCTGAAACCCGCTCCTACCACAGTTTCAGGAATGCAGCTCTCTCCTGATTTCCTTCCTTCCCCTCTGACTGTTGCTCCTGTTATCCTCTGAAGGATTCTTTTTTCTCCAGCCTCCTCTCAAAATTTTATTAGTCAGCCTATTGCTAATCCAATGTTACATAACAAAGAGCCCCCTTATCTCAATGGCTTATAATAAAAGCCGTTTATTTCTCACGCACAGGTCCGCAGTCAACTGGACGGCTCTGCTTCAGGGTGCAGTTCGAACCTGCTCCGTGGGTCTCCCCTGCCCGGACCCAGGCTGAGGGGCAGAGGCTGCCTGGCATGATTTTTTTAGAGTGGGTGAAAAGAGCACCAGGAGCCAAGCCGACCCGTGCAAGCATCGCATCTCCTCCCAAGTCACATGGCCAACCCCAGCCTCCGTAGGGAAGGGAAGAGTGTGCCTCCCACAGAAAGGGGGTGGATGTTTGCGAAACAGAAACACAGTCTACCGCAAATGAGCATCTCTCAGTCTCTGTCCTTGACCTCTTTCTCGCTGGGCAAGTTCAGCCATGCACATGGCATGGACAACACCTAACCTCTGTGACGATGACTCTTGCATCTGGCCCAGAGCTTTTTCTCAGCACCATGTCTGTGTAGTTACAAGGCATTCCCACCTGGATGTTCCTCAGGTGCCTCAAGGTCCAAGTATCCAGAGCCGCACTCCTTCTTTCTCCCTATCTGGTTCCTGTTCAGCGCCTATTTCTGTACACCACACCAGCACCTGGGCCAGAACCCTGAGTGGATCTCTGCTCCTTGTCTTCCTCACCCCCAGCCAATACCAGGGTTGGTCAGCTGTATCTAATAAGCACCCCACGTTCTGTCCACTCCCCCCAGCCCCTCCCTGCACTGTCATCACCGCAGTCGAGCCCCGGATTACAGCCCCCGTGGATCTCCCTGCCTTCAGATTCTCCCCCAACCACCCGCCCTCTCCTTGACAGCCAGAGGGATGCGTTTAAGGCACAGATGTGGCCATGGCACACTCCTGCTTAAAACTCCTCAGTGCTTAAAACTCTTCATCTCATGCAGGATGAAGCCCAAGGTCCTCAGTAAAAAGTTCAAGGTCCTAGGGCTTCCCTGGTGGCACAGTGGTTGAGAGTCCGCCTGCCGATGCAGGGGACATGGGTTCGTGCCCCGGTCCGGTGGGCCTGTGAGCCATGGCCACTCAGCCTGTGCGTCCGGAACCTGTGCTCCACAACGGGAGAGGCCACAACAGTGAGAGGCCCGCGTACCGCAAAAAAAAAAAAAACAGTTCAAGGTCCTTCACGATCTGGCTTCTGTCTCCTTCTGCAGCCCGTCGCTTACCAGTGTCCTGGGCACCAGGGGTAGACGTGATCCCCGGGACTTTGCAGTCTATGGGGGCAGCAGACAACTCCACTGGTACTTATGATACAACATGGCAAGTGTCACAACGGAGGATACAGGCATTTTACATATTACAGTGGTGCTCAGCTGGTCTGGGGGGTCAGGGATGGTGGCCTGGAGGAGGTGGCCTTCCTTGGACCCCAATGGGAGTGGACAAGCACTCTCAGGGAGAAGCTGGAGATGGAGCTCTGAGGAGCACCAGCAGGTCTGATGAAAGAGGAGCTGGTGAAGGAGGCTGAGGAGGCCTGTCCAGAGGGGCCAGTGGGGAAGAAGCCTGGGGAGGGGTGCCAGGGAAGACAGTGCTGCAGGGAGGATGTTGAATGCCTGACAGTGGTTGAGTAGCAGAGTGCATGAACATGGCTTTCAGACAGCGCTCTGCAGAGGGCATGGTGGGCTGGTGAGAGCAGCCTTAGGGGAGCGATGGGGGCAGAAGCCAGATCATGGCGATGGACATGTGGGAGCGGAGACAATCAGTGCAGACTACTCTTTCAAGAAGTTTGGTTGTGAGGGGTAAGAGACAGACGAGCACCTCTGGGTAAGGAGCTTTGCTGTATTTGGGTTGAAGACAGGAGAGACTAGACCTGTGTAAATGCTGACTGGAAGGATGGAGTAGAGTGGGAGAGGCCAGAGGTCCTGAGTGGAGGTCCAGGATGACGTTAGAGCAAAGTCCCTAAGAAGATGGTAAGGTAGCAGCAAACACAGATGGGAACCTCTCTGGGAATGAGATGAGGAGACTGGGCCTGGGCCCTCGAGGTACTTACCGTCTAGTGGAGGGGGCTTTGCAGAGGACCTAAGCTTGGAGCTGGGGCTTTGAAGTTTGAGTAGGAGTTTGCTAGGCAGCCCAGCAGTGGTAAAGGGATCCCAGGCAAGGGAGCAGCATGATGCCGAGGACAGCTAACAGGTCAGAGTGCCACAGTTGGTTCGGGAGTTTGAGGGGGTGGCATGGTGCAAGGACGGGACACCCGGGAGCTTCAGCACCTTCTGCATTGACTTTGTGAGAGCCTGGGAACTCGGGGCCCAGTGTAGGCACCCGTGGACCCTGAAGGAGGCCAAGGACTGTGTCCTGTTCACCTCTGGGCTGCCCAGGACCTAGCTTACATGTGCGTTGAGTGAACAAAGGATCTGTGCTCAGACAGAATACGTCCAGCCTGAGGGTGAGTGTTGTGTAGACCACAGGCTTTCCTCATCTGAGTCATTCATGACTCTGGGCCGGGGCACCCAGTGAGCATTCAGTCAATGTCCCTGGGAGCCACCCCTCCCGTGGGGTCAGCCCCTGGGGCACTGAGGACTCCAGAGCCCACAGATGAAGGAGGGTGTGGTGGCTGCCCTCTTCCCCAGCTATCTGGGACACTCAGAGCAGAGCTCTCCAGCTCATTCTCCCATTCTGAGCTCCGTTTCCACGGAAACAGACATCAGCAACTGTCAAAGTCCCGGCTTTCAAACACGGGTCTCTTCCAAAACTTACTCTCACGTGATTCATAGACTCCACGGTGGTAGCAGCCCACCCTCCACCGCTCTGTGAGGAGGAGAGCCAGGCGTCACGGGCAGAGCCAGACTCAAAAACGGGGCCCTGGCTCCCAGGTCAGCACTCTGTCCTTTGTCTAGCGCTGGCCCCAACCCAGGAAGCCCAGCAGCCCTCCTGCCTCATTAGCCTGGGCCTCAGTTCACCCATCCATCCGTATAATGAGAAGATAGTACCTGAAGTCCACACGTGCTTGTTGGGCATCTCAGGGTCAGACTGGGATCCTGACCCTAGAGCAGCCCACAGTCTCCAAGGCTGATGTCACTGGAACCCGAGATCTGCTTCCTGCTCACTGAGGGCTGGGGACCTGCCCCCAAGCACACTGGGAGTGGGGAGGGGAGCACAGAGCAGCCTAGCACGAGAAAGGCTTCTCGGCACTGTCCACTGGGCTGTGCCCTCTCCACCCTTGGAATGCTGTCCGTCCACCCGCACTCCCAGCCTACACCTTCACGTCCCTCTGCTCTGTCTCTGTCTTGCGGTCCACTGCTCTCTCCATCTCTGCACTCCTATCCTCTGTGCCTCTTCTGTCTCTTGGTCTCTCCATACAGTTGCCTCTTGGTCTTTCTGTGGGCTTCTCTGAGTTTTTATCTGTCTCTCTGGGTTTCTCTATTTCTCCCACTAGAGAGACCCACGAGGACAGGGTTTTTTCTTTTGTCCATTGTTGCATCCACAATGCCTAAGGCAGCACCTGGCACGTAGTAGGTGCTCAGCAAACATTTGTCGAATGAATTATCTTTTTATATGTCTTTTTTTTTCTCTCTCTCTCCCTTGCTGCTTATCTTTTCCTCCTCTCTCTGTCCTCCCTTGGCCCAGCTACTGTTTTTGTGTTTCTTTTAACTTCTGCTTCTCTCTTTTTCTGTCTTTGTCTATCTCTTTTGCTCAGTCTCTCTCATTCTCTCTCTCCCTCTCTCCCTGTTCTGCCTCGCAGTTGCTGCCGGCCTCCCTCTCCCTCCCTCCCTCCCTCCCTCTCTCTCTCTCTCTCTCTCTCTCTCTCTCTCTCTCTCTCTCTCACACACACACACACACACACAACCATCTGTGGCATTCTTTCCTGTAAACGTTTCCTAGGTTGATGTGGGTTTAGGAAGTCTAACTTTAAGCTTTCAGCTTCAACCCTCAGATAGCTGCCTACACACATTCCCCCCACCCCCAATTACCATGATAAACAGGACCAGGCACTGGGGCAGCTGACAGCAAAACTGGGAGGTCAGCGATTTGTTTCTATTGCCCTCACCTGGCTCCTGAGTCCCTGTCTTCCTCTGCCCGGTGCCCCTCCTGACCAGTGAGACCCTCCCAGGGCCGAAAGACTGCGCCTCCCAGTAATCCGCTGTGGGGAAAGGTTGTGAGGCAACCACTCGCTGCTCTGTGGGACCCCAGTCACCACCAGCCTTCTTCAGAGGCCTGTCTAAAAGTTTCTTCTTGGGGGCCTGGGGGAAGACGACGGTTTTGCCCCAGGAAGAGGTGTTTTAGGCCCCTAGAAGCATGAGGGAACAGCGTGTGGTGGGTTCAGAGAAAGAGGCTGTATACCCCTAGGTAACCAGCCTTGTAGACAGCCCCTACTTGAGAGATAGTGGGATGTGATGCAGGAACACCCCGTGGAGTCCCACAATAGATCTGGTTCAACCTCAGCTCTACCCCTTCTTCTCTGTGTGGCTTTGGGCAAACTACTTGACCTCTCTGAGTCTCTGTTTCCTCATTTGGAGAATGGGGGTCAGGATACCATCCTTTTGGGGTGAGATTTAGAGTAAAGTATATCAAGCACTTCACATATATTACATGCTCAGTGAATACCATTTCCACTTCTCTCTTAGGACACAGGATATGCCAAAAAAAAAAAAAAGTGGAGTAAAGATATATGAAATATGTGCTATGCTGGGAGTAAAGGCCGGTCTTATGTGGTTAAGAGCTCCAACTTTGGGGTCAGAGAGGCCTAAGTGTGAGGCCTCGTTCTGCCCCTTACTGCTGTGTCATTGATCTGCTGTAAGCCTGGGGTTCCTCGTCTGTAAAATAGAGGTTGTCACACCAACTCTTTAGGTTTGTTGGAGGATTAAATGAGATAATAGCTCTAAGTGCTTGGCCAAGTACCTGGCCTGCTGCGTGATCAGGAACTATTAGATGATACTAGTTTTCCAAATGTTAGCTCATTGACTGTCACAGCTGTTCTAAAAGCGGGTGTTATTTCACCCATTTCCAGGGAAGGAAGCCAGGTTTGGAGAGAAGGAGTGATTTACCAGGTGACCCAGCGGGCAGGAGGCAGCGTGAGGACTGGAACCTGGGTATCCTGACTCCAGCCATTTTCTTGGCATCATCACCCAAAATTTAGAAGTTGAGCCCTAGCCCATAGGTCTTCCCTGAACAAGCCCAGGCACTCACTCTTGCTAGGCAACGATGTGATTGCAAGAGGAAGCAAGTTATAGGAGCAAAACCCCTGCTCTGGGAGGCTAAATACCCAGGCTCATCCAGGACACCCCAAGCTCTTGAACTTGACATAGAACCACAAAGACTGGGAGAGTGGTGGGGAGAGCCAGGAGCCAGGAGCAATGGAACATGTGAAGTCCTTTAGCAAAAGGGTGTCTTCTGATGTGAGTTCCAGGGAAGTGTTATTCATGAATGTGGTTCATCTTGTATAGTGACATGGAAACAAGAATAGTAGGTGTGGCACCCCACTGGCACTCCAAGGCCTCCTACAGAGGGAGGGAAGAGACGAGGCGTTTGCTTACAAGAATTATCCTGGGAGACAGTGAAAGGATGTCATGGCAGAAAACAAGGCCAGGCACACCTGGAGCCTACAGACTCCAGGACGGAGCCCCCCAAATGCCTTGGGGCTGGGTTCAAACCCAATGGATAGCCTGGATGGGAGGACCCAGCTCAGTCACAACATCTGGGCCACATACGCCCCATTCTATTCTCTACATAGGTCAATTCCGAGAGCAGCATGGGACTGCTAACTGAGCCATCTGCAGGTGAATGGAGGGTTCCTTCTGGAAAGAGAGTGGGAATAGAGATTACCAGCAGTGACTTTAGCTGATGAAAGTGCCTGATAACACTAATCCCCCCATTTAAAATTTTTTTTTTCAACTTGTCAGAGCTGTGAGTCACCCTCTAAGTGAAGGGATTCCCACGCCTAGGTGCTAGTTGGCTGGCAGATGCCAAAACAAAGACCCAGCAGCAAAGTGCTTGGCTAGATTTGAGCAAGGTGCTGGGGCGGTGTTGTAGGTGAGGCACTGTCACTTCTTGGGAAAGAACTGTCTTCAGAGCAGCAAGTTTCTCTACTAGGCATTTATTTATCCTCTGCCACTTTGCAAACATGATTCCAGTTCAAAAAGCTTGCAACGAAGGGATTGTGTTTGAGGTTAGTTAAAGAGAGAAAAGAAAGCAGGACTAGGGAAATAAAAAGAGAATAAAAATGAATGATACATCTACTGGAACTGAGTACCAAATAAAGCTATAAGCTCCTCATGGGCCAAGGCAAAAAGGGAAACATCACTTATGGAGCTCTTGACGCAGAGGGGATAGAAACTACATTTGTTGAGTACAATCTGGTATTTTTAACATATATAGTATTATTTCCTCACCAATACACTTGCCAATAAGCCATTGTTATTCCCATTTTCTGGGAAGGAGAATGAATCTCAGATGTTGCAGTGGATACTGTGATGGTGCTTCACTGAGATGTCCTCTCCAGGACCAATGCACTCATCCCTCAGCTTCCGGGAATTGGCTGCCAACAGCTCACAACAGCATTCCTCCCTGGGAACTGACTTTGGCCGCAGGGAACTACTTCACCCAAAGTGACACCCTCCCCCCTTCCCCTTCAAGTAGAACTTCTTAGTCCTGCTCTTAGGGTCTAGAGGTTCCCAAATGGGGTAACATTTCCATCGGGGACACAGGAAGTGTTACAATGAACTTCAAATATGGCTGCTGCCCGGTTATTTTGAACTCCTTGACCTAAAGCTCATCAGCAAGGAGAGGAATCCCCACCCTGGCAGAGGTGATTGACCCTGGTCATGAGGAGGAGGTACGGCTGAACAGTAGGAGCAGAGGAGAATCCGTGTCATGCTCAGGTGATCCACAGGGGCTTCCTGTGTGCTACATGCCTGGCTTTCATGGTACATGAACAAGACAGGCAGAGTGTGGTAAGGTGGGGTTCAGACCCTTTATGGTTGAGGGTCTGGGTCTCCACCAGGAAAGTTGCCTAGACCAGAAGAGATATGAGCAGGTGAGGAGACTCCAGATCAGGTGGTAGAACAGTGATTGCTAGTATCAGTTGTAGTCTTGAGATCAACTTCCACAGCTGGTGCTGTAGTTCACCCTACTAACCTTCTCTTTCAAGTTTCCCAGGAAACAAACCCAACTGGAATCTTGGAGAAGTGATTCCCAAATGGGTCAAACTTCACGGAAGCAAATGGATCAGGACAGTGCAAGGGGACACTCTGTAGTGGACACTCTGGTCCCCACCTAGATCTCTTCTTTAAGGCTGACCCACCCACCCTAAGCTGCTTGGAATATTGCTGCAGGGGTCCTCACCCAATGGTCTACCCCCTCCCAGGGGTGGCTAATGTGGAGCTGCCGTGCCCAGCTACCTCGCTTCAATTTGGGACACCTCTGAAGGGCCATCCCAGCTCCAGAGCTTTCTGTAGGATCAGCTGAGGCCTCCTTTACAGCCACATTGCAAGTCAGCTTATACCTGTGACCGATCCTGCCTTCCTACCTTCCTTACAGGCATATCTTCCAAGAGCACTTTCCAATAAACCTTGAGCTACAACACTCAAAGTCAGGGTCAGTCGGTTTGCAGAGAACCCAATCAAAAGCATGTTGGTGTAGTCGCTCAAGATATCAACCCAGATATACATATGCCCCCTGTGTCATAGACGCACTTTCTCAAAGGAAGCAAAAGTGTTCTTCCACTGAGTTGTAAAATTTTATTAAGTATTTAATAAAGAATCAAAAGTTTTAAAATGTGTATGCTCTTTAGAAGAGGAATTTCCAGTTTTCTGAGTACTATTGTTGTATGATCAACAACCTTAAACTTAGTGGTGTAAACAACAGCTGTTTTATCATATTCAGGGATTCTGTGGACCTTGGGCAGGGCACAGTAAGGATGGCCAACCTCCGTTCCATGGTGTCTGGGGACTCAATTAGCAAGACTCCAACAACTGGGGCTAGAATATTCCAGAGTCTTCTTCTCTCACACATCTGGTGCCTAGGCTAGGATGACGCAAAAGTTAGTTTTGGCTAGGATTGTTGTGGCCTCTCTGTGTGACTTGGACATTTCACCATACGTCACCTGGGTTTCAAACGGGAGAGACTTGAGGGGATGCTTTCCAAAATTCCGAGGCGGAAGCTGCATGAATCTTTATTTATTTGTTTATTTTTGGCTGCCTTGGGTCTTCGTTGTTGCACGCGGGCTTGCGTTGCACGCGGGCTTTCTCTAGTTGCGGTGAGCGGGGGCTTCTCTTCGTTGCGGTGCATGGGCTTCTCATTGCGGTGGCTTCTCTTGTTGCAGAGTACGGGCTCTAGGCACGTGGGCTCAGTAGTTGTGGCGCACGGGCTTAGCTGCTCTGCGGCATGTGAGATCTTCCCAGACCAGGGCTCTAACCCGTGTCCCCCGCATTGGACAGCGGATTCCTAACCACTGCGCCACCAGGGAAGCCCAGCTGCATGAATCTTTATGACCTGGCCTCAGAAGTCAAATAACATCACTTTTGCTGTATTCTAGTGGTTAAAGCTGCACAAGTTCTCCCAGATTTCAGGTGGGAGGACTTGATAGGAGGAGTAGCAAAGAATTTGCAACCATTTGCTTTTTTAGACTACACACCACTTGTGGGGATTTATCATAGGGAACTATGGGATTTATCTTAGTGGCTAAGATTTATGTGAAATGAAGTTTACCGCAACATTGTTTCTAATGCAGAAAAACTGGAAGCAATCTAAATGACCAAAGACTCACAGGGGTTGGTTAAATAATTTGTGGTACAGTGTGTCAATACTAGGAAATACTATGTAGCTATTTTAAAAGACAATATAATATGATGGAAAGATTTTTATAATGTATTGTTAAATGGAAAAATTTGGTTGTAGAGAGAATATATTGTAAAATACGTTTTCATTTAAAGAACAGAGTTTTGGGGAGTTCCCTGGCGGTCCAGTGGTTAGGACTCTGCCGTCACTGCCATGGGCCTGGGTTCAATCCCTGGTCGGGGAACTAAGATCCCGCAAGCCGGATGGTATGGCCAAAAAAGAATAGAGGTTTTTAAATTACAGAACTATTCAACAAATTAATTGAGGTTTTCCTATGCCAGCCCTGAGCTAGGCACTGGGGATACAGAGTAAATAAGAACGCGCTTCTTGCTGTGAAAGAGCTTACAGTCTGAGGGTGAGGATGGTAGCAGTGGTGGTGGTGATGGTGACAGACACATAAGAGGAAGAATGTTTCTATTTGGTGACTTTCCAGAGGAGATAACACTTGAGTTGAGTTTTGAAATAAATTGGCCAGACACATTAAGTGGGGAGGTGTTGTAGTCATGGAGGTTGACCCCCACCCTTGTCTCTTCCACCAATTATAACTTCATTTCTGTTGCTGGTGATTGGTTTAGAAATGGTGTTTCCAATCCTGAACAATGTGAGGTGAGGGGGAGTCTGCTAGGGGGCTCCTAAGAAGAGTTTCCAACTGCCTAATAAAGAGACACTCGGCATGGTCTCTTTCTTCCTGTCGATGTTGTCATGTCTAGGAGTGAAGTATGAATCTACTGCCATCTTCTTCCAACCTGGAGAGGATTCTATTTTAGAATGAATCTACTCCCAAGGGTGGCAGAGAAATGAGGCCAAAAGAGCTGACTCCTCCACATTTTTGAGCTGCTAATTGTATAGTGCCTAGGACCCATCTTGCCTCCATGGCAAGTGAGAGAGGCATTTCCTGATTGTTTAAGCCAGTTTGAGTCAAGGTGTTCTGTTACTCGCAGCTGAAAGAATCTTCACTATTGCAGAAGAGCATTCTAGGCACCAGGACTAGATGAGAGAGAATGGCTTGTAGTTCAGCGTGGCTGCAGGGGAAGCTGTATGGGAAGGAGGAACGGCAAGGGCTGACAACGGAGAGGCCAGTAGGGCCAGGTCATGACAAGATTGTGCCATGAGGTTTCCAAGACTTCATCCTGAGGGCAGTGGGGAGCTGGCCAAGAGTTTTTAGCAGTGAAGTGATGTGTTCAAATCTGTATCGTAGGAAAATCACTCTAATAGGTAAGAACAATTTGCAGGAGGGAGAGAGATAGAAAGAGAGAGAGAGAGAGAGAGAGAGAGAGAAAGAGAGTGTTAGGGTAGGGAGATCAGTTGGAAGACTTATGCAGGTGGGAAGAGATGATTGGGCAATGGCAGTGAGATAGTTGGAGAGCAGGAGAAAGTCAAGACACAGTAAGAAGGCAGAGTTGGGTACCAGGCTGGGTGATGAACTGGCTGTGGTGGACAAGAGAGGGGATGAGGCAAACCTCCCAGGGCTCAGGCTTGGGCATCTGGGAGGATGGTGATACCATGTACTGAGAAGGCAATGCCAGAAGAAGCTTTGTATGGGTGTTCCCAAGCTTTGTTAAGAGCTCGGTTTAGACATAGTATGTACATGGTGCCTCAAGATACTAGTAGTGTAGGCAAGCTTACTAAAAAGGTCATCTCTCACCTTTCTTCTTCTTTTTTTTTTTTTGCGGTACGTGAGCCTCTCACTGTTGTGGCCTCTCCCGTTGCGGAGCACAGGCTCCGGACGCGCAGGCTCAGCGGCCATGGCTCGCGGGCCCAGCCGCTCCGTGGCATGTGGGATCTTCCCGGACCGGGGCACGAACCCATGTCCCCTGCATCGGCAGGTGGACTCTCAACCACTGCGCCATCAGGGAAGCCCTCGCCTTTCTTCTGATAACCATCTTGATTGGCTTTGGGAAACTATCCCTCCACCACTGGATAGAGTCTTGGGGGGGCTGCCATCATTCTGACCAAAGGATGGACCATGATCTAAGCCTGGACAATTAAATGCTTTCTTTGGAATCTGAACCTTGACCTGTCTCAAGCAAAGTAATCAATCATCCATCCCCCAATATGAGGTTTTGTCATGGTCTGGGCTCCCCTGAGCTTAGGGCCTGAGCAGGGCTTTTGTGCAAGAAGTATATTTGGGAAGTGATTCCAAGGAGCGGGAGAGAGGAACTGGGGAGAGAAATCTGACCCAAAGGTTATCACGCTGGATGCTCCAGTCCACTGGAACCTTCTGAGGAGTGGAACGTGAGTCTCAGAACAGCCTGCAAGGGGGGTAAAGGGAGACACCCGTGTCCACTGACTCCTGACCCTACTGGGTAAAGATGTTCACCCCTGCATCCCTGGGTGGCCCCTGAGTGCATGCCCACCAGGTTCCCACAGGCACCACAAGTGGCAGCCTGAGAGAAGCTTGGGGCAGGAAGTGAGAGGCTTTGGCGCATCTCATTTTGAGATGAAGCACTGTCAGTGCAAATTGGGTCAAAACCCTTGCAGAGAAGACCACAGTGGCAATAGAAGGGAGCCTGAGAGGATGTGAGCCAGGCAGAGAGATGTCTGATACACACCTTGGAGGGCTGTCTGCTGCCTCCTGCTGCCGGGATCTCCAGAACTACACCCACGGTGTCCTCTCCAAGGCCTGATGGTCCACCTGCATGCCACATCATAGCCTACCAGTGGACTCCTTTCAGGCTCACGTTTGTCTATTTCTGTTGCTTAAGATTAAAAAAATGCTAATGGTTGCAACATGTGACATCACAGAGAGCAAACTCAAATTCTGTCACAGAGCAAATAACAAGACATTTTCCTGTGGTGTTTCTTGAAATGTTCCTTGGTAAAGTTGGAGGGCTGAGGCATGCCTTCTGAGGGTGCTCCCCCCCCCCACTGTCCTCCCTAAATCCAAGAGAGCACTTGGACTCCTAAAGGGAGGGGTTCACACACTCTTGCCCTTCTCAACCATACTCCTGTCTGAGAACAGCACAGACATACCTATGACTCATCAACAGCCCTGGCTGGGTGTGCTCCCAGGCTAAAAGAGGGTCCTTAGGGCTTCCCTGGTGGCGCAGTGGTTGAGAGTCCGCGTGCCAATGCAGGGGACACGGGTTCGTGCCCCGGTCCGGGAGGATCTCACATGCCGCAGAGCGGCTGGGCCTGTGAGCCATGGCCGCTGAGCCTGTGCTCCGCAACGGGAGAGGCCACAGCAGTGAGAGGCCCGCGTACTGCAAAAAAAAAAAAAAAAAAAAAAAAAAAGAGGGTCCTTAATGTACCACAAGTGAGAGAGGGCCTGCTTAGACCAAGGTGTCCGCCCTGGGTGGGGGGGCTTCATGAGTTTATGGGCACAGAATGGAATCACACTGTAATTAAAACATATGAATTTCTCTCTCTCTGTGTGTGTGTGTGTGTGTGTGTGTGTGTGCGTGTGTGTGTGTTTTGCATATACATTAGACCAGCTTTCTTCAGCAGAGATAGTACTGATGGTCACTGACCAGGTATCCCTTTTAGGGAACCATGACGAAAAGGCAGGGAGAGAACAGCCAGTAAAGACTTAAGAGTCTTGGAATAGAGACACTCCAAGTGGTGTGTTCATTTGTTCAGTCTATAAACATGAACTAAGCTTAGATATTAGGTACCCGTGTCTAATAAAGCTGACAGACACAAATATAAAGTTTAATAGGAAATTATAAGAGCTAAAATAAAGGGATGTGTAATGTATCACAAGAAAGTGAGTATTTTATTATGGGAAATCTGGAAAGACTGCCCAGAGAAGGAAGTGCTTGGGTGGGTCTTAAAGGATGAGGAGGAGTTTCCAGGCAGATGATGGGGGAACAGGGAACGGGAGACAAGCAGTCAGCATAGCAACATCACAGAGGTGTAAAGCAGCATGGCGCATAGGGGACACGGTGAAGAGTAATGGTGGCAGTTAGCTAGGAGGGTCGTACTTGATTGTACAGGAAAAAGGAAGCCGCTGAGGATTTAATTTGGGAAATAATATTCCCGTATGCATGTTTTACATACTTTAAATAAAACATATGTGTGATGTAAAACATAGTTCAAATAGTACAGAAAAAAAGTAAAAGCCCTCATTGTCCTTTCCTCCCACCTAAACCCCCTCAGGTAACCGTAACAGCTAATAGGTAGAAGTTTCTTCTGTATCCTGCCAAACATTTCTATATACCTCTATACCTCAAATTATGTATGTCTCCTTTCTATCTCTAACAAATGAATTCATGTTATATATCCTATTCTGTAGCTTGCTTTCTTCTCTTAGCAATATGTCCTAGACATCTTTCCATATTACATATAGGGACATCTCATTCTTTTTAACAGCTTCATAGTATTGCATAGCATAGGGGAACAAATTACCCTCCAAAATTACTATGCCCATTTATATAGTCGCTAAGTGTGTATGAACGTTCCAGTTAGCTTTCCTCCTTGTCAACATTCTAGCCATCTTTTTCATCTTGATGGATCTGATATCTCATTGGGATCTCATTGACTATCTTGACAATCTGGTATTTCATTGTTTTAATTTGCATTAATTAATTGAATTATAAGTAAGGGGCTCATTTGTTACTGTGTTTATTAACCATTTGTTTTCATTTTTATGCAAACAGCTTGTTCATATCCTTTATTTACTTTTATGTCTGTTAGTCATTAAATTATTAAAATTATTTATATTTTAATGAAATTAGACTTTTGTTTATAAATAAGTTATAATAGTGCATATATATTATATATATATATATAAAATGTATATTAATTGTCTTTTTTTTTTTTTTTTTTGCAGTATGCGGGTCTCTCACTGTTGTGGCCTCTCCCGTTACAGAGCACAGGCTCTGGACGCGCAGGCTCAGCGGCCATGGCTCACGGGCCCAGCCGCTCCACGGCGTGTGGGATCTTCCCAGACCGGGGCACGAACCCGCGTCCCGTGCATCGGCAGGCGAACTCTCAACCACTGCGCCACCAGGGAAGCCCTATTAATTGTCTTTTGACTTTGTTTACAGAGTTTTTGCCACATGGAAATTTTAATTTTTTTATGTTCTCAAATTTATTATTTTTTTTCTCTAACAGCTTCTAGGTTAGTGTCATGCCTGAAAGTCTTTGCCCTCCCTAGGTTATGAAATAATTCATCCATGTTTTCCTCTAGCACTTTTTCGATTTCATCATTTATGTTAAAATCTTTTAAAAAAATATTTATTTATTTGGTTGCACCAGGTCTTAGTTGCGGCAGGCGGGCTCCTTAGTTGCGGCTTGCAGCCTCCTTAGTTGCGGCTCCTAGGCTCCTTTGTTGCAGCTCGCCAGCTCCTTAGTTACAGCACATGGGCTCCTTAGTTGTGGCATGTGAACTCTTAGTTGCGGCATGCACGTGGGATCTAGTTCCCTGACCAGGGATCAAACCCAGGCCCCCTGCATTGGGAGCGTGGAGTCTTATCTACTGCACCACCAGGGAAGTCCCTATGTTAAAATCTTGATTCTATCTGGAATTTAATTTAGATATGGTTATTCCCGAGCGCACACTTTGCTAGCAACTTGCTCTCTTCATGGTCTTGTATATTCCCAACTACTTCTTCCATTTGTTTAATTATGTTTGGGTTTTCTTAACCAAGAGAGAGTCTTCTATTTCCAACCTAGAGGAGAGGCTTAGAGTGAGGACCTGTGACCAAACTGCAGGTGATAAAGACAAAAGTGATAGGAAATTCTGAAGTCTGCTGTCCTGTTGGTATCTGAGACCTTTCACATTCTACACAAGAAGGGTAAGTGCAAATGTGGACACTTGTTATGTCATGGAAATGGGGGGTGGGTGGGCAGGTGAGTAAAATAGTGACTTGTGCTAGTGAGGATGTGGTGGCCAGGACACGCTCAGGCTCACGGCTGCTGCTGGGACTGTCCCTGGGAACAGCCCTTCTGGAGAGCAGGGTGGCAGACAATTCCTGTTCCTTGACCCAGTAAATCTGCTTCTGGGGATTAACTTGAACAGATAACCAGAGAAACCAGCTTTCACATACTAGAGAGTTTATCACAACAAAATGAATAAGAAAGAAACATTGAAACAGTTGTAATAGCCAGAGGTTATGGTGAGATAAAAGTAATAATGCTTCAGCCATATCAGAGAATATTTTGCAGCCATTAACAATCATGTTTTAAAGAAATAGTCAATGTCATGGGGAACGTTTATAGTATAACTTTAAGTGAAAAACATAAAATCTAAACTACTTATATAATATGAGACAATTTTTTCCTCAAATTATGTGTGTGTGAGGTGTGTGTCTGTGTGTCATGTATCCACCAGTTAGTAGCTCTGAATAAGGGAGCAAGTCGCTTATCCTCTCTAAGGGTCAGTTTTATCCTCTGCAAAATGGGGCACTTGTGGTTCTTATCTCATGGGGTTGCTATAGGGATTAAATAAGACTGAATAACAACAAAACATGAAAATTAATTAAAGACCAAAAAGAAATATCTTAAAATGCCAACCATAGCAGGGTTACAGATGCTATGATTCTTTTCCTTTACAATATTTTGGTATTTTCAAATTTTCTAAAATGGCATAATATAACTTGGAAATAAGGAAATGTGTTTAGGTAAGTGAGTAAACTATTACTGTTGTTCTTTCAACAACAAGCTATATGGCTTGAATGTAAACAATTGAATTTTTTAAACAGAAAATACAGGGAATTCCCTGGCAGTTCAGTGGTTAGGACTCCATGCTTCCACTGCTGGGGTCCTGGGTTCGATCCCTGGTCAGGGAACTAAGATCCTGCAACCTGTGCAACATGGCCAAAAAACAAAAACAAAGATAAACAGAAAATACATTCTAATTGTCAAAAAATTAAAGGCATAAAACTGGACAGATATGAAGAAAGTAAATCTTCTGCCCAGTCCTGTCCCACAGGCACCCAGGGACTCTCTGTGGTGACCCCAGTATCACCAGTTTAATTGCTTTTTCCTAATGTGACTTTTGAGAAATAAAAAGATTCCCACACGTAGTGACTTAATCTGGATTTGACAGCAACCTAACTCGAAGTGGCTTAAGCAAAGCAGGGAATCTTTTGGCTCATGTAGCTGAAAAGCCCAGGGGTGGCTCTGGCAGTAGGCTTGGCTGGGTCCGGGCCCTCAAACACCACCATTAGCATGTGTTTCTAACTCTTGGCTTTGCTTCCTTTGGTGTCAGCTTCATTCTCAGACAGGCTCTCCCTAAAAAGCCTCCAGGATGGCCACTGATGGTTCCAGCTTGGTAAGTCCCACAACAAAGCAGCATTCCCTTCTGGTAGCTCTGCCAAGAATCCCAGATTTTCCTCTCATTGGTCTGTTGTGGATCAAGTGACCACCTCAGGCCCCCACCTCTGTGCTCAAAGGCCACAGATCAGCCAGGCAGCGTGAGGTCAGCCTTGTCAAAACCAAGAGGAAGGTGGAGCGAGTTCCTCCAAAAGGAAAAGCAGGCTTTGCCACCAAAGAAGGGGAGTGAAAGCTGAACGGGCAGAGTAAGCTAGGTGGCCCCCACCCTACCCTAGTGCTTCTAGAAGAATAGTCCATTTGCTAAGCAAGTTATCCTCTCCTTTTCAGAGATCCATGTAAAAAGGGAGGTTTCTGCATTCCTGCTAGTGGCTTCACATGTGCATGGTGTAACCACCCCTGGGATGCCTGGTTGTTGCTAAGTCTTCTGCCCAGCTACTCACATGGACTTTGCTTCACCCTGGGGAGTTAGTGTCTTAAGGTACTTTTTGTATTTCAGTGAATTCAATAAACATTTTAAAAAACACCAAAAGGGAGGTCTTCCCTGGTGGCACAGTGGTTAAGAATCAGCCTGCCAATGCAGGGGACATGGGTTCGATTCCTGGTCCGGGAAGATCCCACATGCCGCAGAGCAACTAAGCCCACGCACCACAACTACTGAGCCCACGCACCACAACTACTGAAGCCTGTGGGCCTAGAGCCCGTGCTCCGCAACAAGAGAAGCCACTGCAATGAGAAGCCTGCCTACTGCAATGAAGAGTAGCCCTCACTCAATGCAACTAGAGAAAGCCCACATGCAGCAATGAAGACCCAAGGCAGCCATAAATAAGTATATAAATAAATAAATCTATAAATGTATAAAAAAAAATTTAGCAAAGTTTCTAGATACAGGACAATATACAAAAATAATTATATTTTTCTACAGTAGCAACAAACAATTAGAAAATGAAATTTAAAAATATAATTTATAATAACATCAAAAAGCATCAAATACCTAAGAATAAATGCAATAAAATATGTGCAAAACCTTTACTCTGAAACTTTAAACCAGTGCTGCAGAAAGTAAAAGAAGACCTAAATAAATGGAGGGATAGGCCATGTTCATAGACTGGAAGACTTAGTACTTTTCTTCATTTATTGTGGTGATAGGACTACAGCAAGGGGACAGTGAATGTTTCATTCCTATTCCTATGAGGCATTCAAATAGGAATAATTCTCATATCAATGATAAGCAGCTTTATTGCTAAGAACTGCCATGGAACGTGCCAGGGGATCACCCCATTTCTAATGAGGTCCATATATGGAGATGCTCTCACTAACTCAGTGACAGTAGGGTATATAGTTTGAGTTCTATCTTTAGCTGTGGCATTGAATGGTTGAACTGTCCACCTGCTCTGTCTCCAACTCCATTCCTTACTTTGATGAACTGGTCAGATTGCAGAATTAAGAGTGAAGGCAATGGCAGAGATTAAAGTGAAAACCTCTGAGATGTAAAGTGACTTGGATTCTATCCATCCACTCATTCATTCATTCAATATAAGGTATTTAACCTTATATTAAACACTTACCATATACTATGCATTTTACTAAGTATTAGGATACAAAGATGACTTGGTAGCCCAAGAGATCACCTCTTGGGAATTCTGTGGTGGTCTAGTGGTTAGGACTCCATGCTCTCACTGCTGAAAGTCTGGGTTCAATCCCTGGTCAGGGAACTACAATCCCACAAGTCATGTTGCACAGCCGAAAAAAAAAAAAGGGATCACCTCTTAAGGAAGATACAGACATCTAGTCAGTTTACTACGCAGTCTACTAAGTTTATACACAATATCAGTATACCTAAATGTATAGGAAGTACAATGAAAGTTCAGAAGGAGCAGCATCTAAGTTGGCCCGAGGGTCAGATGGAGTTTAAAGGAATAGAGAATTGTCAGGTGAATGGCTGGGGATTTCAGTATTGTTAAGGTGCTGATTCTTCTCAAACCGATGTAATTCCAATAAAATGTAATGTAATTCCAATAAAAAATTTAACAGGTTTTTAAAATGTAACACTGATTCTAAAATTTATTTGAAAATGCAAAGAACCTAAACAGTGCAATTTTGGAGAAGAACAAAACTTGAGGACTTAGACTACCATACGTAAAAACTCATTATAAAACTTTAATAATTAACACAATATAGTATTGGCACAGAGTAGACAAGCAGACCAATGATACAGAACAGAGAACTCAGAAATAGGCTTATACATACATGAACACTTGATTTATGACAAAAGGGCCATGACAATTCATTAGAAGAAAAGGGGTATTAAAAAAAAAACAAACTGATGCTAGGACTTCCCTGGTGATGCAGTGGTTAAGAATCCGCCTGCCAATGCAGGGGACACGGGTTGGAGCCCTGGTCCGGGCAGATCCCACATGCCTCGGAGCAACTAATCTCGCACCACAACTACTGAGCCTGAGTGCCACAACTTCTGAAGCTCACGCACCTAGAGCTCATGCTCTGCAACAAGAGAAGCTACTACAATGAGAAGTCCACGCACCGCAACAAAGAGTAGCCCCTGCTCACCGCAACTAGAGAAAGCCCGCACGCAGCAACGAAGACCCAATGCAGCCAGAAATTAATTAATTAATTAATTATTTTAAAAAAAGAATATTCATAGCATTATTTATAATAACCAAAGACTGGAAATGACCCAAATGTCTATTAACAGTAGAATAGATAAATAAAATATAGTGTGTGTGTATATATATGTACATATAGAGAGAGTGAAATATTATATAGCCATGAGAAAGAACAGGCAATCGCTACATGTAGCAACACTTATGAATCCCTTGGACATGATGTTGGGCAAAAGAAGCCAGGCACAAACAAGTACATACTATATGATTCCATTTATATGGAGTTCTAGAACGGACAAAATGAATACGTGGTGACAGAGATCAAAATAGTGGTTACTCTGTAGGTGATACGGCTGGGAGGCACATGAAAGAGCCTTCTGGGCACTGGAAATGTTCTGAATCTTGATCTAAGTGGTGGTTATAATTCATTAAGAATTGCACTTAAGATTTGGACAATCTACTGTTTGTAAGTAGACTAAAAAAACCCCCACAAAACATAAAAAAGTTTAAAGCATCAGTGTTCATCAATGTCTCCCCATCGCTTACAGGAGGAAATCCAGATTTTTCTTCAGAGCACTGATCCCAACAGCAATTAGTTCCTTGTTTGGCTTCTACTCATCCCCACCCCCACCCCCCGCAGACGGTAAGCGTCGTGAGGTCAGAACCATGGCTGTACTTTTCACTGCTGTAATCCCAACTCCTAGCACAGTCCCCAGCAAAAAGCAGATGCCCAATCAATACATATTTTAGATAAACGAATGGATGAGTAGTGGCTTTATCTTGTTCCAATAGCAACACTTCTGAGTTGTAACACTTCTGTTGCTCAGAACCTCCCCGCCCCCCAGAGGTTTCTGGAAGTTTCCCAGCACTGCGCAGTCCTGGCGAGTAGCTTACTCCCGCCCGTCATAGTTAAACCACCAGCGGCTCTCACCTGGACCCTCCCACAGCTTCCCAACTGCTCTCCCCGCCCACCTCCCTGCCCTCCCCTTCTCCACCCAGAAGCCTGGGTAGTGTTAATAGGTAATTATCAGATCGCTCTCTTCTTAAAGCCCTCCCGGGGTGACCCTTTACACTTAGGATAAAGTCCCACGGTTCACAAGGCCCTTCTGGACTGGCCTTTGCCTGCCTCTCTGACTGCTGTCCTGTGACGCCCCCTTCACTCAGGCACACTCTGGCCACGCTGGACTTCCTTCCGTGCCTCAGTCAGGCTAAGCTCGCTTCTGCCTCAGGGAGTTTGCACTTGTGCCCTCTGTCTGGAATGTTCTTCCTCAAGATCTTGGCCCACCTAGTGGATACTGAGGTGTGCCCCCCATGTCTCCCTTCGGGGCTGAGGTCCTCATTCCCCCAGCTGCTGGGAGTGTTGCTGGCAGCAGCTGTCAGTGGAAACTCTGGTAACGACTCTCTGCTGAAGACAGCTGGCTTGCTCAAAGTCTTGCCCTTCCTGGGGGCAGCTACCCCATGGCTGGTTGGTCGGTGTGAGGGTACAAAGGCCTGTCCTGGTTGCCTGGAGCTGGGACAACTCTTAAAGGCTATCCTTGCTCCTTGATCCATGGGGTGAGCGGAGGCCTTTGCTGTGACTGCAGTGTAGCCCAGCTTCTCCCTTAAATCTGCACTGCCTCCCTCCCTGGCCCATAGATGTCCAGCCTTGAGCAACCCAACAAGCTGCCTGAATGCAGATCTCCATCTCAGCATCTGCTTTCAGGAGTCTGATCTGAGCCACCTGGTGGGCATCTCATCAGCATTCCAGTTTCAGCTAAGCATCCTCCCTGGCCAACATGGGCAATGCTGCCCCGATCTGCCACCCTACCCTATTTTATTTTTATCACCTTTTGAAACTACCTCTTATTTTTGTTCATTCATCTGTTGTCTCTCTTCCCCACTAGAACATTCATTTCCACAAAAGCTGCTGTCTTGTCCTCACAGTGTCCCCATGTGCCGATGACAGTGCCTGGTGCATAGTTGATGCTCACTAAATATTTGTGGACTGAACATATGTGGGCAGAGGAGTGAGTAGGTGAAGGAATGAATGATTCTGTGAGTGATGCCTGCCTTTCTTGCTCTCCCCTGCCCCGCCCCGCCCCACCCCCCAGAGTCCCTGAGCCAGGCTGCAGCCCCCTCCCCCATGTGACCCCGGCTGAGCTTGGAGCCTCCTGGGAGGATGGAGCCTGCAGCCGTCTTGGCTGCTTGCCCTGTATTGATCAAAGCTGGGAGGCCTGCTGGCTGAGGTCTGTCCCAGCCCATGGGGGCGGGGGAGTGGGAGGGGGTTTCTGGCTGAGTTTCGAGCAGGGCTTGCCTGGGGCAGAGCAGTGCTGGCTGAAGGTCCATCTCCTGACAGCACCCTTTCCCCACACCTCTCAGGTGGACGGCTGGGCAGGAGAGTGGGTGGACAGGGGCAGGGCTGCGGCGGGGCTTGGGCAATGCAGGCTCCTGGCCTCCTGCAAAGGTGCACATTTGATCTCACATCACTGTTTACGGAGATCCTACTAGGCACCCTCTCTTGGGACCAAGGAGTAGACATTTATACAGACCTGTTGAGCACCCCCTGAGCGAGCAGAGAGTGCTGTGTAGGACCAGGGGTGAGGTTCTCAGTGAGCTCACGGTCCAGTGGGAGTCATACTTGTAACAGCTCACTGTAATCCAGGGCACAGAAAAGGAAATGCTGAGTGAGGGGAGGTGCCAGGGAAGAAGCCCAAGGATGGTCCCTCCCTTCAGAGTCCTGACTTGAGAATGAACAATGGAGATAATTCCCATGTGGCCAGAAGGGACCTTTATCCAGAGAGGAGAAGTGACTGGCCCATGGTCACAGGGCTGTTAGCAGGTAAGCTGGGGCTGAAGCCCAGTCTCCTACCCTGTAGGTGGACTCAAGGAGTAGGGTGTTCTGGCATCCTCAGTCCTCTGCATGTACTGAGCACCTCCTCTGGGCCAAGCCAGGTGATGGGTGCTGGAAATGATATGGGAAGGGACGGGGCACCCACCCTGACCTCAGGAGCTCACAGCCCAGGCAAGAGTGCACACACATGCATGTACACAAACACACACACACCAATAATTCAAACATCCCATGATGAAGGTACGCAAAGCTAGGAAACTGGATGGCAGAGGAGGAGTTCATTAACTGCATCAGAGATAATCTGAGAAGCCCTCATAGACAAGGTGGTCCTTGAACTGTGTCGTAAAGATGGGTGAGTTTTAAAAAGCAGGAGATATTGGGAAGAGGCAGGGCAGCCTAGGCCTGGGGCATGGCATGAGGAAAGGCATGGAGGCTGCTATCTTCTGCTGCCTGTGCAAAGGCAGTAGCCCCCTTCCAGGTCTTCAGACCCCAGACTCCTCACCGTTCTACGCATAAACCATACCACTGCCAGAGTGAGTGCTCTGAAATACGACTCTTAGTATATGGCACTGTCCTGCTCAAAGCCCATCAATAGCTCTCCACTGTCCTCTGGATAACGTCCTGTCATCATAGAACTTGAGTGCTAGAGGTCACTTCAGGCACCCTGTGTCCACTCACACCCATTTTACAGAGAAGTAAACTAAGGCCCAGAGAAGCTCATGCCGCAAGTCAGGGCCCAAGCCGGAACTAAAATAGTGCCCTTCTAAGCCCTAGGCAGGGCTCTTTCCCTGTCACCTCACCCTCTTCCCTTCCCCTACCACCCAGCCGATATTTAAGGAACCTAAGAAAGTTTGGGCAACCTCATCACTGGCGAAAGTCTCAGAATAGCATATCAAAGCTGGGAGAGACCCTAGCTAGCGCTTAACTCAGGCCCGCATTTTACAGATGAGCAAATTGAGGCCAGGAAGGCAAGAATTGAATCATTGTGACTCATCAGCTTCGCGGTTCGTAAAATCTTGCATAAAGATTCTCACTTAACTCTCACAACTCCGGAAAGTAGACTGGGTTAAAAAGTTATCGTGCCCATCTGATAGATGAGGAAATTGAGTCCCAGAGAGCCAAGCAAAGGCTCACGGTCACATGGTGGCTTCATCTGTTCATTCTGCGTGTATACACTGTGCATTCGCTCTGTGGTAGACCCGATGCTGGGGACAAGCAGGCTCAGGACCATTCTGTTCTCTGGGTGCTCACAGCCTACTTGGTGATTCCGGCAGGCTGCAGCTGCGGTACCCTGCAATGAACACCAGCATAGGAAGCCCGGGACCTGGGAAGCCCACGGCAAGACTTTGGGGGCGGGGGCAGGTGGGAGGTAGTCTTTCGGGGGAATTCAGGGTGGGAGCAGAGAGAGAGGGAGTTCCAGGCAGGGCCCTGGCCAGCCTCATGCTTCCCTCCTGCCAACTCCAGCTCCTTCCTGGAGGATTTAAGACTGTGTAGAGCAGTTGTTTTAAATTTCCGGGCAGGGGTCTGTAGGGGGGGAGGGGGGCTGCAGGCTGTCTGGGGTGCCGGCTGCTATTTCCCAGGGCCCTTTGTGGATGCAGCTCTCCAGGCTGGAGGCTCCCACAATTGCTTCCAGCTGGGCTGTCAGCCAGCCTAGAGGAGCTGGAGGTAGGTGAAGGGGAGGGGGCAAGAGAGGAGCACTGCAGCATGAGGGCTCTCCTCCAGCCCCGTGTCCCCTTGCCTCCCTGGGTGGCTGCGCTTGCAGGGGTCTCAGGCCTGGCTGGGCATCCTAGAGCATAAATGTATCTATAAACCGGGAATCCATCCAGCCTGGACGTTTCTGAGCCTTATGGCCTTTATGCGCTTAATCTTTCATTTCCTCTCCCCTGCTTCATCTCCCCACTCACTTCCCCTCTTTCCCGGGAGGAATTGCTCCATTCCCCCTCCCCCCTGGCGTGTTGAGGCTCCTCGGGCCCCTTTGTCAGAAGGTACCTGTGTGTGCAGCTGTCCCTTGGTCTCTGTCTGGGCCCCCACCATTCATTCCCTTTACTACAGCAGTGGTGAGCAAATACCTCCGGGTATAAAATCCCCCCTTAGCTACTCAGCACCCAGAGGACAAACTCCTAAGCCGGGCAGCCAAGCCCCCCCCAGCCTCCTCTTTCTGCTCTCCTCCGGCAAACCCCAAGCTCCAGCCAAAGGAACCACAGCAACTTGTGTCAGTGCCTCTCCCTTGCTCATCGGGTCCCTCGACCAGGATATCCATCGCCCATCTCTCCCCACTGGGCTCCGTGCTCAGACATCACTTCCAGACACCAGCTCCCAGGGCAGGTCGGGGCCTGTCCTCTGTGTGCCTTATTTTCTGTAAAAGGAGAACACTCTTCGGTTTGTCTCTCAAGCCTATTGATAGATGAAGGGGCGGGGGTAGCTTGGGAGGTCTTTACAGGACTGTATCAGTTTGAGGGAAGGGAGGCTAGTTCTCCTCTACCATTTGGCAGTGGGGATGGGGGGGTGGGTGGTCCTCTTTTCATGGAAACATATTGCTTTTACCTTAAAAGTCATTTTGTGACTCTTGCCGGTGGAATCCTAGGACTAGATTCTGGGGGCATGACTTGTCTTTGGTATTCCAGCACCTGGCCAGGGTCTGGCTAAGGAAATCTCTCATGTGAGAGATCCTCCAGTTCCTTCTCTTCTTTTATACAAGGGAGACCAAGGCCCAGAGAGGGAAAGGAACTCACCCAAGGTCACACAGCAAATCAAGGCAGGGTTGGGACCATTTCCTTTCAAAGATACTAAAAAAAACTGTTTAATGGAAAGAGCCCTTGGGTGGGAGCCAGGAGAAGAGTAGGTTTTAGCCCCAGTTTAGGCCCCTCTCCAATCCCAAACAAGTCACATGCCGGTAATCTCCTTGGACACCTCTCCTGTCCCCCTCCCCCACTTGGTTTCCTTCCTGCCAGTTCTGATGGTGGGGGTGGGGAATACTTTCTGAGAGCAGACTGCTCCTTTAAGGACCCTCCCTCCCTCTCCTCTAGACTCTTGGGAGAGCTGGGCCAGGACTGGGGGGGAGGGGGGGTACTTGGGGGAAGTGGGGAGGCGGCAGGTCCCAGCTGCAAGGCCTGGTAGGTCCTACACTCAGAGAATGAGTCTGCACAGGACAAAGAATGTCAAATGTCCCTTTTGTTCTGGGGGTAGGGTGGGACTAGAGCCTGGGCCAGCATGGGGAAGGACAGAGCAGGATGGATGTGTACAAGCCAGGACTGCGTAAGTTCTCTGAGGGTCCAAGAGCATGAAAGGTCAGACAAATGAGTCTCTAGTCTGCCCTCCCAGGTCCAAGAGCGCTTTGGCCTCTTGTGGGGGGAAAGCCACTTGCCTGGTCCCATAGCAAGGAGGTGGGAACTTGGTAGGCCTGGGTCCCACACATCACAGTCACTAGGCTTTCTCACTGGGTTCTCTCCACCCCTCGCCCACCAGCTGAGGAGCCCTCAAAGGTGCCGAGCACTGTGCTCTCCCAATGTTCCCAAAACCCCATGTAATGGTCTCATCACTCCATCTCACAGGGGTGGGCAGTGATGGTCAAGGAGGGCAGTGACTTGTCCCTGGCCACTCAACTAGGAAAGAGCAGAACCAGGATTTGAAATCAAGTCCAGTTCCAAAGCCCAGGAACCTATCCCCTTTCCCTTGAGGGCAAAGGTCACTCCAGGACAGATTTCAACTGGACAAAGGGATCTTCCGAAATGTGAAGTAACTTGCCTCAGGTCACCGAGCCTGTTTGGGACAGGGACTGGCCAGTCCAGCCCTCCTGCCTGCTCAGACTGGCTTCAGACCCGAAAGACCTAAGCCTCACAGCCTCAGGATGTGGGAGCCTCTCTTCTTCCTTGGGGTCAGTTGAAGCACCTGGGTTTCACCTTGGAAACCTAGGCTGAAGGCTGGCTCCTTATCAGCTGTGTGTCTGTCACAACGTTGAGGCTCTCGGAGGCTGAGTTTGCTCCCCTGTACGATAGGTTCTGTCATGTTGGGTGGCTGGAGCCCTAGGAGACGGTGGCGGCAATGGTGAGCTGCGTTGACCGGGGTTCCCTGGAGGCCAACTCCCTCCTTCCCTTCCTTTCTTCCTCCCTCCCTCCCTGCCTCCTCTTGCCTCTTTGGTCTTGAGATCAGATCAGGCCTGACTGATGGGCCACAGGAAGCTAGTTCAGCAGAGGCTGGGAGAGACGGGCCGGGGAGCAGGAACTGGAGGAGAAGGAGGTGGCATGAGAGAGCCTTGTCTTCAGATTCCTGTTCAGAGGCAAGAATTCATTTCATGGCGGCTCATAGCTCTTGAGTTACTCACTGCTGTCTCACCCCCCAGAACCCCAGACTGTCCTGGAAGGGAGCGTCCCTCTCCTTGCCCCAAAGTGTCCTTGGGAAGGCCCTGTCCAAACACTAGGAGAGCGCGTCCTAGAGCTGGGTGGCCCCGGGGCCTGCCAGGAATTCCCCACCTCTTGGGTCCACCGCTCAAAAGGGGACTGGAATGGCGGTGGGGGGTGAGCTTGTCTCGAAGCCAGTGAGCACCCTGTTCTCACTCAAGCTGCATGTTTATTTGGGGTGGCCTGGGGAGTCCAGAGGAGATTGAGGGAGCTCTAAGGCTGCGAAAGCCCCCCACCTTGGTGTCTGCCTGGACCCAGGTCTCCCAAGTCTGCTCCCCTTACACCCACATGTTCCCTGCCTTCCACTTAGGCTGAAAAATTCCCCCCTACCCACAAAGGAGTGGGAGATTGATTGACTTCAACTTGGCCCCCTCTGCTGGGCTGGATTGATTTCTGAGTCTTTCAGGGAAGATGCTCAGGCCCTTTAAAAATAAATAAATAAATAAATTGAAGACCAGATTTAAAGTCTTGCCTGAATGCTCCCAGCCCAGCTTCTTCCTCCCTCCTCCCCCTGGAGCTCCTGCGGCCCCCACTGCCTGAGAACCTCCTGGGCATTTAGGCCTTCCAATTGAATGGGAAGAGCAGGCAGGAACCTGGTGTTCTTTGAGGGCCTCCAAAGTGCCGGCTTTGGCTCTGTGCTGCAGGCCTTACCTCTCTGACCTCTCTGACTTCAACCTCCTAACAACCCTACAGGCAGGCGGCGTGATCTCCACCCCCCCCCCACCCCTCCTCCATAGAGCCTGGCAGAGGAGAAAAGTCAGGCTGAGAGAGGGTGGGGAACTTGCCTGAGGCGGCAAACAGGCAGAGATGGGGCTGGTCTTCAGGTCTTCCCAGCTGAGTCCAGAGTTGCCCCCTACGCCACCCCTGCCCATGATCTCCAGGGTCAAAGTGCAGGGTGGCCGAAATGGGCAGGCATCAGAGCTGGGAGGAGCCTCACAGGCCGTTTTAGGGGAACTTGTCTCATCTGGCTAGAGAGACTGAGGCCCAGAGAAGGCAGTGGGCTTAGCCAGGGTTCCACAGCAGTTATTCTTGGGGCCACACATGGTGCTAGAGGCTGGGGAACACCGTGAACAAAAGGACAAGGTGCTGGTCTCATGGACCTCTTACTGATGGGAGACAGCAGTGCACTTAGGGCTCTGATAAGGGAAGTATGGGGGCCTCTAATTGCACAGAGCAGCCCCTAACCCAGTCTACAACTCTTTGGAAGGCTTCCTGGAGGAGGTGACTTCTGAAAATTGAAAGGTAGCTGAAGGTTGGCAGAGAAGGACCAGTGCGGAAAAAATGCTCCAAACGTGGGAGTTTTCTCCATTCTCTGCCCCCAGGACACAACTGGAGAGTTTTAAGTGGTGAAGTACACACTGGCTTAGGGTTGGCAGGTAAAATACAAGATGCCTGGTAAATTGCAGAATTTCAGATAAGCAACAAATAGTTTGTTTCTAGTATAAATAGGTCCCATGCCATATGTGCGACATACTTATACTAAAAACATTATTCATTGTTTATCTGAAACTCTAAGTTCACTGAGAGTCCTATATTTTTATTTTCTATATCTGGCAGGTCTGCACTGACTGCCACAGGGAGATGGGTTGGAGGGTCTGAGACTGGAGGCCAGAGTCAGTAAGGAGAGGGTAGAGACGTTAGGAGATTGAGTTTGGATGGAGTGAGGAGGAGAAGGGAGAGGCAAGGCTCGCACCCTGACGTCTGAGCAACCAAGTTGGGGCAGGGAGGTGGCGTTCCCAGGGAGGATGGTGGGAAGAAGTCAAGGAGCACGGTGAGTCTATGGTTTAGGTTCCCCAGGGCCCTCCAAGTAGAAATGCTTAGGTGACAGTTGGGGACACGGTTAGAGGCACAGTGACTGAGGTGTCATTGGCAAAGTAGGAGAAAGGAGATTCCAACTGAGGTCACAGCAGGGGCAGGGGTATGGCAGTGTCCCCCATCACATGCCCCAGTTGGAACTACTGGCTCAGGGGGCCAGTGCCCGGCTGCAGCTGGCCCTGGTCCCTGGCAGTACCACCCCAGCTCTCCCAGCTCTGCCTCTGCTGGTCTCCTGAGTACTGGAATTCGACTTTATCTCCCCAGAGGTCACTTTGCCCAGGGCCTGGACCTGGGGGTGGACATTCCTCACATTCCGTGGCCCTCACAGGAGCCTGCAGGCCCAGGTTTCCAGTCAACCTTAGCTCCTCGTGGCAAGACTTACTGAAGGCCTACTATGTATCCCTGGGTCTGGGCTCGGGGGTCTGACCAGTTTGAGTCTGAATTCTCACTCTGCCTCCTACCAACTGGGTGACCCTGGGCTGGTTACCTCTCTTTCCCGAGCCACAGTGTCCTCTCCTGTAAACCGGGGATAATTCTGACAGGGGCATTGGGTGGTCATGTCTTTAAAACACCTACCTCACGCTTGGCATTCAGTAGGTGCTCTATAATACTAGTTGCTCCTTTGCCTTCTCTGATCCTCTGTTTCCTCATTTTTAAAGGAGAACAGGGACTTCCCTGGTGATCCAGTGGTTAAGCATCCACCTTCCAATGCCAGGGACAAGGGTTTGATCCCTGGTTGGGGAACTAAGATCCCACATGCTGCGGGGCAACTAAGCCCACGCACCGTAACTACTGACCCTGTGCACTTTAGAGCCCATGTGCCACAACTAGAGAAGTGTGCACACTGCAACGAAGAGCCCACGCACCGCAACTTGAAAAGATCCCACAGGCCACAACGAAGATCCCTTGTGCCACAACTAAAGCCCGACGCAGCCAAATAAATAAAAATTAAAACAAAAATTATTTTAATAAAGGAGAACAATAATAGAACCTCCCATGACAAGCCAGGGACTGGTCATGTATAGGCTGAGATGGCCCACAAGGTAGCTATGTGGGAGGCCTCAGAACCCCATACTTCTCAGGGTCAGCAGAGGCTGGAAGCAAAGTCTGAGGTGACCTCAGCTGGGCAGGGAGCAGGCAGATGGACAAATGACTGTAGCCTCCATGATCTGGCTGTTGGGAACCACTGGGCTGGCCAGGGGCCTTGGTGGGAAAGGTTGATAGAAACTGAGGTAGGGGAGCCCACAGACCTGGGCAGCTGGGCCTCTGCTCTGAACTCCGTTATATAGGGCTCCCCTCTGCCTTCCTCCAGCCCCACTCCTCCCTGCAAGGTGAGGTGTACTTGGGGCCAAGGGGACATGCCCACCTGGGATCTGGAATTCCCTGCCCGAAACATCCTGAGCCCACTCCCAGGACCTGGGTCTGTCCTCCCAGTGGACCGTGCTGCAGGTGTATGCAACCCTAGGCCTGAGGGGTGGACAAGGAACCTGTTTGTGGGGGTGGAGGGGAGGTGCCCCTGCGAGCTTGGACATGGGGCTGAGTCCCCAGGTCTGAACACAAGGACTCTTGCAGAAGGGAGGAAGCAGGTAGGGAGAGGAGGAGGAACCTGGCAGGTGGCCTGCCATTTGAGCTCTTGTCTCAGGCCGCAAGTGTTAGGGGTGGACTGCCCTATGGAGGGACCATTGCCAAGGAAGTCCCGGGGTGGTAGGTAGAAGCTTTGATCCAATGATGGGCCAGTTTTGCCTGCCGATTCCCAGACCCAACACCCCCTCCCCCATGGAAATTCATATTCCTGGGTCTTAGAGAAGTTCCTGGAATTTGCATGTTTAACAAGGATGGCCAGAGGCTACGCTGGGAGCTTTATGTCCAGAAACCTGTTTAATTCTCACAATAACCCTGCAAGGGAGGTAGCTAGGAGGAAACCCAGCTGGCAAGGAGACTTGCCTAAGACCTCACAGCTGCTATACGACAGAGCTGGGACAGCTCAGCACAACATGCTATCTCCTTGGACTCTCTTGCCCCTCCCAAACCCCACAACCTCAGAAAGAGATAATGGCACACATAGAATTTGGGTCAAAATTCTGAATTTCTTTTGGTCAGATTCTACTTGGTCCCAGGGAAACAAAGCTTAGAATTCAATCATGAAGCGAAAGTCCTCTTCTCTGTGCAAGAGGATGTGGCCTGGTGATGGTCCTTACCCCCTGCTGCCTCTTTGTTACCATCCAGGCACTGGTGTCTCCTACGCTGGTCTCTCCAGCCCAGGTGTCTTGGCTCCCAAGTCAAATGTTCTCAAGCTGGGCAGTACCTCCTGCGCCCTTGTTCCACACTCACAGCCCATCATCTTTCTCCCCAACCCCAGACCTGCCCCTCTTCTGGCCCTGCTGCCCTCCCAGTGCCCAAAGCAACTGCCTGAGTGTCCATGGCCATCCTTAACTCTGCCCTGTCTAGCCACATCGGTCCACAGGTCACCATCCTGCCATGTCTACTTCCGTAACAGCCATGAATCGGTCCCCACCTTCCATTGACCTTGCATCTCCCCTTGTTCAGGCCTCACCATCTCTCAAAAGGACCACTGGCCCCTCCAAGCCATTGAATGTATGGCAGCCAGAGTGATGTCTAAGAAAACAAGGGACACGTCATGCCTCTGTTCAGACTCCTCAGTGGCTCCTGTCTTAGTGCCCTTAAGACTAAAAGCCAAGCCCCCATCCCAGGCTGGGTTAGGTCCCTTACCCTGGGCTCCAGCTCTCTCTTGCTGCGCTTGCCACCTGCAGTAATAACAACAGCTGATAGTTATTGAGTGCTAACTCCATGTATTTTTCTTCATTGAACCAGTTAACCCTCAACACCACCCTCTGAGGCAGGTTCTATGATCACCTCCATTTTTCAGATGGGGAAAAGGTTCAGTAAGTTGCTTAGGGTCACACTACTGGGGGATCTGAGCCCAGGGTGGCTGGCTCCAGAAAGCCGTCCTCTAATCCCGTGGCTGTCTCTCCTGCCACACTGGGTGGATATTTTGGGGAGGGTTCTCTCTGGAACGTGAGGTCCTGCAGGGTAGGGTGGCTTCTGACCCATCAGGATGAACCCAGCAGCCAGCCCAGGTGCTGGCATGGGTAGTATGAGTGCTGTCGCTCCAGCCCTGGTCTCCGGCCCCTGGGGTGTTGTGAGGATCCCCCGGCGGCCGAGGCCTCAGGCGACCCAGCTGGGGAAGGCTTGGGGCCAGATGGGCTGCGCCACGGCAAGGAGGCCAGGGCGGCCGGCCCCGGGGCGCGTGTTGCCATGGGGACGGGGGGGGGGCGGCAGCCCCTCCCGTCGGGCGGGGGAGCAGGTGGCAGGACGGTGCGCAGGCTGGGGGAGGGGCCGGAAGGGGCCCGCGGGGCCGGGGCGGCTGGGCGGCACCCCCAGCTGTTCCTCCTCCTCCGGACCTCCCGACCTCCCGGCTCCTGCTGCCTCTTTGGCGACTCGGGCTCAGCGGAGTAGCTGGAGGAACCCCCTTTGACCAGGGGACCAGGGCTCCAGTCCTGGCTCGGGCTCCCAGTCCCTGTACATCTCGGGCAAATCATTACCTTCATCCTCCACCTCCCAGACTCAGTTTCCTCCCCTGTGAAATGGAGGAGGTGGACCAGGAAACTTTCATGGGCACTTAAGCGCACCCTACTTTTTTGTGGTTCTGGGATAGGGCCAGGAGGATTCAGGGCTGGGTAATTTCTGATCCTCTTCCAATGGAGACATGTTCTCATCGCATGATGCCCGTCATAGGACCCAGAACCAGGGAATGTCAGAGCCAGAAGAGCTGGTAGATTCTCTGAACCCAATGTCTGCATTACACAGAGCAGGCAGCGGCTGCCCAGAGAGGGTAGGGGACCTGTCCAGGGTCAGGCAGGCAGTCGGAGGCCAAGGCAGAAACCGGGTCTTAGCCTCTCAATGCTCCACCCATCACCTCCTGCCTTGGAGCCAAAACCCTGTGTGAGCATGGGGGGAGGGGCAGGTTGCTGTGGGAAGAAAACAAACACCCCTGCTCTTGGTTCTGCACACTCCAGCCGCCAAGATGGCAGGAAGGCTGCCTGACTTGAGAGGGGGCCTTCTCGCCTGCCCTCGAGGGTGTCCTGCCACCACCCATATGCCATGGTCTCCATCCGGGACCGCTGCACAGTTCTGTTCCGAGTCCCCGGCCTGTGAGAGAGTGTGGAGGTTGTGGCCTCCTTCCACCCACCCCGCCCTTAGTAAGTGAAGAGCTGGGACCCTTAAGCAGGCAGTCTTGGCCCAGAGCTGGGCCTCCTGCCCACACCAGCGCCCCGTGCTCTGGGAGGCCCTCCTTTCCTTGGGGATAAAGCCCCTCTCCTCTTCCTCCTGGAGGACCTGTGTCTGAGCTCTCGAAGCCTCAGCCAGGGAGCGGGGCTTGCTTCCCTCCTCTCCGCAGGAGTCACTAGGGACTGGCTGGCTCTGGTTCCCGGCTGATGGTGGTGGGAGGTGTTTCTGGCTGGGGTGGAGGTGGAGTGGAGCAGGGCAGAGGCAGGGTCTGTGCCTTTAAGGTACAGCCTGCTGCTGGAGTGACACACACACACACACACACACACACACACCCCTGTCTCTCTTGCACGTAGTCACGCAGTCACACAGCCACACACACACTCCCAGGCTCTGTTCTCTCTCCCTCCCTCTCCCTCTCTTCACACAGACATACACACTCAGTCACACACACAAAAGCATCCACACTCTCCCCTCTCCCTCTCTCCCCAAGGTCTAGTTTTGAAAAACATGGGTTGGGGGAGGAAGGGCAAGGACAAGGCGTTCTGACCTAGAAAATGGGCCCTGCCTCCTTCTGTCCCTCCCTGGCCCAGGAGAGGGGGCTTATTTTCCAATTTGGTATCACTGCCCTGGATCAAGGCTGCAGGGAGAAATGAAGGAGCTAGGCAGTGTGGGGATCAGGCTCTTGGAGAGGGAGGGAAGGGGGCTGCTTGGCCCTGGGCCCAGACTGTTGGCTATAAACCCAGGAATCAGAGGGGAGCCTCCTTCTTCTTCCCCTCCTCACTTAAGGAGGGACTCCCTTCTAGCACAAAGGAAGCAGGTTTAGGGACAAAGTAATTGGGTGGCTTAGCCATAGGGGGATGGACAAGTTGGCCTTTGACTTATGATGAAGGGGCCCTTGACCCTTCTTGGGCCACTTTACACCTTTAGTCAAATCTGGACTAGAATTGTCCCCAAGCTCTGGAGTGAGAAGTCCTTTCTTCTTCTTAACTAAAATTCTTCTTGCTGTAGTTCCATGTAGAGGCTGGGAGTGCTCTCCCTATGTGACACTTTGCCTTTTCATCTCAATTTCCTCTGTTTATGGGGGACTCGTATTCATCCTTCAAAGCCCAACTCAAAAGTCCCCTCAAGTAGAGAGCTTTCCCTGCTTCAGTCCCTTGGGCAGAATGAGTTCCTCCAGATGTCTGGGCTTTCTGCACTTTCTACAGTTCTAACACTTCCATGTTTTAATAAGCAAGTGTGTCCCTGACCCGTGGATGTTGCTCTTCTCACATTGTTTCCTGTATTCATCATGCCCGATCTTCCTCTGTGGTAGGGATTAGGATCCCCTTTAACAATACGCTGGTTCAGCTAAATCAGTTGAACAGCAAAGCAGGATTTCAACGCACATCTATCTGATGTTAGATCTTGACCTTTCCCCTGCCTCTCACTACTCTTCACGGGGAGCTCTCCCTTCAGGAGACTCAAGAGAGGAAAAGTAATCCCATGAAAGGTCCCAGAGAGATTGGAACTAATGTCAGCACCATGCACACTAAAAAAAAAAAAAAATGTCAGCACCATGCTCTTCAACTCAGCAAAGCTTTATTGAGCATCTGCTTTTCCAGACCTTGTGCTGGGCGCTGGAATGTAGAGACAACGTAGGCACTGTCTCCCCCCCTATGGGACAGTAGGCACACACACAGGCAATGATGACTTAGGGTGCCTGGGATGCTAAGGAAGCTGGAGTCCCACAGGAGGCCCTGACTCAGGTTGGGGGATACTGGGGGATTGAGAAAGGGCTCCCCAGCAGGGGAGTAGGAATCAGCCAGGTAGATGGGACACACAGAAAGACAGTTCCCTCCTTAGACCACCCCCAGAATCATGAGAAGGACATTGACAATGGCTCAGGATTGGCTACCTTCCTCATCCCCACCTTCACGGAGGGCATGGTCAGAGTGTTGCAGCTGGCATTGAAGTGTGCTGAGGGAAATTCCTCGGTAAATAGAGTTAATTCCATTGTGAAATGCCCAGTGAAATTCCTACCTTCTCCTTTTTATATTTTTAATTTTTTTTTGGCCGCACACACGTCATGCGGGATCTTAATTCCCTGATCAGGAATTGAACCTGTGCCCCCTGCATTGGGGGTATGGAGTCTTAACCACTGGACCTGCAGGAAAGTCCCATCCTCCCCCTTTTTAAGAAAGATGGGGACTTCCCTGGTGGTCCAGTGGTTGAGAATCCGCCTTCCAGTGAGGGGAACGCGGGTTCAATCCCTGGTCAGGGAACTAAGATCCCACATGCCGTGCGCCACAACTACTGAGCCTGTGATCTGGAGCCCGTGCACCACAACTAGAGAGAAACCTGCGCACTGCAATGAAGAGCCTGCACACTGCAACGAAAGGTCCCGGGTGCTGCAACCGAGACCCGACACAGCCAAACAGATAGATAGATAAATAAATAAATAAAATAAAAAGTAAAAAAGATGAACAGGGGACTTCCCTGGTGGTCCAGTGGTTAAGACTGTGCTCTTCCACTGCAGGGGGCGCGGTTTCGATCCCTGGTCCATGATCCTGCATACTGCATGTACCTAAACTCTAAGTTTCCTAGAAAAATGGCTGATGTCAGAACTGAAGAGTCAGAGATGCCCCAGACAGGATGTCCCTAAAGCCTGGTCATTAGTACCGCCTCCATGACTTTTGCTGTATCTTCTTACCTCATCTGCTTAAATTAACTCACTTTTACCAAACTTTAACAAAAGAAACTATTTGTACTGTTTTGGCTTTCCAAAAACAGAAGGTAAATACAAGAATTAATTCAATGAAAACAAAGCAGTTCTAGCTTAGATAACTTTTGCTTGCTAGGTAGCCTCTCTCTTTGCTATGAAGGGAATTAGCAAGCATCAGAGAGGCGTTAAAGACATTCCAGCCTCAAAATGGGCTTTTCTCCTTCCCCTTGACTTAGTCAGGAGCAAGAATCAAAAAGGAGTAGCTTTCCTGAAACGAGCTGAGGTTCCGTGGTCTGTGGCCAGGTCTGCGTCCTCCCTGACCTCATCCCCCATCCCACTGGGTGGACCTGACCCACACTTTGGAAGACTCTACGTTAGTCCAAGCCCTTTGGTCCAGAGAGAGGAGGAGAGGTACCCAGAAAGGGAGTTAGCCAACTGGAGCCAGAGACCCAGGATTTTGACTGAGGGTGGGGCTGGACTGGGGGAGAGCTGAGAGACCTGGTACAGGAGGCTGAGCCCTGGGTTGTGGGACTCCAGAGGCCCGGCTCTGCTCCTGCCTACCTAGCTGTCCGTGAGCAAGTGCCAACAGAGCTCAGAGCCTCAGCCTTCTCATCTGCATGGTAGGACTCCTCCCATGCTCTAGTCCTATATTATCATGATTTCTTCCAGAAGATATCAACCTCCTCAGGGCCCCACCCCCGCCCCACCCATACCTTACAGGGCAGAGTCCTGACTCCCTTACAAAACACACAAGCCCACCCCCACTCCTACCACTGTGGTCTGGCCCCTGCCTCCTCCTACAGCTCATCCCCTTCCAGTCTGGCCACAGCCATCTGCAGAGCACAATGCCTGGACCGTCACAGGCGCACCATCAATATTTGTTTTTTTTTTTAACATCTTTATTGGAGTATAATTGCTTTACAATGGTGTGTTAGTTTCTGCTTTATAACAAAGTGAATCAGCTATACATACATGTATATCCCCATATCTCCTCCCTCTTGCGTCTCCCTCCCACCCTCCCTATCCCACCCCTCTAGGTGGACACAAGGCACCGAGCTGATCTCCCTCTGCTATGCGGCTGCTTCCCACTAGCTACCTATTTTACATTTGGTAGTGTATATATGTCCATGCCACTCTCTCACTTCGTCCCAGCTTACCCTTCCCCCTCCCCGTGTCCTCAAGTCCATTCTCTACGTCTGCGTCTTTACTCCTGTCCTGTCCCTAGGTTCTTCAGAGCCATTATTTATTTGTTTGTTTGTTTGTTTGTTTTAGATTCCATATATGTGTGTTAGCATATGGTATTTGTTTTTCTCTTTCTGACTTCACTCTGTATGACAGACTCTAGGTCCATCTACGTCAATATATATATGTATATTTTAAAGAGTCACACATTTATTTATTTATGGCTGCGTTGGGTCTTTTTTGTTGCACGCGGGCTTTCTCTAGTTGCAGCGAGCAGGGGCCCCTCTTCGTTGCGGTGCGTAGGCTGCTCATTGCAGGGGCTTCTCTTTGTTGTGGAGCGTGGCCTCTAGGTGCGTGGCCTTCAGTAGTTGTGTCACACGGGCTCAGCTGCTCCGTGGCATGTGGGATCTTCCTGGACTAGGGCTCAAAGCCATGTCCCTTGCATTGGCAGGCGGATTCTTAACCCCTGTGCCACCAGGGAAGCCCCAATATTTGTTGAATGAGTGAATCAATGAACACTTTGCCACGTGCTCCCTGCTGCCTCATCTCTGCATCAACTATTTCCTTTGCTTGGAATGCCCTTTTTCCCTTTCTTGGACTCCAAGCTTTGATTCATTTCTTAAAACCCTGCTTAGATACATTCCTCTTCTAAGAAGCTTTCCCTGAAATTTCCCAGAACGGTTCATCCATGAATTCAATGACTATCTATTGGGTGCTTTCTCTGTGCCAGACATGATGCTAGGGGCCGGGGACACCAGCATAAACAGGACAGATGAGGCTCTTTCCCTCTTGGATCTTCCATTCTCCTCTGAGCCTCCAGAGCCTTGTTTTTGGTGCTGTTCTGATGTTGGCCACGTGGCACAGCAGTTATGTGTACCCGTCGCTCCTGGACTGTGCACGAGCTCTCAGCTTCAGTCATCTGGGGGCCCCAGGGCCCAGCCCTCAGCTTGCCATGCAGCAGATTGCATCGTCAACCACCGGGCACCCTTCCCCACGCCCAGAGGTGGAACGTGGAGAACAGTGTAAGCATGAACAGAAGCTCTGCTGGCCCCCACTTCCTGGGCCCACAAGAGCCTACTGGGTGCCAGGCACCTGCCCCATGTTCTCCACACCCCTGATAGCACACTGCAAGTTGGCAGCCATGAACTGGGACCTCAATCGGGCCCTGGGGGCCAGGCTTCTTCCCCAGCGGGCCCCTCACCCTAAGGGAGCCTCTTCCTGCGGCCAGATTCCAGGGGCCTCCTCATTCTGAGCCCTGCTCTGAGCACCCCCCGCCCCCAGCACTGGCCTGGCTTCCTGGAATTTGTCCTCCTAATTGAAACCAAACACCGGGGCTCCTCAGGGCTGTGCCCCAGAGGCCCCGGTGGGTTTCTCTTTCTCTCCCTCCTCCCTTCCTCAGCTGGGGGTGGGGTGCTCAGCCCCGGGCGGCCTTTGGGGGGAGGCATTTCCCCTGCACAGGGTGTGGGGTAGGGGCCCTCCCTACGGCTGGCGTCTGCATTAAACACAGCCTTCTCACAGGCTGGAGACACAGAGGGAAAAGGAGGAGAAAGCAAGTAAAGGGAGGGGGTGAAGAGCAGTCTACCGGGATAGTACCAGGAAAACCCTGCATGAGCCCTGTCTTAGGCCGTAGGCCTGGGGATTGGAGGGTGGATTTGTGAAAGTCAGCTCCGTCCAGACCTACCGAGTGACCTTGGTCTTAGGCAAGTCACCTCACTTCTCTGAGCTTCAAGTTCCTCACCTGTACAAAAATGGGGATATAGGGAATCTATCTCACAGGATTATAGAGAAAATGAAACAGGATAACCTACATAAGTACTGTAACCATGGTCGGTGCTCAGTGAAACCCAGCACCGTCACTGTTCTGGGCAGCAACGTGGGTTCATACGGTTGGTTGGTGGAAGGCACGTTTCAGGATGTGTGGGGTTGTGGAAGGATGTAGTTGGAAAGGTCGCTCAGGGTCAATGGATGTTTGTTGAACGAAGGAATTCATTCAACTTTCAACAAACATTCACTGAGGTCCCCCCCCACCCCTGTGCCAAGCCCTGGGACACCACTGTGAGGACGTGAGGTGCCGCCCGCCCTCAGGCCTGAGCGGGGAGGGTGGGCAGATGGTCACACGCATCAAAGGTGATGACAGCGCAGACTGCTCAGTGCTGTGACCGGGAAGGAAGCAGAGGGGCTGCAGGAGCCCTCAGGAGCACTCACCCAGGCTGGGGCACGGGACAGGGGGGTCAGGGATGGCTTCCAGCGAAGGTGCCTGGGTGGGAGCTGAGTGAGCTCTGAATGTACTCCTTACCTCCCTTTCTGCACTTGCTTCTGCCAGCACTTGTCCTTGTGTGCCAGCTGGACCAGGTGCTGTCTGAGGACGCGGCCGTGCTGGCAAGCCTAAACTCACCACCATCAGATGGGGGGCGCTGCCTTCACCTTGGCCTCTAGCACTCTGTGTTTCCCCCCATCGTCACTCCCCAACATCATCATTCGAACCACTGGTTTCCACGTCTGTACTCCTGGCTGCACTGGCTCGCAGACATACCCCTCAAGTCACAAATGGGAGGCGCACCGGTACTTTAGTAGCCACGTTGTAAAAAGTAAAAAGAAACAGATGGAATTACTTTTACTAATATATTTTATTAAGCCCCAAATATCAAAAATATGATAAACATGGAATCAACATAAATTATTAACAAAAAATATTTACATTACTATTATTATTTTTGTAATACGTCTTTGAAATCTGGTGTGTATTTTGCACTTACTGCTCACCTCCGTTTGAATTAGCCACATCTCATAGGCTCAATCGGTCCGCATGGTGAGTGGGTATCATAGCGGATAGTGCAGCTCTAGAATGTGGGTTCCTCTAGGGCAGGGACCCTGTACTTTTCATCTCTTTCTTCAATGCCGAGAGCGGTGTCCTAGGTGGAGGGCACTGCATGGACAGAGACACCGGCATGAAAGAACGAAGTGTGTTCAGGGAACAGCGCGTCATTCGGTGTGGCTGCGTTGTGAGGTAAATTTGCCGGGAGGAGTGGGCGATGGGATCTCATTGTGTCTGTACCACATCGAGAAAGGCCTTGAATACTGTGCTAAGGAATTTTGGAGTTTGGTCATGTGGGCAACTCAAGTCATCATTTATTTATAAGCAGAGGAGTGTCACATTCAGGTTAAGGGTTTAGAAAGAGCCCGCTGGTAGGCAGCATGGAGGGTAATTTGGATGGGACTAAACAGGAGACAGGGAGACCAGCTGGGAAGCAGGTGCTACCACACAGGTGAGTGATAAGGAGGCAGTGGGGATGAGGAGGTGGGACTGACTGGAGAGACAGTAAGAAGGCTGAATGTCAGGACTTGGGGACTGACTAATTGGAGGGGGAATGAGAAATCAGGAAGAAGTCCTAAGTTTTTAGTTTGTGGTGCCAGTTGCCTGTGCCAGGATACGTGGGAGGAAGTGGAAGAGGACCAGGTCTATCGAGGACAACATCAAGAGTTCAATCCTGGTACCTGCTGGCTGTGAAATACCAGCAGGACCTTGTGGTGGACAGGAGCAGTAAGTGGTACACTGTGCTGGGGTTCATAAGTGATAGTGCGTTCCTTGTCACACGAGGCATTCAAGCAGGGGCTGGACAAACACAACTAGCCTGGGATGTTGTAGAGGGCTTATGTGCATCCCAGGTGAGCTGGGCTTGGTGACCTATCAGCCTAGATGGTGTCTGAACCTAGGGTTTTGCTGCATCTGCGTGTGGGAGACAGTGTCTCTGGGAGCTTGGGCATGTCTACAATTTGGGAACCTTTGTGGTCTCAAGGTGGTTTGTGTTTTTGGACCTTGGCCCACAACTGGAACTGAGGGCAGGATACAGGCATGTTGACTGCATGGGGGCAGAGGTTCCATCCCAACAGACCACGAGGGAAGATAGCCCTGAGGTCCTGTTGGACTCATATCTTGGAAGCAGAGAGCGAGAAGGATCCTTAATCTTCAACCAACCTCCTTTCCCTTCCTCAACTTAATTTGTGGGAAAACTGAGAGCCTTGCTCCAGGTCACACAGCAGGTCATGACACATCCGGTCCAGGGGTATGGGTGGGAAGTGGTGGGGTGGGTTCATGCTGGATCCGGGTACCCCCTCCCCAAATCTCAAGTGCCCATAGCATCTGCATCTCCTCGCCTTTCCTTGGCGCAAGAGACGTCCTTTCACACGTGTGGTAAGGGATCCTGGTCCCTTTTAATTAGGAGGATACAAAGAGAGGAGTCAGACAGCCGCCCCCACCCACGGTTGGGAGAGTCAGTGCTCCCCAAATTACACAGCAGATGCCAGGACTCCGGGAACAAGACCCAGCTTGATAGCTTTGTGGTAACCTCAGCCAGCACAATTTTATTTTTATGTTTTAACTCCTTGGTGATATATAGACCTCTCACAGGCAGGAGAAATGGCATCCAGAACTTCTCCCTTGAAAATAAAATATTTTTGAACTTGCGCAACACACACCCAGTTTAATTAACCCTTTTGTCGCGAAGCTTGGTCTGCCCTGGGCTGGGTGAGAAAACTGTTTCTCTCCTATGAGGTGCAGGTAGTGCAAATTACTTGAGAAGGAGACAAAAAACGTGGAGTGATATGATAGCTGGGCTACGGTCTTGCTGTGGGACCCCCGACTAGCCCCCGATCCTCTTGGGGTCGCTGCGTCCCAAATGGTAATTCCCTGGACAAACAACCTGATGGGCAATTAATTATATGTGCCTCCTCTGGGGTCTCTATTTTTTTCTGTTTTTAAAATTTCAGTCTAAGGTGACTCTTCTATAGCAGTCCTTGCATTTCATCTCTGCACCCTTCAAATCTCTCTTTCTATACAGACTTGCTGTTTAGAACTGGAACCAGAATGTTTTGAATCAAAGCTCACCTCTGACTCCTCCCAGTCCCTCATCTCCATGTGCTAAAGGTAGGAAGCTACCCCCGTATCCTTTTCTCTCTAGCCATACTGACTCCGCCTAATGACGCCTGTATCTTTGCACCTCTCTCTGGTCTCCCTCGCTCAGATTAGTTTTTTAATGCTCAGCTCTGCTCTGTCACTTCCTGGACCAGAAATCTGGAGGGGCAAGCCCCTCCCCCATTGTCTGAGGACTAAAGCCCCAACTTTTATGCATTCAAGGCATACTGCCCCAAGACCTAGCCCCTGGCCACTGTGCAACCATTCCCCACCCGGGTATGTTCTCCAAGCTCCATTTGTTCAACGTGCAAATATTTGTTGAGCCCTTACTATGTGCCAGGAATTGCGCTGGGCACCCAGGAAAAAACTGATGCACAAGTGCGCAGAAACCCAATGTGTTTTGAGAGCTCAGGGGTTTGGGGGCTCTGAGGTGGGGCACGGATTTGGGAGAGGGACTGGGCTGCAGCCAGCTCTCTTCTTGCTGGTTTCCTGTTTACTATTAACAGCTGCCCATCCAGCCTAGCACACAAACGCCCAGGCGAACCCTGGTATGTTTTCAGACCAGCAGCTCAATCACAAACATGAGCAGGCTACTTGAAATTCGCCTTCAGCTGCCTTGAAAATCTGCAAAGGGACCCCCTTTAATCCCTCCCTTTCTTACCCCATGCACTCCCCAACTTCTGCCTTCCTCTCCCTTCCTTGGAGGACATATGGCCCCTTGAAGTTTTTGCTTGCAGGGAGGAAAAAAAAAAAAAAAAAAACACCACAAAAATACCCAGCTTCAGTGTGGAGGGTTTTTCCTTTTTTAAAAAAAATATTATTAAGCATCAAGAGACAGAGCAATCTGCTTGCAGATACTATACGTGCATAATTAATAAAAGCTCATTATTTATTTATAAAGAGACACGCGAGGAACTGGAGAATTAGGGCTATCCCCATTATATATGAAGAGAGGGAGACGGTCAGTGGGGGAGAGAGGCAAATACTTTTTAAGCGTTAGAGCCTTCCAGAGAAGTGAATCTCTCAGTAGGCAATGAATAAGAAGGCATCTTCTTCTCATCCGAATGCTGCTCCGAGCTCAGGAGGCACCAGAAAGCAGAAACCTGGTTCAGTTTAAAAAAGGAACGGGACCAGCTCGGTGCTCGTAGTGCCCAGGATACCGGCTTTGGGTAGCTGGCAGGAGAGCAGGAGGCACCGCAGAGGGCCTGGCGGCGGGGAGAGAGGCTCGGGAGCCAGCCCGGGGCTTCTAAAGGAGGGGGACTTGGGCACAGACTCCCTCTGGTAGATGGGGGGAGAAGCGGGCACGGTCACCTCATGGGCACCACATAAATAACCCAGACGCCGGCCGAGAGGAGCCCCTGGTTCCTCTGGTCCAGTATAAAGCAGGTAACAGTAATTGGAGGGGGACTTTTCTAAATGCCAGCCTTGCCCTTGGACCTCTGCATGCCAGATGCCCGGCCAGGGCCGCCAATATCAATAACCCAACTTATGTAACAGCCCCTGCGGCCAGGCAGGCAGGGGTCAGAGCCTCCCAGGCTTCTTGAGTTGGGGTGGATCTTCGCTCTCCCCGTTCTCTCTCTCTCCTTTCTCCCTCTCTCATTTTTTCTTTTCTATGCTTTAAAATAGAAAACAGGCTTGTGCAGGAACCAACCCCACAGAAAGGGGTAGTTTGGAGGGATTTTTTCCCCCACCTCCCTCAGCGGCAAGCAACTCAAGCAGCGGAACGCTCAGTCTTCCCGGGGCGGTGGGCTCCGGGAGGGGGGCGGGGAGAAGGGCTGGGGAGGGGGTCGGCCTGGGCAGCAGCCCCCGCAGGGTTACCCGGGCGCGTGCAGGGAAACGTCTCAGCAATTCCAGCGCCCGAGCGGAGCGCGCGGGGGGGTGGGGTGGGAGGGGGGTGGGAGGGGGTGGGGGCGCGCGGCGCGGGGCACCTTGAAACCGCCGGCGGCCGCGCGCTGATTGGCCGAGCCGCCGCCTCGGCGTTCCAGCCAGGCGCCCCTCCCCCCGCGCCGTCCACCCCGGAAGGAATTTCCTCCTCTGGCGGCCGCTATTGTTGTCCGCCTTCGCTGTTTGGGTCGGATCGCGTAACCATAGTATCCAAACTGTGTCCGTGCGGGGCCCCAGCCTGGGACCCCGGTGCCCCCAGCCCCTCCAAGCCACCCCCCCACTTTTTTTTTTGCAGCCTACTTATCATGACTTCATCGGACTCCGGGGAGCAGGAGAGGGGGATGGGGCGGGGGGGGGGAGCTGGCCCGCTCCTGGCGGCCCTTACTTCGAGATGTTTTCAATTATAATTTTTTAAAAAGTCTGTTTCGTGGGTTCGGGGCTTTTAAATTCTTCCTACTCCCCCCTCCACCTCCATTAAACCGTTGGACCAAACTTGAATGGGGTTTTCCCTGCGTTTCCCCTTTACCGTCTTCACTCCAGACCCTGACTTTGCTGCTCACAGCTGGGGCTGGGGGGTGGGGGTACTTAGCAGCAGAAGTCACTCCCCCCAAACCAAGCCCCTCAGACGCGGGCTGTGTCCCGGCCCCTGGCCCTGGGCTTGAGCTGGGGAAGGCGAAGCTAGTGGTGGGGTCGGGCACATCGGACCCTGCAGCCCCGACCCTCCGCCTCGGGCAGCTTCCTGGCGGGGTTGGGGGATCCTTGCAGAAGAATCTGGGGGAGGAGGTGGATGCCCGCCAACCCCTTATCAAAGGGATACGTGGTTGATGGGGGAAGCAGCTGACAGGTTCTTAGGAGAACAAGCCCCCTCTCCGCACAAATTTCTCCTTCGGATCTCTGAGCACAGAGACATCCTAGTCCGTGCGAGCAGCCTGAGACCAATACCTGCCCCCCCCCCCCACCATTCCTGCGAGAAAACAAAAATAAAAGCCCTGTTCTTGAGAAGTGTATTCTGCTGGGAGAGCCAGCAGCTAGTCCGCACCGGGGCTGCAAGCGGCGCGGGAGCCCCCGGGGCTGGGGCTGGCAGCGGGGGGCGGTGTGTGTGCTGGGGGGTGTCAAACATTCCCAGAACTCAAGTATTCTCCCGGCGCCCGTTGGGGCGGGGGCAGCAGCCGCGGCGGCCGAAGTTCGGGGCAACACTGCCCCCTAGGGGCCACCGCTGTAGGCTTGCAGCCGGGGTGGCGAGGGGCCTTGAGGACGGACCCAGTAGTACCTGGGCAGGGGTGGCAGTGATTCCCCCGGTGACCCGTGACAGGCCTAAAGTGGGCTTCCAAGCGCCAGTCTGCGGTCGTGAGGTTTTATGTTGGCTCTAGAATTTAAAACTTTGGCAGACAGTGGGTGCGTCCTACCGGCTTCCAGTGATGGATTGGACCTTTAAGATCAATGAATCTAGCACCCTTTTGAGCAGTTGGGGAAAGTGAGTCCAGGAGAGGGGAGCGACTTGCTAAGGGACATGGCTTTTTGCCCAATCCTCCTGGGGTTCTGTGGCTTTTTTGGATTCACAAAGTCTTCCTTCATCCCTCAGTGGCTCCTTGTAGAGAGGTTTATCAGAAGCAGTATAGGGCGTTTTACAGATGAGAAATCAGTCCTACAGCAGAGTGAGAACTCAAGCCCCCTGTCTTTCAGTCCAGCCCTCTATACCATGGGGACTTCAGGGGGACTGAATCATAGGCTCAGCTAGCTGGCCAGCCCTCCACTTGAGGGGTTGGCTGTGGTGCTCTATACCCAGACTAGGGTGGAGGTGGCTGCCCCAGGCTGAGGGATTCCAACAGAAGAGTGTGGGTCTGCTGAAACTTGAGTTCTAGGCTCCTAAGCTGTTGCCATCTCTGGGCCTCAGTTTCCCCATCTCTAAAATGGGGGGTGGGCAAGAGGATCAGGAAGGCATCTAGTGTCTCCGGTGTTTGGTGCTGCTGTACTGCTCCTCCTCTTTTGTCTGTCACGCCCTCTCTTCTTGGCTATTCCTTGCTCCTCAGTTGGGGGTCTGCTGGGCTGGTTTCCTCAGCTCGCCCCGTCCTCCCTCCCAGCAGGGCCTCTGCAGCCGCCCCTCCCCTCCAGGCAGGCACAGAGCAGACTGCGGGAGGGAACGGTGGGCAAGGAGCCAGCAGAGCATCCAGTCAACCCCTTGGGAAAATAGGGTGAGGGGGGGCACTGTCAGAGGCTGCAGCTCGGCGCAGCGGGGGCAGGGTCCCTGGGGGTTATTTGTGTCCAAGGTGACTGGTGTCAGAGCTGGCTGCTAGCCTCCTTCCTCTCTCCCTAGAGATGAGGGGAGCTGCACCAGGAGTCATTGCCACTCCTTCCTCTCCCTTGTCGCCCACGAACAATCAGGCACCAAGTCTGGTCCTTTCTCCCAGTTGTTCTCTCTCCCCGTCCCTCAGCCACCACCTTAATCTACCGGCCTGCTGGTCTACAGGGAGCTCTAAACTGGCCCCTCTGAGCCTTCCTCCACACTGTCCCCTGCACGAAGCCTTCTGAGCCACAAAGCACATCCTCCCCTGCTTTAGTCCATGCCCTAGGGATCAACCCCAGGCTGGTGAGACCCTCTGTGATCTGGGCCTTCCCACCTTGACAGTCTCATTTTGAGCATCTTTTGTGTCCTAGCAATACTGCATGTGACTTCCGGAGCCTGCCCTGCTCCTTGGACTTGCACAGGCTGTCACTGTCAGGTCCTGCCAGGCGTTGGGGATACTGAGGTGAACAAGACCACCCTTCCCTGCAGAGAGCACACAGAAGCACAGTGGTATAATGACTGTTGGGGTCTTAAGAGAACCCTCACCCAACCTGGAGGGAAATCAGGGAAAGCTCCCTGAAGGAGGTGATGCTTGTGCTAAGTCCCAAGGGAGAAGTAGGAATTGGTCAGATACACAGAGGCAAAGGGAGAAGACAGTCCAGGGAAAGGCATGAACAGGCAACAGCATGGGCAAGCACAAGTCTTCTTATTTATTTATTTATTTATTTATTTTGGCTGTGCCGGGTCTCAGTTGCGGCATGTGGACTCTCAGTTGCGCCATGCATGTGGGATGTAGTTCCCTGACCAGGGATTGAACCCAGGCCCCCTGCATTGGGAGCATGGAGTCTTACCCACCGGACCACCAGGGAAGTCCCAGGCAAGCACGAGTCTTGAGAGAGCATGACCCTTAATGAAACTGAAGATGGTGTAGCTGAAATGTAAGGGGAGAGGGCAGTGGGGAGAGATGTGGCTGGAGAGGAAGCCAGATCCAGGTGGTCCTTGTGTGCTGGCCTAAGGAGCCGTGATTTCCACGTGCAGTCTCTGGGGAGCCCCAAGAGGCTTCCGAGCCCTGGGCTGGACTGCACGTTGCGAACACCCTCCCTCTTGAAACCAGGGCCTGGGAATGCAGAAATGACTACTTTTATTTACCTGCCTCATTCTAGAAAGGATCTAAAGAAAAATCAGATATGGTTCTTGCCTTCAAGGAGTTTGTAGACTGAGGTAGATAAAGAATAAACCGGGGCTTCCCTGGTGGCGCAGTGGTTGGGAGTCCGCCTGCCGATGCAGGGGACACGGGTTCGTGCTCCGGTCCGGGAAGATCCCACATGCCGCGGAGCTGCTGGGCCTGTGAGCCATGGCCGCTGAGCCTGCGCGTCCAGAGCCTGTTGCTCTGCAACGGGAGAGGCCACAACAGTGAGAGGCCCACGTACTGCAAAAAAGAAAAAAAAAAAAAAGAATAAACCGGGTCAAGGCAGAATGAAGACGGCGCAGTGAGGACTTCCTAAAATACACACTTAGTGGCCCTGCTCTTAACCTCTTTGTTGGCTCCTGGGTGTCCTGAGGGGCAAGCCCTCTCCTTTGTGTGGCATTCAAGGCCTTTGCTGGCCTCTCCAACTCATCTCAGCCCAACCCTCACACTCCCATTACTCCAGCCCATTGAGTTATTTGCAGTCCCCCCAGTACACTGTGTTCTGTCCAACCATCAGAGCAGTGCCCATACCATTGGCTCTGCCTGGAATCCTATCTTCGTTCAACGGTTAACTTTTTCTTTTTTTGGCCATGCAGCATGCAGGATCCTAGTTCCCTGACCAGGGATCAAACCCATGCCCCGTGCAGTGGAAGCGTGGAGTCTTAACCACTGGACCACCAGGGAAGTCCAACTGTTAACTTTTCAAGATGCCACTCAGGCATTACTCCATCTGGGAAGCCCTATTTGATCCCCAAAACTGAACTCGGTTCCTCCTTTCAAACCCCATTGTCCCTTGTGCTTTTTTATTTTTTTTTTAATCACAGCACCCATCTCAGGATAGTTTAATAATCCATAGGAGGCTGGTAGCCTCCATTTCTGATTTCCGCTGGGTCTCTAGGTCATACATCCCCAGGGCACAGAGTAGATGCTCATTTAAGTTTTTGTGGTTGAAGACTGGGTACAAGCTGCTTGTGAAGAATAGTAGTAACAGACATTTACTGACCGCCTGCTGTGTGCCAGGTACTGTGCTGGCCACTTGTCATATTACTGTTCCCTCTTATTACAACCCTATAAGGTTGACATTACCCCATTTTGTAGATGGGGAAACTGTGACTCAGGGAGGGAAACTATCAAACTGATGAAGGTATTTGTCAAAACTCATTGAATTTTTTGAAGTTAAAATCTGTACATGTAAGTTACACATCAATTTTTAAAAATAAAAAAGAAAGCAGCCAGAGCACATGTCATGTCTGAAAAGACTCTGAGAAATGTTTTGTTGTTGTTATTACCAAAGAGATAGAGGGAGGACACAGCTGGTGAGAGGCAGGGCCATGTGGTCTCTCTCTAAGCCCTGTTGGTCTGCCATCACTCTAGTCCACTAAGCCATCAGGAGGCCCCAGGAAGGCTTACCAGGAGAAGGTGGTTCCTACAGTTTGCAGGGTCCCCCTGGCAGAGAAGGGCTGAGCAAAGGCATTGAACGTGGGTGTGAAAGGCCATGGCATGTCAAGGTCAGAAGCTTGGTCCGATGTGGAACCAGCGTCAGAAGCATGTAGGGGAATAATGGGGGATGAGGCTACCACGTGAGCGGGGTCCGACTGTGGAGGGCTTTGAACACCCGGATAGAGCTGGACTCAGTGTCCAGGCAGTAGGGGCCATTGGCTTCTAGAGAGTGCTGACCTGAGCTTTTCTTGGAGGAATGAATACATTCTTGGGGGAGGGGGGCGAGGGGTGTTGTTTGCCAGCTCATGTGAGGCTGGATTTGGAGGGGCCAGAGCTGGAGGGAGGGGGAGTCCCAGGGTATGGAGACACACAGAAGAAAGGCAGGGTCTGAAGGAAGCTGGGGTTTGAATGCCAGTGACCTAGTGCACACCCCCAGGCCACAGCACCAGGTGGAGGAGCAGCGCCGGGCTCACGGAGCTGAATTCAGAGTTCAGCAGAGCGTGGACTGGGGTGAAGGCAGGCAGGGCAGGGAGGAGGTGAACACTATGGCCAAGGCCTGGGGTCCAAACCTGGCCCTTCTACTCGCTTCCACAGCGGTGTGACCTTGGACAATATAACGATCTCTCTAAGCCTCAGTTTTCCCATCTGAAAAAAATGGTGCTATTAATAGTGCCTATCTCATAGAATATTCCGAAGATAAAATGAGATGATACGTACACAGCTCTGAATACTGGGCCTGGCTCACAGTAAATACAGAACATGTGTTGGGTTTTTCCCTTCTTATCACCCTCTATTCTCAGTCCCCTCCCCCAGACTCTTCTTTCCATGAGCACCCACTCCAGTGAATTCCATATATGACCCTAAATATATATGTATCTTTGTAAAATTTGTAGAGTTGTTTTGGGTGCCAGAGGTCTCATTCTGTGTCTTTCCTTCCCCCCCCCGCCCCCGCACATACTCAACACTACATGTTTGAAGAGCTCTTTGTTGCCTCCTGTTACTCTATAGCTTTCTGAGCATAAATCCACCCCATTTTACTCATTCATTACCCCCTGGTGATGGACACCTACATTGCCTTGAATTTCTCCCTCTTATAAATAATTCCTTGACAAACACCCTTGTATACATCATGGATGAGTCCCTTGTGGACCTGTGTGAGCATTTCCCTGGCATACCCAGGGGTGCACCAGGGGTGCAGTTGCTACCTTATGGGACACACGCCTACTTAACCTTACTAACTATTGTCAGGCTGCTTTCTAGGATGATCCAGCAGCAGCATGTGAGAGCATCTACCTCCTGCATGCCTGCCAGCACTTGGTATTACCCACCATTCTAATCTTTGCCTCTATGATGAATGTAAGGTGCCCACACTTTAATTTGTGTTTCTTGCGTTGTTAGCGAGGATAAGCAGCTCTTCACGCGCTTGTCGGCCATTTGGGCTTCTCCTTCTGGAAATTGCTTGTGTCCTTTGCACATGTTTCTGCTGGGTTTCCTGGTCTGTCTTCCTGTCAGGGGCTCCACAACCAGCATTGAGGACAGCCTACAGCACTTTCCTCAGAGCAGGTCTGTCCTCTGGGGATGGGGAGGTCAGGTTGGCGTGAAGGGCCTGAGCTCTGGCAAACCGTTGCCCTTGGTCCCGGGTGGCATTGTCATCCAGTTGCTGTCATTTCATAAGTCTTCCTTGAGTGCTTACCCTGTTTGGGCTCCAAGGACCCAAGCAACTTGTGCTGCTCTTGCTTCTAAGGACTCATGGTACAGTGAGGGAAGCAGACTAGGCAGAAGAGACTTATTCCAAAGATTAAATGAGGTGCTGCATATAAAGTCCTTCCCTGTTAGAGCCCCCGTCCCGCTAGATGGTCCTGGCTTGGATAATGGAGGAAAAATTCATCACTGCGTCATGGAATCCACAGCTACCTTCTAGGGAAGGCAGCTCTGAAAATGGAAGGCCCTTTGGGCCTCCAAAAGGATGCCTGGGGCCAAGTTTAGGGCAAGGGGTCTTGGAGAACTGCTTAGCTTACCTGGGGAAAACTTGGGAGAGGGATGGAGTTGTGAGGAAGGGCTGAGGAAGAGAGAAGAGGGGAGAGGAGAAGGGAAGTCCCTGGTGGCCTAGTGGTTAGGATTCTGGCCTTTCACTGCTGTGACCCAGGTTCAGTCCCTGGTCCGGGAACTAAGATCCCGCAAGCTGCGCGGTGTGGCAGAAAAAAAAAAAAAGGGAGGAGAGGAGATAAGAGATAGGGTGAGGTCTGTAGAGTGAAGAGGCCCAAGCATAAATCTCAGTTATGCGCAGGGATGTCTAATGTTCAATTTCAAGTCACTGGAACTACTCCTCGGTTTCCTTAACCCTTAGCAAAGCCCACCATGTCCTCATTTGCTGTGGCTGAGTGTTTTGTGGAAATGGAGGCAGCAGGTGAGTTTCTGGCCAAGTTTCATGGCTTCTGACAAAAGTCTGCACCCACAGGCCAGTGAGATAGTCCAAAAATTGAGCAAATACAGCCAAAGCAAGAATTTGGAATCGGGTGATCATGGAAATACAAGTCAGTCCCTGGGTAATGTGCAGAAATGTGAAATGTGGAGGAGTTAACTTCCAAGGGTGAATGGAGGGTGGGAGGCGATCTTATTTAATTCGAAGAGGGTTTTGTAGCAGATTGTATTTTCCAGAAATGATTCCAATAATATAATCCCCTCCCATATGCTCCTCTTTTAATATGACTTTGACCCTCCTAATATCAAATCAAGAGATGGGGTCGTCCGTGTGTCCTTTCTTTGAACCTGCGTGGACCTTGATGACTGCCTTGACCTACAGAGTGTGGCAGAAGTGACACTATTGGGGACTTCCCTGGTGGCGTAGTGGATAAGAATCTGCCTGCCAATGCAGGGGACATGGATTCGATCCCCGGTCCGGAATCGAACTAAGTTGCCACGGAGCAACTAAGCCTGTGCGCTACAACTACTGAGCCTGCGCTCTAGAGCTTGCATGCTGCAACCACTGAGCCCGCTACTGAAGCCCACGTGCGTAGAGCCCATGCTCCGCAACAAGAGAAGCCACTGCAAGAAGACGGCGCACTGCAACAAAGAGTAGCCCTTGCTCGCCACAACTAGAGAAAGCCCGTGCGTGGCAATGAAAACCCAACGCAGCCAAAAATAAATAAATTTTAAATATTAAAAAAACAAAAAAGTGACACTATTTTTATGACTAAGTCTAGGTCATCAAAATGCCAAGCATGTCTGCTTTGTTCTCTTGGAGAATTCATTGTGGTGCAAGCCAGCTACCATGACTGCCCTAAAACTGCCATGTTGTGAGGAAGCCCAAACTCTACGTGGAGGGATCATGTGGAGAAGTCCAGAGAAGGGTGCTTGGCTATCCCCCAGCTGCTCAGCCCTCTGCTCTTCCATCTTCAGCTGCTGTCTAACTACATCACATGGGGGACCCTGAGCCAGAACAGCCCAGCTGTACCCTTTCCAAATTCCTTGCCCACAGAAGTCACGAGAGGGAAGCCAACGATTGCTGTTATTTTAAGCCAGGAAGGTTTGCTTTATTGGTTACACAGCAATAGATAATCCAAATGGGTTTATACTTATTTTATTATCAGTCTTTCCTGGTAGACTGTAGTTTCTGTTTTCTGCTCTATCCCCAGCAGTTAGCCCGTAATGTACTATGCTCCACAGATATTTGTTGTATAAATGAAAGTTAACAGACCATATCAGCATGGTGTTGGGGGAACCAAAGGGGTGTGGGAGCCCAGGGGGGCTCCTAACCCAGACTGGGAGATCTGGGAAGGCTCCCTGGAGGAAGCGATACTGCTCTGAGTCCCTGGGCAGGGCTTGACACACAGGAATATTATTCCTCATCTCTGGTGCTGCTTGTTTGTTCTTGGCCCAAATGAGGCTTCCTGGCTTGATGTGCATCAACTAGACCGATCCCTGTGTCCATTTGCGGGCTTCTTCTTCCCCGTCCCTGTTGCAGTTGCAGTTGTCTTTTCTCCCTCCCTTGTTGGGCCTGTGTGCTCACTCCTTCTGCCTCCTCTGACTCCGGGTCTGGCTGGAGAAAATTAAGTCAATGGGGAGGGAGGAGTTGACAAATAGATGGTCTAGTAATAGAATTTTTTTTTTTTCAGCTCTAGCCCTTTCTCCACCCCACAGAGAGCAGGAGGAATTAGCTCTCTAGACAGTGGTTTTTCCTTGCTGAGGAGCTCTGGTGTTGCCTTCTCTGCCTAGACCAGCAGGGAGGAGAGGGGAGTGGCAAGCAGGAGCCTTCTTAGGGTCCTCTAGGCTAAGCCTTGCACGGAGAAGGAAACTAAGGTCCAGGGAGGGGAGGGATTCTCTGAAGGCCCTAAGTGGGTTAACATCTGAGCTAGGACTAGAAGGGAAGGCAACTGGGGCCAGCCCTTGAACTGCCCCAGGATCGTGGCAGGGAGCAGAGACTGCAAAGGCCTTGGTGTGTAGCAGGGACACAGGGGCAGCAGGCTACAGGAAACCTGGGGCTCCTGGTCCCTGGCAGTCCCTATACCATTGGTTGGGGTTTCCTTGTCTGGGAGGGCGTGGAGTTAGTAGGGTGGCCAGGCTGCTGGGCACCCAGGAGGTGATGCCTGTTGCCCTGCAGGTCCAGCCACCCTGCAGGACCTGGCTACCTTGCAGGGCTCTCTTCATTGTAGAGTACCCTCTATGGGCAGAGGTCGGTGCCAGGGGGTCGGTAGTGACCTTGGGCAGAGGGTTGGCAGGACTGGAAATAACCCGGCCACGTGCTCTAAATCTCACCATTCTGAAAAATGAAATGGCCTCTTGGATCTCACGCAGCTGCAGTGAGTTATGGAGGGCACTGCTCATAGAAGCCCTCTGTCAATAGGGCCCGTTACTGCCTCATTGTCCAGATGATGACACTGAGGCTCCAGGAGGCCCTCCCTGGCTCTGGGTTGCAGGCTACCAAGTGGCAGCCCTGGAACTCAAACCCAGGACTGCCGAGCTCCCAAGCCCTCTGCTCACCCAGGATTCTCAGCTCCTCATCCTCCAACCCTGCGGGGGTGGGCGGCGGGCGGTGGGGTGGGGTGGAGGGGGATGGAGGGAGGGCGGGGGGCCCGCCTTGCCCGGCGGCGGCTGCCGGGCTCCGAAGCGCTTGATTTATTTAGCTAATGTTCTAGCGCGTTTACCCCATCCCGTAATGAGCTGTTTCCACCAGGGGGTGTCTGCAGAGCGACTGCAGGATTCCAGCCGCTCCAGGAGGGAGGCAGGGGTGGCTGGCGGTGGGCTGTGCGTGTGTGGGCGTCTGGCCACCCGGGGAGGGGTGAGATTGGAAAGTCCGGGTTGAAAAATCACCCCGGAGTGCGGGGCGTGCTGAGGGGAGGCGGGAGGCTGGTGCAATCTGGGAGCAATCCAACATTTCTCCCTGGGCCAGCCTGGTGCACCTCCCAGCGACCCAGGGGCCTGGGAGGGAACCCTGGCCCCAGCATTCTGGCCTGGTTCCTCCCTGCCTGCCCCTCTTCCTCAAACTTCTGAGGCTTCTGAGCTTAGCCTGCCTACTGTCTGCTTGTCATCCCTACAGAGCTGGCATTTCTGTGGCTTGATGTGACAGTTATGTACTTTGCAGCCAGACAGATCTAGGTTCAAATCTAAGCCCCCCTGTGACCTTGGGGGGGAATCCCTGACCTCTCTGAGCCTCAATTTCCCACTTTAATATGGGGATAAGAAGCTGTGTTTTGTGGGGTTATCACTGAGGATCAGTGCTAATGCACGAAGAGCTGTGTACAGGGTGATAAACCCTGCCTTGGCCACCCGGCCTGCTGACAGCGGGGCAGACCTACTGGGCCACATAACCCGGACCCGGTATGCCCCGTGTACAACAGATGCCATGATCCTGAGATGGGCCCCTCACACGCAGCAAATGCCTGCTGACAAGCCCATGCTGCAGGCAGCTCAGAGGCTTTGCTTTCCTCAAGCAGGGCAAGCAGTGCTTGGTATTTGGCTTTAAAAAGCCTCATTCCTGGACTTCCCTGGTGACGCAGTGGTTAAGAATCTGCCTGCCAATGCAGGCGACATGGGTTCGAGCCCCGGTCCGGGAAGATCCCACATGCCAGAGAGCAACAAAGCCCGTGTGCCACAACTACTGATCCTGTGCTCTAGAGCCCGCGAGCCACAACTACTGAGCCCACGTGCCACAACTACTGAAGCCTGTTCACCTACAGCCCGTGCTCGACAAGAAAAGCCACCACAATGAGAAGCCCGTGCACTGCAACGAAGAGTAGTCCACACTCGCTACAACTAGAGAAAGCCCGTGCGCAGCAACGAAGACCCAACACAGCCTAAAATAAATATATTTATTTTTTAAAAAACCCCCAAAATACCTGATTTGTTTCTCCTTCACCAAAGTCGCAATCCCTCAGAGCCTGGACTCTGTGCCAGATTGGGTGACCCGCTCAGTGGTAAAATTTCCACTTGGCACTCATTTTTTTTTTCTTTAACGGGTTTATTGCTATTTTTTTTCTTTAGCATGTGCCTGGTATCCAGAAGGCACTCATCAAGGGGTAGCTATCACTGCTCTTCAGATTGGAGAAGATGCCGTCCCACTGACTGTCCCCTAGGAGGGAAAATAGGACGACTAGCATGGGTCTTTTTAGGTGGATACCTTCTGGCATGGTGTGCAAGGCCCGCTCTTCTTCCCCAGGAACTGTCACCCCAATTTTCCACAGCACGGCAGTTGAGAGACTTGCCCAGGCATCTGGCACACAAGTGGCCAAGCAAAGACTGACACCCAGTCTGCTGGACTCCCAAACCAGTGCCCCTGCCTCTCCTCACTAGAGGTCACTGAGGGAGCAGACCTGCTGAAAACAGGACAAAGGTGAGTTCTCTCAGCTTCTTTCTTTCTTTTTTTTTTTTTTGGTGTACACGGGCCTCTCACTGTTGTGGCCTCTCCCATTGCAGAGCACAGGCTCCGGACGCGCAGGCTCAGTGGCCATGGCTCACAGGCCCAGCCGCCCCGCGGCATGTGGGATCTTCCCGGAGCGGGGTACGAATCCGTGTCCCCCGCATCGGCAGGCGGACTCTCAACCACTGCGCCACCAGGGAAGCCCTCAGCTTCTTTCTTGCAGCAGGTTAACCAGACTTGGGCTCTGGGTGAATATGGGATTTTGTGGAGCCTTTTTAGGAAGGGCTGAGTTTGGAGGAAGAGAGTCTTGGAGGGCCCTGCCCCACTACTGGGTACCTTGCCCCTGTTGCCTTGGTTTCTGTCCCTCGCTCAATTCAGAACCTCCCCTATTTCCTGAAAGAGAACTGAACCGCCCAAAACTGTTCATAAGCAAGTGGGATGGACTGAAGTTTAAGGTAGAGATGGACGAGGCTGTTTCTGTTCCTGCTTTATAGCAAAGAGCCTAACAGAATCTATACTAGATGTTCTGCTCCCCATGCCCCTGCCCGGCCGCCTGCCCGGGGGCTCTGCCCCATCTTGCCCTCTCACAGATGGCCTGCTCACCTTCACCAGCCTTGGTACTGCTGTTCCCTCCTTGCCGGCTTCCCTCTGCATGGCCGGTGCCTGGAATGGTTAGTCCTTTTTCAGTCCCGGCCTGATCCAGGGAAGCCCTCCAGCCACCCAGCTCTAGCGCCCACCCCCGCCCCACCTTCCTGGCTTCTGTTGTCTTTGTAGTTTTTATCTGCAGGGCCTTTGTTGATTGCCTGTCCCCTTCTAGAATGGAAGCTCTGTGAGAGCAGGGACTTGGGCTGCTCTGTGCGCAGGACACCCCCAGGAACGCAGTGGTGAATAATCCACTTTAAGCTCTTTTTTTCTCAAACTCACCTGTGCCCCAGATCCTGGCTTAAATTTGCACACCTGAGTTTACCTCAGGACTCCAGGCACTTTATAGCCACACCTTCTCCCACTTTTGCTAACACTTGGTGTTTGCCGTAAACAGACACTACCATGTGCTTTCCACATATTAACTTAATTTTCACAAAACCCCCTTGAGGTAGGCACTGTTATTATCAGCACGCCCGTTTTACAGATGAGGAAACTGAAGCTAGAGAGAGCTGGTCCAGTCCTACACCGTGAGCGAGTGAGTGGCAGGGCTGGGGTTGAAATGGAGATGGTTGGTTCTCCGGAACCCCTACTGCAGACTGCATCTAGAAGCAGCAAGATGCTCTCACCTGCCGCTCAGGGGGCAGCATCCCCACCACCCTTATCCCTACTGCTCCCTAGATGGCTTTTCAGAGTATTCCTTCCAAATACATATGATGTTTGTTCCACACTGTACATGTCTGGATGAGCAAACTTTCCTCCATCTTTTACACATTTAACAGAAACCAGCGTGAGGAAAAAGGACAGTGCTTAAGGAGATGGGAGCCTCTGCTGGAACCCAATGGAACTGGGTCTGGGGGAGGGATGGGCGCGGTCTACAAAGCCTCCTGGAATCTTTTTGTGTCTCTGAACCCCTCATATGCCCCTTCCTCATGCTCCTCCCTTTCATTTGTCCTCTCTGGGCTCCAAGTGGACGATAACCTCCCCATGGCTCTGAAGCACTTATATACCTTTCAGTTCCCAGGGGAAGAGAGAGAATCTAATTGGCTGAGTTTGGACCAGGTAGGTCCAGTGGGGCCCTGTCACCTGTGACTGGGGGAGAGGGTGTGAGGGACACACATGGTGGTCATGGCCTTGGCCTGTGTGTGGAGGTGTAGTCTTCAGAGGAGAGGGGTGGCAGTGAGCTGTTCAGGCAGCACTAAAAGTACCTGCTATGGCTGTGAAGATCCTTGAAGGCTAAACTAAGGGACTTACCCTCCAGGAGTTGTTTAAGCCAAGGAGCAGCAGACCCTGATTCACAGCTGAAGGCTTGCTTTGATTGCTGGAGGTGGAGGTGGGCTACGGGGAGACCAGGGAGGGGCCCATTACTTCTGCGTTAGGTGGTGAGGGCCTGGGCGTGGGCACAGTGCCCCCGAAGAGGAAGCCGTGGCACATGCTGCCTCCTTCTCTGGGCCATTTTTATTTCCTCCCTCCTGGGCCAGCTCTAAGACCCATCCATTGATTCTGAGCCCTTACTCCACGCCAGGCCCTGTGCTGGGTGCTGAGGCCCTGCCCTGAGGTGCTCACTGCTGTGGGAGAGACAGGACATGGACACATACCTCACTTACACTAGGGAGTCGATGTGTGGGAAAGGAGGGTCAGGCGAAGTGCTTCTGAAGATCCCAGGAGGCCAAAATTACTTGGGGTTGGGGCCTGGGGCGGGAGGGAGGATCTGGACCATATCCTGCAGAGTTAGCATGAGGCAGGCCCGGAAGAACAGGAGGAATTGAATGCATGGAGCTATGGGTGAAGGACTTTCTGGGTGGAAGGGACAGCGTGGGCAAAGGCCTGGGGTTGGCAAAGTATGCGGCGTGGCTGACACTTCTATGAGTGGGGTGTGTGGAGCTGAGTAATGGGAGGAAGGCAGGAACCTTCCTTCGTGGAACATTTTAAATGCCAAGCTAAGGGGTTTAGACTTTATGCTGCGGCAGTGAGGAGCCCTTGACCTCGAGCAGATAGTGATGTGGTCAGTGTTTCCCTTCAGGACTCTGATAAATTAAACCGGTGAGGAAGGCACTCAGGCCTTCGGAGTGCCAGGGTCTGGGGGACACGCTGGTGCCTTGAAATCCTCCTCTGAAATGCCCATCCCCACGTCCCAGGGCCTTTGGGAACACAGCAGGGTGGTCGATGAGGCCAGGAGAGGTCTGTGCAGGCACAGGGTGGCCGTGGTAGCCGCCGCACGGCCGAGGGCCTGCAGAAGCTGCTGATGGCTGGAAGGTGATTAACAATTGTAATCACTCCTGTCATGACATCATTAAACTCCGATTGCACCGGCTGCGCAGCTGATGGATGGACTCAGGAGTCACAGCTCGTGGGAAGGGCAGGATCATTTGTCAGTCGGCAGAAGATCAGCAGTGGGGCCCAGGTCTGTGCATGTGAGGTGCTGGTGGGGCCCCGAGGTTCTGGCTGCCATCCTGGGCCAGGTCAGGGCAGGTGAGGCTGGGCCCAGACCCCGAGCAGGTCCAGATTCTAGCATTTGACACTAGGTGTGAGCTGGGGGATCTTGAGCCATCAGGCAGTGGAGGTGCCCCAAGGCCCTGTGATGGGGGCTGAGTCCGGGCACAGGCTGTGGGGCTCTGGGCGTCCCACTCCTTTTGCTTCAAAGCTTTTCTCTCTCTAAATGGAAGTGTTATTTTTGTTGATTATACATGAGTACTGAGAAAGAAATCCAAACAATATGGAGGAAGTCTGTCTTCCACGATCCTGTTCCCCAGACATCCTCGTTCTTAAAAGTTTGGCTTACGTTCTGGCTCGAGGCCCCTGCCAAGAGTCTACCTGCTCCGTGGGCCATCCTGGTGACCTCCCAAGAAATCCCCTTTTGGGCTTAAAAATAGTTTGATGCTATTCCTTCCAGGTGTGGTCAAACTCAAGGAATAGAAAATTCCTACCCCCTCCCCACCAACCTGCGGCCCCCCCCAGCCTATCCCCCTCACCCCACTGCCAGGGCTGGTTCCTAGGGTGGTCTGCCACTTTCATTCAGTAAGCTCAGGAACAAGCTGTAATGTCCCAGCTTCTGCTGGTTCGTTGTGTTGCCCAGAGCAGAAGCTGCATGGAAGGCTCTCGTTTAGCCAGGCCCTGCGTATTTGCAGATGCTGTCTCGAGGCCTGGGGCGAGGGTGGAGGGGAGAGGAGGAAGGGCTCAATTGCTTGAAAAAGCAACAGGAATTGGGGTTGTGCATGGGCAACTGGGCACAGGGGTGGAGAAAAACAAGGCCCAGGTGTGTGGGCGTGGGCTGCAGGAGTGTCTCCTCCTGTCTGCACTTCCCCTTGCAGCTGAGGTTGAAGGTGTGTTGGAACGAACACTCTTGGCCTCCCTCTCCACTCCTCTTGCTTGTTCCACGTTGCATGGGAGGAGGGGTGCTCCATCTGAATGATACGATTGCGGGGAGCCTGACATGTGTGGACCTGGTTAGCCTGGGGCAGAATCACCGCTTTAAAACGCAGTGTCTTTGGAGACAGGGGGAGTGGGCTGTTTGATGCTGCATATCAAATTATCCCATAACTAAGTGGCATAAAGCAACCCTGTATTCTGCTCACAGGTTCTCTGCATCACATTCTGGGAAGTTCTTGTTCAGGATCTCCTCAGGTGGAATGCAGGCAGCCTCTGGGGCAGATTCTCTCCTTTTTTCCGGTGGTTGTTACGGGGATGGGAGGGGGATCATCTTGCCAACAAGTAGGGGAAGGTAGAAGGCCCCCCCCACCCCGTTCCCCAATCTTGCCTCCCCAGCAGTAAACTGAGTCTTGCTTCTGGCCCTCCTGGGGCTTCTGGTCCCCACGGGGCAGCAGGTGATGACAGGGCTCCCCTCCCTGCCCCCAGGAGGCCAGTGGGCTTGTAAGAGGAGCACGGCCTGAGGGAGGAACGCCGAGGGGAGTGGCTGACGAGTGTCAGGACAGCGATGCCTGACGTGGGCTTTGGAGCCGTTTCCTGCTCTGGCCCGTGCGCCTCTGCTGCCTGAGTACACATTCCTAGACACCACAGTCTCGTGGTCCGGGGACTCAGGGTGCTGGTTGTGGAGGGAGGGGTGCATCGGGGCGGGACCAGAACTCAGGGAGCAGGCAGTATAGACCGCCTGGGGGTGGACAGGCCTCCAGTGAAGCATCCTGTGGTGGCCAGCCTCCAAGGTGGCCTGCTGACCCGTACCTCCTGTGCGGCTCTTTCCACACTGAATCCGGGCTGGCCCCACATGGCCAACAGAATAAGATGAAAGTGACCATGTGGCTCCCGAGACTGGATCTCAGCAGGCATTGCACCTTCTGCCTCGGGTTCTTGGCTCTTCTGCTCTGGGGAAGCCAGCTGCCGGGCCGTGAGAACACTCGAGCAGCCTGTGGAGAAGCCCACGTGGGGCAGAGCTGAGGCCGTGGGCCAACAGCCAGCACTCCCGGCTAGCCACGGGAGCAGCTCAACTCCAAAGTGGATCCTTGGGCCTGGTCAAGCCATCAGATGACTGCAGCCACGTGGGAGACCCAGGTGAGCATGGCCCAGCGTCCCAAAATCTTAACCCAGAGAGTTTGGGAGCATCATAAAGTATTGCGTTGGGTCACTAAGTGTCGTGTGATTGGCTACACAGCATATGATAACGGATAACTTCTATCTCCAAATACTCCCTAGGAAGATAGGAAGATGATCCTTGAGAGGGAGAGGGTGGGGAGGCCGATTAAACGAGACAGAAAGATAGAGCTCTCCCATCCCCTCAGGAAGATGGGGGAGAAACCAGCCTGGACCCTTCAGCATGGCGCTCTCTGGGGTAATGTAAGGATTTTGTACAGGTTTCCACAGTGAGTGGCACGAGAGTTATTGTAGCATACTTAGGCCAGAGTTATGTTATCAGAAAGAATATGTAGACACAGCGAGGGTTTTCGACAAGAAGCCAATCTACTAAAAACATATTTGACAATCATTGATTTAGCCAAACCCCCTCAGGTGTCCTGTACCCTAATTTTATACAAGAATGGGGGTACCTTAAGTTGTATTTTCCTGTAAGCAGATCCTGAGACCAGGGTTCGAAGGCAAGCCTGTTTGAGAGGTGACCCCAGGAAGCAGGGAGGGGAGCAGGCGAGTGAGACAGGGTGGGGAAGGCAGCCAGGAAAGGGCATGTTATGGCCAGAACAGGCCCCACTGTGTCGTGCCCTCCTGGACTGTCCCCTACCACACCCGGGTGGAGAGAAGCCTGGGGAGAGTTGCGCTGAGGCTTTCCGCCTGTCCTGGAGTGAGTGCAAAGGGGCATGGGGGGGGCCCCCATGGATGGAGCAGGTGCCTCTCACGGAGTCCCCAGCCTGGGAGGCCTTTCCCAGGCAGTCGGGAGGCCCTGGTGGCCCAGACTCCTGATTGGCGGACAGCAGAACAGAGGAAGGTGATTCGTTGTAGATTGGATGCCTGGAGAGTGCTGCCGGGTGCTTGTCTGTGGGGGAAGGGCTCAAGGAGGAAGTGAGAGGAATTGGTTCAAATCCTGGCTCACTGGATAATGTTTATTAGGCTTATCTCCTTTCTCAGCCTCAGTTTCCTTAGCTCCAAAACGAGGCTGATACTTCCTACCCTTCCGACCTTGAATGCTTAGAACGGCGGTCCCCAACCTTTTTGGCACCGGGGACTGGTTTCGTGGGAGACCATTTTTCCACTGAGGGGGGGTGGGGGATGGTTTCAGGATGATTCAAGCGCATTACATTTATTGTGCGCTTTATTTCTACTATTATTACATTATAATATATAATGAAATAATTATACAACTTACCATAATTTTGACTTGAGGTGGAGCTCAGGCAGTAATGCGAGCGATGGGGAGCAGCTGTAAATACAGATGAAGCTTTGCTTGCTCGCCCACCGCTTACCTCCTGCTGTGTGGCCCCGTTTTCTAACAGGCCATGGACTGGTACTGGTCTGTGGCCCAGGGCCTGGGGACCCTTGGCTTAGAAGAACATTGTAGTGGGTATTGGTAGCTTGCCTCCTAGTCCTCTGTCCATTCCCCCTTCTTCTGACAACATTTGGGGCTCTACCTGTCCCTACTCTGTTCAAGAGGTTTGGCTGGAGCTCCACCCCTGGATCCAGTCAATCTGAGCATGGCATCCCCCTGGCTGTGGAGACTGGTTCAGAGATGGGCATGTGCCTGAGCCCATCCAAGCACAGCCAGTCCCAGTGCTTCTGTAGGAGCTCTTGGAAAAGCTTCTCTTTCGTGGAGGACTAGAATCTAAGAGGAAGAGAAGCTTATCACCAAGTGCAGCTTTAGAACAAAGCCAACACAAATGGGAGAGACTAAGAACAAGAGACAAAGAGAGGCAGGTCCTAACGATGTTGCTTGAACCCCTGAATCAAGCTGTGCCTGAAGCTGTGTTACCCCTTGCCTTCTCTGTATCCGAGACAATATATTCCCTCTGCTGAAATTTGTTTGTGTTGGATTTTCTGTCACTTGCAACAGAAAGACTCTTTTTTAACCATTAAAAAAAATTATTTTATTTTATTTATTTATTTTTGGCTGCGTTGGGTCTTCGTTGCTGCGCGTGGGTTTTCTCTAGTTGCGGCGAGCGGGGATACTCTTTGTTGCAGTGTGCAGGCTTCTCATTGCAGTGGCTTCTCTTGTTGCAAAGCACGGGCTCTAGGAGCTTGGGCTTCAGTAGTTGTGGCGCACAGCCTCAGTGGTTGTGGTGCACGGGCTTAGTTGCTCCGCGGCATGCGGGATCTTCCCAGACCAGGGCTCGAACCCATGTCCCCTGCCTTGGCAGGCAGATTCTTAACCACTGTGCCACCAGGGAAGCCGTAACAGAAAGACTTTTAACTGATAGAAATTGCAGAAGCTGCAAGTTTTTGTTTGTTTGTTGGCTTAAAAGAGTGTTTGAAACCATACAGTCCTAGCCCAGAGGAATTCTCTGAAGTGTTTATCGAATAGGTGGATAAATGAATCACCTAACTGTGGTCTCCTATTATTACTTTGGTCAATGGACATGAGAATTGGTAAACGGAGACGCTGGAAGAGGGGTGTTGGAGAATTTTCTTGTTTTTCCCTAAAATTGGAGAAACTTTCATTCTTGTTTTGTGGGGTAGGCCAAACCCTGCCATTATTATGAGGATGACGAAGGGTGTGAAGGGCCAGGGCAGGACCTCAGGGAGAAGGCCTGAGAGAGGAGGCCAGAGTCCTTTGCAGGGAGTCAAGGGGTTCATCTTACGCTTTGGGGCCCAGCCCCTGGAATGCAGGAAGAAAGAGGGAGCGTGGAACATGGGGAAAGTTTGGGCTCTCGATCCAGACAGCCAGGTTGAATGCTTGCTCTTCTGGTGAGAGCCTATGTCCCTCTGTCTGCCTCACCGAGCTGTGAGCTCAGATCTTTACCTTGTGTCCCGAATGCCAGGCTTGGCACAGAGGTGGCCTCAGAGCAGACTCGTGGGACGAAGCCGAGGATGACAGGAGATCCCTTTCCCAGTGAGAATGACATTTGTCGTAGAGTCCCTAGCGTGTGCCTCCCTCTCCCCCCATCAATGCTCATTCTCATCAGTGTTCGATTTTGCTTCTCATCTTTGTGGCACAAACGTTCTCCTCACTCCTTAAGCAGGTTGTTTTCCCAAGAAACAATTGGTTGTTTCTACCAATTGCAAACAGATGAAAACCCCCCTTGCCTGGGACTTCCCTGGTGGTCCAGTAAGACTCGGCGCTCCCAATGCAGGGGGCCAGGGTTCAGTCCCTGGTCAGGGAACTAGATCCAGCATGCATGCCACAACTAAGAAGTCCGCATTGCCACAGCTGAAAGATCCCGCGTGCCACAACTAAAGATCCCACATGCCGCAACTAAGACACGGAGCAGCCAAAATAAATAAAATTTAAAAAATAAATGTTAAAAAGAAAGAAAACCCCCCTTTCCCTTCCCCTGACCCCTGCTGCATGTGGTCATGGAGGTGTAGGGATTAGCCTCACCTTTGGTACTTACCAGCTGTGTGGCCTTGGGCAAGTGTCTTGGCTTCTCTGAGCCTCAGTTTCCTCATATGTGAAGTAAAGATAACTCATTCTTTGTGGGGTTATGTGAAGATTAAATGAAATAACTTATGTGGAAGGGCTGAGCACAGTGCTTTCCATTAAAGTTGGGTGCAGTAAGAGAGAATTCCCACCCTCCAGCCTCCAATGAAGGCAGGACTTGAAGAAAATGTCTGTGCATTGATTCCACATGACCCCGAGTGTCCGTGTGTCCACGTGTGTGCACGTGCACTGTGCTTATGGGTATGTGCATGCTGTGTTTGTGAGCACGTAAGTGTGTGTGTAAACAGAAATGTGCATATACGAACGTGTGCTGCTCTGTGCGCATGAGTGTGTGTGGGTGTGCGTGTGTGTTTTCCCAGCACTGTTAGTGGAAAGCCGTAAGTATGCTTTATGGCAGCGGCAGCAGCAGCTCCGTCCCCCCAGCCATTAAGCTGCCTCCCTCCTCTCATCTGGGGGTGGGGAGCTGCTGCAGCCTTGGTGCCCTCCCTCCCCCACCCCTACATGCTGAGTGAGCACCGTAGCCCCCCTCTCTCACCATATGCCTGTCTTCTACAGTTCTTTGGTGCGTGGTGCCCATCGAGTGGGTAATTAGCTAAATGAATTAATTGACATCCATACACGTAATTAGCAAATGGTTATAAGCAGCTATTCTCCTTGGGATGTCTAAAATTTCTAGGGGTCAGACGCTGGGGTGGGGGAGGGGAAGGGTTTATGATGTTTTAAGGAGGAATAAAAGCAGCCAGTGTGAGTGTCAAGGACCAGGACGGGCCTGGGGTGCTCTCCAGGCTCAGTGGCCTGGCTGTGGTGGGGGAGAGGGGCCAGGAAGGAGGGGAGAGGGGTCCATGAACTTGGTCAGGGGAAACTGACTCCTAAGGCACTGGGAGTCAGGAGGCCTGGGTTCCCACCCCATCCATGTGACTTTCTCTGTGACCTTGGGTAAGTCTCTTCTCTCTGGGCCACAGTCTCCACTTCCAAGAGAAATGGATGGGACCAGCTGTCTCTTAGGACTCTCCCAGTTCTGACATTCTTCTCTACTTTAAGCCAAACTTTCTAACAGCAAACAGGGCTGTGCAAAGATGGAGCCATGTGCCCCCTTCTTCATTCCAGAGCACGGCATCACCATGCTCTCTCTCACCTGTAGGTTTGGGTACCTGCTGTGCCCTCTGCTCCAAATGCCCTTGTCCACCTTCTCTGCCTTTAAGGTCGTCCAGAGCAGCGCGGTCCAATAGAACTTTCTGAAATGATGGAAATACCCCATACAGTAGCCACGAGCCACATGTAGAGATTGAGCACTTGAAATGTGACTAGTGCAGCTGAGGAATTGGATTTTAAATTTATTCACTTTTAATTTATTTACATTTAAATAGCCACAAGTGGTTCGTGGCTATTGTATTGGACAGCACAGCTCTAGGTCTTTTAAGATCTAGTTGATTCATTTATTTGTTTACTAAGTCATTCATTCATCCAACAAATATTTATTGAGTGCCTGCTGTAGCTAGGCACGGAGGAGACTACCAAGAATAGGCAGTCACGACCCCTGCCCTCATGACGCATTTGTAATGGGAAGGAATAGGAGGGAGAGAAGAGAGAAAAACAAATGGACAAAATAATTGGAAATTATAGTAAGAGCTATGAAAGAAATCAACTAAGGGTTGAGACAGAGACTAGAAAGCCCAGGGAAGACCTTCTTTAGTTGGGGTGGTCAGAAAACGTGTTTTGGAGGAGGTGTCATTTAAGCTGGGACCCAAGGGATGAGAATGAGCCCTCCAGGGAGAGAGTGGAGGAGGGATGCTGTAGGCACTGAGGTCAGGAGGCAGGAAGAGCTGGTGAGTCTGCAAAAAATCAGTGGGGTTGGGGTGTGAAGAGTGTCAGGGTGAGGCCAGGAAGTGGGGGCAGGTGCCTGACGGAGAGGCCACAGGAGGGCTGTGGATTTTGTGGTAACAGTGGCGGAGGTCCCTGAGGGGGCCTCGGCAGAGACGTGGCACCATGAATGAGCATCTTCAGAAGCTGACATTGCTGCTCCAAAGGGGCCAGTGGAGGGGGCCCTAAGGGAAGCCAGGGGATGGTCATCTAGAGGAGGGCACCTGGCCAGGGTGGTACAAGGACAGCTCATAGTCACTTCCACCAGGAAGCTTTCCCTGGCTCCCCCAGGCTAGACCAGGCGCCTCTCTGTGATTATGTCACCCCCAGGCCTCACTCCGCCACGGCACTTTCACCACTTGTCATCACCTGTTATGGCCGGACCTCCCCACCATGGGATCACATCTGATTCTGCATCCCCACCTCAACAGAGGGCCTGGTGCAGAGTGGGTGCTCAGGCAGGACAGCCCCTCCCCAGCTCAGCCGGGGTGTCCTCCATCTCCTGGGAAGAGGCCACCTGGGAAGGTGACAGTGGTGGTGGGAGAGATGCCTGAGCCCCTGCCTTCTCTACTACCCCTGCTGCCTCATGTGCTGCATTTTGCGGTTTACAGAGCCTCTTTCCCATCCATGGCCTCAGCTGTCTCTCCAAACAGCCCTGAGAAGTAGGTGGAGCAGTAACCCTCATCTACCCATTTTATAGATGGACAGACAGGAGCCCAGGGGGACCAAGTACCCTAGCCTGGAGCAGAAGTCCTCAACCTCTTTGGAAGTTACAGATTACAGAGGTTCAGTGTATAGCTTTCGGGTCAGACAGCCTGGGTTTGAATGCTGGCCATTAATTTCTTAGCTGTGTGACTTCAGGCAAAGTACTTAACCTCTCTGAGAATTAGTGTCCTTATCTGTAAAATGGGGGAATAACTGCATCTATTTCCCAGGGTGATTGTGGGACTTGTAAAGTGCTCAGGGGAGTGCCTGGCACGTAAGAAGCATTTAGAACTCTTCGCAATGGTTGTTTGGGAATCTGATGGAAGTTATGTACATCCACAAAATGCATGTACAGTTTCAGAAGTTTCACAGAGCTCCTGGAACTCAGCCATGCATGCCTTGGTGACCATGGACCCCAGGTTAAGAAAATGTAATAAGAAAGACCCTAGTAGCAAGAGAGATATCTAAGGAATAAAGTGTCTAAGGAAAAAAAGATATGTAAGACTAACATGGAAAAGATTTTTAACACTTAACCAAGGGACATATAAGACTACTTAAATGCAAAGACTTAACATTGATAAGGGTATCAGTTGTCCCCAAATCAATATATTAATATATAAATATATTTAATGCAACTCTAATGTTCAAACAGGGATTTCTATGGAATTATATCTATCTACCTATCTATGTCTATCTATCTATATAGATAGATATAGATATAGATATAGATAAAGACCCAAAAAACAGCCAAGCCCTTTCTGAAGAAAAATAAGGTGGGTAGACTTGCCCTACCAGGTATCAGTATTTGTTATAAAGCTCTAATAGTTAAAACAGAGTGGGTAGGCTCAGGAATGGACAAATTGACCAGTGAAATAGAATTGAGAGCCTGACATAGAACTCCTCTGCATTTAGTGTGCATGACGGAAGCAAAAGGCAGTTACCAGCGTGGTTCAGACTATGGCAGATTCCAGAGCCAGACTGCCTGGCTTTGAATCCTGGCTTTGACACTTACTAGCTGTGTGATCTTGGGCAAATTGCTGAATCTCTCCGGCCTCAGTTTTCCCAGGGGGGAAAGAGGGGCTATTCAATAAGTGGAAGTGGACAACTTAGTTGTAGATATGGAAAAATGAAACAATTCATACCCAACTTCTTACCAAAATGTCAATTTCAAATGAGTTAAGTACTTAAAGGTCCAAAGCAACACATTGAAACACTGAGAAGAAAATGTAAGTGAACATCATTCTGACTTTGGGGTAGTTTTTTAAAGAGACCTCAAAAGCACTAACCATGGGACTTCCCTGGTGGTGCAGTGGTTAAGAATCCACCTGCCAAAGCAGGGGACATGGGTTCGAGCCCTGGTCTGGGAATATCCCACATGCCGTGGTGCAACTAAGCCCGTGCGCCACAACTACTGAGCCTGTGCTCTAGAGCCCGCGAGCCACAACTACTGAGCCTGCGTGCCACAACTACTAAAGCCCGCACACCTAGAGCCTGTGCTCCGCAACAAGAGAAGCCACCGCAATGAGACGCCTGTGCACTGCAACAAAGAGTAGCCCCCGCTCGACGCAACTAGAGAAAGCCTGCACACAGCAACAAAGACCCAATGCAGTAAAATAAATAAATAAATAAAATTTAAAAAATAAATTAATTAAATAAATTTAAAAAATAATAAATTAAATTTTTTTTTTAAAAAACACTAACCATAAAACACTGATGTATTTGACTATATTAAAACCCAGAACTCCTTTTTCTCAAAAGAAATCTTAAAGGAAGTAAAGTACTACAAACACAAGAACATATTTTCAATACATATAGTAGCTAAAAGATAAGTATTAAGAACATGCAAAATTGGTAAGAAAGAGAAGCAAGACCAATCAAAAAATGGGAAAGAAACACATGCCGCGGAGCAGCTGGGCCCGTGAGCCATGGCTGCTGAGCCTGCACGTCCGGAGCCTGTGCTCCGCAGCGGGAAAGGCCGAAAGCCGCAACAATGAGAGGCCCACGTACCGCAAAAAAAGGAAAAAAAAAATGCGAAAGAAATATATGGCTAGGTATTTCTTAGAGAAGGAAACATGTATGGCCAATAAACAACTGAAGAGATGCTCAACTTACTAGTAATCATGGAAACAAAGGTCAAGACAACAACAAAATGTCATTTTACAACATTTGATTGGCCAAAATCAGAAGCCTGACGATTGGAGTGAGTGTGGATCATGGGATTGCTTACGTGTCACTTGTGAGTACACAAATTGATACAACCACTTTGAAAAACAAGTTATTATTATTTTGTAACTTTGGACATTTTCATACCCTATACCCCAGCAATTCTAGTAGGTATATACCCACTCCTAGGTATATACTCCTTGTATTGCACCAGGAGTCATGTAGGAGAATATTCATAACAGCAATCTGTAATAGAAAAACAACAAACCTCCTCCTCCAAGCAAGGGAATGATAAATACAAAATTCAGGGTAGGGACTTCCCTGGTGGTGCAGTGGTTAAGAATCCGCCTGCCAATGCTGGGGACACAGGTTTGATCCCTGGGTCCGGGAAGATCCCCCACGCCACAGAGCAACTAAGCCCGTGAGCCACAACTACTGAGCCACGTGACACAACTACTGAAGCCCGCGTGCCTAGAGCCCATGCTTCACAACAAGAGAAGCCACCGCAATGAGAAGCCTGCATACTGCAACGAAGAGTAGCCCCCACTCGGCCCAACTAGAGAAGGCCTGCGTGCAGCACCAGTGCAGCTAAAAAATAAATTAATTAATTAATAAAAAAAAATTCAGAATAGTGATTCCCTGAGCTGGGGAGGGACATGGGATGAGGAAGACAATATAGATAGATGAAAGTTATCACTAATGTCCTAAAATTTGGGTGGTGGGTTCACAGGTCTTGATTATATTATTAAAAATAAATTGGTGAGAATTAGAAGACAAGCCACAGACTGGGAGAAAATATTTGCCAAAGACACATCTGATAAAGGACTTATCCAAAATATACAGAGTTCTTAAAATTCAACAATAAGAAAACAATCTCATTATAAAATGGGACAAAGGCCTTAACAGACATCTCACGAAAGAAGAAATACAGATGGCAAATAAGCATGTGAAAAGAATCTCCACATCATATGTCATCAGGGAAATGCAAATTAAAACAACAAGATACTACTGCACATCTATTAGAATGGCAAATCCAAAGACTTTTTTGATTTGGCAAAATCCAAAACAATGACAACATCAAATATTGGGGAGGATGTGGAGCAACAGGAACTCTCATCAATTACTGGTGGGAATGCAAAATGGTACAGCCACTGTGGAAGACAGTTTGGTTTCTTACAATACTAAACATACTCTTACTGCATAATTCAGCAATCATGCTCCTTGGTATTTGCTCAAAGGAGCTGAAAACTTATGTTCACACAAAAACCTTCACATTGATGTTTATAGCAGCTTTATTCATAATAGCCAAAACTTGGAAGCAGCCGAGATGTCCCTCAGTAGGTGAGTGGATAAATAAACTGGTACATCAAGACAATGGAATATTATTTAGCACTGAAAAGAAATGAGCTATCAAGTCATAAAGGACATGAAGAATCTTAAATGCACATTACTAACCGAAAGAAGCCAATCTGAAAAGGCTACGTACTGTATGGTTCCAACTATATGACGTTCTAGGAAAGGCAAAACTATGGAGGCAATAAAAAACAGTGGCTGCCAGGGCTGGGGAGTAGGGAGACGAATAGGCAGAGTACAGAGGATTTTTAGGATAGTGAAAATATTCTGTATGATATTTTAATGATGGATATATGTCATCATACTTTTGTCCAAACCCATAGAATGTAAAACACCAAGAGTGAACCCTAAGGTAAACAATGGACTTTGGGTGATTATGATATGTCATTGTAGGTTCATCCTTGGTAAAAATGGTACATTACTGGAATGCTACATTCTGGTGAGTGATGTTGATAATGGAGGGGGCTATGCATGTGTGGGGATAGGGGTGTATGGGAAATCTCTGTACCTCCCTCTCAATTTTGTTGTAAACCTAAAACTGCTCTTAAGAAGTCTTTTTATTTATTTATTTGGTTGAGCCGGGTCTTAGTTGCGGCAGGTGGGCTCCTTAGTTGCGGCTTGCCAGCTCCTTAGTTGTGGCATGCATGTGGGATCTAGTTCCCTGACGAGGGATCGAACCCAGGCCCCCTGCATTGGGAGTGCAGAGCCTTATCCACTGCGCCACCAGGGAAGTTCCCAAGAAGTCTTAAAGTAAATAAATAAGTAAACAAACAGACAAATGGTTGTTTGTCAAAACCCCCAGAATGTACAACACAAAGAGTGACCCCTAATGTAAACTGTGGAATTTAGTCAATAATAATTTATCAGTATTAGCTCATCAACTTGTTCTGCTAATGCAGGATGTTAATAATGGGGGGAAAAACCTGAGGGAGGGAGGGGGCAGGTGGGAATTCTTTGTACTTTTTGCTCAATATTTTTGTAAATCTGAAACTGCTCAAAAAATAGTCTATTAATTAAAAAATAAATAAATGGATGAACAAATGAAGAATAAATGAATAATAAATATGTATAAAAGATAGCCATGGTGTCTTGAGCCAACTATTATCATTAATCCAGTTCTGCACATCTGAGAGTTATTAAAAAACAAACAAGTTAATCAAAGACAAATAGGTCCTGGACTAGAACCCAGACAAATCCAACATGATGAAATAAAAGTAAAGTCCTATGGTCTGTGCCCAGCTATCAACCTTATAAACAGAATGCAGAGATTAATAGGAATTCAGATAGGGCTAGGAGTTTCTGTTGGCTGTCAGCTCAAAAGGAAACAACAGTGTAATGCCATGTTCTTTTAAGACAACAAAAACATAATCTTAGGATATTTCAATAATATTATTACTAACTCAGGGTTTGAGATGGTGGACTGACCATTTTAATTTATTTTTAAAATGTCCCCTCGTTAACAAGAGTCCATTAAAATGCCAGTAAAGGAAATAAAAAGGTACAAACCCACAATAATGAAAAGGCTGGAAAGAAGGAGCATCAGCACATGTGAAATTTTAGCAATAGACCGATATGAAAGACAATTGACAATATGGTCCTCCTCAGTATCCTCAGAGGACTGGTTCCAGGACTCCTGCGGATAACAAGATTTGTGGATGCTCAAGTCCCTTATGTACAATGGCGTAGGATTTTACATTTCGGCACATCCCCCCATATACTTTATAAATTTATTCATTTATTTATTTATTTTTGGCTGTGTTGGGTCTTCGTTTCTGTGCGAGGGCTTTCTCTAGTTGTGGCAAGTGGGGGCCACTCTTCATCGCGGTGCGCGGGCCTCTCACTGTCGCGGCCTCTCTTGCTGCAGAGCACAGGCTCCAGACGCGCAGGCTCAGTAGTTGTGGCTCACAAGCCCAGTTGCTCCGCGGCATGTGGGATCTTCCCGGACCAGGGCTTGAACCAGTGTCCGCTGCATTGGCAGGCAGACTCTCAACCACTGCGCCACCAGGGAAGCCCCCCCCCCCCCCCATATACTTTAAATCATCTTTAGATTACTTATAATACCTAATACAGTATAAATGCTATGTAAATAGCTGTCAGCAGGCAGCAAATTCAAGTTTTGCTTTTTGGAACTTTCTGGAATTTTTTTTGAATATTTTTGATCTGCAGTTGGTTGAGTCTTCAGGTGCAGAATTCACAGATACGGAGCAGCTGACTGTATTTATTAGATATGTGAATAACTCTTATTTAAAACATTTTTTAACTGTGGTAAAATATACATAACAAAATCTACCAACTTCATGATTTTGTGTTTTTTTGGCCACACCATGCTGTTTGCATGATCCTAGTTCCCTGACCAGGGATTGAGCCCCCAACCTTGGCAGTGAAAGTGCAGAGTCCTAACCACTGGACGGCCAGGGAATTCCCCAGCTTCACAATTTTTTTTTTTTTTTTGGCTGTACTTGGGCCTCTCACTGCTGTGGCCTCTCCCGCTGCGGAGTGCGGGCTCCGGACGCGCAGGCCCAGCGGCCATGGCTCACGGGCGCAGCCGCTCCGCGGCATGTAGGATCTTCCCGGACCGGGGCACAAACCCGCGTCCCCTGCATCGGCAGGCAGACTCTCAACCACTGCGCCACCAGGGAAGCCCTCACAATTTTTAAGTGTTCAGTTCAGTAGTGTTAATTATATTCACATTGTTGTGCAACCAATCCCCAGAACTTTTCTTCTTGCAAACCTGAAACACTATACTCAGTAAAACAACTCATTTCCCCCTTCCCCAGCCCTTGGCAACCACCCTTCTATTTTGCTTCCATGGATTTGACTACTCTAGGTAACTCATAGAGTGGAATCATACAGTACTTGTCTTTTTGTGTCTGGCTTATTTCACTAATCATAATGTCTTCAAGGTTCATCCATGTTGTAGCATGTGTCGAATTTCCTTCCGTTTTAAGGCTGATTAATATTTCATTGTATGTATATACCACTTCTTGTTTATCCGTTCATCAGCTGATGGATATTTGGGTTGCTTCTACATTTTGCTTGTTGTGAATAATGCTGCTGTGAACACGGGTGTACAAATATCTTTTGGAGAGCCTACTTTCAATTCTTTTGGATATACAAAGAACTCCTATGACTCAATAATAAGACAAGCAATCCAATTTTTTAAAAGGGGGAAAGATTTGAATAGACATTTTACCAAAGAAGATACAAAGATCATGGCGAATACAAATACAGAAAGATCCTTAACAACATCAATGAACAGGAAAATTGAACTCAAACCCACAGTGATACTGCTATGAATCCACTGAAATGACTAAGATTAAACTGACTGACCAAATCAATGCTGGTGAAGACATAGAGGAACTGGAATTCTCATACACTACTGGTGGGAATGTGAAATGATACCACTGTTTTGGAAAAATTTTGGCAGTTTAAAAAAATGTTAAACCTACATCTATCATGTGACCTGGCTATTCCACTCCTAGGTAAATACCTAAGAGAAATGAAAGTATACGTGCACACCTAGATTTGAACATGAATGTCCATACCAGCTTTATCTGTATAATAGTCAGTACCTAGAGACAACTCAAAGTCCATCAATAAGTAAATGAATAACCAAATTGTGGTACATCCATAAGATAATATTCTACTCAGCAATAAGAAGGAACAAATTACTGATGTGTGCAACAGTATATATTCACTGCAAAATAATTATGCCAAGTGAATGAAGCCAGACAAAAAGAATAGTATATGATTCCATTTATACAGAATTCTGGAAAATGCAAACTAATCTAGAGTGACAGAGGCAGATTATTTGGTGCCTGGGGGGTGTGGGGGAGGGGCAGTGCGGGGCAGAAGGGAGAGATTATAAAGGGCCATCAGGAAACTTCGGGGGTGATGAATATGTTCATTACCTTGATTGTAGTGACGTTGTCATAAATATATATATATTACATATATGGCAAAACTCATCAAGTTGTATACTTTAAATATGCGCAGTTTATTGTATGTAATATTTCAATAAAGCTTACAAAAGCAAGCAGGAAGAGATTAGTTAAATAAATTTGAGTAGGGACTTCCCTGGTGGCGCAGTGATTAAGAATCTGCCTGCCAATGCAGGGGATGCAGGTTCGAGCCCTGGTCTGGGAAGATCCCACATGCCACAGAGCAACTAAGCCCCTGAGCCACAACTACTGAGCCTGCGTTCTAGAGCCCAAGAGCCACGACTACTGGAACCCCCGCACCTAGAGCCTGTGCTCTGCAACAAGAGAAGCCACCGCAATGAGAAGCCCGTGCGCCGCAACGAAGAGTAGCCCCCACTTGACGCAACTAGAGAAAGCCCGCGCGCAGCAGTGAAGACCCAACGCAGCCAAAAAAAAAAACACAAAAAACTTAAAAGTGATTAAAAACAATAAATTTGAGTAGACCCATAAGGAAAGAAATACTATGTAGCAATAAAAATTATGGAAAGATGTTTATGATAATTGTTGAAAGAAAAAAAAGCAGATTACAAAACAGTATATCCAGTATGGTCACTTTTTATTTTAGATAACCTGAATATCTACAGGATTCATCATTTGGTTACGAATAATGTCTCATTAAAATTAAACCACGCGGGCTTCCCTGGTGGCGAAGTGGTTAAGAATCTGCCTGCCAATGCAAGGGACATGGGTTCGAGCCCTGGCCTGGGAAGATCCCACATGTCGCGGAGCAACTAAGCCCGTGCACTACAACTACTGAGCCTGAGCTCTAGAGCCCGCAAGTCACAACTACTGAGCCCATGTGCCACAACTACTGAAGCCTGCGTGCCTAGAGCCCGTGCTCCGCAACAAGAGAAGCCACGACAATGAGAGGCCCACGCACTGCAACGAAGAGTAGCCCCCCACTCACCGCAACTAAAGAAAGCTTGTGCACAGCAATGAAGACCCAACACAGACAAAAAAAAAAAAAATTAAACCACGGTTTATGTCAGCCCAGAGCCATCCTGCCTGTGTGGGAATTCCCTTTCCCTGCAAAGTCCACCTGTCCCATATGTTTCTGGGTGTTCCCTAATGTGTCTCACTGCACTTGGAAAGCAGTCTCGAAGTCATTTGCTGTTGCTGGCACCTGGGGCCCCTGCTGAGTTGAGGCTCCTGCATTAATGTCGCTAGCAGAGCCAGAGATTGGCCTGTGTTATTGCCCAGGCTGCTGCCAAAGCGCCATGCATGGGGTGCCCACCATTCCTGTCCTGACACTCACACCTTAGGGTGCTCCAAGAGCAGAATGATGAGGGAAGTCCCCCATCTTGTTACCCAGCCAGGGGTCCCCACCAGAGGTCTGCTTGGGCCCCAGGTGTGGTGAGCGCAGCATGACAACTCTCTTTGTTGAGAGAGTCTGGGGCAGGGTGAGTTCAACCACCAGCCCCTGTGAGGTGTCTGGAATGACTGATCCCTCCCACTTTCTGGTCCTGGTGTGGACCAAGTTCCTCTTCCTGTGACAGTTGTCTTTCAGGGACCACCAGCATCCTCTGTCAGGTCTCTTCCAAGTCTGCCAATGAGCCTGTATCCCAAATGTGATTACTGATGGAGATTCTTCTAGGCGGCTCCTTCATGCCTATGATCACATCATATATTACATCATATTATATAACATAACATATGCACTTACACATGGGGGAGGGGGAGGGGAGTCCGAATCTCTCCCTGTCAGCATATTTTCCTCTTTCAGCTCTAGTGTAGCTGGAAGCACATACCCGGAAAATACTAACAGTGATTCTCTCTGAGTGAAGAGATCATCGGTGGTATTCATTTTCTTTGCTCTCTTCTGAACTGTCCATTCTTATTTTTTTCTACCACTGTCCATAGGCCAGGGCCAGTGTGTCCTGCTCAAAACCTCATCCCAGCACCCAGCTCTGTGTTTGGCACACAACAGGTGCTCAATAAGGTGTGAACGACTAGCAGGTATTACTTTTCAAAACTGTGAGGGGCTGGTTTAGCAATGACAGGGAGACGGGTTTTGCACCCCGCCGCCCGCCTGGCTCCACCTCTAGCCTGTTAGGTCCCGCCACCGGCGTTTCCGCCTCTGCCGCCTCGCGGTGCGGAGTGTCTGGCGCGCGTCCTGCAGCCCTGGCGCTCTGCTCGGCAGCCCGGGGCCGCCTCACCCGCACCGGCGAGGGGAGGGGAGGGGACCAGACTCGTCTGGGAACTGGCCTGGGCCGCTCCTGCCTGGGCCTCTGCCCGCTTCCTGCGCCTCCCTCCAGCCTCCCGCAGCCTCCCCCATCAGGGTCTGCCCTGGGACCTCGGATGCCCAGTCGCTGAGCCTCGCCCCACGGACCTGCTTCTCCGACGTCCCCAGCAGGCTCCCCGGCCGCGGCTCTGCGAGCTGTTGGGTCCTGAGCGCCCCACCACTTGGGTAAGACCCGTGCCGCCCGCAGGTCCGCCCCCACCTCCCCATCTCGGAAGGGCCCAATTCCTTGAGATCCTCCTGCTGCTGGCTCTTCCTCGACTCCAGCGCCCTCTCCAGGCAGATCTGCCTCTACCCCAGGGGCGGGCTCCGGATAAGCCAGGTGGTGCCTGGCAGCGCTCTTGCGTGGGCAGGCTGGGGCATGAGGCATCCTGGGATTTGAGCTGGGATGGGCAGGCCTCTCACGAGGATGAGGAGGCTGGCCCTTGGCAGTGCCTAGGGCCACAAGACTCACAGTCCAGAGGGTGCAGCCAATGCTGACTCACTCAGGCCAGGCGTGGGGGTGGGGGGAGCACCAGCCCGTGGGTGAGCCACTCCCTGGCAAGGGTCCAATCCTGGAAGTCGGACTGGGTTCAGACCCGCAGCAGCTGGGCCAAGGAGGGGGTTCAGCTCCTGCAGGAGGAGGTGGTGAGAGAGAGAGAGGGAGAGCACACTCGAGCCGCTAGGCAGGAGAGAGTTCAGGGCTGGCTGGGCAAGTCCAGTGCTCTGCTCACACATCCTGAATCTGGCCTCCACGACTTGTAGGCATTCCCTCCTCTCCATCCCCACCATGCTGTATCTTCTCCCCTCTGGACCATTCACTGGGCTTCTCACTGCTCTCCTTGCCCGGCTTCTCCATCAATGGCTGTGGTCTAAGGGGGGGTCCTGGCCTTGAAGCAACGATGAAGTCATCTCTACTTCCTCTCTTGCTGGTATCACTACCTACTTCCTTTGTTCCTCCCTTCTGCCCCCTCCCCATTTATCCCACAGCTTCCTTTATTCTGCCATGCCAAGCCCAAGGGGGCCCCCAGAAGGAACTGAGAGTCTTAGCTTGGAGAACAGGAGAGCATGACATTCTTTCATTCACTCATTTGATCATTCATTTACACATGGATTTACTTCCATTCACTCACACATTCCCTTGTTCTTTCCCATTCCATTACTCACTTCCTCATTCTGTAGACGCTTACTGAGCATCTACTGTGTTCCAGTAACTGTTTGGTGGGAGAGGGGCAGGATGCTCTGAGGAACCAACACCATCCCTTCTACCTGCTTGTTCAAGGTCAAGAAGGAGAAATGGGCACAAGTCAGTCCAATTTAAGAGAAAAAGCAATGTGAGAGAGAAATAAAGAGCTGTGAACTGTGGCTGTGTGTTTATGTGTGGGGAATGAAGATACAGAGGAGGAGGATGTAATTTCCACTTAGGAGGAGCCCAGAAGACTTCCTGGAGGTGATGCCATTTGAGTCGGGCCTTGACTGGGGGGAGGGTTTGGATGTTGAGTTATTAGAGGGCATCAGAGTAGATGGAATAGCAGGAACAAGGGAAAATCCAGATGTGTGAGGGAACAGTGGGAAGCTTTGTTCATGACTTGAGAGGATTAGAAGAAATAAGTCTGGGACTTCCTGGCGATTCAGTGGTTCAGACTCCATGCTTCCACTGCAGGGGACTCGAGTTTGATCCCTGGTCACGGAGCTGAGATCCCACATGCTGTGTGGTGCAGCCAAAAATTTTAAAAAAAATTTTAAAGATTAAAAAAAAAGAAGAAGAGGGGCTTCCCTGGTGGCGCAGTGGTTGAGAGTCCGCCTGCCGATGCAGGGGACACGGGTTCGTGCCCCGGTCCGGGAAGATCCCACATGCCGTGGAGCAGCTGGGCCCGTGAGCCATGGCCGCTGAGCCTGCGCGTCCGGAGCCTGTTGCTCTGCGACGGGAGAGGCCACAACAGTGAGAGGCCAGTGTACCACAAACAAAAAAAAATACAACAACAACAAAAAAAGAAGAAATATGAACAGGGAGACTAGGGGCAGTAGAGGACAGGCCATGTGCTCCCATGTCTCTGCCAGCTGTCACAGGCTAGGGGAGCAGCCTTGTTCTGGGTGACACAGAGCCTTGGTCATGAGGTAATGGCCTTATCCTCATGGCTAAGGATAATGGTAACATCCTTGTGGATATTAGAGCTCTTTAATCGTCCAGGCAACCTTAGATGGAGTGAGCTCTTCAATCTTAGAGGTGTGTAAATGGAGGCTGGGACACTTGGCATGTGTGTGGAGATGGGAGGGCTGCAGGTTCTGGCCCCTGGAGGGGTTCGGCTAGGGCAGTGCTGAAAGTGGGAGTTGGAGTGGATGATGTCAGAGGTCCCCTCCCACCTAGAGAGTCTGTGGTCCTATCTGGGAAGGCTAGAAGGTCCAGCAGAGAGAATTCCTGGGAGTTTGGTCATTTATTCACTCATTTATTCCCTCATTTGCCCCTATACCCAATCATCCATTCATTCATTCATTCATCACTTAGTCACTAAACCCTTGGTCTGGGCAGATCCTGTGCTGAGGACTCAGATGAGGTCTCTGCGCCTGTGAGCTCCCAGTCTGATGGGGGAGCAGACCCACACTTGACAGTGACAACCCAGTATCATCGTAGGAATGGAGATTGTTTTATTGTGTTTTGTCACTGAGTGGGAGGTAGAGCTGGGACATGGACCTGAAGAATTAATGCAGATGTTTGTCCTCCAGCCAGGAAGGCCCCATCAGTGGGGCCAGATGAAGGGTGTAATGTGGGAAAAGAAGTGTTTGAGGGAGAAAATACTCTGGGTTCATGGGGCTTAGGAGGTAATCTTCCTCCAGTCACGGGCCACTCGAGAACCAGGCCTTTGGGCTGAGGGCACCACAACCTCATCCCTCACCGGAAATGAGCCTGCTGGATTTGAGAACCTCTAGATAATTCCTTGGTCAGCATAAGCTGTAAGCAGGTTATGTAGAGTGGTGGTTAAGCTTCTGAGCTCTGGACCTAGATCAGAGTGCAAGTTGTGGTGCTAACTATTATCAATTGTGTGACTTTGGACAGATGACTCTGCCTCTGTTCTTTCCTTTGCAGGAGAATATTAATCATAATATTGTCCTCTTAGAGTGAGGCCCAGAGATGGTAACAAACATGAAGTGCTTGCACAGTGCTGGGCAGGTGAGAAGGGCTATGATGACAGGGCTAAAATGACAATGATGACGATGACAGTGATTATGATGATGATGATAGTGATATACAGTATAGTGATATACTGTCAACTGCTGCCTTTAAAACCTCTGGGCCTCATTTTCCCCAGCTTAAAATGGGAGGACTGACCTAGCTCACTGGTTCTCAAAGCGTGGTCCCCGGACCAGCAGCATCAGTATCACTTGGGATCTTGTTGCAAATTCTTGGGCTCTACTGCAGCTCTGCTGGAGGTAGGTCCTAGAAATCTGTATTTTATTTTTTATTTAGTTATTTTTGCGGTATGCGGGCCTCTCACTGTTGTGGCCTCTCCCGTTGTGGAGCACAGGCTCCGGACGCGCAGGCTCAGCGGCCATGGCTTACGGGCCCAGCCGCTCCGCGGCATGCGGGATCTTCCCAGACCGGGCCACGAACCTGCGTCCCCTGCATCGGCAGGCGGACTCTCAACCACTGCGCCACCAGGGAAGCCCTAGAAATCTGTATTTTAATAAGCCCTCTGGGGACTTCCCTGTCAGTCCAGTGGTTAAGACTGCGCTTCCACCGCAGGGGGTGCTGGTTTGATGCCTGGTGAGGGAAGTAGGATCCCACATGCCTCTCGGAGTGGCCAAAAAAAAAAAAAAAAAAAAAAAAAAGCCCTCTGGGTGATTCTGATGCAGGCTGAAGTTGGAGAACCGTTGACTAGCTATCACTTAAGACCTCTTCTGGATTCGTCTTTCCAGGACTATGATTCATCAGGTGTGTTTCATGCCTTCTGCATTTAGGGCCCTGGTCTGGGGGCTCGTGGTATAGGCACAGAGATGAGTAAGATGTGATATCAGCCGTCAGGGGGCTCCCAAGTGAGTTGGAAAGGGGAGACAGACACCCTTGGAAATATTCATTGGAGTAACAGACCAAACAGAGCTGCTAAAGAGACACAAGAGTCAATTCTGTAATAAATAGCAAAGGGGAGGGAGACCTTTGTGGGCTGGAGGGGCCTCTGCAGAAAGATCTAGTTCCTGATAGTATCTTGATTCAGCCTTGCTGGAAGTCTTCTCATAAGTCTAACTGAATGATGTCTTTCATATTTTATGCCTTGTTGTGGTGTGGCGTGGACAGGACTCTAGACTTGAGGCCAGGAGTGGTGATTCTAGACAACTTCCTTGCTCTATGACTTTGGTTGGCTCACTTTTCATCCCTGTGTCTCAATGTGTTCATCTGTAAGACGGGGACACGAGATTGAGTCCAGTGAGTCTGAGTCCAGACAGCTCTGGAGAGAGGGTAGGGTTGGGGACCAGAAGCTCTCTGGGTTTCTATCCTCTCATCTGCATAGTGAAGACCCTGAAATGGTCCTGACTGCATGCCTTACCCAGTGAGATTGGGGATCCAGTGAGTTGAGCTCTCCCCTTTCTAGGCCAGTTTTCTTACCTGTCCAGAAAGGTCTCATGACACCTGTCCTCTTCACCTCGCATGACTTTTATCACACTGAGCGTGTTCTTCAACCTCAGAGGCTCCCTGATGCCTAAACCTTGTTGCCTGGCATTCAACGTCCTCCACGATAGACTCCCAGCTTTTTCCTGCAAGATGGGGGCCCTCACTGCCTATGACTGCATCCTGTTCTGTTCCCATTAGGCCTCCCACCTCACCCCTCTTGTCAGCCTATTCAGTCTTCAGTCCGGCTCTAGCACTACCTCCTCCACAGAGCCTCCCGGCTTGCCCCAATCCTCAGTGCCATCCTTGGATCATCTTGCCATTTTTAAGGCGTGACTTTAATTTTGCATTTGTAGACACTGAAGTACTGACAGACCATAAACTCTTTGAAGGTAAGGCCTGAGCTCACAGTGATGGACATTAGAGTCCTTGACTCCTAGAACAGGGCGGCCCAGAGAGAGGAGAAAACTTGCCCAAAGTCACATAGCACATTAGTAAAAGAAACAGGCCCAGAAACCAGTTGTCTTAGGCCCAAGAGGAGACATTATTAGGGATGTGGTGAGTGGACTAGAGGGGCAGAGGAAAGGGCAGAGACCTCAGAATTGGACTGACCTCTGTTCCAGCACAGATCTGCACTCAATAGCTGGGCCACCTGGGGCACCTCACCTACCCTCCCGCAGCGACCTTCAGGTGGGGTTGGAATGAGGACATGGTGAGGCCTGGCACACAGTGGGTGCTGGGTTATTGTGAGGTGCTCATTATTATTTGCCATCCACTTGTCAGTCCCAGCTCCCCTGCCTGCATTCCACTCCCCTCCTTCTTTCCTTAAACACCAAGCACTTGATTTTATTGCCCTGTCGTGAGAAATCCAATGTGGGTGTCCAAGCTGCCTCGCCATGTGCCTTGCAGAAGTGAGAGGGAGAAGGGAAAGTCCTGATGGTCTTTTAGGGGCTGGGGTGGGAGCCCAGGGGGATGCACTCTGTGGAGCGGATGGGTGGAATTTGGCAGGTGTCACTTTTAGAAAAGTCACGCCACCTATTTTAAGGAAGTGAGGGGGGTGTGCCCCATCGCTGGCCAGCAGCTGCTGGATGCCGGTGGGCTGGAGTGTTGGGCGGCACCTCAAGGGTGAAGAGTCCTAGCAGGTGGGTCTGGTATCTCTCTGGGAGGCTGCTGGCAGCTCCCCAGACTCCTGTCACCTTCCAGCCTGACCCCTTGTGGACGGATGCAAAGCCGGTGCCTGTTTTGCCAGTGTCGCTGGCTGGGGCCGGGAGCCATCCCAGAGCCAGAGTCCCTGTGGGGAGGATGTCAGGGGCTGGAGGTGGGGGTGACGAAGTTTGGCTGTGGCTGGAGGTGCAGTGAGTGTCTGGCTGGGTGCGCAGTGGGTGGGCATAGGGGCCCCTGACATGGCTGTGGCCCAGCTGGCAGCCTCCCTCCGTGCTCTGCACTGGGCAGGCAGGCGGGCTGGCGCGGAGCCTCCGTGTGGGGCGCTAGGGGAAGGGCAGCCCGAGGGCAGTCTGAGGAAAGGCCAGGACACGGTGATAACTGATAACGGCTGGCTCAGGAGGGGCGGGAGCCGGGGAGGAGTGCGAGGAGAGGCGGACCGGCTTCATTTGGAGCTGGAGCCGGGCTGTCGCTCAGGTGACCGGTGTCTCTCCGAGGAGGGTGCGAACAGCTAGCGGGGTGTCGCAGCAATGATCCAGAATGTCGGAAATCACCTGCGAAGGGTATGGAGGGTGGGCTGGGGGCGGGTTGGGGGCAGAGGGGAGGGGACTGGAGGCTGGGGATCCCGAAAGAGAACTGAAGTTTCCATTTTAAGTCAGAAGTCCTACATCTTCTCTCATTTTCAATGGGCCATTTTCTAGCTGTCTTTGCAAGGAGAAATCACAGAACTCCTGGGCTGGTTTATTATAAGCAACAATCCCCAAACAAGCCCCAGGGGCCGTTAGGAGGGCTGGCTATGTTGAGTGGAATCATCTTCGGCAAGTTCTTTGCGTCTGGAATTCTATTCTGGGGGTGTGTGTCTCTCCCCATGGAGTTCTGTGCCGGTTTCTGCCTGACGGCTGAGCTCTGTGGCTCTGTAGTGTTTAACTCTTAGAGTTCAGGGCTTGAGGGCCACGGAGCTGCTAGAAGATACAGGCTAGGGGTGTGCGTGTGAGTGAGTGTGACAGGCTGAAGCCAGTGTTCTTGGGGACAATTACCTCTTTGGGAGAGCACGTGCAGGATCAAATGAGGGCTGTTGGAAAGGTGTTCTGCAAGGTGACCTCGCAGAGAACGTTTCCCTGGAACCTCCCAACAGGGACTTTGGAGCTGAGATTAGATGCTGAGGCACCAGACAGACCCAAGTGCTCAGCTGTCCCTGTCGGGAGCCTTTGATCTGGGGAATGGAGAAGCGTTCAGGACAGACTGGCGTGCTATGCTGTAGAGCTACCATCCTCTGAAGACATTTTTGAGAAAAGCCTTTTAAAAGGGGCAGGGGCAAATAAAGACATCTCTTCTCCACCCCCTCCCTCTATCTGTATAACTGGCCTTGATCACCACCTTTGGATCATTGCCTGCATGGCAGATCTCCTTGGACTCCCCTTGTTTCCTCCTGAATTCTCCAAATTCCCCTGGAATACAGGAGGGGACCATTTTCTGGGTTGTTACCAAAGCTGCTGTTAATGAAAAGCAAGCAAACCCACCCACCAAACTCTTCACTGGGGACCAAGAAAACCGGGTTAAAGGGGGGCCTCAGATAACCCACGTGCCCTGCTTTACAGGGTTTGGGGGCCCTTGTCAGTATCCCATGGCACTGCAGACAGTGAGCATTTTGGAGTCGGATGGTTCTTGCTTTCACCCATTACTGGGTAACCCAGCAAGCACTCGGCACATGTGAATGAATGAATGAGGTGGTGAGCCTCCTGCCAGGCTGGGGTGGTTGGAGGAGAATTGAGTGCCTGTGTGGTGGTGCTGGAAGGGTCACCTGTCCTGTTTCTGTCAGTGGAGACCCTTCTCCTTCCCCACGCAAGCTGTCAGAGTCCCGCACTCCTGGGCTGGTACCCTGTGGGAGGCTGGGAACCTCTGCTTGGGTTCTAGCCTGGTCCGGGCAGCTCCCAAGGGGGCCCAGGAACTTCATTTACTCTGGGAATGAGGATGGAGCTCTTTGTGCCAGTTCCCCCTGAGAAGCTCTGCACCCGGGTAGTGCTGCCAACAGGGTGGCTGAAGGTCAGAAACAGACGTGAGCCTCTGTGCATGTGTTCACGCACCCACAGACTTCCACATTGTTCCTGACCCCCTGTGGCGATCCCCCTGCTTCATCTTGAACCCGAGGACAGCTGGAGATGCTGCTCCCCGGCCCCCCGGCGCCGGCCTCAGTCAGGGTCTAGTTCAGAGTGTGGGGAGGCTTAGGGTATACCATTTGGCCACCTCTGGATTAGAATCTCTTCTTCACCCCATCGTTGACATGTAACCTTGGGCCACGCGCTCCCCCTCCCTGGTTGTTCTCTGAGGTCCCCATCAGCCTCGACATCCTGGGGGTCTGGATGTTCGTGAAGGGTTTGTGCACCACCTTGAGGTTGGTCCTGACAGTGAAAAGTAGGGGCCCAGCTCCCTCAAGGACCCTGCTGTGTGGTGGAGGAAGGGAGACCCTTAGACGTAAAATAGTGTGCCTCTCATATAGCAGGAACACAAAAACTTGTGAACAAATGGGCGGCCATGGGAGCTCAGAGTGGGCTGAAGGGGTCCCAGCAGGCTTCCTGGAGGAGGAGATGAGACTCAGACACTTAGCTTCAGCCCGTTTGGGAGCCACATTTGAAGCCCAGTCTCAGCCATGGGCAGATAGCCTTGGTGTTCTTAGTCTGGAGGACTCATCTTCATCCTTCAAAACCTGGCTCAGCCATCGTTCCCCTTCAAACCCCCATCCTGCTGCTCCCAGAATTAACGGTGCTTCCTCGGGATGTTATACTGGCCTCAGTTTTTCCCTCTACAGGGATTAGCCTGTGTCAGCGCTGAGTACTCTGTGATGAGCCCAGGCTATTGTGTGGAGCTGATGGCTAATGAGGGAGACACAGTTAAAAGGTAGTCAAAGAAACATACAATGAAAATCTGTGATAAGAGCTGTGAATAGTAATAATAAATGTCATATAAATGCTAGCTATGTGCCAAGCATGCATTAATTCATATATTCCTTATAACAACTCTGTGAAGTAGATAGTGGTACCATGCCCAGATTAAAGATGAAACTGAGACAGAGAGGTTAAGTAACTTGCCCAAGGTCAAACAGCTAGTAAGTGGCACTGCTGAGATTAAACTCGGGCTGTCTGGAGAACAGAGAACTGTTAGAGAATAATGAGAGAGGTCACAAGAGAGCTCTGTGACCAGGTGACAACTGAGCGGAGACCCAGCGGCTGAGAAGGAGGCAGCCCTGGGAGGAGATGGGGGAAGAGCGTTCCAGGCAGAGGGAACAGTATTCATTTATGGGCTCCAAGGTGGGGGGAGCTTGGTGCATCTGAGCTGCCGAACGAAGGCTGGCGTGGCTTGGAGTGGAGTGAGTGAGGGCGGAGCAGCTGCAAGGGGCTGAGACATGGCTACGACGTGCTGCAGGCTGGGGGCCTGGACCCCGGAGGCAGGGTTTGGGGTTTGGAGTGCTGTGGGCCCTATTGTTCTGCCCACCAGACTGTGTACTCTTTGGGGACTCTCTGGTCCCCAGTCTCGGTGCCAAGGTGTGCAGTCCCTGCACACTGAACTCAGCAACCCGGGAGAACACATCATCAGAGTTCCTCTCCTCCAGCGCCATGAAGGTCCCCACTGCTTTCCCATCTACCTCTGACCCCTCACAATAGGGAGGTGGGCCATAGGATCAGTGCCCTGGTGCAGACAAGGCACAGAGAAGTGAGAGGATGTGCCTGGGCTTGTACCACTGGCGAGAGACTCGGAACCCCTACCTGCTAGGTTGGGACCCCCTTTCCAGTCCTTGTCTTGGCCACCGAGAAAGTGGCCTCGATCTCACACCCAGACTCACCCCATGCCAGCCTCCTCTGCCCACCTTCACACGCTGACAATGCAGATTCAGGGCTGACCTCCTGCCTCTGCCTCCTAGGGCCTAGGGGAGGCTGCACCCCTGCCCTTCACCTGTGCCTGGTCCAGGTGGGTCCGAGCTGGACAGTGGTAAGAGTCCAGATAACTGCCTTAGAGACACTCACACACTTCACTCCCTGTAGACCTGTTTCCTCATCTGTGAACCAGGTCTGTTCCTGCAGATCTTGTTAAAGACAGTGGAGGACTGTAGATCCCGGCACATAACTGGCCACAGTAAATATTGGTTCTTTTATTTCCGTCTCATCTGGACTTCAGTTTCCTCAGTGGGTCAATGACAGGGTCCGTGGGTCGGATGAGATGGTCAATGCTAGCTTTTTGTTGAGCACCTACGGAGTGTCCGGTGTGTTTAAACTTCCCAACAGCTCTGCAAGGCTGCTGGTATCCAGCTAGCTTTACAGCTAAGAAAACCAAGGCTCTGGCACTGAGTCACTTTGAGCTAGTTAGAGAATTGGAAGTCTCGGCTGACCCTGAGCTACAGCTGGGCCTTGTCCTGGGCTGACCTGGCTGAGCCGAGGAACTGACACCTCTGCCTTGTGCCTGCTCTGTCCTGTGCCTCCAGGGACAGATGGTGCTGCTGGCTGGGTCCTCTGCCAGCTCCCTGGCTGCAGACCTGTGTGTTCCTGCCACTCCCAGAAGCAGCCTCCTTGTGGGTAGGAGGTGGCACAAGGGCAGTGATGGAAAGGACCAGAGTCTGGCATTTTGGGAACACAGGGATGAGTCAGACTGGACCTGTCCTCAGGTTCCCCCAAGCTGATGGGGAGACAGAGAGTGGTAAAAACCAATGATGAGAGCACAGTGTGGCCAGGCTGTGACAGAGGGAAGCCCCGAGGTGGCCCCTCATAGCCTAGGGGACAGGGTAGTCTCCCTGGAAGAGGTGATGGAGTAGCTCAGCCTTGAAAACTTTTCCAGGTTAGGAAGCATGGTCCCGGCAGAGGCACCTGTGTGTGAGATGTGGGAAAAGCTCTTTCCGCAAGGAAGAGGGAGAACATTTGGCAGTAACCCCTTGAGGTGTCTCTCCCTGGCCCCCTCCCATGTAACATGTGTATCCTGCCTGGGCCTTCTTCAATAGTAATAACCTTCTCTCAGCAAATCAGACATTAATTAATTAATGGCAGTAGACATTAAGTATTAAGCACCTCTTTTGGAGAGGAAGCCTAGTGAATGAGTAGAAAGAACTGTGGTAGTGAGAAAAGCAAAATCCCAGCTCTACCACCTGGAGCAACGTGGCCCTCAGACAGCCCGGTTTCAGTTCCCTTTTCTGTGCAAGAGGGATAGTTGTCCCTCACAGGGTTTAGTGAGGATTAAATGGTATTATGGATACGAAGCCATTATATAATGTATATAAATGCCTGGAACATAGTAGGTGCTCCAAAAAGTATAGTGGGGTGATGGGGGGGGTGGGAAAAGGGAGATGTTGGTCAAAGGGTACAAACTTTCAGTTATAAGATGAATAAGTTCTGGAGACCTAAAATACAGCATGGTGGCTGTAGTTAACCATAATGCCTTATGTACTGGAACTTTGCTAAAATGTGGATCTCAAGCATCCTCACCACTCTCCCCAAAAAAGGGTAACTGTGAGCTTCCCTGGTGGCGCAGTGGTTGAGAGTCCGCCTGCTGATGCAGGGGACATGGGTTCGTGCCCCGGTCCGGGAGGATCCCGCATGCCGCAGAGCGGCTGGGCCCATGAGCCATGGCCGCTAGGCCTGCGCGTCCGGAGCCTGTGCTCCATAACGGGAGAGGCCACAGCAGTGAGAGGCCCACGTACCGCAAAAAAAAAAAAAAAAAAAAAATGAGGTGATGGATGTGTTGATTAGCTTGATTGTGGTAATCATTTCACGATATATACGTATATCAAAACATTGTGTTTTGCAACCTGAATGTGTACAACTTTTATTTGTCAACCGTATCTCAATAGAGCTGGAAAAAAAAAATAGTGAGGCCCTGGGACTCTAGAGAGACATGGGCCTGGCTCCTGTTTTCAAGGAGTTTATCTCCTCATATGTACACCCACTTTACAGTCTAGAAAGTGGTTGTATGTGCTTTACCTTGTCTGGTTGTTCAAAAGTCCAGGGAGTCAGCAGGCTGGCTGGCAGCACCTCTGCGGTGCCACAGAGAGGCCCATCATTTGGAATGGGATGCTCACTGCTGGTGGCAATGCTGAACTCCACCTCTGGAACAGGCTGTGATCCGCCCTGGGGGTGCGGCCCAGCCAGGTGTGGCCCTGCTCCTAGGCCTGGAATCCGTTCAGAGATCTGGAAGGGGAGTGGCCTTCAAGTCTTCCTAAAGCAGCCTCAGATTTCCAGCACACTCCAGGGCTGAGCCAAACCAGGTGAGTCTCAATTTCCATTTGATCCCTTAGGGAGGGTATGGAGAGACCCAGCTCCTCTCCTTCTCTGGGGATACTGCCCCCAGAGCTGTGGGAGGGATGGTGTCTGGAGTCAGAAGTCTCCGGCTCATTCTGGGCTAGTGGCTAGCGGCTACCTTTTCCCAGCCTCAGTTTCCTCATCCGAAACATGTGGACATGGGGGTAATAATGGTCCCTGTCATTTGAGCCCGCTTTGTGCCAAGGAGGTTAGTGTCATGATGCATTTACGTAGAGATTGGACGGCCTGCCTACAGGCTTTGAGAGCAGTGGGGTACGTGGGACACATGGGCCTGGGGAGAGGAGGGGGCCCAAGGACTGAATGACTTTGGGGCAAGGGAAGGGGCAAGTACAGCATTGCTTCCTCCACCCCTACCCTGAGGGCCTCTTGGGACTGAGATTACCTGGTCCCCACCTGCCTGCCCTTACTTTGGAAGATAAAAGCAGAGCTTTCAGGCTGCAAGACTAAGAGAAGGTGTGTCTCACCCCTGCTCAGACTGGTTCTCAGGGAGGCAAACAGGAGACTGGGAGGGACTTCTGAGCCTGCTAGGCCCTCTGCAGAGGCATGGGGGGATGGTGATGGTGGATGGTGGTGAGATCCCCACAGCCCAGTGGGGGATGGACTGGCCAGGGACCACTCCCGTCCAGCTCTTTCTCTGTATCACCAGGAAGGCAGGAGAGCAGGGAGGAAACCGATGGAGGGTCTCCCAAGTGCCAGGCTCTGTCTCATAAGTCCCGTGGGCTGGGGGATCTGATCTCCCTCCAGGACTGGTCCCCCTGCGGCACCCCTGCCAGGCTCTGGAGTCAGAAGAGCCCACGTCCAGTCTCTGCTCTACCTTTTACTGGTCATGTGTCTTTGAGTGGATCTTTCCCTGTTCCCCGAGTTTCCTTTTCCTCAGCCGTAAAATGAGGGCTCCTGCTTCAGGGCGGACTTGAGAATTAAAGGAGCCCCAAGAACTAGGCCTGGCACATAGTAGGTGCACAGTAAATGGCAGCCATAGATTTCTAAAAAGGGATTTTCTGAGCTTCTGGGAGAGCAATTCTTGGGCAGTCCCTGTGCTGTAGGCGGTTCTCAGGCACACAACTGGCTCTGTCCCATTAGCACACAAACGAGCTCTTTGTTCTCCTGCCTCTAGGCAAACAGAACCCCTCCCTTGTCCCCATGTCCCCTCCCAGATACTCCCTTGTTTCTTTGCTCCCCATTCCCACAAGAATCTGAAAGAGTTTTCTGTGGTCCCTGCTTCCTCTTCTTTCCTCTCATCCTTTTCCTAATACACTCTAATGGGCTCTTCTCTCGCCCTTCCTCCCGCCCCCTTAGAGCTTCTCTGACCTTGGACCCACAGGCGCCCCTCCTCCTGGAGATCCTCCCACCTCAGGGCTCCTTCTCTGGCTCCCTTGCAGGCTTCTCCTTCCCAGCCGACCTCTTTTGCTCTCTCCTTGGATGATGTCTGTTCTATTACTATGACTGTGTGGCAAACTATCCCCAAACTTAGTGGCCTAAAACAAGAACCGTTTTATTTATCTTGAGATTTTTGTGGGTCAGGGATTTGGGCAGGGCTTGGCTGGGTGACTCTTCTGCTCTATGTGGTGTTGATGGAGGTTACTTGGTGGTGTTCAGCCAGTGGATGGGCTGGACTATGGAGTCCACCATGGCTTCACTGGTGTTTGGCCCCTTGGTGGGAATGGCCGGAAGGTTGGTTCTAGCTGGGACTGTCATTCTGAGGAGCCACATGGGGCCTTTTCCATATGAAGGTCTCAGTGGGAAGTCAGACTTCCCACCTGGCAGTGGGCTCCATCAGAGCAAGAGTTCCAAGAGGCCTGGGTGGAAGCTGCCAGGCTTCTCATGATCTGGTCTCAGAAGTCACCAGTTGAGGACTTCCCCGGTGGCACAGTGGTTAAGAATCCGCCTGCCAATGCAGGGGACACAAGTTCGATCCCTGCTCTGGGAAGATCCCACATGCCATGGAGCAACTAAGCCCGTGTGCCACAACTACTGAAGCCCATGTGCTCTGAGCCCTGGGTGCTGCAACTACTGAAGCCCGCGTGTCTAGAAGCCACCGCAATAAGCCCGGGCACCGCAATGAAGAGTAGCTCCTGCTTGCCGCAACTAGAAGAAAGCCCACGTGTAGCAACAAAGACCCAACACATATAAAAAAAAAGTCACCAGTTGAAATGTCACTAAGGGGGATCCAGATTCCAGAGGAGGGGATTAGACCCACCCTGGGGTCTAGGGAGGAGTAGGAAAGAATTGGCAGCCACCTTTGACCCACCACAAGGTTGCAGAGTCCTGTGGATTCTAAAGCCCAAGTATTCTCATGTCCCCAGGTGCAGCCTTTTCTCCAGCAGACTCCAAACTTGAACATTCATCCTCCTTGACATCTCTCTTTAAGTGTTTCATAGGATCTCAAAAATTTTTGATTCCACCCCTACTTAGTTCTCCCCTGGTCTCTCCCAACTCAGTAACCATCACCACCATCTACCAGCCATTTGTCCAAAGTCTGGATCCTCCCCACGACCTCCTGTTCTCTCGCTCTCACACGGGGAAGCCTTCAGCATGTAGCGCTGGCTCCACCTCCCATACTCCTGGGTCCATCATCTCTCTTCAGACTGCAGGGGCCCACGGAGGAGTCTCGCTGCTTCTCTCTCACCCTGCAATCCGCCCCGCACAACAGCAGAGTGATCTTTTTTATTTTTTAAAGATATTTTATTTATTTATTTATATTACTATTTCTATTTATTTTTGGCTGCGTTGGGTCATCATTGCTGCGCGTCGGCTTTCTCTAGTTGCAGCGAGCGGGGGTTACTCTTCGTTGCGGTGCACGGGCTTCACATTGCTGTGGCTTCTCTTGTCACGGAGCATGGGCTCTAGGGGCGCAGGCTCAGTAGTTGTGGCTTGCAGGGCTCTAGAGCGCAGGATCAGTAGTTGTGGAGCACGGGCTTAGTTGTTCCGCGGCGTGTGGGATCTTCCTGGACCAGGGCTCGAACCCGTGCCCCTGAATTGGCAGGTGGATTCTTAACCACTGGGCCACCAGGGAAGTCCCCAGCAGAGTGATCTTAAAATACAGGTCAGATCACTCTCTCCCCACTCATAGACTTCAGTTTTTCCCATCACACCTCGAGTAAAATCCAAACTCCACTGAGACCTTAGGCCTTGGGTGACATAGGACTCTTCCCGGTCTCTTCCCTTCTTCCTGACACTGCCCTGCCTACTCTGGCCCCCCTGGCGGTCCTCTGGCAGCCAAGCTTGTTCCCATTCCTCCTTGCGCTCTTTGCACCCTCTGCTCGCCTGCCTGGGACCCTGTGCCCCCAGAACCTTGCCCAATCTCTCCTGCTTGTCATTCATTCAGATCTTGGCCACGAGTCTCCTTGATGAATCAACCTAAATTAGTTCCTTCAGGTCCACCACCTTCTCTCTCTATCACATATGCTGTTTTTCTTCTTTCTAAAAAATTCTTTTAAATTGAAGTATAGTTAATTTACAATGTTGTGTTACTTTCAAGTGTACAGCAACGGGATTGTTATACATATATATATATATATTCTTTTTCAGATTCTTTTCCATTATAAATTATTACAAGATATTGAATTTAGTTCCCTGTGCTATACAGCAGGACCTTGTTGTTTATTTTATATATAGTAGTGTGTATATGTTAATCCCAAACTCCTAGTTTATCCCCACCCCCTCCCCCATCCCTGTTGGTAACCATACGTTTGTTTTCTATGTCTGTGAGTCTATTTCTGTTTTGTAAATAAGTTCATTTGTATCATTTTTTTTTTTTAGATTCTACATATAAGTGACATCATATGATATTTGTCCTTCTCTGTCTGACTTACTTCACTTAGTATGATAATCTCTAGGTCCATCCATGTTGCTGCAAATGGCATTCTTTTTTTCCTTTTTATGGCTAACATTCCATTGTATATATGTACCATATCTTCTTTCTTTTTTTTTTTTTTTTTTTTTTTTTGCGGTACGCGGGCCTCTCACGGTTGTGGCCTCTCCTGTTGTGGAGCACAGGCTCCGGACGTGCAGGCTCAGCGGCCATGGCTCACGGGCCCAGCCGCTCCGCGGCATGTGGGATCTTCCCAGACCGGGGCACGAACCCGTGTCCCCTGCATCGGCAGGCGGACTCTCAACCACTGTGCCACCAAGGAAGCCCCCTTTCTCTTCTTAGGATAAGTCCCACTAAGGATATACAGTCAAAATCATGAGTTTTAAAGTCAGTTTCTTATTTTTCCATGCAGTTATGCCAGTAACTTGAAATATACTTTGATTCATTCATATACTTTGACTTTCTTTTTCTTTTAGGAAATACTTTGCATTTTCTTTTCAAAAATAATTATGTAAAGTACTTAATTAATTTTTATTGGAGTATAGTTGCTTCACAATGTTTTGTTGGAAAAATATGGAACGCTTCACGAATTTGCATGTCATCCTCGCGCAAGGGCCATGCTAATCTTCTCTGTATCATTCCAGTTTTAGTACATGTGCTGCTGAAGCGAGCACAGTACCACGTCTTCCTTATCCATTCCTCTGTCGATGGACATTTACGTTGCTTCCATGTCTTGGCTATTGTGAATAGTGCCACTGTTTTCCTTCTTACAGTACTTTTCACTCTAAAACAATCTCGTTCCTTTGTTTACTGTCTATTCCTGAGTGGAGAGTCTGGGTCTTTAAAAATGTTGATGCTGATCCCGGGCCAGAATTAGCCTCTTTCTAACCTTGTCCACTCCTGTTTGGTCTTGGTTTTATTCCTTACCAGGACCCTCCTGTCCTCTGACCCCGCCAGCCCTCACATTTGCAGCCAGAGGACTGTCACCCAAGCCACAAGTAGCCTGGCCCCCTCACTGTCGCCCCTACTCCCTGGCTGTCCGTGCTGTGCCACTCCCTGTCCGCTCTGTCTCCCCCTTACAGAGCTGGGCCTCACACTGCCTGCCGTGCCTCAGCTAGAGGCTGTCTCTTCCCTGCCATCCAATCCCTCCTGCCCTAAACACGTCCCCACCGCTCACCTCCTCAGAGGCCTTCAGCAACCACGGGGCACCCTTTGGATGCAGCGGGAGTTGCCACTGTTGTGCTTGTGGTTAGGGGAAACCATGAGGCCGTTTTTGCATAAACAACCATTAAGCTAGAGCCACGCCAGCACACATAGAACAAAGTGATGGCAACAGAAAAACTTAAATGCAGCCTGACAGTGTGAATCGTGTTCATTTTCATCTGCTTGGTTTTATGCTTAAAAGTTACAACCTTTCAGGTGGCCATCCATGACCGGGTGTGTCTTCATTCAAGCCCTTTGACCAAAAGTTGAACAGAGCAGACAAATGTGGGAGACAGCTCCCAGGTTCAATTTAACTCATGTCTACTGAGCACCCACAATGTTCTGGATCTGTGCAAACGCAAAATATGTCTATTCCTGCCCCAGTGAGCTCTTCCCTTGTGCCTGGAATGCCTTGTTCCCTGTGAACCCGAGCTGGTTTCTTGCGATCACTGCCTTCTATTCCAAGAAGCCATTTCCTTAGTGAGGCGTCTTGAGACTTTTGGGGGCCAGGGAGATGAGAAGTTGCTGAGTCTGGCTAGACTGTGAGTGATCGTCCGTGGGAGGCCTCCTTGGAGTGCCACAGACTCCAGCCTGTTCCACATCTTGATCCATGGATGAAATGAAGCCCTGGTGGTAGACAGTTGGTGTGTTTACCTGAAGTGTCTGTCCTGGAATTGGGTAGAAAGGCCTGTCTGCCACCACTGGGAGCTTCCCGCAGCTCTCTTGTCCACCCGAAGCCTGGGTCCTCGTCCTCAGGCTTGGCATGGGCTCTGCCAGGGCCGCCTGGCCAATCACGGCGGGGATCTCTTACCCCAGGGACCAGTGCAGGCCCTTCCAGGTTAGGATGATTCCCTGTGTCCTTCAACAATGCCTTGGCTTTTTTTTTTTTAATTGAAGTATAGTTGATTTACAATGTTGTGTTAGTTTCAGGTGTACAGCAAAGTGACTCAGTGATGTATATATATATATATATATATATATATATATATATGTATTCTTGTGTGTGTATATATATATATATGTATGCTTTTAGATTCTTTTCCATTATAGGTTATCACAAGATATTGAATATAGTTCCCTGTGCTATATAGTAGGTCCTTGTTGTTTATCTATTTTATATATAGTAGTGTGTATCTGTTCATCCCAAATTCCTAAGTTACCCCTCCCTCTCCCACCCTTTCCCCTTTGGTAACCATAAGTTTGTTTTCTATGTCTACGAGTCTATTTATGTATTGTATGGAATCTAAAAGAATGATATAAATGTCTCAGCTTTTTTTCTTTTTTTAAAGATTGATTTTTATTTATTTGGGCTGTGCCGTGTCTTAGCTGCAGCACGCGGGATCTTTGTTGCAGCATGCAGGACTTTTAGTTGTAGCATGCGGGCTTCTTAGTTGTGGCACGCAGCCTTCTTAGTTGCCGCATGCAACTCTTAGTTGCGGCATGCATGCGGGATCTAGTTCCCCAACCAGGAATTGAACCCGGGCCCCCTCCATTGGGAGCGTGGAGACTTACCCACTGGACCACCAGGGAAGTCCCCATGCCTTGGCTTTTTAACAACATGGAGAGCTGACACTTTTCAAGCATTTTCTATAGGTCAGATCCTGGTCTAAGCACTTTGTATATAATCTCATTGAATACTCACTATGATATTATTATTCCCATGTTACAGTTGTGGAAAGTGAGGTTCAGAGTGGCTTAAGTAAGTGACTAAGTTTATCCAGGGAGACAGAGGCGGTGCCAGGATTCCAATGCAGGCTGTGTCCTGCTTGCCAGCCCCCTATGCCTTCCTGTTTTTCTTTCTTCTCTGTCTGCCCTGCTCATCACCTCTTCAACAATCCTTTCTTGCGGGCTCAGATTCCTCTGAGACAGTTTAGAGCACGTGGGGGGTGGGAGTGGGACTAGGGCAGGAATGATAAGGCCACCTTGCAGCCAGAGAGCTTGAGGCCGAGGAAGGCCCTGGAGCATGGTGAGTGCCCAGCAGAGAACCACTGGCACATCTGCTCAGCTCAGCAGCCCCTGCGAGGGAGCAGGCCAGGCCCAGCTCCGGGTCCCAGCCTTCCACCTGGCGACTCGGGGCCTTAGAAGCAGCCCGTCGAGGGTTGGTTTCCCCTTGCTGGGCCTCCTGAGGCCCACTCTTCCTGCGGAGCAAGGAAATGCTTTCTGTGGGTGAAGTCACACCCACTCTCGCCACTCTGCTCTGCTTAGGAATGACTTCTTGAACACTTTGGAGGAAAGAAGTTGGTGTGTTGTATGAGGGGAGGGGAACTGGGTGAGAGGACGGGAGAACTGGTGACCGGTGACCAGCTGGGGCCTTGGGGGAGTGTGGGGACCAAGCAGGGGACTGAGCCTCTAGGTGCTGCCTGAGGGGTTGGGGCAGGGGCCCCACCTGCTGGGGAGGGCAGACACCGTCCCTCAGTGGAGGGGACTGCAGGGACTGGAGCAGCGACTGGGGCCTCCAAGGGGCCACGGAGCTGCCAGCTTCCTGGGGCAGGAAGTCCCAGCTGTGGCCAGAATCCCAAAGGGCTGAGACCAGCTCCAACCTGAGGAATGTGAGCAGTGGGGGAGTTTGGGAGGGGGCCCCTTTCCTGCCTCCTCACTTCTCTCTCTCTCTCTCTCTCTCTCTCTCTCTCTCTCTCTCTCTCTCTCTCTCTCTCTCTCTCTCTCTCTCTCTCTCTCTCTCTCTCTCTCTCTCGTGTGTGTGTGTGTGTGTGTGTGTGTGTGTGTGTCCTCTCTTCCACTTGCTCTGTTCCCTACCAGCGTCTATTCTTTGACCTCATGGTTTTTCTATTCCCTTTCTCTCTTTCCCTTCTTTCCCTCTTTCTCTCTCTGTAACCCCTCTCTCCTCCCCCCTCCCCTTTTCTCTTTCTCTCTCCCTCTCCCCCGTGCTCTCCTGTGGTCCCTGTAACTGTTTCCAGCTCCAAGGTAAATGGACTTGCTTGCAGGATGACCAGACCTGGCCCATCGCCTAGCCACCCGTTGCCATGGTGTCTCAGATGCGGTGTCAGGCAGCAGCCTTGGCTGTCTGACAGGCAGGGCATGAAGGGCTCTGATGAAGAGAGAGGCTGGCCCTATTCTTCACAGATCCTGAAGGGCTCACCCCACTGCCAGGGGCTCGCATGGCGGGGGGTTCCCCGTGAATGTGGGTTCCATGCTGGATACTATCAGAGGGGCTTGCCCGAGGGACCAGTCACACTTGGGGTCAGACTGCCTGTGTGCAGACCCCTCCTGCCCCTTTCTGGGGTCTGCTGGACGTAGGGGGTGAGAGGTGGCAAACAGCTCCAAGGAAGGAAGCTGCAGGGAGGCAGCTGTCAGTGGTGGAGGGGCAGGGGTAGCTGGACATGCCTGCGTCTGAGAGGGACCTATCTAGCTGTCCATGAGGTTTCCTCCCACTCCCCAAAGTTAAGGATTTAGAAAGTACGGTTTTCCGCTGACAGACAGCTTGCAGTTTCTGCACTGGTGGCGGCACCTCACTCCCTCACAGGCTGCTGGCCTTGAGTATCCAGTAGGACAAGTGCCTGGACCCTGGACTGTGCTGGGAGGAGCTCCTGGTACCATCACTGTTTCCTGCAGAGGATGTGAGGGTCGATGGGGAGGAGAGCTTCCCTGAGGGCCCTGCCTGGCATGTGTGGGTAAGGAAGGGCCTGTGCCTGGCACTAATGCCTGGGATGCTGCAATAACTATCCTGCCTGTCAGACAAGAGAGAGGCAGTTACAGCAAAGCGCCCAAGCAGACTCAGCCCTTGAGGTAAACACACTTGGGTTCAAGTCCCAACTCTGCCCTTTACTGGCTGTGTGTGTGTGTGTGTGTGTGTGTGTGTGTGTGTGCATGGGTGTGGGTGTGTATGTGTGTACGCGCACACGCGCGTGCACCGTACCCTTTCTGAGCCTCTGTTTTCCCATCTGTAAAATGGGAATAACAACAACATTTGACTATTAGGGCTGTGTGAGGATTGAAAGAGAAAAGGCACAGAAAATGCTTAGCACCACACCTGGAACATAGTAAATAATTAAACAAGGGAGCACGATTGTTTTCATTCTCACTTGCATACCTACCCTTTCAGTTTTATAAAGGAGGAAGCTGGGGCCAGAGACATTTAAAAACTTGCTCACGTCCCATCGGTCATAGTTCTGCAACACTCTGTGGGGACGGTGCCCAAACGATGCAGAGAAGCAGAGCTGAGGATGAGGCGACTTTGAATCCCAGTCCCACACAGCCAGTCCCTGCAGGTTCCGCCTCATTTTCAGGCCCCTGCTGCGCCCGCTCTGCGTGGCAGTGTCTCCCAGGTAACCCCTGTCTTGCTCTGTGTGGGGATCCACTCGGGCTGTCCTGTCCCCGTGGGCAGGCCCTTCGCAGACTCAAGAAGTGCTGGAATAAAAGGAGGGCTGAGCCACTGTGGTTTACACGGCACTTTCCATACATTTCCTCCCATCTCCACATTCTGGTTTCCAGGAGTGAGAAGGCTGCTGGGGGAAAGACAAGTCTGGTCCTGCCCAACTGCTTCGTCATCTCCAGCCTCCCTCACATCTGGCAGCACTTCACAGTTAGTCGGGTGCCCTCAGTTTCGGGATCTCCTTTAACCCTCACAAGTCTTGGATGGAGATGGGATGGGGATTGTCCTCACCTTCTCAATTACTTACTCAAGGTCTGCCCCACTTCAGGCCCTTTCACTTAAGACCTTGGACAGACGGCACCCACTGCCTCAGTTTCCCCGTTCATACCAGCAGGCAGTTGTATTCAATCTCTAAGCCCTTTTCAGTCTTGTGGTGAGGAGGCAAGAGCTACCTTGTAGATAGAAGCAGGAGGCCTGCACTTAAGCCCTGGCTCTGTGGTTTAGAGCTGCGGGACCTTGGACTTGGGACTTCTCTGGGTCCCCTGTGTACCTTGCCAATGATAACACCGCAAATGTTTCCTGTGTATCAGATGAGATAGGAATGGTTAAGCATTCAGGAAATGCCCTCCCTGCCCTCTCTGGCCCCTGGCTGGCTCTTCAGTGGGGCGGGAGGAATTCTCCAGATGACCCAGCTGAGGGCAGGTATCAGATTTCAGACAAGCTATTTTTACCCTCGGGGAGTGGCTGGAGGCAGGTGATGTTCAGACTCTCTGTTCTAGAATGGGGTGAAGGGGAGAAAAAAGACAGGGAGAAACAGGACTTCTTTGGTGGTCCAGTGGTTGACTCTGTGCATCCACTGCAGGGGGCACAGGTTCGATCCCTGGTCGGGGAACTAAGGTCCCACGTGCCTTGCGGCGTGGCCAAAAAAAGAAAAAAAAAAATAGAATGGGGTGAAGGGGCAGGGCCTCTAGTGGAGAACTTCTCCTGACCTCATGGCCTGTATTCTCCCTGCCTACATAGGGTGACATCAGAGGGAACTGGAGACCCTCTGAACAAACTCATTCATTTGGTCCACGGTGAGCCAGGCTCCGTGCTGGGCCCGGTGGACACCAGGTGTAGAGAGAGAGGGCTCCTACCTGGTGGATCTTCTCATCGATGTCCACCAAATACTCCCACAATTAAATGAATGTTGTCACAATGGAGAGCATTTAGACCAGAGGTTCATGGGGCCAGGAGCATGAGGATGGCGGGAGAGAGAATGGAGCTGAGGGATGAGAAGGCCTTACGGAGGTGGAGAGGAGAGGGAAGACTGCGCCAGGCAGAGGGGATGCCGTGAGAAGAGTCCAGAAGTGGGCAGTGGCCTGATGGGTATGAGGAACTGAGAGACGGCCAGTGTGGCTGGCGGTACGGGTGTGATCAAGACTGGAGGCGTGGCCGGCGATCTGCCGGGGGGCCTCGTGGGTCTTGTCAAGAAAGTCCTCCCATAAGCCAAACACTTTCATGGTTGAAAAGAGTCTTGGAGACTCTCTAGTTAAATGCTCCATTTGACAGATGAGGAAACTGAGGCACAGAAAGGTAAAATAACTCATCCAACGTCTCCTGGGAGTGATGAGCTGATACAAATTCCACTTATATTCAGTTTTATAGGAAGGCACTGAACTGGAAATGCCTCATGAAGCTCTACCTCCAAAGGAGGCAGGCTTAGCTCAGAATTTCAATTATGCCCCCAACCCCACTTCCCTTCTTTAACAGATTTAGGGTCAGGGGCAAGATGAGAAGGTTGGAGACTCTCCCATCCCCCTCTGTCCACACTGGGAGAGCACAAGAGTTGGCTGTCAGAAGGGGAGTGCCCACCGCCTGAGCAGCCTACCCCAGGCTGTGGGCTCTGGGTGGGGACTCAGGGCACTGGCCTCTGTTCTCTCTAACGTCACTGACCGGCTGTATGACGTGGGGAAGTTTACGTCCCCTCTCTGAGTTTCGGATGGAAGAATTTCTTCCATCTTCTCCATCTCTGAGGCCTATGGAAGTGCTATAGAGATATAAATGTGGGCTTTGGCTGGTAGGTCTGGGATTGTTTGTGGGTTTTCTTGGGTCGTGCTGCGTGGCTTGCAGAATCTCAGTTCTCTGACCAGGGATTGAACCCGGGTGACGGCAGTGAAAGCCCAGAATCCTAACCACGAGGCCACCAGGGAACTGCCCTGGGATTGTCTTAGACTCTGTCACTTCTCAGGTGTTTAGAAGCAATGTACTGGCTCTCAGCCTTGGTTTCCTCATCAGTAAAATGGGTAGAATAACAGTGCGTTGTAGGATAGATATGAGAGTTACTGAAATAATACATATGGAAGCTTCTAGCATAGAACTTGGTACATAGTAGGTTTCAATAAGTGCTAACCAAATGAATGGCATAGAGGAGGTGCTTAGTAAAAAATAATGGTTTAATTCTCTACCTTCCTCACCCCCAAATCTTGAAAAATGTCAAGTGCCAACACACCCTGTAGCTAGAAGTAGAATGAGGATGTGTGCCTAGGGTGCTGGAGACCATTATTTATCTTCTAGAATGAAGGTATGATCTGATATGTATGACTATCAAAAGCCTATGGAACAGGCCACCGACGTCCTCCCAGTCCTCTAGCTGGTGTCACGGCCGAGTGCATCCACTACTGTCCTTTATAGCCTTGTCTACTGGGAATCTCAAGGCCAACTGCAGTTCTTTATGGCAGCATCTTTGTGCACCTGGATTCCTAACATAATTGCTCCTCCCTTATTTTGTTCCTTAGCTCTGTTTGCATCATGGAGCCCTGTGTGTGTGCAGTCTGTGTGCATGCGCAGGCTACCTCAGAGCCTTTTCTGGGAAGAAGACGGAATAGACTTGAAGGGGTGTTTAGGAGGTTGACAGATGCTCCTGCCTTGCTGGTGAGAAAACCACTGGGAAGCGGCTGGTCGCTCTGAGAGCCTGGAGCCACCTTTGTGGGGACAGGGCACCAGCTGAGGCAGCTCCCTCACGCTGCAGGAGTGCCTGGTTTTCATGAGGCCTGGCTGGCGGTGGGCCAAGGCACTTCTCCCTGCTGCCTGCCTGCCTTCCAGTCCCCACCCCCTGGGGAGAGGCCAGGCGGGACAGTGGGGCGGGGCAGGGCCGTGCGGGGTCTTGCACCCTGCACTTGAATCCCTGCTCCACTATTGCTGGCTTTCTGAGGTCTCACAGAACCTCTCAAACCGGCTACCAGTCTTGCCTCCTCATGGGGTTGCCGTGAGCCTCTGGTGAACTCATACATGAGAAAGTACTATGTAGACAGTCTGGTTTGAGCTCTCTTTAGGTGTCTCCCAGCTATATTTCTGTAGGAAGCCCAAACTCAGTTTATAATGCTAACCTAAGTGCTCAATAAATGTTAGCCACGTGGCAGGCGTGTGCTAGGAGCTTTGAACACTTGATCTTGTTTAACTTCATCCCCATGATGACCCTGGATGTAGGTATTATAATCCCATTTTTACAGTTGAGGGAACTGTAGGTAGTCCACAGAGGTAGGCTGAGCAGCCTGCCTGAAGTCACACAAATTAGTTGTGGAACCGGTCTTGGATCCAGGCCAGGCTGATGCCCAAGAGCAGCCCCGTGTCATGGTGGGTGAGCTGAGCGGTCACCCAGGCCAGCTTCTCCCCTCCAGGGTAGGTGGGCCTCCTCTGCTCTAGGCCTGCTCTTTGAGATGATTCTTTTTTTTTTTTGGTTGCTTTGGGTCTTTGTCTCTGTGTGTGGACCTTCTCTAGTTGTAGTGAGCAGGGCCTACTCTTTGTTGTGGTGCGTGGGCTTCTCATTGCGGTGGCTTCTCTTGTTGTGGAGCACAGGCTCTAGGTGTGCGGGCTTCTGTAGTTGCAGCACGCGGGCTCAGTAGTTGTGGCACGCAGGCCTTAGAGTGTGCGGGCTTCAGTAGTTGCAGTGTGTGGGCTCAATAGTTGTGGCACACGGGCTTAGTGGCTCCGCGGCATGTGGGATCTTCCCGGACCAGGGCTCGAACCCGTGTCCCCGGCACTGGCAGGCGGATTCTTAACCACTGCGCCACCAGGGAAGTCCTTCAAGATGGTTCTTGAAGGCACTAAGATGTCTCTGCTGGCTGGTCTCTACGTTTTCCCACTAATCATTGTAGGCCGCGCCCTTCTCCAGGGGTCTTCCGTGGTTTCTGGGGACTCCTTGGCCCCTCCCTCTGTCTGCACCCAAACAGGTACCTAGTACTTTCCCCACCTGCTTCCCTTTGCCCCGGCCACTCCCGTCACTGGAGTCCCTGCTGTTCCTGCGTCTCCTTTCTGCTGTTCTGCAGTCCTCCCTGTACCTCAGATGGTCCTCGTCATCAAGTCTCAGCTCCTAGGCCGCCCTTGTCATCACCCTTTTCCTCTCCCATAGGTGTTTATTCGGCACCTGTTCTGTGCCAGGCCTGACTCCATCCCTGTCCTGTGGGAATGCCTGTCTGCTGGGGCAGGCGGCTCTGAATCAGTGACTGCACAGCTCGGTCAGTGCCGTGTGGAGACAGTAAGGCTGTGGGGGCCAGGGAGGCCCTAGCTCTCCCTGGGGAAAAGGCAGGGGGAGGTGCTGAAGAGGGAGGAGGAGGAAGCAGTCACTCGGCAGGTAGCGCAGGTGAAGGGATCCTAGGCAGAGGCAGTGCCCATGTGGCAGAGGAACGGAGGTGGGGTGAGAGCGTGCTCTGGGGAACCGAGCATGGTCTGGAGCTGGGAGAGCAGCTGCAGGGACAGTGGCAGCAGCTACAGAGTAGGGCCTCGATCCTGAGAGCGGCAGGAAGCCATCGAGGAGTCTTGAGCAGGGGAGATGCCTGCTCAGGCTTGCTCTTCAGAAAAGTCTGTGTGGTCCTAAGGCACAGAACGAAGTCCCAGTTGCAAGGACTGGGCCCAGCCTCCCTGCAAGGCAGGACGCTGTAGGTTGTGGTTGTCTAGTTGGTGGCTTTGGGTTTTGGAAAGATCCTTCCGGTGTTGCATAGAGGCCTGGAAGGAGGTGGAGAGCTACTGGAGGCCTGTGGACTGGCTGTGGAAATAACCCAGTGAGTGAGCAGTGCGGGGGCCTGAACACATCAGGGCAGGGGGGCTAGACTGAGAGTTTAAGGAGGTTGGGTCACTGAGACTTGGCTACTTGGGGGAGGGAGGAAATCCAGATTAAGTCTGTAGTGTGGCCTGTTGTTAAATTGCCCAGAAGGAGCCCTGGCCTAGGGGGCTTTACCAGGACCAGCCTTTCCCTCTGTGTGCCTCAGTTTCCCCAGGTGTGAAGGGATTGAGCAAAGTGGCCTTTCTTGCTCTGACCCAGCAGTTCTGTCCCATGCCTCTGGCTGAGGAGCAGGGACACAGAGACCACAGTGTAGCCGGCTGGGGCCTAGTCTGGGATTATCAAATCTGGCCGGGTCTGTTGCAGCTGGAAGCCAGCCCCCGGCATGGCTGCCGTCTGAGAGCGCACGTCCCTGGCTCTTAGATGCCCTCTCCACCTTCGTGCAGGCTCTGTCCCCCCTGTCAGCTGTCTTGGCGCAGCCTGGCCGCCCCAGGCCCTAACTCTGACCAGGGCCTCTGCTCTCCCCGTGACTGGCCCTGAGAGGAATGGCTCGGCTCTGGGGCCTCATTGGCAAAACCCTGCCTGGGCCACACACGCCCCTGCCTCCCGGGCTGGATGCCTGCCCACCATGGGATTAGAAGGAGGCCTGGCCTTGCCTGCCCTGACGTGGCAGACTGCCTTGGAGCCCAAGGAAGGAGTTGGAGTCTGAGAGGCTGTGCTTTGCCTCCCTGCGCGTGCTCCAGCCCGGGAGCTCTGCACTCCTCTCTTTGAGGGAAGTGGGAGCACAGCACAGTGGGGCCTGTTCCTTAGCTTGCCAGGGGGGAGTGGGGTGGGAGCTCAGCCCTGCTCAGAGTACAGTATTTCCTGCCTGACAGGTAACCGGGCTCCTTAGCTTCCTCATTGGAAAGCTCAGCTGGCCATGCCAGAGCCCTGCAGGATTAGATCCCAGAATCCTGGCATCGAGGGTGGGATATCTTGAGGACTGGCAGTCTCCCCCTGCCCCTGCCTGGTGAGTGACAGATGAGGTTCAGGAGGGAGGGGCTTGCTCAGGATCACACAGCACATGAGGGGCAGGGCTAGGATTTGAACTCAAGTCTGCCTCTAGACATTCCTTTACAAACCTTTGATGAGGTCCTACTGTGTGCCAGGTACTTCTTTTTTAAAAAATTTAATTAATTTATTTATTTATTTATTTTCTTCTTCTTCTTTTTTTTTTTTTTGTGGTACATGGGCTTCTCACTGACGTGACCTCTCCCGTTGTGGAGCACAGGCTCCGGACGCGCAGGCCTAGCGGCCATGGCTCACGGGCCTAGCCGCTCCGCGGCATGTGGGATCTTCCCGGACCGGGGCACGAACCCGTGTCCCCTGCATCGGCAGGCGGACTCTCAACCATTGCGCCACCGGGGAAGCCCTAAAAATTTAATTTATTGATTGATTCATTTTTGGCTGCGTTGTGTCTTCGCTGCTGTGCACGGGCTTTCTCTAGTTGCGGCGAGCGGGGGCTACACTTTGTTGCGGTGCGTGGGTTCTTACTGCTGTGGCTTCTCTTGTTGCAGAGCACAGGCTCTAGGCACGCGGGCTTCAGTAGTTGCAGCACGTGAGCTCAGTAGTTGTGGCTCACGGGCTCTAGAGCGCGGTCTCAGTATTTGTGGCGCATGGGCTTAGTTGCTCTGTGGCATGTGGGATCTTCCCAGACCAGGGATCGAACCCGTGTCCCCTGCATTGGCAGGCGGATTCTTAACCACTGCACCACCAGGGAAGTCCCTGTGCCAGGTACTTCTAAGCATAAGCACTAGAGTAGGAGCTTTGCAAAGGATTGGCCCAATTTCTCTTATATGTTCAGTGTTTGGGGGACAGTCCAATACAGAGGAGGTGCTCGGTGAATGAATGAGTGAATGAATGAATGAACAAATGGGTAAGGCAAAGATCCTGCCTCCAGGCATGTAGACTCCAATGGATGGGACTTTGGCTTTGCACAACAGGAAATAGGAGGCTGGTAGGAGTGGGTATGGGCTAGGTGGGAAGCAGAGAGGATTGGAATTCAGATGTCCTGACTGCTGGTCTAGGGCTTTTTCCAGCCTCACTTTCCTCACCTGTAAAATGGGGTAAACGGTTTTCACCCTCTGCCTGCCTCGTGAGGATCCAGTGAGGCAGTAGACGAGAATAGGCTGATGAAGCAGGGACATTGTGCTGGGGGGGCTTCCCTGTGTGCACATACAGAACCGCCCAGAAACTCCACATGCTCTGCTTTTCTTCTGCCCCCTTACCCTCTGCATTTTGCCTCCCCCATTGCCCTAGCTTTCTCCAGGGCTTCTTTCTGGAATGTTCTGCCCAGAACCTCTAGCCATGGGAGGGGTTGGGAAGAGTGCGGGTGAACGGAGTCTGCCTGCCTCCTTCCTCTACCGTCTCCCACACCCAGAAAGCCAGCCACCCGCATCCACATCCAAGCAGGCCCCCAATGCACACCCGGCCGGAAATGCCTTGGCAGTGGTTACCATGGTGACGGGTCCTGATGCTTGGACTGCAGAGGCCTGGGAGCTGCCTGCAACAGCCTGGCAGCCTGGCACCCGCAGGCCCCCACCCAGGCTGCGAGCTCCTGGCGCAGCTGCCCTCCTCTCTCTCCTTTTGGTGCCTAGCACTGAGCCTGGTACCCAGGGACTCTTGGGAATGAGCTGCCTGTCTGGGAACCCACAAGCTGTTCTGGGTCAGACTGGCTTGGTTCAAATCCCAGTTCTGCCTCTTAGGGGGGTCAGTGACCTAAACAAGTTAACTCGGTGTGTTTTGAATTGACTGAATTAGCTACGGGATCCTTGTGAAGGGAGTTATCCAAAGGGTATAGACTCCCAGAATGAGACCCATCCTTGCCCCGAGCCGTCACTGCCCCCATCCTGCGGCAGTGGCAGGGTCAACATCGGATCACAGCACTCTTTGCTGCTGAATCCGCATCCAGGGCCCTAGATTCCTCATCTCGGACCCCAGGAGGTCCTGCAGGCAGTGTAGTGTGATGGGTAGGACCTCAGACTCTGTGGGTCACAGCTGGGCTTGGCACTTACTTGGGCTTCAGTTTCCTCATCTATTTTTTTTTTAATCGAATTTGTTACAATATTGCTTCTGTTTTATGTTTTGGTTTTTTGGCCACGACCCCCGCCCCCCCCCCCCCCCCCGACCAGGGATTTAACCCACACCCCCTGCATTGGAAGGTGAAGTTTTAACCACTGGACTGCCAGGGAAGTCCCAGTTTCCTCATCTTTGAAATGAAGATAATAATGTACCTCTTTCAGAGGTTTGTTGTATGGATAACATTTGACTTAGTACTTGTAAAGTGCTTAGACGAGCATCTGATACTTAATAAGCACTTTATAAACGTTAGCGGTGACTTATCGTCACCACAATTGGCATTGGCCATGAAAATTGGAACCCCTGTGCCCGTCCCTCCTGTCATTTTTCTCATGCAGGCAGGCATCCCCACCTCTGTTTACAGTGTCATGAGAGAGATAGGACGGCAGTTTGGCTGCCCTTCCTCATCCCGCCCCATCTAGGGGACTGCTAGGCACTCCCCATCTCTGCTGCCTGGCGAGTGAGACAAGCTGGGCCCTGGGCAGAAACTCCTCCTCTAACTCATGCATTTGAGGACTTTCTCTGCTGGCTCTCCAGCTGGCAGCTGTTCCAGCCCTGGTCGGGATCAGCCACCTGGTCAGTGACCGCCCAGAGCCCTCCCAGTCAGTAGAGCTGATGACGGATGAGCACCCAGCAGAGATGCTGCTACTGATGTCATCTGAAGAATGAGGGGCCCGAGGAAGGGGCTCTTATAGGATGAACTAGGAGCAAATCCCCAGGCTTGACTGCTGCAGGGCTCACTGGGCCTCCCTGAAGAGTGAGGGGGAATCTTTCCAGAATGAAGGAGAATCTGAGGCAAGATTTGAATAAGCTGGCCCACCAGCTGAATTAGTTCTCTGCTGCATCCCTCTCTCCCAGCCCCCTCCTCCGGGTCCAAGGTTATGTTAACACAGAATTGTTGGCCAAAAGGAAGCTGGGCATAAGGGCATCCAGAGAGCCCCTGGGGGTCTGAGACCCTGGGCTGGAAGGTGGTGGCCACTCTTGGAGTTGGGGTCTTATGGCCGGTGGCCCTGGGGTCTCAGGGACTGGCAGATCTGGGAGACCCTGCTGTAAGCTGACCGCCTCTTCTGTTTCCCAGGGCCTGGCCTCCGTGTTCTCCAACCGTGCATCCCGGAAGTCGGCCTCACGCACTGAGAACAACATGGCAGAGGACGAGGGCTACCGGAACCCCACGGAGGTGCAGATGAGCCAGCTGGTGCTGCCCTGCCACACCAACCAGCGCGGCGAGCTGAGCGTCGGGCAGCTGCTCAAATGGATTGACACCACCGCCTGCCTGTCCGGTGAGGCCGCGCCCGGCACAGCTGCCCTCCCAGCCCCGGCACCACACACCCAGAGGAGAGGCCCCAGTTTACAGAGACGGTTGCCGTCCCCGAGTGCCACCCTCCTCCCTCCTCCCAGCCTTTGCTCAGGCTGCTCCACCTGCCTGCAATGCCCTCTTCAAGTTCTCCATGCTCTGCTCGGGCCCAGCCTCTTGCCCGGAGGCGCCCAGAGGTCTGAGTACTATAACCTAAGGTCCCTGCTCTGACACAGCGCGGCCTTCAATGTGGCTGCTCTGAGACTGGCTGTGAGCAAAGCCTGTGGCATTGAGTAGAGTTGAGTGGAGCTGGATTGAGCTCATTTTGTTGCCTGTGGTGCCCCAGTATTCTCCAGCCCACAGGGAGTTCACAGTCTGATGGGGGGGCCAGACAGGAGACTGACTGCCCCCCAGCACTGTCTGATGGGAGCTGGGAAAGGGAGGTGGAAGCAGGGCTCTGGGAGAACAGACCAGAGGCTCTGCCCCAGCCCTGGGGGCAGAGAAGGGATTCTAGAAGGACTAAGGCCTGGGAGCACAGTCCTCAGAGGAAGAATGACTCAGGCAAGGAGACAAAGGTGGGTGAGGTTGACTGGACAGGGGTACGGGCACTCTAGGAGGTCAGGAAGTGGAATAGCATGGCGTCGTCATGCATTCATTCGACAGCTGCTCATTGAGTATCTCCTGCGTGCCAGGCGCTGCTCCAGGACAGGGGCACAGCAGTGAACAAGACAGGCAAAAATCCTTGCCCTCAAGTGACATGCGGTCTAGCAGGAGGGAGAGGCACTAAGACAGACAAAACCCAGATATGTAAGACAGGGTCGGGGTGTCGTAATCACGGTGAGGAAAGTAAAGAAGGGTGGGAGCACGGGCGAGGAGGCAGGCCTTAGCTAGGCAGTCTGACGTTTGATCAGAGGCCTGGGTCACGGGGAGGCTGCTAACGCATGCTTTCTTCTCCTGACGCCAGCGGAGAGGCATGCTGGCTGCCCCTGCGTCACGGCCTCCATGGACGATATCTATTTTGAGCACACCATTAGGTAAGTGGCCCCTCCTGCCCTTCCTTCTGGTCTCCCCATCACGAGCCCAGAGCCCTTCCCCCATCTACTGCCTGCTCAGCCTGTGTGCTGCCTGGAACCTGCCTCAGCTGACTGAGGGCCTCTGCAGATGGAGGGGGGGCAGCCTTTGGTGAGCAGTGACCCGTCTCGTCTGCAAGGTCTCTGGGACGGCGGTGGGCTGGAAGCTGCCCTGTGGCTGGCAGCTCCCTCAGCCAGGCTTGGAGTTGGGTGCTGCTGAGGCAGTATCATGGGGTGCTGTGTGACTTTGGGGAAGGCAGTCTCTTTCTCTGGTCCTCAGTTTTCTTATCTTCAAAGTGGAAGGGCTTAGACTTAATCAGTGAATGCCTTTTTGAGCTTGGACATTCTCTGTGGGTCATTGGTCATCAGACTGTAGGGAGGTCCCTGGATAAGGTGCCTTGGCAGAGTCTGACCCAGAAGTTTGGACCATTCAGCCTCTGCTCATGTACCCCCAGGGATGAGGAACTCATTACCTCCTGGTTTTTTGGGTTTTTTTTTTTTTTTTAACTGTCTATACTGGTTAGAAGACTCCTCATTACACTGTGCTGAGCTTTGTCTCTGCACAGCTTTGCTGGGACCCAAGGAGCATGCTGAGCCCTCTGCCCAGGACAGGCTGCAGGGCTACATACAGTGCTTTGGCCCCCAGGTCTGCTCTTAAACTCTCTCAGTGCCTAGGACGTCAAGTGCCAAGGACTCATTCAGGACTTCCTGGTGCCCCACGAGTTGTGGTTAAGGAAAAAGTTTGGCTAGTCCCTGTATCCACTTATGTAGTCATTCATCACTGCTTGTGGACCAGGGCCCGTGCTGGGTTTGGGGTCCACAGATTCAACTGGAACATAGTCCCTGTGCCCCAGGAGCTCCCAGAATGCAGGGAGGCAGATAGAGAAACATAATTTCAATTCAAAGCAGTGAATTCCAGGGTAATAATGATCTCTGCATATGGTTGCTTTGTAATACTTTTTCTAAATGTCTTTTATTTTAGAATGGTTTTTGATTTGCAAAAACACTGTAGATAGTACAGAGTTCCCATATACCCCACACCGAGATTCCCTGTTACTAACGTCTTACATTCATATGGTACCTCTGTCACCATGAGCCAATATTGATGCGTTATTGGTAATGTCTCTTTAATTAACTTAAGTCCTCAGAACAACCCTATGAGGTCGTGGCTATTAGTACCCTCATTTTACAGGTGAGAAAACGGAGGCACAGAGAAGTGAAGTAACTTGCTTCAAGTCATACAGCTGGTGGAGAACCCAGGACATACAACAAGCCAGGCAGTCTGGCCCCAGAGCCCTTGTTCTTAACAAACAGGCCTCATTGCCTATATGTCTGGGGGTGGGTATAGTGAGTGGCACAGAGGGTAGTCAAGGGTGGCTTCCTGGAGGAGGTGTTTGAACTGGGTCCAGTACTGTGTGTAGTGACAATTTGTAGGCCAGTGGAGCCGTGTCCGGGCCAGCTCTGGGTCTCTGTTGCCAACACGAGATCTGGCAGTTGGAGGAGCAAGGGATAGAGAAGGCTGGGGTGGGGTGTGTACATGATGGATGGACACGCTGCGGGACCCAGTGGAGTGGAGGTGAGTCTGGGAAGAGAAGGGTGTGGGTGGGGGGAAAAGCTGGAGAGGATCCTGGGAAGGAGGGTAAACTGGGGAGAGACCTGGAGCATGATTGGTGGCCAGGAAAGGCCTGACCATACCTGAGGAAAGCTGGGGAAGGTTTTTTTGTTTGTTTTTGCTTTTGCCATTTAAAAATATCTCAAAGGACTTCCCTTGTGGCGCAGTGGTTAAGAATCCTCCTGCCAATGCAGGGGACACGGGTTTGAGCCCTGGTCTGGGAAGATCCCACATGCCGCAGAGCAACTAAGCCCGTGCACAACAACTACTAAGCCTGCGCTCTAGAACCTGTGTGCCACAACTACTGAGCCTGTGTGCCACAACTACTGAGCCTGTGTGCCACAACTACTGAAGCCTGCACGCCTAGAGTCTGCGCTCCGCAACAAGAGGAACCACTGCAGTGAGAAGCCTGCGCACCACAACCAAGAGTAACCCCTGTTCACCGCAACTAGAGAAAGCCCACACGCCACAACGAAGACCCAACGTAGCCAAAACATAACAAATAAATTAATTTAATTTAATTAAAATTCTAAAAAAAAATTAAAATATCACAAAATGTATCTCTAATGGATAAGAACTTTTTAAAACATAATTTCAATACCACTACCACACCTAAAGAAAATGAACAGTTTCTCACTAACATCAAATATCCAGTCAGCATTCATTTGCCAACAATGTCTCATGAATTTGTTTTTTAATTTTGTTTTGCTTTACAGTTATTTTTGTTGCTCAAGTCAGGATGCAAATCAGGTTGCAATTGGTTGCTAGGTCTCTTAAATGTTTTTTTTTTTTGGCCATGCCTTGCAGGATCTTAGTTCCCTGCCCAGGGATCGAACCCAGGCCCTGGCAATGAAAGTGCCGAGTCCTAACCACTGGACCACCAGGGACTTCCCTCTTAAGTCTTTTTTTTTTTTTTGTGGTACGCAGGCCTCTCCCTGTTGTGGCCTCTCCCGTTGCGGAGCACAGGCTCCCGACACGCAGGCTCAGCGGCCTAGCCGCCCTGCGGCATGTGGGATCTTCCCGGACCGGGGCAGGAACCCGTGTCCCCTGCATCGGCAGGCGAACTCTCAGCCACTGCGCCACCAGGGAAGCCCCCTCTTAAGTCTTTTTTTTAACCCTTAGGTCCTACATCTCCCCACAACACCCTCTCCAACTACCCTCTCCTCCCCGCTTCCTCTCCCTCTGTCTTCTCTTGAAGTTTGTTTTTATAAATAAATAGATTTATTTGTTTATTTTTGTCTGCGTTGGCTCTTCGTTGCTGTGCGCGGGCTTTCTCTAGTTGCGGCAAGTGGGGGCTACTCTTTGTTGTGGTGCGTGGGCTTCTCATTGTGGTGGCTTCTCTTTGTTGCTGAGCACGGGCTCTAGGTGTGTGGGCTTCAGTAGTTGTGGTTCATGGGCTCTAGAGCACAAGCTCAGTAGTTGTGGCCCACGGGCTTAGTTGCTTCATGGCATGTGGGATCTTCCCGGACCAGGGCTCAAACCCGTGTCCCCTGCACTGGCAGGTGGATTCTTAACCACTGCGCCACCAGGGAAGCCCAAAGTTTATTTGTTGAAGAAACCTGGTTATTTGTTCTCTAGAGTTCTTCATCACCTGGGTTTTGCTGTTAGCATCACTGTGGTGTCATTTAACATGTTCCTCTGTCCCCTGCTAGTAAATTGGTCTTGGGGAAGGGCTTGAACAGGGGTCACATTTGTTTGTTGGAGCTGCCTCTGGAGGGGTGTTGGGAAATCAGCAGCCTGAAGGGGGCCCCAAGGAGGCTGGGCACTGACCCTGGGGATGGAGCCAGTTTGGGCCTGAGCTGTGAGATGGAGGACAGTCAGGAAGGAAGAGAAGCTTGGGAGTCCAAATGGGTTACTGCTTGGCTTTGAGGGGGGGCTAGAGAGGGGGAGGGGAGGAGGAGGAAGGGGAAGGGTCATACACTTCTTTCTCTTTTTTTTAGTACTGCAAAAAATAGACTTATTTTTACTTGGGGGATGAGGGAAGTTTTTTTTTTCTACTTTTTTATTATGAAAACTTTCAAAATTATAGAAAGTTGAATAGTGCTGTGATCATCCCTACTGAGAGTTAATAATGAACACTTTGCTTAATTTGCTTTATCTGTATGTGGATAAATACAAGCGTACCTCATTTTATTGCACTTTGCAGATATTGCATTTTTTTACAAATTGAAGGTTTGTGGCAATCCTGAATCAGGCAAATCTATTGACCTCATTTTTCCAATGACATTGGCTCATTTAGTGTCTCTGTGTCACATTTTGGTAATTTTTGCAATATTTCAGACTTTTTCATTATTATTATATTTTTTATGGTGATCTGTGATCAGTGATCTTTGATGTTACTGTTGCAAAAAGATTACAACTGGCTGAAGGCTCAGATGATGGTTAGCATTTTTTAGCAAGAAAGTTTTTTTTTTAATAAGTTTATTTATTTATTATTTATTTTTGGCTGCATTGGGGCTTCATTGCTGCACGCAGGCTTTCTCTAGTTGCACGAGCAGGGGCTACTCTTTGTTGTGGTGCGCAGGCTTCTCATTGCGGTGGCTTCTCTTGTTGTGGAGCACGGGCTCTAGGCACACGGGGTTCAGTAGCTGTGGCATGCGGGCTCAGTAGTTGTGGCTCGCGGGCTCTAGGGCACAGGCTCAGTAGTTGTGACGCACAGGCTTAGTTGCTACGTGGCATGTGGAATCTTCCCAGAACAGGGCTCGAACCTGTGTCCCCTCAATTGGCAGGCGGATTCTTAACCACTGTGCTACCAGGGAAGTCCCAAGAAGGTATTTTTAAATTAAGGTATGTATATTGCTTTTTAGACATATTTCAATTGCATACTTAATACACTACAGTATAGTGTAAACGTATCTTTTATATGCACCAGGAAACCAAAAAAATTGTGTGACTCGCTTTATTGCGATATTTGCTTTACTGCCATGGTCTGGAACGGAATCCACAGTATCACTGTTGTGTGAACTATTTGAAAGTAAGTTGCAGACATCATGACACTTCATCCCTCCATATGTCAGCATGCATCTCCTAAAAGTGATAGTCCCTTACCTGACTATTAGAACTACTAAAAAAAAATAATAATAACAGAAATGAACAAGTCAGGGCTTCCCTGGTGGCTCAGTGGTTAAGAATCTGCCTGCCAGTGCAGGGGACATGGGTTTGAGCCCTGGTCCGGGAAGATCCCACATGCCACGGAGCAACTAAGCCCGTGCGCCACAACTATTGAAGCCCACGTGCCTAGAGCCCGTGCTCCACAACAAAGAGAAGCCACCATAAGAAGAAGCCCGTGCACCGCAACGACGCGTAGTAGCCCTGCTGGACGCAACTAATGGAAGCCTGCGCGCTGCAATGAAGACCCAACGCAGCCAAAAATAAATAAATAAATAAATAAATAAATAAATAATAAAAAAAGTCAGCACAGGGCAGCAAAGTGGCTCGCTCAGGGATTCTGATGTTCATCTGGACCTGGGAGTCATTCCAGAGGGACAGTTGCAGCTGGAAAGAGCAGGGTGCTCAGTAGAATCAGTCTAGAATCCTGGCTCTGTCCATCTTTAGCTGGGTGACCGTAGGCAAATGGCTCACCCTCTCTGATACTCAGTCCCCCCTAAACCTACCTGCCGAACCTGTTCTGAGGTTCAAATGAGGTCGTGCAAAGTACCTGGCACGTAGTAGGTATTCTTTCCCTTCCTACCCTGTGTTTATAGTTATCTTGTGCTTAGTAGGCATTCAATAATTGTGGAATTCATTAATTCAGTAGGCCACTATTCATGGCTTACCTTGTACCATGTGCAAGGACTTGAAGATTCAGTGGTGAGCAAAACAGACATGATCCTTGCCCCAGCAGAGCTTAAGGACTGTGGGGGAGACAGAGGTCAATCTGTTGGAAGAAGTGTTAGGAGGGTGAACCTTATGGGGCTCCAGGAGGGTAGGGAGAGCTTTCCTTAGGAAGGACTGTTGAGCTGAGAGCAAGGAGAAGCTTGAGCATTCATTGGACAAGGGGAAGCGGGAGAAAGGGGGAGATGAATGACATCATGCCACTTCTCTTGCCCCAGCTTCCCCACCTGTAGAATGAGGTGCTAACACTGTCTTGCCGGTTTGCTTTGAGGACTCAGTGACGTGGTAGATGTGAATATGCTCCGTATGCCATGATGTTCTCCTGCCAGTTCCTCTCAGCAGAGACACCTGTTCTCTCCCTCTGTCCCCACTTGGAAAGCTTACCTCCTGCTTTTCTCTCCTCAGTGTTGGACAAGTGGTGAATATCAAGGCCAAGGTGAACCGGGCCTTCAACTCCAGTATGGAGGTGAGCAGGTGGGTGGGTGGGTTTCTACCTCCTCTTCATTCTCAGCCGCCAGCTCGGGCACACTCACATTCACACTCACAGTGCCCCGATTGAGGCAGCAGAGTTCTGAAACAGCTGACAGGGTTGGGGGGATCCTAGGGCAATGTCCAATATCCATAATACAGAAGGGAAAACTGAGGCTAGGGAGGGGAAGCGATTTGCCCCAGGTCACCAAGCCATGTAGATTCTGATGTGAGCCTTGACTTCCAGCCTTCTGGGTCTTCACACCTAGTCTCAGACCCTCTCTTCAGCAGCCAGGTGGTCTCAGGAATACAGGGAAGATAGCCACTGTGCCTGACCCTGAAGGCAGTGGTCTGGAGGAGGGTGCTGGACTTCCGTCCATTAGCTTACCTCCCACAGCCTCTGTCTGCACATTGTAGAATGGGAACATGATTCCTATGCAGCAGGGTTGTTAAAGGTTTAATGGGAGGACTCTTTGGGGATGCACGGGGCTCTGTGAGCTCTGGAAGAGGGCCTCATCATTCCCATTTTACAGATAAGGAAACTGAGGCCCAGAGAAAGGAAGTGACTTGCTCAAGGTGTCCCAGGGAGCCAGGGGCAGAATCAGAACCTACCCCAGGTCTCTAGCCCCCTGGACTTGGTAGGTGACACAGAAGCACCAGAGGCCAGGCCTGGGGTGGGACTTGCTGTCTCCACCTGCGGGCCCTCGGGTTGGTGAGCTCTGTTTCCTCCCTCCTCAGTCGTCCACCTTGCTCTTCCTCTCCAGGTGGGCATCCAGGTGGCCTCCGAGGACCTGTGCTCTGACAAGCAGTGGAGTGTGTGCAAGGCCTTGGCCACCTTTGTGGCCCACCGGGAGGTCTCCAAGGTAGGTGGCTACACCTGACCACCCGATGCTGCTGGACCACCTGGGCGCCTGTCTACGTGGTGATTCTGGGGGTTGGTGGAGGGGTAGAGGTGGAGGCACAGCAGGGAATCCCCAGAAGAAGGCCCACCTTGTGCTGTGGTTGAACCCCAGGCGCCTCCCCACTCTGCTTTTCCCCACCTCTCCCTGTGCACCTCGCACCCCAGGATCCTCCAGTTCTCTCCATTGCCTCCCATGTCCTGCGTCAACACCCCCCATCCACAGTGCCTTTGCCCAAGGATGGGGACAGGGACACTGGAGGATGAAAGTGATGTATCAGTCAACAGGGAGATGGAAGATGGGGACAAAGAGGGGGCAAGACTTGTAACCATCCAGCAGCCCCAGGCGTGAGCTGGCCGTTTGGGGGACAGGCTCTCACGCTATTCCAGGAAACTTGTCCTGAGCACCCCCCACCTCACCCCCTGCCACAGGTGAAGCTGAAGCAGATCACGCTGCGGACCGAGGAGGAGAAGACAGAGCACAGCGTGGCAGCCGAGCGCCGGCGCATGCGGCTGGTCTACACAGACACCATCAAGGACCTCCTGGCCAACTGCGTCATTCAGGATGGTGAGCGCCGTGCGTGGGGAGGGCAGCCCATGTCCTGCATGGCCCCCTCTGTCCTGGGCCCTTACTGAGCAGAGGGAGGAAGGGAGTCTCCTTGGGGTGTCCACCCATGGGTGGCCTCAGGCCTGGATGGCCCTCTTGCCTCAAGGTTCCTTTGGGGAAAAGGGAGCGTTTGGACATCTCGCCCAGCTCCCAGGAGCCATGAAGATGGACCTGGGACATACAGAAAACCCTTTTAATCCGCTAAATGCATTTGGGTCTCTAGGAGTCAAGGTATTTGGGAAGGTCGTGTTGAGCTTGGCCTTGAAACCCTAGGACTTTTAAAAAAACAGATAGGTAGCTAGGTAGGTAGGTAGGTAGAGATAGGTGTAGGCATAGAGATAGAGTAAAAAGCAAGACTCTCTTCTACCCCAGAACCAAGGCTCCCTCCAGAGGCAGCTACTGTTCGTCATTTGGGGGCATCTTTCCAGAGTATTCTCTGCATATTTAAGCACACTACCTACCAGTTTGCCCTCTCTTTTTACCCAAAAGTAAACATACAGTACATACTGTTCTGTATCTTGCTTCTCTCCCCTTAAAGCATATCTTGGAGAGTGTCCTGTACCAGCACACAAAGGTCCACTTGGGACTGGGAGGATTTTGACAGGTGGAGAGGTGAGGCAGGGTTTTCTGACAGAGGGCACAGGCTGGGCAAAGGCCTAGAGGGGAGACCTTGGATTTGTTCACTGATGTCCAGAACACTAGAATGCAGAGTCATCCTTGAAACCTAAAGGAGGCAATTTTAGGACCAACCAAGGGTGGTTCAGCTGCCCAGAGTGGAGAGAGAGCAGGCGGAAGTAGCAAACACCAGTGAAGGCAGTGAGCTGTGCTCTGAATTCCGTGTGCTGTTATTTATGCTGGGCCCGGAGGCCGTGGCTGGGCAGGCCCAGCTCTTTCTACAGTTGTCAAGGCCCACGGGAACCATCCATCCCACTGCAGCCCCTGTAGATCCCTCCTGTCTTGACAGCCCTTCTACCCAAGCGTCAGTCCAAATGCCTGAGCCTGGCATCCAGGCCCTTGGCTGGCCACTCAGCCTCATCGGGTGCTGTCCCTTTACTTGCCCTCAGCTCCAGCTAAGCCAAAGCCTCGTTGCTCCCTGTGACTGTCCTGCCTGTCTGGTCTCCAGAACTTGGCTCAGGCCTTCAACCTCCCCTCCTCCCTGCCTGTGGCATCTCTGCACAGCCTGCAAGCCAGGTGAAAGGCTACCTCTTTCACAGGCCTTCCCTGATGAGCTCTCCCCACCCCACCCCCCACCCCCCCCCACCGCCCCAGGAGATGGGAGATGCACGGCACCTCCTTGGTGCTGAATAAATAAAAGAATCTGTGTGGGGTGGACTGGTGGGCATGGGGGTCCTGGGCTGCGCATGGGGAGGGTTTGCCCTTGGGAATTTTCTCACCTCCCCGCCTCCCTCCCTCTGCGCCTCTCTGGTCAGATCTGGAGAGCAGAGACTGTAGTCGCATGGTGCCAGCCGAGAAGACCCGAGTGGAGAGTGTGGAGCTGGTCCTGCCCCCACACGCCAATCACCAGGGCAATACTTTCGGGGGCCAGATCATGGCCTGGATGGAGAACGTGGCCACCATTGCAGCCAGGTGAGGGAAGTGGCCTGCCTGTGCCTCCCCTCCTTTCTCTTCCTCCTTCCCTCGGCCAGCTCTCTCCGCGGGAGAAACCCCAGCTTGGTACTGGCATTCAAGACTTCAGAAGCTTGGCTCTTCTTTCAGACCCAGAGAACCAGAGAGGAATGATTTTCTGTGAGCTCACCATTCCTTCCGTGGTTCCCATCATGGCATGGGAAATGCCAAGCCCCCTGGCTGGCACCAGGGCCTCCCCTTGCCCTGGCCCTACTCGCTTTTGCTTCCTGGATCTTAACACTTCTTGCAAATCAAGCCATTTGCCTTTCCCCTTCCAATCCTCCATGCTCCCATCCCCCGCCTTCACTCCTGGCTGGCTTCCCACCATGCCAACTCCAGTATTCTTTGTCTGCTAAAATCCTGCCCATCTCCTCCATGAAGCCTCTTTCACTGTTTCCTTCTCCCTAGAGGTGGAAATAATTACTTCCTTTTCCTATAACCTCTGTGCCAGTCCAGGTCTTGTTCTGTTCCAAGTATCGGGGCTTGTTTTTATAGTTATGATAACTGACATTCACTAACTGGCACTCTCATACCTCCATGACTTTGTACTTCCTGTTCGCTCTGCCATGAGTGCCCTCCCCAACCCACGTTCTCCTCAGCCAGGCACATTCTTCCTCACCCTTTAGAGACCAGCTCCAATGGCCCCTCCTCTGTGTTTAACCTGTGGACGCAGTACATAAGCAATGCTATTTTGGGCAGACCAGGCTATGAGAGTGATAAGATCTCAGAGGACGGTCAGAGTGTGGATAGTCAGGGAAGGCTTTCTGGAGGAGGAGTACTTCATCTGGGCCTTGAATGACGAGTAGCTTTGGGTAAGGAAGGGCTTCCAGATAGTAGGAAAAGCAGGTGCTGGGGTGTAAAAGTTAGAAGGAAAAGGTTTACCGCAAGCCCTGCCCTTTCCTATGTCACCTCAAATTCAGCTTTTTTCCAGCTACGCACGTAGACCTCAGTATTCTAAGCTGTGATATTGGACTTTAGTTCTCTTCCTCTGGGCAGAGCTGTCACTGGGTTGGGTGGGAGTGGGTGGGCCAGAGGGTGGTACGTGTGGTTCTGGGCTGGGTCTGGGGATGGGGGCAGCAGGAGAAGGCTGGCCCAAGCCAGTGGCTGAAGCACTCGAGGCCTTTGTCTGTCCCCCTGACTCCCGCCTCTTCCAGCCGTCTGTGCCATGCCCACCCTACGCTGAAGGCCATTGAGATGTTCCACTTCCGGGGCCCGTCCCAGGTTGGGGACCGTCTGGTGCTGAAGGCCATCGTGAACAACGCTTTCAAGAACAGGTATGGGGCTGGGATGGGCGAGATGGGGCCTCTTGGGGTTGAGGGCTCTTCCTGACATAAGAAGGGACCTTCCTGCCAAACTGCAGGAACTGTTTCCCCTGTAGACGAGGTCTATGAGATCTGAACTCTGCCTGGCTGCTGGGTCCCTTTACCATCACCAAGATTCAGCTCTGATGTTCCTTCTCTGGCCTCCCGAGCCCTGTGCTGCCGCTGTCACAGGTCACACTATGTGCTTGGTGTGTCTCTGTCTCTCTCCCCGGCTCCTGTCTCTGGTCCTGCCACACTGTGGATGCTCAGGTCACAGGGCCACCTCTTGCCAGTGTTCCCTTGTTTATCAAACCCTTTCCTACCCTTTTCCTAAAACAGCAGTTAGTTCCCAGAGCCCTTACCTTTGGAATGAATTCTGATACCCCCATGAAAGCTTTTTGGTGATTTCAAAGATTTGGTCATTTTCAATGATAGCGTAGTTGTTAAAAGTGAGGGATCTGGAGCCAGGCTGCCTGGGTTCAAATTTGGTTCATGGCTTATCAGCTGTGTGACTTTGGGCAAGTTACTTAACCCCTCTGAGTCTCATTTCTTTCACTTGTAAAATGGGGCTCACCACAACTACCTCGTAGCTGTGAGGATTCAATGAGGGGTTACTGGTAGAATGCCAGAGAAAACGTTCAGTGAAGGTCAGCCATTCCTGCTGCTTCTTATTAAAATTATTATTATTATTTTACTATTCACAGTCTGACTATCACACATTCTACTGTCATGCAGGGGGAAAGCCCTGAACTAGGTAGGAGCTGTGAGGCCTGGTTCCTAGTGCAGGTTCTCTTCCTTCCTGACTGTTGCGTGACCTTGGGCAAGTTAGCGCCCTGTTCTAGGTCTTGATTTCCCCATCTGCATAACGTCTACATTCTGGGATCACAGACCTTCCTAAGTGAGGGGCAATGGAGGTGGCTGCTCTTTTATTATTCATAACGACAGTCAGAGAAACAGAAACAGCAGCGACCGAGCTGTCAGGGGCATGGCTACGGCTATTAGAGGGCTGGTGAATAGGCGTATGATGAACATTTTCTCAAATTAGCCTCTGCCCCTCCACCTCCTTTCTTATGTCTTTCCATCACCCTTTGCAGCTTACGTGACGTATTTTATATAGACGTTTGTTGCCCCATCCCCTATCTGTTAGCCCGTGAGGACCTGGACTGGACTGGTTTATTCATTTCTGTGACCCCAGTGACAAGCATGGGGCCAGGGGTGCAGTGGGCACTCTGTAAACATTGTTGAAAGGGAACAGTTCTGGGTTTCCTGCCCATCGGACTCTGATCTGGGCTGTGGGAGGAACTGCAGGAGTACGTGTGTGCCTCTGTGCATGTGTGCGTGCGTGTTGGGGAGGGGGTGGCCTCGGGAAGGTCTTTCCAGCTGAGACCAGCCCTCCTTTCCCCTCAGCATGGAGGTGGGCGTGTGTGTGGAGGCCTACCGCCAGGAGGCCGAGACCCAGCGGCGGCACATCAACAGTGCCTTCATGACCTTTGTGGTCCTCGATGCAGATAACCAGCCTCAGATGTTGCCCTGGATTCGGCCCCAGCCTGGGGTGAGTGCCCCACTACCAGCCCCCCTCCCTCTCTGCCCAGGGTGATAGGACTGGGGAGTGGACCCAGCTCTGTCCTTCTGCCGGGGCCCAGCCAGCCCCGAGTGCCCCGGTATAACCCGCCCCCGGGGATGCTCCTTGTGCAAGGAAGGCACCCTGTGCTTCCTGGAAGAACTCAGACCACGTGCTGGGTGTTAACAGGCATTCATGAGCCTGCAGAGCTGTAAGAGCACTGGCTTTGGGGTCAGAGGTGGGTTGGAACCCCACCTTGGCCACGTTCTAGCAGGTGCCCTCTGTGAGCTTTCACTCCCCATCTATAAGGAGGGTGTATCTGCAGTTCCTGCCTCGCAGGGCTGTTGGGGAGATACTGACCTTGCTCCGGGCTGAGTATGTGGCGACTGCTCTGACCATGGTGACAGGGGAGCAAAAAGCATAGAAATGAGAGTCAGGGACCTGGGTTCAAGGCTGGCTCTAAACAATGTTCCCTTGTGCCTCCTTTGGGCGCGGCTCGGGCTTGCTTCTAGGGGGCCAGGGAGTGACCTTGGAGAGGTTGCCCCTTCTCTCCAGGAAGGTCACCCACCCAGCCCACCCACCTTACAAGACTGAGCATGGGCTGTGAAGACCCCCGCTCCAGAGCTGGGCAGTCAGGATGGGTGGTGGCCGGAGGAGCAGGGAGCCTGGCGGTGGGACTGTAGACAGTCCACGAGGCCCTTTCAGGCTTTTGCCACTTAACGTTCACGAGTCGGGAGACGTTAGAAGTAGTGGTTCAGAGGGTGGGCTCTGGGTTCAGGCCGTCTGGGCTCTGTTCCCGTCCCCACTCCTTAGCCCTGTGACCTTGGCTGAGCCACTTAGACTTTCCGTGACTCAGTTTCCTCCTCTGTAAAATGGGGATAGTACTGGGAGTTCCCTGGTGGCCTAGTGGCTAGGATTCTGGGCTTTCACTGCCGTGGCCCGGGTTCAGTCCCTGGTGGGGGGAACTGAGATCCCGCAAGCCACACAGCGCAGGCAATTAAAATAATAAAATGAAATGAAATGAAATAAAATAATTGGGGATAGTACTAGTGCCAATAATGCTTAGATGCAGTTTTGCATGGAAAACACTTCAGAAGCATGTCTGCCCATAGCAAGTTCTCAATAAATGTGGGTTCTTAGCATTGTAAGTGCCCTTTGGGGATCCCCTTTTACGGAGGAGGAAGCAGGTACAGTGAGGGCAGGTGGTGTTCCCAGAGTCACTCAGGGAGCCTCAGGGGAAGCTGGGGCTGGGGCTCAGCGACGGGGCACTGTCCTGTGCAGGCTGCCCCAGTGAGATCTGAACTTCACTTTAGGGCTGCAGGGAGGGTCTCCTTGGGCCCTTTGGGGAAGGGGGCAGGCAGTAATGGGGGCGGGGGCAAGCTGTTTGTCCCTCCTGCACCACAGTCTGTCTCCTCTCCCCAGGATGGCGAGCGGCGGTACCGAGAGGCCAGTGCCAGGAAGAAGATTCGCCTGGACAGGAAAGTGGGGGCCGGGTGGTGAGAGTGGACACGGCTCTAGGGCTTCCCTGTCTGCTCCCTGGCCCTGGGAACTTGTGTTTCTTCGGTGCTTCCCCTGGGCTGGGCCTTTACATCCAGGCAGCCTCTGGTCTTGGCCTCATGACACAGTGATCTTACTGGCCCCTTGTACAGGTGAGGACAGAGGGATTAGGTGGCCATGGGCACTCAGATAGGAATGATGGGCAGAATGAGAATTTGAACCTGGCCAGGTGTGACCAAATTTACTTCTTGTGTTCCTCCCATTGAATCTGATGCCCGTTTGGCAGATGAAGAAAGAAAGGCTCTGAGAGGAGATGCAATTGCTTAAGAAGCAAATCCAGGTGTGAATGACTCTGCTGTGAAAGCACTTCACAAACTTGAAAGGGCTGTCAACGCACCAGGATTCACCCTCCGATGTTAATAAGAAAAGTGCGCATATGTGGAGGGTTTACCATGTGCCAGGCACTGTTCTCCCTGTGACGACCCCATGAGGAGGCAGGTGTGACCACTGATCCCATTTTACAGCTGAGGACACTGAGGCATAGGGTGAAGTCGCTTAGCAAGGGTGTTGGGGGTCTGCACCTTTCCCCCAGCCCGCCCCCGCCTCTGAGTGTGTATGTCCTCAGCTGCTGTTTTCTGTGTCCCATCCAGTCTCCCTGGCCAGACAGGAGTCTCTCCCACGCCGCTGGGCTGAGCACAGGGCCTGGCACACAGTAAGCCAGCAGTGAAGTCTGTGGAAAGAGATGGGCTCCCAAGGGAACAAGGTTGTTGTTTTCCCTCTCTCCCAGGAAGTACATTGTGTCCTGTAAGCAGGCGGAGATGCCCCTCTCTGTCCCCTGGGACCCTAGCAACCAGGTAAGGCCTTCTGCTCTGAGCGGCCCGTTCTCAGGCCCGTTGGGATCCCCGATCCTCCCCTCTTGTGAGCGGGTTTGGAGGTAGGCCCGGAGGGGACAGGATACTGCTGCCTCAAGACTGGCACAGGTAGCCCAGGGCTTTCCTGTGTCCCTTTGCTTGGCAGGAGGGAGCTGGGGCCCCAAGAGGAGGAGGAGTCTGCCAAGCCCCGGCCTCCTTTCCCAAAGCCAAGGGCCCCTTCCTTCACGTCCAGTTTCCTCTCCCCGCCCCAGCGCAGCCCGGCACGGAGCCCCCGAGGAAGGCGGAAGTTGAGGCTTCTCTGTGTGCTCTGTCCAGGTGTACCTGAGCTACAACAACGTCTCCTCCCTGAAGATGCTCGTGGCCAGGGACAACTGGGTGCTGTCCTCAGAGACCAGCCAGGTAGCTGACCCCACCCTCCCAGCTTTCCTTCCTCCTCGGAGCCACCAGAGGTGGCTGACTGTGAGACACAAAAACCCTCTCAAAGCACTCCAGTCAAAGGGAGTTTCCTTAAAGGGAGCTGGATGAGGCCATGAAACCAGCCCAGTTAGAGAAGCAAACCTGCCCCGCCAGGGCCTGGAGTGGGGGTCCCCCCTCCGGATCCTCTCCTGCCCACCCACCTTCTTGCCACCCATTTCATCCTCCCCCGCTGCGTCCTCCCTCTCTCTGCTCCTTCTACAGTGACGCACTGCTGGGATGGGGGCCTGGGGCAAGCGCGGGCTGAGGGAGGACTTGAGCTCTGCCACTTTGGCCTGTGACTTTAGGGGGCTGGACGGCACCTGGCTCTGAGGATTCGTTCTGTTGTTGTGTCGGCCCCTGCTTCTTTATCTCCTTTTAACAAAATTTTTCCACATTAAGAAAATCGAGGTATAATTTACATGTAGTGAAATGTCCCCTTTTTACTGTATAATGCTACTAGTTGGGAAAACACATAAAGTTACAGAATCGCTACCATAATCAAGATACAGAACATTTCCATAATCCCCCCAGTTTCTCTCATTCCCCATGGTGGTCAAGCCTCTTCCCACCCCCAGCCCCAGGAAACCACGGATCAGTTTTCTGTCCCTTTAGTTTTGTCTATTTTGAGAATGCCCAATACGGGGAGTCATACGGTATATAACCTTTCAATCTGACTTCTTTCTCTTGGCACAAGTCATTCACTCGTGTTGAGTGCCTGTTTGAGTTTGTTCCATTTCGTAGTGAGTACCGTTCCATCCTGTGCTTATGCATACAGTCACTGCTCCTTCAGACACCTTCCCATCCACTTGTGCTGAATCTCCCCATTTACATGGGAATGCGACCGAGGCTCAGAGAGGTTGAGTCGCTTGTTCACAGTCACACAGCAATCAGTGGCAGCCCTGAGCTTCCAGCCCCGGTCCCCAGCATAGGCTGAGGAGGAGGCGCAGGAACGAGGCTGCCCTCTGGCCCACGCAGGTCCGCCTGTACACTCTAGAGGAGGACAAGTTCCTCTCCTTCCACATGGAGATGCTGGTGAACGTGGACGCCGCCCAGGCCTTCCTGCTCCTCTCAGACCTCCGTCGGAGGCCCGAATGGGACAAGCACTACCGGTGAGGGCAGCGGGGTGGGATGCAGAGGTGGGCCCTCAGGTGTCTCCTCCTGAGCCGTCCCCCCACTGTGCTCAGCGCCTGCCGGCCTTTAGCAGGGAGGATGGGGGTGGGGCACTTGGTTATGTGTTAGGTGAGCATCAGAGTCAAGGGTAGTCTGAGCCCTCAGGGAGGAGAGTGAGCCTGGAATTGGAGTCGGGGGCCTGGGTTTAAGTCTTGTTCCTGGCCTAACGAACTGTGACCATGGCAAGTCATGTCTTTTCTGGGCCTCAGTTTCCCTCCTCTTAAAATGGGTACTTGAGGTGTGGGTTGTAGATTTGCACCCAGGGATAGATCAGTGATTTTCAAAGCGTGTTCTGTGGAGTTCTGCCTTCCCAGAAGGGGCTCAGGGACTGCTTGGGGAGGTAGTTGGAAGTGGAGGGGGTGGGTGGGAACCCCTCCCAGACTCATGGTAACTCAGAGAACGGCCAATTTGCTGAATTTACCAAGTTTGCCAGTTCTTCGTGTGGATATGTACAGGAATGTACAGGAATGTTATTTTTTAATGTAGTGAGTTCCTGAATATAAATGTTATTCCTATAAATGCACTTGTTCCCCAAATTTATTGACTCTCCATGTAAGTTTTTGCTTAGGAAAATAGCCAGAATTTCAGTGTTTAATATGGGAATGTTGAAGTTGAAACTGGTATTTTTTCAAATCCCTTTCAAGTCATTTTCTGTTATGCCAACGCCCTCCTTTGGGGGTTCTTTGATCATTTCTCCAATGGCTTATTAAGAGGAGCCTATATTCCTCAGTGTATCCATAAGGGGGACCTGTGCATTTGGAAATTCAGTAAGCAGGTCATTTGGTGAGTTGATATTTGACAAATTGGCCTTCCCCTACCTTTCCCCATCTCTCTTCACCAAAGCAGGCCCGCTTGTAGCTGTTCACACACAGGCTTTCTGCATAAGGTTTCTTTGCAAGAAGGGCTGAGTTGCTTTAAAAAGCCCTGGTCTAGGTTTGCCTCAGGCCTGCTGGCCATGCCATCCTGGAAGCCTGAGAGGTGATTTGGTGGTGGATGTTGGGGAGAAGGGATTGGGCATGTGGTAGGAAGGCTTCTTGGAGGAGGTGGGCTGGTGTGGGCCTTCAAGGCCCAATCATATCTTGATGCTTGATGGGATTGGGGGGTGTGTCCTGAGGGGAAGGGAGACCCTAGCAGCTTTCCTCCACCCTGCCCACAGCTGCCCCGTTCCTGAGGCAGCTTCCAGGGTGGGCGGGAGAGCAGGGAAAAGGTGGCGGGTCTGGACGTGGCTGGGTGTGTCTCTGCGTGGATGTCCTTGTGTGTGTGCGCGTGTTGGTGTAAGCCTACGTGTGTCTACCTGGGCACACGCGTGCAGTGTGCCCGGGCCTGAGGGGCACAGCTCTGGCGCCCAACAGCCCAAGCACGTCCCACACCTGCTTCCTTATTAGCTCTGTGGCCGGAGGTGAGTTATTTCTCTGAGTCTCAGCCCCCTCATCTATAAAATGGGGATACTAAGAGTACCAACTGCATGGGCTGACGTGGGGTTAGGTGAGATAGTACCCGTAACGCTCTTAGAACAGGTCTGGCACACAGTGGGTGCTCACTGAATATTCAGTACAACTCCTAAGTCATCACACATCTGCGTAGGGCATGTGCATCTGCATAGACAGACACCCATAGTTTTGTGTGTGCATCGGGGGGTGTCTATCTATGCGTCTGTGCGCATGTGTGCCCACGGGTGTGTGTGTTCATTTGCTTGTGTATGTGTCTGTGTGCCCGTGTGTGTGTTTATCTTGACAGCCTTCTCTGCCCTCCTGTGGTCCCTGCTGAGCAGTGTTGGGGTGAAATATACCCCAAGCATCTGCTCAGGGCAGCTGAAGCACGGGAGGGCCTGGGTCACACCTGCTCTCCCACGAGGAGCTGGTGTGACGCCCCTGGGTTTTGCACAGGAGCGTGGAGCTAGTGCAGCAGGTGGACGAGGATGATGCCATCTACCACATCATCAGCCCCGCCCTCGGTGGTGACCCCAAGCCCCAGGATTTTGTGATCCTGGCCTCTCGGCGGAAGCCTTGTGACAACAGGTGCGTGCCTGCCTTCTGGGGTGGGAGGTGGGCAGGGCTCATCTTCCTCCCCAGGGAGGGAACATCAGCCTAGAGTCAGCCCTCTGCTTCCTACTGGCCGCAGTGGTCTTACTGTGGGTAGAATGGAGGACATGGGGATGCCTGGCCCCTCTAGTCACTCATGCTCTAAAGCGGGGTGGTCTCTGTCCCTGGGATAGTGAGGGCGCCTTGTCCCAGGCCACAGACAGGCCAGTTCTCACATGGCTGACTCCTTGGCCTCCAGCCTCTGAAGGCCCTGTGTTGGCTGAAGGGTGGTGAGGCTGTCAGCTGTGCCATGGTGGGGATGCCAGAGAGACGGCATCACTTCTGCTAGAGACAGGCAAAAAGATGAAGCACAAAAATCCCAAAGAGCAACACTGCTTCCTGAGTGTCTGCAGTGGAGGGGCTTTTCCAGAAAGTCCACAGTGCAGTCACGCTGGCTCCTGGTGAGTTCAGAGCTGCTAACCCACAGGCATCTCCTCTTTCCAGCTTGGCCCAGAGCCAGGCTCTGTGTGCCTCAGACTCTGGAACCAGGCCCTCACCCTCTCCTGTGTCCCCTCCACCCCCTTCCTCCATTCCAGGGACCCCTATGTCATTGCGATGAGGTCAGTCACGCTGCCCACGCACCTCGAGACCTCGGAGTACAGGCGTGGGGAGACCATCTGCTCAGGCTTCTGCTTCTGGCATGAGGGGGATCAGTTGACCAAGGTGAGGCTGGGTGTCTCCTTTCCCCCTCCCACCCAGATTCACCCCAAAGCCACGCTTGTGTCCAGAACTCAGCACCGTCCAGCTCAGACAGTTCCCGACTCAGGCTCCCCTGCCTGCCAGCAGTCTCTCTCTTCCAGCTCAGGGGAGCCTAGGAGTGTCAGGGGCTGAACATGAGCCTTCATTAAGACCTGATCTGTGCTACGCCCGAGGCCACTGCAGGGTCTTGGAAAAGGCACTGGACACAGAGGGCAGAGGCCCTGGGTTCTGATCTAAAATTCTATCTCCTCGTTTACGTATTGTCTAGGAAGGCTTTAAATGGCTCTCAGCGCCCATAAAACTCAGCAGGACAGTCAGTGTTGACTAATGCGTAGGGGAGAAGGCTGAGAGTGGCTGGGCTGGGGATGCCCACTGCCCCTTCCCCAGCTCACAGTGGCTCTGAGACTCCCCCCAGGCAGGGACTTGGACAGTGCTAGCTAACGGAACACATCGAAACTGACGAGCTCCTCAGGGCAATCCTTGGGCTTATTCTAACTTGCAGATGGCCCTAGAGCACCTTCATTTAAAAAAGGGATTTTGTGCTGGGCTCTGGAGACCCAGCCCCGGTCCTCCAGGGCCTCCCGGCTGACAGGGGAGACACGTGATGACAGTAGTGTGTGGTGACAGAGGGAAGCCAGGGCTGTCAGCACCCGGGGTGGGGATGAGGGGTGTAGGAGGTCACACCCGCCAGTCACGCAGTCTTCTAAGGCCTCAAGTGCCGACTGGTGTTTGCTGCCTTCCTAGCAGGCGACAAGGCTGCCTCCCACCCGCCTCACGTCCACTCAGCTCCCACCCCTCCCACTGCCCCGCCTCCCTGAGTGTGGCTTCCCACCCTGCAGGTGTCCTACTATAACCAGGCCACCCCAGGCTTTCTCAAGTACGTGACCACCAATGTGACTGGCCTCTCGTCTGCGTTCTACACCACCTTCAAGGCTTGTGAGCAGTTCCTCCTGGACAACCGCAACGATCTGGCCCCCAGCCTCCAGACCCTCTAGGCATCTTCAGCGGCCACCTCACGCCCACCTCCCACCCCATGCTGCCCTGAGGACACACACGCAGGGCACCGAGGGAGGCAGAGGCATTTATTCCTTCCTGCCACCCCTGTGGGAAACCTGGACCCAGGGCTCCACCAGCCCAGCTCCCCTGGGTGGTCACGTTCTGCCAACATCCACCAGCAAGTCTTGGTAGGAACTCTGGGGTAGCCTGTAGTAGACTCGGGTCCTCTCCACGGCCCTGGCTGCCAGCAGCACTGCCCGCACAGATGCATAGCTGCCCCAGCCGGGGCTGTGTTCCACTGTGACAGTGGCCCGGGGGGAGGCTGCCAACAGCCTGGCCACGACTCCAGCAGTGCTCTGGCCCAGCGGCCCAGCCCGAAGCTGGAAGGACACGGGTTGCCAGAGGCCCTGGCACAGCTCCAGCATATCTGTGAGCAGCTGTCCCCTGTAGCCACTGCTCAGCACTTCCTCGGGCCAGCCTGGTGCCACCGTCACATGGGGGAAAACCTCGGCCACAGCTGTAAGCAGCTCCCTGCCAGTCACGTAGCCAGGGACCACAAAACTCCCGTGGGAGATTGTGGCCCCGACCCACACAGGCCTAGGCAGGTGGCCAAGGGTGGAGAGGGTGGCCAGTGTGGCCAGGGATGGCCGGAGGGCCGTGGGCTCTGCTATGTGCACATGGATGCCCCAGCGTCTGGCACGCGTGGCCAGCTGCAGCAGGCAGAACTCCAGTGTCAGGACACGGCCATCTGGGGCACGTACGATGGGCACGGGGTCCCCAGCTGCAGGCTCCAGGAGGCCAGCTTCCAGCAGGATCATGCCTTCTCTGTCTGGAAGAGGCAATGGATGCAGCAGCGGGGCAATGGGATCTGTCGATCAGATCTGGGTTCCAGGTGGAAGGGCTGCCTTATGAATGTGCCCGGGGCTCGTCAGAATGATACAATGAGTCGCTAGCTCGGCTCTGGGCCCTTGCCTGTGGCTCAGCCCTGGGGCCCATGTCCACCTCTCTTGCAGCGTGTTGTGACTGAGGGCTCACGGGTGCTGAAGGCCCGGAGCCCCGCACTTGTGACAGCGCTGTACTCCCTACCTTGCAGCCGTGTTGCTATGGTAACGGAGATCTGAGGCAGCTTCCCCAAGTGTAGGAAACTTGTGGTTGAGCTAGGAGCACAGGGGCTGCAGGTGGACCTTACCTGGGAGTCGCACTGTCGCTGTGCTCCTGTTGCCCTGGATGTCAGGAACCAGCCACTCCACGCTCAGACCCTCATCCCCAGGGAGTTGGAGAAAGGGGATCAGGCTGCCTCCCGTGTAGTAGCTTTGCTTCCGTGAGGCGTTCACTGTGGGGCAAATTGCCAGGATGAAGAGCCCTTCTGTGCACCGCACATCCTCTCTAAGCCTCACAGCAAGCTTCCTGGGAGCTGTAATTCCCTGTTTTCTAGATTACAGGTGATTTGCCCAAGGTCCTACAGCCAGTAGGCAGGGTTGCTGGGATTGGAACCTGATGGAGCCAGGTCCGTCTGGCCCCAAAGCTGGTATTCCTCCCCCTCACCAAGATGGCTCCCAAGGCAGGAATGTTGGGTCTGATGGGTCCCCTTTGAGATGGGCTAACTGCAGGCTGTCCTAGGTTTGGAGTCAGGGGAGTGAGGTGTTTGGACAAGGTAGTGTCTGCATCACTGATTAGCAGGTACAGTGGAGGGGCCATTCTCTGAAATGCTAGAGTAAACCTTAGAGGAACTGTATTACAAGGGGAAGCGTATGGGGTTTGGAATTTGCTGGTTCCAGTAGGAGCTGTGCCACGTTCAAGCTGAATGACTTTGTATAAATTACCTAACTGTTCTGAATCTCAGTTTCCCTATCTGTAAAATGGAATCCCTGCTTCACAGATCTATAAAGCTTAGCATACTGTACTGGGGTCTGGCATACAACTGGCGCTTAAAACGATTCCTTCCTCCCATCCCTCCTAGGATTTTCCCCTTCCAGTGCCCCATCCCACCTAACTCTGCTGCCGTGTCTACCAAGTGCTGCCCTGTGCAGAATCCGGCCCCACCGCCCTTTCCCACGCTGCCCAGACCCCTCCCTACTGGCGAGCTGCTTGAACTGGGACAGGAGAGGCTCGAAGAGGTCATAGTAGACTTGGTGGGTGGCGGTGTTGTCCCGGACGTAGAGGAGATCGTCCACTGACACGGGGTCTGAGGTGGCCTGCCACAGCGTCAGGCTGTACCTGGGGTCCAGAGAGCCAGCTCAGTGCCTGCCTGGGCCCAGCAGCCCTCAGCCCCACTCCTGTGCTCAGAGCCGGACCCGAGCTGGGCAGGGGGGGAACACTACCCTGCTTCCTGGGGGCAAAAGAAGCCACAGAGGCCTCGGGAATGATGACTGAGAGTAGAGGCTGAGAAGGAGGGGAGATGGACTGCCCTGCCTCCTCATTTGGAGTGTCTATTTCTGGGTCCTGTCTTAGGAAGGAGACAAGGACAGAAGAGATGGGCGCAGGGGGTGGGGCTAGAGGTCAGGTATGAAGAGGGGAGGGGGGCGGCCTCCAGTGGGGAGAGGCTGAGGAAGGTGGGGCAGCTGGGGACAGAGTGCAGGGGTGGGGATGGGGCTTCCTCAATCCCTACAGAGCTATCTTGGGGCAGAGGCTATAGGTGCAATCTGGGCAGCCCCAGGGAACAGCTGGCTTCCATGGGAGGAAGCTGTGGGAGGCAAATTGTGTCTCAGTGTAGACACTTTCCAACGGGCAGAGAGTTGTCTGTCAATGGACGGGCTGCCTCAGATGATAGTGAGCTCCCCATTACCGGAGGCATACAAGCAGAAAGCAGGGACATTGTAGAGCATGTGAGCACCAGCAGAGGTTGGACCAGATGATCAATAAGACCCTTCTAGCCATGAGCCTCTGGGATCTTCTGGGGGCATCAGTGCCTGGGAGCGGGTTTGGAGGGAGTGGGAGCTGTGGCAGGGGCCTGGGAGTCCTCACCTCTCAGATTGGCCCAGCAGCCAGCTGAAGTGGGGCCAGGCAGCCCGTACCATGACAGCCCGCACAGGGAAGGTGACCTTCTGTGGCAGTCCTCCCACCAGCCCCTGCATCTTCTCTACCATGGCTCGGGTATATGTCCCGTTTGGGAACAGGGGCAGGTAGAGGGTGGTCCAGCCTGGAGACAGGGTTGCCTTAGAGTACTTCTCCTGGACCAAGGCCAGGAACCTGCAGAGAATCAGAGATGCTGGTCTTTTAGAGCCCCTTCCTCATCTCCCAGGTTCCCATCACAGTGCTAAGAAGAGGCAGGATCTCTTGCATCTATGATATAAGGGCACAGTCCTAAAGAACAGAAATGGCTTGCTCAAAGTCCCACAGTAGGGCATGGACTTTGGTGTTGGGGAGGTCTGGGTTTGGGTCCTGATTCTGTGACCTTGGGCAGCTCACCCAGCCCCTTTGATTCTCAAAGATGACATCCTTTCAGGCAGGACAGGCCTTCGTAAACATACCCACATGGACGGGGGAATCTAAAGCCCCAGGTGTGGGATGTGGGTTCTCCCAGCTGTGAGAGTCTCTGAACTTTCATATTTTATTTAAAAATTTCATTCAGATTTTGCCTTAATGCAAATTTTAATAGGCAAATAATGTTACCCTCTCCCTCTCCCCAAATTATTGAGTAATTTTCTTCACTCCAAGAAGGTGAACCATTGTTTATCTTGGGCCACTGACTACATTTTCAAACTGCTGCTTTCCAAATGCACCTCAGTTTGAGAATCGTGATAAATATTGGACAGACGGATTGTTGGCTGACTGGCTGCAAAGATGGATGGATGGATGGATGGACGGTAAAGAGCGTGGAGGTTAGAGTCAGATGGGCCTGGTTTTGAATCTTTCCTCTGCCAATTGCTAGATTTAGGCAAGTCATTTAACTTCAGTGAGATATTTCCTGTACTAATAAAATGAAAATAATATTACCTACCTCATTCTCAAGTAAGAGTTAAGTGGTATTCTACAACTAGAGTACTTGAAACAGTGCCTGTGACACATAATAAACATTCAACAGATTGTGCCTCAATTATTGTCAGCTTTCTCATCTGCAAAATGGTGAGAAAAAATGCTCCTAACCTGGCATTGCTATGTGAAGATCAACTCAGATGTATGCTCTCCTTTTAAGTGGCCCTTTGTAAACTGGAGCACACCATGAAGCTGGTGTTACACGAGGGCGGTTGGTGGCAGTGCTGGGATTTCATGTGGGGCTAAGGAAGGAGTCAGTGCTTTAGACTTTTCTAGCAGGCCAACTGTTGCCCTTGTCACTGGACCAGGCCCTGTTTGCCCTCCAGGAATAAGCACTGTAGTAAGGGTGCCAAACCTGTAATCCAACGGTGATAGTCCAACGAAATCAGGACTGTTAGGAGAAAGTGTGAGTGAAGGCCCTCAGCGGCCTTGGATGTCAGGGAAGTTTCTGGGACAGGTAATGACTGGGCAAAGGTTCATCAGGAAATGGGGGAAAGGCATTCGAGGCAGAGGGAATAGCACGTGTGTAGGCTCACAGGTCAGACTACATGGTGTGACTGGAAGCAAACTCAGCAAAGGTCCCCTGAGCACCTACTGTGCCAGATGTTGACAGAAGAGGATTGGACACAGCTGGGGCAGAGAGGCGAACACTCACTGTGTAGCGTTGACTTCTATCGGGATGGCCATGTTGGGGCCCCTCAGGATGTCGGCATTGATCCACACAGGCCTCCGAACTCTCCCCTCCTCGGTCAGCCGCCGCAGGAGGTCCAGGGAGGGGCCCACGGCCTTGATGCTCTTGAAGTCTAGTTTGATGCCTGTGGGGAGAGGGCCAAGGGCTTGGGGAACTGGTCCCTCGTGCTCAAGGAAGACGGAAACAGAACACATGACTTCCTGGGACAGAGAGAGCAGGTATGGTATGTGTGTTGGGGGCAGGGAGGGAAGACAGGGACCAGATTCTCGCTGGGTGTGAAGAAGGGTTTTCAAACAGGCAGAGCTAACCTGGAGAGAAAGGACTTGCCTCTGTAGGAATGAGCTCCCGTCCCCCATCATCAAGGGGAGGAAGCAGATGACGGGTAAGGGCTTGGGACTTGGGGCAGGTTCAGGGGTTGTCAAGCATCGGATGAAAAGGGACTGTGATTCTTGGACAGGCAGGCTCAGAGGGTCCTAAGCCACCTGAGCCTGAACAGCAGGAGATGAGGCTGAGAAGTTAGAGCAGGATGTTGCAAGACAGGCCAAGGAGATCACACTTTGTCCTGAGGACAATGGGGAGCCATGGAGGGTTAAAGCAGGGGAGTGACGCGACAACTGGCATTTTGGAAAGCTCACTCAGGTAGGGGCTGAGTTTGGAAGCAGGAAGCCAGTGAGGAAGGAGGTCCAGGAGAAAGATGATGTGACTGGGACTGGATCAGGGGGTAGGCTTCAGGGTTAGAATTGGCAGGTGCAGCAGCTGAGCGGATGTGGGGGATGAGGGAGAGACATTAGGGTGATGCCTGGATTCTGACTATAACTGGCAAAGAGACATGGGAGGGGAAGGTGGAATTTGGCTTTTGAGCATGTTGTAACCAGTTCCATGGATTCAGGGCCCAAACATGTTTGGCCCTTTGCAGCTTACCCTGCACTTTTATATCCCTCGTCTCACTGATCTTCCCTGAGCCCAGGCCTCTAGAGCGGTGGGCTGGAAAGCCAAGGCAACGAGCAACTCCTGACGAGCACTGGACTAGCTTCCTAGTGGAAGGACCCCTGCACATGCGGCCTGAGGACCAGAGGGCTGGGCAGCTGGGGAGGGGCTGAGAGAGGTCCTTACCCTTCTGGGAAGAAGCCAGCACGGCCTCCAGCCACTGCTGTAGGGTGTTGTCACTGTAGATGGCTGGGGGGTGCGCCATGATGGGGACCCCTGTCTCATTGACTGTGCCGAGCCCTTCTACCGTGACGTCTGCCTCCAGGGCCACAGCGTCACCTGTGCAAGAGGACAAATTCCATCTTGATTGGTTCCTTTTTTTTTTTTTTTTTTTTTTTGCTGCACAACTTGTGGGATCCTAGTTCCCCGACCAGGGATTGAACCTGGGCCCCGGCAGTGAGAGAGCCGTGTCCTAACCACTGGACCGCCAGGGAATTCCCAGATCATTTCCTTATTTAAAGCAATTTTTCTCATCATCAAAGTATTACACATCTATTACAGAACATTTGGAAAATACAGAAAAGCAGAAAGAGAAATATTCGCCCACATTTCTAAATTTTTGCTACGAACAAATAATGGTGCATATTTTATTCTGATTTTCTGATTATTTTTTATCCTGACTTGAGGAAAGCATTTCCATCATAGTTCATTTTTTAATGTATTTTCTTCCACTTTTATCTATTTATAGTTTTTACACAGTTGGGAATACTCTGCATTTATAATTTTAATCTTTTTCTTTCAATAGTGACACATTTTTTACAATCTTTTCTATGTTTCATTAAAAAAAAAAAAGCTGCAAAAACCCGATTGAGGGCACTCACCCTGCTTTAGTTAGCCACTCTCCCATTCCTGAGACATCCTAGTAGTTTCTAAATTTTTGCTACTAACAAATAATGATGCATGTTTTATTCTGATTTTCTGATTATTTTTTATCCTGACAAGGAATTTGAGTCAGGGCCACGCAGGGTGTTTTTAAGGCCCATACTAACAAATTACTGTCTAGAAAAATTCTTCTGACTCATGTTCCTGCCAGAAATACGTACGTACGCTGGCCCATCTCCGGCACACTTACAGCACTGAGCATCGTTATTTTTATCTTTTAAATGCACACAGTTAACTCCATCAGGTGGCTGTGTGATGCCTGTTCCGAGAGTTCAGTCCAGGAGGGAGCTGAGGCCTTTCCGTGAGAAGCAGGCCAGAATAGCCGGCCAGGGTCTCTGTCTAAGGAATGGAGTGGAGGGCAGGCGGGGTCGCTCTCAGCTCCTGCCCCATCACAGACAGTTGGCATCAGAGGGCCTCTTGTGTTTGACACTCACAGCCTCGTGACTTGAGCTCTGCTCCCCTCCAAGTCCATTCTGCACACGGCCACTAGGGTGAGTATTCCAAACACGTACCTGATCGTGTCACTTCTGTTAAAAAATCAAAACGTCCCTGCCCGTTGTCCTAAGAGTCCAAGCTAAATGCCTTACCATAGTCTGTGAGGTCCTGCATGACCAGGCCTGGCAAACTTTCCCATCTCATCTCGAGTCCCTCTCTCCCTCAGTCTCTAGCTTCCAGCCACTTTTGTTTCTCCAACATTAATGTGCACACAAATCACGCAGGAACTGTTAAAATGCAAGTTCTGCTCAGTAGGTCTGGGGTGGGGCCCAAGGTGTCTGACAATCTCCCCCGTGATGCCCATGCTGCGGGTCCGTGGCCCACACTTTGAGTATCGATGCTCAAATATCTTGTCTTCCCTTCTCTGGGCTCTTACACATGGCTGTTGTCTTGGCAACACTTCCCTCCGCAGCTTTACTAGGCCACCTCCAGCTCATCCGTGGGTGTTGGCTTAAAATATCAAGGAGGCCATCCCTAAACCACACATCCAGTCTAAGTTAGGTTGCCAGCTTCTCCTCTGAGTGCTCAGCCCCCATGTAATCACTCATTTAGCACCAGCTTTCCTGAGTGTTAGTGTCAGGGAGCAGGATCCGGGTCTATGTTGCCCATCACTTGGATTTCCAGTGCCAAGACAATAATAGGCCTAAAAAAGGAGCTTCAGAAATGTTTGCTGGATGATAAAAGACTGAATGAATGGGTGATAGAAAAGTTAAGGTCAACCAGCGCAGGTTCAGAAAGGTGATAGCGCTTGCCCAAAGTCGCAGAGAATTTTTGCAGATTTCTTTAAAATCTAGGTGTCTGGATTTCCAGGAGGGGGAGGAGGCTGAGTGCCAGGCTGTCCCCAGCGCTGAGCCAGGCACTTTGCATTGTCCCACTTCATCCTCATATTAAACCTCCTGCCCAGAGCTCTGGACTTCCTGGAGTCCTCACCGGCAAGATGGGGATGAGCCTCCCTGGACCGTGACTACAGGACATGGACATAAAGGCACGTTGTAAACTGTGAAGGGCTATATGAAGGTAGCCTTTATGTTTATGGCTTGAACACAAAGCACTTTCTTTTCTTAACTTTCGGTTACCTGGGAATGCAAAGAGAGGGGTCCAAAGAGTTTGGGGCCCATCAAGGCCCAGAGAAGCCAGGCCCGAGGGGGCAGATGGGCAGATAAGAGGGTAGTTCAAAAGAAAGAATACTGGCCTTCCCTGGTGGCGCAGTGGTTGAGAGTCCGCCTGCCGATGCAGGGGACACGGGTTCGTGCCCCGGTCTGGGAAGATCCCACATGCTGCAGAGCGGCTGGGCCCGTGAGCCATGGCCGCTGAGCCTGCGCGTCCGGAGCCTGTGCTCCACAATGGGAGAGGCCACAACTGTGAGAGGCCCGCGTACCGCAAAAAAAAAAAAAAGAAAAAAAAAACTGCTTAAAAAAAAGAGAGTGGATACTGAGGGGTCTTCTTCCCCATCTAACGGGAGCCAGTTCCGGTCTGGGGAGGGTGGGGGCACGCTGGGCAGGAGCCAGGGCTGGAACCCAGGTCTCTGCGGCCCGGTGAACCTCCGATGCTGCTGCCTTGCTTGACTTTCACCAGCTGCCTTCCTTGAGACACTGTGAGCCCCTTGAACACAGGGCCACCTCTCACTCATTTCTAAACCTCCTCCTGAGCTGGGTGCAGAGTAGGGGCCCAGCAAACGCTCAGTGAAGTGGACTAAAGACTGATGGACCTAACCTGCCTCCTTGCGATAGCCACCTGGATCCAGCTTCCTCCCGAAGTCATCTCCCTTGTCATTTACACCTGTTGTGTGCCTTCCAGATGCTGAATCTGGGGGGCCAACTCACTTGGTTGGGGGTGTGAAGGAACAGGAGATGAGGAAAGGATCAGGTTTCTGCAGCCACAGTAAGAGTCCTGGTCCTCAGGGGTGCAGTCAGGTGGGAAGGAGTGATGCTCTCCAGAGGGAGCCCACAGGAAGTTACCAGACCCCCCTTCCCCTCCCCCACATGCCAGGAGCTCTATGCATTACGTCTGGCAGGAGAGCGCTGTGGCTGAGTGTGCAGATCCTGAACCCAAGGCTGCTAGCTTCCAGTCCCAGCTCTAACACCTGCAAGCTGTGTGATCTTGGGCAGGTTACTGGACCTCTCTGTGCTCCCTGTCCCCTCGTTTACTAGAAGTAAATAATAAAATATCTTTTGTTAGGCATTCACTAAGTATTAATTATCATTTACGTGGAGTAGCTCACTTAACTAGGGTGAGCACATGTCCCCATTTGCCTGGGAGAGTCTGGTGTATTCCTGTTGTTTCAGCATAATTATTAATAATGACCTCTTTCACTATCAAAAGTGCCCTGGTTTGGATGATAAATGATATGGTCACCCTACCAGCCCACATTTTGCAGAGGGAAAAACCGAGCTGCAGATGGGTGAAGTCACCTGTCCCAAATCACTCCTCTGGTAAATGATAAAAGGTAGAATTTGAACCCAGTCTGTCTGCCTCCTAGGCCTTTGCTGTGGCCCCTCCCCTCCACATGGGTGTCCAGTCACGTTCAAGGTGACTTCACCGGCCTAACCCTGGCCTACCATTGGCTCCCCCGGAGGGTCTCCACCTCAGTTGTGGAGCCACCCTCCTCCCAGAGACCTACCTCAGGGACCTAGCAGGACCCTCAGGGAGAAGACTGGGCCTGGGGCCCTCCGCACCCCTGCAGCTATGCTAAGGGGTGTCTCTGCATGTTCCACGCTGTTGGGCACTGCCTGGTTGGGGCCCTTAGCTTTCTTCTTGGCCAAGGTCCCAACTTGGTGGGGCCTGATCCCTTACCTGCTGCCCCAGGGCTGACCTGGGATGAGCCTGGGGCTGGCAGATCCTCTTTGCTTTCCCTCAGGCCTTATCTGCCAGATAAGAGCCCTCCCTCTTGCCAGGGAGTTCTCTGGCCTCTTATCACCTAAGTCTGGCCATTAGCCTCCCGATCCTGAAGCAGCAGCAAACTGGCTCCACCCAGCCTGTGGTGGCCTCTCCTCTGCTGACCGCCAAGCCTGCCTCCTCCAGGAAGTCTCCCTAAGGACTCATTCATTCATTCAGCCAACCTTTCCCAGATGCTCATTCCCAGGCTCTCTGCTGGTGACTCTGCTGGAGTAAGAGCCAGAGGCCTGGCGCCTAGGTCTTGCTCTGCTTCAGACCTACTGTGTGACCTTGGACAAGACCCTCTGGATCTCACTTTCCTAAACTTGAGGGATTTTGGTTGAGCAGTGGTTCTCAAAGTGTGATCCTGGGGCCAGCAACATCAATGTCACCTGGGAACTTATTAGAAATACAAATTCTCAGGCCCCACCCCGGAACCACTGAATCTGAAACTCCAGGGGTGGGGCTAGCAATGTGTTTTCTGAAGCACGCTCAAATCTGGGGACCCTTCCTTTCGCCTCGAATAGTCACTGCTGTAGAGTGTACAAGCACATACATGAACATGATCTAATGAGCTTCCCCATAGTCCTGGAAGAGTGATCTTCCCTTTTGAACTGGGCCAGGCATAATGCAGTGGTTTAGAGCGTAGGAGCTGACCACTGGGTGCTCCAATGCTGGCTTAGCCACTTTCAAACAGTGTGACCTTAGTGAAGTTAGGTAAGTCACCTAACTTTTCTGAGCCTCCATTTTTCTCCTGTCGAATGGCACCCACAAAACAGGCTGCTGGTAGTCCCAGGAGACCCACGTGGAATGTGAGTGTGTGTCCCCACAGGGAGTGGTTGCCCACTGGCTGCCGTAATCATTCTGAATCAGAGGCTCAGGAGTTACACAACTTGCTCAGGCTTCCACAGCTCGTTTTTGGTAGTGCTGGCACTCAAACATCTTCTGGCTCTTTAGACTTTGAGGACAAAGGCCTCCTTAGCAGGGAAGCTGTCTCCTGACAAGGCCTGGGAGGAAGGGCAGGATGTGACCTTGGAACCAGACATCTCTGCACAACCTGAGCCAGTCACTTAACCCCTGAGCCCCCACTTTCTCAAGTGGAGGATGGCAAGAACACGGCGATACCCATCCTAATGCCACCGCATAGGTAGTGCTGTCTTAGCCCCACCTCTGCTCTCCCTCCATTGCCTCCACCTCTGCCCCGGCCTGCCCCAGTTCTGGCAACTGGACTTACTGCTGAGGGCAGCCCTCATCTCCTTCTGGCTGTTGGCAGCATGGTACCAGGTGACCAGAAGGCCGTCGTGTTGGCTGATCTGACCCAGGCTCAGCAGGTAGTCCAGCATGTCCGCGTCGGAGCGGCAGACCGCATCCTGCTCACAGCCTGCAATCAAGGCGAAGGGAACTGTCAACATCAGTTCTTGCCCCAGACCAAGACTCTCATCCGTACATCCTACTAACCCTCCTTGGGCCCCGGGGAGTAACTAGCACACCATCTAGCAGAGACGGTGGACCCCAGATTCATCAGAGCTGGGAGAGAGAGAAATACGTGGGGTCCTGGGCACAAAGATGCTCTGAACCAGCCTGCAGATGTTGGGAAGTTCACTGATAAGGGAACGTTTAAGGGAGACCTAGAAGGATGGGTGTGTAACTTTGACCAAAATAGGGGCCTAGGTTATTTCAGACACAGAGAACAGTATAAGCAAAGGTTTGACCATAGGAAATATATGGTTGCCTAAAGGAATGGCCATTGGCCTGGTACAGAATGCAGAGAAATGGAACAGGGCAAGATGGGAAGAGGGCTGTGATCCCGTTGTAAATGGCTTTGGGCGCCAGCAAAGGAGTTGGGTGTGTGCTGGAGACAGCAAACTAGGTTTATGTTTAGAAAGATCTCCTTACACAGTGGTTAAGAGTCTGCCTGCCAATGCAGGGGACACGAGTTCGAGCCCTGGTCCAGGAAGATCCCACATGCCACAGAGCAACAAAGCCTGCGTGCCACAACTGCTGAGCCACGTGCTGCAACTGCTGAGCCCACGTGCTGCAACTACTGAAGCCTGTGTGCCTAGAGCCTGTGCTCCACAGCAAGAGAAGCCACTGCAATGAGAAGCCCATACACTGCAACGAAGAGTAACCCCTGTTCGCCACAACTAGAGACAGCCCACATGTAGCAATGCAGACCCAACACAGCCAAAAATAAATAAATAAATAAAAATTTAAAAAAAAAAAAAAAAGGAAAGATCTCCTTGGTGGCAGACCGAGCATGGGCTGGTGTGAGCAGGCTGGCAGCGGAGACTGTGTGGGAGGGGGAGGGCTGCTGCAGGGGTCCAGCAGGAGACAGAGGCTTGAGAAGTCATGGTGGGCAGGGATGGAGGGTAGAGGATGGGAAGGAAGAGCCTCGAGGCACAGGACTGAAGATACAGGCATGAGGCAGGAGGAAGAGAGGAGGCTGCTCCCAGGTCCCCGTGTGGATGGAGGACCCTTCACCGGGAGAGGGTGCAGAGGGGAGAGGGAAAGTTCAGCTCAGTCAGCTGAATATGAGATGCCTGCATGACCCTCTAAGAAGGAATGTTCATCTGGGGGCACAGAAGGAGGTCTGGGCTGAAGACCAAGGTTCATTGGTCCTCAGGTAACTGAAGCCTGGTAAAGAAGGAAGGGAAAGTTAATGGGACTGTCTGCTGGGAATCAAGTCTTGGTGGGGTTGGTGATGGGAGGGGCAGGTAGAGCTGTGGATGGAGGAGAGTCTTGGTAGGGAGGGGAGAGGAGGCCATCAGGGCTGTAGATGAGGACAGAACCTTCTGGGGGCAAGGAGTGAGGGATGGGGGAAGCCGATCAGATGGCATGACTGGGAAGCTCCTACCTGGCAGGATGCCCTGCTGCAGAGAGAAGAACAGGATCATCCCGATGGTGAACACAAGAGCCACACTGGCACTGCTGACAAGGGCCCACTTCGAGCACCCCTTCTTGTAGGCCATGATGACCCTCTCTGGGAAATGCCCCACACTCCTTGCGGTGCAGAGTCTCCTGAGGCTCTCAGAGCTAGGATCAGATGGGAGGCAGGAGCCTTAGCAGCACCTAGTTGTCCCCCAGCGGGCCAGGAAAATGTCCCAGAAGACAGTTCCCGAAGTCCCTCCTACCTTCCCGCCCTCCTCCTCCTCCTCTCTCTCTCCCAGGATCTTAACGGGTCAAGCAGAAAATCCTGCCACCTTCAAAATGACCTTTGAGCACATTAAGAGTCAGCAGAAGATGTTAGACTGAGCCCCACCTGCTGCCTGTCTGCCCCTGCCTGGTAGTTGGGGGACCAGGGATCTAGATCCAGCTTGACTTTGCTTTCCTGAAGACCTGGAGTTTTTCTGCCCCTGCATAAAAGGAGATACCTAGATGGTTCTTCCCTCTTTGTGCCCTGCCCCAGGGAGTCACAAAGGTCAGGCAAGGGTGGGCAACAAGGACAGATTAGATCTGCCTGAGGAATATGAATTTTCCTTCTATCCCAGATAGATTATCTACCTGAGATTGAAAGTGGTAGGCCTGGAGGGCAGGGGGGAAGATGGCAGAGTAGAAGGACGAGCGCTCACTCCCTCTTGTGAGAGCACCGGAATCACAACTAACTGCTGAACAATCATCAATAGGAAGAAACTGGAACTCACCAAAACAGATAGCTCACATCCAAAGACAAAGGAGAAGCCACAAGGAGATGGTAGGAGGGGCGCAATCACAATAAAATCAAATCCCATAACTGCTGGTGGCTGACTCACAAACTGGAGAACACTGATACCGCAGAAGTCCACCCACTGGAGTGAAGGTTCTGAGTCCCACATCAGGCTTCCCAACCTGGGGGTCCAGCAACGGGAGGAGGAATTCCTAGAGAATCAGACTATAAAGGCTAGCAGGATTTGACTGCAGAACTTTGACAGGACTGGGGGAAACAGAGACTCCACTCTTGGAGGGCACACACAAAGTAGTGTGCACACTGGGACCCAGGGGAAGGAGCAGTGACTCCATAGGAGACTGAACCAGACCTACCTGCTACTGCTGGAGGGTCTCCTGCTGAGGCAGGTGTGGCTGTGGCTCACAGTGGGGACAAGGACACTGGCAGCAGAAGTTCTGGGAAGTACTCCTTGGCGTGAGTCCTCCTGGAGTCCACCATTAGCCCCACCAAAGAGCCAGGTAGGCTCCAGTGTTGTGTGGCCTCAGGCCAAACAACCAACAGAGAGGGAACTCAGCCCCACCCATCAACAGACAAGCGGATTAAAGTTTTACTGAGCTCTGCCCACCAGAGCAACACCCAGCTCTACCCACCACCAGCCCCTCCCATTAGTAAACTTGCACAAGCCTCTTAGGTAGCCTCATCCACCAGAGGGCAGAAAGCAGAAGCAAGAACCACAATCCTGCAGCCTATGGAACAAAAACCACATTCACAGAAAGATAGACAAGATGAAGAGGCAGAGGACTTTGTACCAGATGAAAGAACAAGATAAAGCCCCAGAAAAACAACTAAATGAAGTGGAGATAAGCAACCTTCCAGAAAAAGAATTCAGAATAATGGTAGTGAAGATGATCCAGGACCTTGGAAAAAGAATGGAGGCAAAGATTGAGAAGATGCAAGAAATGTTTAACAAAGACCTAGAAGAATTAAAGAACAAACAAACAGTGGTGAACAATACAATAACTGAAATGAAAAATACGCTGGAAGGAATCAAGAGCAGAATAACTGAGGCAGTAGAACGGATAAGTGACCTGGAAGACAGAATGGTGTAATTAACTGTCATGGAACAAAATAAAGAAAAAAGAATGAAAAAAAATGAAGGCAGCCTAAGAGACCTCTGGGACAACATTAAATGCACCAACATTCGCATTATAGGGGTCCCAGAAGGAGAAGAGAGAGAGAAAGGACCTGAGAAAATATTTGAAGAGATTATAGTTGAAAACTTCCCTAACATGGGAAAGGAAGTAGCCACCCAAGTCCAGGAAGTGCAGAGAGTCCCAGGCAGGATAAACCCAAGGAGAAACAAACTGAGACACATAGTAATCAAATTGACAAAAATTAAAGACAAAGATAAATTATTGAAAGCAGCAAGGGAAAAACGACAAATAACATACAAAGGAACTCCCATAAGGTTAACAGCTGATTTCTCAGCAGAAACTCTACAAGCCAGAAGGGAGTGGCATGATATATTTAAAGTGATGAAGGGGAAGAAACTACAACCAAGATTACTCTACCTGGCAAGGATCTCATTCAGATATGACGGAGAAATCAAAAGCTTTACAGACAAGCAAAAACTAAGGGAATTCAGCACCACCAAACCAGCTCTACAACAAATGCTAAAGGAACTTCACTAAGTGGGAAACACAAGAGAAGAAAAGGACCTACAAAAATAAACCCAAGAAAATTAAGAAAATGGTCATAGGAACATACATATCAATAATTACCTTAAATGTGAATGGATTAAATGCTTCAACCAAAAGACCCAGGCTCGCTGAATGGATATAAAAACAAGACCCATCTATATGCTGTCTACAAAAGACCCATTTCAGACCTAGGGAAACATACAGACTGAAAGTGAGGGGACAGAAAAAGATATTCCATGCAAATGGAAATCAAAATAAAGCTGGAGTAGCAATACTCATATCAGATAAAATAGACTTTAAAATAAAGAATGTTACAAGAGACAAGGAGGGATACTACGTAATGATCAAGGGATCAATCCAAGAAGAAGATATAACAATTACAAATATATATGCACCCAACAAAGGAGCACCTCAATACATAAGGCAACTGCTAACAGCTATAAAAGAGGAAATCAACAGCAACACAGTAATAGTGGGGGACTTTTAACACCTCACTTACACCAATGGACAGATCATCTAAACAGAAAATTACTAAGGAAACACAAGCTTTAAATGACACAATAGACCCGATAGATTTAATTGATATTTATAGGACAAAAACAGCAGATTACACTCTCTTCTCAAGTGCACATGGAACATTCTCCGGGATAGATCACATCTTGGGTCACAAAATCAAGCCTCAGTAAATTTAAGAAAATTGAAACCATATCAAGCATCTTTTCTGACCACAATGGTATGAGATTAGAAATCAATTACAGGGAAAAAAACATAAAATCACAAACACATGGAGGCTGAACAATATGTTACTAAATAACCAAGAGATCACTGAAGAAAACAAATAGGGAAATCAAAAAATACCTAGAGACAAATTACAACGAAAACATGACAATCCAAAACCTATGGGATGCAGCAAAAGCAGTTCTAAGAGGGAAGTTTATAGCAATACAAGCCTACCTCAAGAAACAAGAAAAATCTCAAATAAACAATCTAACTTTACACCTAAAGGAACTAGAGAAAGAAGAACAAACAAAACCCAAAGTTAGCAGAAGGAAAGAAATCATAAAGATCAGAGCAGAAATAAATGAAATAGAAACAAAGGAAACAATAGCAAAGATCAATAAAACTAAAAGCTGGTTCTTCGAGAAGATAAACAAAATTGATAAACCATTATCCAGACTCATCAAGAAAAAGGAGAGGACTCAAATCAATAAAATTAGAAAAGAAAAAGGAGAAGTTATGACAGACACCACAGAACTACAAAGCATCCTAAGAGACTACTACAAGCAACTCTATGCCAATAAAATAGAAAACCTGGAAGAAATGGACAAATTCTTAGAAAGGTATAACCTTCCAAGACTGAGCCAGGAAAAAATAGAAAATATGGACAGACCACTCACAAGTAATGAAATAGAAACTGGGATTAAAAATCTTTCAACAAACAAAAGTCCAGGACCAGATGGCTTCACAGGTGAATTCTATCAAACATTTAGAGAAGAGCTAACACCTGTCCTTCTCAAACTCTTCCAAAAAATTGCAGAGAAAGGAACACTCTGAAATCCATTCTATGAGGCTACCATTACCCTGATTCCAAAACCAGACAAAGATACTACAAAAAAAGAAAATTACAGAGCAATATCACTGATGAACATAGATGCAAAAATCCTCAACAAAATACTAGCAAACAGAATCCAACAACACATTAAAAGGATTATACACCATGATCAAGTGAGATTTATCCATGGGATGCAAGGATTCTTCAATATATGCAAATCAATCGATGTGATACACCATATTAACAAATTGAAGAATAAAAACTATATGATCATCTCAGATGCAGAAAAAGCTTTTGACAAAATTCAACACCTGTTTATGGTAAAAACTCTCCAGAAAGTGGGCATAGAGGTGACCTACCTCAACATAATAAAGACCATATACGACAAACCCACAGCAAACATCATTCTCAATGGTGAAAAACTGAAAGCATTTCCTCTAAGATCAGGAACAAGACAAGGATGTCCCTATTATTCAACATAGTGTTGGAAGTCCTAGCCACGGCAATCAGAGAAGAAAAAGAATTAAAGGAATACAAATTGGAAAAGAAGAAGTAAAACTGTCACTGTTTGCAGATGACATGATACTATACATAGAGAATCCTAAAGATGCCACCAGTAAACTACTACAGCTAATCAATGAATTTGGCAAATTTGCAGGATACAAAATGAATGCACAGAGATCTCTTGCATTCTTATACACTAATGATGAAAAATCTGAAAGAGAAATTAAGGAAAAACTCCCATTTACCACTGCAACAAAAAGAACAAAATACCTAGGAATAAACCTACCTAGGGAGACAAGAGACCTGTATGCAGAAAAGTATAAGACACTGATGAAAGAAATTAAAGATGATCCAAACAGATGGAGAGATATACCATGTTCTTGGATTGGAAGAGTCAACATTGTGAAAATGACTATACTACCCAAAGCAATCTACAGAATCAATGCACTCCCTATCAAATTACCAATGGCATTTTTTACAGAACTAGAACAAAAAGTCTTAAAATTTATATGGAGACACAAAAGATGCTGAATAGCCAAAGCAGTCTTGAGGGAAAAAAACAGAGCTGGAGGAATCAGGCTCCCTGACTTCAGACTATACTACAAAGCTACAGTAATCAAGATAATATGGTACTGGCACAAAAACAGAAATACAGATCAGTGGAACAGGATAGAAAGCCCAGAAATAAACCCATGCACCTATGGTCAACTAATCTATGACAAAGGAGGCAAGGATATACAATGGAGAAAAGACAGTATCTTCAATAAGTGGTGCTGGGGAAACTGGATAGCTACATGTAAAAGAATGAAATTAGAACACTCCCTAATACCATACACAAAAATAAACTCAAAATGGATTTGAGACCTAAATGTAAGACCAGACACTATAAAACTGTTAAAGGAAAACATAGCAAGAACACTCTGACATAAATCACAGCAAGATCTTTTTTGATCCACCTCCTAGAGTAATGGAAATAGAAACAAAAATAAACAAATGGGACCTAATGAAACTTCAAAGCTTTTGCACAGCATAGGAAACTACAAAGAAGACGAAAAGACAGCCCTTAGAATGGGAGAAAATATTTGAAAACGAATCAACGGACAAAGGATTAATCTCCAAAATATATAAACAGCTCATGCAGCTCAATATGAAAAAAACAAACAACCCAATCCAAAAATGGGCAGAAGACCTAAATAGACATTTCTCCAAAGAAGACATACACATGGCCAGGAAGCACATGAAAAGCTGCTCAACATCACTAATTAGTAGAGTAGTGCAAATCAAAACTACAATGAGGTATCACCTCACACCAGTTAGAATGGGCATCATCAGAAAATCTACAAACAACAAATGCTGGAGAGGGTGTGGAGAAATGGGTATCCTCTTGCACTGCTGGTGGGAATGCAAATTGATACAGCCACTATGGAGAACAGTATGGAGGGAGGTTCCTTAAAAAACTAAAATAGAATTACCATATGATCCAGCAACCCCACTTCTGGGCATATACCCAGAGAAAACCATAATTCAAAAAGGCACATGCATCCCAACGTTCACTGCAGCACTATTTACAATAGCCAGGTCATGGAAGCAACTTGAATGTGCATTGACAGACGAATGGATAAAGAAGATGTGGTACATATATACAATGGGATATTACTCAGCCATAAAAAGGAATGAAATTGGGTCATTTGTAGAGACGTGGATGGAGCTAGAGTCTGTCATACAGAGTGAAGTAAGTCAGAAAGAGAAAAACAAATATTGTATATTAACGCATGTATGTGGAACCTAGAAAAATGGTACAGAAGAACTGGTTTGCAGGGCAGAAGTTGAGACACAGATGTAGAGAACAAATGTATGGACACCAAGGGGGGAAAGTGGTGGTAAGGGGGGTGGTGTGATGAATTGGGAGATTGGTATTGACATGTATACACTAATATGTATAAAATAGATAACTAATAAGAACCTGCTGTATAAAAAAATAAATTAAATAAAATTCAAAGAAAAAAGAACAAAGGGCAGGGGGAAGTTGGTAGGAAAATAAAATGAAAAGAAAGGGATAGGCCTGGCATGCTGGCCTGGGTTGCTGCAGGCCACTCCTGAGTCCACAGGGAAGGGACTGAGTCACCACCTGGCACAGAGGGTGTCCTGTGGGCCCCAGTGTGGGAAGGCAGTTAGAGACTGTCCCTATTTCAGGGACCCTGGAGTTTAAATGAGTCCAAGAATCACCTGTAATGTGCACAGGGACTTGGGCTTAGAGAGGTGCACAGAGAAATCCAGCAGGGTCCCTGGTGACTGACTCGAGTGTATGTGTGTAGGAGTGACTGGAAGGATGCCCAGGTGGGCAGATGGAGGGAATCTGGGAAGCAAGCAGCAGGTCAGGAGGGAGTTTGGTTCAGGCCTCCTGGAGTCCTGGGGGCTCTGAGTCATCCCTGAAGAGCTGTCCAGGAAGGAACTAGATATAGAGAGGTCTGGGGCTCTGGACCAAACATGAAGGTGTGAGCACCATTTCCTGCCCAAGGCAAAGAGAGAAGGGGGTGGAGGTAGACCTTTGGAGACCACTGACTTTAGGGATGATGGGGGAAGAGAAATCAGTCAAGCATAGTGGGATAGAAGCAGCGAGAGGTTGGGGAGGGGTCCCGGGAGCCAATGGAAAGGTCACCTTGAGAAGAAAGGGGTGGTCATCTGTGCCTGGAGATGGAGGCCCATAAGGACAGCAAGGTCCTGCCAGATTCAACAAGAAGAAGAGTAACGGTGATATTGGAGAGGGCAGCGTCCACGGACTCCGTTTACAACGGGATCGTCACTCTTTTTGATTACAGGATCTAATGCCAATGCTGGACAAATCTCTTTTTCGAAAGAAAAATCCAGAACTTAGCTCTTACAATTGACCAGGGCTCTCCACATACAAACAGCCCTCGTTTTAGAATTGTGTGCTTATTTAGTCTTTGTGACACTCTTATGGGGGAAGCATCACCCCCACTTCTCAGATAAGGGAGCGGGAGTGGGTCAGCAGCAGAGCTGGGGGATATGAGCCTGGGTCTTTCCGCCCAGCAGGCTGTGTGTTGCCTGCCCCTGGGAAGGATGCTGGTGAGTTCTGAGGCACTGAGCTTTGCTGCCTCTCTTGGCTCTGAGGCCTCTGCAGGCTGCCTTGGAAGAAGAGGAACTTTATCCAGCTCTGGCTTTTGGCAGGAAGAGCTCTGGGATGGACTCCAGGCTGCAAAGGACTCTACTGCCCATGACACTTCTCATAAGACAGATAAAGGATGCCCCACTCTGTGCCCGGCACTGTGCTAGCTCTGGAGACCCCCTGGCCCCCCATGACATATAGTAAGAGAGGAGAACCTGAGGGTTGTCAGGGACTCCAGCATCTGAGAGGTGGAGCCGCTGTTCTACAGCTGGCGCTGCAGGAGCGGGCTCACAGCCTATAAAGATGTGCTATTAATAGCAGGGCCTCCAAGGCGGGGCGTGATGGATCAGGAGACACAAGGGGATTGGGAGCACAGCAGAGGAGCCCCGACCTCCTGGGTGGGCCAGGTGGTTTTCAGGGGAGGTGTGGAGAACTTGGAGAGCCATGCGGGACCGCGGCTAGGGAAGGATGTCCTAGACAAGGGGGTAGCGTGTGCGGAGCGAGCAAGCCATGTGGGAGAGGGACTTGCTTGGGAGGGCAGTAGTGCAGTGGGACTGGATCCCGCCAGGTGGGAGACAGGGGTGCTCGGGAGGGGAGGCTGGGGAGGCGAGCAGGGCTGGGTCACTGATAAAGAGCTTGGCACCTGGAGGGCACCTGTGGGACAAGCATGAGAAAGACACGCTCAGCTTTGATTTCAGAGAATGATTCTGGAAGTTGGTATTGAGACATGGCTGAAGAAGGCCTGACGGTCCCTAGCACCGGGGACATCCAGTTTTAGCATCCCCTATACCTCCCCATCCCTCCATTCCCTGCATGGAGCCACAAGACTTCCCATGCCATTCTCCTCAGAACAACCACAGGCCCACAGAGGCCCAGCCTCTGTTACCTGATTACTTCAATCCCCCTGCCCTTACCTGAAAACTGGGTTCACCTCTTGTCGGTGTCAAGTCAAAAGACACAACCAAGCCAAACATCCGGAGAAGGAAGGATTTATTACTTGCAGAAAGGAGAACACTTGCTTTCCCAAAGGAGTGTTAAGCTAAGGGTACATGCATATTCATGAGGGGCTTGAGCAGAGGAGTATTCAGCATTGAACAGAGGCAAAGGTCAACAGAGTCCAAGCTTAAACTGTTTGAAGTCATGAAGGTCAGGAAAGGTCAACATCATCCCATCCTCCACCTGGGTGGGGGCCTTAGTTCCTGCAGAACTCAAAGATTGTTACTGTATTCCTTGAGGAGGAACTAGGACTCTGTTTTATCTGAACTACTGTTTCTTTTTTTTTTTTTTAACTTTTTATTTTACATTGGAGTGTAGCCGATTAACAACGCTGTGATAGTTTCAGGTACGCAGCAAAGCGACCCAGCCTATTTCCTGACTGCTTTTCCTTTGTTCCTGCATTCCCTTACTTCCCTTAAGATTGTTGATTACTGAGACCTGTTCAAGGGCAAGCATTGTGGCCAGGCTTAGATCACAAAATGGCTTAGGCCAAAATGGCTTCTCTTATGTCAAGAAAGCCGTGCCTGGGATTCCCTGGTGGCGCAGAGGCTGAGAGTCTGCCTGCCGATGCAGGGGGCGCAGGTTCGTGCCCCGGTCGGGGAGGATCCCACATGCCGCGGAGCAGCTGGGCCCGTGAGCCATGGCCGCTGAGCCTGCGCATCCGGAGCCTCTGCTCCGCAGCGGGAGAGCGCACAACCGTGAGAGGCCCGCGTACCGCAAAAAAAAAAAAAAAAAAAAAGAAAAAGAAAGCCATGCCTGGTTCTGTTTCTCTGGGGCTGCCCTCACCTACCTGCTTATATCCTCCACCTATATGATAGGGAGAAAAAATAGAGGTTATTAGGAAGCACCCACATTTCAGATATGGAGCAGCGGTCTTTAGAATCTTTAGAGCTGGTGCTGCAGGAAGTTCTGCCCACTGCGCCCTAAGAGCTTCTGTGAGGCCGTGTTGCCCCACACAACCCCACCCTCCCCACCCAGAATCCCATCAGAGTGTTGGGAAATACAGCCTTGAAGTACCTCAGTCAGGAAAAAATGATTGATTGTTCCTGAATCCAGGGCCCCCTAGCACTAGCCAGGGCCCCTGAGCTCGGGGGAGAATCCCACCTGAGGCATTTAGAATCCAGATGTAGTGTTAAGGCCATGGGAGAAGAGATGCCACCCCTAACCATGGGTAAAGCGTCTGGGAGGCTTCCTGGAGGAGGCGGCATTTGACCTGGACCTTGAAGGATGGGTATGATTGCTTAGGGAGAGTTTTCCCCTTACAAAAATGGTACAAAAAAGATATTGGAAAATTTGGAAATATGGAAAAAGAAATTATCATTCTTTAAAAATAAACAAAGAGATTCACCAACCAGATATAAATGATTGTTTTCATTCTATTGAAGACCTGTTCAATCTTTTTCAACGCACATTTATTACTGGAACTTTTGCTTTGCTTTGCTTTTTTGGTGGGCGTGTTTTCTATTGCTGCTGTAACAAATTACCGCAAATTTAGTGGCTTAAACAACACATCTTTAATCTTACAGTTCTGGAGGTCAGAAGTCTGAGATAGGTTTCTCTGGGCCAAAATCAACATGTTGGTATGGCTGGAGGCTGGAGGCTCTAGGGGAGAATCCGTTTCCTGGCCTTTTCCAGCTTCTAGAGTTGGCCTGCATCCCGTGGCTCCTGGCCTCATTCCTCCATCTCCATAGCCAGCAAGGTTGGGCATATTATCATCTCTCGGTCTCACTTTCTTCTGCCTCCCTCTTCCACTTATAAGGAACCCTGTGATTACATTGGACCTACCCAGATAATCCAGAATAATCTCCTCATTTTAAGGTCGGCTAGTTATTAACGTTAATTCCATCTGCAATCGTAATTCCTTTTGCATATAAAGTAACACGGTCACAGGTCCGGAGCTTAGGATGTGACTGTCTTTGGGAGGCCATTATTCTACCTACCATGGCAAGGTTTGGCTGTTACTGCCCTTTCAGTCTTTGGGGTTCCACTCCTTGTAGGGGGCAGCATGGCTAAGTGCACAGGCCCTGGGCTGCCTGCACTCCCTTCCAGCCCTGACACCCACCAGCCGTGTGATCTAGGGCTTTCTGTGCCTCAGTTTCTCCATTTATTAGCTTGTAGGACTGTTGTGAAGCTTAAATGAGTAAATCCATGTAAATTACTCGGGACAGTACCCAGTACAAACCAAATGCTTGATAAAGATGAAGTGCTGTTGCACATGTGTATACAATTTAACAAATATGAGTTTGCATTCTGCTTTTTTTCACATATATAATATGAGCCTTTCCCTATACGACTGTAATTTTCATTTTGTCCCCCCTTTGGTCTGTTGGCCAGACTTTTTTTTTTTTTTAATTACTAGTGTTGTCTAATATGCAGCCCGGTGTTGTATTTTGGGCTCAGGAGCTGAACCTGAGTGTCCATCAGCCTTCTCCATTTTTATTTTATTTTTAAATTTTATTTTATTTATTTAGGCTGGGCTATGCGGCACGCGGGGTCTTATTTCCCCGACCAGGGGTCGAACCAGCAACCCATGCACTGGAAGCGCAGAGGCTTAACTGCTGGACTGCCAGGAAAGTCCCTGTAACTTTCATTTTTAATAGGTGCATAAAATCTCATTCAGTAGCTGTTTCCATAGTTTACGGAGCTATTGCCTTCCATGTTGGATACCTGGATTGCTTACAATCTTTTACTAACAGGCAAATGCTCCAGTGAGGATCTCTGGCCACATTCCTGATTATGTTCTTAGGCCAGATCCTCAGAAGTGGGATTGTTTGGTCAGAGAGTAAGCACATTTTGAAGGCTTTTGGAATCTGCTGTTAAAATTTCATTCCAGGGACTTCCCTGGTGGTCCAGTGGTCAAGACTCCACTCTTCCACTGCATGCGGCGCAGGTTCGATCCCTGGTCAGGGAACTAAGATCCCACACAGCGAATGGTGCGGCCAAAAAAAAAAAGAAAATTTCATTCCAAAAGATTTACGTGGATGTGGAGCCGCAGGGCTGGGTGGGGTTTCCGCTGGAGGAGATGCAAAGAGAAAGTACCATTCCAGATAACGGGCAGGACGACCCAAGGCTCAGAGTGAGAGAGCACAGGACGCCCTAGGGGAGCCGGAGAAAAGACTGACTGGTCATGAGGTCTGAGTGAGCAGCGGTGGGGCATAAGGCTGCAGGGCGGAAAGAGTCATGTTTGATTCACCAGTGATGGGCAGGTCGTGGTGTAGGATGATTCAGGGAAATGTTAATGGAAGCGGGGAACCTAATGAAGAGGCTCTTGTTAGAAGCCAAGCAAGAGAAGAGGAGATCTGAATTAAGTGGGGGTGGTAAGAATGGAAAGGGGGGAGGGTATGGGTATTTTCTTCAAAGAACCTTTTGGACCTGGAAACTGACACCACCACATGGAGGAGGGGGGAGAAGGAGGGAGGAGTCAGAGGCCTTGCTGAAAGCTTTCAGCCTGCCTCTAGGAGAATCAGGGGCGACTGATAGAAGGACGCTGGGTGGAGGAACATGTTTTGTGGGAAGGAGATTCAGCTGAGACATGCTGAGTTACAGGTGTCCCGTAAGTGGTGGGGCATGCAGATTGTGACCAAGCTGGGGCAGGAAGTATAGGTAGGGGGCTGTGTTAATCTCAGATCCACTCCTGGCTCTTCCCTTGCCCTGCACTGCGTTAACCCCTGCCTCCCTTCTCACTGCCTTCCAGCTGCTTCAGCCAATGGCAGGCACTGGCAGGAGCATGGCGGGTGGAAGGGGAGAGGCAGTGTGTTTTGTCATCTCTCTCCCTCTGCTTCAGAGAACGTGTCCAGCAATGAATTGCTCTGTCTCCCTATGGCACTCACTTCGGCCAGGTGACCCAGGAACCTGGGCTCCTGTGTCCCTTCCTACTGCCCATTTGGCTTCTCAGCTTTCACTGTGGAACCATGTCCCTGGAATAAATTCCCTCTGTTTTAAATACTCAGTATGGTTTGCTTTCCTGGTTGGACCCTGACTGATCTAGGAGCCAACTGCATGGATGCCATAATGAAAGCAAGGAGTGTGGAAGAGGTCCCAAGTGAGAGAGATGAGACCCAAAGCCAGAATCCTGGGGGACACAGATGTAGGTAGTGGGGGGTGGGGGTGGGGACTCTGAAAAGGACACGGGAGAAAAAGAATCTGGGGCAGGGAGAGAACCAGCAGAGTGAAGTGCCCCAGGGGCCAAGGAAGGAGAAAGTCTTAAGTTTGGATCATCATAAAGCAGATGTTCCAGAGAAGGCAGAGAATGAAGAGGAAGGACAAGCCTTTCAAGTCAGCCATGGCCTCAGAGGCAGAACCTCAGTGGAGAGGAGGTGGCAGAGATTAAATGTTTAAGAACAGGGCAGGGAGTGAGGTGGAGGAGGCCAAAGTGAGAATAAGACATTTCTTCAGGAAATACTTACTGAAGTATTGAAATGCTGACCCAAGTATACTTGGTACCAGGTATGGGTCAGGCCTTGGGTACCAGGCATGCAAAGATGAATAAGACATCATCTCTGTTCTTAAAGCGTTCTCAGATTAATGGAGGAAATAATCATGTTACAAGAAATTGATAGCACACTGTAATAAGGTGTAATAACGCTGCAAGAGCAGAGGAGAAAGTCCTAAAACAGCTGTGGGGAGGGGCTCATGACAGACTTCTTAGAGAAGATACCACTGGGTTTTGACAGATGAGTAGGAGTTATGCAGATGAAATGGGGAGGAATGGGAGGGAAACAGCATTCTGCATGGAAGGAACAGCATGAGAAAAGGCACAGAGGCAAGAAACATCACTGTGAGTTCTGGGAAACCACTGTGTTGCTAAAGCAGAAATTGTGTAGGAGGAAATGGTAGGAGATGAGACTGGGGAATGATTCCAGTGGAATAATGAACTAGAAACGTCAATGGGGGCCAGAAAGCAGTGGGATATTCACTTTGATGTGCTAAAATAGAATAACAGACACCCTAGAATTCTACATGCAGTGACAATATTTTCAAGAATGAGGGCAAAATTTTTTTTGTAAACAAAAACTAAAAGAGCTTATCACTAGTAAACTCTTATTAAGGAATTTATCAAGGCTCTTCTTTTTTTTTTTTTAAGGCTATTCTTTAGGCAGAAGGAAATGGATCCCAGATGGAAGGTCTGAGATTGAATTAAAAAAATGATTGCTACCGAACCAAACATCGGTCCACTTGCTCGCCCGTGTGAAGTAAAGCCAATCTACCGACACCAGGCTGTGATAAAGGAAAATGCAGCATTTATCGCTGGGTGCCAAGCAAGGAGTTTACGCAGCTAGTGCTTAAAAGATCCGAACTCCCTGATGGCTTTAAGGAAAGGTTTTTAAGGACAGTGTGAGGGAGGGAGGTTGTGGGGTGTGTGATCAGCTGGTGGACATTCTTCTGATTGGTTGGTGGTGAGGTAATAGGGAGTCAACATCATCAACCTTCTGGTTCCAAGAGGTCCGAGGTCTAAGTGCTGTGGGTGACATACGGTTAACATCTTCCCCCTGGTGGGGCTTTCAGTATCTGAAAAATAGCTCAAAGGACATGACTCAGGATATTATCTATAGCCCTTGAGGAGGAACTAAAGGTTCTTGACTTTGTTTAATGGTTACACTTATTATGTTGTCTTGCTTAACTCTGACTCTTTTCCTTTGCTTCTGCATTTTCTCACTCCTCTGATTAAATTTATTCTTTAGAACTTGGGGAAGGCCTAGGAGGCTAAAGTTTTTCTACAAACAAGAGACAGGTGGAGGAAAAGGAGGGGTGTTCTGTCTAGGAAGGCCCCATAGAGTCCTGCTCGGTTACATGATCAGACCAAATATTGGTGAGATATTGGTTAAATCTAAACAAACACTGATTGCATAAAACAATGATGTCTAATTGGTAGGATTTAAAAATCAGAGCAGGACTAAAATAAAGGATAACAATGGTATATAAGTTGGCTGATTAGTGTTAAACTCTTTTCAGGTCCTTATGTCTTTTGTTTTTTGATTTTTCTGGCGGAGGATAACAGTATTACTTAACTTTAGATTTTTCTATGTAAAGCATGCATATTAAAATGGCTAGAGGAACCCTAAGGAATAGATACAAAATATGCAAATTCCATACGGATAGAAAAGGGGAATAAAGGAGTGAGAGAAGAAAGGCAAATTCAGGAATCCTAAAGAAAGGAAAAAGGAAAAAAAATAAGATAAAAATTAAAAAGGAGAGATTCTACTTCTGGTAATGGCAAGGTAGCTCCTATCAGACCAACCCTCCTAGAGATAGCAGTTATGAGCTCTGGACAAAATATGAAGAACAACTAACTTCCTGAAGGCTCTGGAAAGAGATCAAGATCAGGAAGAGACTAGAGGGGAGCCAACGTTTAGAAGAAGGAACAGCCAACACGTGCAAAGATATGTAAAATCTCACAAATTTAATATTGAACCAAAGAAGCCAGAAGCAAGAGTCTGTGCTGGAGAATTCCATTTGTATAAAGTCCAGAAACAGGCAAATCTAAACAGTACTGTTAGAAGTCAGGATAGCACTTACCCTCCGCGGGGCGGGGATAGTGACTGGAGGGTTTCTGGGATCCTGGTGGGTTCCATTTCTAGATCTGGGTGCTGGTTACGTGGGTGCGCCCACTCGGTGAAGATTCATCAAAATTGACATGGTATGTGCAATGTTCTGTATGTATATGGTGCTTCAGTACACACTTAAAAAATTGAAAAGGGAGCAGAAACAAGGCAGGTAGGTAGGCAAAGGCAGACTGTGAAGGGGCCTCAATTCCAGACCAAGGAGTGTGGATGTGACCTTGTGGGAAGTGGGAGGGCTTAAGGGGAAATGAGTTGTCAGGGATGCTCCCTAGCTGCAGGATGGAGCTGGATTTTATTGAGAAGACTGGCCAGAATCTGGGTTTCCAATAATGGTGAGGACCTCAGCCAAGACGGAGGGTATGGAGTTGGAGGGACAGGACAGATTTGGAAGCAGAAGGACTTGGTGATGAGTTGGGTGCTTGAGGCCAGGGGAGGAGACGGAGGAGTCAGAAAGGGTTCTTGTCCCTGCAGTTAAAGAGCGAGTGAGGGGCTGCGGGGAAAGAAGCAAGTTTGCTGGAGGATTTTTTCTGAGAGGCCATGTTGGGAGGCCACGGAAAAAAACAGGTGGAGGAGCAGCTAAGCAGCGGGGGGAGTGGGAGGTGCAGGGCCAGGAGTGGGGAAGCAGGGGGTGGGGGAGGGGGCCGCAAAGGCGAGATCCCAGGTAGACAGAAGGGGACCCACTCTCCAGAGCTGACACACCTGGGGGTGGGGACTACGTGTGAGGAGGCAGGTTTCCGGGCCGTAGAACTCAGCACATCACATGACATACACAGATTCTCCTAGGGTCTAATGATCTGGGTAAGTGGGAATACAGCTTAGTGGACAGTTCCACTACTGTTCTGAAGTTTGAAGTCACTGGTTGTCTTAGTTAGCTTAGTTATTGCTCATCGTTAAGCAGCTCGTCTTTAGGAAGATAATAGCATTGCCTTCATTTCCTTATCACAGGATCCAGGTTTCACATTCTGGGTCTCCTGGCCTGCCCCAGCTCCACACTGTTATCTGTGCCTGCGGAAGCAGGGTGGAGCCCCAGAGAGACAAAGGACACATGCAGCGTCCTAGCTCATGACCTTGGGCTAATCTTTTCCCTCTGTGGGTCTCGGTTTCCTCCTTACAGGTTGTCTGATTACAAGCGCTTTGCACACACAGCACTACCCATGAGATTCCATCTCAGGTCTGCTGTGCCCCAAACCTGCCCTGTTCCTTGGAACCAGTCTGTCACCGAAAATAAATGGAGGCATAAGGTCACAGGGTGAGGGGCTTTTATGGGGAGGCTTGCATGCCAGGCAAGGAAGTCAGTCTTCGTTTGAGTTAGCTCATTTCATTTTTTTAAAAATTATTTTATTTTATTCTATTTATTTTTGGCTGCGTTGGGTCTTCTTTGCTGCGTGCGGGCTTTTTCTAGTTGCAGCGAGTGGGGGCTACTCATCGTTGCAGTGTGCAGGCTTCTCATTGCAGTGGCTTCTCTTATTGCAGAGCACGGGCTCTAGGCGTGTGGGCTTCAGTAATTGTGGCACGTGGGCTCAGTAGTTGTGGCACACGGGCTTTAGTTGCTCCACGGCATGTGAGATCTTCCTGGACCAGGGCTTGAACCCGTGCCTCCTGCATTGGCAGGTGGATTCTTAACCACTGTGCCACCAGGGAAGTCCCTGAGGTAGGTCATTTCCAGGCAGTGGTAGAGGGTTAGAAGATAACTCCTTCTTTTTTTTTTTGTTTTTTTGCGGTACGCGGGCCTCTCACTGTTGTGGCCTCTCCCGTTGCGGAGCACAGGCTCCGGATGCGCAGGCTCAGCGGCCATGGCTCACCGGCCCAGCCACTCCGCGGCATGTGGGATCTTCCCGGACCGGGGCACGAACCCGCACCCCCTGCATCGGCAGGCGGACTCTCAACCACTGCGCCACCAGGGAAGCCCAATAGCTCCTTCTTTGAAAGGACATCTTCCTGCTTCTTCCCACTGTGTAGGCATGAGAAGGGGCCTCATTGGCTGGGAACTCTGAGTCATGGTGACCTCACAAAGACCACGACACTGCCTGGAGTTGGGGGGAGCCTAGGTAAGCTTCAGTGTGGCTCTGGGAAAGTCTCAGGGGTGGAGGCAGCCTCCACAAGGCAGTTACCACCTTGACCCCCCCCTCCCTGGGTAAAAGTCTTCCCGCTCTGGCTGTAATTCCACAGTTAGAACTTCATATCTTTGACTAACGGCTGAATTTCTGTTACCATGTGGATGCCCCAGGTGGAGGTAACACATTGAACTTTTACATCAGCACTTAAGGCTCATGGACAAAGGGTTTAGGCTATCAAGTTCTGAGAATGCGGTGGATGGGAGTCCGGGGGGAGGAGAGGGAGAGTCAGAAGACTCAGGAGGGACTACCACAGCCTGGGGGGAAGAGGAGGCTGAGAAGCTAAAAGCCAGACTTGATCCTTTTCTCACGGCCCCCACCCAGCCATCACCCAGGGCGGGCGAGGAAGGGACGGTGAGGATGGACGTTTATGTGGGGAACTGCTGGGGGCCAGATGCTACGATCATCCCTATGTGCATTATCCCATTTTATTCCCTACCTTACCTTGTGGATTGAGTATTAATATAGACGTGCAGTGTGGTGAGGCTAACCTTCCCAGGTTCACACCATTGGTGAGAGAAAGAGCAGGTTTCAAATTCAAGTCCAGCTGACTCCAAAGCCCTGGATTTGTGCATTATAACTGGGCATCAGGAGAGGCGCGTTGTTTTCACTGGACTTTTCCTCTAGGGTAGAGGCCTAAGAGTGGCAGAGGGAATGGGGGAAACGGGAAGACTTGGCTTCACTGAGTGATTCGTACCTTGGGAATCTCTGGGATCTTGTAGGGAAAACTGTGAGCTAAGAATACCTGGGTTTGAATCGTTCCTCTGCCACTTTCTGGGGACTTTGCAAAAATCTATTTATGTCCCTGATCAGTCTGAATTAACATGCTAGTAAATGAGGATAATGATACCTGTCTTGAAGAGTTGTCTTTCATCCATTCATCCCCTTATTCCGTTAAAGTGTTCTGAACCTTCTCTGTGTGCTAGGCGCTATGCCATGTCCTGGGAAAACGGGGGTAATAGACACTCACCAAGCTCATTTTCTAAAGTGGAGACATACAAGTAAACAGAGCAATCCTCTGGTACAGGGTGATCACATGAGGTGGGCACCTTACCCACATTTGAGGGTCCCAGGAAGACTTCCAGGAGGAAAAGACACCTAAGCTGGCATCTGGAAAGTGACTAGGTGTTAACCAGGGGAAGTGATGGAGGTTTAGGTGAGTAGTCTTGGGGAAGAGGAAAGAGTATTTGCAAAGGTCCCATTTGAAGCACTAGGAGAAGTTGGAAGTGGCTCAAGCATAGGGCTGGGGAAGGGGATGGATGTAGCTGGAGAGATGCAGGGGCAAGGCCTGTGGGCTGAGGGTCCTGGCAAAAGAAACAGACATCAGACTGAAGATTAGAGGGTCTCCCCTTGTGGCCTGTCCACCAGCTATGTGATGATCACTTTGGGGAGGGTTGGAGGGGGAGAGCTTGATAAAAGGCCCCCTCAGAGCCTCCTCAGGGCTGCAAAGTGGAATTTCTAAGAGGGAGGCCTGGGAATCTGTCTTTTAGGAAATATAATATAACCCACACCCCATAGTCTAAAAAGCCATAAGAAGTCACAGAGAGGTTCTAAGAGGGGATCGGCACGGTTGAATTTGCATATGCATTTTTCCTTCATCTAAGAGAATCTTTTTTTTTTTTTTTTTTTTTTTTTTTTGGTGGGGGGCACCACACTGTGCGGCATATGTGGGATCTTAGTTCCCTGACCAGGGATTGAACCCATGCCCCCTGCGGTGGAAGCATGGAGTCCTAAACACTGGACCACCAGGGAAGTCCCATCTAAGAGTTTCTTTATTTCTCCTTCACCCCTGAAGAATAACTTTGCCAATTATAGAATTTGTGGTTGACAGTTCTTTTTTTTCGGCACTTAAAAAATGTGTACCACTTCTTTCTGGCCTCCATGGCTTCAGATGAGAAGATTGCTGTGATTTGAATTGGTGTTCTCCTATAGGTAATTCTCTCTGGTTGCTTTTAAGATTTTTTTTTTCATTGCCTTTAGTTTTCAGAAGTTTACTCATGATGTATTTTGGTATGGATTTCTTTTTTTTCTTTTAATTTAATTAATTAATTAATTTTATTTATGGCTGCGTTGGGTCTTCGTTGCTACACACGGTCTTTCTTTAGTTGTGGTGAGTGGGGGCTACGCTTCGTTGCGGTGCATGGGCTTCTCATTGTGGTGGCTTCTTTTGTTGCAGAGCATGGGCTCTAGGTGTGTGGGCTTCAGTAGTTGTGGCACACGGGCTCAGTAGTTGTGGCTCGCGGCCTTAGTTGCTCCGTGGCATGTGGGATCTTCCTGGACCAGGGCTCGAACCCGTGTCCCCTGCATTGGCAGGTGGATTCTTAACTGCTGCACCACCAGTGAAGGCCTGTTTGCCCATTTTTAAATTGGGTTGTTTGTCTTTTTGTTGTTAAGTTGTAAGAGTGCTTTATATGTTCTAGATATTTGACTCTTAACAGATACATGATTTACAAATATTTTCTTACATCCTATAAGTTGTGTTTTCACTTCCTAATAGTATCTTTTGATGCACAAGTTTTTAATTTTGCCGATGTTCAGTTTACCTATTTTTTCTTCTGTTGCTTATGCTATTGGTGTCATATCTAAGAAATCATTGCCAAATTCAAGGTCATGAAGATTTATGCCTATGTTTTTGCCTATGTATTTATGCCTCTTATATTTAGGTCTTTAATCCATTTTGAGTTAACTTTTGTATCTAGTGTGAAAAGGGTCCAATTTATTCTTTTAGATATTGATTTCCAGTTGTCCCACCACCATTTGTTGAAGGGACTATTCTTTCCCCACTGAAAGGAGTTGGCATCCTTGTCAAAAATCAATTGACCATAGATGCATAGATGTATTTCTGGACTCTCAGTTCTATTCCATTGGCCTATATGTCTATCCTTTTGCCAGTACCACACTACTGAATGTAATTTTAAAGGAAGATCTTTGTGGCTCAATTTGGAAAATGGTTTATTGAGAGCTGCCCTTACACACAGAGACCCTTGTTGAGAGGGCAATTCGAAGACAGAGCCCCAAAGCAATGGGAGCTGTACTTGGGTTTAGCAGTGGTGATGGAGATATGGGGAGATACTTGGGAGATTTTCTGGAGCCAGAATTAGCAGAACTTGGCCAAATTTGGATTCAGCAAGTGAAGAAGAGAGTAGTCAAGGATAATATTTTTTCTGGCTTGGGTAATGGTGCCAGTTTCTTGCAACGTAGGAGAATAAGAGGGTCTGATATGGAGGAAAGCTGGCATGTTCTGTTTCGGATTCTCTAGGTCTGAGGTACCTCAGTGTCAGGTGTGTGGGCACACATACTCACATGAGTGCCTAACACATTCCAGGCCTATACGACTGATAAACATGTTCTCAAAGAGGAACTGGAAGACCCACTGATAGTTCCTCCTCCGGAGAGCTCCAGAAACCCCTGTTAAGGTCCTGGAAAGGTTCACAGAAGTGGAGGAGAGAGGATGGGAATCGGTCCATGGTTCTGTTGGTCTCTGACTGCACTAGGTGTTTTATGGCCTCCCTCTACTCTCCTTATTTGGGGCCCCAGAGCTTGGGGGCAAAGGCCAATAGGTAGCTGTGCAGTGACCTCCTTTAGCTCTCTTGGGTACCACCCAAGCCCCTTAGCAACCGTCACTCTTCCCAGTGTACAACTTCCCTTTGGTGGCGGGTAAGATGTGGGCTACCCCCCACTGTCAGGCAGCTCTGAAGCCTTGCCTGTCTGCTGCAGGGTGGAGGAGGAAGACTGAGAGAACAGGAGAAAGTGGGAGAGATCGCTCTTTTCTCATGGATGAAGGAGGGTCAGCCAGAGCTGGGACATGTGCCTTCCTGCCCAGTGACCAGTATTGTGCATCTGCTGGATCAGAGGGGTAGAAATTATTCTCTTTCACAGGCTAAACCGGTGAGGCCTTACAAAATCCTGCTGACTGCCTCATAGGCTGTACCTGACTCATATTTTTTTCCAGGTTGAAAATGCCTCCCTTTGTTAACTATAGCCTGTGTGTGTGTGTGTGTGTGTGTGTTTCACGAGGGGAGAATTCGGGTGGGGTGATCCAGGGTTTTTTGGAGCCTGAGGCTTTTTATAATTTGGAGGCTCCTCTTTAAGTAGAAGAAGACAAAACGTGAACACAAAATTAAGGACAGTCCCTTTGGAAAAGAGCTATATGAGCAAGGAGCCTTGATATTTTCAATTTCATTAGCTTCAGGTTAAAATCACCTCTGGTGCTGATGGTAGGTGAACGCTTCCTTCCTCTGAGGCAGATTGCAAAGGTCTGCATGAACTGCGTGCTTGGGGGTGACGGCAGGTCCCGCTGGGCTCTGAGCACCTTACTGTTCTCTGCCCACAGTGCCTCGCAGAGAGTAGCAGAACAAGTACTAACATTTAGAGAAGCCCTTCAGTGGGCCACGTGGGCTGCATGCCAGACACTGAGACTTCAACTACTCTTGGGTGGCAGGCTTTATGTGCCCCATATTAGAGATGGGCAGGGTGAGAGCCAGAGCGGGACTGTCTCTTCCCCAGATTTACTAACACTACTAAGAGGATGAGCTGAGATTTGAACCCAGGACTACATGACTCCAGATCTATGTTTTTCCAAAGCCAAGCCATAAACATGCACAGCAAAATTTATGGGATGAGTAAATGACTTAGTGAATAAGTTAGTGCATAAATGAATAATAAATGAATACGTGTTGAAATGAACTAGTGACAGAATGGATGAATGAATGAAGAGATAAAAAGATGAAATAACAAGCTCACTTATTGAAAATTCACTGTGTGCCAGGTGCTGCGCTAGAGTCTTATGGGTCTTCTTGTCTAGTGAGGAAACCAGATATCGTGTGCCAAGAAAGGACGTGGATAAGATGCCCTGGGAACTTATAAGTGGACCTCACCTGTCTGGGGGACCTGGAAGGCTCATAACATATAAGCTGAAATCTGAAGGGGTGAAGCTGTGGGTGTTAGTCAGGGAATGCGGCTGGAGAAGGGGGTGCCCAACCTATGGAGGGCCAGAGTTAACCTGGGAGCTTGGCTCTTCAGAGAAACTCAAAGGAGCTGAGGGATGTTGGAATGAAGAGGTGGGTATAGAGGGAGTATGGAGGGGCAAGAAGGGAGAAAAGGGAGTTGGGGCCAGACACAGAAGGGCCTTTTAGGTCCTGCTAAGGATTGGGGATGCTGTCCTGAAGACAATGGGAAGCCATTGAGGGTAGGAAGTCAGGTGGCATAAAGAGGTGGTCTTGGCTGCCCTGAGGGCCAGTGGGGTGGGTCATCTTCCTCCCCTTGACCTCCACTTCCTTAAGTATATAATGCAGTAGTCATACCTAACTTCTGGGACCGTGTGTGTGTGCGCAGGGAGATTTTGTTAGCAGATGTGCATGCCTGGACTTCAGACTTTGCTCAGTAAGTGTTGGAAAAGCCACTCTTGCCTGACTTGCTCTCCTTTTGCATCTCCTCCCAGGGACCAACTCCTGCTTAAGAACACCATGCATGCAGGTGAGCTGTCCCTACAATTCCCGTAGGAAGGGTGGCCCAGGTATGGGGGCAGGATAGAGTGTGAGGATTGGGGAGTTCACCCAGCAGTCAGATTGCTGGGCTGAGACAGGCTCTGTTTTGGTTGATTGCCCCAGGTGCCTGCCGCACCCAGAGCAAACTGCTAAGGGCCGTGGGCAGCTCTGTCAAGGCTGCTTTGGGAATCTAGAACCACAGTCATTCACAGAATAGTTCTAGGAACTTAGGGGTTGGCTGGAAGTAGGGTAAGTAAGGAGGCTCCCCCTTCCCTTTTTCTGCCTTAAGGGGGATCCTCATTGGTCTAGTATTTGTGGACTTCTTACTGTGGACCTGGCATTGTGTTAGGTGCTGGGGACGCCCCTGGCACTAAGATGTGCATAGTTCTCTCCAGTGGGGAGCTCATCTCTAGCAGGGGCTGGACCACTAAACAAGTCATTGGAATAAAGTGCCATGAATCATTTGCTCAGAAGAGTGGGATCGGCAAGGACAGTAGGAGGAGGTTCCAGGACAAGGCAATTGCATGTAAGGGCCGTGAGCTGCAAGGGAGCAGGGTGTGGTCAAAGAAGGGAACACAGGCGAGAGCTGTGCAGGACGGGACTGGACAGGTGGGCTGGACGTGGTCATGAAGGACCTCGTAAGTCACCCCAGGGACTTCATGCTAAGGACGGTGGGGAGCCATGGAAGGTTTTCAACAAGTGAGGCTCAATTTGCCTTTCTCCCTCTCAGGAGCTCAACAGTAGGCTATTGGACAGAAGGGAGCAGTGGCATTGAGAGACCTCCAGACCAGGCATGGCCATGAATCCAGGGGCTAGTCTGGTCCTCCGTGAAGACACAAAGATGATACCCACTCTCAACTCCACTGAGGCCCCTGTTTTAGGCTCTGACACCATCTCTGGGCCCAACCTAGATACGGAACTTGTTCCTGTCTTGAATCCACCCCTGGGTCCTGGCTTGGTTCTTGTTCCAGACCTTAATCCAACTCTGAGTCCTGTCTCGGAGGAAGCCCCTGGCCTGGCATCTGATAACACCCCCAGACCTGATGACAGCAGGGCCGCAGCTCCAGCCTGCCTCCAGATCACCACTGCCCACTCTGGTGAAGCCTTGGGTTTGGATTCCAATCACATCTCAACAGCTGACTCACAGGGGGCCCTAAGTCCAGCCTCAAACCTCGTTCTGAGCCCTGGCTCTACGGAAGCCCAGGGTCTGAGTTTGGGGAACCGCTCTGGGCCAGATTCTGAGGAGGCCTTCAGCTCCCTCCCAAGCAAGAGTTTTGTTTTGGGTCAGAGTAACTCCAGTCCTTCCAGGCCTGAATCAAACCCATTTAAAAGGCCTTATTCAAAAGAAACCCTTGTTCTGGGCCAAAGCATCTCCAGGCCAGGCTCAAAAGCTCTCCTTATTCCAGCCCCAAACTCTTCTCTGGATCCTGATTCCAATAAGCTGCTCAGTGTGGGCTCAGGAAACATCTCCAAGCTGGACCTGAATGCAGCTCCAAGTTCTCCTGGGTCTCTAATGCCAGACATGAACGAGACCACCACTTTGGTTTCACATAACATCTCTGGATTTGTTTCAAAAAGAACCTTTGGTGCAGCCTGGAACACGAATTCCAAGGGAACCATCAACATGACTTCAAATGACAATCCCAAGTCTGATTTGAACATGACCATCACTCAGGCCTCATGCTTGACCCGGTTTCTTGGTCCCAGCGGGGCTATCAGCCTGCACTCCAGCACCCAGGGACCCAACTCCACCCCTTCTCCACCCTCATGCATGACCCCGATCCTGGGCTCCAATGAGACTCTGAGCCTGGTCTCCAGCCTCACCTTCAGTGACACCTCCACCCTGACACTGAGCAGCCAGCAGGACTGTTCCGAGGACAAGAGCATCCACACAGCGCCCATAGAGGGGAATCCGGGGAGCTGGAGCAAGATGACTAGTGTCGAGGTGGGCCAGTTCCCACTGGGGTTCCCCCCCAGTGACACCATGAACAAGGACTCCACAGCCTTCCAGAGCATCCCTCAGGGTGAGTAAGGCCAGAGCGCCAGCCCCAGAGAGGACACTGACCTGGAAGAACCCTATTCAGACTTGTAGGGCGGGGAGGGGAGAGGAGAGGGGAAAGGAAGGGAAGAGCATGCAACGGATAACATGCAATATATTAACTATACGTGAGAAGGGGACAGCATGCAATGAATAACATGCAATATATTAATTATACATGAGAGATCTAGTGCTTGCTGTGTGATTTGGGACAAGTTACTTAATCTCTCTGAGTTTCAATTTTCTTAACTGTAATATAATATCTCCATATAATCATACTTTCATTCTGTCCAAATTACAAGTCAACTAACTAACTATACCTTCCTTTCCTTATTAAGAAATTTCAGGTCTGTCTTCTCAAGTCAAAGTTTGAACAGTGGAGCAGGCAGGCTTGAGTTTTTGAGGTCCCCACCTAAGTGAAGCCTTGGGGTCCAATCTGGAACCTGTGGCTCACTTCTGATGTGCAAGAGTTCTGTAAAGGAATCCCCCACCAGTTTTTGATGTTGTGAAGATCTTCTCCCTCTTATTTATATCTCCAAATATTTTTGTTTGTTCATGCACCAATACCATATTGCAATTAAAAAAAATTCACCATGGGTTTCCCTGGTGGCGCAGTGGTTGAGAGTCCGCCTGCTGATGCAGGGGACACGGGTTTGTGCCCTGGTCCGGGAAGATCCCACGTGCCGCGGAGTGGCTGGGCCCATGAGCCATGGCCGCTGAATCTGTGTGTCTGGAGCCTGTGCTCCGCAATGGGAGAGGCCACAGCAGTGAGAGGCCCGCGTACTGCAAAAAAAAAAAAAAAAAAAAAAAAAAAAAAAAAATTTACCATGGCTTTGCAAGTATGCATTCATATCTGATAGGGTGAAAACCCCTCTTTAAAGTTCTCAAAACTATTCTGAGGACAACAGCATCCACACCATGCCCTGGAGGCTATTTGAACGCCCTCATTCTTCTATATACATTTTAAAATGCATTTGTCTAGGTCCTCAAAAAATCTTTCTGGCATTTTTATTGGAATGTTATTAATCTATCCATCTATTGGAGTTTTACTTTATTTTTTTATTTTTTAAGCAAAAATTTTTTAAATTAATTTTTGACTGCCCTGGGTCTCCGTTGCTGCACGTGGGCTTTCTCTAGTTGTGGCGAGTGGGGGCTACTCTTCATTGCGGTCTGTGGGCTTCTCATTGCGGTGGCTTCTCTTGTTGCGGAGCACGGGCTCTAGGTGCACAGGCTCAGTAGTTGTGGCTTGCGGGCTTTAGAGCACAGGCTCAGTAGTTGTGGTGCATGGGCTTAGTTGCTCCGCGGCATGTGGGATCTTCCCAGACCAGGGCTCGAACCCGTGTCCCCTGCATTGGCAGGTGGATTCTTAACCACTGCGCTACCAGGGAAGTCCCAAGTTTTACTTTATATGGGGTATATCCTTTACTAGAATTTTAAAAATTCTCCATAAAAGACTAGTGCATTTTTGGATAGGTTAATTCTTAGGTACTTTACAGTTCTTATTGCTACCATGAATCATACCTTATTTTCTAATACAATTCTTATTTTGTACTGATGATGCTGATGATGTAGAGGAGTTTTGTTTACACAAGTTGGTCTTTTTGTTTAAACAGCTTTATTGAGATAAAACTTACATATCATAAAAGTCACTCAAAGTGTACAATTTAATGGTTTTAAAATATACATAGAATTATGCAACCATCACCACCACAATCAATTTTAGAACATTTTCCAAAGTGGCTGAACTATTTTACATTCCCACCAGCAGTATATGACACTTGTTATTGTTTGTCTGTCTTTTTTTTTTTAACAAAAAGCTAGGAATCCTTTTGAATTTCTTAAAATTATTTTTATCTTTTATTTTTATACAATTTTAAATGTTACACTCCATTTACAGTTATTACAAACTATTGGCTATATTCTCCATGTTGCACAATACATCCTTGTAGCCTATCTTACACCCAATAGTTTGTACCTCCCACTTGTCTGTCTTTTTGATTATAACCATCTTGGTGGGTATGAAGTATCTCATTGTGGTTTTGATTTGCATTTCCCTGAAGGGTAGTAATATTGAACGACTTTTCATATGCTCTCAGTCACTTCTATATCTTATTTGGATAAATGTCAATTCAAATCCTTTGCCCACTTAAAAAATTGGGCATGTCTTTTTATTATTGAGTTGTAAGTGATCTTTATATATTCTAAATATAAGTTATATCCCTTATCCCCAGATAAGATATATACCTTATCAGATATATAATTTGCCAATATTTTTTAAACTATGGGTTGTCTTTTTACTTTTTTCATAGTGTCCTTTGAAACACAAAAGTTTTAAATTTCAATCATGTCCAGTTTATTTTTTCTTTCATTGTTTGTGCTTTTGGTGTCATATGTAAGAAATTATTACCTAATCCAAGATCATGAAAATTTATGCCTATGTTTTCTTCTAAGAGTTTTATAATTTTAGTTCTGAAATTTAGGTCTTTGATCCATTTTGAGTTAACTTTTGTATATGGTGTGAAATTGGGGTCCAACTTCATTCCTTTGCATGTGGAGTCCAGTTATTATTGTGATACAATTCACATATTATACAATTTACCCATTTAAAGTGAACAATTCAATGGCTTTTGGTATATTATTAATCTTTTAAAAATTGTAGTAAAATATATATAATATACATATGCCATTTTAAACATTTTTAAAAATAAATTTGTTTATTTTATTTTTGACTGTGCTGGGTGTTTGTTGCCGTGCGTGAGCTTTTCTCTAGTCGTGGCGAGCGGGGGCTACTCTTCGTTGTAGTGTGTGGGCTTCTCATTGCGGTGGCTTCTCTTGTTGTGGAGCACGGGCTCTAGGAGCATGGGCTTCAGTAGTTGTGGCATGCGGGCTGTAGAGCGCAGGCTCAGTAGTCGTGGCGCATGGGCTTTTTTGCTCCGTGGCATGTGGGATCTTCCCGGACCAGGGCTTGAACCTGTGTCCCCTGCATTGGCAGGCAGATTCTTAACCACCGTGCCACCAGGGAAGCCCTTAAACATTCAGTGGCATTAGTCGCACTCACAATATTGTGTAACCATTACCACTATCTATTTCCAAAACTTTTTCATCATCCCAAATAGAAGGTCTCACCATAGGCAATAACTCCCCATTCCTCTCTCCCCAGTCCCTCATAAGCGCTAATGTATTTTCTGTCTCTATGAATTTGCCTACTCTAGGTAACTCATGAAATGGAATCATACATTTGTCCTTTTGTACCTGGTTTATTTCACTTAGCATAATGTTCATCCATGTTGTAACATGCATCAGTACTTCATTCCTTTTTATGGTTGGATAATATTCCAATGTATGTACCACATTTTATTTGTCCATGGACAAATATTTGGGTTTTTTCCACTTTTTGGCTCTTATGAATAATGCCGCTATACACGTCAGCACACAAGTATCTGTTTGAACGCTTGCTTTCAATTCCTTTAGGTATATACCTAGGAGTGGAATTGCTGGATCATATGGTAATTCTATGTTTAGCTTTTTGAGGAACAGCCAAATTATTTCCCATATCAGCTGTACAATTTTGCATTCCCTCCAGAAATGTACAAGGGTTCTAAAGTACAAGGGTTCCAATTTCTGCACTACTAATCTCTCCTTGCCAACACTTGTTATTTTCCATTTTTTAGAAAACGTTTTTATAATAGCCATCCTAAAGAGTGTGAAGTAGTATTTTATTGTGATTTTAATTTGCATTTCCCTAATGACTGATGATGTTGAGCATTTTAACATGCTTATTTGCCATTTGTATATCTTTTTATGGAGAAATAATTATTCAATCCTTTACCTATTTTCAAATTTGGTTGTTTTTTGTTGTTGAGTTTTAGCTCTTTACACATTCTGGATATTAATTCCTTATCAGATGTACAATTTGTAAATATTGGCACCCATTCTGTGAGTTGTCTTTTCATTCTTTTGACATTGTCCTTTGATGCATAAAAGTGTTTAATTTTGATGAGAACCAATTTGTCTACTTGTCTATTATCCGTTATTTTGGTGTTATGTTCAAGAAATTGTTGCCATATCCAATGTCATGAAGATTTCCCCCTATGTTCTCTTCTAAGAGTTTCATAGTTTTAGCTTTTAAGTTTAGTCTTTAAGTTAATTTTTGTATGTAGTATGAGGTAGGGGTCCAACTTCATTCTTTTGCATGTGGGTATCCAGTTTTTCTAGCATCATGTGTTGAAAAGAGCATCCTTTTTCCACTGAATGGTCTTGAGACCTTTGTCAAAAATCAATTGACCATATATATGAGGGTTTATGTCTATTTTATTCCATTGGTCTTTATGTCTGTCCTATGCCAGTACCACACTGTTTTGATTTCTATAGATTTGTAGTAAGTTTGGAATCAGAAAATATGAGTCTACCAACCTTGTTCTTTTTCAAGATTGTTTTGGCTATTTAGGGTCAATTTTTGTTTTTTAATAGGAGCATTTTGTCCATTTGGATTTTTAAAAACAATGTATTTTCAAACTGTATTTGTCTTTTAAAAACTTTTTCAAGGTGTATAACATATATCAGTAAAATACGTAAAGTGCACTACTAACCTTAAGTGTACAGCTTGATGAATATTTACATACCTATACACACTGGTAACTACCACCCAGATCAAGACACAGATCTTTTCCGGCATCCCAGAACCTTCCCTTGTGATCCTTTCCAATCAATACCCCTTCTTCTGGGGCAGGGTTTCTCAGTCTTGGCACTATTGACATTTTGTGTTAGATAGATCTTTGTCGTGTGAGTGTGGGTGCGTGGGGAGCTGTTCTATGCATTGTAAGATGCATCCCTGGTCTCTGCCCAGTAGATGCTAGTAGTAACATCCCCCCTCACAAGTTGCCCTCAGCTAACAACAGCCATAGAGGGAACAATTCTGATTCGTATCACCATAGACTAGTTTTGCCTGTTTTTGAACTGCTTATCAATAGGATACTACAGTATATACTGTTTTGACTCTGGCTTCTTTAGCCCACCATGATGTCATTTAGATTCATCCACATCGTTGCATGTATCATAGTCGATTCTTTTTATTGTTTTGCAGTATTCCATCTTATGAACATACCACAATTTGTTTATCCATTCTTTGCTGATGGACATTAGGATTTTTTCTACATTTTGGATATTATAAATAAAGTTACTTTGAACATTTTCGTACATGTCTTTTGGTACACAGATACATTTATTTATCTAGAAGAGGAATTTCTGGGTCATAGCATAAGCATATGTTTAGCTTTAGTAGATATTGCCAATTTTTCAAAAGTGGTTGAATTAATTTACCATCTCACCTGTGAGAGTTCCAACTACTCCATATCCTCACAAACATTTGGTATTGTTAGTTTTCAAAATTTTAGCCATTCTGTTTGGTGTCTAATGATATTTTGGTGTGATTTTAATTTGCATTTTTTGATGACTACTGATGTTAAGCATCTTTTAATATGATTATTGTCAATTTGTATATCCTTTTTTAGAATATATTTATTTATTTTTGGCTGTGTTGGGTCTTAGTTGCTGCGCACAGGCTGTTTGTTGCAGCGTGCAGGCTTCTCTCTAGCTGTAGCACGTGGGCTCCTGAGTGCACGGGCTCTCTAGTTGTGGCATACGGGCTCTCTAGTTGTGGTGCACAGGCTCTCTAGCTATGGCCTGCAACCTCAGTAGTTATGGTGTTCAGGCTTAGTTGCCCTGCAGCATGTGGGATCTTTGTTCCCTGACCAGGGATCAAACCTGCGTCTGCTGCATTGGAAGGCAGATTCTTAACCCCTGGACCACCAGGGAAGTCTCTGTATATCCTTTTTTATGAAGTGCCTGTTCAAGTCTTTTGCTCATTTAAAAAATTTGGGTTGTCTTTTTCTTATAGATTTGTGGAAGTTCTTTGTATTGATATAATCCAAGTATGTGTACCCAAAGGTTGTGAAAATAGTCTCATATTTTCCCCCAGAAGTCTTATTGTTTTTTTGTTCACATTAAATTTATAATGCATCATGTATTAATTTTGGAAAACAGTGTGAGAGAGGGACTTAAGGCTCATTTTCCCCCCATGTGGATATCTAATTGCTCCAGACCATTTATTGAAAAGACCTACTTTCTCCACTGAATTGCAGTGTCACCTTTGAGGTAAGTCAAGTGACTGTATATGCGTAGGTTTATTTCTGGACTCTTTCTGTTCCTTTGTTTGACTATCCTTAACCATTGCCATAGTTACTGTGTTTTAGAGTAAGTCTTGATATTTATTACTGTAAGTCCTCCAACTTTGTCCTTTCTCAAGATTGTCTATTCTAGGTGATTTACTTTTCCATACAGATTCTAGAAACAGCTTGTCTATTTCCATAAAATATAATAAAAATCTGTTAGATTTTCCTTGGAATTTCATTGAATTTATAAATCAATTTATGTAGCATTGTCTTCTTTATAAACTGTGTTTTCCAACCCATAGTCCATTTATATTTAATGTAATTATGCATAGTTAAAAAAATTTTTTTTAATTTTAAATTGAAGTGTAGTTGATTTACAATTATGGGTAGCTTGATATCTATCATCTTATGTTTGTATTCTTTGTTCTGCTTGCTCTATATTTCTTTTTTACTCCTTTTTTGGTTTTGGGGTTGTTTCTTCCTCCCTCTTTTCTCTGTTACTTGTGGGGAAGTTACTGTTTTAAGTCTTTTAGTGATTCTCTAGAAGTTACAATGTGCGTATTTAATTTATCACAAAGTCCAACTAATCAATGCATTTATCTTCCTCCCAGACAGTTTAAGACTTAGAAGCATGTTAACCCCACTTAATCTCCCCCTCACCACCAATTTATATGCTCTCCTGGTAATGTATATTAATTCTGTCTTTTTCTTAACCCTATAAACATTATTATTATTTTATGTAGTTAATGTTCTTATATTTACCAAAATATTAACCTCTTTTTCTTATTTGCTTGTTGCATCTCAGACCTTCCATCTGGGATTAATTCCCTTTAGAATTTGCTTTAGTGAATTCTGCTGATGGCCGACTCTTTCCATTTTTGTCTGAAAATGCCTCTATTTATCCCTCATTCTTTAAAAAAAATTAAAACAATAAAAACTTGCAGAAAAGTTGAAAGTACAGTATAAAATTTTTTTCTGAATAATTTGATAATAAGTTGCCAAATGATATCCTACCCATCTTGAATTTTAATATGTGTTTCTTACAATAAAAGATAAAAGTTAACCATCAGAATCAGGAAATTAATACTGATACACTGCTACCATCTAATCATCACGCCCCATTCAAATGTCACCAATTGTCCCAGTAATGTTCTTTATTAAAAAAAGATACAGGTCAGAATCATTCATTGTTCTTTTTTGTTTCATCTGTTTTGTTTCCCCCAGCCCTCAGACTTTCCTTGGCTGTCGTGTGCCTGATACACTGGAAGATTACAGGCCAGCTATTTTATAAGATGTGCCTCATTTTGGGTTTATCTGATGTGTCCTCACGATCAGATTCATGTCATCCATCTTTGGCAGGAATAGCACAGACATGATGCTTGGTTTTCCTCATTGCATCCTATCTGGTGGTGTATGATTCTGATTTGCTCCATTACTGGCGATGTTCACTTTGATCTCTTGAGTACAATGGTTGCTGCCAAGGTTTTCCACTGTAAAGTCATTATTTACCCCTTTTTAGTAAATATTATGTAAAAATATTAAGGAGGTACTTTGAAACTATGCAAATATACCATTCCTCATCAAACTTTCAATTTAGTTATTTACTTATTTATATTAGTATGGACTTATGTTTTCCTAGTTTACTCGATGGACCATAATCTGTTGCTACCATCATTTATTGTGATACTCAAACTTTCCCGAGTTTAACCAAGGAATCCCTTTTGAGCAAGCTTTGTATCTCTTTGACGTGTTTCCATACTTCCTTGGGCTCTCTTCCTTGTTTTCTGGTACAAGATGTCTCAGGCTCATCCTGCGCTTTCTCTGCCCAAGTCCTAGAATCAGCCATTTCTCCAAGGAGACTTGTTCCTTTAGTACTTAGAAGCCAAGGTTTGGTGCTAGCTCTATTCACTACTATTGAGGTGTCTCTGCTTCTCACTATTGACTCCATCCTCTGGTAGCCTCTGGTGCCCAAGTTACCCCTGAAGTTCCAGGGTCTCTCTCCTTGGGCTTCCCCTCAGCCCCGCTTAAGTCAAGGGCTCTATTGGCCCTGCTCAGCCAATAGAGCCCATAGCTGGACCAATCACTGTGTCTGGGGGCACAGGACTCTCTTACTGGCCAAGCGTGGGTTCCAGGCCCACCTTTATTCGTTTGTTTGTTTATTGACAATATTATATTAGTTTCAGGTGTAAAGCCCACCCTTATTTGAAGAGGGATGATGGGTGTGATTTGCAGCTTCACCTAGCTATATGGAATGAGTAGCCTACATGGAAGACAGAGGCTTTTTCACCAGAAGAAAGATGAGGAACTTTGGGGCTGACAAAATAACATATATCTGCTATAACAAATAAGAGTTTAACTATAGATTGTGATAACAACTGAAAGAAGAGAATAGGATGGTGCACAAGAGGATCACAGTGGGCCTTTCATTAGCCTGAAGGTCAGGGGAGGCCTCTTTGAGGAGTGGCAGGCAAGCAAAGACCTGAAGGGTGGGGCTCTACCTGGGCAAGGGGGTGTGGCAGCGGAGCGGCCCAGGTAGAAGAAACTACCTGTGCAAAGGCCCTGAGGGGGAAGCTTGCTGGGCCTGGAAGGAGGCCAGTGTGGTGGGCGCATGGTGAGTGAGGGGAGAGCAGGGGGAGGTGAGGCTGGGGAGGTGGGCAGGGGAGACTGACCTGGCAGGGCCTTGAAGGCATTAACGAGGATGCTTGCTTTATGCTGGGTGAAATGGGGCCCCTGAAGGCTTTTAGGGATGGGAGCTCAGTCTGGCTGAGTAAGGATTGGAGGGGCCCAGTGGGGGAGGTGGGAAGGGACTCTGCTACACCATATCTTTACCCTCTCCTCTCCTCTCCTCAATGGAACTATGACCCACAGCAGCCTTCGATGAAGTAGCCTCATGTCTGGTGAAGGTGCCAGGGCAGAGAGAGGATGGCAACAAAGTAGCTCTGGTATGCTTCCTGCTAATACCCACCTGACTTTTCTGGGACGCCCTCTCCCCCCGCACCCACCCCACCCCCAGCATTCCTTGTTTCTCTGCCTGGCTCTTCTCTCCTCCTTGGTACTCATCATCATCTGAAGCACAACAGGCTTTATAAGTTTCTCTTGTTTCTTGTTATTCTCTCGCACTGGGATGCATCCTCCATAAATCAGGGATTTTTGTTTGTCTTATTCCCAGCTGCATTCCTAGCATCTAGAGCAGTGCCTGGCATATCCTAGGTGCTCGATAACAGTTTTTTAAACCATGGAATGAATTGTGAGAGGGTTTCTAAAAGCGGAAGAAAAGGGAATTCCCTGGTGGTCCAGTGGTTAGGACCAGGGTTCGATCCCTGGTCGGAGGAGTAAGATCCTGCAAGCTGTGTGGCATGGCCAAATTAAAAAAAGGGGGTGGGGTGGGGAGAAATGCTAGATATGACCTTTTTCAGGACACAAGCCCAACCCAGGTCTTAGCCATGCAGCAGGCCTCTGGAGGCCAGAGAAAGCCAGCATCTACAGGCCTTGGTGAGGGCCAGTGGGGGAAGACTGGACAGGCTGGTGGATGTGAGTGTGACACACGGAGTGTGGGTGAGCCTGGTTGGTGGACAGAGTCTGGAGGCAGGGGGTCTACCCAGGCCAGGCCGTGCAACCTGTTCTCTTGATGGGAGGGGTGGGAAAGAGGTTGTGACATCTTTGACCCACCACACTGTCCATTAGATTTTCTTGTTTTGCTTTCTTTACTATATATTTTATCTGTTTCATGTTTCTTTCTTCTTCTGCTTTAATAATGATAATGAGAACTAATAGGTTAATTAGACGTTGGTTAATGTTTTCCCTCTCTCAGGTTGCAGAATGCCTTAATCCGACTAGTGTGTGCCCTTAAGAAGGGTAGATATTAGAAGGCTCTTTTCAATTACGATGGCATTTCAGCTTGAGGTGCTGGGACCCTTTCTGTCGCATTGGCTCCTGCCTCTTCTCCCTTGCTTGGAGAGGAGAGAATGCTTTGCAGTCCCTGATATCTGGTCCTCCCCCAAATGCTAGCCTACAGGGATTATCCCCAACCTCCCCGCTGCCACCACAATCTTCTCAAGTCTTCAGCCCCCTCAAGTTCCCCTGTGGTTTCTCACTTGTCTTGAGCTGACGCTGGGGGCTGGCAGCTGGGGAGGAGCAGGCCGGCTTGCCTGCAGGTGGCAGGTGGCTAAGGGGGGTGAAGGGACAGCCCCTGAGGGCTGGGTTCAGTGTGGCTCTCACCCTGCGGCTTTGCCCTCTGCTGCCCCCAAGGTCGAGAATGCCCTCAGCCTCCAGAAGAGCCAGGATGTGCTGGACGTGGAAGAAGAGAAGATGACGGTGCGTGAGCAACTTGCGGTCTGTGACATCCGGGTGGGGAGGGGGCGGACGTCCCGAGTCCACCCACTGATGAGGCTGGAGTGGGGTGTGATGGGCAGAGGACAGTCGAGGCACAGACACTGGGGCTTGAGTCTCGGCTCCACCTCTAACTGCCCCCCACCTACCCTGGGGGAGCTCAGCCAAGTCACTTCCCCTCTCGGAGCCTCGCTCTTAATACCTCACAAATGACTGTGATAAAACCTGTGTCCTTGGCTTGTTGGGAGGACAGAACCCAAAGGTTAGTTCACTGTAAAGCCTTAGGCACCTGGGAGCCGTCGTTAGTATTTTATACACTATTTCCCCCAAAATTCCTTCTGATGGGGAACCTGTGAAGGAACGTTCCTTTTCCCTTTGCTAAATCCAGTCACTTCTCAGTGAACCACCAGAGTGTCTGTGCTGGGATAACCACTGAAGCTTCCAGAATTATATTTAGCTGCAAAGAGAGGAAAAATCCTGGCCTTTGATACTTCCGTTTAATTAATGTTAATTGAGCACCTATAGGTCGTTGGTGCTAGATCAAAAGTGAGGAATTAGAAGGACATTTTAAAGGAATTCAACCGGACCCCTTTCGAGGGCCACGCGTGGTGTTTTCTGCATTGGGTCGGTCCGCGGTTTAGGTAGACTTCGCCACCGTGGGGCTGCTGAAACAGTTCTTCCGGAGCCCTACATGGGGGGCGCGCAGCAGGCTAGGGCTTGTCATGCTTTTGGTGGCCTTGACCTGAGGGCTCTGGACAGGGCTTGAGCAGTCAGCTGGCTCCCCCCACTGGAGGCCAGGCAGGCTGTGGAGGCTGCCCACGCCGAGGGGCTGCCACGGCCTGCTCCGTGAGGAGGAGTGGCCTCGGCCCTGGTGGTCTGCGGTGGCCTGTGCCCTCATTGACACCTCCATGGTCCCCTGTCAAGAAGCAGATCCAGGAGGAACCGCTGGATTCTCTCTTGAGCTCTGTCCGCCAGCAAGTCATGGAGACCCTGAGCCAGCTGAGGTGACCACAGCCCCTTCCCCGAACCCCCTCCCCATTCCCTCTACCCACGGACTCCGCCTGTATCTTCTGGGGCCACTCTGCTGTGCGGGACCCCAGCCCAGTCCTGGGCCTTTTCCTTTCCCTTTGCCCAGCGCCTGCTGGGGCTGTCTGCCCTGCACCCCACTTCCCTCCTCCTACCCTCCTCATCTCGCGCTTTTGTAGATCTGAATCTCAGCTCTCATGCCAGCCCTGCATCCTTCGCTTCCTGCCTCCAGCCCCAGGCTCCCCACCCCACACCCCGCCTCGCCCCATGACCTTGCTTTCTGTCTCTTCCTCAGTCATTCCCGGCTTGTCCTGGGCGTGCAGCAACGGTCGGAGCTGGTGAACACATGCATGAAGAGTGTGTTCTCCCTGCCCTCCGTGCAGGCCGTGCAGGAGAGAGACAAGGACAGGGCTGAGGCCATACAGGTGAGGCAGGGCCCTCCCCAGTGGGGCCTCGGGGCTGCCTGGCATCCTCAGAGCGAGGCACGTTCCTGGACTCCCATCAGGGAAAGGAAGGTGTTCTGGGAGGTAGAGTTTTTTTTTTTTTTAATTTTACTTATTTATTTTTGGTTGCACTGGGTCTTCGTTGCTGCACACAGGCTTTCTCTAGAGGCAGCAGGCGGGGCTACTCTTCGTTGCAGTGCGCGGGCTTCTCATTGCGGTGGCTTCTTTTGTTGTGGAGCACGGGCTCTAGGTGTGCAGGCTTCTGTAGTTGTGGCACGTGGGCTCAGTAGTTGTGGCTCGCGGGCTCTAGAGCTCAGGCTCAGTAGTTGTGGTGCACCGACTGAGTTGCCCCGCGGCATGTGGGATCTTTCCGGACCAATGCTCGAACCTGTGTCCCCTGCATTGGCAGGCGGATTCTTATCCATTGCGCCACCAGGGAAGTCCCCTGGGAGGTAGATTTGATGTTCACACTGCTCCTCAAGTAGCTTGGGCAGTTCACCTCCCCTCTCCTGGCCTGAGTAGGCACTCGATAAACATTTGGTGAATGTATGAATCTGCAGAATAAAGAATCCCTCATTTGAAGCACTGTCCACTTTGGGCTCTGCCCCGTGAGAAGGATGTGGGCAGATGTTGGCATGGCCTCAGGAGATGGCCAGAAGTGAGAGGAAAAGGCCTGAGGACTGGGTGAGTTGGGGCTGAGGCCTGGAAGTGGAACCTCAAGGGGCTCCCATGGCATCTTCAAACCCCTGCAGGATAGTCCCAGGAGGAGTGATCAGAGGCGACACTTCATGTAGGATGGGGTCAGTGGGGGAGGTTAGGGAGAGGGATTTCAGCTCTGGGTGAGGCACAGGTATGCATCCTTTCATTCAGCAAATATTAACTGATGCCTAATCCAGAAGTACAAGGGAAGGATGCAGTAGGGCTGAGGGCAGATTATCAAAGTATCATACAAATAAATGCAAAATTACAACAGTGGTACGTGTTGCAAGCGAGAAGTACTTGATGCTATGAAGACCATGAAGAGCCTGGAACTGGCAGAGCCTGAGTGTGTTGGGGGTCAGGGCTCATGGTGCTGGAGGTGAGAGGTTACAGAAGAGCTAACTAGTTGAAGGGGATGGCAGAAGGAAGAGTGTGCCAGGCAGAGGGAGCAGCCTGAAGACAGAGAGAACATGGTGACCAAGGACGATAAGGAGGCAGTGTGGCTGGAGCCCAGAGGGTGAGGTGAGAGAGCCCTGGGGGCCAGACCAGCCCCAGCGTGAAGGTTCTGAGTCCCGGAGGTGGTGCACTTGAGAGAAGACCCAAAGGAGAGGGGGGAGGACCCCATGCCGGGTGCGAAAAGAGCAGTGCTGCACAGTGATGGGCCACAGATGGGAGGGAAGGAGGAGGTGGTCGGTGAACGAGGCCTGCTTGGTGGTGGTGGTGTAAGCCTGGTGTGCACAGACTCAGGAAGCCTGGACAGAGACAACCTGGAAGGTAGATGTGGAGAGTGGTGGGAAGAGGGGAGGCAGGGGAGGGCGGGTCTCAGAACACTGCTCAGCCTTGTGTGTGTGTAATGCTTGCACCCTCCTAAGATAACTTCAGGACTGTGGTGTGGCTGAGGAAGGAAGAAACAACCGGGCAGAAGAGAGATGGCTCCTGGAAGGGGCAACTTCGAAAATCTATTTGGATCTAGGAGTAGTAATATAAAAAAGAATCAGAACACTTCCCCAGAGACAGTAATAGAAGTCACGCTGGTCGTCCGTTGATCTAGCTCTCACGGTTCCAGAGCTTTTTCCCACCCATCTTCTCATGCTCCTCACAAACCGAAACTTCCTTGTTCTGTGACATTGGACAAGTGTCTCCTTATTGGTAGAATGAGAAAAACACTTTGAGGATAAGATGATACGGTTGTGCAAATCACGAGGCACGCACCTGGCCCGCGGTAGATTTTCAGTAAATGCGGGGCCTCTGATGCCTCCCCTTGTAAGCTAAGAAGGGCAGAGATAATAATTACCAATTTGTCGATAAGGAAACTGTAACCCGTGGAGGGAAAGTAATCTGTCCAATGTCACACACCAAGGTTAGTCTCAGAGGCGGGACAAGAAAGCAGCTCTCCTGAGTCCGAGTGCCCCTTCTTCCCCTGACCCACACCGGGGGTCGCCTGGGGCTGGGGTCTGCTCCAGAGGTTCCCTAGTGGCTTGGTCCTCTTCCTGTCCACAGACACTTTACCGTCAGACCTTGGATGCCCTGCAGACACTTCTCAATGTCCTCTTTGTTGAGGACCCCACTCCTGCTGGGCTGAAGAGCATCTTGGAGGTACAGAGGCCGGGAGGAGAGCAAAGGCGGAGGAGAATGGAGAATTGACTCGGGAGATCTGGGGGTGGGGGGCTGGACCCAGAAAGAGTGATTTGACTTCAGGACGTCATCTTGTGCCAGGTCTCTGCTTCCCTGCCCCTCTCACAGGCTACGTCCCAAACTCCTGCCCCTTCACTCTCTCCCTATCCCCCATACTCCTGCTACAGCTGTCCCCATATCCTTGCTTTCCAAATTCTTGTTCCTGTCTCTCTCTCCTAACCTCAAGACTCTCCACCTTTCATCTCTCTCCTCACTGACCTTTGTCCTCCCTCTGGTCTCCCAGTCCTGTCCTCAGCTTCTGGACCCCATGTCTCCCCATGCTCTAAGAGAAGGAGGAGGGCTACAGCGGGTTGTCTTTATGCTGTCTCCCTAGAAGCTTCCTGATGATGGGTGAAGGCTGGCCTGCCCGTCCAGGCAGTAGACGCTGGCATCCAGCTTGTAGCTCTGAGCCTTGCCCTTTTCCCCACAGCCTCTGGGGCCCTGGATGAACTCTGGGAAGGCCCATGAGAGAGCACGGGCTGTGAAAAGCAATGTCTCTGTGTTGAACCACATGCTTCTGACCCTGCCTTTCTTTGTGAGTGGCCCTGGGAGGGAGGAGGGGCACTCCTAGGGAGAACCTTCCCAGCTTTGAGGGAGCCTGTGCATCCACCCAGAGATTCCCAGGTGGTCCCCCCATCCTCAGAGGGCTCGGCTCTCAGGGCCAGACCATCTAGCTCAGTTCATCATTTGTGGTATAGCCTTATTAAACCTGTAAGTCTCAATCCCTAAGATTATGACACAAACAGATGTCCTCGGGGTTCCCGGCACTGGGGCTTCTGCTGGGGAGGCTCGTCATTCGCGTCGGGGATCCTGATGAGGAGATTGGCCGGGAGGCTCTGGACGGCATCACCATCCTCTACACCATCTTGGAGCTTCAAAAACGTAAGCCCTCTGGAGTGCCTCTAATACGAGGCTTTTGAGCAGGTACTCAGCCTAGGAATTGAATGGAGCCATGGCAACAAGGCACTGGGGGGATATGGAAGGGACCAACACAGAGTCCAATGGGGTCTGGAAATCAGTGTGAAGCCTTAGTCCCCACAGAACTAGGAGACAGAGGTGACAAACCAACCCGTTGTGACTTAAGCAATGCTTCTATGTAAGCGTCTCCTCATTCTTCCAAGTTTAATGTGTGACTCTCGTTTTCACATTCCCATGCCACCATGTACGCCCAGGCATAACAGCCCCAGTGTCCTGGGTTTTGGTCTGTCTTCCCCCACTAGACTATAAGTTCATTTGAGTCTGTGTCTTGTTCACCACTGTATTCCCAAGATCTAGCCCTGGGCCTGGAACATGGTGGGTGCTCAGTGAATATTTATTGGATGAATGAACAAAGAGCAGGTCCTATCTTGGAATCTGGAGTGGCTAAAACCTGTACGTGGGAGTACATCTCTGGATTCAGCTGCAGGGAGCTCGTGATATGGTATGGGCTGCCACAGGAACCCAGCTGGGACTGCACCTAGAGGTGTGCAGTATCAACTGTTACTTGCCTCCTTCCTTTCTCCAGAGTCCCAACTCTGCTCCAGACCAAGGAACCTTGGCACATTGTTCAAACTTCCCTGGCTCTGGAGGCAGAGTGACCTGGGTACAAGACCTAGCTCTGGCCCTTCCTAGCTGTGTGACCTTAGGCAAGTATTTTTCTTGTCAAGGCCTAGATTTCCTCATTTGTAAAGAAGGACACAATAGGATAGAACTCACAAGCTTTTTGGAAGATTAAATGAGATCATAGATGTAAAAAGACCAGCTCATTCCACACATTATAGGTACTTGCCAAATAGAGTTTCCTTTTTCCCCATCCCTACAAGGATCGTCTTATTAGTTTCAACCTTTGGGGATATGGCTGGTGTCCCTGCTCTTCTTGTTCTTTAGCATTTGGGTCAAAGATTTAGCCCCTCGGAGATTTCCCCTGCTGCCCAGGAACCACTCAGACCCCCTGAGTGATAGATGAAGGTGATATAAGCCACGTTAATGATCAGTCTTAGGGACAGGAATAGTATACACCAAATTAGTATTGCCAGATTTAGCAAATAAAAATATAGGACACCCAGTTAAATCTGAATTTCAGATAAAAGGTAAATACCTTTTGGTATATTTGAGACATACTTTCACTAAAAATTGTTTATCTGAAATTCACATTTACTGGGTATTTTGTATTTTATCTGTTGACCCTAAGACAAACCCACCCTGTTAGATTCTCAAGGAGTGAAATGGTTTATCCAGGGCCCCTGACTGTAGGAAGCAGCAAAGCTAGGATTTGAATCTGGGTCTGCCTGATTCCAGGTCTCAAATCTCCTTCCTTTTACAAACAACCTGCCTACTTAGTCCATATGTTATTCTGCCTCAATGGCCCTCTCTTATGCCTGTGTCTCGCACACCCTGGGGGATCCAGGTAGGACCCACTCCAGGCCACAGTTAGGCTCAGGAAATATTCCTGAAATGTGTTTCCTTCAGCAGAAAATAAGGAGCCCACACCTGCAGGTACTATTCTAGGCACTCGGGACACAGAAGAAAAAAGATTAATTCAATAATCCTCCTGTTGAGCTTATCTTCTTGCTGTCAGGAGACAATGAACAAAAAAGCAAGTAACACCTATTGTAAGTCAAGTGATGATTAGTATTACAGAAAAAAGAAGAAAACAGAAAAGGGGGATTGGGAACACCAGGGGTAAGGGAATTGCAATTTAATAGAGGTGTTGCCACACACACACCAGCGTGGCAAAAACGGAACAGACAGATTCACTGGCGAGATGTGAAGCCACTGGAACTCTCACACACTGCTGGTGGGGGCATACTTGGTCCCCACTGTGGAAAACTGTTTGGCAATATCCCCTGAAGCTGAACCCATACCCACCTTAGGACACAATTCCAATCCCAGCTATGTGCCTACAAATGTGTACCTATAGTCACCAAAAGGCGTGGACTAGACGTGTTAGAACATTCAGGTGAGCACTATGCATAATAGCTGGAAACAACCCAAATGTCCATCAGAAGTAGGACAGATCAATAAATTGTAGTATATTCATACCATGGAAAATTATACAGCGCTGGGAGTGAGTGAACCCATGCAACTTGCAGCAGCGTGGATGAATCTCACCCACATAAGGTTGAGTGAAAGCCAGACACGAAGGATAACATACAGTATGAGTCCATTTATATAAAGTCCAACAGCAAGGAGATCGAATCTGCAGGTTTAGAAGTCAGAATAGTGGTTACCCTGAGTAGGGGAGGAGGATAGTGGACTGAAATGGGGGCACCGGAGGGTCTTCTGGGGTGCTGACCGTGTTCTGTTTCTTGACCTGGGTGCCCACTACAAGGACATGCTCACTGTGAAAACTGACCCCGCTGGTCGCCTGTGATTTAGGCTCATCCTACATCTATGTTTAACAAAAAGTTAAAAGACAAAATAGGTGGTCAGGCCTCACTGAAAAGGTTCTTTGCTTACAGGAGCCAGAGATAAGGAAGAGACCGATAAGAAGGAGCTGTATGAGAGCAACAAGCATTTCCTGGGCCCCTACAACCCTGTCAGCCCGTGCCAGAACATTCTGCGTGTTATCGCGGTGACCACCTGCTCCCCAACAGCCCTGGGCCTTCCTGGGGTGATGGGGACAAGGGAGGAGGGGCAGTACCAGCCTGTCCCAGTGCTTCCTCCTCCCCTTCCATCCTTCCAGGCTCAATTCCCTTTACGTTCCTTTACATGCTTTCCTTGACCACACAGGCCCATCCTGTGGGCTCCCAACCCCTCTGGTCTGCGCCACAGTGCGTGGGCCGTGTCACCAGCTCTGGGGGCAGGGGCCATGTCACCCCTTCTTTTGGAGCTCCTCCTCAAAGTGTTTGACACTCACGGATTCACTGAGTATATGCCCCCCTGCTGACCTCTGCATATGTCTGGTGGTGTTAGGGCGTCCATGTACGGCTCGCTCTGGGTCTGCCCATGTGTGTCAAGGTCTCTATGCTTTTGTTTCAGGAATTTGGAGACTTCCTGGGGCCCCAACAGGTAAAGGACCTGCTGCTAGCAGCCCTGGAAGGGCTGAAAGGTGGCTCAGAGGCTTGGGGCAAGGACTCGGGGGAAATGATGCAGCTGGCCTCGGAGGTCACACTCAGCTCGGTGCTGGAGCGGTACCGACACAGGGCACTGGAGGTGGTAAGGCCCCCGGGGGGCAGGGGCTGGGCTGGGAAACCCCACAGGGCCCACTCATCCCTCAGGCAGGGCAGGGCTGGTGGTGGCTGAGTTCCAGATGCTCCCAACTTGCAGGTGAGAAAGAACTCCCTTATTGGCCCCCAAGACAGCTCAACTATCAAGTGTGGGGTGCGGGAGGGCAGCAAAGACAAGCTGTCTCCCAGGGAAGGGGCGGCTGCTCTGTCTGCCCGTCTCCCCTTTTCTTCCCTCTGCGCCCTCCTCTCCCCTCTCTCTCCCCACACCCTGTCACCCCCTTCCTTCCTCCTCCTGTCTCCCTGCTCCCCCATCACCCCCTTGGCTTCTCCATTTGGCCCTCTGCCTGCTCCTGGTCACCCTGGCTGTACCCCAGATTCCAGAAATCATGCAGGGTATCTACGTGCACCTGAGCCACATTCAGAAGCCACGGGCCCGAGAGGTGGCCCTGCTGCCCGTCTCTCTCCTGGCCAGCTCCTTCATGACTGAGGTCGTCGTGGCCCTGCTCGTGTGTCCCCTCCCACTGGACAGGTACCAAGTGAGGGGGGCTTCCAGCCACTACACTTCAGAGGGTTGATATAGCCCTGTTCCCGGCTGGGAATCCCTTCTTCTACCAGAGGAGCCCCTCGCCCTCCCAGGTGGTCCCTCTTCTATGATCTACGATGCTTATGACAACCGTCGAGTCCTCCCTGAGCACTGCCAGGTGTCTGTGCTGCACACTTGTATGTTTTCTCACAAGTGTAACAACCCCATTCTATAGATAAGGAAACTGAGGCTCATGGGAAGTTTTCTAGCCCTAGGCACCTACCGAACAAGCAACAGAATGAGGACCTAAACTCGCATCTGACCAACTCCAAGCCCAGAGCGCTTCAACGATGCCATAAAAGTAGCACTGAGTGTTGGTCCTGATTCTGCCTCCAGACGCTCCGTGGTCTTGAGTAGCCTGCTTGCCCTCTCTGGGCTTGAGTTTTCCCCCAGATGCAAAAGGAAGAAATAATCCCCCCATTCTCACCCCAGATGGGTGGTCATGACAAGTAATGCAGCCGGTCGTGCTGAGTGCCTCCATGCTGTCAGCCTTCAGGGACCTCTGGTCTGATGGGCAGAGGGGACTGTGGCCAGATGGTGATGAGCTCGTGAGCAGGGGAGACAAATCTGGCTGCTCCAGTCTCCCAGCTCAGGAAACGCTCCCACACCTTTGAATGAAAACAAGGCAGAAGCGTGTGATCCACATCTTAAGGTAGTTGGTTGAGAGTGAATGGAAAAGAATTATGCAGAACTGTGCAAGTGAGGTGCGCTTCTAACCAGGAGAGCTGGTGTCATTCATAGAAACCAAGATCAGTGCAGGGGTGACACACTCCCATCTCCCACCTGGAAGAATTTAACCCTTTCTGGCTTCACTGGAAACCAGGGAGTTTTCTTCTTGGAGCCACTAAACATTCAGACTCAAGACTGCCAGGGCCATACCTGACCTCAGTTACTCAGGATATAGGACAGGGCAGAGTCCTTACAGCAGCCTGTGTAGCAGGCCAGACAGAGCTGGGACAAAATTTAAGGAGGCCTTGCTCTCAATTGCCACTCCTGTGCTTGCCTGATTGGAGGACCTCCTTAAATGTTGTGCCCTGGATGCCTCACTTTCCTCAATCTAGTATTGGCCTTGGTCCTCCCAGGTGAAAGGTGTAGGTGCTGCCCTGGCTTAAGTGGCTCAGGCTTCAAAAGAACTAGTGTCTCTTACAATAACTGTCTAGACTTTGCTTCCAGGATCCCCACAGGGACAAGCCCAGTCACAAGTCACTGCACCCTGAGAAGCCCAATGCCACAGCGTCCCCAATGGTCCTTCTAGTTAATTTATAGTTCCTCCAGCCCAGACGCAATTTACCAATTGGGTCATTTTTACCGTAAGCAATGTTGCTTAGCAACATAGTTGACATACTATCTTTATCAGGTTTCCAGGGGAACGGAGCTGGAAAGTTAATGGAAGGTTCAAATCTTAAGCAGAAGGGGGAAAGGGTTTTGTTAACCCTTTAGTGCACTGGCCCTGTCAGCATTTTCACCTCCCCACGATAGGAGTGCCTACAGGCTGGTGCCTGCTGGCCCAGATGCTATCCCCTGCCTTGTATACTGCCTTCTAAGGGACAGGAGTGGGCCCTCCTTGACATTATGTGACAAATGCAAGATCTAGGCCCCAAAGGGCTCCTTGGCATAGAAGAGCAGGCACAGGCTTTGGAGTCATCAGGCCTGGTCACTTCTGGTCTCCGTAGCTCATTAGCCGTGTAGTCTTGGACCGGTGATTTCACCTCTCTGAGCCTTAACTCCACATCTGTAAAATTAGAATAATAGCCCACCTTGAGGGTCAGTGTAAGAATTCAGTGACCTTGAGTATCTTGACTACCTTGCTCACGTCTGCTGGCAGACAGCAGATGCTCAATATTTGCTGAAGTAATAAATTGTATGCAAAGCACCTGGTAAAGTAAGTCCCTGAGTCATAGGGTTTTCGATAATTGTTAGCCCCCCGCCTCTTAGGGAGCGTTTTCTTGTCCATTCCAGAAATTTTCTGGTACGTCCATGGATGCCATTTCAAAGGCACCTTCCATTCCCCCTCCCCAAACAATTGGGTGGCAGGGTGGCCCCACTGCCCTGGTCCCCACTAACCATCCCCACCCTTGACCCCCCAGCAACGGAGCAGAGATGTGGAGGCAGCTGATCCTCCGCAAGCCCAGCTGTGACACCCGAGATCTCCTGGATCTGCTCCTGACCAGCCTGAAGGAAAAGCCTGTCACCAAGAAGGGCCGGGCCTCCATCATGCCCCTAGCGGTGAGGACACCCCACCCTGCTCCATCACTGCCCCATCCCATCCTCCGCCCTCCTCCCCTCCCCCTGAGTTCTGCACACCCATCTTCTAGTTCCCTGCTCTTCCAGGAACTGACTGTGTGGCCTTGAGCAAGTCTGTCTCTGGCCTCTTGTTTGTGATCCACTGGACGACAATAGTACTGTTACTTACAGTGACGGCAGCAGCCTGGAATAGTGGACACAGAATGACCTGGGACTCGCAGACCTTAGTCTGAAGGTTGGCTTTGCTCAGGTTTTGTAACCTGAGCAAGTCGCTTCACCTCCCTGAGGCTCACTCTCTGCCTCTGTAAATGGAAATAATAGTATATCCACCTCATATGGCAGTTGGGAAAATTAAACGAGGAAACTCGTTCACTCATTTAGCAACATAAAATGTTTAAGTGCTTCTGCTGCCAGTCTCAGAGGTCGGCCCTGGGAACACGGAGGGAAAGGGCTCTGACTGCAGGAACGGGGCTGGGTGGAGAGACAGATTTCTCTCTGCCTCTGTCACCAACCCCCTGGTCCTAGCCAGCTGGATAATACCCCCACTCATCTCCTTGCTTCCACTCCAGCCCCTCCAATCTGTACCACAGCCAAAAAAATCTTTGAGAAATGCACATCTGCTCTTCTCAACCCTCTCAGTGGCTTCCCATTGCCCTTGAGAGTAACACAGTGCTCCTACCTGCTCCTACCTGCTCCTACAAGGCCCTGCACCCCTCACCGGCCTCGTGCCCTCACCCCTCACCGTGATCCTCTTGCTTGCATGGGTCCAACCTCATTGTTCTTTGTCAGATCTTCTTCTTCTTCTTCTTTTTTAAATATTTATTTATTTGGTTGCGCCGGGTCTTAGTTGCAGCAGGCGGGCATCTTAGTGTGGCATACATGTGGGATCTAGTTCCCTGACCAGGGATGGAAGCTGGGCCCCCTGCATTGGGAGCGTGGAGTCTTATTCACTGTGCCACCAGGGAAGTTCCCTGTCAGATCTTCTTAAACACTTCTATCTTCTGTCACAGGGCCTTTGTACATGCTGTTTCCTCTGCCTAGACTGCTATCCACCAAGTTAACTTCTGCTCAACCCTTAGCTCTTATCGCCTCCTCAAGGAAGCCCTCCCTGATTTCTCTGACCAGATCAAATTGGTGCATATTATATTTTGCTTCACATACTTTATCTTGGGAGAGTTTACCCCAGCTGTGATTTAACAATACTGTGTGTGTGTGTGGGGGGGTGTCATTTGGGTAATCAGTGAGATGCATGAATTCAGTGCCTGAGCCTGATATCCCCAAAGTCCAACATACACCTGGCACACAGTAGACTCAAAAATTTTTTGTTGGATTGATCAATTTATTCAACAGGTATTGAGCACCTACTATGCGCCAGGCATACTCATAAGTTCTGGGGATTCAGCAGAGAGCGAGACAAGCTGGTGGAGGGAAGCAAATAAAGAGGAGCGAGTGGTATTATCCCTTTACAGAGGAAGATACTGATGCTCAGAGACATTCCACGTCTCATGTAAGGTCACACAGCTAGTGAGTGGTGGTGCCAGGACTCAGATCTCCTGCCCCGGAATCCCATGCTTTACCACTGGATCTCTCTGCCTCTCTCCCCCAGCACTGAGTTCCATGACTAGGGCACCAGCACCCATTCCTTCCCTGGTTTGGGCATTCATGCACTCCTCCTCTGATCACTGTGTGTTGGTGTATTCTCATGTCATTCAGAGGAGGCAGTGAGGGCAGCCTGGTTTAACGGCCCTCAACGAAGAGGCAACTGGTGTCCCCCTCACCATCTGTGTGCCTGTGTTATGAACCAGAAAGAGGCAGGGCTCACTACAGCGCATAATCTGAAAACCTGGCTCCAAGTCCCAGCTCTGCCCCCGGGAGGCTGGGTGACCTTGGGCAAGTCTCTTCACCCCTCTGAGCTTGTCTCCTCCCCTGCACAGTGGGATGAAGACTCTACCTCACAAACGTGGGAAGAGATCCTCCCACCATGATTCTTCCAGGGGTGTGTCAAAGGCAAAGGGTCGCTCTGATTGTTCTGGGGCAGGGCTCACCCAGAAAGCCAGGAGTCGGGGTGTGGTAGTTGGGGGGGAATCTGGGCTTGCCCAAGTTGGGCCAGAGAAGAGCAAAGATCCAGAGCCAGCCTCCTAGAGAAGCAGTCCAGGCCCTGCCAGGAGTGCTGGGACATCTAACAGATCCCGCCCCCTGCCCCACCAGGCAGCCAGCGGCCTCTGCGAGCTCCTGTCCGTCAACAGCTGCATGGGCCACGTGAGGCGCATCTACCCCCAGCTGCTCCTGGCCCTGCTTATTCAAGTCCATTACCACATCGGCCTCAACCTGCCTGGCCACGTGGTTTCCTGCAAGGGCGCCAAGAACGATGGACAGCCCTCTGGTTTCGTGCCTGTATGGTATGTTCCTACTGTCCCCGGCAGGGAGAGGGCCACCAGCAAGGGCCCTTCCGAAAGTCTTTAGGGCAGTTGATCAGTAGAAATTAGCTTTGGGACTAGAAGCGAAAACGGACGTGCACTTTTTTTTCTTTTTTAATTTATTATTTATTTTTGGCTGCGATGGGTCTTCGTTGCTGTGTGCGGGCTTTCTCTAGTTGTGGTGACCGGGGGCTACTCTTTGTTGTGGTGCACGGGCTTCTCATTGCTGTGGCTTCTCTTGTTGTGGTGCACGGGCTGTAGGTGCATGGGCTTCAGTAGTCGTGGCTTGCGGGCTCTAGAGCGCAGACTCAGTAGTTGTGGCCTCCGGGCTTAGTTGCTGCGTGGCATGTGGGATCTTCCCGGACCAGGGCTCGATCCCATGTCCCCTGCATTGGCAGGCGGATTCTTAACCACTGCGCCACCAGGGAAGTCCTCAGGTGCACACTTTTATGAGAGAGCCAATCATGTGTTCAACAACTGTTTGTGAGCACCTGCAGGGTATGTCTTCTGCTTAGTGCTGGATGGCAGGGAAGAATCAGCTTCCCCCAAGGAGCTCGCCATTTCGGTTTTCCTCCTCCCTCCCTAGAGATATTATTTGTATTAGATTTGTACCCAAGGCCGAACCATTTTGACTTTTATTTATTAATTGGAACAGGTAATATAGGCACACGGGTAAAAATCTCAAAAGGCATTAAAAGGGAGTCTCTGTTCCTCTCTTTACCCCAGTCATCTGCCCTAAGATGACTAAGAACCCCAAGTTCTTTCTTGCCCTTCAGAGGGGGTTGATGTAGGGCTAAGCCCATGTGTTTTCATTCTCTACTTTTATACCAGTGTTAGTGGACCTTACACAGTTATATATTTTTGCTTTTATTGTATACCACATCTCTGAGATCATTACATATAGAGCTGCCTCATTATTTTTAACAGCCGCATAATATCCCTCTGTGTAGATTCCAATATACCATCATTTACTTTACCAGGATCCTCTCGATTTAGGTGCTGCACAGCATTTTGCAATTAGAAACAATGCTGCAGTGAGTGAGGCTGTTTATATGTCTTTATACCTACATGTGATTGTATATGTAGGATGAATTCCTGACAGTAGAATGGGTGCATCAGAAGGTTTCTGTATTTAAATATTATGGTGGAATAGGAATATGTGGTGGAAAAAGTTCTTGACCAGTGAGTGAAGGGAAAATGAAGGACCTCCTAAAGCACACAGTTTGCCAAATTGCCTCCCACAGAGGACACCACCGCCAGTAGTATATGACACTATTTATTTCTCCACAGCCTTGCCAGCACATTCTCATCTTTGCCAATCTGAAATTTGAAAAAAATGGTATTTTGCTGTAATTTTAGTTTGTATTTCTCTTATTATGAATGTGGTTGAGGTTTAAATGCCATTTCTGTTTCCTTTTCTGTCAGCAACCTGTTCTTGTTCTTTGCCTAATTTTATATAGGACTGTTGGGAATTTTTCTTATTGGTTTGTAAGAGCTCTTTATATATTAAGGACATTAACTCTTTGTCATTTGTATTCCAGTTTATCACTTAACCTGCAACAATTTGATGGTCTTTGCTATTCAGAACTTTAAAATTTTTATGCAGTCCAGTTCCTCAGTCTTTTCCTTTTTGGTTTCTATTGCGTGTTATGCTCAGAAAAGTGCACTTTGAGGGATAGAAGGCAAGCAGTTGTGTAGCTGGGCTTGAAGTCAGGACACCTTGGGTTTGAGTCCTGGCCTATAACAGTGCTTTGCACTTTGGGTTAAACCAATTTAACCTCCTGGCAACTTGGTTCCTTGCCAATGAAATGGGGTAAGCAATTCCTACCCTGACAGGTGTGTTGTAAGGGCAAGATAGGATCTTGTCACATGACGATACCATGTGCTGAGGCTGTGGAGAGAAATTTGTCTGGCAGATGGAACTGATGGTGGGAGAGACTTGGGTGGAGGGAGGTCTGGCCTGTTGGGGGCAGGCTGACATGAGGTCTCAGTCCCCTTGTCTTGGCAGCTGTGTGGTCAAAGTGGTGAAAATCCTTCTGCTGAAGATGGGCTGCTCATACGAGGCTACCTTTCTGGAGGACCAGGGTGGCTGGGAGCTCATGGGACAGGCAGAGAACCACCACCGTGGAGTGTCCCTGCTGGCCAGGTGAGGCCAGCGACCCCCAGGGCAGGGGTTGGAGGGAGGGGAGAGACCTCAGGGTCTTTGGAAAGACCTGGGTTTACATTTCTCTCTGGGCAAGACCCTTCCCTCCATCGTCTCTCCTCTGAGACTGGCAGAGTATCATATACCTCAGTGGGTAGCCAATTCAGATGTGAAAGATAGCACACACTCTACAAACTGTCATTACAGCAGTACCTGGCTTTGCAGAGCACTTAGGTTATTTATAAAGCACATTTCTCAGCACATTATGAATTTAGTTCCCACGCTAATACAGAAATTATGGTCTAGCCGAGCAGTTTATAGTGTGGCCTTGGAGCAGGTCTACCTGCGTCTGAATCCCAGCTTACCACTACCCAGCTGTGTGACCCAGGGCAAGTTCGTTTCCTTCTCTGTGTCTCAGTTTTCCCATCAGTAGTGTGGAAATAATAACAGGGCCCACCTCCAAGATCTGGGTGAGGATTAAAGTACTTTGAACAGCCCCTGACATATAGTAAGAGTCCAACACAGGTTAGCTTTTATTATCGTCATGCTGACTGGTGGGGCAGGGATTTTTTTTTGGGGGGGTGGCAGGGATTATTAATGCACATTTTGCAGGGGAGGGTGCCAAGTTTCAGAGAGGGACAGTTATATACCAAAGGTCACACAACCAGGAAGTGGCAAGGCTTGGAATTGACCTGCTGACCCAGATCAGGGCTTTTCCCCCCAACCACACACAGCCTCCCATGGGGTCAGGAGAAGGGTGGGGCGGCACCTTGATTTCACTAATGTGGCTCCTGCAGGAAGAGTCTGCTTCTTAGCCCTGCACGCTGAGTGTCCAGGATGGTGCTCTCCCCAGGGGTCTCAGGATACAACCGCATTTATTGAGCACTTACTGTGCTCTAGGCACCATGCAAACAGCCATACATTCATGGACTTTCATTTAACCCTCACCATGACCGGTGAAATAGCACTATTATTTTCCCAGTGTTACCCATGAGGAACCTGAGACCCAGAGAAGTTAAGTGACTTGCCCAAAGTCACACAGCTAGTGGTAGGGCCAGAATTTGAACCCAGGCTGTCTTACTCCAGACTCTACTCTTGGCCGACACACTTTCCTGGACTCATTGATTAATGAAGCATAGTGCAGACTTGAGGTTGCATCAGAATCACCTATGGGACTCGTTAAAACACTGATTGCTGGGCCCCACCTCTGAAGTTTCTGATTCAGTTAGCCTGGGATGGGAGCCTGAGGATGTGCATTTCTAACAAGTTCCCAGGTGATGCTGATACTGCTAGTCCAGGGGCCGCACTTTGCGGTATTTTTTTTTTTTTTTCTTTTTGCGGTACGCGGGCCTCTCACTGTTGTGGCCTCTCCCCTTGCGGAGCACAGGCTCCGGACGCACAGGCTCAGCGGCCATGGCTCAAGGGCCCAGCCGCTCCGCGGCATGTGGGATCTTCCTGAACCAGGGCACGAACCCGTGTCCCCTGCATTGGCAGGCGGACTCTCAACCACTGCGCCACCAGGGAAGCCCAGGGGCTGCACTTTGAAAACCACTGGCTTAGTAGAATGAATGAGGCAGCTGGAGTGGGGAGCCCTGGGTTGGGGCTCCAGCTCTGCCATTTTCCAGCTCTATGGCCTTGGGCATTTCACACTCAAAGCCTCTGTTTCCTCATCCACGAAACAGGTTAACAACAGTAACCTACCTCAAAGGGTAATGGTGAGGATCAAATGCAATAACTACTTGAAAGTGTCTGGCTGCTGCCTGGTGCCTAGTGAGTGGGTCCTCACACCCTTTCCTTCCTGTCTCTTCCTGCTGGAGTGGTCCTGTGCACTCAGGGGTCTTAAGCCTATCTTTCTTACTGATTTGCTCTGTGCTCTCAGGCAAGTCACTTTCCCACTCTGGGCCTCAGTTTTCCCATCTGTAAAATGAAGCAGTTAGATCAAATGGTCTCTGAGATCCTGTCCAGGTGGGAAACCCTGGGGATGCAGGAACACAGGCGACTTGGGCTTGCCCAGAGTTTTGAGTGTTGGGGCTAGGCCCCCACCCAGCACATGCCCCTGGGGCTGGAGAGCCTAAGGGCACTGTTCCCCCACCCCCAGGGCCATGGTGCAGTACTCCTGCCAGGAGCTGTGCCGCATCCTCTATCTGCTCATCCCGCTCCTGGAGCGAGGCGACGAGAAGCACAAGATCACCGCCACTGCCTTCTTCGTGGAGGTAGAGACTGGGCACTGGGCGTGGGGCAGGGGTCCCCCTGGGCCTTCCCCTAAGCATAGGCCTCAGTTCCCATTGCTGGTCATTTCTCCTGTGCAATAAATACTTAACACTTTAGAGTCTTTCCTGAACATGATTTCTTTTGAGTAGAAAGGCTTTGTAGCTCTCTCTCCCTCCTCCCTCCCATCTCTCCTCTTCTTTCTACCCCCTCCACCCCATTCCACTCTTCCCAGACTCCCCCTTGCCCCAGGCAACCACCAACCTTTGCTGGGCACCTCTGTGTGCCAGGTACCAGATTGGGGACACAAATATGAATTTGACTCTGCCTTGCTCTCAAGGAGTTCTTGGTATGGGAGTGGAGACAGAGTACGCCCCAATTATAACACAGGGTACTATAGAGTGACTTGTGCTATGATGGGGGCAATTCAGGCTGTGGTGGGAGAACAAAAGTCTTGGATGTGTTGGGTGGGGGAACATCAGGGAGGCCTTCCTGGAGGAAGTGACAACTAAACTGAGTGAGTGTATGGGGGTACTGGAGTGGGTACTGGGGAGAGATGAGTCAGGAGAAGGTTGGTAGGGTTGACCCCAGAAGGGAAGACTTGCCAATAACAATAGCCAACGTTTATTGAGCACTTACTACGTTCTAGGCATATTCTAAGAGCTTTACACATACCGATCCATTTAATCCTCACAATAATCCTATGATGCATATACTATTCCATCCCCTAGTTTAGAGGAGGAAACCAAGGCACAGATTTAAGTAACTTTCCCAAGGCCACCCAGCTCGTTAAGTGGCTTATCCAAGATTCAAAGCCAGACACCTGGGCTGTAAAGTACACTCTCTCTTTCATTTTGTGTGTGTGCTTGTGGTTGTGTATGTGGTAAAAAATATATATTTCATGAAAGTTACCATTTTAACCATTTTTACGTGTACAGCTCAGAGGCACTAAGTGCATTCACACTTCTGTGCAACCATCACCACCATCCATCTTCAGAAGATTTTCGTTTTCCTTCCCAAACTGCAACTCTGTACCCCTTAAGCACTAACTCTCCCCTCCTCGTTTCCTCAGCCCCTGTAACCACCATTCTACTTTCTGTTTCTATGAATTTGCCTACCCTAGGTTTCATATAAGTGGATTCATCAATATTTGTCCTTTCATGTCTTGCTTATTTCACTTAATATAATGTCTTCAAGGCTCATCCATGTTGTAAAGCAGGTCAGAATTTCATTCTTTTTTAAGTCTGAATAATATTCCATTATATGTACATACCACATGTTGTTTCTGCATTCATTGGTCGATGGACATTTGGAAAACCCACTCTCTTAACCGCCATCCCATCTTCCTCTTGTGACCTGCTGGCTGCCACACAGTGGGTCTGGGCTATCACCAGGGTCTGTACAGTGGGGCTCAGAGGCTCACTGTCTGCTCAGACAGTGGAAGGTTAAGGAAGGCTTCCTGGAAGAGGTGTCATTTGAGCTGGGCCTTGAGTAAAGATTGCCAGGTGGACACAAGGCAGCGTGGCAATCCCGGCACTTCTTGCACCTTTCTGCCTCTCCAGTGGACTGTGAGTTTAGGGAGTAGGGACTACATTGTGTTTATGTTGCATCCCTAAACCCAGCCCCAAGAGGGCCCCCAAGAAGTGGGGATAGGATGGATGAGTGAGCACCCAAGTGAACACTTTGCCTGGCTCTTTAGGCACCAGCAGAATATGTCACCTCCGAGAGGACAAGCGTGTGTCTGGGAGCCAGGAGGCGGGGTTACAGCCTCAGCTCTGCTGGGTCTACTTCTAATTTCCCCCATGACCCTGGTGAGGAAAGGGAAAGTGCCATTTCTTGAGGGGCTGCCACATGCCAAGCACCACGTTGACCTCTTTTATCTGCTACCCCACCCATCAGCACAGCAGCCCTGAAAACCAGGAATTATGAAGCTCATGTGTCGGCGAGGCAAGAGGCAGTTTTCAAGGTCGCACAGCTCAAGTTGTCCAGAGAGATTCAGACCAGGTCTGCCCACCTGGCTCCTCTATCCTGGTCAGCCTCGTGGCAGAGGCGGTCCTCTCTCTGTCTGTTAGTGGCTGCCACAGGGGCTCTTGGGGAGGGGGGTGGAGGTTGGACCTCCCGTGTCCACAAGGTCAGGGACAGTAGGCTTAACCTTTCCCAGCATTCCCCTGGAGCCCTGAGCAGTGGCCCTCCCTCCCTGTGGCAGGGGTCCTCACCCAGCTTCAGTCCTTCTCCCGGTCCCCAGAAGAGGTGGCCCACTCCTGGCCAGAGCCAGGCCCACCATGTTCACAGTGGTGCTTTGATGTCGCTCAGATGTCCCTCCCCGGCTCCCCCAGCCCCCCATGCTGTGACTGTGTGTGTGCTTGCTTCTTCCAATGGCGGGTGAAGTCTTCAAGGGAGCTGTGACCTTCGGCAAGTTGCTGAACCTGTCTGTGCCTTGCTTTCTTATAATACAGGGATAATGAATTGCCCATCTCATAGGTTTTTTTTTTTTAAGCAAAAATTTTAAATCTTTTATTGTTTCACTCTTATTTTGAAATAATTTTAGATGTAACAGAGGAGCTGTAAAAATAATGAGAAAGTTCCTATATATCCCACAGCCAGCTACCCCCGACGATAACAACTTACATAAAAATAGTACAATAATCAAAACTAAGACATGGGTACAATACTATGAACTACAGACTGCTCAGATTTCACAGTTTTCCACTGATGTCCTTTCTCTGTCCCAGGATCCATTCCGGATCCCACCTTGCACATTAGTTGACTTAATGGGACCTCCTTCATCTCCTCTAATCTTGTCTGTCATGGCCTTGGCACATTGAAAGACTAACTCTAGGTATTTTGTAGAACGTCCTTCCATTTGGCTTTGTCTCATGTGTGCCCATGATTAGACTGAGGTTATGCGTTTAGGAGAAGAACCTTTATAGGTGATGTGACCTCTCAGGGCATCATGTCAGGGGCCCCATGACCTCTATTTTAACTTCTTATTATTGATGATGTTAACTTTCATCAGTTGGTAAAGGCGGTTGGGACTGTGAGGGTAACACTATCCTTTTGTAAGTAAGAAATATATGTGAAATATATTTGAAACTAGGCAACTTAAACTTTTACCCCCTAATTTTAGCATTCATCAATGGATCCTGCCTTGAGCCATTATTCCTGTGGTTTCTAATGGTGATTTTTCTACTTCCTTCATTCAGCCTACAATTATTAGTTGGAATTCTTCTGTACGAGTTGTTCCTTCTACTTTCACGTATTCATTTGGTTATTTTTTTATAGCAATACAGACTCATGGATATTTACTTGATTCTTTGGGTTATAATCCAATACTATCCTTTTTTTTTTTTTTTTTTTTTGCGCTACGCGGGCCTCTCACCACCGCGGCCCCTCCCATTGTGGAGCACAGGCTCCGGGCGCACAGGCCCAGCGGCCATGGCCCACAGGCCCAGCCACTCTGCGGCATGTGGGATCTTCCCAGACCGGGGCACGAACCCGTGTCCCCTGCATCGGCAGGCGGACTCTCAACCACTGCGCCACCAGGGAAGCCCTTTATTTATTTATTTTTAACATCTTTATTGGAGTATAATTGCTTTGCAGTGTTGTGTTAGTTTCTGCTGCATAACCAAGTGAATCAGCTATACATACATGTATATCCCCATATCCCCTCCCTTTTGCGCCTCCCTCCCACCCTCCCTATCCCACCCCTCTAGGTGGTCACAAAGCACTAAGCTGATCTCCCTGTGCCATGCGGCTGCTTCCCACTAGCTATCTATTTTACATTTGGTAGTGTATATATGTCCATGCCACTCTCTCACTTCGTCCCAGCTTCTCCATAGTGGCTGTATCAATTTACATTCCCACCAACAGTGCAAGAGTGTTCCCTTTTCTCCACACCCTCTCCAGCATTTACTGTTCACAGATTTTCTGATGATGGCCATTCTGACCTCTCATAGGGTTTTGATGAGGATTAGGTGAGTTCACATAAAGCACTTAGAACAGTGCCAGCACACTGATGCAGAGCAGCAGTGCTGTATGATGGGTGGAGGGCGGGTGGTAGGTGGAGCCTCACTTTTCCTGCCTCCCCCACTCCCCACCCCATCAACTGTCCTGCCCGCTCTCTCCAGCTCTCTCTTCTCATCAAAGACACAGGGTCTCAATAGTCACAGTGGATGGAGGACAAGGGAACAGATGGGAGAAGTGCTTATGAGGATGACTAGGCAGGAACTGAAGACCGGTTGGGTGCTGGAGGTGGGGGGCAAGGGAGAGGAAGGAGATGAGAGTGATGCCTGGTTTGGGGCTGGGACAATGGGGGGCTGGTGGTGCTAATCCCGCAATTGGGGGCACTGGAGGAGGGCAGTTCTTTTGTGGTGTGCAGCCTCCAGGGCGCGTGGGCTCTGTAGTTTGTGGCACACGGGCTCTCTAGTTGAGGTGTGCAAGCTCAGTAGTTGTGGCGCACGGGCTTAGTTGCCCCGCGGCATGTGGGATCTTAGTTCCCTGACCAGGGATCGAACCCACGTCCCCTGCATTGTAAGGCGGATTCTTTATCACTGGACCACCAGGGAAGTCCTGGAGGGCAATTCTAAGGAGGAAAGGAACCATTTCTTGTTGGATGTGAACTCAGGCAACAAGTGTTCCCTGAGCACACACTTCACCCCAGAGCTTGTATCAGGTAACAGGCGCCCAAGGAGAAAGGCTCAGTTTGTGTCCTCAAGGAAGCCGCCAGTGGGATAGGATACGGGAGGCAGATGCATAAGCACGTGGGGGCACTAAGGTTTCCATGTTCAGGACTCCCAGGGCCCCAGAGAAGGGGGCAGTCAGCCTAGACGAGGCCTGGGGACACTGTCAAACATGCCTTCAGGGGGGCTGAGTTTTGGATGGAGCTGTGCATGGTGAGCTGGGGCTAGAGTGGAGGTGAGAGCCCCGGCAGAAGGGAATCCTGCCCGCACAGAGGGGACAAAACAGCCTGAGTCATTCCGTGAATGATGGGAAGCTTGGTTAGAAGCTGGCTGGTGGTAAGAATGTGGGCTAGAGGGTAGGCAGGTGTGAATGAGGCCCCAGAGGCAAACAGGGCCTGAGGTACCCCTTGGGCCAGGGAATAATTACCCTTACTTCCTCAGCTCCTCCAGATGGAGGAGGTGCGACGGATCCCTGAGGAATACTCTCTGGGGCGGATGGCAGAAGGCCTGAGCCACCAGGACCCCATCATGAAGGTGCTGTCCATCCGAGGCCTGGTCATCCTGGCCCAAAGGACTGAAAAGGTAAGTGGAGGGTAGGGGAGAGCCCGCCCAGCTAGACCCCTGACAGGAGGAAGGATGGAGCTTGGCCATCCTTGACTCTCCAATACTGGTGGCTGGAATCAGAGCTCATTTCTGTCTCTGCCTCAGTTATCCCATCTGTAAAATGGGTATCACTTAATAATTCCCTATATACTTTATTCTTTTTTTTTTTTTTTTTGTGGTACGCGGGCCTCTCACCGTTGTGACCTCTCCCGTTGCGGAGCAAAGGCTCCGGACGCGCAGGCTCAGTGGCCATGGCTCACAGGCCCAGCCGCTCTGTGGCATGTGGGACCCTCCCGGACCAGGGTGCGAACCCGTGTCCCCTGCATCGGCAGGCGGACTGTCAACCACTGCGCCACCAGGGAAGCCCCATTAGCGTTATTAAAAGTGCTGCGTTTTTCTCTACCAGGCACTGTTGTTGCATCTTAGGCTTTAGAGGGACAAAGGGACAGGATATAGACTCAGAAAGCTAGCTAACAATGCATGGTATCATCTATATAGTGCCAAGAAGCAGGGAGACAACAAAGGGCCTCAGGTATCCAGGCTAGGAAGGAGTCAGTGAGGCCAAAGAAGGCTTTGGGGACAGCAGGAGCTTGAGTGAGGGCATGCCAGGCAGGTGGGACAACGTAAGCAAAGGCCTGGAGGTGGGACTTGCTTGACCAAGTTCATCTCAGTGAATCAGAGGCTGGGTCTCCCACCTGTTAGCACAGATAGGGGCCCCCATCCCAAATGCTCCTTCTCCACAGACCACCAAGGTGCAGGCCCTCCTGCCCTCCATGGTGAAGGGTCTGAAGAGTATGGATGGGCTGCTGGTGGTGGAGGCGGTCCACAACATCAAGGTCATATTCAAGGGGCAGGACCGGAAGCTGATGGACAGCTCGGTCTATGTGGAGATGCTGCAGATCCTGCTGCCACACTTCAGTGATGTAAGGAATCCCATGGGGGTGGGAGGATGGGGTGGGGTGGCACCCGGAGGGCAGTTCTCTACTGCTCTGGGAGTTGCAGTAGCTCCCACAGCCTGTTGGGACCTGTGCGAGGCCGAGTCAGCTCAGGGGAAGCGGCACTAGTCCCGACTGGTCCTGGTCTCTTTGTAACTGGTTTGCACAGAGAACGTTCCTTTTCTAATTAGTTCTCACAGAGGGAGGTCTTTTTGCGTCATCAAGTTTCCCCAGAGACTTGCCTCACTGTGATTGGTCCACCTAGAGGGGTCACTGTTTTATGATTGTTCGCAGCAGAGGGGGGCATTTTCCCACTTGGCATGAAGGCACATTTTAGGCTAGTGGGGGCCCTGGCTGGGAAGAGTGGGCAGAGCTCCAGACCTAGGCTTTGTTGAGGGAGACGCCAGCCCCAGATCGGCCCACCAGGTGGCCTTCACTGTTTTCCGTCTCTGTGTGACTTGCGCCTGGAGGGGCCCTCAGAATGAGTGGAAGGAAGGCCATGTGCCTCCATGGGGGGCACAGAGGCCCAGGCAGCCTCCTGGAAGACGGAGCATGCCTGAGCCTCTGGATCTGCCCCAGTCACGAGAGGACGTGCGTTCCTCCTGCATCAACCTGTACGGCAAGGTGGTCCAGAAGCTGCGGCCGCCCCGCACCCCGGCCATGGAGGAGCAGATGATCAGCACCTTGGTGCCCCTGCTGCTGACCATGCAAGAGAGCAATGCCAAGGTGAGCCAGGTGAGTGCACGGCCCTGAACCCAACCTAGAATCACAGATGATCCATCACCGGACAGTTTATTTATGTCTGGCCAAGTCTGTTTACCAAAGGTACCCATGTCAGTATTTCTCTTCAAAACAGCCAACTTCACCTGCATGTTTCAAATAGGAATTGCTTTTCCAAAATCCAGTTTCATACAGTTTTTTGGGGGGAACACGTTCCGGCTGTCCTGGAATTCCACAGCTCTGGTGTTCTCTTCCTGCTGGCCCCCAGAAATGTGTGAAGACCCTGTTCCACTGTTCTTGCTTCATGGCTTGGGAATTGCCAAAAAGAGCTTACAGTCGGAAGCCCTGGGACAACCAGCAGCAGATGGTGGCCAAAATTTGCAAGTACCTTGTGAGTGCTTCCAAGACTACAGTGGGTCCTTCTGAGTGTGTTGGAGGTGGCAGGTTCTTTCCTTGCCTCTTTTTTCTTTTTACCTGAGCATCCTTACTGACAATTCCATGACCACCTACGAGTCGTTGGCTCCTGGAAGTTCATCTTTGTCTCTCACTCCTCTCTCCACTTCTGGTGTTCCCTCTCCATGGCTTACCGACATCTCCCCCAATGAACCACACACACCTTAAGCTCAGCATCTCTTCTGAACTTATGCCTATCCCATGTCAGTTCTGCTCTGTCCCTCTAGTTCCCCAAAAGCTGAAACCTAAAACTAACTGAGGCTTATTCCTCTCCCTCACATTCACCTTTGATCAATCTTAAATATCCTTAATACCTCTGAGTCTGTCTTTCCCTCCCCCTCCCCACTATCATTACCCTTAGTTCAGGTCATGGATGTCTCTCAGCAGGGCCATTGGTCCAGCCATCCATTGGGTCCCCAAGCCTTGAATCTCATTCCCTCCAGTCCACTCCCCATTCAGGCCACCAAAATGGTCTGGTTAAAACACAGTCTGTCTATATTATATCCCTGCTTGAAGGGCTCCATTGGCTCCCTTTTCTACAACAGTAATTCCCAGTGTGTATTCTTTGCAACACCAGTCCTACAAGATATGCCCCACAGGGGAGAAAAGAAGTTCCAAGACAAATAAGTTTGGGAAATACTGTATCGTCATCTTCCTCTTGGGGGTTTGCAGTGCCATCGGTACATTAAAGCTCTGAGATGTTCTGTGCTGAGGAAATGTTTCATGGTTAATTCATGGTTTCCCAAAGTTATTTAACCACAGAACTCCCTTTCGAGATAAGAACATCCTGCAGTAGAAGAGAGCCATATATACAGTGAAATGCTGCACTGCAGGATGCAGCCTGGTTCCTCCACATACAGTTTGGGAAGCTTTGCCATCTAGTCCCATCTACCTTCCCTGTTGTTATGGGCCGCGTCCCCCCGGATGCAGACTCTGAGGCAGAGATTGGCATGCAGGAGGTTTATTAGGGAGCACCCTTGGGATCAGTCCCTGTGGAAGGAAGGGCAGAGAGCAGGAGTGGCAGGGGGAGGAGTCAAGCTGCAGTGTAGTTTCAGGGGAAGTCTCAGCCAACACTATGCTGAGATTCCTCACATTGGAACTAGGGGTCAGGTTTCCACATAGACCGAGCCGTCTGTCAGTTTCCGGTTCTGTCCCTTGAAGAAGGTCTTGAGGTTGTGGATTGCCTTGTCATTGGATGCCAGCCAGCCTGGGAAGGGACATGACTTTGGGCCAGCAGTTCTCTTCCACCAAAGCAATCTGTACCTGGGGGAATAAATCCTTTACACCCTAAGGGAGATCTGGCTGGGGCCTACAGCATCCCCATTCTCCCACCAACCTAAGAAAAATATACAAAGTAACAGATTGTTACTTTGTAACAATAACCATTAACAACAATGCTCAAAACCTCTGCAATCCAGTGCCTAATATTTTACCTCATTTTACAGAGGGAAAAAGGCCTGGAGGAAGTGTTTGACCAGGGTCGCTAATTCAAATACTTACCATGATCTGTGACTGCGCAGTTATGATTATAAGTGACGTGGAGGTGGTAGGGCTGTGACAACCTGGAGCACCCAGGCTCTGGTTTTTTTTTGTTGTTGTTTTTTTAAGCATTGTTGTTTTTTTTTTTTCTTTTTAAAAAAAATATTTATTTAATTAGACTGTGCCAGGTCTTAGTTGCGGCACACAAAGTGTTAGCTGCAGCACGTGCAATCTTCGTTGTGGTATGCAGGATCTTTTAGTTGTGGCATGCGGGCTCGTAGTTGCGGTATGCGGGCTTCTTAGTTGCGGCATGCAAACTCTTAGTTGCAGCATGCATGCGGAATCTAGTTCCCCAACCAGGGATCGAACCCGGGCCCCCTGCATTGGGAGTGCAGAGTCTTACCCACTGGACCACCAGGGAAGTCCCCCCAGGCTCTGTTGAAAGCACAAGTGGAGAGCTCCAGCTCACCATGCAGCCCACTCTCACCAGGGCCTCCAGTTTCACAAGAAAATCTAGATTTTTATAAGACATTAATTAACAATCAATTTAGCTTATTTAAAACACTGTGCTGGCTGCTGCCCTGCCAGCCACTTGTGGCCTGTGGGCTGCCAGCTTGTGACCTCTGCATTAAACCCTTCCGGATTCTCAGTCTCTTCTTTGCTCTCCAGGCATCAGCACCTCTGCTCATATGAAGGTCAACCTCTAGCCTTATCTTTAAGAAGGGGTCCGTAACCTAGTCATTCATTCATCCAACGCCAAGCTCTGTCCAGGGTACTGAGGACTCTGAGCTGAGTGAGCTGGCCCCTTCTTTGGGGGGAACACCAGATTCAGTGGGGGAGACAGGTATAAATAATTATAGTCCAATGTCATAGGTGCCATGACAAAGGCTGTGCAGCATGCTACGGAAATGTCAAGAGTGGTGGGATCAGCTTTGCCTGAGGCTTGTGGAAAGCTTTGGGGAGGAGCTGGTTTCTCAGCTGAGCACCAAAGAATGAGAGGGAACTCATCAGGAAGGAAAGAGGGAAAGGCACTCCAGTCAGGAGCAATGGCTTGTACCAGGTACAGATCTGGGGAGAGCTGGGCCACGACTGGGACCGGAGCATGGTGTGCATGGAGGTGGGGATGGAAGTTGACACTGATTTGCCCACCAGGCCCAGGAGTTTACTCCCTGACATGCAGATTGTCAACAGGAGAGTGATCAGATAAGACTTCTCTTCATCTCCCTCAACAGTCTCTTAGCAGATTGCCTGCCCCCTAGTTTCTACTTGATCACATCCAACCTGAACATCACTGTCAGACTATTTTGCCCAGAACATTGCTTTGTCATTGCCTTATTAAGAATAAGTGCTGGCTTCGTATTTTCTAATGCATAAGGCAGCCCTATTCCTATCTGTATTTTAAGGACTTTTAAGACCCTCCTAAGTCTCTAGTTTATTCCCCACTGCTCTGTAACTTGAATCCTTTACCTTGGTCAATCCTGTCTCCTTAGTCATGTCCCTCGCATGCCATGTCCATTCTCAGCTCTGGCTGGATTTGCATTTATTTTATTTTTTAAAATATATTTATTTTTAATTTATATTTGGCTGTGTTGGGTCTTCATTGCTGCGTGTGGGCTTTCTCTAGTTGTGGCGAGTGGGGGCTACTCTTCATTGAGGTGCGTGGGGCTTCTCTTTGTGGTGGCTTCTCTTGCTGCAGAGCATGGGCTCTAGGCGCACGGGCTCAGCAGTTGTGGCACGTGGGCTCAGCAGTTGTGGCTCGAGGGCTCTAGAGCACAGGCTCAGTAGTGGTGGTGCATGAGCTTAGTTGCTCTGCGGCATGTGGGATCTTCCCAGACCAGGGCTTGAACCCATGTCCCCTGCATTGGCAGGTGGATTCTTAACCACTGTGCCACCAGGGAAGTCCCTGGACTTGCATTTTAGAACTTACCTTCCGGCTGTAGCAGGTGGGTGGATTGGAAGGAGAGACAACCAAGACAGAAGGACCATTGAAATGACTGTTGCAATCAGCTAAGAGAACATGAGGCCTAGCCTCTGGGAAAGTCCAGAATGGGTAGCAGAGATGTTTAGGAGGCAAGGAGCCAGGACCCGACTGCCTGACATGGTCCCCGTTCCTAGCTTTGGGAGGGGTGGATGGGTAGTCCCTCTGAGGGCCCAGCACTCTCAGGTTTCTCTTTGTCCCAGGTGGACACCCATCGAGACAGTGCCTTCACGTTCCTCAGCCAGAGCCTGGAGTACACCAAGAGTTCCAGGGCCTCCCTCCGGAAGTCCTCGGTCATGTTCATAGGTAACTGCCCTAGCAGAACTAGTCCTATGCTTCCTCCCCTTGGAAGGAAGCTGCGGCCCTTCTGGCACTGGGTGGATGCCTCCCCTTGGGTGCAAGCCTTGGCCAGCAGATGGCCTTGGTATAAATTAGAAAGATGTCCCCTCCTCTGAGATCACTGCTTGGGAAGTGAGCCAAGGTCACAACCTTGGCATCTGTACGTGTACCCGCTGAGTATGGTGGGGTCCAGGCCCAGCAGGAGCTTGCTGTCGACCTCGGCAGGAGGCGCCAAGCTGCACAGTGGAAAAGTGAGCTAGGATCTCAGCTCCATGATCCCCTTTCTGTGTGACCCCAACTGAGTCATTTACTCCCACTGAGGCTCCTCTGTAAGATCTGTAAGATCATTGGTAAGATGGGGATCAACTCCTACTTCATGGACCGGATGAGAATTTTTTTTGCGTGTGTGAACACTGGCAGATAAAGGTACTCCTTCAGTGTTAGTCACCTTCATCCTTCTTTCCACAGTCCCGACCTCTGCCTTTCTGGGGGAAAAACCATAGATTCCCCTCGCTCAGGGTCCCCCCATAGGACCCTTCTGATGGCATGCTTTCTCCTCTCAGCTACCCCCCTCCCCTCCGCTCCCTGAAATATCCACACACCCTTCAAGGATCAGGAGACCCTACTGCAGAGAGGCTTGGAGAGGATGACGTTCCCAGCCCTCCACCTTGTAAAGCGATGTTTCTTTTAGTACCTTCGCCCCATTCACTTGCAGTTTTTCATCCATCCTGTCGTCCGTGCATGCACTCATTGGCTTATGCCGCAAACGTTGATTGATCCTCTTCTCTGTGTCAGGCACTGCGCTTAGCCTAGAGAAACACAGAACTTTTCAGGAGGTGATGCTGATGTTTGGGGGTGGGGAGGTGTAGGGGTGGCTCTTAACGTGATCAGTTCCGGGACATATGAGTGATGCCCAGGACAGGGGGCGGGGCAGAGGGGTGGACGGGCAATCCCTCAGGCTGTGGGGACCGGCTCAGGGACACCTTCTCACACAGAGTGACATTATTTCTTAAATTTTGACTTCTCTAAATTTTGCTCCAAATTAATCACTTCTAAAAATGTTGGTGTTTAACACCCTGGGAGGCTTCTCCGTGTCAGGGCCTGTGCTGGGAAAAGAAAGCTGAGTAGCACCTGCATCTGCCCGCAGACAGCTCCTAGCGTGGTGTTTTGATTCCTAACCTCCTGCGGGTTATGGATCTTTTGTGAGACCCTGAAGAAAGTTATGAGCACTTTGCCTAGAAAAATGCATATAAGCATACACTCAGAGACTATCCTTCCTACTCCCCCATCCCCAGTGGATCTAAGCTGAAGAAACCCCTGGTCTGGTGGGAGATGTTCACGGATCACAAGTAAAATACAGCACAGTGTATACAAGTAGAGAGAAACTCAGAGAGTCTGGGAACCCAGAGAGGCGTTTAACTAGCTTGGCGGCAGGGTCAGGAAAAATTTCCTGGACGAGCGACTGTGTTAAACTGAATATTCAAGGACAAATAGGAATTCACCAGGCACAGAAGTGTGGGAAGGGCCTTTTGAGAGGTCCGGCTCATTCACGGATCCACAGGTATGTTAGGAGCTGGGCATGCAGGCTGGGAGCAGGGTAGGGCTGAGCAGTGTGGCCGAGGAGCTGAGTCTCAGCCCCTCCCGGGGCCCCACCAACCACTTGCCCGGAAGGTATGCGAGGCACTTGGTACTCTTCCTGTTACTGTGGCTCAAACTCCCTGGAGGAGGGGGTGCCGAGGCAGCACCTCCCTGAGTCTAAGGACAGTAAGGACCAGCCTGGGGAAGAGACCACCTAGGGCCACCTCTCAGAGTCAGCTGCCGCCCAGCTCCTGCCCCTGTCCTGGTGCCACCCCTGCCTGCTGGACCTGCCACCTCTCCTAGGAATCTGTGTCGTAGGGAATCTGTCCCAGGTCAAGACGAAGTTCTCTTTTTGTGTCCTTACTTGTGGGGCTGGAAGAGGGTAGGGAGAGCTTTTCTGAGAGGGTCTGGTCCAAAGGTGGGGGTCGGAGTCAGGAGGTGGAGGCACTCACCTCTCAGATTATGCTCAAGGGTCCCTGGTCCCCTGCATGGAGAGCATCATGACGGAAGATCATCTGAATGAAGTTAAAGCCGGTAAGTCCTGCCCTGCGTTGGTGAGATTTCAGGGGCCAGTGAGGGAACGAGTAGGCTCACAGTGGGTAATGGGAAAGGGAAGGGTTATGTCCCAAGGCCAGGGGTTTTAGCTCAGTCCAACTGTGCTGGTATTGATCCAGGCAAGTACATGTTAAGTACTGTGGAGTCACCAGGACACAGACACACAACCCCACCCTAGGGGAGCCTATGATCCAGGAAACGAGGCTCAGAAAATAAGACCAGAAACCATTTAGTGTAGAGCAAGTAGTTCAGACTTTTAAGGGAGCACATAAATTTTGTAACTGGGGAAGCTGATGGGAGCATGAAGGTAGGCTGGGGTAGTCCAAGAAGGCTTCCCGGAGAACGCAGGTTTTGATTCAGGCTTCAAAAGGCATGAACAATTTGAAGAGCTGGGAGATGAGGGGACGCTGAGCAGAGTGCTAAAGCCAAGGCATGAAGGGAGAAGGATGGGGTGTGAGACTCATGGGTGGACCTGGTCTTCACAAGCGACTTCTCTCCTCCCCATAACTCAGCTCTGGAAACCTTGAGACACGACCCAGAAGCATCAGTGTGCATCTATGCGGCTCAGGCCCGGGACAGCATCCTGGCCAGCTGCTGGCGGGACTCTTGGCCACTGCCACGTGGGGACTCTTGGGCGTGTGACCCGGCTACCATACACCGCTGGAGCCCTAGCTGTGAGAACCTGCCCACTTCCCACCAGCGGCGCTCCTGGATCATGCAGGCGCTGGGTTCCTTGAAGATGTCCTTGAAGCAGTGATGTCCCTGAGCCCCCAGCCCTCCTCGGAGGTGGCCATGGTCCCAGCCATGCTCACTATAAATGCCACGTGTTTTGCCTCTCCTCACGGAATGTTTCCTATGAGATAAGCATGGCCTTAATCATTGAGTCAGTCAACATTTACAGATGGACATAGTCTGTCCTGTCCACATCTTATAAGTGGGGAGGCTGAGGCTCAGAGAGGTGGTATGGCTTGCTCAAGGCCACACAGTAAGACTGCTAGATGTCTCAGGCTCCCCTCCCTCACAGGGAGAGAATAAGAACAAAAGGAGATGATGATTTGGTTAGCCTTTGGTGGAGAAAAAGAGAACCCCCTCCACCCCGTGATATCATGCATATCCCAGAATCCTGATCTCTGAGTCTCACCCTCCAGTCTTTGCCCAGCAGTTGGCCACCACTCATTCGGGCAATATTTACTGAGCACCTAATCTGGGCCAGGCCTGCTCTGGGTGCCAGAGATACAGATGTGAATGAGTCCCAGCCCCAGGCCCTGGGCAGTTCATAGTCTGATGCAGTGGTTCTCAACTGGGGGTGATTTTGGCCAGGTCTGAAGACATTTTTGGTTGTTACAACTTGGGGTGGGAATATTATTGTCATTAGTGGGTAGAGGCCAGGGGTGCTGCGAAACAGCCTACAGTGCACAGGGCAGCCCTACAGCAAAGACTCGTCCATCTCAAATTGTCAGAAGTGCTAAGGTTGAGAAACTTTGGCCTAATGGAAGTATCAGAGACATATAAAGACACTAACAGCCCAGCAGGTCAATGCTGTGCTGAGCGGCAGCATAGGGGCTGTGAAGTCCAGAGGAGGTACATCAGCCAGCTGGGGGTCGGAGTGTCAGGGAAGGCTTCCCAGAGAAGAGACGTCCCCTCCAGGGGGTTTGGAAAGATGACCATATGACAGGCGTGTATGGAGAAGAGCAGGGCACGTGGGACCAAGAACCAACTACAGATACGTAGGTGCCCTGGAGCCCAGAGCGGGAAGGAAGAGGAGGACAAGGGCTGGGTCAGTATGGCCTTGGAGTCTGTGTTAAGGAGGAAGACTTCAGAGTCTGGGAAGGCATGGTGGGAAGGGGAGAGGCAAGCAGTGGGGAGATGTGGGCAGATGTCTGCTTTAGAAAGCTCCCTCCTCGTGTGCATACAGGCACTGCTGATAGGAGGGCAGATGGTAGCCATTCTGGACAGGAATCTGTCACTCTTCAGTCATAATAGGTTTATGCATGCCCGTAACTCAGCAATTCCACTCGTGGGCACACGTGTCAGGGAAATATTCCCATAGGTCCATAAGGGGAGATGTATGAGGAAGTCTTAATGTTATCTGTGGTGCAAGGCAGAGGAGGCAGCCTGAGGACCCATCTTCGGGAAGTGAATGGGCACTCTGGAGTCCCACGTAGCAGTTAGGAGCAGTAGGGGTACGTGTAGCACCATGGATGGGACCTAAAACCTAGTGCTGAGGGAAAAAACTATACAAAACATATGCACAAAAGAAGTTGCATCTTGCAAGGATACTTACAAACTGAAAATGTCCATTAAAACACATTAGAGTGATAGGAGTGGGAAAGGAGGAGGGCTCTGGAGCATAAAATGGAATAAATCAGAAAACAGAGAGGAAGAAAGCTCATGCAGGAATGGAGGGAAAGTGCTGGGTCGGGGGGGGTGGTGGTGGACGGGTGGTGGTGGACAAGAGCACAGACAGGGAGACGCGCCTAGAGGCTTTCGGGGCCTGGAAGGGGCCTGGGCTGCAGTGCAGGATGGAGAGGGTGACTGGACCTGTGGGAGATTGAGGAGGGAGAATTTTCAGAATCTGGTGGATGACAGGAGGCAGAGCAAGACGTCAGGATGGTGCCCAGGTTTCTGGGTGGATGACTAGGCCAATGGCGTCCCCCACTGAGCATCCCTCAGGACCAGGAGCAGGTTGGGGGAGGGGTGAGTTCAGTCTGGACATGGTGAACTTGAGGGGCTTGCCTGCCATGCTAGTGGAGACCGCCCCCAGGTGCTGGCTGCACGTGGGAGGGATCTGAGATGGAAACAGATTTGGGATTCATCTGTGCACAGGTGTGAGCTGAGATTCCCTGGGTGAGTGTGCAGAGCAGGAAGAGACGTAAGCCTGAGGGGCACCTACATTTAAGCTCCTGCTGGGGATGAGGAACCCACGAAGTTGACCACACAGTCATCTTCTAATAAATGTAGGCCAAGGCCATCAGGATTCTGGGCTTGAGAGAGTAGGAAATGGGGTGGTCATTTTGCATAACCTTGTCCATTGCCAAGAATGTTCACGAGCATTGCCTCATTTGAATCTCACAGTAGCCATATGGAATTAAGGGGAAGGCAGGTTGGCTTCATTGCCCACGTTCTCCAAATGAGGACAGGGCTCAAAGACGGTGGGTGTTGTCCAATGTCATGCCAGGAAGCAATAGAAGTGTGGATCCCAAAGGCCTCCCAACTCCCATGCTTGAGCCCTTTCCACCTAGAGACACTGCCGTTTTCATTGGCCAGCATCCTGGTCTTGGTGGCCTTGAACATAACAGCCACCTATTCTGGGTCTGGGTGGTCTTGAAGCACAAAGGAGTCTGATAGGCTCAATTATTGGCCAAGGCCCCCAAGTAGTCTCGAGTTGGAAGGGTCAAAGAGCACATCCCTTCTCTGAACCTTCCCTACCATCACCTAAAATCGTACAGGATTTTATAGGAATCACATTTAAAAAAGGAAGCAGAAAGACTTTGTAGGCTCTGTATTCAGGAAGGGAAAATAAATAAAGAGAATAAAAGGGAATCCTTAGGGAGCGGGCTAGAGGAGGAAGTGTGGAAAAGGAGGTTTGGATTTAGAGGAAAGGGAGCATTTGGACCAGGTGTTCTGCTGGGTGTGGGTGAGGTAGAAAGGGAGCATTTGGACCAGGTGTTCTGCTGGGTGTGGGTGAGGTTCCAGGGTCACAGTCCTGACCCTGGAAAGCTCCACGTGTCATCCTTAGCCCTGCTGTCTGTCTCATCCTCGTGTCAAATAATGAGCAAGCCTGCCAGCTCTGCTTCTGGGCGTCAGATCTCTTTTCTCCCTTGGCCTCTCACCAGCATTCTCCTTGTCAATCTCTTAATCCAGACTCCCCCATCAATCCTTCACCTGGCAACCCAGGCCTTCCTAAGACAAATTTGCCCATAGGTCTGTCAGTGGCTCACTGTCCTCTGCAGGATAAAGGGCTACAGGGCAGTCAGGCCCTCTGGCCCCCAGCCACCTTGCTGGCCTTCCTCTTAACTCTTGCGGTAGCCAGCATGCAGGCTGTTGCCCACCCGCGTGTCTCTGCACATGGGCTCCCACTGCCTAAAATGCCCAACTTCCCTTCAGCCCGCATCCATCTGCAGAGATAGTCTTCATCTCTGCTCCCAGGTCTGTGTCACCTCCTCTGCGAAACCTCCCTGAACCCCCCAGGGAACACCCACTCCTCTGCGAAACCTCCCTGAACCCCCCAGGGAACACCCACTCCTCTGCGCCTCCTCTGCACAGGCTTGTGACCAGCTGGGGTTTAGATTGGTCTGCCACCTGCCTGTCTTTCCTTCTAGACTAGGCTGTGAGCTGCCAAGACTGTAGCACCCGATTCAGGGCCCAGCAGCCAGTTGCTGGGTAACCCAGGGGTTGCAGGAAGGCTTACCTGGCCCGGAGGCCTTGTTCCTATCTCAGCTGTGGGGACTGAGGGTAGAGATGGTTCACCTCAGAAGCAGAGTGTGAGCACATCACTCCTTTCCTCAGAACTCTCCAGAAGGTCCCACTGCACGCTGAGGAAAACCCAAACGCTCAGACTCACAGCCCATATCCCTCCCACCTACCTTCTGCTCACACTCCTTGCTGCACCACCGAGCCCGGCCCTCTCTGTACCCTCCATGGGTAATGCTCTTGCGCAGACAACCCCCAGCCTCTTCCTTTGCTTGAATGCCTGCCCACCCTGTTTAAAACTTTTCTTCCATAGTCCTTGCCACCACCTGACAAGCTCTCACATCTTATTTGTTTATTGTCTGTCTCTCTCCTCTACCTAATCAACTCCTAGAGGGCAGGGATTTTACCTGCTTTGCCTAGCGCTGTATACCCAGCGACTAGAACAGGCCTGGAACTCGGAAGGAGCTTAGGAACTATGGGTTGACTGAACCCACGACCCCAAAAGTACTCGGGAGGGCGCGGCGGGGCTGGTGCTTCCCGGGGGAGGGGTGGAGTCCGGTCGGCCACGCCCCCAAAAAGGCGGAACCAGAGGCACAAGGGCCGGCGCAGCCCGGAAGATTGAAGGAAGGGTACCCACGCCGCCGGAAGTTGTCGAGCGATTCTCGGCGTCTGGACCGTGGCAGGAGAGCCAGGGAGCTGACATGGAGCGGCAGGAGCAGGACGCGGCCTCTGATGACGCTATGGACTCGTTCCTGGAAAAGTTCCAGAGCCAGCCTTACCGCGGCGGGTTCCACGAGGACCAGTGGGAGGAGGTGAGCGGGCCCGGGGTCTCCGCAAGTGTGTGTGTGTGTGTGTGTGTGCGCGCGCGCGTCGTCCGAACTCCTGGGGCCTCCAGGGCGCCGAGGCGCCTCCCTCACCTCCGAGCCCTGCCGCTGCCAGCGGAAAGGTGGTTTCTACTTGACGGTTAAAAATTGGCCCCGAAAAGTTTTGAGGGTCTTCTTAAGCTACCAGTACGTTTAGGTGTCCAGGTTTTGGAGTCAGAAACCTGTGACTCCACCACATACTGGCTGTAACACTGGGTCAGTTAATTTCACCTATCTGAGCCCATCCCCTCATTTGTAAAATTCCTCTAACTGCAACACCAATCTCGTGGGATTGTGGCAGAGCTGAAGTGAGAGGGTGGGTAAAGTGCCAGGAACATAGGAGCGCTCAACTGATGGTGATTACTACCACTCTTATAAGAACGTGAGAACTGAAAGATCTTTAGGGATTATTCTACACTCTGTTTTACAGATGGGAAACTGGGGCCTGGATAGGGAGAGAGAAAGGCAATCATGAAGATTTGCAAATTATGATGAGTAAGAAAACTTTGATGTAGAGACATGGAATTGGATGTACTCAGTGGAAAATCCTATTTATGTAGTTCATTCTTCTCTTAACAACCTCCAGGAATTTGAAAAGATCCCCTTATTTATGAAGAAAGCGCCATCAGAAATTGATCCCCAGGAGAATCCTGACTTGGCTTGCCTCCAGTCAATTATTTTTGATGAAGAGCGACCTCCAGAAGGTATCTTCAATGACTCTAACATTTGTTTTGCTCCTCCATTGAATTGAGATAAAGTGTGAGTCAGAAAGCTTCTGATGGATAACAAGAAGTAGTTAGCCCGAGCTAACTTGTCACTATTTATTCCAAATATACTTCTTTGGATACCTACTAAATGCTAGGCATTGGGGATACAGGAATGAATGAGACTGCCCTCAAAGGTTACATTCCAGTGGATAGCCAAACTGCCCTAAAGAATCAGGACAAACCTGTGTGATAAGTGCCAACGTGTAACTATAGGTGCTGTTGGAATACTAAAGGTGGGGGAGGTAGGAGTGGGCTTTCACTGGGTGGGAAATTTTAACTGAATTATAACAATTTTGTAGGCTTTTGCTAAGTTGAGGAGGGTAATTTGTATTCCAGGGACTCAAACAACACATGCAAAAACAGAAGTGTAATTTCCCCCCGTTTCTTCTGTACTTAAAAAAAAAAAGTCCTGTCAGACTTCCCTGGTGGCATAGTGATTAAGAATCTGCCTGCCAATGCAGGGGACATGGGTTTGAGCCCTGATCAGGGAAGATCCCGCATGCCGTGGAGCAACTAAGCCCGTGTGCCACAACTACTGAGCCTGTGCTCTAGAGCCCGTGAGCCACAACTACTGAGCCCATGTGCCACAAGTACTGAAGCCTGCACGCCTAGAGCCCGTGCTCTGCAACAAGAGAAGCCACCGCAATGAGAAGCCCGTGCACCGTAATGAAGAGTAGCCTCCACTCACTGCAACTAGAGAAAGCCCACGTGCAGCAACGAACACCCAACTCAGCCAAAAATAAATAAATAAATAAGAAAAAAGCAAAATAATATTTGAAAAAAAGAGTTCTCTCTTCAAGAGCTAGGATAAGTATACTTTTTTTTTCTTTTTTTTGCGGGACACGGGCCTCTCACTGTTGTGGCCTCTCCCCTTGTGGAGCACAGGCTCCAGACGCGCAGGCTCAGTGGCCATGGCTCACGGGCCCAGCCGCTCCGCGGCATGTGGGATCTTCCTGGACCGGGGCACAAACCCGTGTCCACTGCACCACCAGGGAAGCCCAGGATAAGTATACTTTTTTCCTTTATGCTTTTTTTTTTTTTCATAAACACTTAATAATCTACCTTGTAAAGTATTTGGAATTGATTGTAGTTAAGTATGTGTGACTTTATTTCTCCATGGTGATACCCAGTTTTATAGCATTCGTTTTTGAGTTTTCTTTCCCTATTGGTTTCTTGTTTTTGTTTGTCATATATTACATTATTGCATGATTTAGAATTATTTTTAATGAGCCCTTTAAAAAATAGGAAATAGTGATCATTTTTTCTCTTTTTCGCAGAACAGGCCAGGACCTTTAAAGACGAGGGCAATGATTACTTTAAAGAAAAAGACTATAAGAAAGCTGTGATTTCGTACACTGAAGGATTAAAGAAGAAATGTGCAGACCCTGATTTGAATGCTGTTCTTTATTCCAACCGGGCAGCAGCACAGTACTATCTGGGTAATTTATTCCATTATTTAGTACTTTCTAAAAAATTAACTTATGATAAAAACAACTGTATGATGGCTAGTGGAGGGTTTGAGAGTGTCGGCGAAGAGGAGCTGCTTATCCCAGAAGCCTAGGATAGCTTACTGTAACTGAACTCTGCTTTTCTAGATAGACTTGGTGAAAAGGGAAACCAGGTAGGTTGTATAATTCTTACTGTCTGAACCAAATGAGTAACATCAAATACCTTAATACATGAGTTGTTATGATCTGGAATTTTTGAGCCCAAATGCTTCTACTCTCTCTCTCTAAAAAAAAAGTTTTTTTCTGGCCTCTTCTCAAGGATGCTAGAAGGGTTAAGGCAATAGAGTTCTTTGTGTGAGAGAAACTGTATTAATACAAGGGAGAATTTCTCAAAGAGTATTCTGTGGGACCTTTGAAGTAAAACATTCTTTGAACAAGTAAATTTGGACGGTGCTGCTTCTTCATGGGAGATTCGCAGTGCACATTAGTATGTTAATGCTGAGAAAATGTACAGCAAAGAACCTTACCCTGTGATCCTCAGGTTTTATAAGCCCCCTTTTCAAGTAACACTTATTAACATGCAGGACTGTTCTGCAGACATGACTTTGGGAAACACTGATTAATTGTTTGGGTGGCATTATTGTTCGTGACTATAGTCTTGGTCGTATGAGACCGATGTTTCTTATCACAGAGTTTTAGAGAGGACCTGGGAATGACCTCAGCCTTTTCTGAGGGGCTGGTAGACAATAAGCCTTGCAAGTCTAGCTGGGATAAGTCTGTTGGAACTTGTCACCATTGGAGCAGAGTTTCTTTCTAATCATAGGCCGCTCCAGCTGTCTTCTCCTTTAGAACTTTAGAGATTATTTGAGCCAACCAGCCCCCTCATTTCACATAGGCCCAGAGAGGGACCCCTTTGGTTAGTGCCAGAACCTTGACTAGAAACCCACTCTTCTAACTTCTGGAGGAATACATTTTCTTCATTGAGCAAACTGAGTTCTTGTTCCATGCTAGGCACTGGCATCACAGAAGTGAGTTAAGACCTGACCTTTCCCTAAAGGAGTTTAATTTATTTACCTATTCAGTCAGTAAATAGAAAGCATTTACTGTGTGTAGGCACTGCACTGTGAATAAGAGCTACATAGTTCCTTTCCTTGGGGAACTAAAGAATGTCATGTATAGGGCTAATAAGACCAAAAACACCTTGAAAGAAAAAAACTGCATGTAATGTGATAACCAGAGGAGCAAATGTGTAATATTCAGAGACATTCCTTAAATGATGTCACTGGTATGGCTTACAGAGCATTTGTTTTTAATCCCTCTTGACCTCATAGCAGCTATGTACGATAAATGAGGTTAACAGCTTTATCCCTAGTTAGCAGAGTAAGAAACTGTAGTAATAAATGTAGTAAAATGAATTGTTGAAGGGTACACAGTGCTAGCGTTAGGATGTGGAATCAGGTTTGATTCAGAATACACTAAATGGAAGACCCCTTTACCCACGCTTCCGGAGGTACCTGGTGCTGTTGATTCTTTAGTCCTGAGTACTTTGTGGGTTCTACAGTATAGCTTGGTAGCTTTGAGTTTTCCCTCTGCCGGCTTAGAAGTCAGTTTTCTCAAGCCTAATTAGGCATTTAGCCTGTGTCTCTTTGTTCTCCAGCTTTAAAATGTGTTCTCTGTTGTTCTCATTCTTGTTGTCTCTGTGGATTTATGGTTTTTTTGTGGCAGAGGGGAAGTGGTAGGGGTTGAACTGCATATGTTCAGTCTACTGCCTTTTACCAGAAGTTTTTGGATTTCTCTTATATGTATTTTTTCCATAGTTAGGATCATGCTGTTCTTCCAATTTTGTATTCAGTTCTTTTCACTTAATTTTATAACATAAACAATTTCACCTGTCATTAAATTATTTGTGAATACTATTTTAATAGCTACATAAAGTTGCATCATATGGACATACCAGGGTTTATACTATTTGCTTTACTATTCTGCTGTTGTTGAGTATATAGCTGCTTTTAAGTTTTTTTTGTTTTGTTTTGTTTTGTTTTTTGTGGTACGCAGGCCTCTCACTGTTGTGGCCTCTCCCGTTGCGGAGCACAGGCTCCGGACGCGCAGGCTCAGCGGCCATGGCTCACGGGCCCAGCCGCTCCACGGCATGTGGGATCTTCCTGGACCGGGGCAGGAACCCGTGTCCCCTGCATCGGCAGGCAGATTCTCAACCACTGCGCCACCAGGGAAGCCCTAGGTTTTTTTTAAGTAATGCAAAAATGAACAAAGTTAGTGATAAAGTTTTTCCAGTAATTCTGGTTATTCTTTAGGATTTGGCAAACTGTGACTCACAGGCCACATCTGGATCCCTGACCTCTTGTAAAACAATTTTAAAAGATTGTAAAACAAAGAAGAATGTATAACAGACCATATGTAGCCTGTAAAGTCTGAAATATTTACTATATGGCCCTTTAGAGAAAAATTTTGCTGACCCCCAGGCTAGAGTTTTAGAAGTGAAATTAATAGGTAAATACCAAGCTGTTAAGTAATACTTACAGTATAAACTAGAAAGTGAAAGTCTATCTCATGCCTCCTAGTTTGGATAACCAGTGTGTATGATTGCACACGTTTTTTAAATGCACTTACAGATATATATGTGTGTGTGTACCTGTGTCTGTATATTTAGATTGGTTTGTTTTATGAAGATGGGCTTCTATACACATTGGCCCACCACTTAAAATAATATAGCACAGACATCCCATCATGCTTTTACATGCGGAACTGTCTTACTCTTTTTAATAGCTGTATAGTATTTAGTAGTATGGATTTACCATAATTTATTTCATCATTACTAAATTGAGGGTATTTAGGTTATCTCCAGCTTTTCATAATTAAAAGTAATGCAGTGGTTAACATGCTTTTACATTTATCCTTTTACATTTTTGCAAGCATTTTTTTTGTTTTTTTGCGAGCATTTTTTTTTTTAGCATCTTTATTGTTTTGCAAGCATTTTTAAGGATCAGTTCTTAGAAGAGTATTGTTGGGTCAAAGTGTACGTACAAAGTGCATGCCAATATGCTCTCTAATTTACTCTTAGCGTGTCCTTTTTCCATATCTTCGCCAATATTGGATATTATCTGTTTTTAGTTTTTACCAATTTCATGTTAATTTTAATTTCTCTAATCATTAGTGATGTTGAGTATCTCTCCATATGCTTACTAGCCATTTATAGTTGTTCGGTGGGTTGCCTGATGCTGTAAACATTTCTAAGGTGCTTGATGAGCACAACTTTAGTTTTTTCTATTGGGTTGGCCAAAAAGTTCGTTCAGGTTTTTCTGTAAGATGTTATGAAAAACCCGAACGAACCTTTTGGCCAACCCAATATAAACAGTTGCTCTGATTTTTATCTCTCCAAGATTGTCCAAGAGTGTTTTTGTTTCTACACACAAAATTTTGGAAGTAATCTGATCTCAAAACGTGTTTTCTCTTTTACTAAATGGTGTTTTGTTAGGCAATTTTCGTTCTGCTCTCAATGATGTGACAGCGGCCAGGAAGCTAAAACCCTGCCACCTGAAAGCAATAGTAAGAGGTAAGTCTTGTAGAGCTGCAGTATGATTGTCATCGCGGAAAAGCTGGCATGCACTGCACCAGAAGTATTTTAAGCTTTGATATGAAGGTGCTAAGATACTAATGAAGTCACCTTATTTTTGCCATCTTGATATTAAGTCCTTGTCAACAGCAACATGCCATTTTTAAAAGAATTCCCCAGAGAATAATCCAACCCTCTGTGTTTTAAGAATTTGTAGAGAAATTGAAACTCCTCATTTTAAATTAATAAAGGTAAAATTAATTAAAATAAAGCAGTTTTAAAAGCCACATTCTAAGTTTTTTTCCAAACTAGCTGACTGAAAGGCAAGATCTTCAAATGCCATGTTAATGTTAATTAAAAGATAAGTTATGGGACTTTGGCTGCTAACTCTAATGCTGAGATGTTCCCAGATTATTTTTTCTCTTGTAGTCTGACCTTTGTGTGTAATAATAGTGCTTTTATTACTTTTATACTTCACCTTTTCTTTGAGAAGCTCAAAGGTGATTTGTAAACTTTAATTTATTCATTACATATTAATCTCTGTATCCTCATGACCAACTTAAAATGCTTTATCAAAGTTATTGCTTCATTAATCATGGTTAGGGGGTTTGAGTAGATCTAGGTCCTTCAGCTGTAGGGAAAGGAGGTACTAAACAAAGATGGGCAAGTAAATTGAGTATAGTCCTGTGGAATTTGCCACAGGCTGGAAGTCTTACTTTGATTGAATTGTCACTTTTACCTTACCATGTGACCATGGCGAGACACCCACTCTGAGTATCAGTATGCCCATCTCTGGAAGATCAGGTTGGATTCTATTGACATTTAAGCCCTTACAGTTCTGATATTTTTAAATTCTGTGGAAAGCCCAAAGAGGCTAACTGGAGAAAAAACATGATTAAAGGAGAGGCAGCTTAAACTGGTAGCCATCAAGAACAATTTTAGGAGAGACCTAATGTCTTTGGTCTTGCCATTGCTTTTGTGAATGACTGAGACAAATTCTGCTTTCTCTCTCCATTTAAAGAAAGTCATCTGAGATGAACTTTATTCTTCTCATTTATAGATGAGGAACCTGAAGCTCAGGGATGCTCAGTCCTTTGTCTAATGTTTAGTTGGTAAATGACAGCCAGATTTCCAGTCCAGATCTGTCTGATTCCAAAGACTGTGTTCTTTGCCACTAAGCTGTAGCCTTCCCTACTTTAAGAGTCCTTGATACCAGAAAGGCTTACAGGAGTTTTGAGCTGAATGGGCCCTAGAAATCTTTCTGATCTAAGATACAAGAAATAGTCTTCCTTGTCTGGGGAATGTACTACAAGGGTCTTTATCATCCATTTTCCCTTCAGGGTACTGGCTGGTAGCTGGTTAAGGTTGGGGGTCCCTTTCAAGGATGGCTCTTCCCATGCCTGTTGTCCACAGATACTAAGGGTGCTGGGTTCTACAGGTGCCTTATGCCATCTGGAACTGAAAAACTATGTCGAGGCTGTGAACTGGTGCGATGAGGGGCTGCAGATAGATGCCACAGAGAAGAAGCTTCTGGAAATGAGGGCTAAAGCAGACAAGTTGAAGGTTGGTGGCAAAATCAGCCAATTGGCATTTGCTAATTAGCATTAATTAATTAATTAGCATTTCCCAGATTGTATCTTGGGTCATTGTAAACTTTTTCTTCTTTAAAACAAAACCCAGGGAATTCCCTGGCTATCCAGTGGTTAGGACTTGGTGCCGAGGGCCACGGTTCAATCCCTGGTCAGGAACTGAGATCCCACAAGCCATGTGTGGGATCAGCCAAAACAACAACAGCCAGCCAAACAACAAAAACAAACAAAACCCAAAATCAGTCCCTACCCTTGGCACTCTGGGGGATACAGATAAGTAAACAAGCAAGTACATAAATAATTATAATATGATAGAGGCAAGGAAGAATACGTAGTACTTGATAAATTTATGACTATTATGATTTGAATAAATAGATTAGTGCCGTAGTCTAGTCTGCACACTGAGTATAGCTATTGAAAGAGAGGAAGGGAAAGGACAGTTAAACATTTAAGCAAAATCTTAAGCTTCTATTAATACTGTGTAACTCCCAGCATTAAGACACCTATAACTTGCTCATGAAATGCTACATTTCTGGCACATAACAGCAACAGTGATGATAAAATTAACTCTGTAGTCTGTAATAACAGACTGCCAACACTACCAAAAAAAAAATCCAACATTTAGATAGCACTTACTGTATGTATGTTCCAAGTGCTATTTAAAAAGTTTTACTTACATGAATCCATCTGAACCACACGCAGTCCTGTAAGAGAGGCAGTATTCTAATTCACCTTCCACTAGTGAGGTAGCTAAAGCAGAGAGATCAGGAAGTTGCCCAAGTCACACAACTGGGGAAGCTGGGCTTCAGAGTCAGGCTGTTTGGCTCCAGAGTCCACATTCTTAGTCCTGTGCATTATTGCCTCACAAGTCTGTTCAGTACAAATCCAGACTTGAGTTCTCTTGATTCCTGGTCTAGGTTCACTGCTTATACTATGGAATGGGAATTTTCAGTGCCAAGGGAGCCTAGAGCTGGCCCTGAACAGGGATAAGTTAGTCAGAGGTCATTTTGGTCATATCTACAAAAGTAGCTATGTGTGGACCCACATGGCTCAATAACAGAATTCTGAGCCTAGGCAACTAGGGGTGGGCCAGAATTTCTAGGAGTGGTATACACAGGAGAGAAGATCAAGAGGGCTACTGTGGAAGGCCATCGCTGAGCTTATCTGCAGAAAAACCCTTGTTCGACCTAAATGAAAGCTTTTAGGTCCTGCAGTATAATTAAAGGGAGATTTCAGGGCCCAAAAGCCTGACATTAGGTATAGGTGACATTGCTTGCAGAGTATCAGGATTATACCCTTTTATCTGAGTATAAATTGATTTTGGATTCCCATGTGCTTGGTATATGTGAGCAATAGACCCATATGGTTATGTTAAGATCAGACAAAATAGACTTCAAGGCAATGACTGTTACCAGAGATAAAGCAAGGCATTTTTTTTTTAATGATGAAAGGGTCAGTTTATCAAGCATATTTAACAATTCTAAATGTGTATGTACCTAATAATAGAACTTCAAAATGTATGAAGCAAAAATTGACAACTCACAGAAGGAAGAGACAAATGTATAAATAGGTAGAAATGTCAACATCCCTCTCTCAGAGTAACTGATAGACTTAAGTAGATAAATCAGTAAAGAGAAGTGATGTCAGCAAAAATAGCCAACTAAAGACCCGGAAAAATTTTCTCCATAAAGTCCATGGAAAATGGACAAAAATGCTCAATCAACTTTTCCATAACTCTGAAATGAATAGAAGGCTTGCAGCAATCTGGGTAGTGTTTGTTCAAGAAAAATGGCTGAACCTCCGTAAGAACAGCAAGCTTTGTGGCATTTTTATCTTGCCCTATCCCCATCTCCTCCCTCCCTAGTTGCATAGTAGCCTTGAAAGCCAACAGCCCACAATCATGGTGAAAATGAGCAGCCTGGCAGCCACCAGAGGCAGAACAGGATTAGAGCTCCTTCAAAGCCCCATTCCCAGAGGATTGTCATTATTTGACCATCTAGAAGATCCCACTTACAAGTTGTTTTTATTTGACACATCTTGAAGCTATCCCAGTAGGAAAAGCTTTTTCACAGAGTGTTGGTGTAGGAGGCATTTGTTAAAAACAATTTGAGGCAGTTATTTAAGATTGCATCTGCCTGAGGCAGTAGAAAACCCCTGAGGCAAATAATAGGCTTACCAGAAAACTTAAAAGGAAAAGCTGGGGAATGAGATTCTGTAGGGGCTTTGAAAAGCTCCAACATATTCCTGGGAATCTAGAAGGTCACATATGTGCTCTTGCTATGCATGTGCTCAGGAAAGATCTAAGAATGTCCTAAGCTCTAACCTCTGGCTGATTTGGAAGCTTTGTGCCAGCAGGAAATGAAGGCTAAGGCTGAATTGTTAACTGCTGGGGTGATTGTTGAAGCCTTGTCCAAACATGACTGCAGAGCCCCTTGGCAAAGACTGGGAGACTTTTTGGCTCCAGGCGTTTAGGGAAATCTGTCCAGTCATTATCTCACCACTAAGCTAACTGGAGACTTTAGTAGTCACATATAACAGAGAATACAGGCTTTACAGAATTAGTTCAGAAAAGTCACTAAACAAACAATAGTGACAGCAACAACAAACACTGGAGAGGGGAGAGAGAGAATATGCTTTCCAGAGTTGCCACATTATATTATTTTAAATGTCCAGTTTTCAACAAAAAATTACAAGAAAAGGAAAAAAAATCAACAGAAACTGTCCCTGAGGAAGCCCAGACATGAGACTTAAAAGGTAAAAAACTTTCAACCACCTATTTAAAATATGTTCTAAGAACTGCTGCCTGAAAAAAAATGCACCATCTAGAAGTTGAGAATTAAGTTTTATTCAGCAGACTTACTGAGGACTTAAGCCTGGGATACAGCCTCTCAGATAGCTCTGAAGGACTGTTCTGAGCAGGTAGGGGAGAAGCAAAGATATAGGTCGAACATCAAAAGACTACTGCTAATTAAAGAAACAGACATTTCAAGTTAATGAATTTAGTGCTTTTCTATATGGGGAGATGGGCTTATTGAAATTATTCCTTTGATATGCACGTTAACTGTAGGACCAGTATTCTGTTTTTTTCCATGCTGAGCATCCCTTAGGATGCACCATCAGGGTGGCTGCAGTGGCTGATGGCTTGATGCCCACAAAATTCTTTGTTTACTGAAATGGCAGGTTACATTCTTTGTCCACAGTGCCTCCTCTTGATCATAAATTCGACCAACGTTTGGGAGGCATTTCATGACTAATTTTTTCCCACTGCGCTAGGAAGGCTCATTCCTAGATCAGGCGGAGAGCCTGTTGGTAGGCTACTCAATGTGCTAATTTTGGATCAGGTCCTACTGATAATCTTAAATTCTTTGGATTGCCTGTCTTACTAGTCTGTTATTCAGGAAATGTTTTCCCTTGTTGCTTCTTCCCATATCTAGAGTTGCACTATTACAGTTATTCTGTGTAGAGTTGTATATATGATCAACTGCCTCAAGATGTTTAACCATCATTAATTTTGTTGGAGGCCTGGTTACACATTGGGTAATGCAAGAGACAACAATCTTATAAAACAGACAGGATATAAGTAATATAGCTAGTAAATTAATAACGTTGTAGTGCAGCAAAGAGAGGCACAAGGTATAAATAATTTGACAACAACAAGAGAGCAAGTTAAAATAATGGTTAGTATAGCTAGTTGTAATATTGTCACAGTAAGCCATCAGGTCCACAGGGGAGCCAGCTGGAGAAGCCAAATGCAGGAGGAATCAGGTAGAGAGAAAAAAATTAATGTTTCATCTTTGTTTAGAAAGGTATACTTTCTCAATTTGTTGTAGGTCATGGTTGCCATAAGAGGAAAGCTTTTCTGGAAAGCCAAGATTAAAAGCTGGTATATTTCAGAAAAAGTCATAAAATTATAAATCATATTTATCAGTTCATTCAGTCCCATGTAATTATGTCCTGTTGATCTAGATGGAGGCATTGGGTTTTCCATTAGAGTTTTGTAATTTCTTTTTTTTTTTTAAATAAATGTATTTATTTTATTTTATTTATTTTTGGCTGCATTGGGTCTTCGTTGCTGCGCACAGGCTTTCTCTAGGTGCGGTGAGTGGGGGCTACTCTTTGCTGTGGTGCGCGGGCTACTCTTCGCTGTGGTGAGCGGGCTTCTCATTGTGGTGGCTTCTCTTGTTGTAGAGCATGGGCTTTAGGTGCGTGGGCTTCAGTAGTTGTGGCTCATGGTCTCTAGAGCGCAGGCTCAGTAGCTGTGGAGCATGGGCTTAGTTGCTCCGCAGCATGTGGGATCTTCCCAGACCAGGGCTCGAACCCGTGTCCCCTGCGTTGGCAGGCAGATTCTAAACCACTGCGCCACTAGGGAAGCCCCTTTTGTAATTTCTTACCCATTTCAGTGGTATGATCTAAAAGTTATCAGAAATTAATATTTTTCAAAGTCCTTGTGAATCTTCTTGAAGATTTTCATTTTATAAAAGCATCAAAGTAAAACAGTGATTGTCTGTAAATGACAAAAGACTTAAAATGGCATGGTTAAAGATCTGATTACAATGTAATTGACAAGAAACTTGGTCATTTCTGTGACATACAACATTTTAAGATAATAATTAGAATTATGACTGATAACATACCAGGACAATCAGATTTTTAGGAATTCCACATAAAATTTGGAATATCTATATTAACATTTACCCACACAGCATAATCTAAGAAGGTTTATCTCCAATCACTTGACAATGTTTTTCAAGTAATTTAACATACCAAATAAACCTAATTAGTTTAATGTTCCTCTGAGATGCCTCAGGGTTCCTTTGAAGCTTCCCAGAGTTAGCTGGAGGTCAAAAGAACTTCAGTTAGAATTAGATATTTGGGAAGTATGTCAAGAATATCAAAAAGGTTTTAAAAGGTTTGACTTGGTCAAATAGGACCATAGGTCATTGTGAAATAATACTTATTCACTTAACCAAAGTGACAAAAGATTTCTAAAACAGGGACTTCCCTGGTGGTGCAGTGGTTAAGAATCCGCCTGCCAGTGTACGGGACACGGGTTCGATCCCTGGTCCAGGAAGATCCCACATACTGTGGAGCAACTAAGCCCATGTGCCACAACTACTGAGCCTGCAAGACACAACTACTGAGCCTGAGTGCCACAACTACTGAAGCCTGCGTGCCCTAGAGCCCACATGCCGCAACTACTGAAGCCCGTGTGCTCTAGGGCCCACGTGCCACAACCGCTGAGCCCATGTGCTGCAACTGATGAAGCCCATGCACCTAGAGCCTGTGCTCCACAACAAGAGAAGCCACCACAGTGAGAAGCCCGCACACCGCAACCAAGAGTAGCCCCACTCGCCGCAACTAGAGAAAGCCTGCGTGCAGCAACGAAGACCCAATGCAGACAAAAAAAAAAAAGATTTCAAAAGGAAATACACATCACCTAAAGGCAAAGAAACCCATATAATCTGTTATCAAAAACAGTATTCCAAGAAAATTTTTTTCTCTTAATAGAGAAAGGAACCAAATCTAGTCCTGCACCAACCTACTTTTTTTTTTTTTTGCGGTACGCGGGCGTCTCACCGTTGGTGGCCTCTCCTGTTGCGGAGCACAGGCTCTGGATGCACAGGCTCAGCGGCCATGGCTCATGGGCCCAGCCGCTCTGTGGCATGTGGGATCTTCGCAGACTGGGGCACGAATCCGTGTCCCCTGCATCGGCAGGCAGACTCTCAACCACTGCGCCACCAGGGAAGCCCCCCAACCTACTTTTAATAACAAAATCCATTTACCTCATTAATTTAGTCCCAGCCTGACCATGTGCAAAACTCCTTTTTCAGGGCTTCCTTTCTACAAACCTTCCACAACTTTCTGTATCCATATTAGTTTGTTCCTTATTTTTCCATCTAGAAACAACCAGCTCTAGGACAAAATCACTTGTTCCCCTTAAAATGTATTTCCATTCCTCATACCTTCTTTTGCTGAAAACACACATTGTACTTTACTTGCATACTGAAACATTTCCCTTATTGTTTTTAGTGCCTTTAATTACATATTACAGTTTTAACCTTTAAAAATCTTAATCTCTAGCAAAACTGACAAGCAGCAAGTAATTGTGAACTGTTTGTTATACTAGCATTTCCTGATTGGCAAATTTGGGAATATTCTAGAACCTCTAGAAACATATATCTTGTAGCATAATTTCTTTCCTCAATGTGGTACAAGACGTGTCTAATAAACCCAGACATCTTTAGTTTCCCTCTTGTAAGGAGACAAAAGTAGGTAAGTTTAGACCTGTTTAGCAATTAATGTTCCAGTATTTTATTTGAAATGACTTGGATAGTCAGTGAATTCTCATCATTTAATTTAACTTAGCAAAACTCAAGTTACCAAAAATCAGGAGAAACTATAGATAGACATACCCAAAACATAATTATTCCTAAGAGTTCACCTGTAAACTCTTGTCTCATTTACCTTTATTTTATAACTTATGAAGATATCATCATACTGCGGATGAAGAATGTCACCTGCCATTATCAGTAAACAGAGGATGTTGTAGCCATCAAGTCATCAGCCACTGCAGCTGCCCCTGGCTGTGCACCCTGAGGGGATTCAGGATGGAGGAAAAAACAGGATACTGGCCCTAGATAGTTAAGATATAACATATATATCAAAGGAATGATTTCAGTGAGCCCAGACTCTTGCATCTTCCCATACATAGAAAAGTGTTAAATTCATTAACTTGAGATGTCTGTTTTTATTTAACAGTAATCTTTCGATGTTCCGACTACCTGGTTTTATGTAGAAACTATATATCCTGGCTCCTCCCTTACCTCTTCAGAGCAGTTCCTAGAGCTGTCTGCCTCCCAGGCTTAATTCCTCAGCAGGGACTTAAGAGGCTGCCTCCCAGGCTTAAGTCCTCAGCAAGGCCTCCAAATAAAACATAATTCTCAACTTTTAGGTTGTGCATTTTTTTCAGTCAACAATACCAAGTTAATTTTTCTTGCTGATAAACTCTGCAACAGAAATAACATGAACTTAGTTAACCTAGGTACAATAAAAGTAAGGTATGTCTATGTCTATATTGATTAAACCAACAAGCTTAAGCTAGCTCTATTACCAGATACAATTTAATATTGAATATTTCCTAGGTCATGTGAACCTGAAACTCATTCTGGCCAGTTTCCATTATATTTAGAAAAATTTAATTTGTAAGTGCTTACTTTTAAGTCAATTAAATGAGCTCTTTTATAAACTTAATTTTGATAATATTTTCCAGAGGTAGATACATCTTGTATATATAATGTACACACAGACATATAAACAGACAAAACTAGAGATCTCATAGCTTTAACATGTAGTTATGAATCAGGTATTATAAACTTACTAGTTTATAAATAGCAGTTGGAATAAGTTAAATTTATTTGCTCAGATGACTAAGGCTTATACTATATGTGGAAAAGACTTAAGGTTTATATTTGTCCTTGATAAATCCCTTAAGGAGGCTATAAGTTAGATTTTGAGTGAGGGAGCCTTTCCAGCAGTTTGAGTTTAAAAGAGCCTTTTTGTCTCATTTGGTTTCAGGTTTTACCTGATTGAGCTAACTAGGCTCAGTCTCAGGTGTTTGTGGGCTGTATTTACATTTCTGATTTGTAGAGGTTTGCAACACAAAGACAGTTGCTTTAAATTCTCTAAAGAACTGGTCTGCTACCTAAATGATATTAAAAGATTGATTGGCCGAACTATATTTTCTTTAATTTGCATTTTTATATCAGTGAGAAAATTTCCAACTATCTGAAAATTAAGAGTTCTGTGTTCTAGAACTTTAGGGTTCAATTTATCATGCCTTCAAAAGTTTGCACAAGGCATTCAACCAAGGCTGTCTTTCTGAGTGTATAGGGTAAACCCAGAGCAAAAATCTCCATTATTATTTTTATTGGCCCCTGAATATTAACTCCCAGGTTTTATTTCATATAGTGTGGGCTCAGGTAACCTTGTTGGTTTCTTTTAGTATGTTTAATTAATATTGTCTGAGGGGCAGATTTATATACGCTGTCTTAAAATAGGCAGGGGAAGCATTCCCCAGTGAGACATAATGTCTATCCTACAATATAATTAGGCAAAAGGGATATAACCACCTTACATAAAGCCCATTTAAATATACCAATTTATATAAACTTTCATCTCCATTCTGTCAACTTTTTAAAAAAAATATTTAATTATTTTTGGCTGCGTTGGGTCTTCGTTGCTGCGCGCGGGTTTTCTCTAGTTGCGGCGAGCGGGGACTACTCTTCATTGTGGGGTGCTGGCTTCTCATTGTGGTGTCTTCTGTTGCAGAGCACGGGCTCTAGGCATGCGGGCTTCAGTAGTTGTAGCTCTCGGGCACAGGCTCAGTAGTTGTGGCGCACGGGCTTAGTTGCTCCACGGCATGTGGGATCTTCCTGGACCAGGGCTCAAGCCTTTGTCCCCTGCATTGGCAGGAGGATTCTTAAGCACTGCGCCACCAGGGGAGCTCTATTCTGTCATCTTAATACCTTTAACTAGTTTCCATCAGGATCCGATCGACAAGCCTTGGTCTTAACAACAGTCCCAGAAGCTTTCTTTTCTTTTTATCCCCCAACCATTTAATCTATTTTTGTATAAAAGGCTCTGGGGTCCCCAGTGAGAGATTGAACCAAGGCACTCAGGCCTTTTTGTCAATCTTTTAACTTGATTAATTGGCCTAACTGTTGCCCCAAGTAATAGTTGGTCAGGTATCTCAGTGTAGTTTTTTTCTAGGCTTTTAAATATATATATATATATATATATATATATATATATATATATATATATACACACACACATACATAAACACACACACGACACATAGTTTTTAAACTGGGGTAAATAGAACAGACTTGTTTGGGGCCCTTTAATGTTGGGGACCAATAGAGGGTCCCTTTGGCCCATCCAACCTTAGGTGGTGTTGTATCAGAACCTTTTTAATCCTATTAATGTTCATTTTATTTATCCCATTTCTTAATAACCGTCTAAAGATTTCTTTATTCATTTGGGATGAGACCCTTTAAAGTTTCCACGTTGTTGGGAAGAAGTCTCTAGACTTTCTTTTCAGTTTTTTTCTTACTTCCCTGTTAATCAACCTAATTAACATTAATTATCGTAATGTTTTTATTGGCATCTGTAAGACCCACTGAGGGGAAGCAGAGACCACAAATAAGGCTTCCCAAACTGTTTTTTTTGTTTGTTTGTTTTAAACTAAGGAGTTCTGGGAATTCCCTGGAGATCCAATGGTTAGGACTCCACGCTTTCACTGCCTAGGGTGCGAAGTAAGATCCTGCAAGCCATGTGGCCAAAATTAAATAAATTAATTAAATAAACAAACTAAGGAGTTCTTAGGTTAACCATTTTACATATATATTTTTTCCACCTTCTAATTTGGCTTTATCATAGGTACCAATAAAATAGCTGTTTATAATGAGAGCTCTCTAAAAAATATACCAATTTAGAATTTTCTCCAATTTAAAAGATCCATTGTCTGGCCATTAACTAGATATATCCTAATAGTGACTCAAGCCAACAAGATGCAAGAGGCGTCCCCACAGGAGAGTGTGAAGGATGCTGCCTATATAAGATCTAGAAAGTGTACTCCCAAAAATAGCGTAAGAAAGTAAAGGCCTTTGTTGTACAGGCTGACGCAACTAAGGTTCAGATGACAAAAGCCCCTGAGAATTGGCACAGTCAGACAAAAGACTGCTCAGAATCCCAGTCTGTTCGATTGGTTGTGAAATGTACACCATATGTGTACCTTCCAGATGTCAGAGAACAGGCTATTAAAACACACACGCACACGCACACACACACACCCCCACACCACATTGAGGAAGATCAGGTAGAATGTTTTCATCTCAAAGGCACAGGGAGAGAAATGCAAGTTCCCTCTAGAAGGGCTTTTGTTTCTTTAAGGTCAGAATTCTGCAAAGATGTTTTATCAAGCTGTCTTTCTCTAACTTAACTGCAAACACAATAAAAGAACCTCATCTTGGCCATTTTCAGGGTGAGATTTCCTTTAATTACCAATTAAGTAAGTACAAGTTTTGTATGTACATAAACCTGGCTGGGGTGTTAGTTGGAGGCTGGCTTTCTGATGCCCCTCATTTAGAAAAGATATTAGGCCAGCCTCTCACCCAGTCACACAGTCCAGATCACTCAGTATCTCTTGACTGAGCAACTTGCAGTGTCTTCGAACCAGGATGTACTTTTACCTGTTATCTTTCAACTGGGCTCCCCCAGTATCTTTCAGCTGGGGAGCCAGATACTGGTTATATACAACCAAATAAAACTCACAGCCAATAATTGGGAGATCTGAGAACCAAGAGAGACTCACCCAAATTTGTTTGGACTCTGAGGCAGATGGGCACAAGCGGCCTCTGCTGGTACCAAGACTCCAGCTCCTTGTAGAGGTCAGGTGAAGCAGAGAAGTCTGCCCTGAGTCCCTTTGTGGTCACCAAAACTGTCAACTGAAAAAAAAAAAGCACAATCTAGAAGTTGAGAATTATGTTTTATTCAGCAGAGTTACTGAGGACTTAAGCCTGGGATACAGACTCTCATATAGCTCTGAGGGACTGTTCCACATGTAGTGGAACATCAAAAGATTACTGCTAATTAAAGAAACACACATTTCAAGTTAAAGAATTTAGCACTTTTCTATGTATGGGAAGATGTAAAAGTCTGGGCTCATTGAAATTATTCCTTTGACCATAAATATCTAGGGCCAGTATTCTCTTTTTTCCATCCTGAATTCCCTCAGGGTGTGCTCTCAGGGGTGGCTACAGTGGCTGATGGCTTTATGACTACAACATCTTTTGTTTACTGAAATGGCAGTTGACATTCTTTGTCCACAAAACAAAAGGAAACAATGTTTAAAGAACTTAAAAAAATACATGGCAACACTCACCAAATAGGGAATATCATTAAAGAAAAATTAACAACTGAAATGAGAAATTCACTAAGGGGGTCAAGAATAGAACTTTGAAGATAGGTCAATTGTGATCACTCAGTCTGAGGAATAGAAAGAAAAAAGAACAAAGAAAGATGAAGAGAGACTGAGAGACTTATGGGATGCCATCCAGCATATCATAGGCATAATGAGAGTCCCAGAATAGAGAGAGAAAGGGGCAAAAGAATATTTGAAGAAGTAACAGCTGAAAACTTCCCAGATTGATGGAAAATAGTAAGCTACTCTCCCAAGAAGCTTAACAAACACCAAGTAGGATATACTTAAAGAAATCTATATCCAGACACATCATAATCAAACTGTTAAAAGTCAAAGACAAGAGAATCTTAAAAGCATCAAAAGAGAAGTGACTCTTCATATATAAGAGATCCTCAATAAAATTAATAGCTGATTGCTCATCAGAAGCTATGTTAGCCAAAGGGCAGTGGGATGACATGAGAAGTGCTGAAAGAAAAAGACTGTCAACCAAGAATTCTATATCCAGCAAACTTATCCTTCAGAAATGATGGAGAGGAAGAAGTAAAACTCTACTTATAAATGATATGAGCTTATATATAGAAAATCCTAAAGAATCCACTAAACTATTGGAACTAGTAAATTAGTTCACCAAGCTGGTAGGATATGTCAGAATACACCCATCAGCTGTAGTCTATACACTTTTAATGAACATTCCAAATGTGGAATTAAGAAAATTCCATTTACAGTAGCATCAAAAAGAATAAAATATTTAGGAATAAATTTAACAAAAGTAGCGTAAAATTTACACTTTGAAAATACAAAACATTGTTGAAAGAAATTAAACCTAAATAAATGGGAAGACATCCCATATTCATGGATCAGATCTTTTTTAAAAAAAGTTTATTTTTGGCTGCGTTAGGTCTTAGTTGCAGCACGCAGGATCTTTGTTGGGATCGTCACTGCAGCATGCGGGATCCTCTGCTGTGGTGCATGGGCTCCTTGTGGCACGTGGGCTTCTCTCTAGTTGTGGTGTGTGGGGTCTCTAGTGGTTTCCCTTGTGCTCAGTAGTTGCAGCACGCGGGCTTAGTTGCCCCACAGCATGTGGGAACTTAGTTCTCCGACCAGGGATCAAACCCACATCCCCTGCATTGGAAGGTGGATACTTAACCACTGGACCACCAGGGAAGTCCCTCATGGATCAGATCTTAATATTGTTAAGATGAAAGTACTCCCTAAATTGGTGTACAAATTCAATGTAATCTTCCTCAAAATTTCAATTAGTTTATTTGAAGAATATTGACAAGCTGATTGTAATATTCACGTGGAAATTCAAGGGACCCAGAATAGCCAAAACAATCCTGAAAAACAAAAATAAAGTTAGAGAACTCAAAATTCCCAATTTCAAATCTTACTATAAAGCTATAGTAATAAAAACATTGTGGTACTGGTGTAAAGATAGACATATAGATCAATATAATAGAATGGAGAGCTCAGAAATAAACCCTCACATTTATATATAGATGATTTGCGACAAGGGTACCTAGACCATTTAATGGGGAAGGAATAGTCTTTTCAACAAATGATTCTGGGACAACTGGATATCCACGTGCAAATGGATGAACTTGGACCCTACCTCATATACACACACACACACACAGACACACACACACACACACATATTACCTCGAAATGGTTCAAAGAACTAAAACTGTAAAACTCTCAGAGGAAAACATCAGCGTAAATCTTCATGACCTTGGGTTAGGCAATTGTTTTAGATATGACACAAAACGCGTAAGCAACAAAAGGAAAAATAGGTAAACTGGACTTCATCAAAGGTTAAAAACTTTTGTTCTTCAAAAGACACCATTGAGAAAGTGAAAAGACCACCCACAGAATGGGAGATAATATTTGTATCATAATATCTGTAAGAGACTTTTATCTAGAATATATAACGGACTCTTAACATGTCAATAATTAAAAAGACAACCCAATTATTTAAGTGGGCAAAGGATCTGACTAGATGTCACTAAATATAATACAAAAATGGCCGACAAACACATGAAAGATGCTCAACATCATTAGTCATTAAGGAAATGTAAATCAAAACCACAGTGAGATACTATTTCATACCCACTAGGATGGCTCTAATTTTTTTTTAAAGGAAGATAACAAATGATGAAGATGTGGAGAAATTGAAACCCTCATAAGTTGCTGGTGGGAATGTAAAATGGTACAGCCACCATGGAAAACAGTTTGACAGTTCCTAAAAAAATTAACCATAAAATTACCATATGACCCAGCACTTCCACTCCTAGGTATATACCCAAAAGGATTGAAACCAAATATTCAAACAAATACTTGTACGTGAATGAACATAGCAACAATATTCATAATGGCCAAAACATGGAAACAATCTAAATGTCCATCATGGTAGATAGATGGAGTACCGATCTATCTAGATGGAATAGATGGTAGATGGAATGAAGTACCGATACATGCCACAGTGTAGACGAACCTCAAAAATACCATGCTGAGGGAAAGAAGGCAGATACAAAAGAACACATATTGTATGATTCCATGTATATGAAACATCCAAAATACATAAATCTGTAGAGAGAGAAAGCACATTAGTGGTTGCCAGGGTTCGGGGGAAGGGGGAAATGTTGAGTGACTGCTTAATGGGCTTGAGATTTCTTTTTTAGGGTGTTGAAAAGTTTTGGAACTAGATAGAGGTGATGGTTGCACAATAAAGTGAATGTACTAAATGCCACTGAATTGTATACTTCAAAATGGTTAATTTTATGTCATGTGAATTTCACCTCAATTAAAAAAAATTTTTTTTAATATATACTAACTATGAAATAAAAAAATATTGATAAATTGGACTTGGTCAAAACTGAAAATTTTCTGTTCTATAAAAGACATCAATAAGAAGATTGAGGGCTTCCCTGGTGGCGCAGTGGTTGAGAGTCCGCCTGCCGATGCAGGGGTCACGGGTTCGTGCCCCGGTCCGGGAAGATCCCACATGCCGCGGAGCGGCTGGGCCCGTGAGCCATGGCCGCTGAGCCTGCGCGTCCGGAGCCTGTGCTCCGCAACGGGAGAGGCCACAACAGTGAGAGGCCCGCGTACCGCAAAAAAAAAAAAAAAAAAAAAATAAGAAGATTGAAAGACAAGCCATGGAATGGGAGAAAATATTTGTATTACATACAGTTGATCCTTGAACCACAGGGGTTTCAATTGCGCACGTCCACTTATATGTGGATATTTTTCAATAGTAAATACCACAGAACTACGTGGGTGGTTCATGGTTGGTTGAACCTGAGGATGTGGAGAAATAGAGGATACAGAGGGCCGACTATGAGTTATGCATGGATTAACCCTGGTGTTGTTCAAGGGTCAACTGTATATCTAACAAAGGATTTGTATGCAGAATACATAAAGAAATCTATTCAATATGAAAAAATTTTTTAATTTTGCAAAGAAACAGACACTTCTCAAAAGATTTACAGTAGCACATAAAAATATACATAGTATCATTAGTCACGTGGGGGGAGAATGCAACTTAAACATCAGTGCGATCCCAGTTCACAAGACTGACAATACCTAATACTGGCAGAGATGTGAAGGAGCTGGAACTCTCATAAATTGTCAGTGGGATATAAACCACTTTGGAAATCAGTTTGTCAGTTTTATATTCCTATCCTATGACTCAGCAATTTTACTCCTAGGTATTTAGCTAAGAGAAATGAAAACATGTTCATAACAAGACTTGTATAAGAATGTTGGTAGCCAATTTTATTCATAATAATCCAAAAACAGCCCTTGTGTCCATCAACAGGAGAATAGATAAGCAAAGTGTGGTATATTCAAACAATGGAATATGACTTGGTAATGAAAAGAAACAGACCTATCAGTGATGGGATGGGAGGGTGATGGACTGCAAAGAGGTATGAGGGAAGTTTCTAGAATGTTCTCTATCTTGATTGGAGTGTTGGGTACTCAGGGTATACATTTGTCAAAACTCATCTAACTATATACTTAAATTCTCAACAGTTGACTTTTTTTACATATATAAAGGGGCAGCAAACTTCATAGTTCAGGACTCCTCTGACCTAGGGGTTATGTGGGCTTTATGCGGGCTGCAAGACCCCAAACTTAAGGTGAGACAGCAGGGAAATCACATCCTCGCACTTGCATCTGTAAGTCAAGAGGAAAAACAACATGGGACAGAATACAAGTCATCCTTAATCATCCATCTTAATCATTCTCTAATGTGGACCAGACACTGGTCCAGTGTAGCTCAACTGTGAAGGCAGAATTGGACATAGTTCTAGTGGTATCCATGGGTTTGATTACTCTTGGTAGTACAATCAAACTTCCTAACAGCAGAAAGGAGTTTTGCAGCTCTTGGCAGACTGGATTGGAGAAGGATGGCCAAGAATTATCAGCCGTTGTCTCCTGAAAGGGTAGACTTTGTTCATAAGAAAAAGAAGATCTGTGTTAGCCCTTGTGGGGAGGATAAGGGATGGTTGGTGCTATATTTTAGAGCAGGGCTCAGCAAACTGACCCACAGGCCAAATCCAGCCTTTGTTCTGTTTTTGTACATTCTATGAACCAAGCATGTTTTTCATATTTTTAGAGGGTTATGAACAACAAACAAAGCAACAAACAAAGCTAGATAATGTTCGACAGAGACCATACATGGTCTGCAAAGCCTAAAATATTTACTGCCGTTTACAGAAAAAGTTGGCCCCTACTAATCACAATCCTGAGGGTAGGTAGGAGTACGATCACCTGGCTTGTAGATTAGCAGGAAAAGGAAATCTAAATTATATTTCTGCCAGATGAAGTAGACTGGTGGTATTTTTCTCTCATGGACTGTAATTGTGCAAAAGGCAGAGCCTCTGGTAAGTTGTTGGCCTGGGTTTTTCCATTGTGTTTTCCTAAACCCCAGCCATAACAGAGAAGTTTAAATGCCCCATTGGCCCTGATGTCAGTCCCTCTACCAAGAATGCCCTCTCTCTTTCATCTGGTTTCTGTCTAAACCCACCTCCTTGATGGGGCAGAATCAGTCAGTCCCTTCTCTGTGTATCATAGCACTCAGTTCATACCACCAGGCTAACACGTAGACCTTTTTACATGTCTGTCCCCCTCTGGACTATGAGCTCCTTAGGTAGATTTTAACATTTTTGCTGCCACTGGTCCTGGCATCCAGATATGTGCTCCTTAAATGTTTATTGAACTGAATCCAGCCACTGGTATCCCTTGATATACAGGAGCCTGGGTTGAATAGAGACCAGAGATAGCTATTTAGGATCAGGCTGGGGTAACAAGTGGAGGCAAGTTCTCTAGAGCTGATGTATCTGAATTTCATTTTCAGCGAACTGAACAGAGGGATATAAGGAAAGCAAAGTTGAAAGAAAAGAAGGAGCAGAATCAGAATGAGGCTTTACTCCAGGCCATCATGGTGAGTTCTCAAGGGCACTTTAGGCCCTTCTGGTCTTGTGAAATCCACTAATCCTGAAGCCTGTTGGGAATGTTTCTGGGAATGCTTCACCTGAATTAGTTGTACATTTTCTTTCTGCTTTTGGTGAAGCAGTGTGACAAGTCAGACCTTCTGAGTTCAGTCAGCTCTCTCACTTGCATGCATGTATTGGTTTCAGGTAACATATACTGAATTTAGTAGCTTTCGGTTAAGCATTTTCTAATCTTCACAGTAGCCTTCTGGGGTAGCTCTTCTTGCTCCTGTTTTTGCTAGATGAGCACATAGTCTCAGGGATATGAAGAAACCTCACACAGCCGATATGTGTCAGAGCCAGGTCCTTGCTCTCAGCCCCTGTGTTATACTGCATCCTGAGAAAGTGAATTTTTAGGATGTAGCTCTTCTAACTATAACAACAACACAAAATTCTAACTCCCCTTCCCTCTCTTTACTGCATTTTAAATGAATGTCGTCTGATCCAAATCTTGCTTTCACAAGTCACTTTGAGCCTTGGCTGCTCAGGGGAGGTAATACTGGCTATGAGATTGTGGGGTAGGTTCTTCGTTAGGTTCTTGGTTTCATTCTTTGGCGAGTTAAATTATGTGCCTATTTAAATTACTTGTTGACTTTGAGAATGTCACAGTTCTAAGATGCACTCCACTCGTTCCTCCGCACAACAAAGAATCTGTTAACACATTAACAGATTAAACAGAAGGGAATACTCCAGAGGGATTTGGTCATTTTCTAAACTGTAGAATATTGGAATGCCCAGACATTTGCATGCAGACCTATTTTGGTTCTCTCCTTTAACTGTGCATCTCAAACTTCAGTGTACTTAAGAATTAATCTCAAGAGTCATATAAACAAAGCCGTATATACTACATTTTAGTGGCTTAAAGCAGAGGTCAGCAAGCTGCAGCCAGTGGCTTACAGCCCTGCCTGTTTGTGTATGTCTTACCAATGGCTGTTTTCACACTACAGTGGCAGAGTTGAGTAATATCAACAGAGACCATTTGGCCCACAAAACCTAAAATATTTCTTATCCGACCCTTTAAGGGAAAGTTTGCCAACCCCTGATTTAGGAGATACCATCAAGGTAATTTTGATTACATATCATTTTCCTCTTGTGTGCTAGCCTTAGGAGCCTCCACACAACATACATAAGAGGTGACTGTACTATTCAGACCTTTGATTTATCCCTGTTTCTATGAGACAATCAAGATTAAGTCAATGTATGCATTATTTTTATTATCCCATGTCCTAGCTAAATGGAAACGTTTGCCATGTTCGTACATGCCTCTCTCTGCATCTTTTCTGTACCTTTGCACATGCTGTTCCTTGGCTGTTACTTGGGGTAGAATGCCCTTCCCACTCCCCTGCCCCCCAACTTTTCTGCTTTTCAAAGTCATTGTTCAAGGCCTAGCATCCCCCAGTCCCCTCCAGACCCCAGGCTGAATTAATTATTCACGGTCTGCAGTTCCACAGCTTTACTTCTTACCTTATGTTGTACTTATTACCATGTCTAGCTCATGTCTAGCATGCTAGACAGAGTCTAGCATGTGGTAGGTGCCCAGTAAAGGTGAGTTAAACAAGTCTCAGGGATAATAAAGACGAATCATGTGTAGAGCTGGCTCTCAGGGAGCTCGCAGTGTTATGGTTTCCTTGTTTTAGTGAAATGAGTTTGCATCCTTCCACACATAAGGTGTGTGTTTTCTTTTTTTAACCCAGGCTAGGAACATCAGGCTAGTGTCTGAAGCTGCTGGAGAGGATGAAGATTCAGCCTCAGAAGGTCTCGGTGAGCTCATCCTGAACGGGCTCACTTCTGAGAACCTCTACGGAGCCAGGCTGAGTGTAGATGATGGGGGAAGACTGAGCTGGCCTGTGCTCTTTCTGTACCCAGAGTATGCCCAGTCAGACTTCATCTCTGCTTTTCACGAGGACTCCAGGTACTTCCTTCCCCAGGAGCCCTTTGCTATGCTTGCGTGCTCTTCCCTGCTGTCTCCGCAGGATGGACAGGTGGATTTTTAGTTGTGGAGGAAAGAGAATAGTTTTAGAGGGTTTTACACAGTCTGGTTGGTATAACCTCTCTATTCCATAGCTGATTTCTCCTTTTACTAAGTAGCTTTGCAGTGACAGACCACAGTACAGTGTTTGTCAAGCGCTGGTACTTGTCTCGTGAGAGATGAAATCATTGGAGGTAGTACCTGCATAGAACTGAAGGGTATATTTATTAGAAAACTATGTCTGGCGATTTTAACATGTGATTTCATAGGGTTGATGCTTAGAATGTGGCTGAATATAAGAATGTTGTTAATCCTGAGTCAGTTTAAAGAGAATTACTATGTCATAATAGGACAAGTGATACACACATTTTGGACACTGCTGTCAAAATAGATTAAGCCTGCATTTCATGATTTATATACATTCTTGATATCTCTGTGAATTGGTGTCCAGGGCATGGGATGTAGGAAAACATATTATGAGTTATTGATACCCAGAAATACATGTTATATCTCCTTAGATTTATTGATCATCTAATGGTGATGTTTGGTGAAACGCCCTCTTGGGATTTAGAGCAAAAATACTGCCCTGATAATTTAGAGGTAAGAGAAGTTTTATTTTGTTCCTCTGTGGGAATTGGGGTGGGGAGGAACAGGGAGTGCAGTGAGGTTTCACTGCTTTTTTAAAAAAAAATCGTGGTAAAATATAAAAAACATAAAATTTACCATTTTAACCATTTTAAGTGCACAGTTCAATAGTGTTAAGTACATTCACATTGTTGTACAACCATCACCACCATCTGTCTCCGTTTTCATCATCTTAAACTGAAACTCCATGCCCATTAATCAATAACTCCCTATTTTCCCTTCCCCTCAGCCCATAGCATCTACCCTGCTACTTTCTGTCTCTGAATTTCTCTCTCATATAAGTGGAATCAGACAGTATTTATCCTTTTGTATCTGGCTTATTTTACTTGGTATAATGTCTTTAAGATTCAGCATGTTGAGCATGGGTCAGAATCTTATTCTTTTTTCAACGCTGAATAACATTCCATTGTTGCAACTTAAAAAAAAAATAATCACAACTTTACAGAACAAAGAATTTATCTTCTAACTGTTTGAGAGTAAGATGCCAACTGATGCCCCGTCACTCCTGAATACTTAAGTGTCTATTTCCTGCAAAAAGGACATTTTCTTTCATGATTCCAGTCAATCATCAAAATCAGGAAATTATCTTTAACACACTCTTACCAGCTAATCCTCAGACTCCATCAGTTTTCACAATTTTCCCCCAGTAATGTTTTTTTTTTTTTGGCACACACTACTAATTTTTTAAAAAATTTCTTTTAATTGAAGTATAGTTGATTTACTGTATTGTGTTAGTTTCAGGTGTACAGCAGTGATTCAATTATATTTTTTCAGATTATTTTCCATTATAGGTTATTTTAAGATATTGAATATAGTTCCATGTGCTGTACAGTAAATCTTTGTTGCTTATCTATTTTATGTATAGTAGTTTGTATCTGTTAATCCCATACTCCGAATTTATCCTCCCCACCCCCCACTTTGGTAACCATAAGACTGTTTTCTGTGTCTGTGAGTCTCTTTCTATTTTCTATGTAGATTTATTTGTATTAATTTTAGATACACATAATGATATCATATACTATTTGCCTTTGTCTGACTTACTTCATTAAGTATAATATTCTCTAGGTCCATCCATGTTACTGCAAAAGGCAATATTTTATTCTTTTTAATGGCTGAGTAATACTCCATTGTGTATATATACCACATCTTCTTAAGCCAGTCATCTGTTAATGGGCACTCGGGTTGTTTCCAATCTTGGCTATTATAAATAGTGCTGCTGTGAACATTGGTGTGCATGTATCTTTTCGAGTTAGAGTTTTCTCTGAACATATGCCCAGGAGTGGGATTGTTGGATCATATGGTAACTCTATTTTTAGTTTTTTAAGGAACCTCCATACTGTTTTCCATAGTGGCTGCACCAATTTACATTCCCACCAACAGTGTAGAAGGGTTCCCTTTTCTCCACACCCTTTCCAGCATTTATTATTTGTAGACTTTTTTTTTTTTGCGGTACACGGGCCTCGCACTGTTGTGGCATCTCCCGTTGTGCAGCACAGGCTCCGGACGCGCAGGGTCAGCGGCCATGGATCACGGGCCCAGCCGCTCCGCGGAATGTGGGATCTTCCTGGACCGGGGCACGAACCCGCGTCCCCTGCATCGGCAGGTGGACTCTCAACCACTGCGCCACCAGGGAAGCCCTATTTGTAGACTTTTTAATGATGGCCATTCTGACTGAGGTGTGGTGATACCTCATTGTGGTTTTTGATTTGCATTTCTTTAATACTTAACGATGTTGAGCATCTTTTCATGTCCCTGTTGGCCATCTGTATGTCTTCTTTGGAGAAATGTCTATTTGGGTCTTCTGCCTGTTTTTGATTGGGTTTGATACTGAGTTGTATGAGCTGTTTGTATGTTTTGGATATTAACCCCTTGTCAGTTGCATCATTTGCAGATATTTTCTCCCATTCTATAGGTTGTCTTTTCATTTTGTTGATGGTTTCCTTTGCTGTGAAAAAGCTTTTAAGTTTGATTAGGTCCCATTTGTTTATTTTCGGTTTTATATTTTGGCCTTGGGAGACTTAAGAAAATATTGCTACGATTTGTGTCAGATAATGTTTTGCCTGTGTTCTCTTCTAGGAGTTTTATGGTGTCATGTTTTATATTTAGATCTGAAAACCATTTTGGGTTTATTTTTGTATGTGATGTGAGGGAATGTTCTAATTTCATTGGTTTACATGTAGCTGTCCAGCTTTCCTCGACACTATTTGCTGAAGAAACTGTCTTCTCCATTGTATATTCTTGCATCCTTTGTCGTAGATTAATTGACTGTAGGTGTGTGGGTTTATTTCTGAACTCTCTGTTCTGTTCCATTAAGCTCTATGTCTGTTTTTGTGCCAGTACAATGCTGTTTTTATTTATTTATTTATTTATTTATTTTGCGGTACGCGGGCCTCTCACTGTTGTGGCCTCTCCTATTGCGGAGCACAGGCTCCGGACGCGCAGGCTCAGCGGCCATGGCTCACGGGCCCAGCCGCTTCGCGGCATGTGGGATCCTCCCGGACCGGGGCACGAACCTGTGTCCCCTGCATCGGCAGGCGGACTCTCAACCACTGCGCCACCAGGGAAGCCCACGATGCTGTTTTAGGTGTTGTTTTGTTTTGTTTATTTTTGGCTGTGTTGGGTCTTCATTGCTGTGCACAGGCATTCTCTAGCTGTGTTGAGCGGGGGCTACTCTTCCTTGCAGTGCGTGGGCTTCTCATTGCAGTGGCTTCTCTTGTTGCGGAGCATGGGCTCTAGGTGCACAGCCTTCAGTAGTTGTGGCACACGGGCTCAGTAGTTGTGGCTCACAGGCTCTAGAGCGCAGGCTCAGTAGTCGTGGTGCACGGGCTTAGTTGCTCTGCGGCATGTGGGATCTTCCCGGACCAGGGCTTGAACCCTTGTCCCCTGCATTGGCAGGCAGATTCTTTTTTGTTTTTAATTTTTAAAATTTTTTATTTATTTATTTTTGGCTACGTTGGGTCTTTGTTGCTGCACGTGGGGTTTCTCTAGTTGTGGCGAGCGAGGCTATTCTTTGTTGCAGTGCATGGGCTTCTCATTGCAGTGGCTTCTCTTGTTGCAGAGATCAGGCTCTAGGCATGCAGGCTTCAGTAGTTGTGGCACACAGGCTCAGTAGTTGTGGCACATGGGCTTAGTTGCTCCATGGCATGTGGGATCTTCCTGGACCAGGGCTCGAACCCGTGTCCCTTGCATTGACAGGTGGATTCTTAAACCTCTGTGCCACCAGGGAAGTCCCAAACAGGCAGATTCTTAGCCACTGCACCACCAGGGAAGTCCAGCATGCTGTTTTGATTACTGTAGCTCTGTGGCATAGACTGAAATCTGGAAGGGTTACTCCTCCAGCTTTCTTCTTTTTCCTCAGAATTGCTTTGGCAATTCTTAGTCTTTTGTGATTCCATATAAATTTTAGGATTATTCTGGTTCTGTGAAAAATGTCATGGCTACTTTTTTTTAGCACTTTATATATATATATATATATATATATATATATATATATATATATATATATATATATATATATTTGGTTGCACCAGGTCTTAGTTGCAGCAGGCGGGCTCCTTAGTTGTGGCTCACCGGCTCCTTAGTTGCGGCTTGTGGGCTTCTTAGTTGTGGCACGTGAACTGTTAGTTGCACTATGCATGTGGGATCTAGTTCCCTGACCAGGGTTTGAACCTGGGCTGCCTGCATTGAGAGCACAGAGTCTTAACCACTGAGCCACCAGGGAAGTCCCAGTCATAGGTATTTTGATAGGGATTACATTAAATGAGTAGATTGCTTTTGGTAGCATGGACATTTTAACAATATTCTTTCAATCCGAGAGCATGGAATATATTTCCATTTCTTTGAATCTTCAATTTCCTTTATCAGTGTTTTATAGTTTTCAGCATATTGGTCTTTCATCTCCTTGCTTATGTTTATTCCTAGGTGTTTTATTTTATTTTTTGATGTGATTTTAAATGGGATTTTTTTAAACTTATATTTCATTGTTAGTGTAAAGAAATGCAACAGATTTTTGTATATTAATCTTGTATCCTGCTACGTTGCTGAATTCATTTATTCTAATAGTTTTTGTGTGGAGACTTGAGGGTTCTCTATATAGAGTATCATGTCATTTGCAAGTAGTGACAGTTTTACCTCTTCCCTTCCAATTTGGATACCTTTTCTTTCTTTTTCTTATCTGATTGCTGTGGCTAAGACTTCCAATACTATGTTGAATAGAAGTGGTGAGAGTGGGCATCCTTGTCTTATTCCAAAATTTAGTGGGAAGGCTTTCAGCTTTTCACCATTGAGTATTACATTGGCTGTGAGTTTGTCATAAATGGCTTTTATCATGTTGAGATATGTTCCCTCTATACCTACTTTGGTGAGTAGGTATAGAGGGAACATTATCATGAATGGGTGTTGAATTTTGTTAAATGCTTTTCTGCTGTCTATTGAGATGATCACATGGTTTTTGTCTTCCTTTTGTTAGTGTGGTATATCACATTGATTTGCGAACGTTGAACCATCCTTGTGGCCCTGGAATGAATCCAACTTGATCATGGTGTATGATCCTTTTTATGTGTTGTTGGATTTGGTTTGCTAATATTTTGTAGAGGATTTTTGCATCTGTATTCATCAAAGATACTGGACTGTAATTTTCTTGTAGTCCCTGTCTGGTTTTGGTATCATGGTGATGGTGGCTTCATAGAATGAATTTGGGAGTTTTCCCTCCTCTTCAAGTTTTTGAAATAGTTTGAGAAGGATAGGTGTAAGTTCTTTGTTTGTTTTGTAGAATTTGCTAATGAGGCTGTCTGGTCCTAGACTTGTGTTTGCAGAGAGATTTTTAAATTAACATTCTATTTCATTTCTAGTGATTGGTCTGTTCAAATTATGTTTCTTCTTGACTCAGTTTTGGCAGGCTGTATGTTTCTAGGAACTTGTTCATTTCACCTAGGTTGTCCGATTTGTTGGCATATAACTGTTCATAGTAAACTCTTATGATTTTTTGTATTTCTGTGGTATCAGTTGTTATTTCTCCTCTTTCATTTCTCATTTTGTTTAATTAGGTCCTTTCTTTTCTTGTTGAGCCTGGCTAGAAGTATGCTGATTTTGTTTATCTTTTCAAAAGCCAGCTCTTGCTTTTATTGCTCTTTACTATTGTTTTTTTTTTTTTTTTTTTTTTACCGTACGCGGGCCTCTCACTGTTGTGGCCTCTCCCATTGCGGAGCACAGGCTCCAGACGCGCAGGCTTAGCAGCCATAGCTCATGGGCCCAGCCGCTCCGTGGCATGTGGGATCTTCCCGGACTGGGGCACGAACCCGTGTCCCCTGCATCGGCAGGCGGACTCTCAAACCACTGCGCCACCAGGGAAGCCCCTCCTTTAGCATTTTTATTACTTCCTTTTTGAACTTGGGGTCTTATAGACTGGTGAGGTCTGTTTCATTATTTGTTCTTTCAGGGGATTTCTCCTGTTCTTTTAACTGGGAGTGGTTCCTCTGGTTTTTACTTACTTTACTTACTTTCACTGTTTCTATGAATTTAGGAAAACAGTTATCTGTTGTGGTCTTAAAAAGGCGTTTTTATGTAGGAGTGTCCCTGTGTAGACTGTGTGTCCAATATTTTTGGTGTGAGGCCTGGTTTTGGAATGGATGCCTGCCACGTCTTTCATCAGAGTGTGCTGGCTGTTATCCCCTTGATAGGGAGTGTGATTGGTGTTGCGGTGTCCAGAGTCTGTGTTGGATGTGAGGTGGGGCCTCCTCTTTGCTCCATGGCCTGTCAGGGGCAGGGTCTGCTCCTCCGTTGTTGGAATAGAAGCCATGACGGTCAGGTTCAGGCTTTGTTGCCCTTGAGTGTGTGCCCTGCCCCAAAGGAGGTGGTTGCTGAAGCAGGTGAGGCCCGTGTACTCACAGAGGACTTGTGCTCTACCTGGTTAAGCATCCATGATTCACTCAGAAGCAGCCCAAGGTCACGTCCCTTTCTCCATTTTGTTCGTCCCAGATCTAGTGCAAGGCTGTGGTGTGGAGTAGGCTGGAGTGGGGGTCAGGGCATTGTGGTTGCAGGAATTGAGGTGGCCGTGCTGCCACCTGGGACCTGGGGTTGCCTCTGTGGCAGAGCTCTCCCGGCACCTGGCCACTCCAGATCTGATGCTAAGGTGCAGTGTGGAGTGGGCAGAACTAGGGTGCTCCCACCGGGAAACCATCACTGCATACTCCCACCCAGGGCCTGCCTGACTGCCCAAGATTCAGCGCCTAGCCACTGTGTGTTCTTGTGGCGCTGCCCGGTGTGCGCACTGACAATGTCTGCTGCAGCTAGACTTGCTACTGCTGTTCGGATGCTGACATTGGGTTTTGCAGCTACCCCAAATCACATCTCAGGCCTTCCAGGCTGTCTCTGTAGCTAGATTGAGTCCTCTCCCAGGATCTGCCTGCCTGAGATTCAGTGCTTAGCCGCTGTGTGTTCTTGTGGTGCCGCTTGGTGTGTGCACTGACGGTGTCTGCTTGGTTTGGCCCGCCCCCCTGGTGCGTACACTGACAGTGGTCTCCATCGTTGTGCTCAGATCACACCCCAAGCACCCTGGTCTGTCTCTGCGCAGCTAGACCGAATCTTTGCCGTGATCTTACACCAGGCAATGGTGTGGAGTGAGTGTGGCTGAGGCACTGGCCCCTTTGGATTGGGAAGTGCAGCGAGGCAGCAGCCTCAAGTGCAGGTCTCTCTCCACCCTGATTGTTAGCAAGCCAGCACACGCGCATTCCTCTCGAGTAGAGTCTAGGCTTCTCCAGCCCCTCTGTCTGTGTCAGCAGACTTCCCAGCAGTCAAGGGGGCTTCCCAGGGTGAGGATCCATCCATGTGGACCTTCTCTTCCTTACAGAGCACTCCCAGGGGTGCCAGTCCCAACCTGATGCTTTTTTTTCCTCTGTCCTATCTAATCACATGGAGATCTTTCTTGCAGCTTTGGTTGTATAGGAGATCTTCTGCCAGTTTCCAGTTAGTTTTCTGTGAGAATTGTTCCACATGTAGATGTATTTTTGATGTTTGTGGGGGGAGGTGAGCTCCACGTCCTCCTGTTCCACCATCTTGATCCCCCTCTGCCTATCCCCAGCGGTGTTCTTTATAGCAAAAGGAATCCCACATTGTATTGTATCTAGTGCTCATATCCCTTTAGTCTCCTTCAGCCTATGGAAGACTTTCTCAGTCTTCCGTCAGCTTCCTTGATCTTACCACTTTTTTTTTTTTTGCGGTACGCGGGCCTCTCACTGCCGTGGCCTCTCCCGTTGTGGAGCACAGACTCCGGACGCGCAGGCTCAGCGGCCACAGCTCACGGGCCCAGCCGCTCCGCGGCATGTGGGATCTTCCCGGACTGGGGCACGAACCCGTGTCCCCTGCATCGGCAGGCAGACTCTCAACCACTGCGCCACCAGGGAAGCCCGATCTTACCACTTTTGAAGATTACAAACCAGTTATTTTGTGGAAAGTCCATCAGTGTGTTTCCTTGTGACCATGACCTGGATTATGTATATTTGACTGGAATATCACAGAAGCAATGCTGTATTCTTGTTGCATCCCATCAGGTGCACATAATTTCAAATGTCCCATTACTGATGGTGTTCACCTTAGTCCCCTGATTGAGGTAGGGGTTTGCCAATCTTCTCTGCTGTAAAGTTACTCTTTTCCCCTTTGTAATTAGTATTTTATAGGGAGGTACTTTGAAATGATACAGATATCTTATTCATCAAACCATCAACATAATCATTTATATCAGTGGATTTATGGTTTCTTACTTTATTCATTGAGTTATAATCTATGACTGTGGTTATGTTATGCTCAGATTTTCTCAGATTTGGTCAGTGGGAATGCCTTCAAATTTGCTTCTGTGTCCTTTTGACTTGTCTCCATTTTTAGAGCACTTCTTGCTTTCTGTCACAAGATGTTCAAGGCTCAAATTGTGCTTTCCTTGCCTTAGCTCTAGAATCAGCCATTTTTCCCAAGGAGGGCCTGGCTCATTTTGGTGGAAAATGATATTTAGAAGTCAAGTAGTAGGTATATTCATGAGTACAGGGGTGAGGGGACGGAGGGTGCTCACTGCTCCAATGCTGTGTATGTGTGTGTGTGAGCTCTCACTGGTATCTCCAGTTCTAATCCAACACTGTCTCTTTCTATATTTTTAACAGTAACTTCTATTATTCTTAATATATTTATTTGTTTGATCAATCCCCCTGTATTTAATCCCCCTCCTGTCACCACCAGTGTCCCCTCTCCCTCGGGGAACCTTCCTCACCTCACTTGGATTCCTGACTCCCCCCCATCAGGCTGCTGCCCCAGCACAGTGCCCTCCTCATCCTACATGCACTCTGTCACCCCACGCTGCTTAACCACCCTGCATGAATCTCTTCCTCATCCTGCGTGGGTCCTCACTCCCCCCAGCAGGCCACCTCCTGCCATGAGTGGCTGCCCTTCTCACCCTGCTTAGCTGGCCAGTCCGCAATGAGGATGCCTATCTCCACTGGCCGGTCTCTGATACCCCCCACCCCCCAGCATCCCTCCTATGCAGATGTCTTCCTCAGCCTGCTTGGGCTTTGACACCTGCACAGGGCTGTCCCCTGTGTGGACATCTCTCTTCCCCTGCTCTGGGCCACTAGTGCTTTCTTTTCCCACACCTAATGGCTGTTGCACAGAATTGTTAGGGAAGGGAAGGCTCATAGGCCTGGACTTTCAGTCTTGGCTCCTCTGTTTACTAGCTGGGTTTAGTCAGTAAGTTATTTCCCCTCTGTGAGCCTTGGTTCTGTCTTTGGAAAATGGAGCCAGTAATATCTTTCTCAGTGTCGTGGGAGAGGACTGAGTGCTTTATACTCCACGACTCTGTAAGGGAGGCATTCAGCTAATAACAGTTGCATGTCTTTAATGTTTCCCCAGACTTGGCCTCAACATGCCTAGTGCTGCTGAAGCCCTTTATTTGTATCTGACTCCTGCTCCCCTGATCATCCTGCAGGTCTACTTTGAGGATGACGACAGGTCAGAACTGTACCGGGTGCCTCCCAAGAGCACCCTGCTGCAGGTGCTGCAGCACCCCAGGTGAGTCACCTTCATGGGGCTGCGTAGACCAAGAAGGATGCTCAGGTACCATCCCAGGGATACAGCCAGGTTCTCGTTCCACCACTGAGTGTTTGCCTTGTACTCCTCTCCCTTCTGCCCTGGATACAAAACTGTGTGAGACAGCGACCACAGAGACTGTCCTGGACCATCGGCCAAACAGGTTGCAGTGTGATGACTCAACCCATTGCACTGCAGCCATGACGTCCTCAGGGAGAGGTCAGTGGGGCTGGTTGAGAAAGAAGAAGCTGCCTGGCTTTTGTACCAAAAACAGCTGGGATGGCCCTCCTATTCCTGATTGTGCCTGTGTCCCCTGATATCGTCACATGGAAAGAGCATTGGCTCTTGAAGTCAGACACCGTCATTTAGTGGCTCTTTGGCTCTGAGCACGTACTGCCTCCCTGGGGCTGTTTCCTCATCTCTAAAATGGGGATAATAGCTGTTGCCTGCATGTTTCTCAGGTATTTGAGAGAGCAGGAGTCACAGAGCCCTGATGGACTAGGGGGCAGTCTTGCTGTGAGAGGGCAGCTTTGTTAGTCGCAGCGGCAGCCGGCTGGATTTGGCAGTTGTCTCTTTCTTCAGCTTTGGGTTGTTCCTGGACTCTAAGGGATGCCCTCAGGAGCTTTGTAAGGTGACTCTTGGGCTACTTTTCCCTAAGCTTTGAGCGAAGCAAATGCCTGCATCTACGCTAAAAGAGCTAGGGCAACGAGGGTGGTTGGGCGTGGTAGGAAATGCGGCTGGAGGACCAGGTTAGGGCCGTGCGCAGCAGCCTTGAATGCCCTAAGGAGCGCGAACTCTATCCTGATGGTGGTGTATGGAGCCCCAGTGGGTGTTCAGGTAAGATTTACCAAGGAAGGTACAGAGCTTGTGTACTCTTTGGTGGTGAAGCCTGAAGTAGAGGGTGGATTGGAGAGAAGTGTAGGAGGCACGCTGGGATGGGAGCTGGTGGTGTGCTGACTGACTCGGTGTGGGTGTCCAGCTGGCCCTGATGCTTCTGCTTCGGCCTGGCAGGCAGGCGGTGAAGGTTTCTCCAGATACGATCCATGGCTTCTCTTGGCAGCACTTTTTTCTGGCCCTAAGTCTCCCTTCTAGTTTATAGACAGATTTTTAGCTGTTCATTTTCTCAGTTGTTAGATTACCCAGAAATCTTTAAAGGCCTAAGGTCTACTCAACCCCGTCTTCCAGAAAATGGGGGAGAAATCTAAACAGAAAGCAGACTGATTTGTGGAGGAAAACCAGTTTCATGCTTCTCAGAAAGTGTAAATGCATTGGAAATGATTATTTTTTAAATGACTAACATAGGCAGGAGGCTTAGCACGGGTGACTGGCAACTTCAGACCCTGAACTGGGTGCTGGGCCAAGCTACAGGCTCCTGTGTCCATACCCAACTCCATGGGGTGCTGCTAACACCCCTGGACCCGGGAGGCTAAGGCCTTGCCTAGCCTGCCCACTCCATTGCTTTATGCCCAACAGCTGCAAACGCTCTAGTGACCTGCACCTCCTGGCTTTTGCTCCCCCATGCCCCGTCTCTACCCCTTTTTTAGTTAACGCAAGCTGAGACGTGGCAGCTTCCCGGAAGCCTTTCCTGATTCCCCTTTCCCATAGAGGGAATCACGTCCCTTGGGCTAACACCATACCTCACAGATGCTTCTACAGTTGTGCCTTGCTGTCATTATTTATCTCCCTCCCCCCAGAGAGGGATGGTGAATTTTGTTTTTTGTTTAATGTGTGTTGTCAGCAAGGGGCCTGGCTTACCCTGGGCAGTCACTGTTGAATGAAGGACTGAAAGCGTGTTCTTGTTTTATTTCACGTTTAGCCATAGACATACATGATGCTATAGGAGTTGCCCAAAGGTTCTCGCTAGGTTCTAAGGGAGAGAGGGTCATGCTAATTTGCAGACTTATAAACAACCAAACAAATAAATATGCTGCACTTGCATTTTAATGTTGACTCATATCTAAAGGTTCACCTTGACTTGTTGGGAAGGTCCATGGATGATTAAGATTGCAATTCAATTAACCCCTCTCTTTTATTGTGTTCACTGCAGGTACTTTGTAAAAGCCCTGACACCAGCATTTTTGGTCTGTGTAGGATCCTCTGCTTTTTGCAGGAATTATCTCCGGGGGAGAAAGGTGCGCCAGGTAAAGTGACCGGGCCGTGCTGTGAGAGCCAGGCCCCCTGGACCTCCTCCCCCCTCCTGCTCCTCAGCCTGGGGTCTAGCACACTTGAATCAGCAGGACCTGCTCCTAGAATCCAGCGGTTTATTTCTGTCACCCTGGGGACAGGCCTTCCCTGCATTGTGGTTGGGAAGGAGCTGCCGACTTCCTGAACTGCAGCCTCTCTGGTCAGAGTGCTGAGCTCCAGCTGGTCTTCACTCATCTCTCTTGGTACAAAACTCCGTGCCTTGGTCATGACATCCTTGGACTCACTGTGAGCTGTGTTACCCACCAGCCTCCATCCCTGACCTGAGGAACTCACTGGTCTGTGGACGCCGACTCACAATCCAGTGACGTGGTTCTGAACCTTTGTGGAGTCAGAGGCCTTAGAGAAGCTGTGGCTCACACTGCAGACATACACAAACCATGCGTGTAATTGTAAGGTATCAGAGGCGAGAGACTCGGGCCTCCCGTGACTTCACGAGCACAGACGGCTGCTCTGTGGGGACGCTGTAGATCCCTTGGGGTGAGATGGGGCCAGGAAAGCCAGGTCCTGTTTCTGTATCTATAAAGACCTACAAACTGGGGTCCTCCAGAACCCCTGAAATGTTTGTCACTTTTCCTGATCTTTGCAGTATGGAGAACTGTGACATACTTGGACAGTATGTCACAGTTTTTACATTTCAGAATTTTATGCCTTTTAAACTGGGAAATCTTCTTGTATGTTGAGTCACTGTCATACGTTGTATTTTTGTCTGCAGCTTTTTGCTTCCTCCTTCCTAGAGGATTTTATATACCCTTACCTTGCGTTGCCCACCCCGTCCCCCAGCGAAGAGCGTACTTCCCTGCTCCTGATGCAAAGGGATGTGAGTGGACATGTCCAGACCGAGCTTACAGAGCATCATGTGGTAGGCTTTTGCTCTTTTCCCTCTGCCGTGGGAACATATTTCCCAGAGAGGGGCTGTTCCTTTAGCCTGGGTGTCAGATGCTAAGACACATGGAGCAGAGCTGAAGCAGCTGGCCTGCAGCCATTGACTGTAACATGAATGAGAAATAAATGTTTGTTGTAGTAATAAGCACTGAGATTTGGGGGTTGTTTGTTACTATAGCAAAGCTAACTAATACATCTTTAAACTGAAACCAGCTGCTGTACTTAAGATCGACTAATTTGGGGTTTTGTGCTGTGCCTGCCTTTGTCTTTGAAGCGCATTTTGCTGTGGAATATTTACAAAGGACCAGGCAGCTTTCTTCCAGGTGCAGGTCCCTGCCTGTGGCTTGTGGCCAGAGAGCCGAAGTCCAGCCTCCATCCTAAGCCTGGCTTAGGCCACACTGAGGCCATCCTCTCTCACTTTCCAGCAGGACTCCATGCTTTGTGTAAGAGGCTAACATTCAGCTAGCAGCACCCCCAGCAGGCACTGCAGGGCTCCCTGCAGGAGCCACCACACTCTCATGGCGCAGAGCAGGCTCCAGGGTGCCGCCTTACTCACCTGTGACGCAGACTGGTTACCGTGCCGCCTTCTGGACACTGAGGCTGGGGTGAGATGCCAGATGAGAGCAAATTGTACGGTCACAAGTATACGCACCTTGAGAACGATCCCTACGTGACCATCATCCCCGTCACCCAGCCCTTTCGTAAGACTCCCGGCAGTCAAGTCCTCAGTCGTTTCTGCTCCATCTTCTCTTCAGCCCCTGCCCCAGCTCCAGCTGGGGTGGGACACAGGCAGAAAGGGGAGAAAAGGGACTTAGGATGGCGAGCTGTGAGACCAGAGGTAGGATCCTGGTGCTGCTGACTTGCTGTGACTGTGAGTGAGGGACGGCCACGTGGAGAATGGTCCCTGTTCCCCCCTCACAGGCATGTCTGAGGCCCTGCTGTGCAGATACCATGTGCAAAGTGCTCAGTGCAATGCCTGGCACATAATTACTAATAACCAACTCTTAACTCAGTGAAACTATACGCAGGGGCACATCCATGCACACCTGTAGCACTTAGACCAGTGATTCTCAACCAGAGGCAGCTTTGCATCCTGGGGGGACATTTGCCAATATCTAGAGACATTTTTGGTTGTCACAACTTGGTGGAATGCTAGTGGGTGGAGGCCAGGCACGCTGCTAAACATCCTACAGTGCACAGGACAGCCCTCACAGCAAAGATATCTGGCCCAAATTGTCACTAGTGCTTAATGAGAAAGGCTGCACTTAGAGAAATGCTGCACTAAACCTTCCAGAAGGTAAGCTCTCAGTGGGCAGGGGCCAGATGAGGGGCTGGTCTGACTGCCCAGGCCTGACATACAGTGGGAACTCAGTGAGTGTGTGCCGATGAGTGGATGGAAGAATGAAGGAACTAATGAATGAAAAGAAATTAGCCAGAGTCCTGTCCCAAGGCCCCACTTGCATACACACAAGCACTAGTAAAGGCATTCCCAAGCTCACACCCAATGCGGCCACCTTACACCTCTTCCAGGAAGGCTCCTGACCTCCCAGTCCATGGCTGTGCCTCCTCTGACTTCTACCATCCTCTAAGGGTCGCCAGGCGAGTGAACCCAGTTCGGACTTAGGAGTGACCTACAGAAGTTAGGATGAGAACCTGGCTGGCGTGAGGAGCAGGGGGCCCCGTGAGCCCCACCTGCCTGGCATGTGTGCCCACACCCCCTTCCAGAGCACAAGGCCTCACCCAGCCTTGCCCCACTGCAGTGGCTATGATGGTGGGCAGCGCAGCCCAGCTGAGTACAGCCAGGAGTGTGGGGGAAGGGCCCTAGGCACTCCCCTTCCCAGCGGCGGAGCCTGCAGGGGTTGGGGGACAGGTGGCCCTCATGTGAAGCGGATGCGTGCAGTGGGACCTGTGGGCCTGGCCTTCACCTGCTGCCTCCCCGGCCACCTGCCTATGCCTGGGATTCCAGCAGAGCCTAATCAGAGCTCCCCACAAGTTCTTAACCCCTCGCCACCTCATTTTACAGATGAGGAAACTTAGGCCCAGAGGAGGGACAAGGAACCAGCATCCTTGGCGTCCCCGACTTGAGGCAGAGCCTTTCCCACCATCCCAGGGTCCCTCCTTCCCACAAGACTAGAGTGTGGCCCTTCCCAGGGCCAGGGGTCAGGGATGGAGGTGAGACCCCCCACACCCTGTCTGGTTACCTCTGTGGAATTAGGGTGGCAGCTGGAGAACTGGGTGGAGGAACAAAGCCCTCTTAAGCCAACCCCTGATGAAACACACTGCTGGCAGTTGCACAAGGGCAGGCAGAGAGATGATGGCCATCAATACGGAGTGCGAGCACTGTGCAAACCATGTACCTAAATTCTCTCATCCTAACAGCCATGCTCTCAGGTCTGTGATCCCAATTTCATGAATAAGGAGATGGGGGCACGCAGTCTCACCAGTGAGTGTCAGAGCCAGGATCTGAACCCCAGCATCTCACTCCAGAGCCCACCTGCCTCCTTTGCCATGTTCCTTTCATTCCATTTGCTTTACAAACATTTAATGGGCACCAGCTAAGGGCAGGGCATCAGACAGCCTCTGCCTTCGGGGTCATGCTGTTGAGTGGGTGTCATAAACCTAACCCTGGGCTGAGAACTGCTCCAGTGAAGAGAAATGCAGCCACTACAAGCAAGTCTGTCCATGCCCCTGCTCCCTGTTCCCCCATCAACACTCCTGGTGTGGCATTCAAGGCCCTTCAGGGTCTGGCCCTTTACCTCTGCAGCTCCCTCTGTCTCCAGCCTCCTTAGCCCAGCCATCCTGGCCTCAGTTCGGCTATAGGGCAGGAGGGTGCACTGGCTAGAGTATCAGCTCTGGAACCACACTGCCTGCCTTCTAATTCCAGCCCCATGACCCACTAGCTGAGTGGCCTCGGGTACGGGTCCTCAGTTTCCTCATCTGCAAGATGAGGATAACAGCATCTACCTCATGCAGATGCTGAGAATTAAATGAACTAATCTGTGTGTAGCACATGGAACACAGCTTGCCTCATACCAAGTATTTGTTTAATCTATGGAACTTAAATTTTTATCCTCCAATCTTGCCATGCTCTTAGCTTTGGACTTTGCACATTGTTTCCTTTGTCTGGAAGACTCTTTCTTCCACTTCTTCCCCTCCCTCCATTCCCACTGTTCCCCTCTTTACTATTTAACACCTAGTCTTCCATTAGGCCCAGGTGCCTCTTCCAGGAAGCCCTCCTGGCTTATCACATGTCCCATGATACCTGCACCATCCCTACACTTACACTACACAGTAATTGATTACTGGATGGTTGCTCCCACTTCTCTGGAAACTGAGTCAAGGACCCTGAACTGTGCATGTACTCCCAGGACCTAGCACAGCACCTGCTCAGCACACAGCAGGTGCACAACAAATAATTACTGACTGATGACACAGGCAGGAGTGATGAATTCTGAACAGATGGAGTGTGGGGAGCCACCACACATGACGGATGTGGGCCGTTCAGTTGAAGAAGGGATTGGTGGGGTTGGGAGAGGTGGGAGGGTCTTCAAGCAAAGGCAAGGAGCCTTGAAAGGACATATTCCAGGGGTAGCATGTGGGCTGGCTGGGCTTGGTGGTAACGGCTGCCATCTATTGGGCACTTAGGATATGCCAGACAGCGTCCTAGAGTGCTTCACGTGGATGGGCTCAATCCTAGCAACACCTATGGGAGGCCAGGAGCTCAGCAACATTTTGCTGAGAAGAAAAGTGGCAGAGAGAGGAGAAGCAGCTTACAGAGCCAGCTAGTGAAGAGTGGACCAGAACTTGAATTCAGGACTCCCCTAAGCCCCTCAGGAGATACTAACAGTAGCAAGACTGGGCCTCTGCCTCCAGGAGTTGGCAACAAACCCAGAGGCCCTTGCCTGCTCACTCCAAGGTCATGGTAAAGTCTTGGTGCTCACTGTGACCTGCAACGTCCCCGACGTGTCTACCTGGGTAGAAGAATCCAGCCTGCAGAAACCCCTGCCAGCACCCAACATCCTGCCCATGGCATTTCCGTCAGACCACGCGCTTCCTGGGTGAGCTGGGCAACAGGTTCTCTCCTTGTACATGGGGTGTCCTCACCGGTAAGTGCCTCCACCTCACTCCCCCGGCCCTACAAGGTTTTAACGACAAGCTTATGAGCAGCCTTGAGAGCTGCTGGCTTAATAGGAGTGGACACCATCCCTGCACGGAGGAGGGGCCTGAACGTGGGAGCCTAAAGTTGCCACCCCATTGTGGTGGCCCACGTGCACTGCCCACCCACCTACTGAGCACAGAGGACTAACTGACCTTCCATAAGGGCAACTGCCACTTCCCAAGCACCTGCTGTGAGCAGGCACTGCTGTCCCCGTTCTACCTATGAGGAAGCACAGGGGTATAAGTACCTTGCACAAGGTCACATAGCTACTAAATGGCCCAGGCAGTCTGACACCAGAGTCTCTAGTCTGGGTCACTACGATGTAAGTCATTATTTTAAATTAAGTGAAGTACCTTGACTTCTTTTCCCCAAAGTTCACAGTAACATCATAAAAATCTTTATTTTCCCATTTTCCACATTATAGAAAACTTAAAAAAAAAATCCTCTTCCTAACCCTAAAACAAAGCCGTGTGTGCCCTTGATGCGTAACAATTCTAAAATGCATTCTGGCGTCTAGGTGTAGAAATGGACAGTGGGAACTCTGTGAAGAGGCCTGGCACTCAAGTAGTTAAGGAAATGACAATTTTGAGATTTCTGCAAAGCTCCTTTATTGATAGCCCAGCAGGTGTTTCTTCCATTAAAACACTGAATATTAATGGAGCGCTTGATTTACATTCTAAACTTGATTTACACGACGGTTTTGTTATGCACCAGCCTTTGTCCTCAAGTATTATTTCTGCTAAACATTTCTCAGCCAGTTGCTTCTCCATCTCCCCAAGGAATGAGCAATGATAATATAGCCTGTACCTGTTATTTTGCCAGCAACCCCATTTCATCAATTTATGGCAAGAGGTAACATTGGCAAGTTCAGAAAGGACAGAAGAAGGTACACGGTTTGAAAATGTCTGTCTTTCCTCTAAGGAGATGGAACCATTCTGCAGGCGTTACTTAATTCTTGCTCGTGGCACCCCCCAGGAAGGTTGTGAAGCAACATATCAAAAAAACAAAACCCAGGTCTCGAGATAATGTTAACAGCAGAACCTGAGCTCCCAATGGGGGTATTTCCTAAGTCATCCCATGTAAGGGAAGCATTTCCTGAGAGCACACTAAGGGTTAAACTTTTCATATGTCAGCTCGGCCAACCCTTAGACAACCCAGGGAGGTAGGTACCATTATCATGAGCGCATCTTACAGATGAAGAATCTAAGATACACAGATGCACAAAGGACAAGTTATTTGTCTAAGATAACATCCCTGCTAAGTGGTGGATTTAGGACTGTCTGTTCAAGGTTCTGATCTTTCCACCAAATTATACTGCCCCTGGCTACAGGACACTGGCTAAGTAATCAGGAGACCTGGGTTTCAGTTCAGCTCGACCTTGAGCAAATCACTGTGCTCCTTGTACGTGTCTCCCTTGGAAAACAGAGCATGGGTACCTGTTTCAAACCTACAGCACTTCTGTAGCTCAAAGGCTGACTCAGCCAGACATCACTCCCTGCAACAAGATGGACCCAAGGTAGCCTAAATTAGGAGACGTAGCACCTGGCCTGCAATCAGGCGGTTTGCCAGTAAGGTGGGTTGTGGCAAGTTAATTCCCACTGCAGGCCTGTCTCCCATCTGTGAAACGAGGGCTGGACAGGCACACTCCAAGTTCTCCCATTCTAAAGGTCCATGATTCTACATCACCCTCAAATCGTTCTGTGTCATACACATTTATGAGCATTTTAAATTAATTGGTTCTCTATTCCCTGAGTCTGATTTTTTTTAATAAGGAGGCAAATGCGTATTTATTTATTTTTGGTTGCACCACGCAGCCTGTGGGATCTTAGTTCCCCGAGGGACTGAACCCGTGCCCCCTGCAGTGGAACGGTGGAGTCTTAACCACTGGACCACCAGGGAAGTCTGAATCTGATTTTTAAAAGTGCTTATTCTTGGGCTTCCCTGGTGGCGCAGTGGTTGAGAGTCCGCCTGCTGATGCAGGGGACACGGGTTCGTGCCCTGGTCTGGGAAGATCCCACATGCCGCGGAGGAGCTGGGCCCGTGAGCCATGGCCGCTGAGCCTGCACGTCCGGAGCCTGTGCTCCACAACGGGAGAGGCCACAACAGTGAGAGGCCCGCATACCGCAAAAAAAAAAAAAAAAAAAAAGATTCAGAACAATAAAGCACCCATTTGCACGAATTCTAATTTCTCTACTTCAGGCTAACTTGATCAGACAGACATACATAATCTTTTACTTACTGGAATCATTTTGACCAGGCAGAGGCCATGCGGTATAGTGGGACAGGCACAGGTTTTGGTCAGTACTCAGATTCTAGCTCTGATACGTAATAGCTGTGCATCCTTGATTAAGTTGCTTAAATGGAGTTTCAGGTTTCCTCATCTGTAAAATGAGGATTTCACAGGACCTACCTTGCACAGTTTTAAGTTCTGAACACGGCATATAAAAGGGCCTCACAGCACAGTGGCACATGCAGGCCCTCAACAAATGAATGACCAGACCACTGAAAGCAGAGAGCTCACGTCAATCTGACGACGCACAACCGAAATGACTCAGATACTCCACCTTGCAGTGTAGCCTCGGAAGGCACTCCACCGACTTTACGAATTAGAATCAGCTGGGGAGTTTTAAAACTGCCAGTGCCCAGGCCACACCCCAGAACAGAACCTCGGGGTGGGCCGCAGGGGATTCCACTGTGCAGCCAAGGGTAAGATTCCTGCCTTACAATCCAGCCTTTCTGGGTTTGCTCTCAGAATCCCTGTCTCCTGGCCTGAATGCTGGCCCAGAGCCCAGCGGTAGGCCTGGGAGTCATTAGGAAACCTGATGGTGTGTGCTGGGGGTGAGGTTACTCTGGCAGGAACAGTGGTCACAAGCTGCAGGGAAGCTGTTTGGCAAGTAGAACAACAGGCCGAGACAAGAACTTCAGTGCACTAGGAATCAGCCTAGGACTCCAGCCTCAGGGAGCTGACCATCAACAAGAGGCTGGCCGCCATACAGTGAGCTGTGCCCGCCAAGTGAAAAAGAAGGGCGTCGGTGCTGCGCAGGCGAGCATAGGGGGAGCCAAAGACAGAACCACTGCCAGGAGCTGCCGAGCATGTTTCAGGAGGTGGTGGCTTTGAGCTTGGCCCCGAGAGATTCTTGTTAGGTTTGGACAAGCCATGACCCTGGGGGCCGAGGATGGAGAACCTGATTCTACTCCTGGAAGCAGGAGCAATGAAAGCTCAAGCCTGCTGCCAGTTCTCCCCAGGGCTCAGGCAGAGACCTTAATATTCACCGCTGTCGTGCGTGGCACTAGGACGCAACTCTGCATGCAGGACGAAGTCACCACGGCACTTGAAGCCTGCTGCCCCTCACACTTGTGGGAAGAAATGGTTTAACACACATTTTCCCAGCCACCCAATTTTCTTTTTTGAGTGGAGAAAGAGTAGAAAAAGGAAAGTTTCCAGGCAGGAAGCTGCTGCACTGTTAACATGGCTGGTGTTGGCACTGTTTCCAATTAACATGCAAGGCTCATCCCAACAGTTTGACTTTATTCAATCAATGTAACATGATCTCAGTGCTAAGCCACCTCGAGAGGAAGGGCCAGGTCTCTGGAGGTGGTTTGGGGGCAATTAGCTAATTGTATTTACCTTCTGGGTAGCTTAGACGATGGAGGATCAGAGCAACAGATCAGATCTGATCTGCCTGTCATGAACCTCTCGGGGAACCAGCCAGTCACAGCTGTAAGGACCTTACAGATCTAGTTCCATTTTCTCACATCACAGATGGGGAAACTGAGGCACCAGCAGGGGAGGGGTCGTGTCCAAGTCTCCAGTGAGTCAGTGGCAGTCAGGTGTCCTGATTCTTCTCCCCAGACCATCAGGCCAACTTCTCAATGGAGGAAGACAGGCGGGCTGCCTCTCTGGACCGAATGCAGCAAGAGGCCCGTGGTTGGACTGCTGGAGCTGGAAGGGCCTCGGCCACTGGGGAGGCCTCATCCTACACATGGGAAACTCCACTGAGAGAAGGGAAGTGACTCTCCTGAGGGCCAAGATGACAACTTGGCTCCTCCTAGCCACTACCTCCAAATAGAATATAAAAGGAATGATATGTGGCAGCAGGGCCAACCAGACAAAGGGATCAAGATAATGACTTTAAATACAAATAGTCCGAACAGATGACTGGATAACAACTGGTTTTCCTAACATGGTCTCACCTTCCATGAGCTCCCCTCTTTCTGGGGAGACCAGCTCTGGAAAGCAGTATAAGAAAGGCAGCGTTAGAATGAACACCGAGACTGTGAGATGCAGTGGGAGGGGTCCGGGGGCGTTTAGACAACCTGCACTTGGCTCAGTAATTCCAGGACTCCCTCTCTGGTGAGGAAGACCACCTCTCCGGTGTTCTGGCACCAAACCTCAAAATGTGCAGGGTCGTCCAGGGCCCTCTTGCCCACGATGATCACAAAGGGGTAGCCGAACTTGTTGGCGTCTTTCAGTCTGTTTCCAATGGTCAGATGAGTCCTGTCATCCAGCAGGACCTCCCCTCGGAGCTGCGGCACTGCCTCTGTGATGTGGTCATACAGGTGCCCCGTGAGCTCTGTGGCCGCCTCCTCCTTACTGCCCTTCTTGGGGGAAATGAGGCAGACTTGGTAAGGGGCCAGGAGGCCAGGCCAGCGGATGCAGTCTTCTGTAGCGAGAGCTTCAATGACAGCGGCCAAGATCCGCGTCACACCCAAGCCATAGCACCCCATTTCAGCCAGGGATGGCTTGCCGTGGACATTGGTGAACTGGGCACTGAAAATGGAGGAGTACTTGGTGCCCAGGTAAAACGTGTGCCCGACCTCGATGCCTTTGGTTTTGGTCAGTGGCCCCTGGCAAGCAGGGCAGTTTGTTGGTGACAAGTCCAGAGTCTCCATGTTGGCCGAAAAGCCGCAGCCGGAACAGACTGCAAGCCGGTCCTCTCCGACGTCCACCGGCAGCTGGAACTCGTGAGACATCGTGCCCCCGATGCTGCCCACGTCCGCCTGGACCTTGACGCACTGCAGCCCCAGCCTGTCAAACAGGCTGTTGTAGGCATCACACACCAGGCTGTAGGTCTGCTGGGCGGCCTCAGGGGAGGAGTCGAAGGTATACATGTCCTTCATGTAGAACTCTCGGCCTCGGAGAAGACCAAAGCGGGGCCTGGGCTCATCCCGAAACTTCCTCGTCACCTGGTACAGCAGGAGCGGGAGCTGCCTGTAGGACAGTGTCTTCTGGGAGGCAATCAGGGCTGTAATGGCTTCCTCGTGAGTCGGTCCTAAGCAGTACTCCTTGCCGTGTCTGTCTCTAAGTTTTAGCAGCTCCTTGCCCATCGAGTCCCACCGGCTGGTGGCTCGCCAGAGCTCTGCTGGGCTGAGGCTGGGCATGTTGACCTTCTGTCCCCCGATGGCCTGCATCTCCTGGTCTATCACCCGCACAAGCTTCTCCATGGCACGGACAGTATAAGGCAGGAGGTGGTAACAGCCGGAGCTTGCTGGGTGAATCAGGCCCACCTGCAGCATCAGCCGCTGGCTCTTACAGGTCAGCTCGCCAGATCTGCCCTCTAGAGAGAGCACCTGGTCTTCCCGAAGGTTCTGGGGCTGGAACATGCGGGACAGCACCAAGCGCTTCCCTCTCCCTGGGGCACGGTGGTGAAACCTGTGGGGAACGTACCCCGAGAGCTGGTGACTGCAGGTGGCCAAGGCAGGCAGCGCTCTGCATCTTGTCAGCAGCCCTTCCATCACAGCCCAGCGCAAGGAGGCACTTGCGCCTGAAGAAAAACGAGCCGAGCAGACGTAGGCGTTAACTGTGATCCAACACCCTGCAGTAGTCAATGCAGGCTGCTCGCCAACAAACTTCTACAACCACCACCGATCTTGTGGATGCAAATCCTTTCTTTTCTAATATCCTTGCAGATCAAAGTACTATTGTACTTCTCTCACCATTTACTGCCGTTTAAAAAAAAAAATCAATATTTTCCTGTTTACGGGACTTCCCTCGTGGCGCAGTGGTTAAGGATCCGCCTGCCAATACAGGAGACACAGGTTCGAGCCCAGGTCTGGGAAGACCCCACATGCCGCAGAGCAACTAAGCCCATGTGCCACAACTACTGAGCCCACGCTCTAGAGCCCATGAGCCACAACTACTGAAGCCCATGCGCTCTAGGGCCTGTGTGGCGCAACTACTGAGCCCACGTGTTGCAACTACTGAAGCCCGTGCGCCTAGAGCCCGTGCTCCACAACAAGAGAAGCCACCGCAATGAGAAGCCAGTGCACCACAACGAATACTAGCCCCCGCTCATCGCAACTAGAGAAAGCCCGCGTGCAGCAACGAAGACCCAACGCAGCCAAAAATTTAAAAAATAAATTAAATTTTAAAAATATAGATATATTGGGGCTTCCCTGGTGGCACAGTTGTTGAGAGTCCGCCTGCCGATGCAGGGGACACGGGTTCATGCCCCGGTCCGGGAGGATCCCACATGCCGCGAAGTGGCTGGGCCCGTGAGCCATGGCCACTGAGCCTGTGCGTCCGGAGCCTGTGCTCCGCAGCGGGAGAGGCCACAACAGTGAGAGGCCCGTGTACCGAAAAAAAAAAAAAAAAAAAAAAATATATATATATATATATATTTTTTTTCCCGTTTATAAAAATACAACAGCATACTGTGGAGACACCAATGCATGGTGACAGCATTGGCTCTGGAATCAGGCAGCTTGGATCCCAGTCCAGCTTCCCAATAACTGCACCCTGTGTAGCTTGGGACATGTGACTCAACTCCTCTGTGCTCAGTTTCTTCACCTGTAAAATGAAGGGACCCACCATATAGGTTTATTGTGGGAATTTAGAGAAGAGTTATAAGAAGTTATTAGAACAGTATCTGGTATATTCTGTGAACTGAATCTAAGTTTGCTAAGAAAAACAGAAACAAAAAAGAAAGGAAATCAACTATAATCTCTCAGCCCAGAGACAACTGCTACTGACAATCCTTTGTCTCTTGCGAGCCGTCTTTGCCCACGAGCCCCCACCCCACCCATGCCTTCAATGTCCTTAATGTCTCTTCCCCCCTCACAGCACAGTCCCTGGTCAGGCCACATGGTCATGGCTCCGAGTCAACATCTCCATTCTGTACGTTGTGCCTCTTAAGCTTCACATCTACCCATCCCACTGCCTCCTAGAGAACACACTGCATGAGTACTTCACACTCAGCACCCCACAGGGAGCTTGGCATCTTCCCCCTAAGCCTGCTCCCCGTCCAGTGCTGCCTGTCACTCTGAATGGTAGTGCAAGCCACCCTTTGTCCAAAACAGAAACGCGGGTTCATTCACTCTGAGCTCCCTCTGTGCCCCACCTTCACCAACCCCTCTGGCCCTGTGATTCCTACTGCTTCACTTGCTTTTGATTCTGTTCCTTCTCTCCACCTCCAGAGCCTCCACCCAGGTCCAGGCCACCACCATCTCTCACCTGGGCTATTGCAACAGCCTCTTCACTTGGGCTCCCAGCTTCCAGGCCCACCTTCCTCCAATCCATTCTCCACGCTGTAGCCACAGGGGATACTTCCAAGACACATACAGCAACAGCTTTTCTTGCTTAAAATCCTCCAACAGCTTCCTGTTACCCTTAGAATCAGGTCTAACCTTCTCACCTTCACAGTGCACATGGCCCCATGTGAGCAAGCCGCTGGTCCCCTCTGGCCTCCTCTCACCAGTGCCCTCTCTGTGCTCCAGCTTCAGCACACTCATTATTAAAACACAGTTCCCTTTGCGTAGAATGTTCCTCTCCCCTTTGCGTACCAACATCTACTCATCTTCCAGGCCTTAGGAGCGCCACTTTGTCTTCTAGGATGCCTTTCCTGACCCACTCCCCATACTCCAAAGACCAGCTTCTCCTGCAGCAGCCCCTGATCCCCTATCAAACACCAATCACTCTGGAGTTACTGCTCCTTCGGCTGGGTCTTCCCCCAGGCAGTCAGCTCTGTGGAGCTAACTCGCTCACCACTCAGCACAGAGCAGGGGCTTACTAGACAATTGTCTAATGAATGAGCACGTAGGTTTCTTTATGATTTTACAAAATATTCACACATTCCTAAGGGCAGTACAACATTTCATTGACTGACTAGATCAAAAACGATTCTCCAGAGAGTTGTTAATTTTCTCTGTTGTATGTAATCTACAACAGAAGGCTTCCTTTTCTTTTGTTATATATTTGGGAGAGATCTTCAGGAATGGAATTACTGAGTCAAAGGGTATAAACTCTTTCAAGGTTCTTGATTTATGTTGCCAAATTTAGTGAGCACCCCTAATCTTCAGCAAATCCCATGGGACAAAGCTCTTCTGCAGTATGCTGAGAACAGGTTACTAATTTCCTCCAGCTCTGGGAAGCTCAAATCCCCCCAGGTGGTTCCCTCCAGCTTCCAGCAGCCTCAATCCTCCAGCCGGTCTCCTCCAACCTCAAGCAGCTTCATCCATTTCCCCTGGGCACTGTACAAATATTATCATTTCCTATGTGGCCTATGACCTGAAAACGGCTGGGAGGCACGGCCACAGAGCCCTAGTGTGACTGCGCGGAAAAGTGCAGGCCTGGAGGCAGGGCACACGTGGCTGACACCTGGAGCCATCACTTAAGGTCCCACCTCAGGCCCGTGGCCCAAGCCAGAAACTCTTTCACCCCTGACTCCTCCTCAAGCAACTGAGTCTGTCTCCAAGACTTCTCTCAAGTCCACCCCCTCCTTTCTTTCTCTTACTTTCTCAGCTTGGGTTGAGAAGGCCCTCAGTACAGCTTGCTACATTACGGTAGCCCAGTGGTTCTGAAATTTAAGCAAGCATCAGAATCACCTGGAGAGCTTGTTAAAACACTGATGGTGGGGCCTCATCCCCTGAGTTTCTGATTCAATAAGTCTGGGGTGTGGGCAGAGAACCTGTATTTCTAACAAGTTCCCAGTCACAACGACCCGAGGCAGACAAGGAAGTCCTGCGATTTCACAACGGAGGAAACAGACTAGGAGACGAGTATTATTCAAGAGTTTGTGATGGTGACCCGCCCCAATCCAATGACGAGATGCACGTGGGAAAACGGACACCACGGTCTTCGGTCTCCGCGCCCAGAACCGAGCCCTCTCTTCATTCCGCAGCCCCTCCCTCAGCCCGTCCCTCAGCCCCCGGCCCTCACTGTCACCCACAATCACCAACCGTAGTCCCAGCGAACGCCGACCCCGCAGGGACCGCCGCGCCGGGCCACCGCGCCTGCGCCAGGGGCGTTCCTGCACGAAGCTCCGCCTCCTGTCCTTCCTGCCAATCACAAAACCGCGCTCACGGGGACTGGCCCCACCCCACTCTAGACGCCAGTGAATTGCTCGCCGGAAACTTAGGCAAGGAGAGAGAATGGGCTCATAGGTTGGCCTACGCAGCAATAAGTAAATCACCGTCCCGGAAGTGCTCTCTAGGATTGAGGGAGGTGTAACTCTATGATCAAGGCCTCGGGTCTAGGTTTTGAGTCTGGTGTTCCCGCCCACTGCCAGGGCCCGCCCCACTCTCTGAATAGGAGAACCGCCGGCTATAGTGTAACCATGACAACAGTAGGCCATGCGGTTTCGAATCTACCCTATGATTTTACAGGCTATCAATTTAAATAAATTTTAAAAATTTTAAACAATTGGAATAAGACACCTTTATTTAATCTTTAAGACACTAAATCAAACTTTCACAAAATATTTTTTGAGCAGCTACCACGTACCAACCGCTTGTAGAAGCTGGGAATAGTGAACAAAATAGACAAAGTTCCCGGCATTCAGTATAGCTTACATTCTAGTCAATAATCCAATACAATGAAATTTAAGGGAAGGCCAAAGAACTCAAGATAAGTGGTATTTTAATGCAATTAAATTTTTAAAAAAACCAAAAACTGACATCGTGAACAAGTTATCAAAATTTTACATAATGACAGGATCTGTTAGTCAGATGTTGTTAAATGCTATGGAGAAAAATTAATTAGGGAAGGGAAAGGGTTGGAGGTCGACTGGTTGCCATTTAAAATAGAAGGATCAGGGAAAGCCTGGTGGAGAAGGTGACATTTTAGCAAAGACCTGAAGGAGTTGAGAGAACCTTGCAGATATCTGGGGGAAGTATGTTTCACACACAGGGAAGAAGTGCAAATGTCCTGAGCGAGAGCTGCATATCATATAACTCTACCTAACTGATTACAGCTATAGTTTATTCAGCACCTAAAATCTACCAGACCCAGTGCAAGACACTGGTGATTCTGCTATTGGCCCCAAGAAGCTCTCAGCCTGCCAGGATCTGCCAGGAAAAACACTGCGATCAGTGGTGTAATGGGGGCTGAGAACAGTCCTGTGGCAGCACAGGGAAGGATGGCTTCCCTGAGGAGGTGAGCTTCAAGCTGAGCCTGAAGGATGAGTGGGGTTTAGCAGAACAAGAATGGCAGTGGGAGTGGAGTGAAATGTCCAGGACAACTCACAGGCACAGAATCAGGAAATACTGAGCTGGTGTGAGGGAAACATGGGGTGTGGTAGGGTTTACAACTTTATTTCCCACAGCTCCCAACGCAGTGCCTGATACAGAAACCAAACCAGCGGTTCTCAACTTTGACTGAACTGGGAATCACCCTGTGCCCCCAGTCCCAGCCCCACAATGCTGGTACTTTATAGTCCCCAGTGATCCTAACGTGAAGCGTGGGCTAGATCTGCTGACCTAGAGGAAGGGCATCAGACAACCCGGTGCCAGGTGGGGGGATGGTAGACATATGTCATCATCCCAATCTTAACAGCTGAGGAAAATACAGCTTGGTGAGTTCCACAACTGGCATCTGCTCACCAGCTAGAAGGCCAGGCAGACCTGGGCTGGACCTGAGCTCTTTTGCTCTAAGAGCATCACAGCCTCTGCAGCCCAGCACTGTGCTTGGGGCTTTCCCAAGGAATGCAGTCCCAAAGGTTTTACTGGGGCAACAGTCCCCATGCTTCTCTGGGGGCAGAAGTTGAATAATCTCCAGTATATTTCGGGATCCAAAGTAGCCTTATATTTCTTCCTGCTGCTCGTGTACTTTATTACATCCTTTCCAACCCTGAAAAAGCCAGGCATCCATCCTCTGCACCCTGAGGTGTTAATTATTTCTCAATTAGCAGTTGCCGGCTGTAGAGCATAGTGGTGTGGAGAGGCCTAATGACTCGCCGTGTTTAAACATCCCCACATCTTCAGAGCACTTTATCAATGGTAACTAATTAATGCTCATGACCCTCTTGGGAGGCAGGCCAGAACTGCTGCCTTTTACCGGGAGTTTACAGGAGGCTCTGCAGCCGGGAGCTGCAGGGTCCATTCCAGCCAGCCCTGGTCAGAGTAGATTTGCTCCCCATTGAGAAAGTCCATGGTGGTGGAGACCAGAATATAGCCCTTTCTCTGCTAGCAACTTCCTGGGTGACGTTTCAATCAATTAATTGATCAGTCATTAATTGGGTGCCTTGATTTAGAGAGTCCATTCATGGTTAAAACCCACAAGTTCCCTAAAACGGAAAAAAAGAAAAAGAAAAATTCATTCATTCACTCGTTGTCATCTACGACAAAGCAAAAGCAAAGGACCGCACACTTGCCTTGGTGCCCCACAGCCCTGGGGACTCACCATGCTGTTAGTGGTTTCCACCGGCTGCTGGCCAGACTGGGAGTCTCTTGGGGGCAGGCACAGCCCTGAGCACAGGGCCTGGCCCAGTCAGGGCTCAGCAAAAGGTTTTGCTTTTTGCTTGTTTTAATATATCAATCAATAAATGAATGGATGGTTTGTCTCTCTCTCAGATCGGAGCTCCTCCGAGGACAGGTTGAGTCATCCCTGCATAACAAACCCATGGCCTGGCACAGAGAGGCTCCAAGTGTGTGCTGAATGAACAACAAAGGCCGAGTTCACGGTGAACTCCCTGACCTCAACTTGCTCATAACCTCCTGAAGAGGCTGTCTCTCAAAGTGGTGGTCACGGCAGCCTGTGGTAAGACGTTATGCAGAGGGGAGAGCAAGATGCTGAGGGAGCAGCATTGCAAAAAGGGGGTGGGATCAGGGAGGGCTTCTCTGAGGAGGGGGCGTGAAATTGGACCTTAAATGATAACTATGAACTTTCCAGGCTAAAAAGAATAGGAAGACATTCTAGTCAGAGGGACAGTAAGTAAGGAAAAAGGCTTCAAGATAGTTCTGGCTGGAGCACAGAGCACACCCAGGCATCAGGGAAGCACAACTGGAAAGGCAGTGGGCGCCACTGTGCCAGGGCCTGCTGGACCAGACTGCCAGTTTCTCATCTTTGAGTGAAACTTTTTCTATGAAGAATGATACTTCTTCTGCCCCACCCCCGCCAACATACACACATCTGTTTTGAGGCTTAACCCAAAACAGCTCCTCTTCTGAGAAAAATCCCTGGGCATTTTGCATTCCACTCTACAACATATATTTGTTATATTTGGAAAACAAGTGTAATTGTCACTCCAGGAAGATGGTTGCCTCCTCTGCCGAGGGCGCTGGCCAGTGTGAGAGGCAGTTCTGTGGGCAATGGAAGGGTTTTACACCAGGGAAGGGCGTGGTCAGTTGTGTTTCTTTGCCTGAGTGAGATGTGAACTGAGACTGGAGGAAGAGGATGGGGAGAGAGGCTGGATGGGAGACTCCCGTAATGGCCCAGACTGGGGTGGTGGGGGGAGAGGAGAGGACAGACTCCAGAGAACCACTGGGACAGTCCACCTGTTGGACTCCTGAGCCCACCCCCCATCCTGTTAGCCCAACCTGGCCCAGACAGACTGGACTGGAGGTGGGAGGGTGGCCTTGCCTGGGAATGCTGCCCAGCCAGTTCCCAGCTGTGCAACCCTGGGCCACTTGCTTCCTTGTTTCTTCATCAGTAACACAGAATACCACGTAAGGCTGTTGTGAAGGGTTCATGAGAGATGTAACTGAGAGCAACTGGCTCATTCTTCCAGCCCATTCCAACTCCGGGGACCCTATGGCTGCCCTTGGCCACCATAAGGAGACAGCCATCCTTCTGCTGCCGCCTCTGTTTCCTTCAGACTCCCCTCTCTGGCTACAGTGCGGGATGCCATTGTCCTTCTCTCTCCAGGGGGCCTCTTCCCCCTGGGCCCAGAATTCCCCTCGCTCATTTATTCGCTGTCCAAGTCTAGGATGATTAGAGGTCAGAAGCGGGCTGGGGAGGGGGCCTCATTTTTTAAATCAAGATTCTTCAGAATTGAAGAGTGTGGCACCAAACGTCATCATCATCATCGTTCACATTTGTAGAGCCCTTGCTATGTACCATGGGCTGTATTAAACACCTTACACCCATGTCTGATTAAGTCCTTACAATAAAACCCCATGCAGTACAAATATCACTGTTGTGTCCATTTTACAGATCAGGCAACCAAGGCTTGGAAAGTTGGGTTAGCTTGTGCATGGTTGAGACAACTAGTAACAGGGAGAGAAAGGATTCATCTGTTTGATGCACAGCCTGATCTCCCCACTCAGAGCCTCCAATGTTATTTGTATCAAACATACATTCAAAGCTGTGGGAGCAGTCACCCAGACAGACTCTTTCTGTCTGACTGGATCCCCTCTGCTGGAGGCCCACTCTTTGGCGACCACCACAATGGCATCCTCTTGAGGAACCCTCCCTTGAAGTCCCCTCTGGCAGGGCCTCCCCCTCTCTTGAGATCCCTGGACATTTTGTCTGAGTCTCTCCTCTGGCCCATTCTCTCTCTCAGGTGTGTCACATGAGTGTGTACATGCGGTGGGGCAAACAGACCTGAGTGCAAATCCTCACTTTGTCACCCACTTACCGTGTGCCTGTGGGTGAGATACTCATCCTCCCTGAGGCTCAGATGCCTCATCCTGAAGATAGCAGTGACCTCTCCCCCATGGAGTTGTGGTGAGATACAAGGAGTTAGCCCAGGTACAGCGCTTAGCACAGTGCCTGGCACATAGCCAGGGTTCAATAATGTTTGCTATTATTACAATTATTTTTTTAAATAAATTTATTTATTTTATTTTTGGCTGTTTTGGGTCTCGTTGCTGTGCGCGGGCTTTCTCTAGTTGTGGCGAGCGGGGGCTGCTCTTTAGTTGCGGTGCGCGGGCTTCTCATTGTGGTGGCTTCTTTTGTTGTGGAGCACAGGCTCTAGGCGCATGGACTTCAGTAGTTGTGGCGCATGGGCTTAGCTCCTCTGCGGCATGTGGGATCTTCCTGGACCAGGGCTCGAACCCGTGTCCCCTGCATTGGCAGGAGGATTCTTAACCACTGTGCCACTAGGGAAGCCCTTATTACAATTATTTTTAATGGTGAAAGTGCCCTGGCTGGCACAATGCCAGGCACAAAGTTGGGCATGTAGCACATGCAAAACATTTATCTCCTCACCCCCATAGACTGCAAGCTCCCAGAGGGGAGGGCCCATGTCCTGTTCATCTCCAGCTCTGCCATAGTAAATCTGTTTACTATGGAGAAAAGTTTTGTACCTAGTAAATCTCAGTACGTATTTGCTGAATTAATGTCTTTCTAAATAATTCCCTCAATTCATAAGAAAGGCTTGCTAAAAATGCAATGAAACAAAACTCTCAGCAACAGTTAATCTGTCAACCAACAACTCCCTTTTGAGCCCCTGCTTTGGGTTAGTGCTGCAGAGCACTGGCATAGCCAGAAGAAGTCTGGGGCACAATGTAGATGCCCCAGGACAGAGGGAATCATCACGTCTGTGAGTTCTGAGTGTGACTCCAGCAGTTTACCTGGTCACCCTCATCTGGAAGGATGATGGGAATTGAGTTCTTTCCAACAAGGCTTTGCCTTTTCTCTTTGGTGCAGAGTTGAGTTAGGTGTGAGTGGACCAGGTAGAGTTGACGCCCTCCAAGGCTGGTGGCTTAGAGAGAAGAAGGCAGCATCTGGATCCAAACAGAGGGGTTTGCTTTCCAGAGCCAGCATTTACTGGCTGTGTGACCTGGGGCAAAGGACTTGACCTTTCTGGTCTTTGGCTGCACTACAATGGGGTCAGTAACCTCCTTGAAATACTATGAAGAGCAAGTGAAAAACATTACAGAACTTTGTAAACTGAAAGCTCTGTATTAATATTAATAATAGGAATATATTCAGATCATTCTTTTGTAAGATTAAATGTGTAATGAGATGATGACTTTTAAGTAATTAAATGAGATTATGTATGTAAAGCACTTGAAGGGCACCTGGTACATAGCGCTCAATATTGGATGAACTATTGTTAATACTCCAGTACGGCCCTCCTGTCTGCTGCTCCACTACCTGACGGCTCTTCCCCACCATGTCCACATGGCTCACTCCTTCACCTCCTTCAGGTCTTTGCTCCAATGTCACATTCACAGCCAGGACTTCCTGACACCCTAATCCCCATCCCTGCTCCCCAGCACTCCTGATACTCTCTCTCTCCCTACTTTTATTCTCCATAGCATTTATCATCATTTAACATGCTAAATATCTAGGTTTTGGTTTACTGTGTTACATTCTCCCTCTACCACCTGACTCCACCCCAATTAGAATGTAAGCTCCATCCAGGTGGGCAGGATTTTTGTTTGTTTTGTTCACTGCAGGAGCCCCAGTGCCTAGTCCAAGGGGCACCAAACTTTTTCTGCAAAGGGCCAGACAGGAAATATTTTATGCTTTGCAGGCCATGTCATCTCTGTCACAACTACTCAACTCTGTTCTTATAACATGAAAGCAGCCATAAAATATGTAAACAATGAGCGCAGCTGTGTTTCAAGAAAACTTTATTTACAAAAACAGGCAGTGGGCCTAATTTGGCTTGTGGGCCACAGTTTGCCAAGGCCTGGCCTAAATCATGGTCTGGCACATTATAAATGCTCAATAAAGATTTGGTGAATGAATTAATTAGTGAATAAGTGAATGAATGAGCACAAGACACCTGGTACAGGGACTGGTACTCAATAAATGCTTATTCCTTCCTATTTTATACTTAATAAATACAACAAGGTAGGCCATGATGTACTGTATTAGAGGTACAAGCAAGGTGCCATGCAAGTACTGGGAGGTGGCAGAGTCCTTCTCTTGGGATGAGGGAGGACTTCAAGGGTGTCTAAAGCTGGGCTCCCCTAGAAGCAGGCCCCGAGTCAAGGATTAGAGGGCAAGCAGTTTCTTTGGGAGGTGATCTCAGGAAACACTGGTGGGAGAGTAGGGAAATGAGAGAAAGAAGGGCCAGAAATGAATACAGTGTGTGATAATGAACGGGCAGCTTACAGCTATGGACCACTGGGTCTCAATCCCACATTCCTCCAAATTATCTTATCCCCCCACCCACCCCTGTTTATAAGGTTCAGGTATTTATCCAGGTTCCATTCCCCATTGGTTGAAGGCTGCTCCCAGGGGTGTCAGCTACCCAGTGCTTCCAGCCAGGTGGAGAGTGTCAGGAACTTGCTGTAGGATGACATTAGTGGGTACCAGGTTGGTGAGCAGAGAGGGGGCGTGGCGGGCACTGAGGTGATACTTGAGCTGGCCTTGCAAGATAAACACACACCATCCTGTTTAAGATACTGTTTTCAGGTCTTTGATGCCCACAGCTAAGCCTAATCCTAACAGGGACAGTCGCTAATAGCTGTTCCAATAGACAGACAGACAGACAGAGAGCATCTTCTTTCTTCCTTCCCTTCTTTCTTTCTTTGGCTGCGTTGGGTCTTTGCTGCTGCACGCAGGCTTTCTCTAGTTGCAGCGAGCGGGGGCTACTCTTGGTTGAGGTGCGCAGTCTTCTCATTGCGGTGGCTTCTCTTGTTGCCGAGCACCGGCTCTAGGTGCTCTAGTAGTTATGGAGCTCAGGCTCAGTAGTTGTGGCTCGCAGGCTCTAGAGCTCAGACTCAGTAGTTGTGGTGCACAGGCTTAGTTGCTCCGCGGCATGTGGGATCTTCCCGGACCAGAGCTCGAACCCATATCCCCTGCTTCGGCAGGCGGATTCTTAACCTGCGCCACCAGGGAAGTCCCCAGAGAGCATCTTCTGTCCCTTGCACCCAGTTGGAAAACTTTCTGTGAAGGACTCTGATTGGCCCAACCTGGATCACATGTCTGCATTTGCAGTCAAGGGGTGGGGTATTATGATTGGCAGCCCTCTGCCACCACTCAGAGAGGGGAAGGAGTGCTTAGTAGCCCAGGAAGGAGAGGTTCTATTCCCAACAGGGAGGGGCACTGGGCAGATGGAAGCAGTAGCTCTCCACCACAGTAGGGGTTCTTAGGTTTGTTTCTTTTACTTTGTGGGTGACAAATAAAACTCACAGAGGAGCTGCAATTTAATGGAAAAATTTACATGCCAAAATAGAACAAGCCCCAGCATAGAGCTATAGACTGGTTTGGGAACATAAATATGAAAAGTGCATTCAGATTTTTTAAGTGTGCAGTTTATAGAGCAACATATGTGCTAGGAGAGAAACTAATCTAAACCCCAAATAGTTAAAAAGCCATTCGTTAGTACTCTTTAGCCTGTCTGCCATTCAAGGCAGTGTGTTGGGTGTGTGTGGGGGGGACTTCCCTGGTGGTCCAGTGGTTAAGAATCCACTTTCCAATGCAGGGGACGTGGGTTCGATCCCTGGTCAGGGAACTAAGATCCCACATGCCACGCGGCAACTAAGACTGCGTGCCACAACTAGAGAGCCCGTGCACTGCAACTAGAGAGAAGCCTGCACGCCACAACAAAGAGCCTGCATAACTAAGACCCGACGCAGCCAAAAATAAATTAAATATTTTTTAAAAATCAAGGCAGTGTGGGAGGAACTCAGGAAAGTTATTGAAGCTCCCTGAGCCTCAGTTTCCTCATCTGTAAAATGGAGACAATGCTGATACATAGCTCCTGGGCTTGTGAAGGTTAAACGAGGTGAGGCGTGTGAAACATGGGCCACAGGGACTGGTCCATGGCAAGTTCTCAGTAAATAGTTTTGATGATGATAATGATGATGATTTTTTTTTTTTAACCTCCCTGCGGGAATAGTCACTGCTCAAATTGTTCTTCTGTGGCCATCTAGAGGCCAGCTGGAGCTTTTCCACAGCTCCACAGGAGTTTCTGCTCACCACTCTCTCCAAGAACACCCCCCTCTGCTTCTCGTCCTCATCTCCAAACTAGAGAGGTCAGAGTCCAAACAGACCCGGGGGTAGGAAAGGTCCTTCAGGTAAGTGGAACAGGGTGAGCAGAGGCGGGAAGCAGGACGTGGGGGCCACTACTACCTGTGCAGCCTGGAGAGGCTGCCTGGGGGAGGAGCCCGGGCAGGAGCGAGCACGTGGTGTCCCTCACCCCCTCAGCAAACCTTGCCAGTAACTTCAGCCCCGCGGCGCCAGAGCCAGAGCCGGGGAGGGTTTCTTGCTGGAAGCATGCCCATGATGCTGGGGATCTGTTTCCATCTGCTCATTTTACTGCTGAGTTGTAAAGTGCTAAATGTCATTATCCTCCCCTTCCTTAAACAAGAAAAAACGTTAACAGCCTGAGAAAAGGAGATATTTCACTTCATTTGGCATCCAGCCACCACCATCTACACAGGGTGCTCCCTCGGGGCCTGATTAGAGACGGGAGAGGACCTGTTCTGTTCTGCTTTCAGCTGCTGGCACCCGCTCTGTGCAGGCTCCAGGGTGGGCACTGGCAGCTAGAGGCCAGGCCAGAGCTCAGCCAGGCTGCGGGCAGAGTAGCCAGCCACCTTCTGAACAATTCAAACGCTGTAAGAGGTGCCACAACATAAAGTGAGAATGGGAACCAGAGCAAAGTGACTTGATCAAGGTCACCTTGCTTATTAGGGTCTGTGTTCTATGTGGCAAAGGTGAACTTGAATCAAGACATAGAAATTACATGGAAGAAGGTTTCGGCTCAATAAAAGGACAAACTCAGAAAACTTAGACTGTTAAGAAATGGATTGATTCCATCAATAGGTAGTGAGCTGCCTGTCTGCCAGAGGCATGCAAGTGGCTTAGATACTCCTTTCAGAACACTCACTATTGAGAGAATTCTGATTTAGATGGAGAGGCTGGAAGAGGTGATGATTAAGGTTCTTTTCAATACTGAGATTCTAAAAACCTATAACTGAAAAATCTTACCTGTTTTCATGATCTGTAACATGCCTAGTTCATGCTGGCTAAACAGGAGTTTCTAGCACCTGATGTGGGCTGCTAGACACAGAGGAAGGAATGGGCAGGCAGCAGAAGGTGCGATTCATCTTCATTACTCCGATTATGGGGTCATTAAGGCTTTTACTCTGCAGTGCTCCCCTAAGGAGCTCCCGCTGCTTCAGCTGTGTGACAGAGAGTTGTCCTCCCAGCTGCCCAGTAGGCAGGGGTGTTCCACAGGACTCAAAGCTGTAATTGAATAAAGATCAAACCAGCCAGAGCCACGATCCTGGCGGACTGCCAGGCCTGGCCTCAGCAGGGGCTTGCTGAAGAGGCGTGGCCAAGGACACGTCCTGAGCCCCAGGGACGGCCATCCTCTCCTCCGCACTGGGGAAAGGCCGCTAACACAGAATGAGTGTGAACAGCGTGGAGGGTGGAGTAGCCAGCTCTGCCACCTTAAACCTCCGAGAGCTTCCCATTGGTCTTCCAAAGTCCCCACTGTGGCCCACAAGGTCCTGCATGAGCTGCTCTGCATGCTCTAGACTGTGAGCTCCCTGAAGGCCCGGGCAGGGTCTGTTCTGTTCTGCACAGTAGCCCCAGAGCTTGGCATTATGCTTGGCACTTCGCCGTTGCTCGATAAATGCTGAGTGAATGACTGGTAGGCCTGTGGTCTTCCTGGACTTAACAGAAGTGAACTTGGCAAAGGAGGCAGCCCCAAGGGCAGAGAACACTGGACCAAGGGGCTGGAGGTGGGGTTCGAGTTTCTATCTGTCACTGATTCATTGCTTGACCTTGGGCAAGTCCCTGCTCTCTTGCCTCAGTTTCCCTACCTGGGCCTCAGTTTCCTAGCCGCAGATTTGGGGATTTGGTCTAAAGCTGGAGAGGAGGTGGAAAGAAAGCCCATGCTCTCCGGTTGAGCTCTAGCCTGCAAAGTTCCCTAGCTGGCAGACCTGGCCCCAACCTCAGCCCTTGTGGACCTGGTGATGGAGTCACCGGTTTGGGACTGACATAGCCACGTCCCTACTGTGAGTTTACTCAGTTCAACAACCAAAACTGAGCCTGTCTTACGTGCCAAGCTCAGTGCTGGGTCATGGGGCTGAATCAGACGTGGTCGTTGCTGTAAAGAGCCAGAGTTGAATGGGGACAACAGTCATGGTGACATCATTACGGTGCAAGGGCAAGGGGATATAAGCAGTGCAGAGGGACACAATACCTTGAGAGTGTGCACAAAACGGAGCGATGAATGAGAGCTGGAGGACTTGGCAAGACTTCCTGGAGGAGGCACCTTCAAGCCTAGCACTTGGGACAGAAATTACAGGAAAAAAGCCAGTGGAGGAACGGGATGTACAAAGGCACAGAGGTAAGGCAGTTTTCGAGCAGGGAGACTAGTACACTGTGGGGAGGGAGCAGGGTAATGACAGGTTGCGTTGGGGATCACAGGCCCAACTCTAGACTACCCATGACACATCTCCCAGGGAGGGCTGTGTCCCAGGAGACAGCACACACGGGGCAGGTCTGGTTCTTCCCATGCTTACGTGTGACCTTGTTCAGTGTCTCAATGTCCTCATCTGTAACCAGGATCATGATGCCTACTCTTCAAGGCTGGTGAGAAAACTGCATGAGTTTACATGTATGAAGTGTATCGCACACAAGAGGCAGTTCCAGAAATGGGGTTTCCTTTCTCTTGTTGGCTTCTGTCAGTACCCCTGACAGAAGCCCTAGTGGGTGTTTGTTAGTCATTTATATGATTCTGTGAATGAGATTATCGGAAAGAAGCTTATTGAAAAGGTCTGGCAGGAATGGAGGGAGAAACGCATGACCTTGAGGACAGGAAAAGCGAGGAAGGAAACAAACTGGGGAGACTGGGGAAGGGACAAACCTCACCAACTTCCCAACTTCGCCAGTAAACCACCTTGAATTCAGTTTGTCTGTCTGGGGAAGCAGGAGAAGAAAGAGATGGGTTCCTGTCATAGGGAAGGTCACAGGTCACAGCCATGGGTGGAGAAGGGATGGGGGAGAAGTGGACAGGGCTGTGTATGCTGCCTGCTGTCCAGTCACCTCCTGGACTCTCCTGCAATGGAGATGAGAGGAAGGAAGGAGGGAAAGAAAGTCACCACCTGAAGTGGTGAGCCATGATGAGCCCTGAGGTGGGATTCAAGGGCCCTAGGGTGGCCTCACTGTCTGGATTTCACAGGTGCCTGGAACGACAGCATTATCCCAATGGATATCAGAGTGCCCCAGGTGACAGGTGACACGTAGACCCTTAACACGTAAACACTTAATGCTTTAGTGTTACCAGTTTATTAGTATTTTTCCAAACCTGAAAAATGCTGACAGTAAGTTGGAGGGACAGGGGTGGGGAGTCTAGGAAGTGTGACTCTGAGCAAGCTACTTCCCTTCCAGGGCTCTCAGTCTTCCCATGTGCACAGTGAGACATCCGGGTGCGTGATCTCTAGGGATTGCACTTTTCGGTCTGTTCTCCATCTGTCACTGGGGACATGAGAAGCGATGCAGGGGTGCTGGCCTATCCTGGGTACAGTCTGAGCATCAGGACAGGAAAATGAACAAAGCAGTGAGTATAACTTTTTTTTTAAAAGGGGAAAAGTGCAAAATAAATCACAAACCATGAAGGGGGTCTTGCCATTGCATTTACGTACAACCAGCATTCTTGCAGTCTGGAAAGAACCTGATTTGGAATTTTAGGTTAAATTAGCTCTTGTAAGTAAGTAGGACCACAAGAATCCAGCTTGGACGTTCTGCTGGCAATCAGAGCCTAAGTACTTTGACAATAAAATTCCACGTCTAAGAGTCTATGACTATGATTCCAAAATTCCAAGATTTTCTTCACTCTTTTGTAGAAGGTTTGAGATTGGGGGCAGTTGGCACTTCCTCGGGTGGTGCCCCTACTTTCCCCCAAGAACAGAGAAGCCAAGCAAAGATACTACTGATGGGCTTTATTTCAGGGAGTTTGAGGGCCTTTCAGACCAAGCTGGCCAAGGATGAGGCCTGCTGCAAGGCTGCTAGAGAGGCAGAAAAGAGCCCTGAGCAGCCAGGTGTAGACTACCGCCCTTCCCTTACTTGCTCCTTAGCAGCTGTGCCCTCTTCTCTAGCCACGGCTTCCCTGGAGGCAGGACCTGAGACCTACTCCAGTCAACCTAAGTAAAGGGGGCCTTATTATAAGGATAGAGCGTGGCTCACGGAATCCAAAGACAGGCTCTTGGGTACTAGAAAGCCACCAAAATGGAGGCAATTATCTTCTGTATCTCTTGGGAGGCTCCCTATTATTTTTTCTGCATATTTGTACAATTTGGTCCTTCAATTCAGTTTCCCAGTGGCCCCTCGCGTCTGCCCCAGCTGAATCAGGCCCTTTTGCCTCCGTAGGCACGTCAAACCGTCCTAGGGTCCTAACGTTTCCATTACAATTCCCGAAAGAGAATCTGACGGGCTCCCCGAACCCACCAGCTTACGGCAGTGAAAGCCGGTGTGCAGCGCCCCGACCAGGTCCAATCACTTATAGGCGGGGCCTCAACGGGGCGGGGCCTCAACGGGGCGGGGCCTCAGGGACCTTCGAAGGAGAACGCGCGGCGGCCCCTCCGTGGGCCCGTGCCCTCCCGCTGCATGGTCTCGAAGAGGAGCCGCACCAGCGCCGGCCGTCCCTGCGCCACTAAGGCCCGGGCCAGCCCCAGCACCTCGCCCGTGTGGCCGCGCCACACGCGCTGCAGCTCCTGGCGCAGGCGCGCCGCCGGGTACTTGTCCTGGGCGCAGCGCAGCCACGCGTCCACCTCGCTGCCCAGCTCGCCGTCGCTGAGCTGCGCCTGGCTCCACTGCGCCAGCAGCACCTCGAGCAGGCAGCCGAAGCCCTCGGTGTGGCTGGAGCCCGCGTCGTCCAGCTCCACGGCGCGCTTGAAGCAGGCCGCCGCGTTGGCCTCCTCGCCTTTGATGCGCAGGCACTTGCCGCGCAACAGCTGCAGCTCGGGCAGCGTGGCGCCCAGCTCCGACTCGCCGGCCTTGGCCAGGAACACCAGCGCCTGGTTCAGCGCCGCCTCGTCCACCGCCAGCTGCTCCTGCACAGCGTCCACGCCCATGTAGTAGTAGACCTGGGGTGGGGGCTTCGGGGTGAGCCTTTCTCCCCTGCCGTCGCCGCTGCCCGTTCATTCCATTCCCACACTTGCTGTTTTAAAACTTCCACGCATTCATTGCCACCCTCCCTCCCTCGACAATTATTCATCGCAAATTTTGGTGCCCCTCTCCTGGCAAAGGAGACAGTACTCTGATTCCAGTTCCAGCCCCAGCGCTCTCGGCCATATAACCGTGAGCGGGGCAATCTCTGGGCCTCAGTGTTCTCATATATAAGATATTGTAACCTCTGGTAGTCATTCCATGCTCGCGGAAGGCACAGAAGGATACAGAATAATGGCCCACACTTTCTGAGTGCTTAGAAAGCACTGGGCCCTGTTCTGAACGCTGTGGGTGCATCATCTCCTATCATCCTCACCAATGCAGTAGGAGGCAGGTACTGTTATCAGGCCTGGGGATGCCCCACGTTCCTCCCTGTGTCCTCAGTGCCCAGGCCTGGCCTGGCAGAGAGTTAATAGGTTTTTAGTCAGCTATTGGCTACCCTAGCCAAGAGGCTACCTTACCTGGCCGATGTTCAGGTAGGTCTTGAGGCCTGGGCACACCTTGACCACCTCCTCGAGGTCGGCCTTGGCGCAGGCCAGGTGGTTCCTGTCAGGCATGCCCCCGAGCCCCATCTTGCTTCGCTCCAGGTCATGCAGGTAGGCTCTGACGTGGATCTGCCCACAGAGAGTCAGCTCAGGGAAGATGCTCAAGCAAGGACCCTTGCCCTCTTTTCTATCCTAAATAAAGGTTTTTTTCTTAACAGCAGCTCAGGGAGGTCCTGTGGTGCCGTGGAAAGCCCCTGTGACTGGACTCGGGAGTCCGAGGTCCTACTCCTGGGCCAGCTTGGGCTAGCCACTCCACTTTCTGGGCCTTACTACACTGACCCCTCTCTGTACAATGAAGGGCGTTGGATGGAGTAAGAGCCATTCATTCATTCACTCATTCATTCAACAAATATGTATTGAGTGCCCACCATATGCCAGGCCCTGTGCTAGGTACTGGGGTACAGTGCTGATAAGAGAGGAGGTCCCTGCCCTGGCAGAACATTCTAGTAGGGGAGATGATCGTAAAAAAGTACATGGTACCACTTCAAGTGGTGACAAGTGGTATGAAAAAATAAACAGTGTGATGGGATAGAGGTGACTAGGGGAGGGGGTTGTTTGAGATGGGATGTGAGAGTCTGTGTAAGCAAGTAGTGTGGGAAGAATGGCAGGTGGCCCAGCTTACAAGCATCAAATTACAAATGATTCCAGACCCTTGCTTTCATCACCACTTCTTCCCTTTTCCCCCACATCTATCTGGAGCATTTAGAAAATCTAGAGGCTCAGGAGGGGTAGGGAAGGGGTGGAGAAGGAGGAAGTAAGAAAAAGGGGGTCCTTGTCGTTGAAGGTATTAATGCTTTATAGCCATTGGTGGGCTCTGGTTCTAAGACAGCTTCATGAGGTGGGGGTGGGGTGGGAGTGGGAAGCTCTGCCTTTGGAGCCAATTGAACTTGGCTGAATTCCAGCCCCTCCCCCTCTTTATTAGCATGACCTCTGTGAGGCTCATTTTCCACATCTGAAAAATCAGTACACTAAGATCTTCCTTGGAGAGTTACCATGACAATGGAGAGAATATGTTCTAGCCAGGACCTAGCACATGGTAGGTGCTCAGTTCATTCATTCATTCTTTCAACAAATATTCATCAAGAGCCTGCTACGTTCCAGGAGCTGAGGATATATAGTAGAGAGCAAAATGACAAAATTCCCTGCCCTCAGTGGAGTGTGTATTACAGCTGGGGGGAGAGACAGTAAACATGATAAATCAGCAAATAGTGTGCTAGGGAGTGATAAGTGCTAAAAAGGAAAAACAAACAAAGACAGGAGGACACAAAGTGTTGGTGAGAAGCTGACATTTTCAAGAAGACGGCTGCTAGCAGCTCCGCCTTTTCTTCAAGCCCTCTGGGAAGTGAGGGAGGAAGCCAACTGGATATTTGGGAGAAGAGCATTCTAGGCAGAGGCCCTGAGGCAAGATCATGCCTCAGGAGCTGCAAGGACCCCAGTGTGGCTGGGAGGGAGGGAGCTGAGCCGGGGTGGGTCAAGGTCATGGGCCAGGTAGGGCCTTAGGCTCACAGCAGGGCCTGAGGCTTTTACACAGATGAGTTCCCTTCCCTTCTGTTCCTTCCTCCTCACTATGCCCTGCCTCCATCCTGGTGCCAGTCTGGTCATCTGAGTAGTAAGTGTGATCTTTGGAGCTACAGGGAGACAGCGAGCCTATGCTACAGGCCAACCTGTGATGGCGTGAGGAGAGTGAGGTTTGGATTCCCCCTAACGGAATGCAGGACCCCTTGAAGGTCACTGCCTCTCTGTTGCCTCATTAGTAAAATGACACACGTTTGGCCTCTCACAGGATCTTGCGAGAATTCAATCAGGCCATGAATATGAAAGTGCTGGGTGAAATGCAGAGTGTTATAGAAAGGTGTTATTATTTACTATCAATCATGAGTAATATCACTACTATTGATAATGACCACATCAACTGCCATGAAGGAACTGACTGTCTAGTACCTGCTGGCAAAATGATTATGTCATGCAGACCAAGACCAAGGGAGCAGATTCGCCATCATGTCCCATGAAAGGTAGTGGAGGAGGCTGTCCAGCCTGGAGCAAAGCGAACTCAGAGCTCCACCTCTTTGCCCACAAGCAGATGGGTTCTGTAGGGGCTCCAGAGGGCAGATCTGGGACCAGTAGGGGGAAGCCAGAGGCACGCAGCTCTCAGTTAAATGAGTAATCTGCTGAGCTCAGTGACCATAGTGGACTGCCCCAAGCGACAGTGAGCCAGTTAAAAATATACCTAATAGGGGCTTCCCTGGTGGCGCAGTGGTTGAGAATCTGCCTGTTAATGCAGGGGACACGGGTTCGAGCCCTGGTCCGGGAAGATCCCACATGCCACGGAGCAACTAGGCCCGTGAGCCAGAACTGCTGAGCCTGTGCGTCTGGAGCCTGTGCTGCGCAACGAGAGAGGCCGCAATAGTGAGAGGCCCACGCACCGCAATGAGGAGTGGCCCCCACTTGCCACAACTAGAGAAAGCCCTCGCACAGAAACGAAGACCCAACACAGCCCTAAATAAATTTAAAATATATATATATATATACCTAATAATACTGTTCAACCACTTATGAACTCTTACTATGTGGTCAGTACTGAGTTTTACACAAGAGTCTAATTTAATTCTCATAACAACTCTGTGAGGCAGGTACAATCACCTCCAGTCTATAGAAGAAGAAACTGGGGCTCAGACTTTGGGCAAGAGTATTCTGTCTACAGTCCCGTAGCGTGTAAGCGGGGCTGTGGGATTTGAACCGAGGCCAGCGGCGTTGAGAGCCAGAGCTCTGATCTACGACATCAGACCTCCTCCAATATACCCTCTGCCTTTCCCAAGCACCTCCCATGCTCCAGGCACCTGCTTTAGATGTTATTTCACTTAGTCTTCTGACCACCTTTTAAGATAGATGTTATTGTCCGTATCTTCCAGATTGGGGAATGGAGGTTTGGAGGGGTAAGTGGCTTGCCCCAAGTCCCACAGTGATGAGTGGGGAGGCCCGAATTCCACCCAGGTCAGTATGACTGCCGAAGGTTCTAATCAAAGAGGAGGCTGGCAGGTTGTTGGCCAGGTCATTACAGAAGGGATGAGCAGTGGGTGGGAAGCTCCTTCATTCTCTCACTCAACAATCTTAGCGAACACAGATGACACCTACGCTCCCTTCCACCGTGAAGGCTCCCTGACCTCCGGGCTCTGGCCACAGGGTCTTGGCCGTCGTTCTCTGATTCTGGATGGCAGGATGGGGTGGAGCTGCGGGCAGACTCACCTTGGCCCTTGTGCAGTACGCCTGCCAGTTGAGCTCCGGATCTCGTAGGGTGTCCAGGGCCATGTTGCAGGTACCCATGGCCATATCCTGCTTTCCGAGGAAGTGGAAGATTTTGGCCAGGTGATTCAGGATAGGGGGTTGGTCCTTGGCAATCTCAATGGCCTGGGTAAGGGAGGAGGTAAGAACAAACCATTCGTCTGGCTGTTTGCCAGAACTGGAACCCCTTCTCTCAGTAGAGCCATATTACCCCAAAGATCTTATTCCTCATATCCACCACATCGTGGGACCCAACACTTTGGGCACAGCTCACTGGCACTCAACTCCTGAGAGCCCGACTCGCTGACATGCTCTCTGCCATGTTCACGGGACACGTCCAGTGAATCCCTCCAGACCCCAGGCAGACCCCTCTTCCTCAGACACGTCGCTGTGTGCTCCCCCATTTTCCTGGGGCAGGTCGGGGGAGGGGCCAGAATCAGCCTCTACCTCCCCCAGACTCACACAGTGTTTCTAGCTGGGTACAGCACTTCCCCCGCCACCACCCCAATATTGTTACTGACAGCTGCCTGCCTTGTATTTGTTGCTGCCCCTGAGATGGTGAACTACAGGGCAGGGGCCCCATCTGTCCACCTCTGTGCCCCGCACAGAGTAGGTTCCCAAGGAGGGGCAAAGGCAGTGCGTTAAATTGGACACAACTCTCGGAACACACGTGAACCAGTGTTTATGCTCTGCTCTCACTAAGATCTCTCACCAAGAAATTGCTCATTACTGACCAGCAAATGCTAGGAACGTGCCCCGGCCAGAGCGTCGTGCTGACTGCAAGGGGAACAAAAATCACAGGGTCCCTGGCCTCCAGGAAAGTCTTCAAAAACTGAGCTAAGTGTGGAAACTGCCACAGAAACGAGGTGCCAAGAATAAGGCTTGACCAGCACTTTACGGTTTACAGTGAACGGTTTCATCCACTACCTCCTTTCAGTCTCTCAATATCCTAGATGGTGGACGGATCACATAATTAACAGATAAGGAGGTTCAGAGATGGAAGTGACTTGTTTTAGGGTCACAGGGCCTATGGGCAGAGCTGGCATCCAGACCCCAGCTAACCTCGTCTTCTTTCCACTTTGCTCCCGGGGGTGTGAAGGGGAAAGGCCTGAGGGTATATCTGGGAAATCATGACTAGCTTAGAAGACAGGCCTAGAGAAGTGGAGAGGGTCTGACTCATAGGCCAAGAGGACAAGGGAGCACTTTGGCTTTGTTTGGGATGGAGAGAAAGGTCTGGAGTAAGGGCACTTCCTGAGTAAGGCAGGGAGGTGGGGATGACACCCAGAGAAGCAGCGGGTTCCAGGAGAGGAGGCTGAGGTGTCAGTCTCAATCCGGGTTCGGAGAGCTTCTGTGGCCGGGGGCACATACCTTGCCAAAGCAGTCCAGGGGGTCGGTCCCTGAAAACCCGCAGTCATGGATGCCCATGGGGGTGATGGAGAAGGTGTCCTTCCTCTCCAGCAGCATCCCGAGGTAGCACCAGGCCAGAGCTGGGGGTGAGGCCGGGAGAGGGGTCTCAGGCAACAGCGGGGTGGAGAGAGGGAGGGGAACCACGAGGAGGCAGGGGGCCAGTGCCACCCCAGGTGTCAGCCCCCAGGAAGACAAAGGGAGGGGAAGTGGCATGAAATCACTGTGGGCCAGCCAGGGACCGAGAGAAACAAGGGTGGGGAGAGGGACGTGTGAGTGGAGGGATGAACAGTTTCAGTGCTTGTTGTGTTTACTGTGTCACGCGGGACACCCTGCTCTCTGACTCCAGCTCTCCCCAGCTCTGGAGCTCTGGTCCCTGTGGAAAAATGACTCGACTCCCCTCCAGAACAGCCTTCCCTCCTCCCACCACAAAATGGGGATAAGAGGCTGCAGTGGTGAGAACTCTTGTCTCTTACACTTTCGGTCACAGACAGGCCTGGACACGTGCACCTGGAGTGATCTGCAGGCGCCCGTTCACCTGTGCGAGGTGTGCGAGCTCCCTGAGGTGAACAAGGGAGTGGATGAGACAGAGGGTGAGGGACAGCGAAACAGTGCTAGAGGTGGGGACAGTGACAAGACTGGCAGGGCTGGTGGCGGGTGCAGGGAGGACGGGGCAGAGGCTCCTCTCCCACCCGTCCCCACGGGTCCTGCCTTGGTGGTGGGGTTCCGACGACTTGAGGACTTGCTGGAGCAGGGCCAGCGTGCGGTTGAAGGCCGGCAACCTCTTCTGCTCCTCGCTGCCCAGCTCCAGGAAGATGCCATCTAACCTGTGGCAGAGAAGGGGACGCGGCTGGTCAGCACCCTTCCAGCCGTCCCCAGGGTGCCGCGAGTCCTCCCCAGGCGAGTGGGCAGGGAGAGGAACTCGGGGAGCCCTTGCCACGCAGATGGGCTCAGCCATTTCTCCCCTGGCTTCCAGGCCCCACCTCTCCCCGTCCCTCCCCACCATCCCATCCTCAACCCATAGCCTGACCTGATGAAGAGCGTTGCCATGGTGAAGTACCAGCCCCTTTTTTCCTCGTTCGGGATCTAGGGAAGCAGAGAATGGCTTGTGCTGCTGCTCTTGAAGCATTTGGGACATTGTTCATAGACTCCCATGCTTTCCCTGAACCCTGAGAAGCAGCAAGTGCACTCTTGGTCATAGCGCTGGCTCTGCCACTGGCTGGCTGGGTGACCTTGGGCGAGTCACTTCACTTCTGTGACCACAGAGGATTTGACAAGATGACCTGTGTGAATGCCCCGAGCAAGGTGTCCATCACAGAGCGGGCGTGGCGTCCATTTCCTTCCCTCCCCACTACCGCAGGGCCCACACTCCACCAGTCACCTTCTCTCTCCCCCCGCTTCTCCCCTTTGGCGCCATCCCTCAGCTTTCACCTTCCTGAGAAAGCCCCTTTGGGCATGTGAGTGAGTTCAGCTGAAGCCCAGGACCCCACCCTGAACTGTTTCCCATTGTTTTTCTTGCCAACTTTGCTGTGCATTTAGACTGACTTGGGCACCAGATAAAATATTTATGGGAGTAGCTGCTCCTGCCTTGGGAAGGAATTTTAATGAAAACCAATAAAACCCCCAGTGCATATCAGCAGCTCTGCCTCAGGCTCCAGCCCCTCCCTCCACGTTCATCTCCTGTGGTTGATCTCCAGGCTCCATTCTGCACTCACCAGCCGCCACCCGCAGAGGCCTTCTCAGCTCAGGGCCCCTATTATCCCTCCACCCCACCCTCAGCAGCTAGGATGAAGCATTAAGTCCAGCCAGCATTTCTGTGGTGTGAGGCATCTGTGGTGTGAGGCCCAACTATGATGTGTTGGGTGCTGTGGCACTGAATGGGACCTGCACCCTGGCCCACATGGGCTCACAACTCGGTTGGGGAGACCATAAATAATGGGGTTTGAAGGAGCGCCTGCCACATGCCAGGATCCTGACACTCATCATCTCAATCTCACAACAACCTATGAGGTAGGTGTCATCCCGTTTTACAGAGGCACATACTGAAGTTCAGAGAGGCAAAATGACTTGCCCAAGGTCACACAGCATGCAAGTGTCAGAGCTGGGATTTGAACCCCATTTGTTAGTCTGCAAAGCCCTTGCTCCCCTCATTACACTGCTTACCAATAGCTATAATATGAAGCAGGGTTTGATCAAGGCTGAGAGGGGATTGCAGACAAACGCAGCAGGATGAAGAGGCCACTTCCAGCCAGAAGACTCTGAGAAGGTCTCATAGAGGATGGGCTGTAAGGTGGGCCTTGAATAGCAGTGGTATTTGAGAGGGTGAGGTGGGGGACAAGGGCATTCCAGACGGGGGGTTCAGCACGGACACGAGTGGGCAGCTGGGGAGCATGGGGCACGGTGAGTATGACTGGGGTGTGGCGGGAGCTAACGTTGCCAAGTTAGGCTGCGACTGCTCTGAGGTGGCCTTGGATGGTTCGGAGGAAGAGAGGAAGGGGGACCTGTGAGTAGCTCTCAGTGAGCAGTGTGATTGCCCATAGGGGAGTGTCTTGAACGCTGACCCAAGCCAGGTCTGGCAGGAAAGCCAGACCAAAGACAAAATTAGAGCAGAAGGAACACCAGGGGCTATGGGAGGAGGTTTCCTACATGATCCAGGGGTACCCCCAAGACTTCTAGAGGAGGACGTGCTGGAGCAGGGTTCTCAGGGACAAGTAGGAACCAACCAGGTGGATACAGTGAGAGAGGGCGTCAGATGGAGGGCACATCATGTGCAAAACCTCAGAGATGAGCGAGCAGGTGTGTCGGGGGCTGCATGCAGCCCAGAGCGGCTAGAACCCCAGTTGTAAGTGGCGAGGGGATGAGCCAGCAGGGGAACATCAGGAGGGTCCCCTGAGTGTCAGGCTCAGGACCTGGAAGTCATCTGCAAGGCAGTGGGGAGGCATAGAAGGGGTTAGAGGTGGGGAGTTATCCTGTTACTTAGGTTGGAATACGTGTATGCGGGCTCGGCTGGGAACAGGGCTGTCTGGAGGGGAGAGGGGCGGGACCCAAGGATTAAAGGGCATCCTTGAGAGCGCAATGGAGAACACTGGCCAAAGCAAAAAGCTGGAGGGGCTGCCAGATGACCTTACCTGCTGCACCTGCACGGGACCTGGGACATGGGAAGGGGATGCAGATTCGTGGGGCACCTACTGTGGGCCAAGCTGGCCAAGGACCTTGATATAATGTCAGCACCTGTCTGTGTGAAGGACCAAAGGCACGTGTGCCTCAGTCTCCCTGGTTGCCTGTGGCTGTGATCTCGTGACCTCTGGCCCCATGCCTGCTTTGAGGTTGGCCAGACTGAGTCATGGTGGGGAGACACAGAACTTGCTCCCCCTTTCAGGCTCCTGACAAGGAGGTGTGACCACAAGTGACAGCAGGTATCCTAGACTAAGGGAGGGCTACAGTGCAGAGAGCAGAGGCTCGGGTGGCCAACAGGTCTGGCCACAAGAGGGCGGGTGACCCCTCAGAGGCTGTGTCCTTACCTGCAAAGGGGCATTGTGAGGCAGTGACCAGCCTGGGGACCGTGCCCATAAATCCCCATAAACGTTCGCCCCCTTTCTCCTGGTTTGGGTTAGAAACGTGCAGAATTAGGCGTGTCTAGGAGGCTGCTTTGCCTTATTTCGGTTCTAGGTGGGGCATCGAAGTCTCAGGCTCTGAAGTCCGGGGCTATCCTGCCTCACCCCACTCTCCACCTCTCCACCCCACCACTCTGCTCCTAGGGCCTCACATGCCCCGTGGGGTCCACAGGTCCCCAGTGTTGAAGAGCAGTGTGTTGTCCTCAGGGCTCTCCCTGGTTCATAGCCACTTTCTTGTTTGATATTCAAGATGCAAGAAATTAAGTTATGTGTCCACATCACACGGTTAGTACATGACAGAGTTGGGACATAAACTCATGCCTTCCTAGTCCTAGCCCGAAGCCTGTCCACAGCACTCAGTTATCTTGATCCAATCAATCCCCTTATTATGTCTCTGAGAACAGTGAGACCACAGAGGTGAAGCAGCTTGCTCAGGGTCACACACTGGTTAGTATCAGGACTTAAAACCCAGTGGTTTCACCACCATTGTGATAGTCTTGAGTAAGTCAAGCCTGGTTATGGTTTGCACTAAGTAAGCAATACTACCACCTGGTGGCAGAGTGCCTGAATTGCAGGGGCAACTCCTAAAGGTTAACTCCCCTTCTACTTGAAGACTAAAACTGATTTTCAGAGAAGTAGCTAGCTGAGTGACATCTCTATGACAAATCCCAAATGTAGCCCCTCCTCAGATCCCACTTAAGAGTAACATTTGCAGGGCTTCCCTGGTGGCACAGTGGTTGAGAGTCTGCCTGCCGATGCAGGGGACACGGGTTCGTGCCCCGGTCTGGGAGGATCCCACGTGCTGTGGAGCGGCTGGGCCCGTGAGTCATGGCCGCTGAGCCTGCGCGTCCGGAGCCTGTGCTCCGTGGCGGGAGAGGCCACGACAGTGAGAGGCCCACATACCGCAAAAAAAAAAAAAAAAAAAAAAAGTAACATTTGCAGGAGGGCTTATGGGGTTGCGAATCAGGAATGGAGTTAACGGTATAAACAGACCTCGTTTGAAGCCTCACTGTGCTTGGGTTCCAATCCTCCATCCCTGTGATGGAGCTAGTAGAGAGAGTCCATTCATTTTGCTGTGCAATTCTGGTCTTAAAATGGGCTGTCTCTTTAAAAATCCTTCTAGTTGTAACTGAAGCAGCAGCTGAAGCTGTTACCAGGGGCAACCTGGCAAGCCACCTATGCTAAATTAAATTAAACAGGCCTCTGACTGCCCCCTCCCCTCCTCTCTCCTGGAGAATGAAGTTGCTGTGAAACCTCTTATGGCTGCAAGGAATTCACTTCCAGAGTTAACGGCTCCCAGAGGCAATATATTTGGAGGCAGCCTGGGAGGGGCTGACAGCACCTCTGCCAGGAGAGGAATATTGACTGAGGGCCTCCCCGTGTGGGCTTTGGCAGGACACCCCACCTTTTCTCTTGTTCATCCTCATCAGGACCCCGTGAGCCGGGGCTTCTGGGGTCTGTGAGGGGGCACTGGCCAGAGCGTGAGCCCGCCGAGGCTTCAAGCTGGCAAGGCCCAGGCACCAGCACTGCCCTTAAGTAGCTGGTTAGATTCTGGTACTAGGTGAGGGTGAGAGTGAGGCACTGACTTCAGGCAAGGGGTTGTCAGGACATCTCCCAGCTCCTCCGAGGCCCTCACCGGTATTTCCCTCATTATAGAGATGGGGAAACCGAGGCTCAAAGAGGCAGAGACGTGCCTACTTCACCTATTTCAGGCCAGGTCTCTGACTTCAAGTGCACCTTACTCCCACAACACCTCGCTGCAAGTGTTTGTACAGTGCTTACCATTTACAAAGTGCACTCACACAGATGCCACATGACCCTCAGAAAGCCCTTTGTGGAATGTAGAGTGGGTTATCATCACCCCCCTAGTACAGATGGGAACACTGAGGTGAGAAGACATCCTCACAGACACAAAGCCGTGTGAAATCCTGGACTGAAACGTGGAAATGCTGCTTTTTTAGCTATACTAATAATAGTGCCTTTTATTGAGCACTTACTATGCACCAGGCACATAATTTACATGTGTTAACTCCGGGGTTACCTAGGAGGTAGGGACTATGATTATCCCAGTTTTACAGAAGAGGCACCTGTGGCCCAGAGTGGCATAGCTAGAAGGTAGCAGAGCTGGGAACCCAGCAGCAGACGAGTGGTCCTCGAAGTGGGGTCCCCCGACCAGCAGCATCAGCAGCACCTGGGAATCTGATAGAACCACTGCACTAGAGTCTAGCACTGCAGAGAGCCAGGTGCAAATGGCAGGCCAGTGCACCAGTGCATCTCTTTTTAAATGAACAAAAGGATCAGCAGTTGTGACCCTCTGGAAGCCTGATGATCCAAGCTGCTACAGCTGGGTGGGTAACTGGCAAAGGTGGGTGACCTGGCAGTACCTGCAGAGAATATCAGGATGAGGATTAGACGTTACAGAGCAGGTTTGTGTTAACTTGGCAGATAGAAGGATGGGTCTCAGCTGGCTACTCCATTTACTTCAAAAGGTGGTCCCCACAGAAGGAAATGTTGCAGGGCTTAGCTATTTTAGAGGATTTCAATACAAGATCTCAATGTGCTAATGGTTTATGAATCTATATGTGTCTGCATAGGCTATACAGAGACCTTATTGGTTCTTAAGGAAAATGTTTGCCTTGCAGTTTGAACTCTGCCCCTGTGGATGTTGTATTCTGTGTTTCAGAGTCAGTTCCTGAGAGCTGACTGATTCTCTTTCAGGGGAGGGGGGATGAGAAGGAGGAAAGAGAATGAACGTTTCTCAACCATCAACTGTCCACTGGGCACTTTCGTGCATCGTGGCACTGAATCCACCCACACAGCAGCCCGAGAAGGTGTCATGCAGCCTCCTCCTTTTACAGGTGAGGAAACAGAGGCTAAGAGAAAAGCTGCCCGGCCAGCCCCACAGCCCAGGGGGAGGTGCCAGGATTCAAGTTCAGATCTGCCTCCCTCCAGTGCCCCTGTTCTTTCCACCTCATCAGGCTGACCCTGTCTGTGAAGGCTGACGCTGCAGAAATAAAAGTCACCAGGTGGCAGGTCTCGGGACCATGCTCTTCCTGCTCAACTGGAATGTCCTCTGTGATGACAGAGCAGCCTCGGGCTCTGCACGCGGAGCTCCGGCCCCAGCCCACCTGGCTGGCCTGGCACCCCTGGGGGTCTTTCCCAGAAAGGCTGGGCAGGGGTTTCTCCTCATGCAACTCCTGCCTCGGTGGGGGCGGGGAGTAAACAGAGGGTTGAGATTGGAGTCCCACCCCTGCCTCTACCTCCCCCAGGGTTCCTTGAAAGTCCGCTGGCCCAGCCTGGGCCTCAGTTTCTGCATCTATAAGCAGGGATGATCGACTGGGTTTGCCTGTGTCACAGGCACATGGGTGGGAGTGATCAGTGTGACTGGGCGCTGTGCCATGGAGGTGAGTCACCTATTCAGCCCTCGCTGGGTTCCCCGCATGGTCTTTGTGGATTTTAAGAGTGGAGCAGATCGACTGCAGCTCCCCATTGTCACCCCCTTTCTGGTCCTAGATCTGTCACGCAGACGCAGACTCTGTGAGCCAGCTTTGCTTTGCACTGGTTCCACAGACTCGCAGGACTGAGTAGAGCCCCTTCTCTATTCCATGGTCCCTAGAGAAAAGGGACCCTGTCCAGTCCTGGGTACAAATCCAGCTCTGGCACCGGGTAGGTCTGAAGAAGTCCTGCATTTTCTCAGCCCCTCCCATGGGTCCGGGCTGTGTGCACCCTTAACACATTCTATCTTTCCTCCTGTGAAGAAGGCAGTTGGGTCAGATGATGCTACAGGCAACTTTGGCTCTGGGGTCCTGTATCAATAAGGAGGGGAGACCCAGTTCCCAAAATTGCCAGGTGTGGAGGGAAAGAAGCCAGCAGCAAATTCAGAAGGTGCTGTTATGCAAATGTGAGCAGCACCGAGGCCATCAGAAGGCTGGGGCTAGAGTGTCAGGAAAGCTGTCCCTCAGCCTGGGCTTTATGTCGGAGAGAACTGAGTTCAGTTCCAGCCAGCCACTCATGGCTGTGTGCCCTTGAGCAAGTTGTTACGGCTCTCTGAGCCTCAGTTTGCTCATCTGTAGAATGGGGTTAATAACAGTTCTGATTCCCCAGCATTTCTAGGAGCAAGTGAGATAATCTGTGAAAAAAAACACAAGTGCACAGTCCCTAGCTCATCGTCCAGCGTCATCCAAACCAAACCACTCAGATGCGTGGAGCTGTGTGTGTGTGTTTGCAAGCACCACCCTGCCCATGATCTCAAAAGTTGGAGATCAACTCTAAAGTCCTCAAAACGCCGTGCCTGACATTCCCCAAGCTGTGGTTTCCTACCTCCCTCTGTGTGTTTGTGTTTTCTTCTGCCAGGAGGTTCATTCCTTCCCCCACTTCTCTATTATCAAAGTCCTTCCTGTCCCTGAAATCACCCTGGCCACCACCTTAGTCCAGTGACAGAGGAGGAAATGTCCACCGTCCACAGAGGACTTGCCCACTGTCCCACAGCCAGTCGGGGCAGGGCTGAGGCAGGAACCCAAATTCTGACCCCTGGCTCCGAGTGGGGTCTTCCCCGATGTCATTGTTCTTTTCCTAAAGTTGGCTCTGGGCTGGGCTGGGGTGAGGGCAAGCTCAGGAAGGGGCAGGAGGAAGTGGGAGGAAGCAGAAAGAGGGCGGGGGCTCACTTAGAAGGAGTCCTGGCAGCCCCATCAGGGGATGAGGATGAGAAGGACGCGTCCATCAAAGCTCGCTGGGGCTGGGCCTTCCCTCCGTGACCCCAGTTCCTCCTCCCACACCCCTGCCAGGCTGGTACCACTGTCCGCATTTCACAGAGGGAGACATGGACCCTCAGAGAGGTTACACAGCCAGCCCAGGTCACCCAGGGCGTCCCTGCAGCCTGCAGATTCCCACACCAACACTCTGACCTCAGTCCCAGCAGCGCATCTGCCTGCACCGTGCGCCCGAGTTGTCAGGGTTTGGAGCTGTGGGACGAAGAGGTGAGGGAGAAAGGGAGGCTGGGGGAGAGAGGGGGACATGTGGGAGGCGGAGAGCTGTTGGGAGGGCAGCTCCTTGAGGAATTCCCAGGTCCTGGGGCTGGCCTCCCCAATGGTGGCACAGCTGTGTGTGTGTGTCGGTCCTTCCTGCCTGGCGACTGTGTGGATGCCTGCACCTTTGTTTGTTTGTGAGGCCGGCTGCTGGGCCTACCAGCACTGGGTCCATCCCCGCCCACCCCAGCAGGCCCGGTGAAACCTGGATGGCATGTGTGCACCCGGTCACCTGGGACGAGTCCCCTCCCGGAGCCTGTTCTGTCCTCTGTGCAACAGGGAATCACAATACCAGTGGCAGTGTGTCTGTGAGGTTTGAATAAAAATCGGATATGCTAATGAACGTAACATTCTGAGCTCTGTGCCTGGTGTACAGACTGGATCAATGGCGCCCACTGTGGTGGTGTTTCCTGTTACCACCCTGAGCCTGCTCTGGGCCAGCAGCAGGGGTGAAGGATCTGCATGTGTGTGCACCTGTGCGTGTGTGTGCAGGTACGTGTGTGTGTGTGTGAAGCCACACAATATTCCAGGAAAAGGGGAAGAAACTCAAATGATTGAGTTAGCTTGGGACTGAGATATTACTTTTTTAGAGAAACATAAGTTCGAGTTACTTTATTTTAGAAAAATAATGGGAATTTTAAGACTAAAAAAACAAATTAAATTTAGCAACAGTCACAAACCCCTCTTGGGTGTCCAACCCCGTTCCAGACACGGGGTGGTAGGTAGAGATAGAGGGTCGCCCAAGACAGAGGGCTCACCCTCTAGGGGGCAAGACAGAAACCACTGTTATAGAGCAAAGCTGAGGGCTGTGGCGGCCAGAGGGTGGGCAAGGTGAGGGGCTGGGCCCCAACATGATCGACACTCTGCCTGGAGCCCTTCACGGTCTCTCACTTAATCCTCACAGCAACCCTGTAAGGTGATGTTAGAATCCCACCTTGCAGATGAGGAAACTGAGGCTCAGAGATGTGAAGTGACTTGTCCGTAGCCACCTGTGATGGAGGCAGAATTTTAACCGAGTGTGTCTAACTGCAAAGTGTTTGCTCCTAATACCCACTCAGCCTGGAGACTCCACCAAGAATCCGTCTGTGAGTGTGTGTGGAGAGGTGACGGGGGTGCGGAGGAATGACGGACAAAGCAATCTGCCTCATCATATTTTTGTAACTTGAGGACGAGGAAAGGGAGGGAACTAAGGGCTGAGAGGGAAGGCACAGACACTCGTCCACTCGTCCACAGACATGTGGCTTATTTTTGGATTATGGGCTGAATTACTAACTTTTGTAATGTTTTCTCTTGTAATTTTAGTTAGCAGATGAGCAGCCGTCATTGGTTCTTCGGTTGCTCTTTATTCTTTGAGCTCCGGGGGCTCCTCCTTGCCTGGGACAGTCCCAGCCCCCTCAGGATGGAAAATCTCCTGGAGCTGCAGCACCGGCTGGGTCGGACTCCTGGCCGCCCACCCCCAGCTGCGCTCCTGTGGGTGGCAACCCTCTCAACTGGAGGTCCCTCAGCGGCTGCCCCACTCTCCCCACTCCTCCTTCCCTGACCCCATGTTGACTTCACCTCTGGCCTCGTCCTTCCTATCCCCCCACCACTCCCTATACACGGCAACCCTCTCTCTACTTCTCCACACTTCCACCCTAGATTTCCAGGAGGTGGCCGGTGTGGGGGGCTCCCCTCTCCATCCTGCCGGCCATCTGCTTCACACTTATTGCACCCCAATTCTCCCACCTCTCCAGAAAGAGCACAGGCTTTGGAGTCAGAGTGGTGTAAACTCAACTGCCACTTACTAGCTCTGTGGTCTTGGGCAGGTTACTTAGCCTCGCTCTGCCTCAGTTCCCACATCTGTAAAATGGGATCAGGGGGTTCTTGTGAGGACTAAGATGAAGTCCGCAAGGCACCTGGAGAAGAGCGTTCATGAATATTACTGTGTGAAGGTGGGCATTGTGTGAAGGAAGGTTTTCAAGGGGGAGGTGACATTTGAGCTGGGTTTTGATGGATGGAGTTTGCTTTCTAGGCAGAGGGAAAAGCTCCTGCACAGGCAGCTGTGAAACAGCACAGCATGTCTGGAGAAGTAGGAGAAGTTTAGAGTCCCTGGGAAGTAAGGTTCAAGGGAAGTAAGAGGAAATGCGGCTCAGAGGAGGGCAGGAACCAGACCTCAGAGGCCACATCAGCAGTTCTTCAGGGCCACCACGTGCTCTTCTTCCCCATGAAGCTTCTGGCTGCCCTCTTTCCAGGTCTCATCCAGTTCAGTTGTCACTAAAGCCCCCACCGCAGGACCTTTGCACACACCACGCCCCTGCCAGGATTGCCCTCCTCTCATTCCTGCCAGTACACTACTGCCTCTTCCAGAAGCCTCCCTCAGTCACTTGTGCTGAAAGGAAGTGTGTCCTCTCTGAAGTTCAGTTACTGTCACTCTATCCTCAGGACCTGGACTTGCCAGGTCCCTGCTGACTCCAACACGGGTCCTGATGTCCTCGAAGTGCACTTCCCTTGTCAGCCTCTGGGGGGGGGTCCTGTTTTTGGTTCAGAAACTATGGTCTCTGGTGTACAGCACTCAGAGATGATTGTCACCTGGCACAGGCCATGTAATGAACGCCTGTGACCTCAGCCAGTCATAGGCACACCTCTGACACACCCCTTTGGCCCCCACTACCAGAGATGGGGCTCAGGGAAGGCTGGTTACTGAAGGAACTAATGTTTGCTCTTCCCTTTGTCCATGAGCTTCTAAAAGGCAGGAGTTCTTAATGATAGGGCCTGGCACACAGTAGGTGCTCAATAAACGTTAAGATGCTGAGCATGTGTGTCTCAGACATGCCCAGAATTTACCAGTTTATGGGCACTTTTACCCCATGATTTGATTGGATAATCATAGTAAACTGAGGCAGAAATCACTATTGTTTAATGTTTATAAAGCAGACACTGAGGCCAGAGATGACAAGTGACTTGTACAAAGTCACACAGCAAAATAATAAGCGACCTGGGTGCTTGAACCCAGCCTCCTGCTCTCACTATACAAAATCATCACTGTCATCCTGATTGCGACTATTTCTTGAGCATCTACCCTGTGCCAGGTACTTTATAAGCATGATCTCTCCTAATCCTCAGATGATGAAACGGGGGAGCTTCAAATACCCACTTTCTCCTGGGATTGGGGGGAGGTTTTGACCTCTGTGCAGACCTGGGGAGCAGCCGCTGGGCCAGGCCCAAGGACACAGCACAGGCCACCTCCCACCTGAGACAGTCAGCTCCCTCCCTGGAGCACAGGGCAGTGCCCTGCTTGACACTCTCTCCTCTGAGCGGTCACTGAAGGGGACGGTGCGGCCCCCATTGTGGCTGCGCAGACCAGCAGCAGGGAGGGAGGAGTCGGCCCCCATTCCTTCCCTATGCCCCAAACTTTGCCTCCCTGCTCACCTCCTCCAGGAAGCCTTCTCCTGAGAGCAGGAAGGGACCTCAGAGACCATCCAGTCCCCCCTCCCTCACTTTCACAGATGGGGAAACCACCACCCAGATAGGAGAAGGCCCCACCGTGGGTGGTTGCAGCTGAGATGAGAACCCAGGACTCCTGGCTCCCAGTCCAGGGCTTTTCAGGCCCTGCTCTGAGACTGTGACCATACTCAACATACACCAAGCTGGCCACGCCTTCCACTGAGGGCGGCTGGCATTCAGGGCCTTGTGCTCAGGCTCTAAAACAGGAGACCTGGGTTCCTTTTGGCCCCAGGGGACAGCCACAGCTGCACACAGTTTAGCGGGGAGGAGGCTCTCCCAGGTCAGGAGAGGCAGAGGTCGTCTGTGATCCTGCTGTTTCTGTGCAGGCTCTGTTCCTCATTTTACGGATGAGGAATCCTAGGATACAAGCACTATTATTATCCCCATTTCATAGAAAGGGAAGCTCAGTCATGCTACGGACCGGTTGGAGGTGAGAGCATGGGGAATTGGGATTCGGACCTGGACTGTCTGACCCAGAGTCTACCGTCTTAACCTCCACCCTGCCCTGCCCCCCTTAAGTCAAGTCCGTGCCTCCCACCCAGCACTCCCTGAGGTCTTGACTCCACATTTCCTCTTACGCGGGAGCCATAAGCTTTGGTGGAAAAGGCTCCAAGGGGGTGTGCAGAGCCTTTGTGAATGGAGCGATCCTACCCACGTGCGAAGGCTTGTTGTCGTTTAACTATCAAACAGTCATCATTATCAGCTCAACCCTGCCTATGCAGCGCCTTCAAGGAAAAGCCAGGGTACCTCTCTGAACTGTGATCTCCTCTTCCGTAACAAGAGGACAATGCCTCTACGTCATTTGTCTGTCATCCAATGCAGGCAGCCTTTGGGATGGCCCCCACTGATCCCCACTGCCTGGTATCTGTGCTCTTGTGTAACCCCCGCTCTCTGCCTGGAGGCTAGACCTAGTGACTTGCTTCTAATGAAGGGAATATAGCAAAAGTGATGGGATGTCCTCGTGGCAAGGACCTGAGGGAGGCCTCCGGCCAACAGCAAGTGAGGAACTGATTCTCCCAATAGCCATGAGTATGAGCTTGGAAGCAGACCCCCACCCCACCGCCCCCAGCTGAGCAAGCCTTCAGATGAGACCACAGCCTAGAGGCAGCCGGCTAAACCATGCCCGGGTTCTTCAGCAGGCAAACTCTGAGACGATCAGTGCTTATTGTTTCAAGCTGCTAAGTCTCAGGAGCTATTTGTCATACAACAATGGGTAACTGATATGCCTAGCGTTTGTCTATGTAGCTCCGGGCCCTGTGCTACACATGCATTCACTCAAGATGCATTTACCGAGTGCCACTGTGTCCAGCCACTGGCCAGGTGTCGGCTTTACAGTGGTAAACCAGACAGATGTTGTCCCCACTCTTGAAGATCTCAAGATTGAGGTGGGGAGACAGACTTGTACATGGACAGTGTGAGCAGTGCTGTGGGAGCCCAGGGGAGATGCCTGACCCAGCCTGGAAAAGTCAGCGGAGTGGATGCCTGAGAGAGAGGACAACCTTCCAGGCAAGGGTAGAGCAAAGGGCACCTCTGAAAGAGGCCGAAAGAGTGGCAAGGTGGGCTGTAAGGAGACCTGGCCCACGGGGAACACGGGGAACAAGGGGATGTAGACGGTGGCAAAAGCCTGGTTGGAAGGGGGAACACGGCAGAGGGAAGGCAGAGAGCGAGGTCACGGAGGGTCTCTAGTGCCTACCGGAGAGCCTGGGACTTACGTGCCAGGCAGTGGGGAGTCACTGGGGGTTGTAAGCAGCTGACGGATATGGCCGGCAGGATTGAGCAACATGACACTGGCAGCAAGGGTGGAGGAGGAGGCCGAAGGGTCAGGCCAGAGAGCAGGAACCCAGGCAGGGAATGATGGAGGCTGGGCTGGCGAGAGGAGGCAGGAGAGGAGCGGATAGACCCTGGAGATATTAGGAGGCAGAGCGGACAGGATCTGGGGTCTGAGTGGATGGCTATGGTGCGTGAGCGGGAGAGAGGAGGCAAGAATGCTGCCTGTTTCTGGCGGGATGTGGAGCTGTGCCTTATACTTAGGTGGGTGTGGACAGGTGCAGGGACAGGTACTTGCTGGGAAGAGCAAGGTGAGAGGGATGAGTTGGTGTGTGGAGTTTGCAGTGCTGCCAGCAAAGAAACTTACGCAAGCTAACCCGCTGGGAAGTGGGTCCACGCCCTAGTCCGACAGAGAAAAGCCACAAGCCTGGTCTAGGACCCAAGGTGGGAGGGGCACGCTGGAACCGTATTCCGGAAGCCAAAGGGCCAGGGTTCGGTGAGAATTTGGAGGCCGGGGGGCATCCCTGCAGACTTTAGGGGCCGCGACCCCAGCCCTCCCAGCCTGGGGAGGGGTCACCCACCTGCTGCGCGTGGCCCAGCGCCTTGTCATAGAGCTCGATGCCGGCCTCCAGCACCCGCGCCCGCTCCTCTGGGCTGGCGCAGCCCACGTCGAAGCCGTGCGCGTAGCCCTGCTCGGCCAGGCAGCGCGCGGCGCGGAGCGGGGGGTCCCCGGCGGCCCCGCGGTCCCCCGCCAGGCCCATGAGGCCGGCCAGCCGCTCGGCGCACGCCTCCTCCTCTTCCTTCTGCCCCAGCCGCCCGTACACGTGCACCAGATTGGCCCAGGCGTTGAGGTTGCCCGGGTCCTCGCGGGCCACCTCGAGGAAGCTTTCGCGGGCCTCATCCAGCTCCTCCAGGTAGAAGGCGAAGGCGCCCAGGAGGTGGCGCACGGCGGGGCGCTGCGTGGCAGCCGTCAGCGCCAGCTCCTGCCGCAGGCCGTCCCGCTGCAGCTTCAGGTCCCGGGCGTGGAGCGAGGCCGGCGAGCGCGGCTCGAAGTTCAGCTGCATCTCCAGGTGGAAGTGGCCGGGGAGGTAGTCCAGGTCGTCGATGAGGGCGTCCACCTCCTCGGCCGCGGCCTCGGGCTCCGCCATGGCTGCCCCGCGGCTCCCCGAGCCTTGCTCCGGAGGCCGCCGTGGATGGGGGCGCCCCTCAAGCGAGCCCGGCGCGGGAGGCAAGGGTCAGCGCGCAGAGGCCCGGGGCGCAGCCACCTCCCATCCCGGGGCGCCGCCCGCCGGTGGGTGGGTCAGAGCGTCGGCTCGGGAGCGCCCTGTGGGTGTTTACGCTTTCGCAGCTCAACGGCTTTTAGACGCCCGCATTGCACAAGCAGGTGTGCCTGTTAGGTGCAGTGCCAAACGCGGGGCGTGTAACCCCCGGTGCATGGCAAAAGGCGTGCTTTTACTCTCTCTGCTCAGGAGATGAGGAAACTGAAGCTCAGACGAGGAAAAGGACTTGCCCAGGTCACAGAACTCGGTATGCCCGAGCAGGCCTGGGAACCCAGTTTGCTGAACCCCAAAAAGCCAGGCCCTTCCTCCTTGAGCACTGCTCCACCCTGTGCGAGCTCACTGAACAGGAGAGTCAGGCCTGGCCCTTCCAACGCAGCACCCAAGCCACCTCAGTCCTGCTGCTCTCCCATCCCCGCCACAGTCCCTCAGTGTTCTGCTTCCTCTGAATGGAGCCTGCCCCCTCCTGCAGCTCTTCCTTTGGTCATTATTTAGCAGGCTTCCCCACTTGAGATTTCTCTGCCTCCTCTCTGCCCTGCAGTCGGCCCCAGTGGAAGGACGGGGCTCCAGGTGCTGGTTCTAATCACTCTGGGTAACTAGCAGCTCCCACTCAGTCTGCGTTCCACCTGTGGCCCAATTGTCTTGCTCTTGCCAGCCTTCCCCCAGGCCTGGCATCAGTCCCCTATCCTCCAGAAGATTGGGCTGTGCTCCCTGACGCAAAGCTGCTAGTCCTCCAGGACTTGGATTTTGTAGCAGGTCTGAGCTGCTTCTTTTTTTAAATATTTATTTATTTATTTAGGCTGCGCCAGTGTCAGTTGCAGCATGTGGGATTTTTTTTTTTTTTTTTTTTAGTTGCGGCATGTGGACTTCTTAGTTGCAGCATGCATGCAGGATCTAGTTCCCCCACCAGCGATGGAACCCTTGGCCCCCTGCATTGGGAGCACAGAGTCTTACACATTGGACCACCAAGGAAGTCCCAGGTCTGAACTTCTAAGTCCCTCCCACCCCTCATTCCATCTGGGGCTGGGCTCCTGAGACCCTGTTGCTTTATCTTCTTGAAAAACACACCAGCATTTTCAGAAGAGGAAATAGAGCCAGTTTGTAAACTTGGAAAAAATATTTGACTTGAGCAATAAAAAGGTAAATTAAAACAACATTCTGGAGATATTTTTCACTTGTAATTTTATTTTATTTATCTATTTATTTATTAATTTTTGGCTGCATTGGGTCTTCCTTGCTGTGCACGGGCTTTCTCTAGTTGCGGGGAGCGGGGGCTACTCTTCGTTGCGGTGCACGGGCTGCTCATTGCAGTGGCTTCTCTTGTTGTGGAGCACAGGCTCTAGGTGCGCGGGCTTCAGTAGTTGTGGCTTGTGGGCTCAGTAGTTGTGGTGCACGGGCTTAGTTGCTCCACGGCATGTGGGATCTTCCTGGACCAGGGATCGAACCCGTGTCCCCTGCATCGGCAGGCGGATTCTTAACCACTGCACCACCAGGGAAATCCCTCACCTGTAATTTTAAATGTAAAATTTAATAACTTTTAATTAAAAATTGTTACTATAAATTGCTGGTGATTATGAGATGAAACTTGGGCTCTTGACCTGCTTGGGAGGATCAGAGACAGATTTCCAGGGAGTTCGGCTTCCCCCCCCCCCTTTTTATTGTCATAACATATACTTTACATAAAATTTACCATTTTAACTATACAGTTCAGTAGCATTAAGTATATTCACATTGTGCAGCCATCACTGCCATCCATCACCAGAACTTTTTCATCTTCCCAAACTGAAACTTTGTACCCATTGAACAACTCTCCATGCCCTCCTTCCCCTAGCCCTGGCAACCATCTCTGTGAATTTGACTACTTTATGTATCTCATATGAGTGGAATAATAATACAATACTTATTCTTTTGTGTCTGGCTTATTTCACTTAGCATAATGTCAAGGTTCATCCATGTAGTAACTTGTGTCAAAATTTCCTTCCTTTTTAAGGTTAAATAATATTCCATTGTATGTATATACCACATTTTGTTTATCCATTCATTCATCAGTGGACATTTGGGTTGTTTCCACATTTTAGCTGTTGGGAACAATGCTGCTATGAACATGGGTGTACAAATATCTGTTTGAGTCCCTGCTTTCACTTCTTTTAGCTGTATGCCCAGAAGTGGAATTGCTGGGTCATATGGTAATTCTATGTTTATTTTTTTGAAAAACTGCTCTACTTTTTTTTCCACAGGAGCTGCACCATTTTATATTCCCACCAACAATACACAAGTGTTCCAATTTTTCTATATCCTTACCAACACTTGTAATTTGTTTCTGTTTTTGTTTGTTTGTTTGTTTTTATAATGGCCATCCTAATGGGTGGCTTTGGCTTTTGATCTGACTCTGAAAAGATTAGTAGGAGTTGGGTGGGGAGGTTAGGTTGCTGGTGCATTTCAGCAGCAGGAAAGGCACATGAAAAGGCTAGATCTTTGCCAGGGCAGGGTATGCCTAGGGACAGAGTAGCCCCATATGGCTGCAGCTTACGGAGCATGGGGAAGAGATGACCACAGATGAGGACATAAGGCAGCAGCCATAGCCCCATCACAGAGGCCTGAATCCTGGCTAAGAAACTTGATTTGACTTTATTGACATAATAGATGGCTCTAGAGGATGGGTTAGAAGCTCTTGCAAACTTAGTTATGAGCTTTGTATCTGCTGTGTGACGCTCACTAGATGTGACCAGGGCAAGTTGCTCTCCCTGTCTGATCCTTAGTTTCCTCTTCTGTATAATAGGGGTTGGAGAGGATTGCAATCATACCTACAAGAGAGAGTTAATTGCTGTGATCAGTAAGTTGCTGTGATGGGAAGGCTTTGGGCTGATTAGAGCAGGCTGCCTTGCTGCAGAGCTGACTCACTCTGGCCTGTTCTGAGCTGCCTGGCAGCCGGAACTCCCAGCCCAGTGAACCCTGGCCTATATCCTGTGGTTATTCCTCCATAAGTCCCAGAGCCAAGGCTCTCATGCTGCGAGAACCTGAGAACACCTGAGCAGCCCTGGGGCTGGTTGCAGGGCCTCCCCAGCACATAGGATGTGGTAGTGGACACAGTCACATGTCACTCACTCCTCAAAACAGCTCCACCAGGAGACTGCAGTCACGTGTCACAGACAAGGAAATTGAAGCTTAGCGAGGGTAACTTGCCCAAGCCCACCAGCTAGGAAGCAGCAGGGCTAGGATTCGAGCATGATTCTCTTTGAAGATTTATGCATTACTGGGAAGCTGGGTTAGATTCATTTATTCATTCACTTGTCATTCAACAAATATTTGCTGAGCATATACTATGTGCCACATACTGCACCAGGAGTGAATGACACACAATCTCTGCCCCTGGACCTTCTGTAAGGTCCCTTTCCAAGGGCTAGGAATGACCTCTTGTTGTGCTTCTGCTATGTTCCAGGAGCATACCTAAATTAGCTCATTTAATCTCCACAGCAGTCTGGAGATAAAGAGATTACGGGATTTATTTTATGGGTAAGAAAGTTGAGAATCGGAGAAGGAAGTGACTTGCCCAAGGTCACGTGGTTGGGAAGGGGCAAAGTCCGTGCTTGGATGACCTGGGGTGACTGTTCTGTGTGTGTTCCCGAGGCCTGATGCCTCTCACCTTCAGCTCAGCAGTGCAGGGTGGAGGCTCTGTCAACCGCGACCATGTGCCTGCCAGCCTGGGGCCCGTGAGCCCAGCTCATGGCTTAAGTGCTATATTGGGATGTCAGAAGGATATCGGGTGGGGCCTGGAAGAAGACCCACTGTCCTGGCAATCCATTTCCACCACAGGCTGGAGGCAGGACCCCCGGGAAAGTCCTGTTTCTCTCTGGTTTCAGTCTTGTCATCGTCAAATGGCATATGGCCCTTTGCCCTACCTTAGCCTAAAACCCTTGGAGGGATCAAAGACAATCGTGGGAGATGATATTAGACAGTCTGTAGCATGACTGTGGGACACTGGTGGGAGATAAGGGAGGATGAGAGGAGAGAGCTGACCATGCCCTGTTGGGGGCACATACCCTCAACCCCTTTCTTTACCTAGCAAGCCACACACACTCTTCAATGTTGAGTTTGGAATTCTCCTCCTCCAGGAAGCCTTCCCTGACTTACACACCCACAGTCTGGGTCAGAAGCCTCCCTATCACACTGACCTGGTCACACTGTGTAGTCATTGTTTCCCCGACTAGACTCTCCGGGAAGGGACCATATCTAGGTCCCAGGCACCCTGCACAATGTCTGCCCAGAGTGGGTGTCCAGGTAACTGGGGGAGGAATGAGTCCTGACACCATCCCTGCAACCCTACCTCTCTCCTGACCACCTTATTCCTGCCCTCCACGCTCTGGCCCCCCTTGCCTGTTCCCTCTTTCTCCTCCTCCCCTCCCCAGAGTGGAGAAGGAATGGAATGCCCTTTGCCCAAGCCAAGCCGTTTCTGTGTGTCTCACTGGTCCCACCAGCATAATAAGGTGAACATCAAGAGGCCTTTGCGCTCCACCTGGCCCTGCGCGGGGCTCTGCCATAAAGCAAGGAATCGGAAACGGTTCCTCAACTAATGACTCTAAAACCCGACCAAATGGCATCCATAGTAACCACCGCGAGGGGCCATTAAATCTGCCGGGCTGGGGAAGGATGTCTGGCAAGGCAGCAATGAAAATGTGCATAGCCGAATGGAAAAGTCGGGGACCCTGCGGGCGCGCCTGCAGGGGCGCAGCGCGGGCAAACGCGCAGCGCACAGGTCTGTGGCGATCACAAATCGCAAGGCCTGGGTTGCCGTGGCAGCGGTGGCGGCGGTGGCAGAAGCCGGTCTGGCCTGCCGGCGGGCGCGGAAAACTCCCACAGTCGAGTTCCGCGAGGACCTCGCCGCGGCGGGCGGGCCAGCGCCATGGCCACCAACTGGTTCACGGGCTCCCTTGGGGGGCGGGGGCGGGGGGGGGCGGGGGGGGCCTAGGGCTGGCAGTGAGGGGTGGGGGCGGGACTTTCTATACCTCTCCTGCCTGCCGCACTTCCCGGACCAGAGTCTTTTACCACCGTTATTATTTAAAATCATTTCAGAAGCACCTACTATGTGCTGCTCAGAGAGGCCAAGTGGCCTGGCCCATAGTAGGTCACTCAGCCCAAAAGTCATGGGTAGGATTTCAACCCAGGTGTCTTTCTTCATTCATACGTATGACATATATCGTGTGTATATCATATATATACCACCTATGATATATGTATCATATCATAGGTGGTATATATATATATATATATATGTGTGTGTGTGTGTGTGTATATATATGTGTGTGTGTGTATATATATATATATATATATATATGTGATAGGTGATATATATATATCACCTACTATGTTCCAGGCACAGTTCTAGCATCTGGGGATAAAATAGTGAACAAAACAGCAAAGCCCTTGCTCATGAGCTTGCCTTCATATGGGAGGGGTGATGGGAGTGGATAATAAACAAAAAAAGAAAAAGATATAAAATGTTGGCTAGTGATAAGGGCTATGGAGAAAAAGGAAGTGGGGAGGGGGAGCCTGCGAGTGCAGGGGGCGGTGCGGCTGGTGGTTGCACTGAGAAGGTGATTTTGAGTAAAGGTTCCCAGCAGGGGGTTAGGGAACCGGACAAGGATGGAATCTAGGGAGAGGGAACCTGGAAGGACGAAGACCCTGAGGAGGCAGCAGCCCTGCTCATCCTTCATGGGCCAGCTCCAAAGTCACCTCCCGTGGGATGCCAACTCCCCCACCACCCAGAACTGCCCTCATCAGGGCTGGGTGCCTCTCACTGGGCATCTGTCCCTCCCAGGTTTGACGTCTCTGCTGTCTATCCCAACCAGAAGAAGTTCAGCACCTTCAGGGAGGCCCCGTACTCCAGGGTTTACTCTGTGGATGTGGTGAGTTTGCATAGCTTCCCGAGTCTCCCACATGGTCTGGCCACTGCCCCTCCGAGTCCCTCCCCGTGACAGATGAGCTGATCTGTGTAAGGGGCATGCCTCACACCCCTCCGTGCCCTCAGCCCACAGCTCAGAGCTTGAATCAGAGCTGGGGCCTCAATGTGTTTGATAAACGCAGGACTGTAATGAAAACAGCATGGGTCGGATCCACAGAGACCTGGGTTCCACTTGCAGCTCTTGCACAGACTGGCTGCGGGCTCTCTCTGAAGTGTAAGGGGGCCAGTGACAGAGGATGTCATGGTTGCACCTTGAGGGCCAGGCTCGGGGCTGGGGGAGGGGCCCCCAGAGGGGTATTGCCTGTCCACTCCCAGGTCAGGGTGACAGCTTGGAGAGGATGGGTGGACTCTGTGGGTGGACTCGTGGGTGTGGCTGGCCTCGCTCTGACTGTGCTCTGACTCAGTCCCACATAGGACCTGGGACCTATGGTTGCAAGGAGACCTGCTTCAGCATCAAGAAGTTGAAGAAGGAGGTGGGCACAGGCTGCGCCAAGGCCCAGGAAGCCACCTGGCTGACGCAGCTGCCCCACTTCCGTACCGGGCCATCCTGAAAGAGAAGCGGCAGCAGGTAAGGCCCCTGGGGCCCCACCCTGCCCTACTGCTGGTGCCAGGTCCTCCTGCCCGGTCCTGCCTGCCCCCAGGGTGACCTGCAGTGTCCTCCCGGGCCCAGGTAGACCTCATCCTTTAAGGAACACATCCTCGCCTGGGCTCCTGCCCGCGTGGACACTCCCAAGTGTAAAGTTTTCAACTCTGCTCTCTTCTCTTGGGGCAGAAGGAAGAGCTGGGGCCTGGCTCCTACAACTCCAACGACTTCTTAGAAGAGTTGCAGGAGAAACCGGGCAGCACCCGGGGGCTGCTCAGCTCCGGGGAGATTCGCTTCCGAGGACTCATTGGGGTAGGTGTTCTCATACACGGGGTGGGATCCCTCCTACCCTCTGCTCTGTCTGAAGAGCATGCAGCCTGGGTGGGGCTGGAAGCGCCCTTTCTCCTACCGTTCTTCTTCCCAGGCTTGGCCAGGCTCCCCTCTGGGACCCCACAGCCCCTCTGCTTTCCAGTTCCACAGCTTTCAGCCCACTGGCTGTCGTAGGTTTCTGCGTCTCCCCCACCAGATCAGGAACTCCCTGCCGGCAGGGATGGGTCTGGTTCATCTTTGAGTCCCTGGCACAGAGCCAGGCATACATTAGGTGCTCAACAAACTCCTCCATATCTATAGCCATCCAGCCATCCAGTAAATAATGGTTGAGCGCCCTCTAGTGCCACATACTGTTCCAGGCCCTGGGGATCCAGCAGTGATGAAGACAAGGTCCCTGCCCTCGTGGAGCTGTGGTCCTAGTGGTAGAAACAACGGTACAGAGAAGCAAATCATATATAATGAGGGCCATGGGGAAAAATGAGACAGGGAGAGATGGCGAACGATGAGGTGCCATTTATAGGGTAGTCAGGGAAGACTTCTGGGAGGAGGTGGTGTTCGAGCAAAACCTGTGGTAGGTGAGCAATGGAGACTCACGGAATCTGTGAGTGAGGGGGGAGGAGGCAAGAGCAGAGGGGTGAGGACCAGGACATGAGGCCCTTCTGGCAAGGTGAGGGCCTCGGGTTTGATTCCAGGTGCTGTGGGAGGACAGCGGAGGAGGGTTTTGCTGTGTGTGGGGGGGGGGGGTACTGAGTGACATGCTTGTGGGGGAGGGGATCGGAGGCATCCAGAGGGGAGGTGACTGTGGTGAGAAGTGGGGGTGGCGGGAGGGCTGCCGTGGCATCGGTGTGGGTCGGGATGAGTGGGGTTCAGGCTCCATAGGGTCGTGTGGGCAAAGGCGGGAGTCACACCCACGCTGCCAGTGCCACCCCTCCTCCCCTGCCCCTCACGCTCCCTGGGCTGGACACCCTTGCCCTCCTCACTCCTCAAAGTGAGGCAAAGCACTCGCCCTGTGCTTTGCCCCTGCTCTCCCCTCCACCAGAAGTACCATTCCGCCCCCAGCGGCCCCTTCACCTAAGGACCCCCTGCTCATCCCTCAGCTCTCAGCTCCGAGGTCTGACCTGAACCCATGAGGGGCCATCTCCCTTTCCCAGGAGCCCCAATTGTGGCTGTGGGTTCAGTGTCTCTCCCCCAGAGCACAGCAGCCCCTGAGGGTGGACCACATCTGCCCGGTTGGTTCGCTGCAGAATCCCCAGGTCCTAGCAGCGCCTGGCACGTGATAAGTCTTTGTGGACTATGCCTATGCCTGCCTACTAAGTACTGGTTCTCCAAAACACTCTAATTTTTTATAACCACTCCAGACGAGGCCCTGGAGGCTCAGAGAGGATAAACATCTTGCCCCAGTGGGCCAAATGGGCAAACCCCAAGCCAGGGCTTTTCCTCCACACCTCACCACTGTGAAGCCTTCTGTGGAGCCTGGGAATTACTCCTTGCCACGTTCAGGGGACGTGCACATGCATCCTCAGGTGCAGAAGCTGTAACTGCACTGTGGGGAGAGGGGCTGCCTGGAGGCACTGAAAAATGAGTGATTTCCTTCAAGTCTAAAGTAATAATAGCCGACACTTAATACAGCACTTGCCGTGTGCCAGGCACTGTTCTAAGCATGTGAGGGTACTAATGAATGTAGTCCTCACCACAGCCCTGTGAAGCAGGCACTGTCATCGCCACTTACAGACAGAAAACGAGCACAGAGAGGTTAAGTGACTGCCCAAGGTCACAGAGCTACTAAGCGGCAGAGGCAGGATTGAGTCCAAGGTGTCCACACGTAACAACTGCACTTGACCCGTAGGCTGGGCTCACTTGGTTTGTTCCTTGACCATCCGTGGAGGACAGGATCTAATGGCAGAGCCCAGCCCCACTGAAGGCAGAGGAGTTGGGGGAACAAATCAGATGCTGTCTGTTTCCTCCTGTGCCCGGTCCCCAGCGCTGGAGCATCTGCGAGGGTTGGCTGAGCAGGGTGAAGGTCCCACGGCCTGTCCCTCCGTTCCAGTTGTCTCTTCTCCTCTCTGGTCCCCACATCTGCTCCTGCAGTAACCTCACTGGGCCCTGCGGGATTTCCCCGAGCCACTCTCCTGGGCTCAGGGCTGGACAGAAAGTTCAAGGAGGTGGCACTGCCCCAGTGGGCAGAAGGCAGCCCCGGGAAGAGCTCACATCCAAGGCCTGACTTTCTCAGCTACCATCTTGCTCTGGGCTGGGAACCTGATGGCCTCCTCTGGCCTCTGGTCCCTCCAGTTGTCCCCCCAGTGTGGGTGGGACAGGCCTACAAATGCCACCTGTGCAGGGTGCTGACTTCTCCATGGGGGCCTCCGCAGCGCCAGTGCCAAAGCTGTGGGTGCCTGCTTTGGGTCCTGTGAACCCTTCCCCAGAGCGGATGGGCCGTTGAAGCACACCCCTGCAAAGCCAGCGCCTCCTGTGCTGGCACTGGGCTCTGCCTCCATCCTCCTCCTAGTACGCTCTGCCCTCCCTTGGCTGTGGGGACACTGGGCTCTGTGTCCTTGGAGCTCCTCCGCCAGCCTCCCTCCATGGCTTCTCTTTCCCAGGCCCTGCCCTCCCCACCACCCTCTGTGGGGTGTTCTCTCTTGCGCAGCCAGGCTCCATGCACATGGCTTCAGATCCCCACCCCGGGGTCCTCCAGGCTCCTCAAACTCTGCATGCCCTGCTCCTGCGATGTCAGCATCTCCCACAGGCCTGCTCTTCCTGGGCAATGGCACCGCCCAGTGGCCAGAGCCGGAGGCCCACGGGCACCTTGTTCTCCTGTAGTCACGGGCATCTGTGCTTCTGTCTCCCATCCTCCTCCTTCCATCCCCTTGACCTCTGCCCAAGCCCAAGCCACACTCCCCCTACCCAGGGGCGCCCCCAGGACTGATGTCCTGGTCACCTACTATTGCCCCAGTTGCCTTCCTAAGTGTCCTCATGCCCCAGAATCAAGTCTGGATGCCCCGCTTGGCCTTCAAGGCCTTCCCATTCTCTTCCCAGTATACCTCTCCCAATTGCCTCAAAGGTGCTCTTATGGCCCCCTCCACCTGGGACACCTGTCCCACCCCTTCATCTTCTGGGAAGATGACTCTTTCTTCAAGGTCCACCTAAAAGGAAATCTTGTAAATGACAATTCCCACTTCCCCCAGAATTAAGCACTCCTGCCTGGGTCCCAGAAGCCCTGAAACATAACATTCTAGTTAAAGTCAGGGGTATTCACATCAGCCCAGGTGTGTTGCTGCACCTCTGAACCTGAAGGTTTGAAGGGAGAGATGAGGCTTTGCCGACAGAGTGCCGGCACTGGGCTCCTCCTGGTCTGTGAGCTCCGGGATCAGCAGCTCCACCCCTTTGTTATAACCCTCGCTTCTGAGGTCTCCCTAGACACCGTGGTGCTTATTTCTCTCCCACCTCTGGTGCCTGCACAGTGCCTGGGAAACAGTAGAAGCTCAGAGGATCATGCATGGATTTTGAAGTTAGAACCCTTGTGCTGCCCCTTTCTGGAGGTGGGACCTTGGACACAAGCTTTGCCTCTCTGAGACTCAGTTTCCCCATCTATTCATTGCAAGTGGCACTGATCTGATCTCATCAGGATGTCTCTAGGACCAAGATATTAAGCCTAGTAAAGCAGCCAACACATGATGTTGAGACCCACCTTCCTACTTTGGGGCTTTTCTCCTGAATATACCTGGAAACCGTGGGCCCTGGAAGGAGGCAATGTGCATTCTGGTTCCTCTGAGGGTGAATGAATCTGATGCCTGCCACGGCCTGACTACCCACCCTCTCTGCCAGGCCTGGTTCTGGGCTGCTTCCTGGGAGGTTCCAGGGACTGGAGGTAGTCAGGGCTGAGCCATATGTGGAGTGGCAGCGATCCCGTGTGGCTAAAAGGTGCAAAGCAGCAGAAAACATCCTGCCGGGTCTTGACCCAACGATGGCTACCCACTCACCCACCTGTACTGCAGGGTGGCTCTTCTCATTCCACCTACAAAGGCCATATTTCCGACCCTGGCCGTCGAGGCTTCAGATCCTCCTTCCAGCCACAGTTCTCAACCTCTCCTACCTCTTTCTCTCCTACCCCGCCCCACCGAGACAGCCACCCCACCCTGACTTATTAGGTGTTGGCACCCACTAGGGGCTGGGCACGTGCAAGAGGCTTTATAGACGTTATTTCATATCATCCCCATTATCTTGGAAGAAAGTTCTACTAACCCTGTGCTTGAAATGTGGGCCATGGGGCTAAGAAGGAGTAAGTGGCATATGCCCGAGGTCACTCAGCTAGGAAGCAGTGGAGTCAGGATTCGAACCCAGGACTCCAGATCCCTCCAGGTCGCAGCACTGTTCACAGCACAGTGGGAAACCCATTCATGTAAACGTAGGGCTATAACACAGGGGTGTAGTGGTTGGGATTTCCGAGGCCACCAAAGCAAGCAGCTGTCTGGGGTGATCAGGGAAGGAAGCCTTCATTCCCAGGAGAGATGGCATTCGAGCTGGCTTTGCAGGATTAGAAGAACTTTCCGAGGCCAAGAAGGCGGGAAGGGCTGTAATGGCACAAGCAAGCAAAGGCGAGGAGGTTGCCAGAATGGCATAGGTTTGGGGACCAGCAAGGACCTCACTTTGGCTGAAGCGTCAGATGTAGGAAGGGAACAGTGAGGGATAAGCTGGACAGACCAGTGGGGCCCCAGTGAAGTCTGAACTTGGAACTGAAGGTCTGAGCAGTGGCAGAGGCTCACAGGCCCACAGTGCTGTGTGTTTTGGGGGGCAGTTAACACACAGGGACTCTGAAAATCCCGTTACCCTCTGGAGGGCATCTCTTCCTCAGGTGCGCTCAGCAGCACGAGGCGTGGGACTAACAGCCTTTATGTCCCTCCCTCTCGCCCCCAGAACTACTATCCAGGCCCTGGAAATTATGGGGAGAAGGGCAACCCATACACGAAGCTGGAGGAGAGTGCCTGGAACCGGTCTCATTCCAAGGGCCTCATGTGCAGGATGACCAACAAACCGCCCCCTTTGGCTCATCAGGTATCCCCCTACCCTGGCCAGGCATCACCCACCTTGCTGCGCAGACCTGGGGTGGGGGAATCCAGGGCAGATGGGGAAACTGAGGCCCCACGGGGTGATGGACCTGCAGAGATTGTCCTCTGTGCTCTGTTCCAGGGGAGCAGTCTGGCACTGGGCACCTACACCTTCAAAAGTGGCATCGAGACGTACCTGGCGTGATCCATGGGCACCTGCGGCCTCTATGACACTTTCTCGGGTGACCAAAGCAAGCTTCAGCCTTATGGACACACTCTGTGCAGGTGTGTACCCAGGCGGGCTATGCCTTCCCTGGCAGGAAAACAGGCCTCACCTATCCACGGCACCCTGTGTGCCAGGCTCTGCGCAGGGCTCTTCCCGTAGCCTGCTCACTCCCCCCTCCCAGCTAGGGCAGGGTAAGGCGCCCTGTGTTAGAGGAGGAGACTGAGGCTAGCCACGCAGCTGGTAGGGGCAGAGCCGGGATTGAACCCCACGGCATCTGTCTGGCTTCACCTCCAGTCCCCTCTCCTCTGTACCAGCACGAATTGCAGGGGAGGTAGGTGCAGGGGGCCCCAGTACCAGGCCTGGATGGGAGACAGGCTGTCAGGCCTGCAGGGACCTAGATGGTGCAGGCCTGGGTGTCCTGCTGTTTGGGAGACACTTCCCAGCCATCTCAGACCCAGCTAAGCTGACTGGGTTAGTGGCAGAGAACTGGAGGGCTGGGAGGGGAAGCTGAGGTCGAATTTTAGCTTGATGCCCCCGTTTCCTGTACCAGTCAAATTCCTGTTGTGTGATCCCGAGCACCGTGGGCTTTGCTTTCATAGTAATTGGACTTAAGTATTTGTCTAACTGTTTATTTTGTCTCTACTGTGCCTTCACTCATGTGTGCCTTGGGCCAGGTAATCGTCTAAGTGCAGGGGAACCTGCCCCAGTGGTGCTTACTTTCTAGTAAGTGCTTACTTTCTCGTGCAAAAAGAAACACAATCGCAAGTGAAAACAATATAGAATGTTAGCAGGGAGTGGGTGCTGTGGTAAAGGCATCAGGAGCGCTAGGAAGTGGCGGTGGTGAAATGTTGAAATTCTTTGGGACCAGTGGGTAAACAGCCATTGAATGAGCCCTGCAACCTGGCTCCTCCCTGGGGCTTCCCAGGCCTCCCCATGACCAGCTACGAAGGTGTCCTGTCAGCAGAGCAGGGGCCTCAGACGCTCCGTAGGCCCTAGAGCCAATGCCCAGGCCACAGGATATTATTTTGTGTTATCTAAAAAATAAACATTTTAAAGAGCAGTTTTAGGTTCACAGCAAAATTGGGCAGAAAGTACAGGGTTCTCATGTTCCCTCTGTCCCCGCTACATGCCCAGGCCCCCACTATCAGTAATCAGCACCAGAGGGGAACATTTCTTACAATCAGTGAATCGACACTGACACATTATTATCGCCGAAAGCCCACGGTTTACATTAGGGCTCACTCTCGGTGTTGTACATTCAATGGGTTTGGACAAATATATAATAACATGTATCCACCATTATAGTATCATACAGAGTAGTTTTGCTGTCCTAAGAATCCTGAGTGTTCCCCCGTCACACTGGTTTTTAAATATTTGGACTATCGCTCCTGCTTAGAACAGTGCCTGACTCAGTAAATGTCCACGAAACAAGTGAAAGAAAGAAGAAATGGATGAAGGCAAGCTGGGCTGCAGGGCACCGCACGGAGGAGGGGCTGTTAGAGACCCCATCAGACTGACCCCACCCCTGGCTGGGGGGCTTCGTCTCTGTCGCCCAGGTCAGGGTGGACTGGCCTGGCCATGGGACAGTGGCAGGCATGGGGGAGAGTGATGCCTCATTGGATCACTGCTTGTCTCTGACTGTGGTAAGGGTCCAGCATCGCAGCTCTTGCTTTTCCTGACATAACATATTCTTTTTCCTCCTCTGTTTCTCAGAAAAAACGGCCCAGGGAACTGATGAATTTCAAGAGCTTCATGGAAGAACTTAACTCATGTCACAATAAGAAGCGTGGAGTTTTTTCAAAAGTTCCCCGCAACCCGGAAGCCCCTCCAGAAAGAATTTATTGGGCCACACTTAGCCAGTGTCCCCCAAAACTAGTCACTGTGCCCCTATGGCCTTCCTTCCTTCTTCTCTTGGAAGGGGGCTTTCCTGCGGGGGCAGGGTGGGGTGGAAGTGGCTATTTCAGCCGAAAGGTCACCCTTGGGTACCAGACTCACCTGGTTCCCAATCCTGGTATTGTACTTACTAGTCACATTGGATCAGTGTCTGTCACTCTCTGAGCCTTTGTTTACATGCTTGTCCCGTGAGCACGACCAGGTGGCTGTGAGAATTCATTGAGGTTAGTACTAGAGCCTATAGCATGGAGCCTGGCACCCGGGAAGTGCCCAGTGGGCATTGATCTCTGCCCCTCCCTCCCCTGCAGAGAGGATGAGGGGAAAACTGGAGCGGGACCAAGTGTGAATAAGGGGTCTGCCCGACAGAAGGCCACACACCGGTTCTGTTTAGGGGAGCGGTGGGCTCCTTTCTGGGGTTCCGGCAGTAGGGTCTGGACATTAGTCGACCCCCAAGCAGGTTCTGCCCCCCAGGGGGGGAACTGCTAAGGGCTTGGGAAGGTGGGCGTGTCCAGAGGAATGAAAAAGGGTACCAACATTTCCTGAACACCTGCTCTGGGGAGGGCACATTTCAGCCCCCTGGAGGGAGGGATTGTCTTTTGCATTTCATGAAAGGAAACTGAGGCCCAGAGATAGGAAGGGATTTGCCCAGGCTCCCAGCAAGGAGGAGGAGCCAAGATTGGAGCCCAGCTCATTTAGCTGCAAAGTCCGTGTGGCTTCTGCTCCCCAGACTGGGGTCTGGAGCACCTCTCTGGACCCTGCCAGACCGGGAGAGCCCTTGGGAACCTGGAAAGAGGTTTCAGGCTGATGAGTGGGCATAGAGTGGGTGGCAGGGGTCATGAGAGTACCGCAGGGCCCCTTCACCCCCAGAGGATGGGCTCCTGGTAAGTTGGGAGGTGGCCAGGTACCTCCTACCATCCTTGGCTCAAGTCTCAGGGCTGCCAGGGGTGTGAGGTCAGCTGCCCAGAGCCCTCATCAGGCCTGGCCCCAGGCTGACCACCACCAGACCTCGCCAAGCTTTCAGCCTTTGTTCCTCACCTCTAGGCCATGTCTGGTCCCGGTATGTGGCTTCCTCCAGAGAAGGAATGCAAACACATCAACCAACCACCGTTCCTGCTGTCTCCCAAGCGGATAGGCATAAAGGCCTCCCCGATGATTCTGGGAACCTGGGTGAGTGCGTCTGGGTAGGGGATAGACAGTGAGAAGCAGGGAACACTCTCCTAATTCTACAGGCAGCCCCAAGTTCTCCTTCCCCCTGGGAACTGATGCTCTGAGGGAGCCCATCCTACCTCTTTTTTTTCTACCAGGGACTAACACCCACTCCCACTGTCTCATTTCTCTCAGGCAGTGGTTTTTCAAACTTGAGCGGGCATCAGCCTCACCTGGAGGGCTTGCCCCACGCCAGACCTTCTGATTCAGTAAGCCTGGGGTGGGGCCTGGGAACTTGCATTTCTAGTGAGTTCTCAGGTGATGCTGATCCTGTGTTCCAGGGACAAGTTTGAGAACCACTGTGCTAATGGACATCACCCAGAGCCATCCCACTCTCTTATTTTCTAGGGAAATGCTCCCTCCATTCTCTTCATATTTGTCTTGAGGCCTCAGGGGCAGCTCAGGGAGTTGGCCCATTTCTCATCTCTGGTTGAGCAAGGACCCTCTCCTCCCCCTCCCCTCTCCTCCCCTCCCCTCTCCTCCCCCTCCCCTCTCCTCCCCCTCCCCTCTCCTCCCCTCCCCTCTCTTCCCCTCCCCTCTCCTCCCCTCCCCTCTCTTCCCCTCCCCTCTCCTCCCCCTCCCCTCTCTTCCCTCCCCTCTCTTCCCTCCCCTCTCCTCCCCCTCCCCTCTCTTCCCCTCCCCTCTCTTCCCTCCCCTCTCTTCCCTCCCCTCTCCTCCCCCTCCCCTCTCCTCCCCCTCCCCTCTCCTCCCCCTCCCCTCTCCTTCCCCTCCCCTCTCCTTCCCCTCCCCTCTCCTCCCCTCCCCTCGCCTTCCCCTCCCCTCTCCCCCCCCTCCCCAGAGGCAGCCATCCCCCATATATGACGTAATCTTCGGTTTGTTGGTGTTTGTGTAAGACAGCTAAGCTCTTGCCTTCATGTGCCTGCCTTCTTCATGCACCAGATGGCATTGGTCATCAGCCTCATTCCGTTTCTCATTCCTGTCCTTCATTTTTTAAGCCCACCTTTTACTGGGGTCTAATAACCATAGAGAAGGGAGCATGAGTCCTAAGTGAAGAGTTCCATGAATTGTCACAAAATGGACTCACCATGTAACCACCCCCCAGAGGGTTGAAGGGCACGTTTCCAGCACCCCAGGGCCACCCCCCAACCTCCCTCCCTGTCAGGTGGTTCCTCTCCTGGCTTCCAGTAGTGCAGGTTAGTTTTGCCTGGTTTTGAACTGCTGTTTTTTTTTTAATTAATTGAGATATTTAATAGACAGTGCAAACCATAGTTTCATCTGATTATAAATGTATGAGTTATCTATCAGTTATCACAAACAGCAACAAGGACCTTAGAGCTACGTTAGAAAAATGTATAGCTGGGACTTAACTCTAACAATCTCACGCGCTCTCAAGAGAACACCATCCATTTCAAATCAGTGTCACAAACTCCAAAAAGACCAGGGGAGTGGGAGTGAGGAGTGGGCCAGAGTGGGAAACACAGGGGCCAGTACACAGGTGATGGACAGAAATACAGCTCTCAAGGAAACCAAAATCAGATGCATTATTACAGCTAAGGACAAGGAAAAGCTTATGGCTTTTAAAAAACAACTCCTGGGCTTCCCTGGTGGCGCAGTGGTTGAGAATCCGCCTGCCAAGGCAGGGGACACGGGTTCGATTCCTGGTCCGGGAAGATCCCACATGCCGTGGAGCAACTAAGCCCGTGTGTCACAACTACTGAGCCCGCGTGGCACAACTACTGAAGCCCGCGTGCCTAGAGCCCATGCTCCACAACAAGAGAAACCACCGCAATGAGAAGCCCGCACACTGCAACGAAGAGTAGCCCCCGCTCGCCGCAACTAGAGAAAGCCTGGGCGGAGCAACGAAGACCCAACACAGCCAAAAATAATTAAACAAAATAAATAAATTTATTAAAAAAATACAAAACAACTCCTGCCAGTACCATACAAGTCTTACAAAGAGATGTGTGACAAGTCAGCTGACTTAAAAGGACAGAGGCTACATTTTCAGGTCATTTCAACTGCAAACGGTCGACCCTATCCATTGAGGTTCAGCAGTGGAGTCAGTGTAGTCCAGAAGCTCAATGTTGGATTTGCAAATACAGTTTATTTTACAGAAAGTCAACATTATAAACAGCAGGCACCTCCCCCGCCCCTTGCCTGTCCCGCTGGGTGCAGACCATGCTATGCAGAGTGAGCAGTGATGCTGCCCTACTGCTTTGGAGGAAGATTCGAGAGTGATGGAACCTGCCTGCCCTGCACACGCACGTGCCTGCCCGCCGCGCAGGCCATCAGACTGGGCCCAGCCCGCACTGGACCGGTTAAGTGGATCCAGCCCGGGTCTCCAATTCCTTCACGTCGTCGTCTTCCTCTTCCTTCTTCTTGGTGGGTTTTGTTGGTAGGGATATAGAGGGAACATTTGGTAGAGGGACTGTTTCCAGTCCACTGATTTCCAGCATATTCTTGTCTAGTTCCTCCTGTTCTAGTTCTTCTAATTCTGTCACGAGCTCCTCCTCGTCAAACTCTTCTCCAAAGCCTACAGATTTTGAAGTAGCTGTTGAAGTTTCTTCTGCAGGTTCCTGCTGGTCAGCAATGTCCTGCGTTAACTCATCAGCTTTATCGACGTCCGTGTTGTCGTGGGCAGCCTTCATGGCCTTGGTGGCATAGCCCACGTTCTTGAGCACCTCGGTGTTGGTGTTGGCATTCTCCAGGGCCTCTCGCTGGAACTCGATGGTTGACAGCGTGCTGTTGATCTGTACCGACTGCTTTCCATACCTCTTTTTGCGCTTCAGTGCCTAGAGGGCAGCACGCTTGATTTTGGTGTCGTGCTTCTTGGCGGCCATCAGCTCCTGCTCTATCTTCTTCTCCAGGAATTCTTACTTCTTACTGAGCATCTCCTCTGTGTTCCAAAGCCTCTGGATGGCCTCCCGGGGGGTGGGGGGGGTTGGGCCGCCCTTGCCGGCTTTACCCCCTCCAGCCCCGAACAGCTGCCCAAACACTGACACTGCTGCTGCTGGACGTGCCAGCCTGCACTGCCTGCTCCCCGCCCTGCCACCCCCTGCCGCCGCAGCCCTCTTGAACAGCTGTGTTTTTTTAAGCTGTGGCTTTCTCCTGGTTTCCCTGGGAACATCTTGCTTGGAACCTGCCTTCCTACTAAGCTCCCCCTGCCCCATCCCGCAGGCCCACACCCCAGCTCTCCCTCTTCCACTCCACCTCCTTGTCTCCCGAGCGATGCCTTGGCCCCCAGTGTGCCCACACCCTCTGCCCTGCTCGGTTCTTGTGAGGTCCAGACGGTCAGGTCGCTACATTCTTCCTTTTCTCACCTCCAGCCTGCACCTCCTCCAAGGGGAGAGAGTCTTCGCTTGGGGACCCAGTCTGACCCTGGGACAGATTCTCTACAAGCGGCAGCTTCCTGTCCTGCCATTCTCCTGCCCTCACTCGTCACTCTGGACAGGCTACATCTCCTCTCTGAACCTCTCCACTGGCGCTTCTTGTACTACAACCCGGGTTTCTGGGTGGGATGGTGTATTCATTTCCTAAAGCTGCCCTAACAAAGTATCACAGACTAGATGGCTTAAAACAACAGAAATTTATCCTCTCTCAGTTCTGGGAGCCAGAAGTCTGAAATCCAGGTATCGACAAAACCGCATTTCCTCTGAAACCTGTAGGGGAGAATCCTTCCTGGCCTCTTTGTAGCTGCTGGTGGTGGCTGGCGATCCTTGGAACTCCTTGGCTTGTAAGTGCATCACTCCAGCCTCTGCCTCCATGTTGAATGGCCATCTTCCCCCTGTATGTCTCTGCTTATGAGGACACTAGTCACATTGGATTAAGGACCCACCCTACTCCGGTATGAGCTCATCTTATTGATTACGTCTGCAGCTATTTCCAAATAAGCTCACACTCTGAGGCCCTGGGGATTAGGACTTCCACATCTCTTTGGGGAACACGATTCATTGTGTAGCAGATGGAGTAAGGAGGAGCCTAAAGGGAGGGGAGGAGGCCTGAGATCAGGTTTCCAAGCCAGGCATCCAGCTTGCTAACGTCCTGCCTCTTCTCCCTGGTGCAGAACCCCGTGGGTGTGGGTCGCTACCTCAACACCCAGCTGATGGAGACAAAGGACCATCGGCAGCGATACCGGTCCCTGTTCATGGGTGGATCCAAGCGCTACCTCTTGGACCCAGCCCGGGACAGGCTCATGCAGTGAGTGCCACTGGAGCTCCAGCAGAGGGGCAAGGGCACAGAGGGGCTTACCCTGGGCTGGGCTGGGGGCTCCAGCATCTTGTGCTTGGTTCCCATGGGAGCACAGCTGCCGCCCCTAGTGCCAGGCAAACAGCTGTGGCAGTGGAAAGAGTTCAGATCCTGGCTCTGATGCTTACTGGCTATGTGAGGTGGGGCACATCGCTTAACCTCTCTGAGCCTCACTTCCCTCAGCTGTCAATGAGCAGGAGACGGTGGAGACCCAAATGGAATATTCTGTCTAAAGTTGGTGGTAAGGAGAAAAGGAACTCCATTGAGGCTAGCTCCTCCACCCACAACCCACACAGTCTAGGATTACCTTGCATGGCATCACCACATGGAATCTGCTTCTTGGTGTTGAAAACGGGGCTGGGAAAACTCACCTCAGGAAGTTGCTGTGAAACCTAAAGAAAAAAGTGCATGGAATACTGTGGCTAACTGTAAAACAGCTTGCAAATGTTAGCTGCCGCCGTGTCTTATTGACCTAAGATACCATCAATTGCCGTATAATCTCAACTTCAGAAATGTTAAAATATGAATAAACATGGACTTTAGAATTGGAAATTCTGTCATCGGAAATTCTGGTGAGAGCATGAGGACCAGATTCTGGGGGACCAGATCTAAATATTTAAAAACAGCTTTTAGGGCTTCCCTGGTGGCGCAGTGGTTGAGAGTCCGCCTGCCGATGCAGGGGACACGGGTTCATGCCCCGGTCCGGGAAGATCCCACATGCTGCGGAGCAGCTGGGCCTATGAGCCATGGCCATGGCGTCCGGAGCCTGTGCTCTGCAACGGGAGAGGCCACAACAGTGAGAGGTTAAAAAAAAACAACAAAAAAACCCCCAGCTTTTAAATATTTTTATCAAAGTAGACCTGTGTCTTCTTTTTTTTTTTTTTTTGCGGTATGTGGGCCTCTCACTGCCGTGGCCTCTCCCGTTGCGTGAGTGCTACAGGATTTCCCTTGTAAACTGGCTTAGAATTCTGTGTCTACTACTCAGCTGTGCAACCTAGGACATGTTACTTGGAGACAGACTTTCATCTGAAAAGTGAGAGTAAACAAAATAACCACCTTGTAGAGTCTGCTTTAAGGACTGAAGGCCATAATGCATGTAAATGTGCCCTGCCCTGTGGATGATGTTTTGTAGGTATGTTGTAAGTGCTGGCTTTCCGGGCCCTTAGCTGCTGCTAGGTCTTGGCCGAATTCCGTCTTGTTAATACAAGGGTAAGTTCTTTTTTTTTTTTTTTAATTTTTGAATTTTATTTAATTAATTTTTTTATAGAGCAGTTTTTATTAGTCATCCATTTTATACACATCAGTGTATACATGTCAATCCCAATCTCCCAATTCATCACACACACACACACACACACACACACCCGCCGCTTTCCCCCCTTAGTGTCCATGCGTTTATTCTCTACATCTGTGTCTCAATTTCTGCCCTGCAAACCAGTTCATCTGTACCATTTTTCTAGGTTCCACATATATGCGTTAATATATGATATTTTTTTTTTTGCTTTCTGACTTACTTCACTCTGTATGACAGTCTCTAGATCCATCCACGTCTCAACAAATGACCCCATTTCGTTCCTTTTTATGGCTGAGTAATATTCCATTGTATATATGTGCCACATCTTCTTTATCCATTCACCTGTCGATGGACATTTAGGTTGCTTCCATGACCTGGCTATTGTAAATAGTGCTGCAATGAACATTGGGGACAAGGGGTAAGTTCTTTACAGAGGCTGAAAATGCACATCACCCAGGAAAAGAAACTACAATGGCTTAAATCACCCTTTGTTGTCAAAGACCCAAGGAAAAGACTACTAAGATGGAGATTTGATAGAGACAGGGAGGAACAGGAGGGCATTTCACCCTGAGGGAGGGTGGGAGCTTTGAAAGTAGAGGCCAAAATCATTAAATGTGACAGTGAAATACCAAAGGTTTCTCATGAAGTCAAGAACAAAAAAGGGATGCCTATATCAGTGGCATTATTCAACATTGTTCTGGAGGTTCTAGCAAATGTAGTAAGACAAGAAATAAAAATATTGGTAAAGAAGAGCAAAATCATCACAATTTATAATGGTATGTGTGTTTACCTAAAGAAATCCAAGAGAGTTCATTTTATTTATTTATTTAAATTCACTCTTTTTTTAAAAAAAATAATTTATTTTTGGCTGCGTGGGGTCTTCATTGCTGCATGCGGGCTTTCTCTAGTTGTAGCGAGCAGGGGCTACTCTTCATTGCTGTGCGTGAGCTTCTCATTGCGGTGGCTTCTCTTGCTGAGGAGTACAGGCTCTAGGCGTGCAGGCTTCAGTAGTTGTAGCACACGGGCTCAGTAGTTGTGGCACGCAGGCTTAGTTGCTCCACGGCATGTGGGATCTTCCCAGACCAGGGATCAAACCCATGTCCCCTCCATTGGCAGGTGGATTCTTTACCACTGCGCCACCAGGGAAGTCCCGAGAGTTCATTTTAAAACTGCAAAGTAAGGAAGCAAGTGCAATAAAGTGTGTAAATAGTTTCCTTTGATTCTGCAGCCACAACAAATAGAAAACTTAATTGAGAAAAAGATTCTATTCTTATGAGCTACACAATACAATGCATTGGGATAAAGTTAATCAAGTATATTCAAGGCATAAATGGAGAAAAATATAAACCTTTACTAAAAGATGTTAAAGAAGGCCTGAATAACTGGAGCGAATACCAGGTTCATGGATGGAAAGGCTCAATATTGAAAAAATAGTAATTCTCCTCATTGATGCACACATTTAGTGCCATTTTTAATCAAATTGTAAGGGGGTTGGTAGGGGGAATTGAATACATTTATTATAAGCTTTGTCTGAAAGAGTAAATACATATGAATATTAAAAAATAGGAGACTAACAATCCCATTAACAAATGCATTGCCACAGGCATTTGACAACACCCCATGGAGGACTAGGCCCCAGACTGTTGGCCATGGTTACACCTGGGGGGTCTTTTGCATTCTACCTTGTTTTATTTCTGAAATGTTTGAATTTTTCAAAGTAAACATATATTATTTTTATAATTAGAAAAAAACAAATAAAAAAAGGACAAGAACTCTTGAGGCAGACTACACCAATTATGGGTTCTTGTGGACCCATCTCTAGCCAAGAGTCACCCTTTGTCTTCCAGACCTCAGTTTTCCCATCTGTAAAAGGGAAATACTTTATACTCTACAGGACATGGCTGGGCGTAATTAAGGCTTATGAATGCTACTGAATGGAAGCCAACCATCAGGTGCCTGAGGGTGTCTGATGGTCAGGCCGGTGCCTGATTCTCACTGGGACTCAGGTTCATTGTTCACGAAGCCCCAACTCAATTGGACTCTTGGGTCAGGAGGACTTTGCCACGAGGCACAGAAGGTAAGTCATAAGTTGGGAAGAAGGATTTCCTTATATGCTCTTTCATGGATTGATTCATTTGAAAGACCTGTTCTGTGCTTGGTTCTGCCCTGAGTATTGCTGCGCTGCTGACTGTTTTCAGGTGATGAGAAATGTTCTCTCATTCATTCACTGAGTTTTTTATTTCTGAGTTCATATTTTAATTTCTAAGAGTTATTTTTGTTTTCTGAATGTTCCTTTTAGTAACAACATGCTCATATTTCATGGATACAATGCTTTCTTATCCTTTGAAGATATTATTAAGACAAATTTGCCTGACATAGTCTCCTTCTGTTTCAATTTTTTTTTTTCACGTGTTTGTTTTGGCCTCAATCTTCCATATCAGAGATTTTTCTCAAATATCTGGTGATCCTTGACAGTGCACTCATGTCTAATTGAAAATCCTACTAGAGACTCTGGGGCACTTGTTGACCATTGGTTCACCATAGCATGACCAAGCTGAGTGTTTTCACTGGGGGAATTTCAGTGTCAGTGTTGTTAGATCTTTTTCCCTTGGCCTTGGCTGGAGAAAGCTCTTCTGAGAGATGTAAATCTGGCTGCCAGAACGTTACGTGGGGGAGAAGAACTTAGAGATCTCAATATTTAGTGATCAAACTCCCATTTGATTCCCTGTTTTAAATAGGATACTCGTGACATCAACTCTTCCCGGTATCATCCTGTACAGAGAACCTCTCTGTCTCCAGAGAATAAATTCTGCAATCTTCATTCATGAAGGGTATTCATCTGGCTGCAGAGAGTGGAGAGGGAGGTTGATATTACACAGACATTCAATCCATATCCTTGTGTTGGTGCACTCCCAATTCCAGGGGTACCTAGTGCTGCCAATTCCTCGGTCTTTTGGAGTGAGGGAATTCTTAGCTTTAACTTCTTCTATTTTAGGATTTAGCTTTCTTGGGTATGCTAACATAGTTACCATTCTTCCATCTGCTTTTCAACTTCCTAAATATTCTCTCTTACTGCTGCTGCTTCTATGCTTTTTGTCCTTGTGGGTATGAGTTTAAATTTGTATTCCTTTACTCCTGTTTTAGTGAGATTTCAGGAGGGATGGAGGTTAATATACGCATTCAATCCACTAAAAGTGTGGTGAAATTTCTGAGTTTCAAAAGTAAAGTAAAAATCTTGGAGATGTCAGATCTAAGAAGACAAATAACCTACGATCTAGATAAAAGACAATCAGACATGTTTTGGACCTCTCTTCTGAAACATGAATGATAGAAAACACTGTTTATACCACAAGAAAAAGACTTGAGACTAGAATTCTCTATGTAGCCAAACTATCATTCATGGGCAAATAGAGGTGCACAAGAATTTGGGATGTATACCAAATGTATCTTTTCTGAAAATATTACTGAGGGGTATACTGCAAGTGAAAAATGAATTAGCATAGGAGCGCAACAAAGGGGAAGACATAAAATGTAAGAATATATCTAGCTATGATTTACCAGATAAATGTGAACAACAGCAAAAAGTGGTAATACAAATACCAAGCAAAATAGAATTCAAGGCAAAAATATTAAATGGGACAAAGATGAGTATTTAATCATGGTAAACAATGAAATCCATGAAGAAGTTATAAAAACCGTGAACCTTCACGCACTCAAAATAACAGCAACAAACTCCCACAATCATAATGGGAATTCCTTTTTTTTTTTTTTTTTTTTTTTTGTGGTACACGGACCTCTCACTGTTGTGGCCTCTCCCGTTGCGGAACACAGGCTCCGGACGTGCAGGCTCAGCGGCCATGGTTCACAGGCCCAGCCGCTCCGAGGCATGCAGGATCCTCCCGGACCGGGGCACGAACCCGTGTCCCCTGCATCGGCAGGCAGACTCTCAACCACTGCGCCACCAGGGAAGCCCGGGAATTCTTAATAGACCTGAGAATTTGACAGACAAGAACATGTAAATAATTATTTAGAGGATTTGAATAGGTGTGTTTTACTCCACATCATTTTCAGATATTCATGGAACACTTATAAAAGTTAATCTTCTAAGAAAATTTCATTTAAAATATCTAAATTAAAAACACCCTACATAGAAAATTTTAGGTTACTTTTTCTAAACAGAGTACAATAAAACAAGACATTAACAATAAAAGGATAACCCTCAAAACCAAGTACTTGGAAACTAGTAAGTAGTCTTCTTAAAAGCTCTTGGGTCTAAGAGAAAATCTAGTTTGAAATTACAGTCCATTTAGAAATTAATTACAATAAAAACTCTGTATCAAAACCTATGTAAGGGGCTTCCCTGGTGGCGCAGTGGTTGGGAGTCCACCTGCCGATGCAGGGGACACGGGTTCGTGCCCCGGTCTGGGAAGATCCCACATGCCGCGGAGCGGCTGGGCCCGTGAGCCATGGCCGCTGGGCCTGCGCGTCCGGAGCCTGTGCTCCGCGACGGGAGAGGCCACAACAGTGAGAGGCCCGCATACCACAAAAAAAAAAAAAAAAAAAATCCTATGTAATATTGTCAAAGCACCCATTAGAGGAAAATTCATAGCTTTAATAGCTTTTAATATTAAATATGAAAGATTGAAACCAACAGAAGCAATCATTCTACTCTAGAAGTTTAAAAACGTCAAAATAAATTTAAAACTAAGGCAGGAGTAAAGAATTAATGAGAACAAGTCGAGTCTGGAAGGATGGAGGTGCTCTCACTGGGGCCTCACAACTCCTCCATGTTGATGTGCTATTGTCAATCCCTGCTTCGGCTGTAGGATGCGGGCCACGACTCAGTGTGGGTGTGGATGGAAAAGTGTAGGGTCCACAGACTGCGAGGCTGCTGTAGAAAGGCAAAGAGCGATGGTCAGGGCTGTCTTCCCATCTTATACGTGAGTGCCTGCAGAGGTGGGGGAAATGGCTCAGAGGCCCGCAGCCAAACAGGCAGGGCGGGGACCAGGGCTCTGACTCAGGTCCTGTACTTCAGCCTCTCCTCCTTGGCCAGGTTTGCAGAGGCCATGGGTGTGGAACACAACTTGGCCTTGAACAATTTGCTGTCTTCAGTCCAGGCGAGGGAGGGCGTGTGTGGGAGAGTTGTAAAGTCTCCTTCTGGAATGTGTAGTGACAGCTAATCTTTCTCACCTGTCACTGCCAAGCCTCACCTGCTTCTTCCTGCCAAACCGCTGGTTCTGGGCTTCCAGCGAGGCAGCCTGGGATTTGACTCCCGTGTGGAAAGGCAGCCTTTTGCTTTCCATTATTTAGAGCTATACACATAGGAGGTGCTTCATAAATGTGGCTGATGGACCCATGGAGCAAGTTTTCCACCTGGTCACCTTTCTGGCTGTTACAGCCTGGTCTCTACTCCATCTGGCCACCCTCTGGCCGTGTGGACATGCTCGCTTTGCACTCCAGCCAGGCCACGCTTTGGCCACACTGTGATCTGTTCTTGAAACACTCTTCTCCTAGTTTCTGTCTGGAAAATTCCTATTTATCCTCCACAACTCTGCTTAAATATGAAGGCTTCCCTGATTTTTCCAGACAATGCCTCTGTATTCTCAGCCTCTTGTGCATTCCCAGTTGGGAGCACTTTCCCTTTATATTGTAATTATTTATTCACATGCCTGTGGTCCCTACTAAAGAGAACTTCTCTATTCTCAAACTCCAGTGTCTGGCTGGCACGTATAGAAGGAGCTCAATGCAGATTTGTTAAAGGATGAGTCAGTGCTCCACGCAAAGGAAACTTCCAGTTCGATCGGGCAGAAGCTTATTTCTCCTAAGTGTTTTCACTTGACATTGTTTTACGAAAAATTTAAACGTACACCAAAATAGAAAGGATTTTACAGTGTACCCTTGTATATGCATCACTTAGATTCTACCATTAATGTTTTATTCTTCTTGTTTTATGACATAGCTTCCTGTCTGTTAATCTGTGAATCACCTATCTATGATCATCCTTCTACCCATCTATGAATTACCTTACAATCTGATAAATTTCAAAGTAAATGGCAGACATCAATACTTCCTCCTAAATACTTCAGTAGGCATACTAACTTTTTAGGATTTTTAACTAAAGTCACATTCCTTATCCAGAAATCTGACATTGAAATCATAAGTATCCATTTTTATAACAACAATAATAAATTCTCATATCACTAGAGTATATTTATAATATTCAAAGTGATTTTATATGTATTCACTGTATACGATAACTTTAAAAGGTAGGAATTGCTCTCAATGTTTTTCAGTTGAGACAACTGAAATTTGGCGAGAGAAAGGGATTTCCTAAAGCTGCTGCTAGGCAACAGCATTCATGCATGTAATCTTCAAACATTAATTGAGAACTTGCTATGTGGCGGGCACATCTTGGGACATGGCAGAAGAGAACCAGACAGACAGCAGTTCTGTCCCAGAGTGGCTCCCACCTTTCTGGGGAAGGCACTCAACCCCTGTTCTACAGTTACAGGGTAGTGTGAGAAGGATGAGGGCAGGAGGGGCCTGGGACTTTTCTATGTCCAGAATGCTCTCCCCACTCTTTTACCCACAGCGTTCTGGAGGGTGAGACCAGGAGAGAAGGCCCTTTGAACCCAGGAAGGCTAAGGCACAGATAGCCTTCACCATGGCCAGTCTTCCTGTCCTCGCCCCACCTGCTCACACCCGGTCACTCCCCTTGGACCTCCTGGGCCTCTGTGCATGCTGCTTTGGTGGGAGATTTGGAAGTTTGAACAGGAAAGGGGGACTCTTAGGAAATCCAGCACAGAATCCCCCGTCCCCAGGGTTCCAAGCTGTGTTCTTTCCACAGGTGTTCACTTCTTTCAGGGAGGAGAAAAATTAGGACAAAGGAAAGAGCATGAACAAAGGAAAGGAAGCCAAAAAGCTCAGGACCTGTCCGGAAAACCCTAGATGGTTCGATTCGGATGATGTATGGAGTGTGTAAAGGGGAATCGCAGAGAATAAGGCAGGTGGGATTGGTTAGGCCAGTCCTCAGAGGGCTTGATTGTGAAGCTAAGCTGCTCAGACTTTATCTGACCTGTGAGAAGCCACAGAAGGATTTTTTTAAAAGTTAGATTTATAATAGTAAAACTTACAGCCAGTAAAATTCACCCTTTTTAGGTATATAGCTCTATGAGATCTTTTTTCCAGTTCTGTGAGTTTTGACAAATGTATATAGTCATGTAATTAGTCACCCAAACAAGCAAGATAAAGGATATTACCATCACCCCTAAAAGTTTCCTTGTGCCATTTGTAGGCCCCAGCCCCTGGCAACTACTGATGTGATTACCAGCCCTATAGTTTTGCCTTTTCCAGAATGTCATATAAATGGAATCATGCCGTATGTAGAATCTTGTTTCTTTCATTTTGCATGGTGTTCTTGAGATTCATCCATACTGTTGCTTATATTAGCAGTTTGTCCCTTTCTAATGCTGACTTGTGTTCTCTTGAATGGATATACCACAGTTTATCCACTTTCAAGGAGAGGGCCATTTGGGTTGTTTCCAGTCTGGGCAATTTTGAATAAAGCTGCTATAAGCAGTCCCATATAGGTCTTCATGTAGACATATGCTTTTGTTCTTCTTTGGGAAATATCTAGAGTAGGATTTCGAGGTCACTTGATAAATGTATGTATAACTTTATAAGAAACTGCCCAACTATTTTCTGAAAAGGTTGTATTCCCACTAACAATGTATGTGGATCTAATTGCTTTACATTCTTGTCAACATTTGGTATTATAAGGCTTTTTTTCCTTCCAAATTTAGCCATCCTAATAGGGGTATTTCCTTGTGGTTTGAATTTGCATTTCTCTAACGACAAGATGTTGGGCATTTTTTCATGTACCTCCTCCATATCTCTTCTTTTGCACATTTTTAAAAACGGTTACTTGTTTTCTTCTATTAAGTGTTGAGAGTCCTTTATATATTCCAGGCATACATCCTTTATCAGACATGTATTGTGCAAATATTTTCTTCCGTACCCTCAAAAGGGTTTAAATGGGAAGTAACTCTTGTGTTTTAAAGACGTACTCTGTGGCATTGTTGGGTAGGGGAGTGGGATGGGGCCGGATGGAGACAAGGAGGCCGACTTAGTGTCAGGTGAGAGCTGAGGCTCTGAGCCAGGCCAGGGGCAGTGGGCTGGGGAGGACTGAAGAGCAGAAGGCACGGAGACCCACCGGATCATCATAAAGGCCTCTTTGGCCCTGTAAGCCCGCCCTCCTGCCTGCCTTCCTTTGACAGATATTTGTGGACACCACCTTTCAAGCACCTGAAACAGTCTAGGCATAGGGGAAATATCAATAAAGACATCAAAGTCCTGTCTTCATCAAGTTTACGTCTTGGTGGGAAAGACAGACAATGAACAAACACATACATGTGTGCACCATAATGGCTGGTATATGCTGTTGGACACACAAAGCAAGGGGTTCTTATAAAATGCCACCTTCCAAATGGCTTCTGAGATGAAACCAGAGAGAGTCCTCATGGGTTCCACCCTTAGGAAAGAATCCGAGCAATGGGAGGGATGTTAGACTGTGGTCAGGGGCTCTGGGCTGGAATTCTGGTCATCAGGGTGACCTCAGACAAGTTCCCTCCTTTTTGTGACCCTCAGTCTCCCTATTGGGATGGTCTTTTAGGTGCTAGGATTTTGTATTTGAAGTTCTTACAAACTGGTTTGGGGGCTCTGATGAGCCAAAGTAGGTGCATAGCAGAGGAATTTCCTCCTTAGAACCAGGCTGTTTTGTTGGAAAGGCTCTAGAGGTTATCAATTTTGGCCTCTCAACTAATGTAGGATCCCCTAGGAAGCACCCTGTTCATCCCCTGTGGGTGCCCCTCCAGGGGTGGGGGGCTCAATCTCTTCCAAGGGACCAGTTCCATTTTCTCTTTCTCTGTCTTTTAAAGGGAAAGAATCACACCTTTTACTAGGGGGACGTGCTCTCCAACTGTGGATTACAATTCAGATCCTATTCCTTAAAGTCGCACATGAAGGACAGCCTGCAGTGACTGGAGGACCCAAAGGCCTGAAGACAGATCTGGGGATGGGAGGGTAGGAGTGGGAAAGGGGGGTCTTGGAGAAAGGACACATGGGAATGCCTGGAAGAGGGGAGAGGTGTGGTGGGATCACTTTTGCTGGAGATGTCTACCGGGAGGTCATGATGTCTGCTGGGCCAGATATCTTTTGATACGAGAGATCAATTATCCTGAGAATTGGCTACTGACATGAACATGGGAGCCAGACAGCAGATGGACTAAAGGGGTGGAATGTGGTTGACACTCTTGGAACCCCTTTTATTCTAAAGCCAAAGTCCTTGGATCCCTGATCAGTAAAACCCAAAGAGAGTTGGGAGAGTGGAGCATATGTCCTAAGGTGGCTGTAGGCCCTCTCTGGGAATACTCCATCTCCATCCCAGGATGTTCCTGGAAGCTCAGCAGGGCCAAATGCCATGAGGAGGCTGCTGACCTCCAGGAATCATGCAGCCATTGGGAACAAACAGTTCCACTCCCAAAGTCAGAACTCGTGGGCACGCCAGTCTAGCCCAGATGTGGGTCTGTGCGGGTTGGTCACAATGTCCTGAGCTTCTGCCCTCACTGTTTTTGGACAGTGAGAGATTGGGTGGGATGGCAGGAGTGTGTTGTCTTTAGAAAAGAGGAGACAGACTCACAGCCTCAGCCACAAAGCTCACATAATGATAAAAAATACTTCAAACAATCTTAAGAGCATGAGTGCCTTACAGAAGTTACTTTGTCACTCATGTCAAAATGACTGTTTTGGGAGAAGTAAAACTGAATTTATTCACAGGCATGTTGTGTATCGAAAATAAAATACTACTGAATCCTCAAAAAGGTTGATAAGCCAAACTAGGTGCAAGTAGGTCTAATAAGTCTGCAACGTTTCAGGAAATAAGATCAATATACCCAAATCAACTATTGCTATACACTAGCAATAAACAACCAAAAATTGAAAATGCCGTATATAATAGCATCAAAACTATCAAATACTTAGGTATAAATTTGACAAAAGAGGTATAAGACTTGTACAGTGAAAACTATAAAATTTCTCTCTGCTGAGAGAAATTAAAGAAGACCTAAATAAAGGGAGAGATATACCATAATCATGGATCAAAAGACTCAATGTTGTTAAGATGCCAATTCCCTCAAATTCATCTATAGATTCAATACCAATCAAAATCCTAGTAATTTTTTTTATTATTACTTTTTTTATACAGCAAGTTCTTATTAGTCATCAATTTTATACCCATCAGTGTACACATGTCAATCCCAATCACCCAATTCAGCACACCACCATCCCCACCCTCCTGGCGTTATCCCCCTTTGGTGTCCATACGTTTGTTCTCTACATCTGTGTCTCAACTTCTGTCCTGCAAACTGGTTCATCTGTACCATTTTTCTAGGTTCCACATACATGCGTTAATATACGATATTTGTTTTTCTCTTTCTGACTTACTTCACTCTGTATGACAGTCTCTAGATCCATCCACGTCTCAACAAATGACTCAATTTCATTCCTTTTTATGGCTGAGTAATATTCCATTGTATATATGTACCACATCTTCCTTATCCATTTGTCTGTCAATGGGCATTTAGGTTGCTTCCATGACCTGGTTATTGTAAATAGTGCTGCAACGAACATTGGGGTGCATGTGTCTCCTTGAATTATGGTTTTCTCTGGGTATATGCCCAGTAGTGGGATTGCTGGATCATATGGTAATTCTATTTTTAGTTTTTTAAAGAAGCTCCATACTGTTCTCCATAGTGGTTGTATCAGTTTACATTCCCACCAACAGAGCAGGAGGGTTCCCTTTTCTCCACACCATCTCCAGCATTTGTTGTTTGTAGATTTTCTGATGATGCCCATTCTAACTGATGTGAGGTGATACCTCATTGTAGTTTTGATTTGCATTTCTCTAATAAATAGTGATGTTGAGCAGCTTTTCATGTTCTTCTTGGCCATCTGTATGTCTCCTTTGGAGAAATGTCTATTTAGGTCTTCTGCCCATTTTTGGATTGGGTTGTTTGTTTCTTTAATATTGAACTGCATGAGCTGTTTATATATTTTGGAGATTAATCCTTTGTCCGTTGACTCATTTGCAGATACTTTCTCCCATTCTGAGGGTTGTCTTTTTGTCTTGTTTATGGTTTCCTTTGCTGTGCAAAAGCGTTTAAGTTTCATTAGGTCCCATTTGTTTATTTTTGTTTTTATTTCCATTACTCTAGGAGGTGGATCAAAAAAGATCTTGCTGTGATTTATGTCAGAGTGTTCTTGCTATGTTTTCCTTTAACAGTTTTATAGTGTCTGGTCTTACATTTAGGTCTCAAATCCATTTTGAGTTTATTTTTGTGTATGGTGTTAGGGAGTGTTCTAATTTCATTCTTTTACATGTAGCTGTCCAGTTTTTCCAGCACCACTTATTTAAGAGACTGTCTCTTCTCCACTGTATATCTTTGCCTCCTTTGTCATAGATTAGTTGACCATAAGTGCATGGGTTTATCTCTGGGCTTTCTATCTTGTTCCATTGATCTATGTTTCTGCTTTTGTGCCAGTACCATATTGTCTTGATTACTATAGCTTTGTAGTATAGTCTGAAGTCAGGGAGTTTGATTCCTCCAGCTCCGTTTTTTTCCCTCAAGACTGTTTTGGCTATTCGGGGCCTTTTGTGTCTCCATACAAATTTTAAGGTTTTTGGTTCTAGTTCCATAAAAAAATGCCATTGGTAATTTAATAGGGGTTGCATTGAATCTGTAGATTGCTTTGGGTAGTAGAGTCATTTCCACAATATTGATTCATCCAATCCAAGAACATGGTTTATCTCTCCATCTGTTGGTATCATCTTTAATTTCTTTCATCAGTGTCTTATAGTTTTCTGCATACAGGTCTTTGTCTCCCTAGGTAGGTTTATTCCTAGGTATTTTATTCTTTTCCTTGCAATGGTAAATAGAAGTGTTTCCTTAATTTCTCTTTCAGATTTTTCATCATTAGTGTATAGAAATGCAAGAGATTTCTGTGCATTAATTTTGTATCCTGCAACTTTACCAAATTCATTGATTAGCTCTAGTAGTTTTCTGGTGGCATTTTTAGGATTCTCTATGTATAGTATCATGTCATCTGCAAACAGTGACAGTTTTACTTCTTCTTTTCCAATTTGTATTCCTTTTATTTCTTTTTCTTCTCTGATTGTCGTGGCTAGGACTTCCAAGACTATGTTGAATAATAGTGGTGAGAGTGGACATCCTTGTATTGTTCCTGATCTTAGAGGAAATGCTTTCAGTTTTTCACCATTGAGAACGATGTTTGCTGTTGGTTTGTCGTATATGGCCTTTATTATGTTGAGGTAGGTTCCCTCTATGCCCAATTTCTGGAGAGTTTTTATCATAAATGTATGTTGAATTTTGTCAAAAGCTTTTTCTGCATCTATTGAGATGATCATATGGTTTTTATTCTTCAAGTTGTTAATATGGTGTATCACATTGATTGATTTGTGTATATTGAAGAATCCTTGCATCCCTGGGATAAATCCACCTTGATTATGATGTATGATCCTTTTAATGTGTTGTTGGATTCTGTTTGCTAGTATTTTGTTGAGGATTTTTGCATCTATATTCATCAGTGATATTGGTCTGTAATTTTCTTTTTTTGTAGTATCTTTGTCTGGTTTTGGTATCAGGGTGATGGTGGCCTCATAGAATGAGTTTGGGAGTGTTCCTTCCTCTGCAATTTTTGGGAAGAGTTTGAGAAGGATGGGTGTTAGCTCTTCTCTAAATGTTTGATAGAATTCACCTGTGAAGCCATCTGGTCCTGGACTTTTGTTTGTTGGAAGATTTATTTATTTATTTATTTATTTTGTGGTATGCAGGCCTCTCACTGTTGTGGCCTCTCCCATTGTGGAGCACAGGCTCCGGACACGCAGGCTTAGTAGCCATGGCTCACGGGCCCAGCCACTCCACGGCATGTGGGATCTTCCCGGACCGGGGCATGAACCCGTGTCCCCTGTATCGGCAGGCGGACTCTCAACCACTGCACCATCAGGGAAGCCCCTGTTGGAAGATTTTTAATCACAGGTTCAATTTCATTACTTTAATTGGTCTGTTCATATTTTCTATTTCTTCCTGGTTCAGTCTTGGAAGGTTATACCTTTCTGAGAATTTGTCCATTTCTTCCAGGTTGTCCATTTTATTGGCATAGAGTCACTTGTAGTAGTCTCTTAGGATGCTTTGTATTTCTGCACTGTCTGTTGTAACTTCTCCTTTTTCATTTCTAATTTTATTGATTTGAGTCCTCTCCCTCTTTTTCTTGATGAGTCTGGCTAATGGTTTATCAATTTCTTTTATCTTTTCAAAGAACCAGCTTTTAGTTTTATTGATCTTTGTTATTGTTTCCTTTGTTTCTATTTCATTTATTTCTGCTCTGAGCTTTATGATTTCTTTCCTTCTGCTAACGTTGGGTTTTCTTTGTTCTTCTTTCTCTAGTTCCTTGAGGTGTAAGGTTAAATTGTTTATTTGAGATATTTCTTGTTTCTTGAGGTAGGCTTGTATAGCTATAAACTTCCCTCTTAGAACTGCTTTTGCTGCATCCCATAGGTTTTGGATCATCGTGTTTTCATTGTCATTTGTCTCTAGGTATTTTTTGATTTCCTCTTTGATTTCTTCAGTGATCTCTTGGTTATTTAGTAACATATTGTTTAGCCTCCATGTGTTTGTGTTTTTTACGTTTTTTCCCCCTGTAATTCATTTCTAATGTCATAGCATTGTGGTCAGAAAAGATGCTTGATATGATTTCAATTTTCTTAAATTTACTGAGGCTTGATTTGTGACCCAAGATGTGATCTATCCTGGAGAATGTTCCGTGCACACTTGAGAAGAAAGTGTAATCTGCTGTTTTTGGATGGCATGTCCTATAAATATCAATTAAATCTATCTGGTCTATTGTGTCATTTAAAGCTTCTGTTTCCTTACTTATTTTCATTTTGGATGATATGTCCTTTGGTGTAAGTGAGGTGGTAAAATCCCCCACTCTTATTGTGTCACTGTCAATTTCCTCTTTTATAGCTGTTAGCAGTTGCCTTATGTATTGAGGTGATCCTATGTTGGGTACATATATATTTACAATTGTTATATCTTCTTCTTGGATTGATCCCTTGATCATTATGTAGTGTCCTTCCTTGCCTCTTGTAACATTCTTTATTTTAAAGTCTATTTTATCTGATATGAGTATAGCTACCCCAGCTTTCTTTTGATTTCCATTTGCATGGAATATCTTTTTCCATCCCCTCACTTTCAGTCTGTATGTGTCCCTAGGTCTGAAGTGGGTCTCTTGTGGACAGCATATATATGGGTCTTGTTTCTGTATCCATTCAGCAAGGCTGTCTCTTTTGGTTGGAACATTTCATCCATTCACGTTTAAGGTAATTATCGATATGTATGTTCCTATGACCATTTTCTTAATTGTTTTGGGTTTGTTTTTGTAGGTTCTTTTCTTCTCTTGTATTTCGCACTTAGAGAAGTTCTTTTAGCATTTGTTGTAGAGCTGGTTTGGTGGTGCTGGATTCTCTTAGCTTTTGCTTGTCTGTAAAGCTTTTGATTTCTCTATCGAATCTGAATGAAATCCTTGTTGGGTAGAGTAATCTTGGTTGTAGGTTCTTCCCTTTCATCACTTTAAGTATATCATGCCACTCCCTTCTGTCTTGTAGAGTTTCTGCTGAGAAATCAGCTGTTAACCTTATGGGAGTTCCCTTGTATGTTATTTGTTGTTTTTCCCTTGCTGCTTTCAATAATTTTTCTTTGTCTTTAATTTTTTGCCAATTTGATTACTATGTGTCTCAGTGTGTTCTCCTTGGGTTTATCCTGTATGAGACTCGCTGCACTTCCTGGACTTGGGTGGCTATTTCCTTTCCCATGTTAGGGAAGTTTTCGACTATAATCTCTTCAAATATTTTCTCGGGTCCTTTCTCTCTCTCTTCTTCTTCTGGGACCCCTATATTGTGACTGTTGTTGCGTTTAATGTTGTCCCAGAGGTCTCCTAGGCTGTCTTCATTTCTTTTCATTCTTTTTTCTTTATTCTGTTCCACAGTAGTGAATTCCACCATCCTGTCTTCCAGGTCACTTATCCGTTCTTCTGCCTCAGTTATTCTGCTATTGATTTCTTCTAGTGTAGTTTTCATTTCAGTTATTGTATTGCTCATCTCTGTTTGGTTGTTCTTTAATTCTTCTAGGTCTTTGTTAAACATTTCTTGCATCTTCTCGATCTTTGCCTCCATTCTTTTTCCAAGGACCTGGATCATCTTCACTACCATTATTCTGAATTCTTTTTCTGGAAGGTTGCCTATCTCCACTTCATTTAGTTGTTTTTCTGGGGTTTTATCTTGTTCCTTCATTTGGTACATAGCCCTCTGCCTTTTCATCTTGTCTATCTTTCTGTGAATGTGGTTTCTGTTCCACAGGCTTCAGGATTGTAGTTCTTCTTGCTTCTGCTGTCTGCCCTCTGGTGGATGAGGCTATCTAAGAGGCTTGTGCAAGTTTCCTGATGGGAGGGACTGGTGGTGGGTAGAGCTGACTGTTGCTCTGGTGGGCAGAGCTCAGTAAAACTTTAATCCTCTTGACTGTTGATGGGTGGGGCTGGGTTCCCTCCCTGTTGGTTGTTTGGCCTGAGGCAACCCAACACTGGAGCCTACCTGGGCTCTTTGGTGGGGCTAATGGCAGACTCTGGGAGGGCTCACACCAAGGAGCACTTCCCAGAACTTCTACTGCCAGTGTCCTTGTCCCCACGGTGAGCAACAGCCACCCCCCGCCTCTGCAGGAGACCCTCCAACACTAGCAGGTAGGTCTGGTTCAGTCTCCCCTGGGGTCACTGCTCCTTCCCCTGGGTCCTGATGCGCACACTACTTTGTGTGTGCCCTCCAAGAGTGGAGTCTCTGTTTCCCCCAGTCCTGTCGAAGTCCTGCAATCAAATCCCACTAGCCTTCAAAGTCTGATTCTCTAGGAATTCCTCTTACCGTTGCCGGACCCCCAGATTCGGAAGCCTGACGTGGGGCTCAAAACCATCACTCCAGTGGGTGGACTTCTGTGGTGTAAGTGTTTTCCAGTCCATGAGTCACCCACCCAGCAGTTATGGGATTTGATTTTACTGTGATTGTGCCCCTCCTACCGTCTCATTGTGGCTTCTCGTTTATCTTTGGAAGTGGGGTATCTTTTTTGGTGAGTTCCAGTGTCTTCCTGTCGATGATTGTCCAGCAGCTAGTTGTGATTCTGGTGTTTTCACAAGAGGGAGTGAGAGCTCGTCCTGCTACTCCACCATCTTGGTTCAGGCCCTTGACATTGTGGCTTTATTATCAATAACCTTTTGATTTGTTCACTGTCGTACACATTTGCTTTTTATCTTAGTAGAGAAATTTCTGAAAATTATTAGAAATAGCTAAATTTTAGTATTTTTCTATTTTTATGTAACAATCTACCTTGATTTTGCTCATCCAAAACAATAATTCATCTTATTTGACTCAGTCCTGTGGAATCACTCATTTTCTCAACATTCAGTTCAACCTTTTACCCACTTGCCAATGCCTCTTTCCTACACTCCTTCTTGCTCTCATCCTGTCTTCCTAAAAACTTACTCCTAAGTATTTTATTAACAAGGAGGCATAATTGATGAAAAACAACTTAATGTTTTCCTTTCTGAAATTATTTGCATTTTAACCCTTACATTAACAAGATGGAACTCTAATGGAGGAATTGTAGGCATCCATCAGAAGGTTGGAGCAGACCCCTATAAGCAAATCCTATAAAGTGGTGCTTATTCTTCTTATTTTAAGGATTTGGGGGTATTACCCGCTCTGTTTACTCATCAGTTAAGCTGCAAATATGCTTGATATACCTCAAGTCCTTCATAGGAGTCAAGGTGGCAAAACAGAGAGTTAGCAATTTCAGGCAGAGATTACCTGTTGTTGTAATGCTGGGATGCCTAGCACAGTGCCAAGCCTACAACGAATGCACAACTATCTGTTGTTTAACTGGTCAACCAAGATTGATTCAGGCTGTGGTCATTGATCCCTAGATTGCTGACTTTATTTGGTTTTACTGCCAATCCCTGCAATTCTGTTATAGATTATATGCAGGAGATGGTTGTGAGCTCTGTTCATGGTTCCTTCATATATTGAAGAACGAATGGTCTTACAAAATCAGGAACATGCCTAATCAGGCATGATCAATTATTAACTCCATTTCCAGCCCCTCTCCCCACCCTGGAGGATGTGGGTGGTGGTGGCAGGGGCTGAAATCATGGCTTGGCCTTTCTGGTGACCAGCCCCCATCCAAGAGCAATCCAGGTGCTCACCCAGAGTCACCTCATTAGAACAAAAGACACCCCATTACCCAGGAAATTCCAAGAGATTTAGGAGTTCAGTGTCAGGAACCAGGAGTATCTATCTATCAGCTATCTATCTATCTATCTATCATCTATCATCTATCCTCTATCTATATCTCTATCTATAGATAGATATACATTTATATCTATATTTATTTATATTATCTTACAGTGCCCCATTTTTTTTTTCTTTATCATTCCCTTGGATCTGCCCCCTAGGGAAACCCATGGGGAGGAGTATGATGGGCAGAGCAGGATTCAGCTATTTCTGGGTTCCTTGGCTCAACTATCTTCAAACCATCTGTCACCAGCAGTTCAGGCTGCTATAATAAATTACCACAGATTGCGTGGCTTATACAACAATTTATTTTGCATGGTTCTGGAGGCTGGGAAGTCCAAGATCAAGGTGCTGGAAGGTCTGATGAGAGCCCTCTTCCTGGTCTGCAGATGGGCATCTTGTATCCTCACAAAGAGGGCTAGCTGTTTCATTTCTCTTCTTAGGACACCACTCCTATCATGAGGGTAATTACCCTCATGGCCTAATTACCTCCCAAAAGGCCCACCTCCCAATTCCATAACACTGTCAACATATGAATTTCAGGTCACAAACAGTCCATAGCATCAAAATACCACCTCCTAGAAATCAACAAAGCCTCCCAACCTTTCACAACTTGCAATGACTACAGCGGTCCTACAGGATGAAACCTGTAGGCCATCTTAACACCAGGACATAGCTAGAAAACATGTTTTTGAAACACATCTACATTTAACTTGTGTAGTGTGTGTACGTGTGTGTGTGTGCATGCGTGTGTGATTTTTCTTATATAAGCCAAGTTTGGAGAACCAACTGTTGCAACTCTGGCATGAATGTTGGTGTCTGGACACTGCCCACAGTGCCCACAGGGTCCGGTGGGGCAAGACGGTTCCCTTGCAGAAGGAACTGCTTTGGGTCAAAGCAGAACCTCTGCTGATCCCTAGTGGCTTCCTTTCTGAGCTGAGTTCACGAAGAGATTCCCGACTCCCCACTATGTGTGGGGCTCAGCGAAGGGTCTCATTTCACTGTTTCTAGACCTGGAACTACGGTCTTAACTAGCTCGGGGTGAGGCTCTTGAAGCATTTTGATGTTTTAAGACTAATGAGTCTGCATCCTTGTTTAACTCGTTAATGGCCTCAATGTGGCCTCCAAGCAAATCACTTGACCTTTCCTGAGCTTCACTTTCCTCATCTGTAAAATGGGGATAAAAACGGACCTGCTTTTGTTACAGGACTGTGAGGATTAAAGAAGATATTGTATGTCGCATGCTATTCAAATGTAAGGTGATATTTCAGGTTTCAACTACAAAATCTGTTTTAAGGACATTAAAGATTTCTCCTCCTTTAAGGAGAATTTACAAATCCTGATTTGTGAAACTGAACAATTGGAAAAAGAATTTCCTAAGGGGTTCCTCTCAGACAACTTTAGGATGGGACCCTGACATCACATATATTTTAGGAAAATGTCCATCATGAATATCTATGCATTTGCATAAAACTTTATTGCACTAAACTCAACCCGTGTGTCTCTGTTCATTTAAGCCTGACGACCTGTAACAATTAGGGAGAGCTAAATTGCTCTAACAATTAGTCCTGAATACGCAGTGACTCAACTACAGTGGAAGTTTATTTCCTGTTCCCAGACCAGGCCTAAGTTCAGGTTGGGGGGCAGTTCTCCATACAGTGATCCAGGCACCTAGCTCCTTCCCCTTGTGACTCTGCTACCACCTATGGCCTGGTTGTCATCTGCGTCCAAATAACAGAAGAGCCAGGAGAACCTCACACAGGGCTTTACCACTTCCACTCACAGTCTCCTAGAGCGACTCTAACCCAAGGGCCCATCTGAGGGCGAGGGAGGCTGGGAAATGTAGTCCAGTGGTGTGCTCAAAGGGAGGAAGGGGTTTTAGTGGACAGTTGGTGGTCTCTACCAGTGTGTAAATGAGGAAAGAGTCTCAATAGGATTAATTGATTTGCCAAACTTAGGTCATCCAAGTGACAAGGCCAGGACTGCGGCCCAGAGCTTCTGTCATGTCTGGTGCCTTAAAAAGCACAGCCCCACCTCGATCCGAGCCCCACCTCACCTGAACTCTGCTCACTGGTCTCCTAGCTTCCAAGTTTCTCCTTGTACTCTGTTCTCCACCCTGCAGATAGGGGAATATTATCAACATCTACGCCAGATCATTGTGACGGTGACGGAAATTCAAAAACAGTTAAGAAGATCACCCTGGTCCCTCTGCCCTAACACACCTGTCCCTTCCCCCACGCCATCTTCTAGCCCTCGCGGGTTCAGAGGGAAATTGGAGCCTGCACTTGAGCCAGGAGTGCCTCTACGTCGGGGTCCCCAGAGCAAGAAACGACAAAGGCTACTTTCCAGATCACACTTTTATTCTTACAGAAGCGGGGGCCACACAGCCATAGGGACATGAAGTGTTCAGACAGCAGGCACAGCGCCTGCAGCTGCAGAGCCTGCTGGGGGGTGGGGGGGACCCAGGCCTTTTTCCGTGGTCCCCACGATTAAGGAGAAAACTAAAAATCACACAGCATTCACTGCCACCCCCATCCCCACCCCTTCCCTCTCAGTAACAGCTAATTAGATTATGCATCCTTCCAGCCAAAGAAACTGGCTAGAATCCGGATTTTACAGAAAACCTTCATGCAGAGAAACTCAGCGTTCCGGAAGGGAGAGGCCTCTTCTTATACTTTCCACACACGCTGCCCCACTCCCGCCACGTGCCAAGTTTAATTCCACCTGAAACCACCATCTGGATGGGTAGTGACGAGACTGGCTACAAGAAAGAGCTGGTCACTCAGCTCAACATGCTTGGAAGACTGCCCCTTTCTAGGCAAGATATCACTGAAGCGAAACACTAACCTGAGGCTGGTGTGATCCCCAGACCCACCCTCCCTCCCTTCTGAGCCCCGGGTTCCAAGTGAGGTCTGCGAAGGGCAGGATTTTGCTTTGTAGGACTGAGGATAACAGAAGCTGCTGGCATCTCTGGCCACACTCCCAGGGGCCCAGGGACGGAGGCCCCACTGGTGAAAGGATGGGACCTTATCTGTGGGGCTAACCTAGCTCGGGCTTGCCATTCCTCTACAGTAAGTAGGATCATCAGTTTAGCGCCGAGCGGGAAGCCCACGGGCCCACTAGGAGAGCTAATGCCAGTATTCACGTGCTTTGCATACAAGCGAGAAAATGAGGTTTCTTATTTTTTTCTTACGCCCCCTCCAGAGGCCAAATGGGGAAGAGTGGTTCCTCTGCCATCTGAGTGTCCTGAATGCGCCCAGAACTCCCAGGAACGCGCCAAGACGCTACAGCGTGCCAAGCCCAGGGCAGGATGAGCGAGCCTCGGCAGCCAAAGCACGGCTCTGGGAGGATCCTGGCAACCTGTGGTGACAAGACTGACACTTCCTTGCAGGCCACGGCTGCGCCTTTCTGAAAAGATGAGAGCTGGCCTTGGGCTGAAGGAAGGACCTTAAATGGGAGACAACCCCCAAGCGTCCACTTGGATCATTTGTTTTTCCTCTGACTATCCACACAAGAGGCTTTTCATGGGGTTTGCAGTCGTGGTGTTTAAGACAGCTCTGCGCTCCTACAGCAGAAGGGCCTCAGGTGGTCTTGTGGGCGCTGATGTGACAGATGAGGAAACTACAGCTCAGAGGGACAAATGACTTGCCCACGGGTGCAGAGCTCGTGAGGGACACAGCAAGGACTGAAACCCAGGCCTCCTGGCTCCTGGTGCAGTGGTCCCTCTCTCTCTCTCTCTCTCTCCCAAAATGTCACTGCCTGGCACAGTTCACTTAATTCCAGCTTCCCTTACACAATTCCCTCTCTGATTCTGGGTTTTCAGCTGCGGCTGGGCAGTTCTTAAGACAGAGCTGCACAAACAACCAAGCTCTACTAGGCGGGCAGGGACCTGGGAAGGTTTCCTTCCCTCTGGAACGGAAATGGAGCTAACTTTTCTCTGAGCTTAGGATTTGTAAGGCACTAAAATTAACTACAGTTGGGGGCCGGGGGAGAAAGAAAAAAAGGGGGAGATGAGTGGTTGGAGAAATCAAGTTGATGCCGTTTTCTTTCAGCCCCGCAGTGAGGAACCCCACGAAGCCGAGTGACGGCGGGCTCCATTTTCCTGCTTGGCGCGGTCCCACCCCCCCCCAACTCCCACCCCTACTGCAGAGCAGAGGACACAGCCCCACCATGGCAAAGCGGGTTCTGGGAACAAGAGCCATGGAGGGTGGAGAGGCAAGAATGAGCCCAGGTTCTCTGGATTCAATTCAGAGCAGAGACCACTCACCCAGCCTGGGCAGGTGTCCCAGGCCTGGGCCTGGCCAGGATTCAACCCTGAAGTGTCTTCTCCAAGGACACAGTCCCCTCTAGTGGACCTGGGCAACGGCTGCAGTAGGCCTGCAAGCCTGAGCGTGAAGGAGGAAGGGGCAAGGCGCCACCGAGCACGGCAGGGAGAACTTTGGAATCAGACCTGGCTTTGGCACAGCACATCTTGGGCCCGCCCGCCCGCCCGCCCCATCTGTTGCCCTCCCAAGACCCCAGGGATGGAGAGGAACCTTCCTTCCTTCCCTCCGCGAGGAGGTCTTGCAGCTGACAAGTGATGGCAGCGCAACTCGAGGGCACCCCCTTCAGCCAAACCCGAGCCCAGGTGACCTAACATGGAGCCTTCCCGGACTCAACCACTGAATCCAAAGCACTTAGTCCGACGTGACGCTGAGTGGGAAGCCGTGCTAACAGCAGCTGCCGCTTCTCCGGCACCTCTGCTGCGACAGGCGCTTGACTTAGATGACAGTAGCAGGAAGACGGCATTACCCCCTTTCAACAGGTGAGGAACAGGGCTCAGAGTGGCTGAGTGACTCACTCAGAGTCACACAGCTCATGAGTGGCAGAACTGGGAACTAGACTCGGGTCTGTCTGACTCCAAATCTCACGTCCTGGCCACTCTGCTTGGCTGCCCCTGGAGGCTGGGAGCAGCTGTCGGGGCCGCCTGGGTGGGGTTCTGGGGGGGTTTCTTTCTGAAAGTGTGGATCTGGCAGAGCAGCCAAGCTTGAGTGGAGGGAAGATAGATGCCTTCTGGCCCTGGGGACAGGGTCCGCCCTCGCGTCCGCCTCCTTCCGGGTGGGCTCCGGCTCAGTGCCTGGCAGCCTTGCAGATCTTGTCATAGACCTCTGGGAAGGCGTCCTGGCAGCCAAGCTGTTTCCGCAGCCTATGGTACAGGGAGCCGTCAAACATCTCCCAGAACTCCTCCCGGTCCATGTAGCAGTCGGCATACAGCATCTGGAACCTGCAGCGCAGACACAGGGTGAGGACTCGGGGACGGGGGTCAGAGGGGCGGGGAGGGGAAAGGGGAGCAAAGAACCCCAGCCATCCCTAATGCGCCCCTCGCGCACCGCCTGCTCTGCAGGGCAGGACGCGCTTTTGGAGGATTTCTCTTGTTTAATCCCCCTAATGAGCTAGTGGTTGAGGCTGGTGCAGGAATTCTATCCCCATTTTACAGACGGGGAGTCCGGGCTCAGGGCTTTAAGTGGCAGTGGAGGCAGAGTCAGGAGAAGAATGCAGGGCACTGCATGCCCGTCTCCCCGATATGCTCACCAGGCTGCTTTGTCTCTCTTTTTTGACGGTCAGTAAACTGCACATAAGGAAAGTGTACAACTTGAAGCTACAAGGATATGTGGCACAACACAGGGAACATAGCCAATGCTTTATCATAACTATAAATAGAGTATGACCTTTAAAAATTGTGAATCACTAAATTGTACACCTGTAACATAATATTGTACAGCAACTATGCTTCAATAACATAAATAAATAAAATAAGCAAAAAAATTTTTTTAATAAATTAAAAAACAAGAAACGTACTGCTTGATAAGTTTGATGTCTGTCTGTAACCTTGAAACTGTCACCTCAGTCCAGGTAACGGCCATATCCATCACCCCCAAACTTTCTTCATGCCCCGAATTCCCCTGTGTTGTTTGTCCGTCACCCTCCACAATGCCAGGCAGAACTGCCTTCTGTCACCATGGGTTCATCTGCATGTCCCAGAATTTTATATAAATAAAAAATATATATCTAAATAGAATCCTACAGTACTCTTTTTTCCTGGCTTCTTTCCGTCAGCATAATTATTTTGAGATTCGTCCACATGGATTTTGCACGTCCACGGTTTGTTCCAGGACGTTTCCGAGCAATGCTCTGTCCAGGCCTCTGTGTGGCTTTCGTGGTCCTGAGTCCCCCCGCCACTCCTCAGCTTTGGCCTCCAACCTGGAGTGGGAGCCCCTGGACACGTCTAAAGCACCCCCATCAGTGCTCTGTGGCTGACGGCCACACTCTGGGCACTCGCTCACCCGTGCACACTTCGGACGAACTTCTCCAACTGCCTCATGCAGGACCGGGCTTCAAAGTGCTTCACGCGCGGCTCCCCGTAGGCACCAATGTCGACGTAGAGCTCGGCCTCGTTTCCCTTGGGGTGCACCAGGCCCGGCTGGCTGGGCAGGATGAATGGGCACAGCCAGATGGGGTAGACCTGGGGGGCCAGGGAGGGCGTGTTGGTGCTTTTCCTCCCCCAGGAGGCAGGCTCTGCAGCACTCCCCTCTCTCTGCTGCTCACACGCCACCCTCACCCCGCGTCCCCGCTGAGCTCCCGGCCCGGCTCACGTGGATGTCGCTGTGGAAGGTGTGCAGGGCCTGCGGCAGGCATTTCATGGGCACCAGCATGTCCTGCACCACGTGGTGCTGCTCGTACAGCTTGCGGAGCGTCTCGCCCTGGGTCAGCTTCAGGAGGGAGATCTTGGGAGGCACCATCCAACCAAAGAGGTAGCGGAAGACGGGGTTGTTGCCAAAGGGGATGATGTCCTAAAAGACAAGGGTTGGGGATGGAGAGAAGGAACTCAGGAGGGCCCAGTGTCCCCATGTGCCAGGGGCTGGGTCCTCCTCTGGTACTGGACAGAAATGTGACGGGTCCACTCCTATCTGGGGGGGCGTGGTGGTACCCAGCCGGATCTGGGTTTGATTTCCAGCTCCGGCATTTATCAGCTATGATGTTGATCTTGGGCTGGGGACTTAACCTCCCTGAGCTCAGTTTCCTGATCTGCAAAATGGGGCTTGTGAGAATGAATGGTAAGATACCAAATGGAAGGCACTCAGCCCATTGCCTGAAGCAAAATGACAACGAAGCTATCGTTGCTGTTCTAGTTGCTGAGGTCAGTGTGGCCGGCACAGAGCAGGCACTCCATAAATGTTTGAGAATGCCGTTGAATGGCAAGAGGGATGGATACTCAGAGAGCTTAAGCAATTTCCCTAAGGTCACACCGCCAGAGACGGCTCCCACCGAGGTGGGGAAGGTCTCGCTCAGGTTCAACGATGAGCCCTTCGCTTTACAGCATATCCTGAGAGGCCTTCTCTGACGCCCCTATTAAAATGTCACTGCTTCCCACCCCTCCACACACACAAACAGCAAATTCTTGCTCACCTGTCAAGGCCAAGCTACCTTCAATCCTAGGCAGAGCTAGCCACTTTCTCTTGTTCCTGTGGCCCTGCACAGTGCGACCCCGCCTGCCTCCCCCAAGCTGGCCTCTTGGGAAACCCCCCTGAGCAGGGCTGTCCTTACTCTTCCACTCCTCAAACCTCCACAAGGGAGGAGCCCCCCATTCACGATCGTCCTCCCTGCCCCCAGTCTGCCGTCTTCCCGAGGGCTGCCAGCGTGCACCTGACACCCCATCCTCATAGCTCCTGGGCCCTCGAAGCCAAGGACATTCCTTCATTCGTTAGACAATGACGAGGTGCCTGTGTGCTCAGGTGCCAGGTTCTGTGCTGGGTGCTGGGGATACCCAGATCATTGAGACGTGGTCCCTGACCTCAGGTGTGAAGAGCTGCAACAGAGAGATGCAGAGGCAGCTCATAAAAGGGTCCACGTCAGACTAGGGTCAGTGGGGGCTGCCCAAAGAAGCCCCCATGCTAAGCTTCAGAGGCTGCATGACTCTTCCTCTCCCCTCCCCTCCCCTGGAATCATCTCCTCTGATCACCAGCCCACTCCCATGAGGGAGGGAGGGGCCTGTCTGCTCTCTTCTCTGTTAGATTCCGGCTCCTACACCAGTTCCTGGCTCACAACAGGAGCTCAGGAAATAGCGTGGCTTTTATTGTTCCCTTGGTTGTCCTTGGAAAAGCCACACAGGCCCATAGCAGAAATCCCCCCTCAAAGGCTAAGCCCTGACCCCATTTCCCTCACAGCCCTGACCACTCATCATTCCTCCTCCATCCCAATCTCTTTCCCCTCCACAAAGGCAACCATTCTTAGGAATTATTTGTGTACCCTTCTAGAGACATTCGATGCACAGACAAGTCCATGGGCTTAAAAAAAACACAAGTCGCAAATGGCAGCGTCTACTAGCCTCCTGCTTACCACTGTATCCTGGGTGTCAGCACACAGAGCGCTACTGCATTCTTTGTCCTGGATGCCTGACACTGTACAGACAGACCTCGCTTTATTGCACTTCTGATCTGTGATCAGTGATCTCTGATGTCACTACTCTGACTTGCTGACGGCTCAGACAATGGTTAGCATTTTTTAGCAATAAAGTATTTTTAAATTAAGGTATGCCCTTTTTATTTTAGACATAATGCTAGTACCCACTTAACAGACTACACTATAGTGTAAACATAACTTTTACATGTGGTGGGACAACATTGTAAAGCAATTATAGTCTAATAAAGATATTAAATTAAATATATATATATATATATAATATATATATATATGCACTGGGAAACCAAAAAATTCGTGTAACTCACTTTATTGTGATATTTGCTTTACTGCAGCGGTCTGGAACCCAACATGCAATATCTCCAAGGTCACCCTTCACGGGGTGGGGCTGCAAAGTCCTAGCCCCCTGGCCTCAAGGTGGGACAGCCCTGGAGGGCCATCCAGCCCCAGAGCTCCCTGGGGGTCGGCTGAGGTCTTTGTTGTGGCTGCCTGACACCTCCGCTTTTCCCTCTGCCCGGCCCTGCTTCCCTTTCCTCTCGCAGTTGAGGATCGCCAGAGTTCTCCTGAACAAACTTCCTGTGCGCACATCTTGGTAGTAAAACACCCATCTTTCCAGATTCTTCCTTTAACTTCAGGCAGTACAGGCTAGAGTTTAACAGCACAAAAATAGAAGACAGACCTCATTTTGAAACCTAGCTCTGTGGTTTTAAAACCCATCCAGGAGTTCTCTGCTACTCCTTTCTTCCAGAGGTGGAGCTTAATTCCCCCCTCCTTGGGTGTGGGCCGGACTTGGTGACTCGCTCTAATAAGAGAGTATGGTGGGAGTGGCGAGGTGACAAGACTGGGTGATGGAAGGCACTGAGGACCCCTCCTTGGTCTCTCTCTTGGATCACCGGCTCTGGGGGAAGCCAGCTGCCCTGCTGTGAGGACACTTGAGCAGCCCAGGTGGCAAGGCACGGAGGCCTCTTGTCAACAGCCACGTGAGGGACCCTTCCAGGAAGCAGATTCTCCAGCCCTACTAGAGCCTCCAGCACACCAGCCCTGCCGACACCTGACTGCAGCCCGAGCCAGAAACACCCACATCATCGCTCTCCAATCCCTGAGCCTCGAAACTGGGCAGTTGTTTTAATCCTCACAATTTGGGGTTAATTCATTATGCAGCAATAGATAACCAATACACTCTTATCTCTTACTGAGTTGTGTTACTCTGGATAACCTAAACCAGTTTCTTCATCTGTTAAGTGGAAACAGCACTAGGACCTACCCTCACAGGGCTGTTAGGAAGACGGAGAGAATGCATGTAAAGTGTCTGGCCTAAGAACTAACATGTAAGGAGTGATTCATGTTAATTGCTGGCCCCTCTTTCCTTTCCTGTCTCTTAAATATCCCTGCTCTTGACAAAACCACACCTCCCACATCCTTAACACTGCTCCTGGCAGGGATAAAGAGGGACTCGGGGGTCTTCTGCCTTTGGCAAAACTTTCCACCAAACGTTCTGGGCCTGGACACTGCTCAAAGGAGGACTAACAGGGATGGGGGAAGCCCAGAGCTCCCCAGGCCTTGATGAAGCCTCTGCTGCCCACTCCTCCATCCCTTACCACTGCCCCGTCACATCCTGCCTGAGAGACCTAGCCCACGATTAGAAGTGACCCGACACCTCCTCCTAGGAGACCACCAGGTGTAATTCCTTCATGCCTGACATCCCTATTTATCTCAGTCACGGTGGACTTTTGGGTGCCTCCCACTAGCACCCTTGATGTGCTACAGCAATGCAATGTCTTTTACCCTGACCCCACTGGCCACTGTCCCCCCATCTTCCAAACCCCTCCCCTGTGCTCTCTCATGGTCTAAACAGCAACCCCCCTCCATCCTCAAGCTCTTCTCTCGACCATCGTGTCCTCTCCTTGCTCTTAGCTCGTACCTGGCTGGCCCCTGCAGCCCTCCGAGGTGGTATCATTTTCTCTCCATGACCCTCTGGGGTAGACGGAGGTGAGGTGGGCTCCTCATTACTGCTTCTAGGTCTCTGCCCCTCCCATTCCCTGAAAACCCTCAGCAGCTTTGCAGCCACCTGCCCATCATCTCCACCCCCATCATCTCCCTCGTTCCCAGATCACTACCACCTTCTTCAACACTCATCTTATCACTGATGTGATTTAATATCCACCTCTATGATCTCTCCCACGCCCCAGCCTCCTCTCTGTCCTCCAGCGATCTCACCTTCCACCTGGCCTCTGCCCTGACTCTCATGTCACACTCCAGAGCAGGGGATGACGAACTACAGCCCGTGGGAGTCGGTCTGCAAGCGGATCCAGCCTGCTGGCCACATCTGGCCCCTGCCTGTGTTTATACATAGTATCGCTGGAGCACAGCCATGCACGTTTGTTTGTGCACTGCCTGTGGCTGCTTCTGCGCTACAAGGGCAGCGCTGAGCAGCTGTGACAGGACGTATGACCCGCAGAACCTAAAGCTTTTGCTGTTTGGCCCTTTAAGAAAGTTTGCTGACCTCTCGATGCTGTCCTATTGTCTGTATTCATTGCCTCTGCTGACTTGGAAAAAGAAAAAGCACGTCAGAGCTGTGAGCTGAGTTTATTCAGTGTCTCACCGACTATAGCCTGGGAGACCCGCTCTCCAACAGCTCTGAGAAACCGTTCCGAAGAGGTAAAGGCCAGAGCAGTATGTATGGGATTTTGGCGAAGCGTACATGTAATCAGGCACTGGTCTCGCTCGAAGGTTGTTGCTAGTTATGAGGCACAGCCGTCTTCTTAATGGTTTTGGTACTTTTCTAAGTATGGGAAGATCCAAGAATTTGGGTTCATAAAATTTTCTCCTCAAGATATCTACCTATCTGAAGGCTGTCTTTATCTGCCAGTTTTCCCATAGCACAGAGTGCCTCATTACTGACCTTTGCCCTGAATTCCTTTCAGGGGGTGTTGACGGCAAGGCCTCATGACTTCATTCCTGCAGAACTGGATGGTAGGCAACATTCTTCATTTGGCATCTCCATAGTTTCAACTCCAAGCGTTCGCCCTCTGGCCATCCATCACTAACTCTCCTTCCTGCTGCCCATGCCCTCCAGTGCTCTGACGTCAATTCTTCACCCCAAGGGGCACCCAGGCCACCATATGAGTCCCTTCAGCCCCGCACATCCTCACTGCCCTGCCTCAGCTGGCTTGGATTTCATCCTGATCATGTCCTGGCTTTTCCACCCCTGCCCCACTTGTCATACTCATTTGCAAAACCTCAACCATGGTTAAATCTAACTTTCTCCCTATGCTGTACCCCGTCCACAGAGCTGAACGTGTGAAAATCCACAACCACCAGCGCTGGTCTCACTGTAAACTCGTCATGAATCTTTGGCAGGCCCAGTGCTGCCCACCAATCCTATGACATTTCCCCAGTTAATTCATTCCCACTCTCCAAGGGACAATTTCCCATCTCCTCTCTCCTCAGTCCTTCAACAACCCCTCACCCCTCATCTCAGCTAAAATCCTTGCTTCCTATCTCACTGAGAAAACAGAAGAACTCCCACACCCTCCCACCACCAAACGGTCCTCCTGTTTGTAGCAACTGTTCCATTAACACTTCCTCCCTCCTGTCCAGTGGGTGAATCTCCGTGCTCTCACCTAAAGGCAACCTCTCCACCTGAGCACAGGATCCATCCATCCTCAAGGTTCACCCTGCGAGCACACCCTCTCCCCTGCACTGCCAGCACGTCAACATGCGGTAACCTCTCCCTTCTTGAAAGTCACACATGGACTTCCCTGGCGGTCCAGTGGTTAACACTCTGCACTTCCATTGCAGGGGGCACGGGTTTGATCCCTGGTTGGGGAACTAAGATCCCATGTGCCGTGCGGCGCAGCCAAAAAAAAAAATCAAAATAAAAAATAAAACAATCACACAAAATATTTCCTCTCGATCCTGCATCCCCCTCTGGCTCCCACCCTACTTTTCTGCTTTCCCTTATACTGAGCCTTCTCAGATTTCCATTTTCACTGTCTCCACTTCCCTGTCTCTGTTTTCTCTCGAACCCACATCAGGCTTTCAGCCCCATGGCTCAAGGTCATGAGTGACCTTCTCACGACTAAGACCAGGGGTCGATGCTTTGTCGTCATCTCACGCAGGGGCATTTGACACAGCTGTTCATCTTCCTTCTTGACACGCTGTCCTCAGGTAGCTTCCGGGATGCCAGTCCTCCTGGGTTTCTCCTCCCCTCGGGCTGACGGCGTCTTCTCCTCTCCTGGCTGCTTCCTCCTCCCTCAACTTGCAGGGCTTGGCTCTGGGACTTCTCTTCTCTAACCTCCCTCACTCATCTAGTCTCACGGTGTTAATTAACATTTCTCTGCTGATGACACCCACAGTGATATGGATTTCTTCGACCTCTGCCCTGAAGATCTGACATATGTGCCAGCTGCCCACTCAACGTCCCACCTGGATGTCTGAAAAGCATCTCACGCTGACATGTCCCAAACCAAACTTCTGATTTTCCTTCCCAGACCCCTCCCCCATGTTGTCCATAGCAGTCAATGGCACCTGGGGTCACCCAGTTGCTTGGGTCCCTAACCTTGGAATCACACCCAAGGGCAATCTGTGGGAAATCCCGTTGGTTGGTTCAACCTTCACAGCACCTCCCAGATCTGAGACCCCTTTCCTCCTCCACCGCTACCACCCCGGACGACACAATCTTCTTTCTTCCGCTCTCCCACTCCTGCCACCTCCACCCCATCCACTCTCCACCTAGCTGTCAAAATTATCCTTTTAAAACAAACATCAGGTCACGTCACTTTTCTGCACCAAGTCCTCCACTGGCTTCCTTACCACACAAGGTAAAACATAAAGTCCTCCCCGACCTACAAGGAACCACATGATCTAGGCCATGGCTGCTCTCTGACAGCATTCTCCACCATAGGTCTAGCTCAAGGGCCTTCTTGCTGTCTTCAGAAACACGCAGCCTTGCTGTGACAACCTGCACCTTGCTGTGATGCAAAAGAATGGAGCTGGACCCCCACTTCACACCATATACAAAACTTAACTTTAATGGATCAAGAACCTACATATAAGAGCTAAAACCATAAAGCTTTTAGAAGACAAGGCAGGAAGAAATCTTCGTGACTTTGGGATTTAGCAATGGATTCTTAGATACGACACTAAAAGCACGAGTAACAAAAGAAAAAATAGGTCAACTGGACTTCATCAAAACCAAAAACTTTTGTGAATCAAAAGACATTGTCAGGACTTCCCTGGCGGTCCAGTGGTTAAGACTTCACCTTCCAATACAGGGGGTGTGGGTTCCATCCCTGGTCGGGGAGTAAGATCCCACATGCCTCACGGCCAAACAACCGAAACAGAAGCAATACTGTAACAAATTCAATAAAGACTTTAAGAATGGTCCACATCAAAAAAAATCTAAAAAAAAAAAAAGACACTATCAAGGAAGTGAAAGACAACCTACAGATTGAGAGGAAGTATTTGCAAATCATGTATTTGATAAGGGTCTATATCCAGAATATATATAGAACTCTTACAACTCAACAACAAAGATCAATAACTCAATTAAAATTGGGCAAAGGATCTGAACAGACACTTCTCCAAGAACTATCCAAATGGCCAACAGGCACATGGAAGGATACTGAACATCGCTAGTCATTAGGAAAATGCAAATCAAAATCACAGTGCGATTCCACTTCTTACCCACTAGGATAGCTATCGCAAAAAACCAGAAAACAACAAGTGCTGGCGAGAATGTAGAGAAACTGGAACCTACACATGCTGCTGTTGAGAATATAAAATGGCTCAGCCACCATGGAAAACGTCTGGCGGTTCCTCAATAGGTTACACACGGAATCATCACACGACCCAGCAGTTCCACTCCTAGGCGTGTATCCTCCAAAACTGAAAACTAGTACCCAAACAAATTCTTGTACGTGAATGTTTGCAGCAGCACCGTTCACAATGCCGACAGGTGGAAACAACTCAAACGTCCACCAGCAGGTGAGTGGAAAAACAAACTGTGGTCCAGCCACACGATGGAGAATTCTTCAGCCACGAAAAGGAATGATGTGCTGATACACGCTACAGCGTGGATGAACCTTGAAAACAGGCTCAGTGACAGAAGCCGGGCGCAAAAGGCCACATGGTGTATGATTCCATTTAAATAAAATGTCTAGAATAGGTAAATCCACAGAGACAGAATGCAAGACTGATGGTTGCCAGAGTCTGGGGAAAGGGAATGGGGAGTAACTGCTTAACGGGTGCAGGATTTCCTCTTAGGGCGATGAAAATATTTTGAAACTAGATATAGTGGACACACAACATCATGAATGTACCAAAATACCACTGAACTGTACGCGTTAAAATGTTTGATTTTATGTTTTCACTTCAATTAAAAAAAAGAAATAAAAAGCTACCCACTCAGCCCATCTGAGGACCTGTGCTCTGGCTCCTCCTCTGCCTGGCGTGTCCTCCCTATGTTCAGGTCCCGCTCACAAGGCATCTCCTGAGAGGCCTTCCCTGGCCACTTATTTAAAATGTCAATGTTCCCCATCGCTCATCACACAACAGCAAATTCCTGCTCACACGTCAAGGCCACGCTTGACAGCTACCTCCAGCCCTGGGCAGGACCAGCCACTTCCTCTTCTCAGGCCGCAGTCTGTCTGCTCGGCTGGGCTACAGCTCCTCAAGGACAGAACAGGTCTGTGCTCCCCGAAGCACGGGGCCCCGCGCCCCACCTTCTGGCACAGGCAGGTGTGTGGGGAGAGCCCGCTGCTTTAAGGCAAGGGGGCTGCTCCTGAAGAAGGAAGCACTGTGCTGCTGGGTAAGAGGCTGTTCTGGTCCCTAGGACAAAGCCACTCTTTTCCCCCAAGGGAGGGGAAACCATCCTGGTTGCCAGCCTGGCCAGGAGCCAGGACTACCAGGAAATCCTAGCCTCACCTGGAGCTCCCAGAAGATGCTGCGCGTGTGGCGGTGGTAGTAGTGTCTCAAGGGGATGTACTCCAGGCCCTCGCGCTTTGTCTTCAGGTAGTTCTCCACGTGCTTGAAGAACCAGGGCTTGTAGTAGTTGCCAATGCTATTCAGCTGCAATGACAGAGGGCACTGTGTCAGGCCACAGGCAAGCCCCAAAGCCATCGGGGCGTAACAGTGATACCCGGCTTCTGTTCAGCACTCCTGGCCTCTCCAGAGCTCTTTCATGTCTAGTATTGCCTTGGAGGCTCTTGAAAGCCGGGCGAGGTTACTAAGCAGAGCCGGCATTCTCTAGCAGAGAGAGCAGAAGCTCACAGAGGTTAAGTGGTGAGCCCTGGGCCCAACAGCGAACTCCTGACAGGCTCGAGAGCTCAGCCTGCTACTCCTCCTCGGTGAGAGAACTGAAGTGCCGATGTCTGTCGCCGTCGGCCACAGTGCAGCGCTCCATACAGGCGTGTTCCTCCCCACCTCCCTCCCACGAGGCCAGCGTCGGCACGAACACGGCGCGTGGGTCATCCTCCCCACTGGGTCCCACAGCCGACAGCACTAACTGACCACATTGCTCTCCCTGCTGCCCTGGACCAAGCTCCACATCCTCTGGCCACAGCGCTCCCCCCCACGCAGCCACCATCAACGGAGGAAGCTCACAGAAAAGCTACCGTCTTCCCTGGCACTGGGCCCCGTGGTCTCCAAGCCTAAATCATATATTTAGCTGGTGTTTTCTTCAGCCCTAAATGGTTCAGGACTCTATCTACTGTGTGCCCTGGGATGACTTAGCTTCTCTGAGCCTCAGCTTCCTCACCCATGAAAGGAACTGTGGGCCGATGCTTTTGAGACAGGCAGGGCAGCAACCCGGAAGGGTCATGGGCTTCAGGTTGGGCGGCTGAGGCCAGACCCTGGCTGTCACCCACTAGCTGTGTGACCTGGCGCAGGACACTCTGAGCTTGTTTCTTCATGTGTAAAATGGCAATAAAAATAAACACTTTGTGGGAGATCTCTGTGACTATTAGAAATTACATACACACACACTGCAGACGCTCGGGCCCATGTCATACCAGCTTCTCTTGGGGTGGGAGAGGCACCCGAGTTTTATGGGGCAGGTGAGATCACACCCAGCAAAGGGACAGGAGGAAGCAGAGAGTGGAGGCCGCGTAGGAGAGGTAGAATGTTGCCAGGGGACCATCAGGGAGGGAAAGACAGGAGCAGAGGCAAGAAGTAAGCAAGCCCAGGGTGGCTGGAGGATAATCACAGCACGGGCTAAGCGCCCACACTCCAGGGAGGCAGGACCAGCACCCGAGTATTCACTCTTTGTCCCCTCCATGACTTTGCATACATTCATTATCTCTTCCATGACCTTGCACACATTCCTTCTTTATCTCCTCCACGACCTTGCACAGCAGGGCTGTCCCTGCTTCACTAACCAGGAGAAAGAATCATCAAGGTTGAAGGGACTACCCGAGGTCACAAGGCTGGCAAGAGGCAAGGACTCAAGCACATTCCATGTTGCAAAAGAAGGCCAAGGCGGACGGCAGAGAACCTTGAATGGTGGGTTCTGGAATGTGGGCATTATAAAAAAAAAAAAAAAAACTATTAATTTTTTTCCTGATTCTAAAAGCAACGTACGCTCCTTGTGAAAACTTCAGACACTGCAGTAATGTATAACCTGAGAGATGCCCCTGCAGCCTCACCCTCCAGAGGGAACTACTAAAAACCGATGTGTATTCATTAGGTTTTATTTTCACACACACACAGATTTATATAAATGGGACTGCCGTGTGCCTACTGTTTACTGATCTGCTGTCTCCACTTATAATGCACTAGGCTGACCCTGGCAGGTTATTTAGCCTCTCTGAGCCTCATTTTCAGTACAGGCGAAATGGTTAGAGAGACTACAAGAGATAAGGCAGGAAGAGCCGAGCACAGGGCCTGCCCACAGCAGGGGCACAGTATTCAGTTCCCGGCCCTCTCACTGCACCCAGCCCCTCGGCAGCTCCCTCCACCCTGGAGCCAGGCAACCTCTGCCCTCCACCTCTGGCAGCCAACACTTGCAGCCCATCTGGGGGTCACCGCTGTGTGCAGGCCACTCTGCTGCTAGGCCACTCTGCAGTGGGGAAACCAGGCCACAAAGTACCAGGAACCGGGCTAAAGAGCCTGCCTGTCCAAGTCAGTTAGAGCGTGGAAAGTGCGGGGCAGGGCAGAAGTCACCATAGGCTGGCCTCCACCTGCGAATGCAAAGGGGAGTCAGATCCAACAGGAACAGAGCAGCTTGATCTAACCCCAGGTGGACCTGGTCACACACCGGCAGAGGCACCAGCTGCGTGATGAACCCGAGACTCGGGGGTACCTGCACTCCTGGTGTTCGTGGACTCATCGGTAACTCTTTGTGCCAGAGAAGCCCAGGACATGATAAAGAACCTGGATGGTACGTCTCTCCTGGGGCACACGGCGGCCGTGGCAGCCAAGAGGCGGCAGGAGTTCCAGTTCCAGCCCAGGCACTTAGATAACAAGCCACTTCCTATCTCTGGGCTCCCCTGTAAAACGGGGGTGGCTGCCTTCCCCCAGGGCGGACAGTGCCTGGGCACGCAGGGACAAACGCCCGAGCAGCCTGCCGAACAGGCATGTTTGGGAGAAATGCTCTTCAGATGAAACACGCACATGCCTCTGGCACCCATCACTCTCCCCCCGCCCCAGGCCCCGTTCTCATCCGGCATCATGGGAACACTTTGCAAAAGTCTATGGCCCGAGGCCCGGCCCCTCTGCCACCGATACCAGGCAAGCCTCTGGGGAAAACCTTGGTCTTCCTGGGAAATAAGGGAACTGGTCAGAGTGTTCAAACGATTTAAAAGCTGTACAATCCCTTTTGCCCAACTGCAACCTTAGGTGGTACCTAATACATCAAAGAGATGACTTTCAGTACAAAGGGGGTGGTGATACCCCTTGGTCCCGGCCCTTAGCTTATCACCACTGGCAGCCTCCAGAGGAACATCTCAGACGAGGTGGAAAACCTCTGGACGAGGCCTCCTTGCCGGGTGACTAGGTTCAGAGTGACACACTGCCTGGCCTTTGGCCCGACCTGAGCTCAGGCAGAGCCAGGGCCCGGGGACACCAGAACATTTGGGCTCAGTGTCTGAAGCCCCACTCCTCCAGGATCTCCATCCTCCAGTGCTCACTAGTGTCCCATAAAGAATGGTGCTCGATCAAAGTCTGCAGATGATGACAAATTCTAGAAGCTGGTATGGCGGGAAATAAACACCCAACCAGGAGTCAGAGACCCAAACTTAAATCTGCCCCATGCTTGCCGTGGGTCTTCAGAGGAGCCTCTTTCCCCTTCTGGGCCTCCGTTCCTTGTTTGGAGAGGGAATTGTATCAGATGATTTTTGAGTCCTTTTGGATTTTAAAATGCTTTAAGTATATAGGGATAGATCAAGAGCCTTAAAAGTGCCTATCCTTTGTTGTACTAATTCTACGTGAAGGTATTATTCAAATTATAGACAAAAGATGTCCACTGCTACATTAATTAAAATAATGAAAACCAGGGTGCCACTTTAATTTCCAACTATGGGGCAGTGGTTTAGTAGAGGATAGGGCATTTGCTCACTGCAATGTTTCTGCGGTCATTAAACATGAAGGTAATGTAACGATATGTAGAAATGCTTATCGCACTAAACCAGAAACTACAAATTTGAACTGGTGATCACAGCTGAAGACAAACAAACCGAAACACTGTGCAAAGAGATGGTAACCTTGAAAGTACCTGAGAACTGCAAAATAAGACGAGCTACTATTTTTAACCCTATCAGATTGGCAAAAATGAAAGAGTGATGCTATCCAGCACTGGCAAGAACGTGGGGGAAAGGTATTCTCACACACCACTGCGTCGCTGGAAGTGGACAGAAGCACACATTTCTGGCGGGTCACTGGTCATGTCTATCAATATTTAATATATTCAAACCCCTGGGTCAGGCATTCCTTTTTTTGGACTCAATCCTACAGAAATGCATGTACAAGAGGGCAAGGATAGATGCGAGAGACTCTTCAATGCAATATTATTTGTAAGAGCAAAACATTTTAAGCAAAATAAATGCTCATCGGGAAGCAATGAGTTAGGCTAATTACAGGCAACAACAGAAAGCACGGGATAAAACGAGGGCACGGGCATGTACACACGCGTACACGCGCACGCACACGCACAGGCCTTGAAGAGTGCAGCGTTACAAGTGGTTACCCTGGGAGCATGCTTGGGTGAAGAGATGCACTTTAACTTTTTCTTTATATATTTCAACATTGTTGTACTACTTTTGTAAAAGCTTTAAAAACCTCTGTGCATCGAAAGGAGAGGAAATAAATCTATCAAACACATTAGCAAGAGCCGGACTGGGTCATATTTATAGGTGGAGCCTCTTCCTTCCTTTTACTTCGGTACACTTTCCAAGCCTCCCATAATAAGCACAGATCCTTTCTCAATGGAGAAAGAACGGCTATTAAACATTACACAGCGTACGCTGAAGGGGTGTGAATCTGAGGCATCAAATCAATTACTCAAATCTTGGCTTTGTCGTCTTGTGGAAGTTTACATGGCCTCTTGGAGCCTTGGTTTCTTCATCTATAAAATGGGGTTACTGTGAGGATCAAAGATTACGCCTATCAAGAGACACACACGTTACCTGGCAGATGGTAGGGGCAGAGTAAATGGATACTTTGGTCACAGCCTAAGACGGCGGACTACAGATCCTGCTGCCCAGGTGGGCTGACCCAGGTCGCAGCCTCAAAGAGCGTGGCTGCCAGGGTTAGGGTGGGAAATCAGGCTCTATCCCAGCCCATCCAGGCCCTCCTCCTCCGGGCCTACCTTGCCAGGCTCGGCCTCATCCGTCATGACACCCGTCATGATTACAGCTTCCTCCAGGGAGTAGAGCAGCCCTTCCACGAAGTGGTTCTCCTGCCGCTGGGACTCACGGGTGAACCTGTCACAGATGGCCTCCAGGCCGCACACCGGCTCAAACCGCAGCTTGACGTACTTCTTGGCGGGGATGATGCGGATTTCGGCGGCCACCAGGAAGCCCAGGGTCCCGCAGGACCAGGGCACAGCGTAGAACAGGTCCGAGTTTTCCGACTGTGGGGCGGAGTGGACACATGCTGAATGTTTGACCCCCAAACCCCGCGCTGCAGCGAGTCATCAGTGGGGCGCAGAGGACCCGGGGCCTGGGCTAAATCCCTGTCCTGGCACTATCTGTGTCAACCTGAACAAGGACCTCGCAACTGCACTTTCTGGGCCTCAGTCCTCCCCCTGCAGCTTCAGCATGACATTTGACCTTACACTGTCCTCTGTATCAGGGATGCTCAGGGAGAGTGCCTCCTCTCTCCTCCACCTGGGCACAGCCCCTGGACCACAGGCTACCCAGGAAGAGGCCAGGACCAGCTCTGCCCAGAGTTCTAAAATGAGGGACCAAGGGCCAGGGGTCCCAGGCCAGGCTAGAGAGAGATGAACCCTTAATGAGGGTCAAGGTAGCCAGGGGACATTAAAATGGGCCATTACTGAAACTTACAAAGCCTTTTCCATTCCATTAGCTGTGAATCCGCCCCTCCCCAACCACAGTCCAGGGAGAGCATTAACGTTCCTGCTTGAATGGGTAAGGAGAGGGAGGCTCCAAGAGGTGACAATGGCTCACCCAAGGCTTCCCCCCAATTCAGTGCAGCAATGTCGGGCTCAGGCAAGGCCGCCTGACACCTGATCCAGCGATCCTCCTTCTAACCTCATGATTTTCTTGTTTTGGTATTTGTCTTGGAGACAAACAACTTTTCATCTGGCTGTTCTAAGGCAGCTTCTTTGATTCTAATAAAGCTCCTTGTGAAGAAGTCTAGCCTTGTCCAGGCTTTATGGAGAGGACAGTCCTGTGTGGTCTCTGCTCACGCTGAACGCCCTTGGCACTGGTGTGGTGGGTGCAGCGAGGTGGTGGGGTGAGGGCCATGCTGGAGCAGGGGAGCTCTGCAGCAGGCTGGCAGAAGTCTCTGCAACAGCAGACATGGGCCACCCGATGCCCATCTGGGCCACCGCCTGATCACACTGTCAGCTCATAGCAGTAATAAGCAGGTGTCTGCCGCACACCCGGCTCTGTGCTAGGAGCTTAACATACGGCATCTACGTTCTCCTCCTGACAACGCATTTGCCAGATTAGGAAACGGGACCTCAGAGAAGGGAAGTAATTCATGAATGCCTGTCTCCTTTCTCTGCTCATAATAAACAGGTTAGAAGGCAGGGCCCAGCGAGCGTTTCGGGAAACGAGCTGAACTGGTGTGAATCCTGAAAGAGGTCTATCTCGTCCAGACCAGAGCTCTCAAGCCTGGAGTCCTGCCCTGGACTCTGTGAGGCCAACAACTCTGGTGGCTTTCAGAAACATTCACTTCTAAAGGATCACTCTGTTCCTCCCCTCCCAGGGGCTCCTTAGATATGCTCAGTGAGATCCGAGTTTATTTAAAGTTTCAATCTGTCCTGCTCCGTAACTGTTTGCATCCTACTTTGGGCCGTGGAATTGCCTTTTATTTCTCCAAAACAGCCCCTCTTATTACTGTTGGTTACACCTCACCACTGGCATAGAATGTTGATGCTTGGGCCTGACTTCAAGACAGTATGGTGACATGAATTGCTAAGGGCATTGACTTGGGAGCCTGATAAGCTGGGTTTGAATCCCAGCCGTGTGGGATTTACTAGCTGTGTGATCTTGGGCAAGTTTATTCACCTCTCTGTGCTTTAGTTTACTATCTGTAAAATGTGTCTAATAATAGTACCCACCTCATAAAGTTGTTTAACAATTAAATGCCTTAATATACATGAGGCATTTACAACAGTATCTGAACACATATCAGAGGCTACATAAATCTCTGTTATTACTATGGATACAGACCCAGACTGGACAGGTGTATTTGAAACGAAGCACCCCCAGGGGAGCCACCTCCCAGGGGTCCTTAATGCCCAGAGCAGGCTGGTGGGGGCATCCCCCATCTCTGAACTCACCGGTGTGCATCGCACAAAGCTGCCATCGGCCAGGACCAGCTCGTAGGCAGTGCAGATGTGCTGGAACAGGCCATACTTGTGGGATGAAGACTCGATGCCTGTGCCCATGATCAATCCCCCTGCAGAGACATGTGCATTAGCCAGGCAGAGCTGGAAGGGGGTCGGGGAGAGCTGGGAAAAGGACACCTTGCTGGAGCTGGGGAAACTCAGAGCATGAAGGAGGCATGACAGGGCTGGCAGATCTTAGGGGAGATTTCCCATCTCTATGGATGTAGAGGGCAGGAGAGAGAAGGAGGGCCTAAGATGTGGGCATGAGGGCTTGCTTAGAGGTGGAAGATGGGTGGGAGACCCCGTCAAGGGCGCTCACGCCATCACCTCTGGCCAGACACAACCTAGAAACCTGTGCATTCATTTCAACAGGGACACTGATGAAAGGAGGGTTGGTTGGGTGGGGGAAGCCGTGTCCCTTGGGAACAGTTAAAGGACCTGAAGGTGTTTCCCCTGGAGAAGAAAGGCTCTGGGACCTTGAATCCTATAGAAGGAGAGACGACTTATTCTGTGTGTTCCATGGGGCAGAAAGGGAGCAATGGATGCAAGTCACAGGGAAGCAGGTTCCAAACAGCGATTGAAAAGTGCATTCTGATAACATAAGCTGTTCAGACATGGACTGACAGGCAGTGAGTGCCCTGTCTTTGGTGCTGGACGAGCAGACAGGGTGACATCTGTCACAGATGGGACAGTGGTGACTCCTGGACCTGATGGAAGGTGGGCCGAGGTTCCTCAGCTCTGACGCTAGGACTGTCTGAGTTCTCACCCACTGTGAGGTCATCCAACTCGGGCAGCACAGGCAGAGTCCAGCCAATGGAGGTCAGCAGGGCAGTCACCTGACCCATGGTCACCAAGGGCTCCACGCGGACAATCTGCTGACACAGAAGAGAGACCCTGGGTCACAAGGAGGCTGCCAGGCCTAATGGGGGCTTCTGTCTGCAGAAGGTGTTATCCCAGACCTTCCCAAACAATCAACATGGGGATTCCTATATGGGCTTTAGAGCCTCTTTCCAGAGCATTCCACCACCTTTAGTTACAGTGAATGGGGTTTCTGGTGCTGGGTTAGATAGTATTTAATCTTGTTCTTTCAAATACCTTTATATTTAATACTTAGTTTATTTTTCTTCTAGAAGAAGAAATACTCATTTATTTGGAAGAAACAGCATATACGAAGAAGACAAAAATCATTAATCCTAGTTCTTCGAAGTTATCAGTGTTAATACTGGAGTATATCTCCTTTTAGTCTTTTCCCATGCATATCTATATTACTACTTTTATGTTTTAATACAACACACACACACCCCAATGCAAACACACATAACACAGACTTTTTAAAAAAAATTTAATGCTATACTGTGACATGACCCCTTGTCATTAAATGCTCCTGGAAAACCTGATTTTTGTTCAAAGGACAGGGCAATATTAATTCAGTATCTGGCATCATTGGTTTTCTTGGCTTTGTGCATGTTAGACCTGGTATTTCTACCGATACAGTATTCCTGTAGTTTCTCAAACTGTTCAATTTGACATAATCTTCAACAGGAACTAATGCTTCTCTTTTTCTAGGGTGTGTAAAATCCAGAACCAGGAAGATTCATCCCCTCTGACCCTAAACACGGTCCTAAAGTAAACTGCTTGGGGAAATTGGATCCCAAAGATTACAGGTGGGGAATTTTGTAGTGTGTCCATATTCCACTGTAGATCAAAGAAGCCCAACTAAAAGAATTGCGGACTGACTGACAAGACAACTGTGTATTGAGCAAAAACTCTTTTTGAAAGGGCTGTCTTGAAGATTATGACCCAAATATTGGAGGAACTGAGGTGACCGGCAGTAGAAGGAAATCCTTAAAAATTTATTGACTTAAATAATTTTGCCTATGTTACGCATAATAAAAAAATAAACAAAAAACGTTTGCGCTTAAAAAAAAACATGATTTTTAATGGACACACGAATATGCCATCAGGAGGACTTCTGCTTTCAGTCAAGATGGAGCGAAAAGAACCAGTTTAACCTGCTGCCTGGAGAAAAAAAGGACAAAATATATGAAACAGGAGTTTTCAACACAGTAAACATCAGGCAGGGAAGTTAATGATTGCTGGCAGGAAACAAACAGGGTGAGCTCTATGAATGCCCCAGCTAACTGCCTGGAGTTAGGCGGTGCAGGAAGGGAGAGCCCAGTGCACTCTGAGTCAAGAGCCCTAGAAGACCAAGGTGAACAGAGTCTGCAGGACAGAGTACTGGGGAGGAGAGAACTGCAGAGAGAAAACTCTGAAGTACTGCGAAGAGTGCCCGTTGAGTATTCAACTGAGGACTGATTGGTACGTACACAGGACGAAATTACCAGAGGCTGACGCCAGGGGAAGAGCCTGGCAGGTAACAGTGCCAGGGGCTCACACAGGGCAGGAAATAGTATCTGTTCCCACAAGCCAGACTGGAAAACTTCATGACTCCCAGGGCACTGGGTAGAGTACTCAGAATATTCTTGCCTGAGCAGCGGGGAATGATTGCCCCTAGATTACATGCTGCTCCAGCCCCACCTGAAAAATCAACACCAAACAGGATCAAACTGTTTCTCACTAACTCGGCTCTATCTTAGAACGAAGCTCACTAAGGTCTACAGGGGTACAAAAATATCCAGCACCCCACACAAGGTAAAATTCATGATGCCTGGGATCCAATCAAAGTTCACCAGGCATTCAAAGAGGCGGGAAGATTCAACCCATAATGAGGAGAATAACCAATCAATGTGTTTTGATAAAACAGACCCAGAATTGACACAGATATTAAAATCAGCAAACAAGGACATTAAAGTAATTATTGATACTGTATTCCCTATGCTCAGAACGTTAAGTACAGACATTTAAAAGGCAGTAAAAGGATCCAAAGCAAACTTCTAGAAATGAAAACCACAATGTTAGAGATGAAAAATACACTGGTTGGAACTGACAGCAAATTAGACACTGCGGAAGAAGAGTGATGAATTTAAATACACAGCAATAGAAACTATCCAAGATGAAACACACAGAGGGAAAAAACCTTTAATGAACAGCATATCAGTGAGCTGAGCTGTGGAACTACTTCAAGTGGCCCAACATATGTGTAATAGCAGTCCTCAAAGGAGAGAGAGGAAGGGAAAGAAAAATATTTGAAGAAATAATGACCCCCAAAATTTCAAATTTGATGAAAAATTATATGACTCCAAGCACAAGAATTATGAAGAAAACTATACCACAGCACATTGTAATAATTGCTCAAAACTAGTTATAAAGATAAAATCTTAAAAGCAGCCAGAGGAAAAAGATAAGTTACATACAGAGGAACAAAGATAAGCATGAGAGATTTCTTGTTAGAAATAACGCAAGCAAGAAGACACTGGAGGGCTTCCCTGGTGGCACAGTGGTTGAGAATCTGCCTGGCAACACAGGGGACACAGGTTCACGCCCTGGTCTGGGAAGATCCCACATGCCACAGAGCAACTAAGCCCGTGCACCACAACTACTGAGCCTGCGCTCTAGAGCCCAGGAGCCACAACTACTGAGCCTGTGTACCACAACTACTGAAGCCCACGCACCTAGAGCCCGTGCTCCGCAACAAGAGAAGCCACCACAATGAGAAGCCCTCGTACTGCAACGAAGAGTAGCCCCTGCTCGCAACTAGAGAAAGCCCGCACGCAGCAACAAAGACTCGACGCAGCCAAAAATAAAATAAATAAATAAATTTATTAAAAAAAAAAGACACTGGAGCATCTTTAAAGTACTGAAGGAAAAAAACTGTCAACCTGGAGTTCCATGACCACTGAAAATATCTTTCAAAAATGAAGGCAGGGCTTCCCTGGTGGCACAGAGGTTGAAAGTCCGCCTGCCGATGCAGGGGACATGGGTTCGTGCCCCGGTCCGGGAAGATCCCACATGCCACAGAGCGGCTGGGCCCGTGAGCCATGGCCGCTGAGCCTGCACGTCCGGAGCCTGTGCTCCGCAACGGGAGAGGCCACAACAGTGAGAGGTCCGTGGACCGCAAAAGGAAATAATAATAAATAAAAAATTATAATAATAATAAAAGATGTTGTAAAATCTCTATATGATTAAAATACAAAAAATTAAAAAAAAAAAATGAAGGCAACCTCATACCCATTAGGATGGCTATTATTAAAAACAAAACAAAACCAGAAAATAACAAGTGTTGGTGAGGATTTGGAAAAATTAAAACCCTTGTGCACTGTTGGTGGGGATGTTAAAATGGTGCAGCCACTATGCAAAACAGTATGGCTGTTCCTCAAAAAATTAAAACTACCATGTGATCCAGCAATTCCACTTCTGGGTATATACCCAAAATAATTGAAAGCAGCGTCTTGAAATGCTATGTGTACACCCATGTTCATAGCAGCATTATTCACAATGGCTAAAACATAGAAGCAGCCCAAGTGTCCATGGATGAATGAGTGGATAAGCAAAATGTGGTATGTACATACAATGGAATCTTATTCAGCCTTAAATAGGAAGAAAATTCTGCAATATGCTACAACATGGATGAATCTTGAAGACATTATGCTAAGTCAAATAAGCCAGTCACAAAAAGACAAATACTGTATGATTCCATTTACATGAGTTACTTAGAGTGGTTAACATCATAGAAACAGATAGTAGAATATGGTTGCCAGGGTCTGGGGGGAGGGGAGAATGGGGAGTTATTGCTTAATGGATATAGAGTTTCAGTTTTACAAGAAGAAAAGAGTCATGGGGATGGGTGGTGGTGATGGCTGAATGACAAGGTGAATATATTTAATACCACTGAACTGCACACTTAAAAGTGGTTAAGATGGTAATTGTTATGTGTATCTTACCACAACACAAGTTGGAAAAGAAATGAAGACAAATAAATTATTTCAGACATACAACAGCTGAAAGATTCATCACCAGCAAAATCACCATATAAGAAATGTCAAAGGAGGTTCTTCAGGCAGAAGGAAAATGAAACAGATGGAAATACAAATTTACAAAATGGAACGAAGAAATGGTAACTATATGGGTAAGTATATAAGATTTTTCTTATTATTTAAATTTCTTTAAAAGATAACTAGTAGTGTGGGGTTTATAACATATATAAAAGTAAAAGGAGGATAGCAACAGCACAAAGGTGGAAAGAAGAGAAATGGAAGCATATTATTCTAAGATTCTTATACTGTACATGAAATGGGATACCATCACTTGAAGGTAGAGTGTGACAAGGAAAGTGTATACCATAAATCCTAAAACAACTGCTAAAATAACAAAACAAAGGCTTATAGCTAGTAAGTCAACAAAAGAGCTAAGACAGAATCATAAAAATTATTCAGTAATCCAAAAGCAGACAGAAAAAAAGAAAAAAGGAACAAAGAACAAATGAGACAAATAGAAAACAAAGAGCAAGGCAACAAATTTAAACCAAACCGTGTCAATAATAACATTAAATGTAAACGGTCTTAAATCTGAATTAAAAGGCAGAAATTGTCAGATTGGATAAAAAAGCAAGACCTAATTATATGCTGCCTACAAGAAACACTTTAACTATAAAGATACAAATAGATTAAAAGGAAAATGATGGGGCTTCCCTGGTGGCACAGTGGTTGAGAGTCTGCCTGCTGATGCAGGGGATACGGGTTTGTGCCCCGGTCCGGGAAGATCCCACATGCCGTGGAGCAGCTGGGCCCGTGAGCCATGGCCTCTGAGCCTGCGTGTCCGGAGCCTGTGCTCCGCAACGGGAGAGGCCACAACAGTGAGAGGCCCACGTACCGCAAAAAAAAAGGAAAATGATGGAAAAAGATACACCATGTCACCACTTAGTCAAAAAATGCTGGAGTGGCTTCATTAATATCAGACAAAGTAGATTTCTGGGCAAAGAATATAACTAGTAATAGAAAAGGTCATTTCACAGATACATGCACCCCTATGTTCATAGCAGCACTATTTACAATAGTCAAGACATAGAAACAACCTAAATGTCCACTGACGATGAATGGATAAAGAAGATGTGGTATATATATACATTGGAATATTACTCAGCCATAAAAAAGAATGAAATAATGCCATTTGCAGCAACATGGATGGACCTAGAGATTATCATACTAAGTGAAGTAAGTCAGAGAGAGAAAGACAAATACCATATGATATCACTTATATGTGGAATCTAAACTATGACACAAATGAACATGTCTACGAAACAAACAGATTCACAAACATAAAGAACAGACTTGTGGTTGCCAAGGGGGAGGTGGGGTGGGGGAGGGAAAGATTGGGAGTTTGGGATTAGCAGATGCAAACTATTATACATAGGATGGATAAACAACAAGTCCTACTGTATAGCACAGGGAACTATAGCCAGTATCCTGTGATAAACCATAATGGAAAAGAATATGAAAAAGAATATATATATGTATAACTGAATCACTTTGCTGTACAGCAGAAATTAACACAACATTGTAAATCAACTATACTTCAATAAAATAAATTTTTTAAAAAGGTCATTTCACAATGATAAAGAGATCAATTGGGCGTCCCTGGTGGCACAGTGGTTAAGAATCCGCCTGCCAATGCAGGGGACATGGGTTCGAGCCCTGGTCCAGGAAGATCCCACATGCTGCGGAGCAACTAAGCCTGTGTGCCACAACTACTGAGCATGCGCTCTAGAGTTTGCACGCCGCAACTACTGAAGCCCGCAAGCCTAGAGCCTGTGCTCCGCAACAAGAGAAGCCACCACAATGAGAAGCCCACGCACCGCAACAGAGTAGCCCCTGCTCACCGCAACTAGAGAAAACCCACGTGCAGCAATGAAGACCCAATGCAGCCAAAAATAAATAAATTTATTTAAAAAAAAAGAGATCAATTAATCAACAGGACATAAAAATCCCAAACATTTATATACCTAATAACAGAGCTTCAAATTACATGAAGCAAAAACTGAAAGATGTGCAAGAGATATAAACAAATCTACAATCACAGGCAGATTTCAATATCCCCCTTTCAAGAATTGATGGAATAAGTAAAGAGAAAATTCATAAGAATATAGAAGACTTGAACAACACTATCAACCAATTTGACCTAATTGACACTTACAGTACACATCACCCCAAAACAGCAGAATACACATTTTTTTTTAAAAAGGCACAAGGAACACTTACAAAGTAGACCATATTCTGGGCCATAAGGTATGTCTCAATAAGTTGAAAAGCATTCTAATCATATAAAGTATGTTTTCTGACAACAACTAAATTAAATTAGAAATCAGTAACAGAAAGATCTCTGGAAAATCCCAAATATTTGGAAACTAAATAACATACTTCTAAAAGACCTCTGGGTCAAAGCAGGTATCAAAAAGGAAACCAGAAAGTAGTCTGAACTGAATGAAAATGAAAAGGTAAGATATCAGATTTGCGGATGGCTCTAAAACCGTGCTTAGGTGGAAATTTATAGCACTAAACATCTATATTAAAAAAAAAAAGAAAGCTCTAAGTCAATGGCCTCTGTTGTCACCTTAAAAAATTAGACAAAGAAGAGTAAAATTAAACCCAAAGTCAGCAAAAGAAAGAAATTAACAAAAATCAAACAGAAGTCAATGAAATAGAAAACAAACAAACAAAAAGAGAACAATCAATGAAACCAAAAGCTAGTTCTCTGAGATCAGTAAAACTGATTAACCTCTAGCCAGACTGCTCAGGAAGAAAAGAAAGCAGACACAAAATGACCAGAATCAGGAATGAAAGATATGACATCACTACAGATTCTACAGATGTTCACAGGACAGTAAGGGAATATTATGAATAACTTTATGTCAATCAATTATACAACTTAGTGAAATGGACAAATACCTTTAGAAACACAAACTGCCAAAGTTCACTGAGGAGAAACAAATAAATTGAGGAGCCCTGTATCTATTAAAAAAAATTAACTTGCAGTTAAAAACTTGCTCACAAACAGAACTCCAGGCCCAGATGGCTTCACTGGTTAATTCCACTAATTATTACAGAAATAATACAAATTCTATACAAACTCCTTCAGAAAAGTGAAAAGGAAGGAATACTTCCCAACTCATTCTTTTGGACTTATTATTATAAGCTACAGTAATCAAGACAGTGTGTTCTTGGCATACAGATGGGTGAACAGATCAATAGAACAGCAGAGTCCAGAAACAGACCTGTGTATATGGACAACTGATTTCAACAAAGGTGCAAAGGCAATTCAGTGGAGAAAGGATTGTGTTTTCAACAAAACAGGCTGGGGCAATTGGAAATCCACGTGCAAAAAAAATTTGGGGGGACCCATATCTCACATTATATGCAAAAATTAACTCAAAATGGATCATAGTTCTAAATGTAAACCCTGAAAAATATAATACTGCTGGAAGAAAACAGAAGAGAAAACCTTTGTGACATGGAGTAGGGCAAGATTTCTTAAATAAAATGTCAAAAGCACAAGCTATAAAAGAAATTATTAAATCCAACTTCATCAAAATTAAAATTTTCTGGTTTTCAAAAGACAAGCCAAAGCCTGGGAGAAAATATTTACAAATTGTATATATGATGAAGGTCTTGTTTCTAGTAAGAAAACAAACAACCCAATTAAAAACTTAGCAAAAGACTTGAACAAGCACCTCACCAAAGATATACAAAGGGCAAATACGCACATGAAAAGATGCCCAATATCATTCATTAGTCATTAGGAAAATGCAAGTTAAAACCACACTGAGATACCTACTATACACCAACTGAATGGCTAAAATTAAGACTAACGATACCAAGTTTACGATGACGTGGAACAACTGGAATACTTGCAGGAATGTAAATGCTACAGCTACCTCGGAAAATACTCTGGCAGTTTTTAAAAAGTTAACCATACACCTACCATATGACCCAGCTATTCCACTGCTGAGTATTTACCCAAAAGAAACAAGAGCATATGTCCACCCAATGACTATATACAAACTCTCCTTGCCACTTTACTTGTAACAGCCCCAAACTGGAAACAACCCAAACATCCATCAATAAGTGAAAGAATAAACAAACTGTGATATATATATATATAAAATATATATAAAAACAGAATGTACTTCTGATACATGCTTCAACATGGATGAATCTCAGAATAATTACGCTGAGTGAAAGAAGCCAGACAAAATAAAAGAGAGTACATAATGCATGATTCTATTTATATAAAACTCTAAATACAAACCCATCTATAGTGATGAAAAGCAGGTCATTATTTGCTTAGGGATGTGGGGAAAAGAGGCAGGGAGGAACCTGAGGGAGGGATTACAAAGTGGCATGAAGAAACTTTTGGGGTGATAGTTCATTGTCTTGATGGTGGTAATGGTTTCACAGGTGCATACACATGTCAAAATTTATTATTAATTGTATATTTTACGTGCAGTTTATTGTACATCAAGTATATGTCAAGAAAGCTGTTAAGGGGAAAAAGGCACAGGGAAATTAAGCAACTTGGCCAAGGTGTCACAACAAAATGCCATGACGTGGATATACCATATTTAACAACTCACTACTATTCGATATTGTGTTGTCTTTGATTAAAAACAAAGCCGTGATACAATCTCTCTCTCTGAGTTGTTTTTGATTTAAGTTTATTTCCCTTTTCCTTGAGCCCGGTTTCAAGAAGTAGAAATACTAGATAGGCCAAAGAGTATGCACACATCTAAGGCTATTAACAAGTGGGTCTCCAGAAAGCTTGGAATGAGGCCCACCCTCTGAGCCACCTCCACAGCCCAATTTTTACCAGTATGCTTCCTTACTGGGAAGAGGTAAATAGGTTCATTTTTGTCTCTCATTTTTGCCCATGATTTCCCCATCCCTGTCTTCCTGTAGAACTGCAGATAATCAAAGAATTCCCCTGAGCTCTCACTTTGCCCACCTGTGAGATGGGGCTATGACCATTCTCTTCCAAAGCTGTGAGGCTCTAGAGGATGGCAATGGTGGCCAGAGCCTTCTGTGATGACCAAGGGCCTTGGTCCCGTCCACCCTGAGACGCCTTTGGCTAAAATCATCTCCCTGTGAGTCATCTGCACCAGGGGCAGTGCCCCACCCACTCCCAGAGCCAGGGAACCATGCCACTCTCACCTGTTTCTTGGTGTCCACTTCCAGAATGTCCATCAGGTTGATCATGATGTTTTTGTGTGTCTTCTTGTACTTCCCAACCCGCAGTGAGACGGTGAGCCAGCCAGGGCGCCCTGTACACATGAAGGTCTTGCTGCCCTGCTCCTTCCATTCCCGCACCTGCAGACATGAGAAGAGGCTGAGCTGGGCCTGCCAGAGATCCCCTGGGCAGCTCACAGCCTTGCTTTCAGGAGAGGGAGCTGGGAATTTACCGAGGCCCTGAATCCTTCCAGGTACCAGGAGGAGCGGAATGATGAAACACCCACTGGCCCTATCCTCTGGACTCTCCCCGGCTAGTGAGGCCGACAGAAAAGCCAAAGTGCTGCCACATCACAAAGCAGAATGAAAAAAGAGCAAGAGAACAGGATCAAAGCACTTTGAAAACATTTATTCTCACTGCAAAGTTCAGGACAGGTTTCGTAATGGTAGTAATAACAACCGCACAAATGATAACTATTTACTAGCTGCCATCATTGTACCAAGCACTGCTGTATCTTGTCTCACTTAATTCTCACAACAACCCCAGGTGGTTTGGATGACCTGCCTCCTTTTGCAGACGAAGAAAATGAGAGGCAAAATAACTTGTCCAAGGTCACACAACCACTGAAGGGCAGAGCCCAGATTCACCATCAGAACTAACTAACTTTAGGCCTGGACGGATAAAGGGGCTTAAATTAATAGTCAACAGAGTAACAGCTAACATTTACTGAGGCTTATTAGGTGCCAAGCCCTGTTCCAAGCATTTGCGCGTGTTAACTCATGCATCACTAGCAGGGGGAAAGGACAGGCAGGGGAGGCCCACCAAGCCAATGGGAGGAAGAACTTTTGCAAAACCCTTCTGTAAGTGACCAGAGCACGATGTACAGAGAAGAAATGGCCCAGGAAATGACAAGCCCATCAGGAACATGGGAGGAAGCATGCCCTTCCTGCTGATGGACAAGGGCAGGGAGGTGGATATCTGTTGCTGTGACCTGCGACCACCCATGTCCTCTTCATCTGCTTGTAACACTCCCATCTTCCTTTGGTCCAGGTGAAGCTGATTCCCCTCCTGCCCCAGGAGGTGGGCACATGACTGAGGTCTGATTCTATCCCCCTGGCCACAGTGGCTGGTTCAGGGATGGGTCTGTGATCCAAGTGAAGCCAGTTAAGACCGATCCTGGGAGAGGCCCTCTCACTTCACTTGGGTTTGCTAGGCTGGTTGGATGTAAGCCAGAAACTGCTGGGGCCTCCGCAGGGAGGGGGCCTCCGCAGGGAGACGGCCTCCGCAGGGAGACGGCCTCCCTGAGAGCAAAGTCAACTCAGAGGAAAGCGGAGCCAAGGGATGGCAGCTGGAGACGAATCCTGGATCCGGTGATGTCTGAGCCACTTTCACTCCTGGACTTTTCAAGACCTGGGTCAACGAAGTCCCTTTTTGCTCAAGGCAGTTGGAGTTGGTTTTCTATCACTTGCAACCAAGAGTCCTTGGAAGAAGCTGGATTGAAGCTGGTCAGGCAAACAGTTCAACGTGGGGAAGAACTGTTCTGTGACTGGAGAGGCCAGGGTGCCACGTGAAGCAGAGGTGTTCGCGCAGAGGGGTGTTACTGAGGAAGGGATTCCTGTGAGCAGGGGGTAAAGGGATGACCAGGCAGACCCTGCCCCTGCCTGACTCTGCAGTCCCAGGACTTAATACAAGATCAGAGGTGCGGAGGATGGATTGGGAGAGCTGCATGCAGCCTGGAATGGGAAGGGGGGCGGTGGGGCATGAAGTGAATGTGGAGACCATCAAGCCTGAAACATTGGTTGGGTTGGATCCTGACCCGAGCCAACCAAGACTTCGGGCAGGGAGGCAATCCTGTGGAGTGTTGCCGTTATGACTAAGGGCAGGCCAAGGAGAGGTGGGGAGGGCCCAGGGAACAGGCAACTGGTCAGGTAGCTATTATCACATTCCAGGTGTGAGTCAATGGAACCAGACCTCCAGGGTGGAATGAAATGGGCTGGGAGAGAAGAAATGTCACAGTTCAGGCTCTGAAATCAAGCTGACCTGAGTTCCAGACCCATTTACTAGCTATATCATCTTGGGAACATGACTTACAGTTTGAACCTCAATATCTCCCACCTGTAGAACAGGTACAAGACCTACCAGGGTGGTCCTTTTCCGGTAAGCTGCCTGAGGTGACCTCTAAAAATGATTTGGTATTCACTTGACCCAGAAAACCCCACAAAATCATGCAAATCAAGAGGTTCGAATCTTCGTGTTCACTTTAAGAACACTGGTGAAACTGTCCAGGCCGTTAAGGGTATGCATAACCGAAAAGCCACCAAGTATCTGACAGATATCACTTTACAGAAGCAATGTGTGCCATTCCATTGTTACAATGGTGGAGTTAGTAGGTGTGCCCAGGCCGAACAGTGGGGCTGGACGCGGGGTCAGTGGCCCAAAAGGAGTGCTGAATTTTGACAGCACATGCTCAAAAATGCAGAGTCATGCTGAACTTAAGGGCTTAAACGCAGATTCTCTGGTCATTGAGCACATCCAAGTGAATAAAGCCCCCAAGATGCGGCACAGGACTTAACAGAGCTCATGGTCAGATCAACCCATACATGAGCTCTCCCTGCCACACTGAGATGATCTTTACCGAAAAAGAGCAGATTGTTACTAAACCAGAAGAGGAGGTTGCACGGAAGAAAAATATATTCCAGAAGAAACTGAAGAAATAAAAACTTATGGCCAACGGAACTTCCCTGGTGGCACAGTGGTTAAGAATCCACCTGCCAATGCAGGATACATGGGTTCGAGGCCTGGTCCGGGAAGATCCCACATGCTGTGGAGCAACTAAGCCCGTGTGCCACAACTACTGAGCCTGCGCTTTAGAGCCCATGAGCCACAACTACTGAGCCCACACACCACAACTACTGAGCCCATGTGCCACAACAACTGAAGCCCGCGTACCTAGAGCCCGTGCTCCACAACAAGAGAAGCCACCACAATGAGAGCCCCCGCACGCCGCAACTAGAGAAAAGCCTGCGTGCAGCAACGGAGACCCAATGCAGCCAAAAATTAATTAATTAATTAAACAAAACAAAACAACAACAACAAAACTTATGGCTTGGGAATAAATGCCACACACAAAAAAATGCAGGGCTTCCCTGGTGGCACAGTGGTTGAGAGTCCGCCTGCCGATGCAGGGGACACGGGTTCGTGCGCCGATTCGGGAAGATCCCACATGCCGCGGAGTGGCTGGGCCCGTGAGCCATGGCCGCTGAGCCTGCGCGTCTGGAGCCTGTGCTCCGCAACGAGAGAGGCCACAACAGTGAGAGGCCCGCGTACCGCAAAGAAAAAAAAAAAAAAAGCAAATAAAAGTTAAAAAAAGAAAAGACCTAAGTTTAAAAAAAAAAAAAAGTGTTGCTGTGAGGATGAGAAATAATGGTCATCAATGGCATGGGGTGTGGCACAGGGCAGGTCCTCAGCAGCGGGCCAGTCTGGCAAGGCCCCTCATCTTCCTGTCCCTAGTGAGCCCTTTGGTTTAGCTTAGGTTCCTAAGCACTCACTGTGCTGCTTTGGGCCAGGGCCCATGGGATAGAGGGGAGTCAGATAGCAGTCTCTGCCTTCAAGGAGCTCACACTCTGATGGGGCAGACAAGCAGGTAAATCAAAAATCTGAACACATAGAAAGAACTAGGCAACAGGGTGCATTTGGGACAGAGGGTAGGCTGGGCTCTGGAGCTGTGACTGTGACCAGCGCAACCCATGGCAGCCTGAGTAAAGCGCTTCCAGATGTTGCCTGCTCCCACCTGGCCCAAGGTCTATCCCTCACAGGGATGGCTCTCCGCATCCATCTTCATGCTGTTGGAGGCAGAACCCAGCCAGCAGCAAACAGAACATGGAGGCTGCTACACCTGTGGCGAGGGTGGCAGCAGGAAACAGAAGCTCTTTGCAACCTGACGCCAGTAAGAGAGGAACATAAGGAGGGGCAGAGGGAGCCAAGAAACTGCCCAGGCCTGATGCCCAGGCCTGATGCCCATGCCAGCTGTGGCCATGAGGGAGGAGGCGCGGCTGTGAGCGGCAGCAGGGGCAGGGGTTCTGTGGGTGCTGACACAGGGGAGGACGTATAGAGTTACTGGGAGGTGGGCACTGCCTTGTCAAGAGTGAGCGCCTGGCGCAGGGTCTGTGAGGCTCCCCACCCTGGTGTGGGGCTACCTTCTCACTTTAGTCCTCTATTACAAGAAGGCGGAAAGCTCCTTCTTGCTAAGGAGTAAACTCCAAACTGAAGGGCCCTCCCCAACCTAGTTCCAAACTGACTTTCCAACCTTCTGCCTCTCTTCTCCTATGCTCACACTTTCCCCCAATCACTCCCCCTGCTTCCCAGTCTCCAGCGCCAGGTGAACCTTCCTGAAGACCCCCTTCTCCTCTGAAATCGATTGGGCCGGGTGAGAGCTACTTGAGCATGGCTCTCCTACCCTCTCTTATGATTCTTTACATCCCTGCAGATCCCCGTACGTACTCTGCACATAGTAGGCACTCCATAAATGTCGGAGCAATGCTCTGTTCTACTCTTTTGCTTACTCCGTTCCCTCTCCGGAAGCACCCCTCCCCCCAGTTACATTTTTGTTTAGTTCAAATCCCGCTCAGACGCCACCTCCTCCGTGAAGCCCTGGCTCCCCTGCGCCGCGCACCACTTCGCGCCTGGCTCCCGCCCCACCCGGCTCCGCTCACCTGCTTCTGGATGTCCCGCACGCGCTGCTCGTGCAGCCGCGGCGCGCTGCTGAGCTTGAACACCACCCAGGCGCGCACATAGTAGTAGATGTCGAAGATGAGCGAGAGCGGCAGGAGGAAGAGGCACACGAACACCCAGCGCTGGTGGATGAGCACGAACTCCAGCCCCTTCACGCGGACCCAGAGCAGGAAGAGCAGAGCGCACACTGCCAGCGACACGGCGGGCTCCATGGTGGAGCCGGCGGCTCACCGCGCCGGGGAGGGGATGCCGGCTCGCGCCGCTGGTCACCGCCACCCGCTCTTCGCCGGCCTGCGCTCGCTGCTGCCCGCGGCCCGCTCCCCGCGAGCCCCAGGACACCTCGCCGCCTCGCGATTGGCTCGGGTCGCAAAGGTTCGGTGGGCCGAGACCCGGGTGGTGACCAATGGCGAGCCGCGCCGGGGATCGGACCAGGAACCTGCTGCTTTTATTGGCTGCGGGAGTCAGGCCGCTCCACCCTCTTCTCCTCTCAGACACGCTGGGAGGGGGTGGCCGGGGACCCTGGCGCTGGTGGGGTTTACGGCGCTCTGCGGCTCCGGGATTCAGGTTTCCCGGCCCTGGGGACTGACGAGTCGCCCCGCCGCTGAGGGGCGCGGCTGCAACCTCCTCCCCTTCTCCTTAGGTGGCGCCTTCTCGTGAGGCGCGTTAAGCGGTCATGCGTTCGGTTACCTCCCGGGGGGTCGGGTCGGGGCGCCCCACGCCTTGGGTCCGTCACCCTGCAGCTTGGCCGAGAATGCCCGTACCGGCCAGGGAGGGTGGAAACCTGGCCTCGACCTCCACAGGTCGTGTCACTCTATGCCCTCATGGCCACGAGATGCACCTTTTCATTTTTCGAGGCGCTTTCTGTAAATTCATTTGAGTTACGCAACAGTCCAGCGGCGGGTAGTTGTGAGCCCGTTTTATAGATGAGGAAACATCCTAGAGGGGTGAAGGCCTGCCTCTGAACTCCCGAGGACTTAAGAAGCGTAGGCTAGGGTTGGCGCTCTTCCCCCTCTCCCGCTATACTGAGGGGGAGGGGAGGACCGGGGGAAAGGACTGAAGGAAGGTACTGGCTCTGTAAACTTATAGTTCCCGCTCTGCCAGGCAGCGTTGCAGGCCCTGGGACAGGGTGGTGAGCAAAGCAGACGGCCCAGCCCACAAGGAGCAGCCAGTCCAGAGGAGCGTGACTGTTAGCAGCAAAAGCTTGAATCCAGTGTCATTTGCATTCCACCGCAATCCTGTAGAGAGACAGTTACTTCTTATGACATTTTAGGAAGTGTAGATTTTTTTATTTTAGAAGCCAAACATGACTTACCAGGCCCTTCAGTGGCCTTGCTTGCCTCCACACTTTCCTCTCTTTTGTCTCTGCCCTAACAGGCACTCTTTGGACGTTCCCGGGGCCCCACTATCTCTCATTTCAGGCCTTTGCTCAAGCTGACACCCCTGGAATGCCCTTTCCCATCCTCTTCATAGAGCTAACATTACAGGTCCTTGAAGTCAACTCAGGGACACCTCTAAAACTACATTGATGGTACTTCCTTCTCCTTTCAAGTGCTCATAAAATAGAGGGTGTCTCTGTCATGATTCTTTTACATTATTTCATAACCATCTCTGGGTGTCTCTCACCCTCACAGACTGAGCTTTAGGATAAAATGTCCACTCTTGTATTTCTGGTTTCTAGCATAATGCTTGGTGCATAGTGGGCACGCCAGTGTTTGCTGACCAGTGAATGAAGGAAGAATGTAGACAGAGGCTCAAATATTCAAGTAAACGTAAAAGTCAAAATAGAGGCTGTTTGCATTAGGCTTCAAAAATGAATTGTCTAGACTTGTACTCTCTTACACAATAGCTTCTAGCTACTGGTATGTGGCTAGTCCAAACTGAGACATACTTTAGGTGTAAAACACACACTGGATTTCAAAGACAGTGCAAAAAAGAGAACGCAGAATACCTCATTAATAATTTTGATATTGATTACTTTTCCTTTTTAAGTCTGAATAATATTCCATTTTATGTACCACATTTTGCTTATCCATCCATGGACCCTTGAGTGGCTTCTATGTTTTAGCTATCGTGAATAATTCTGCTATAAACATGGGTGTACCAATATCTTTCGGAGACCCTTTTAATTCTTTTGGCATATACCCAGAAGTGGAATTGCTGGATTGTATGGTAATTCTGTGTTTAATTTTTGAGTTGCCATATTGCTCCACAGTGGCTGCACCAGTACTTGTTGCTTTCTATTTTGACTTTTTGACAGTAGTCGTCCTAATGGTTGTAAGGTGGTATCTCACTGTAGTTTTGATTTGCATTTACCTGTTGATTAATGATGTTGAACGTCTTTTCATGTGCTTTTTGGCCATACCTCTATCTTCTTTGGAGAAACGTCTGTTGAAATCCTTTGCCTATTTTTGAATTGGGGCTTTTTGTTGTTGTTGTTGAGTTTTAGGTGTTCTCTGTGTACTCTGGATATTATCCCTTATCAGATGCATGATTTGCAAATATTTTCTCCAATTCTGTGGGTTGTTGGGCCATTAATTTTTGCACAAGTCAAGGAAGCTCCCTTTGATAGGGAGTCTACTCATGAATTACTGTTAATAAATGTATATTATTTACATAAAAACCTAGTTAGAATGCTTAGGAATAGGATGTTCTGGTTAACAAGTACTCAGGTTAACTGGAAATTAAGCAAAATCCCTTTTACAGTTTGACCATGAAACAATCTTTCTAAAATGTGAGTCCCCATTTCTTGCTTAATGAATAGAGCCTAAGGAACACAAGTAATTTTACTTATTAAGGAGCTCAGTAAACACCAGAGTCCTAACAAAGAGCATTTTATTATATTTGTACAGTACAGCTACTGAGATCATCTGGTCTTCACAGCCAGTCTGAGGGGTGGCAATACAGAGAACTATTAATCTGCGTTGTTTTTAATAAATGGGGTCATTCAGACAGAGAGAGCTTGAGAGACTTGCCTGATCAGCGTCTTATTCTGGTGAATAGAGAAGCCCAGATATGGCTCCCATTTTCTGGATCTTTCCATCACTTGAATCTGCTCCCTTGATTATTGTGTGAAACACCATATCTTGTGGTTAGGTTCTAGAGATACGGAGTGCAAGCTTTAGAATAGGGTTTCTTGGGCTTCCCTGGTGGTGCAGTGGTTTAGAATCCACCTGCCAATGCAGGGGATACGGGTTCAAGCCCTGGTCTGGGAAGATCCCACATGCCGCGGAGCAACTAGGCCCGTGAGCCACAACTACTGAGCCCACGTGCCACAACTACTGAGCCCGCGTGCCACAACTACTGAGCCCGTGTGCCACAACTACGGAGCCCGTGTGCCACAGCTACTCAAGCCCGCGTGCCCAGAGCCCGTGCTCCACAACAAGAGAAGCCGCCGCAATGAGAAGCCCATGCGCAGCGATGAAGAGTAGCCCCCGCTCGCCACAACTAGAGAAAGCCCGCGTGCAGCAACAGAGACCCAGCTCAGCCAAAAAAATGAATAAATAAAATAAATAAATTTATTAAAAAAAAAAGAATAGGGCTTCTTGAAGTGTGGTCTGAGACCATCCACATCCGATTGCTGGCTAAAATGCAGATTCCAGGACCCCACCACATCCCACTGAGGGTGAGGCCCAGGAGTCAGCTTTTTAACAGGTCTCCAAGTTATGACTACACGTGCTAACATTTAGGAGATTGGACTGAATGTGTATTGACTCTGAAACATCTCTAAGAATAGTCTTTGTTTTTAAATGAAGCCCTAATAAGAGATTCTTTTCCCTTGCAAAGTGCAGCTTTTGCCTAAAAGCCCAGTTTATCTGGAAAACCATAATAAGCTAACTTCCAGATAATCAAGACTTTGTTGTCTTATCACCTTGTGTATCTTAAAAACAGTAAGCAGTTTTTGAAGTCTCCAGGACAAGACTTTAACTCCATTCTAGGGGAGCTGGCTTTCTTATGCTCGTGGTCAGAGTCATTCATTCATTTGTTCCCTCAACCTCTCACTGGTGATGCTTTATAACTCAAACAGCAGCAACAATAAGGGTGTTTATTCTCTCATATAGCCAGAAGTCTGAGTGTAGTTTGACCCAGAGTTGGTTAAGTCATTAGCTCAATGAATTTTTTTTTTTTTAATTTATTTTTGGCTGCGTTGGGTCTTCATTGCTGCACGAGGGCTTTTCTCTAGTTGCGGCCAGCGGGGGCTACTCTTCGTTGCAGTGTGTAGGCTTCTCATTGTGGTGGCTTCTCTTGTTGCAGAGCACAGGCTCTAGGCATGTGGGCTTCAGTAGTTGTGGCTCACGGGCTCAGTAGTTGTGGCGCACGGGCTTAGTTGCTCCACGGCATGTGGGATCTTCCTGGACCAGGGCTCGAACCCATGTCCCCTGCATTGGCAGGCAGATCTTGACCACTGCGCCACCAGGGAAGCCCCTCAATGACTTCTTGAAAGACCCGGTTCTTCCTGTCTTCTGCTTATTCTGTCTTTCCCGGGTCAGCTTCCCTGATAATGGCCAGAGTGGCCACGGTTCCAGGGGCTCCATCAGATACAGCAACATCCTGAAGGAGAAGGGGAATCAATTTTAGATGGAAATTAACCGTGTCTGCATTCTTCAGTGATTATTGATGTGCAGGAATCGTGCAAGGTACTGGGGATACAGTAGTGAACTAGACACAATCATTGTCCTGACAGATCATTGTGGGGGATCTGGACAAATGAATAGGCAATTATGAATCAATGTGTTAAGTACTATGATAAGGAATTATAGGGTACTATGGAAGCACATGAAGAGTTGTATACATTTTATATATATATATATATATATATATATATGTCTATACAGTTGACCCTTGAACAACATGGGTTTGAACTGCACGAGTCCACTTATGTGTGGATTTCTTTCACTAGATACATACTACAGTATCACCTGATTCCCAGGGGGTTGAATCTGTGGATGCAGAACTGCACACATGGAGGGCCAACTGTAAAGTGATAGGTTGGGGGCAGAGTAGGAGAAAAGATGAGTGCTGTGGACTGCATGTTTGTGTCCCCTCGGATTCATAAGTTGAAACCCTAATCCCCAATGTGATGGTATTAGGAGATGAGGGCTTTGGGAGGTAATTGGGGTTAGATGAGGTCATGAGGGAAGAGCTAATCATGGTGCACTTAGTGCCCCTATAAAGAGGTGATAGGACCAGAGCTCTTTCTCTCTGCCGTGTGAGGGTGCAGTGAGAAGACAGCCACCTGTGGACCAAGAGGAAGGCCCTCACCAAGCACCCTACCGTGTTGGCACCCTGATCTCAGACTTCCAGCCTCCAGAACTGTGAGAAATAAATGTCTGTTGTTTAAGCTCCCCACTCTACAATATTCTGTTATACTGACTGAGAGAGTGAGTCTATGGTTGTTGGGTCTGGGGCAAAGAAATGATAACTGGACATCACTGGGGTAAGTAGTGGACAAACCATCGGAGTCCATTTTCTGATCCTTTGCCTTTAGGGCACTGTTGTCTTCTTTCCAAGACGTTAATGAATCAGTCTAGCAAATTAGCCCTTACTAATTTGTCGTGGCTATTTTAAAGGCATGGCTGTTTTAGAAGGAGCAATATTTTTAAAAAGCAGATTAATAATACTATAACTTATTATATTTTGTGTAAAAATAGCTTTATTCCTTTTGAAGTGTGGGGTATATTCTTCTAAACAATTCAAACTACACAAAAAAAGCCAGAAAAGAAAGTAAAAAATCACCTCAAATGGTTCATCATCCAGAGACAACTAAAGTTCCCATATTCGTGAACATCCTCCTAGACATACCTCTGGGCCCATGTACATATATGTACATAATTTCCCAAACAAGATCAACTCAACATGAGCTTTACAGTTTGCTTTATAAAAACTGAACCATAGGCTATAGGCTTTTTTTTTTTTTTTTTGCATTACGTGGGCCTCTCACTGTTGTGGCCTCTCCCGTTGCGGAGCACAGGCTCCGGACGCACAGGCTCAGCGGCCATGGCTCACGGGCCCAGCCGCTCCACGGCATGTGGGATCTTCCCGGACCGGGGCACGAACCCGTGTCCCCTGCATCGGCAGGCGACTCTCAACCACTGCGCCACCAGGGAAGCCCGGCTATAGGCATTTTTAATGGTTTCCTTGTATTCCAGTGTGTGTTTGTATGTGTGTGTACGGGGGTATATGTGTGTGGCTTAATTTATTCAATCAGTCTCTATTGAAGGACATTTATTTTCAAAGTTTTGTTATGATGGGCAAAGTTCCAGTGAATTTTCATTATCATGTTTTTGAACACAGTACACAAGTTGCACAGTAGAGGAACATAGGGTAGTAAAGCAAGGGACTTCATGAGGTCCAGTGCCTCTTACTCAAAATGTGGTCCTTGGACTGGCAGTGCCTGATTCCCCCCGGGGAACTTGGTAGAAATGCAGAATCTTAGCTCCACCCCCTACCTACAGAATCAGAATCTTCATTTTAACAAGATCTTATCTGGGGGAGAAGGGACAGTTTGCCTGGGAAACCTGAAAAGTGAACAGGCATCATCCGGGCAACGACATCCGGGTGAGACTTGGTCAAGATGGAGGAAATAGCCTCCTGGAAGGAAGACTCTGGGCCTGGGAGGACCCACAGGAAGAAGTCCTGTGTGGCTGGAGCTTAAGGAACAAGGAGAAGAGTGGAGGAGACAGGCAGGAGCTAGGCCACGGTAATGATTCTGGACTTCATTTGGGGGCCAGAAAAAACATTAAAAATTTCAGAGTAATACAGTCTGATTATTATTTTAACAAGCAACCTGTATCAACAAGGATATTCCCAGGTTTTATGGTGTCTAAGCTTGTTTGTTTGTTTTGGCTGTGCCATGAGCTCTCAAGATCTTAACTCCCCGACCAGGGCCGAACCCACCCCCTCTGCAGTGAATGCGTGGAGTCCTAACCACCAGACCACCAAGGAATTCCCAGAGTCTAAGTTTTATACAATTCGGGATGCTCTTTTTAAGGAAAAGACCACAAAATTATGAAGCATCATTGTGGTTACTTATTTAGAATGAGAAAAAATCACAAATTATACATTTTAAGATGACAGGTACCACAAATATCACAAAATCTAGAAAAATAAAATTTTTGTTAAACTGCTGGATACACCTGTCTCATACTTTTTTCGTATATTTTTGGGCCTCAATTCTCTTTTATCATTTCTTCCTGTGAAAACAATTTTATAATATCATTTTATAAGCAGAGAGAATAAAATGATAATTCAGTCCTTCTTCCAACATGGCTGACCAACATTTGCTTTTTATCATTGATAGTTTGGAAACGTTTTGGTATATAAGTAACTATTGTCAATGTCATGGCAAATTTTTTCGGATCATTATCAAATTCGGAAAAATCTCTATTAAGTTTCTTTCAATTATGAGCTGTAAGTCTTCAAAGCATTTCGAATTTTCTCATGCAGTGAATAATCTCTACTTTTTGAATTGAGGACACTCATTAACCAGGAATTCAGGAGGTGCTCCGGTAAGTGAGGGTCCCTGAAGCTTAAGCTTCATTTATTTCATATAAACACTTTTCTGTGTATCCACCTTTAACTCCATACAGCAAACTGAACTGGGTCTTAGGTTATAGAGACACGGTCCTTGAGATCATGGATTGATGGGGAGACATGACAAAAGCTAACTATAAAGTAAGGCAGAATGTGAGTACTATACAACTGAGAGACAAACACAACTGTTAGTGAAATTCTGGGAATGTCATATACATATTCATAACTATATAAGATAGGCCATAGTCCATTCCAAAAATATTGGTCAAATGCCTACTATGTGCCTATCGCTGCCGGGAACAGGTTGGGAGGGCAAAGACGGATACATCCAACAGGACCTCTGTCCCATGGGTCATAGTGTGGTAGGTAAGATACATATGCAGAAAAAGCAATGCCAATCCTAATAGTCACAGCAGCTAATATTTATGGAACATGATTCTTTGTCAGGCACAATTCTCAATGCTCTACATTTAAATACACTATCATAGTACAATTAAATACAGTGTAACAGTACAAAGTAGAATATGCTAAATACCTCATGAGCGGTCCAATTATGCAGAATACTTAAAAGGAAGGGAAATTTTTCTGGCATCATCATCATAAGGAGAAGAATTGAGCACCTGTTGTACCAGGCATGACTCATCCATCATCTTAATATAACCTTCAAAACAACACTGTAATGTAGGCATTGATGTGTCCTTGATATGTCAGTGTTTGGAGAGGTTAGGGAGCTGGACAAAGAGAATAAGATGCTGGGCATTGACCTCCTAAGAAAGCTATCATGAACCAGGCACACACAAGTGGTATGGGTCCGGGCTTTGTTCGACTTCAGCAAAGGTCACAAGCATACAGTTCAACAGGCCAAAGCACAGTAAGAGGTTTTTTCACAAAAATGGCAGTCTCCTGCTCCTCCCTTCCCGTACCCAGTCCTGCTTTCCTCTCTTGCAGCCGCGCTGTGAGCTCCTGGGGACAAAAGAGCTGTCTCCTAGTTGCCCAGTGCCCAGTGCCCACACAGGGCCAGTGTCCTGAAGTTACCTGTTCTCCATCTTGATTCTTGAAATCAGAATAATTTCAATTTCTCCCAACAAAATCAGTACATCCCTTAAAAAATGATCAACGACTAAGCATCACATACAAACAATAACATCTATGAACCTTCATTTATTCAGTGTTCAGACCTCCAGCTGCTCAGCATTGCAAACACCCCTGAAGGCAGGTGGAGAAGAGGTTAGCGTACCAATTTCATTCCCGTAGTTCTGATTTGAATCCTGACTCCTCCATATATTAACCCTGGGCAAGTTACTTATCCACTCTAGAGAAGTCCTGGCAGGTGGCAAATTCCAGTGAATATTATCTGTCATGTTTCCCAGAAGAAAGGGGCAAATCTCTTTGATCATGTACTGGGCCTATGGCCTCATTCCTTGGCAGAGATAAACAGTCCCAAAGTCACAGACTACTGACTTAAAAATGTGTAAAATGAAACCACTGATTTAATAAGCTCGGCGGCCTGACATTCTGTGGGCGATGGGTGGAAGAATAGACAACAGTGGATGGGGTGAGAGTGAATTGCAGAGGCAGAAGGATTGCTACTCACAACTGGAAAGGAGTCTGGGTGGTTTAATGAGAGACAAACGGTCCTTTTCTAAGTAGCCTCCCTGAGGGCATGTTTGTGGGTTTGACAGCTCTTTATAGTAATAGATGTGCATAATAATACCTTGAATCATCAATAAAAGATCACATATATTCCAAGTAAGCTGTTCTGCCAGGCAAAGAGGTGCGTAATGCCTTTTTAAAAGACCCCTGAGCTTAACTTTGGACGGCATCTCTTAGAGAAACTCAGTCTAAACTCTTACATGCCCAGGAGCAGCATGTCCTCAATTTTAGAAGTACATGGACCAAAAAGATGTTTTAAAAAATTGAAGACCATGACAGGGCTGCCAGCTTGTTATTTTGCCATGTAAAGAAACCAAGAAACTAACGAGAGAACCACCATCTGTTATCATCTTTCCACGAAAGGAAGGAAATTTTAACGTCGGAGAAAGTAGGAAAGTCACATGCTCAGAATAAAGGGCAGTCCTTCAAATTGAAAACATTTGGCATTGCAAAACACTTGTCGCATTTCATGACTTTTCTGACTTTGCTGCACCTTCTGGAAGTGTTGCTGTGTACCGAACAAATGGGCCTGGGATTTAGAAACTACTGCTTTCTCGAGTGGAGGTTCTCCAAGCGTGGGCCCAGGCCAGCAGTAGCACCCCTGGGAACTGGTTACAGATGCACATTCTCAGGTCCCACCCCAGGCCTAGTGAAGCAAAAATTGTGGAAGCAGGCCCAGCAACCTGTACTTTCACAAGCCCTCCATGTGATGCTGACACACCCAAGTTTGAGAAGAACCACGGTTGCAAAGCATCCCTTCTATTTTTTTTTTTCCTTTGGCTGTGCCTTGTGGCATGCAGGATCTTAGTTCCCTGACCAGGGATTGAACCTGTGCTCCCTGCATTGGGAGCATGGAGTCTTAACCACTGGACAGCTAGGGATGTCCCCCAAAGCATCCCTTCTAGATGCATGGCACATATGCTCTCTGGAAACCCTCCAATGACAGGATCCCAACCACCTCGCAAAGAAGCCTGTTTCAATGTGAGTCAGCTCAGGTGGTTAGAAACTCCTGGACGGGTCTCGATGGTCCCAGTTCTACCCTCTTGAGCCACCCAGAATGATTCTTCCCTGTCTCCTGGCACTTGACAACACACTGTCTACATTTGAAGGTGACGATTATAGCTCCCTTCTCAAGGTGAGCACAGCCACTGCTCATCAGTGGTCCTCACATGGCTCGATCTCTAGTCCTCTCATCAGCCTGGTTGCCCTCATGTGAAGGCCTCTTTATTCTCATTGTTAACAACCACCATTTATTGAACACTTGATACTATGTGCCACACACTGCCTAGGGATATTCCATATCTCCTCATTGTTAATGTTCTCAACAACCCTGGGAAGTTGGTCTCTTATCTCCATTTTACAGAAAGAGTAAGTTCAGAGAGGTCAAGTAACTGCCCAATATCCCTCAGCTGATGAGTGGCTGAGCCAGGATTCCACCACACTCAGGCCTGTGGCACTCCTGGTCTCATGTTCTTTCCACTGTATGAGGTTGCCCTTAAATTTCCACCAAAATCTTCTTATTTTAGGGGAGGCTGAGCCAGGAAGAGGTAGCCATGAGGACAGAGTATGTAACAGGTGGGTAACAGTGTGGACTCTGGAGTCAGACAAACCTGGGTTGAGTTCCATTTTCTGCAGTTGCTAATTATATGAGCTGGCCTGTGTTTCCTAGTCTCTCTAAGCCTCAATTTCTTCATCTGTACAATGGGGATAATAACAGCATCCATTTAAGTCTGCTATGAGTAGTAAATGAATTTGTGCTTATAAAGCACGTAGCAAAGTGCCCAGTACTCAGTAAATATCTCTTATTATTACTGAGCAGATGTACTCAGCAATTATATAATTATAGCACAGATGGGTCACATCCACATCCACCCACAGATGGATACACACGTGTACATTATAGCAATATAAACCATTGTCTCCTTTCCAACTCCACCGAACACCCATTTATTTCTGGCCCTGCATGATTTCAGCAACTTCCTGATTCCCTCTCCCCAGTTTCTCACTTTTGTAAGCTGACCTGCATACACTGATAGGTTACTCTTCCCAAAGCCCAGCTCTGATTATGTGTGCCATCTCCCTGTTGAAGCACTATCTTAAAAGTAAGTCCAAGTTTCTCTTCCTGGCTTTCAAGGGTCTGCACGATATGGCCCTAAGTTCCCACTCCCCCCTTGTCCCCACTATTGCCTGACATGGACTCTAGTTCCAGCTAAACTGATTTATGGGACTTTCTTCATACATGAAGTTCCTTCTGCATTTTCTCCATCCAAAATGACCACCCATCTCCTTACCCTCCCTCCACCTCATGGCTTTCTGTCAAAGTTTTCAATCAAGTACTCTCTCATCTCCAAGAGATGCAGGCAACTTCTTCGTTTGAACTCATTTGGTCTTTATTTCTTGAATTAAAATAGTGTTAGGAAAGGAGCTTAGATTTTGCCACCAGATAGACCCGTGTTCAAATTTTGAATCTTCCTGTAGTATCTCATGTCCCTGAGATTAAATGTCCTCATCTGTAAATTGGGGAAAATAAAATTACGGAGACTGAAGGAGACTGGCGAATATACAACTCCGGCTCAGAGCCTGATTCAAGGACTTTTGCAGCGTCTCTTCCTTTCTCCTGTACAGGCATGATGCAGTTTAAATCCCCTATTTGTGGAGAGCGAGGACTTCACCTTCATTGTGTGGGTATCACTCACAGTCCTCAGAATAAATCTTTATAGACAAATACTCACTAAGGACATGTTGAACTGAACCCACTGCCTCTTATTCGCTAAGGGGTCCGTTCACTTAACCTCTCTGAGCATCAGTACTCTTGTCCCTAAAGTTAGTGATATTAAAAAGAAACCTTTATGCTCCTTCCAGCTATGCCATTCTTTCATTCATTCAATAAATATCTACTGAGCACTTACAATGTGTTCGACAATCTGCTAGGCTGTGGGGATGCCAGGGGGAAGGTCAGGTGTTCTATAATTAGAACTCTGGTCCACAGCAATGAAAACTCAGTCTAGCACTGGCTGTGGACTGGTGGAGTGTGGGCTCCACCAGCCTAGCAGTGCTGGGCTGCAGATGTCAGTAGGAGAGAGCAATGTGTGTAGGCAGCTTGGGAGAGCTGGAGCCTCCAGGAAGACAGTACTCTTTCATCATAGGTTGGAAAACCTATCGTTCCCCTTGGCTTGGTGTTTCATAGGTGGCTGCCCATTAGTTGGGTATGAAAAAAATTTTAACGGCTTTACTGAGATAGAATTTACATATGATAAAATTTGCCTGTTTAAAGTGTACAGTTCAATGTTTTTTTAGTATATTTACAGAGTTGTGCAACCATCATCATATCTAATCTAATTAGAACATTTTGATTCCCCAGAAGAAACTGACAACTTTATCTTTGTAATACAGGTCAAGTGAATGAATAGCTTAGCCCAAGTCAAGTCCTGCCTTTCTTCACCAGCACAGAAATGTGGCTCAGATTGTTGTGGAGATGATAGGGTTGAGAAGTCAGAGTGTAGAAATATATATCTTAATTAGATCACTGGTGTTCCTTTGATAAGCTGGCTTAAAACGTACCGTCAACCCCAGAGATCTCCAGCTTGGTTAAATGTGAAGTAAACATCCAGACACATGATCTTCTCCAAGCACAGCCCCTGCTCTACCAGCTCCATGGCTCCCTGCTGGCTACAAGCAGGTTCCTTAAGCTGGTATCACATGATGACCCAAGATGGGGCCAACCTACCCTTCCTGTTCCTCTCCGTCTCCTCCCAACATTTGCCCTCAATCCCTCTCTCTCCTCCCTCAGTCAAGTCAATTACCCCTTCTGTGTGCTGTCTTCACAGGCACCGCCCTGTAATGGCAAAGCCTTCTCCGGACCTGCCCCCCTCCCTACCCCAACTCTGGCTTCTCTTTACAGACATGCTCCTTGGGTAAGTTACACATACTTCTGCCCATTTCCTCATTCCTAATCCCACTGCAACCTCACTTAGGCTCCTGTGACCCGCTCCTAACGCTTGCATCGAGACCACCCATGACTTTAGAATTGCCTGACCCAGAGGGTCCCTTCAGGCCTCCTCCCTGCCCTCTTGGTCCTCTCTCCTTGAAACCCTGTCCCCCCGAGCCTGTGACCCATGCCCTCTTTCCACCAGTCTGCTCAGCCTCCCACCTGGCACTGCTCCCTCCCTCCCTCTTCCCAGCCTTGGTGGGGCTCAGGGACCCCTCCTTGGCCCATGGCTCTCCTGGTGCTCAACACCCCAGACCTGCTGTGACCTCACTCTTCACCCATACGCAGAGGCTCCCAAACCTTTCTGGGCACCAGATGTCTGGGAAGACAGAAATGCCGTTCCCAAGCAAGACGCCTTGGCACTGACCTTGGCTCTGTGCAGGGTCTCTGGACTCAGGCTCGGATAAGCAGAGGATCGGAGGGGAACGTGGGCCAATTTACATAAGAAAACTGGCACTGCTGGGGAGAAGAGGGCCCCCTCCTCAGCCCCTTCTCCTTGAGATCTGAAGGTAGAGACACCCAGCAGGTAGACCGCACGAGCTTGTCCCTGGTCCTGGAGCTGGTGGAAAGGGCAAAAGCCTCAACGGACAGCTTGCCACAGGGATCCGGTGGACGAGCATCCACCGAGGGACAGGGAGGGCTTAGCTCTGCTCTTCTGTTTGGGGAAATGAAGGAGAGGGTTGTTGGCCTCTATGGGCTGCAGCTGGAGTGGTGTTGAACAGTGACACCATCTGACAGTGGTGAGTCATTACAACAGTGACGTAAGGACTTCAATCCTCCGAGTCCTTGGGTAGTTGGGAAGGAAACAGGTCTCTTAACAGAGAGATTTTGGACTTTCTATTAAGAAGGGCAGGTGGGGGCTTGAGCAGTTAATGTGAAAAACAAAGATGTGACCACATTTGTACAGTGAGGAAGTGAGTGAGACATATCGGGCACACATATACAAACATACCCCATTCTCATCCTGTATAGGCAATGCTACTGGACATCTCCTTCTTGGAGTCCTGCGGGAACGCCAACCTCAGCATGCCTGAAGTTCTTGCTGTTTAACCTCCCAAAGGCCCTATCCCGGAATGTGGCACAACCAATACAGTCCCCAAGCTGGAAGCATTGGAGTCACTCTTTAAAAGATAAACGACCTTGCAAATGTCTTTTCATTATATAAGTAATGTCCACCATGGGAAAATTACAAAATGATCCCGTTTTACAGATGTGGGAACTGAGGCCAGGAGAAGAGTCATCATGACTTCAAGAGCACACAACAAATACGAGGCATTCCTAGGTGCACACTGTTTATTCTAGAGACGAGAACAAATGTTTGACATTTCTGGCTTTTTAAGGAGTCTCTTCAGATGCCAGTCTCCTTGGAGTGTGGTTAATCTGTTCATGTCCTGTGAATTCATTGAGGTCCGGTTTCAGTGTTGCTCCCAGGAAGACTGACTGTCCTGATGTCCTGACCCACACTGGTACACTGATTCTGTAACAGATTCTATCAAAGTCTTCTTGAGGGCCTCCTGCTGGTGTCTGGAGACTGCATGTTTCACCTTGTCTCATCCTTACTGTGATCCCATGAGTTTCATGAAATACCTCTCTCTTTTTTTTTTTTTTTTTAAGATGAGGAAATTGAAGTTGAGAGAAGCTAAGCAACTTGCCAGCTCCCACGGCAGAATTCGAGTCAGACCTGTCTGACCGCGAGCCTGGGTCTTGTCCCTGTCCTTGCTATGCTTGTCAGCCTTGGGCCTGGCTAGGAGGGGCACTCTGAGCACTGCTTCTCAAACTTGACTGTGCACTGGGAATCTTGCCAAGATGCAGATTCTGATTCAGGAGGTCGGGGTGGGATCAGAACGTCTGCATTTCTAACAAGCTCCCAAGGGATTCCAAAGCTTCTAGTCTGAGGACCACAGTTTGAGAAGCAGGAGTTCAGAGCACCCCTCTCATTCTGCAGCAGAAGAAACCAAAGCTTGGAGTAAAGCAACATACTTCAAGCCACATGGCAAGTTAGTGGAAGGGGACAGGAGAAGGTTCAGGAACGTTGATTTCCAGTCCAGACCCTTTCCTATCCTGTGTGTCAGTTATTAAGTTATCGCCTCTCAGCTCCAACCCTGTCTTTCTATGCTTGGCTTTGGATACTGGAGATGGGATTCTGCAAACTACACTGTTCTGCTTTGCCCACTGGCCCTCCATTAGGATCTGTGCATGTGCTCAAGACATGAGAGACAGAGAGAGAAAGAGAGAGACAGAGGCGGGAGAGAGGGAGAAAGGCTGCTCAGCCATCAGTTGGAGTGGGGGAGGGGAAGGGCGAAGAAGGGACTTGCTCCCTCCTGTTTGCTTCCAGAGGTGTCTGCCATCCTCTCCCTGTGAGCATAACCCAGCAGTGCTTCTATTGCAGTAGCAGTGCCTCCCTGTAGCAGCAGCTGGATCCAATCTGCAGTTTTCCCAGTCCTTGCAGAACATCCTCACAGGCACCAGCACCAGCAACCAGCCCCCTTCCCCAGGGGTTGGGTCCCAGGCCCACAGGGCCCTCCTCCAAGTGTTTACTTTGAATAATTCCGACCTCTTCCCTTTGTCCCGAAGCCCTCGGAGTCAGCAGCTTCTTGCACTTCCTGCACTTCCTCCCTCCTAAGTGTTTCCTTCTTGACTCTTCAGCCACCGAGTCAACAACATTAACTGACCTTATATTTCTTTATACTAAACTCTCTCTGTTAAAATAACTGGACCTTGGCCAAGATCCTCTATGATATATTAATTTAAAAATAAACAAAACATCCCATCTAGATTCTGAATTCCCGGAGGGCGGCCACTGGGTCATTATGATGAGTCTGGCGTCTATCGGAGTGAGTGCCTGGGCATAGCAGCAAATACACACATGCGCGTGCGCGCGCACACACACACACACACACACACACACACACACACACAGAATGGATGAAGCTGTTACACACTTTTCTTTTAATGCGAGACCCTTAGACAGGCCTTAAAGTCCATGTTTTAGCATTAACAGGATTTGGGTTTCTAATCAGACTTTTTCAATTATTAGGCAAATTGCTTGCACTTCCTCTCCATTTCCTCCTCTGGAAAATGGAGGTAATACCCCCCTTTGGGTTGTTAGAATGAGAAACGATGCAGGCAGAGAGCTGACACCATGCTTTGGAGAGCTGCCAGGACACAAGCTGTTAAAAGGGGATCAAGTCGATGTTCTAATCAGGTTCCAGCGGAGAAGAACAAGAAGCACATGGTGACCTAGGAAGGTTAAATCGTCCACGAGGATGAGATAAATGGGAGGTAATTTTCTGATGAGGTTAAGACGGGGAGGGAGTCGAGGCCTAAAGTCTCCTTGGAGAGGGTTTTGGGTTTATGAGGAGCCTGGTGAGCACCAAGCAGCCATTCAGGGCCCTCCACGTGCCAGGCCCAGTGCCAGGCTCTAGGGCTGCAGAGATGAATGGGACAGGCCTGTTGTCTTGGAAACACACAGGGCATCCAATCAATTCACTCAACTCACATCACAGAGGGTCTACCAGGGGCTGGGCCCTGAGCCAGTGGCTGGGCGGCAAAGGTAAATTAAAGTAGTCTCCGACCTGAGGAATTCAGAATTGAGTAAGAGGCAACTGAGACCAAAAGGATAATAGGCACGTAAAGCTCGGAGGATGCTCTGCTGCTTAAATGGTCTTGCAGCCCCCGTCTCCCTCTGCAGCCCATCCTGTTAACTCATGGCCATTGCAGCCATATCCCTAAGGCTAAGCTCTGCTCTGAAAAAGAGCTTAGCAGGCGAGGACTCTGGTTCAGGGGACAGGCACATCTGGGCTCAAATTCTAGATCCTCATTTTGTTACCTGTGTGGCTTTGAGCAAATCTAAGGCGGATTTCATCTGTAAAATGGGACAGTACACAACCTAACAGGGATGTGCTGGTGGTTAAGGGAGAGAAAGTGTGGAAAATGCTCAGCACAGGGACTTCCCTGGTGGCGCAGTGGTTAGGAATCCACCTGCCAACGCAGGGGCACAGGTTCAAGCCCTGGTTCGGGAAGATCCCACATGCCACGGAGCAACTAAGCCTGTGCACCACAACTACTGAGGCTGCGCTCTAGAGCCCGAGAGCCACAACAACTGAGCCCGCGTGCCACAACTACTGAAGCCCGTGCGCCTTCTGTGGCCTTGCTCAAGGCTGTGTAGTCTCCAAGCCAGGTTCTCCGGGCCTCCCAGAAATGCAGTGAGATACCCAAGATCCTTTAATATGTTCCTTTTCTGCTTAATTATCTGGAGTTGTGTTACGTTACTTGCAAACACAGCTCACTGCCAATGTGTTGGACACTGCTGGGTGCTGGGGTACAGAGAGGAAGAAGGTGCGGTTCCTGCTCTCAGGGGTGACCAGTTTAGTGGTGGTCATAGCGTAATGTGTAAATGAAGTCACTTTATATTTATTCATTCAACAGCTTTTTTGCAAGTCAGCTCTGTGGTGGGCATCCTGCAGCATGAACTGTACAATGGTCGAGGCTCAGAAATAAGGCAGAGAAGGGACAATAAATTTGCCTTTTCTTCCCATCCACCTGGGCCAAGGGAAACCCTGCGTACTCCTCAAAGTGAGCTCAGTCACTAATGAAGTCCCCTTTGATCAGTGCCTCCTGCCCCACCTTCAGCTTCCAGCTGGGTTCTGTCACTCCTTCCTTTCAACCCTTGTGGCTCTTTCTACCTTTGTAAGAGATTGATCACACAGCCTGGGAGAGGAGTTCAGGGGAGATCAATCAATAGGACCAACGGGCCAAGCTCCATGCTAGACTCGGGGCAGACAGAACTCATAGTAGACGCTTGATACCTGGCAGCTCTGAGCTACCACATTACAGGCGTTATCTCGTTTCTTCTCCCAACAAGTCGAGGAATAGGTGCTACTCATCTAATTTTATGGATGAAGTGTGGAGAAGTCTGACTCAGAGTTACGGAGCCATTTAAAGGCAGAGCCGGGATTTGAAACAATGCCACTTTGACTTTAGGACCCACTACGTCAGGTAGTTCAGGTGAAGCGAGGAGCCATGCTGCCTACCTGTGTGCGCTGAGCACGCTTTCCTGGCTCTTCAATGTGCTCCTCGTGGACGGGGAGCCCTGTTTAGTATCCACACAACACTCTATGTGTACTGACCGTCTGGCTGATAACAGCCACAGAAAGTCCTGTAGGAAACCCACCAGAGAAAGATTTGCATTGACACATCTGGGAACAAACTGCATTGGGAAAGCTGATTTTGTTAACAACTGAACAGGAGTTGAGAAAGCGAGGAAGACTCAGCACTCTAAAACTCTTTGAATGAGCTTTGGATACAATGATGATGATGGTGGTGGAACTGGTGGTAGAAGTGATGGCAGTGGTAATGATGGCGGTGGTGGTGATGGTCATGATGGGGGTAATTGAGAGGTTAATGGAGGTGTTGGTAGTAGTGATGTTGTTGTTGGTGGTGGTGAAGCTCATGGTGATGCTGATAGTGTTGGTAGTGGCGGCAGTGGTGGTGAGGGTGGTGGTGACAGTGCTGATGACAGTGGCAGTGATGTTTGTGTTGATGGCGATAGTGGCAATGGTAATGGTTGTGATTGTGATGATGGTGGTGATGGTAGAGGAGGTGGTGGTGATTATGGTGATTCTGGTGATGGTGGTTGTGGTGATGATGGTGGTAATTGTGGTGGTGATTATGGTGATGCTGGTGATGGTGGTTGTGGTGATGATGGTGGTAATTGTGGTGGTGATTACGGTGATGCTGGTGATGGTGGTTGTGGTGATGATGGTGGTAATTGTGGTGGTGATTATGGTGATGCTGGTGATGGTGGTTGTGGTGATGATGGTGGTAATTGTGGTGGTGATTACGGTGATGCTGGTGATGGTGGTTGTGGTGATGATGGTGGTAATTGTGGTGGTGATTACGGTGATGCTGGTGATGGTGGTGATGATGGTGGTAATTGTGGTGGTGGTGGTGATGGTGGTACTGGTGGTAGTGATGTTGTGATAGTAGTTATGATGGTTGTATGATTGTGGTGTGATGGTGGTGGAGGTGGTGATGGCGATGGCGATCACAGTGACGATGATGATCATGGTGAAGGCATAGAAATGGAAAGAGCACAGGACTGAGGATTCAGACTGACCTGATTTTAAAGCCCAGCTCCACTATTTACTTGCTCTATTACATGGAGCAAGTTAATACTTCTTTCTTTGAGTCCCACTTTCTTCATCTGTCAAATGAGAGGACTAAACTGAATCCATTCATTTATTCTATCATCAAACATTTATTGAGCATTAGTAGGTGACCCGTAGTGTATGGTTGCTAGGGATTCAACAGACTTGTAGTTCAATAAAGTTATCAGAGGGCATAGAACCAATTGTGTGTACAATCAGTACAAAAAGCACTGAAATAGAACACAGAAGAGTGAATGATAAGTGTTCATTCTGGAGTGGGAATGGGTGGTGTTTCGCAGAGGTGACCTGCGCCCTGTAGGAGGGTATAATCCCATTAGGCAGAGGAGGGGGTCGGCTTCCAGGGGCCCTGCCTGAGCAAAGGTGCAGAGGTGTGAGGGGCTGGGAGGGCCGTGAACTCTCCAGACTGATGAAGACAGGGCTCAGGTGGGAGAGGCCAAATCTTGATCGGGCCCCAAATAATAGATTTCAGCTCTTCTCCAAGGTTAGCCCCCTATGATGGTGTTAATCTCAGCCTGTTGAGTTCCTGAGGTCCTGCAGGCATAAATAATAGTTTGCTGCTGAAGGTAGAGAGAATGTTACCAACTATCAGATAACACAGCTGGGCATTCCAGCATTCCAGAGGCTGATGGCCAGAGGTCAGGACATGCCCAAGGCTGTTGCTACTATTTATCTCCACTGGAGAGAGAGAGAGAGAGAGAGAGAGAGAAAGAGAAATAGAGACCTCAACCTTTCAACCTTACAGCTGGCTTGAGATTTAATCATACACATTCAACAGCACGTGAAATTCAGTTGTGTCAGTCAGGCTCTCCCTCCCTCCCTTCCTTCCTTCTCTCTCTCTTTCTCAAACTCAGAAATGGGTCCTGGCTAATCCAAGAGGAAAAGGAATCTATGGAGTGTATCAGGAAGCTGTAAGACATGATGGGATGGCTTGAGAGCCAGACTTTGACAGGAAGTAAGGGAGACCAAGCACACTGAAGATGCTGCCCACGAAGTGTCTGCTGAGGGATGAAGCCTTCTTGGACACTTGCTGCCGGGCCACTGAAGACCTCACCCCCGTCTTCAAGAATCCCTAATGACCAGATGTCTTTCAAAGGTCAAAGCCAGGAAGGAGCAGCTAATCAGCTACACTTAGAATGTGTGCCCACACTCCAGTGCCAAGGGGCTGGATGGGACTCCCTCCTCCTTAGGTTTCCTGTCTGTTTCTCCCTGTTTGGGAGTCCCTACAATATAGGAAGGATGTTCAGATGCTGGACAGCTGTTGGATTTTTAGTATTCATGCTTGTTAATTTTATACTGAATGTGCACACAAGGTGACTACCTCAGATAGATTATCATTATTCACTTAAAAGACAAATAATAATCACTTGACTCCCCACACCCCAATTCTCACCCTTGGGGTCATATAATGAAAGTCAGAAAAATCTCCTGTGTGTACAAAATCTGTTTCATAAATGAGGAATGAATGAAAAATGAAGTTTCTCTGCTTACAGAGGGGAAGGAGGCAGCTGTCCACTGCCCCTCCTGGAAGGGTCTCCTCGGAAACTGAATGGGCCTGAGTCCTCACTGCAGCCCTGTGGTACGTAAGTCTGCCCGGCAGAGACTGAGTACCTGAGAAACTCCATTCTCCCTGGAAATGGAGACACATTCGTCCACGATTAGGTGCATCTCTCTGGAGTTCTCTCATCTACACTTTTGTAAATAACTTTAAGTTTTGCTCTTAGGTCTGGCCCAGGTTTCAGGAAAATTTGTTCAGAAAGCCCTAATGGTGCAGAAACACACAGATATTTTTCATATGCTCTGTAGCAACCAAAGTGACAGATGTTTGCCACATCCATGAACATTCACTGACACCCACATTGTGTCAGACTCTGTGATGGCACTAGGGGCGGGCAAGGAGCAAGCCGTGGCCCCTGTCTTCACGGAGTTCTCAGCTCCAAAGGGAGAAGAGGCACGGTCCCAGACCCAGTTCAAGCGTCCCCACCCCTACATCTGCTCAGCTCGCGTGCCTTGCTTCCTGTCCAGAGTGGCCTTAGTGACAAGTCCCACCTTACGTTGGCCTTAAAGCCTGGACACTCGTCACAGACCTAGAAGCCCCCATGTCAGCGCCAGCTGACAAAGAGAGACTACTGCTTCTGCCCACTAGCTGGCCTGGACCAAAACTTCAGAGGCCCTGGCTTTCCCAGCAGCTTACTGGGGGGCCAAGTAGTGCAAGCTGGCCATGCAGGGGGCTAGTGCCCATGGGGTGGACTTTGACCACAGAGAGCAGGAGATGGAAATAAACCAGCAACTAAATTGCTTGCCCCACTCCTCCAACTCCAGGGCTGTTTAAGATGCAGTGAATCCTAGTCTGCTTGAGCTGCCGTAACAAAATCCCATAGACTGGGTGAGTGGAAACAACAGAAATTTATTTATTATTTATTGACCGTGTTGTGCGGCTTGTGAGGTTCTTAGTTGCCCAACCAGAAATTGAACCCAGACCCTCGGCAGTGAGAGTGCACAGCCCTAACCACTGGACCACCAGGGAATTCCCCAAACAACAGAAATTTATTTCTCACACCTCTGGAGGCTGGAAGTCTAAGATCAAGGTGCCGGCATGGTCGGATTCTGGTGAGGGCTCTCTTCCTGGCTTGCAGACGGCCGCTTTCCAAGAAGACTACCTCACCATTCATTCATTCATTCACTCATTCATCCATCTCTGAGCCAACATCAGGAGACTCCCAGGCCTGGCTGGGCCCCAGGTGAACCAGACCAGCCTGCCCTCTCCACACAGTGTGAGAAGCTCTGACTGACCATCTGCAAGGGGCAGGAGGCACAGAGTAGGACAGGAGTCGTTGGGAGTGGCAGGGGGTGAGCGGTGGTCAGGGGGACGTCGTAGAGAGTGGGTGAGCGGAGGTGGTCTGGGCAAAGGAAACTGCCTGTGCAAACAGAGATGAGGGAGAGAAGCCAGGGGTTCGGGAGGGCTACTGTGAAGTGTGAGGGGGTGATGGGAGGGGCCAGGTCCTGGGAACACTTCGGGTGAGGTACCTGGACTGTTTCCTGTGGGAGGCTTCTGAGAGATAAGGAGGAGGGACAGTGACAGGCCCCCAGCATCAGGTAGGGAGACCAGCAAGAAAACAATGAGATTACACATTGTCAGTCCCAGGCTGAGGAGCTGGGGCTGGAATCAAAAGCTCTAGGGAGGAACTAGAACCCTCCTGGGGTTTCCTGCAACACAGAGGTACCTGGGCAACATTAAGTAGTGATGCCTGTCTGTATGCATGCATGAATTCTGGGTGGATGGACCCTGCTCTTCCCTCCGGTAGCCCTTGCCCTGAGCTGATACTTTCCAGGGAAAAGGGCAGAACAGAGCAAAGCTCTTTCCCTCTTGCTCATGAGACCCGTCCCAGGCTTGAAAAATGGCGTGAATGAGGTCTACGTTCCTGGAACCCAGGAGGATGGACAAATGTGCTTACTGTGATGGAAAAGAAGCGGAGCTGTGAGACCTTGGGCAAGTCCTTTCACCTCTCTGGGCCTCAGTTTCCTCTCCTGTACAGCAAGGAAATTATATCTGTCATGCGGTTGTTGTGATGATAAATTTGGTCTGTGAAGCATCCAGCCCACCTTGGATACCTAAATATGGCTAGCTCTGACCCCTTCCGCTCCTTCGTTCTCTCCCATCCCCACCCACACCAGCAATGCTGGCCGCTGGCTGGGTGGTGACTCAGCTAAAGTGCCTGCAGCCCCTGACTCCTTTCTGCACAAATCGATGCATAGACCACCCGCCCTCCCTCACTGGGCTGTGATGGGGAGGTTTGGAGCTCTGGCCTCCCAGGCGTCTGGGGCTGGGCTCCACATGCACACCCCAACCCCCAAGAGCCTTTGGTGATTCGTTTTCAAAGCCACTTTAGTGTTCATTTTAGGGAAACGAAGGGGAAAAGAAGCAAACTCCAGGCTCCTATGAGTAAGCACTGCAGGAAAGGACATACAAAGATCTCCCACAACCCTAAGAAGTAGTTTCTATGAAAGCCCAATTTAGAAGAGGAAATTGAGGTACAGAGAGGTTAAGGTGCACGGCTGGCAGGGTGGCCCAGCTGGAAGGTGGTTGAATCACATGGAAATGCACATCTGTCTGTCTGACCCCAATGCCTTTGCTTCTTCCATCACGCCCCTGGCCTAGAGCCACAGAACAAACACAGGGCCTGGCTGCTCAGCCTCAGGGACCTCCCAGAGGAAGGGAAGTCCACCCACCCTCGTTGCCTGCCCACATTTTATTGTAAAGTTAACCAAGGCCCAGAGAGGGCCAGTGGCCTGTGGGGTCCGCTCTCCCACCCTGATCTCCACACGCCCCATTCAACTACCACAGTTTCCTGATTTTAGACGATTGTCATTAAGAGCTTTGTATGCATTTAACTGTGGAAAGAGCCCTTGCCCAATACCAGAACAAAGCAGAGAAAAGACCCTGGAGGGTGAAAAGGGTTCTTGGTAGGAGTGATGCGAGAGGGGTTCGACCATTACCCTGGTTTCTGGAAAGAACAAATGATGGGCTTTTTATTCTTGTCTTTTTAATGAGAAAGCTTTCAAAACAAATTGGCGACTTCTCAGTGTGTCTGCAGCTGTCACCATCCACCCTTCAGCCCTGCACACGGTGGCCGTCAATGTGATCAGGTCCGTACAACTGACCCTTCTGAGTTTGGCCATGTCACCAGGCAGGGTTGTTCCACATCCGAGGGTGGCAGGGATCAGCCTGGTGGCAGCATTGTTGGGACAGGGTCCTGCCAGGAGGCCAAGTGCTGGCAGTGAGGGCTGCAGGGCAGCTGAGGCAGGGCCTCCCCTCAGGGGCTCCCCCTCTGCAGCAGGTGTCCCCCAGTGCATGAAGCCCTGGGAGTGGGTTAAAATGCGGATCCTGACTCAGGGATCTGGGTGGGGCTCAGATGCTGCATTTCTAACAAGCTCCCAGGGATACAAAGCTGCTGGTTGTGGACAAACTTTGAGGAGCAAGGATTTAGTGGATATACGCTGAGCACTGGACCCTTTAAAAAATAACCTCTTTACATGCTGATTTTGACATCTCCTTTATATATCCATTTTGCACATTTTCCCTACTTTTGTCCTTTCCCCCTCCCATTTCAGTCATTATAGAGCTGAGAGCTTGCCATGGGGGTTTCTACAGAGAAATTTCCATTGCCTACATTTCCCTTCTAGAAGGTTGACTCAGGTCATAGTGCAGAGAGTAAGTGTAGGGGTGAAGAATGGAGGTGGGGAGGCCAGTGAGTGGGCCTTAGAGGTTGTCCAGGGCCGAGATGGTGGTGGCTTGGACTAGGATAGTGATGGGAAGGGAGAGAAGCAGAGGGATGCCACAGTATTGAGGTGTGGTGACTTGGGGTATGACTGGAATGAGGGGAGACTTGGGAGGATTCCCAGGGTGGAGGTGGGTGCCCCTGATGGGCATGTGGGGCTGGGAGGAGGGGGACTGGGGCAGGGAGGGGAGAAGTGGCTCTGGCAGGAGCGCAGGACATGGGACACCCTGGGGTCAGGCTTTGGAGATGACCAGGCAGCAGGCACCTAGCATAGAGCCTGGCACAGTGCTTCAGTGAATGTGCATGGAATGAGCAAGACTGAAGCTCTGGGCCCCCAGAGATGGCATAGCAGGGACCACTGGATGGGCAATTGACCCTACTGTGCCTGAGAGACCCTGAGCCATTAAAGACTATTTGTGAACCCTCTGGGGCTGGCAGACTGGGCTCCTGGCCCTGGGGATGTGGCCGTGTGGTGGTCACTGGAGCCCTTCCTTTTCCTGTGGCCCATGTGACCTGGAAACCACGAAGCACGGATTACATGCGTGATGGTGGAGCTCACCACAAGGGGGCGCCCATAGGCTTTCTTTAGTTTTAATTTCAAACTCCCATGACAAATTTGGGATTTCTTGCGTTGCTGAACAGAGAGAAGCCCGACTTAGTCTTCACAAGTTACAAGGCTGACCCCAAGTGCTGTGGTGTTTCCTATTCTACCGTGTTGCAACTACCCCCAGCCTGGGGAATACAGGGTAGGTTTCCAAGACCAACATAAAGGTCCTCATTCAACAACTCAGTTTGGATGGCAACCTCCAATGGCACAATAATGCAACACTCCCACTGGCTGTGTGACCTTGGGCACGTCATTTAACTTCTCGGAACCCAGCTTTCCTAGAATGAAGAATGGAGACGATGATCATTCTTTTCACACACAGCTGTTGCGGGAAGTGATCAGAAATGGAAGCAGTACTATATTATTTTTTTTAGCCGAATCCCTCAAACCCCGCCCTGTGCTACTACCTCAGTTGGATTCTTCCAGCCAACATTTACAAAGTCCCCACTTGTCTCTGGCCCTGTGCCGGCTGCTGGGGAAGCAGAGATGAATGTGAGGCAGTGGCTGCCCTCAGGTGCCCCCAGCCTGGGGGAGTCTCCCATGAGGATGGGCCCTCCCTGGGCCCAGGATTGTGAATAATGCCCCTGTGGTCTCACAGACTAAGTGAGGCCCACCCAGAGCTGGACTGAGTGTCCTAACTGCCTGCCCAAGGTGACAGGAATTCAGAACAGCGACCTCAGCTCTCCCAGGTGGAACTAGATTCCTCTGGTACCTGCCCCACGCCTGTTAACACATTGGCATTAGGTTGGCAGGTCCTGATGAGTGAGGCTCCAGTTCGCACTCCAGTGAAGGGATTCACAAGGAAGCAGAGTCAGATTGCTTCCAGAAATGACATGGTTTCCTGCAGGTCTGGGCCTTTGCAAAACCATAATAGGAGCCATTGTCCACTCAGTGACTCGGGGCCTCCTGGACGGTGGAGCACGGGATGTGCTTCTCACTGAATGAAGTTCCCAGGAAGGGCTCGCCTCTGTGCAGACAGTTTGGTCTGCTTTCTTTTCTGAGGAAAGAGACACCAAGTAAGTCTGACTTTTCTTTGATGTCTGCTCAGCCAGGGAATGACTGGAAGTCGGATTTGGCTCTCACCAGCTCTTTGTAGGTGCCTGGTATCAGTGGCTCTTTCTGTCCATTTTCAGTGGGCTCTGCTCACTTAGAAGTATAGCATGATGGTTAGGAGCACAGACCCTGCAGCCAGACGGTGTGGGTTCAAATCCCAGCTCTGCTACTTACTAGCTTGGTCATGTGACTTAACTTCAGTGTGGCTCAGTTTCCCCATCTGTGAAATGGGCTGCTGTGAGAATTAAATGAGCCCTTTCTGTAAAGCGCTTGGTCACATAATAAGCTGTATGTAACTGTGAGCTATTATGTATCTTCTCTACCTGTCTTGCTTCACCCTCTGTGGATGGGGATGCAATAGAGAGCAAGGGACACAAACATTTATTTTTTTATTTTTAATTTTTTTTGATGGTACAATTCACAGAGTTTATTCAGATTTCATCAGTTACATATGCATTCATGAATGTGTGTCTGTATGTGTGTAGCTCTATGTAATTTTGTTTTATTGGAGTGTAGTTGCTTTATAATGTTGTGTTAGTTTCTACTGTACAGCAAAGTGAATCAGCTATACGTATACACTATCCCCTCTTTTTTGGATTTCCTTCCCATTTAGGTCACCGCAGAGCATTGAGTAGAGTTCCCTGTGCTATACAGTAGGTTCGCATTAGTTATCTATTTTATACATAGTATCAATAGTGTATATATGTCAATCCCCATCTCCCAGTTCATGCCACCGCCCGCCCCCCTTCCCCCTTGGTATCCATATGTTTGTTCTCTATGTCTGTGTCTCCATTTCTGCTTTGCAAATAAGATCATCTATACCATGTTTTTAGGTTCCACATATATGCATTCGTATACAATATTTGTTTTTCTCTTTCTGACTTACTTCACTCTCTATGACAGTCTTTAGTCTAGGTCCACCCATGTAAGGGACACAAACATTTATAAAGCAGCATTATAGCTGAAGCACTCTATGAATGTAATTTGTGATGCTCTGAGTAGCCATGAGAGGTAGGAACTCTCATCCTCATTTGATCAAGGAGGAAACAGAGGTTCATGTGGGGAAGTGCCTAATACTAGGTCACCTGTGCCGCCAAGAAGTACCCACACCTTCAGCCCCTAAGCTGGGGCATCTTCTCTGTCCTTATGTTCTTGCCCAGCCCCCTTAGCCTTCAGCTGCCTCTCAGTGCCCCCCTCACTCTAATCTGTCTGACCCGGGAGTCAGGAAAGACACTGGGGGCCATCAGGGTAAATAACACTGACTGCCTAACAAACAGTCCTCAAATCTCAACACTTCCCACACTGGAGATTTCTTTATTCACATCACAGTTTAATGAAGGGCAGGTGTGGTGAGGGGGTCTGCTCCACACAGCCACTCAAGGACACAGGGACCTTTCATTTAGTGACCTTGCCACCCTCCAGGGGCTCAGAGTCCCCCCGGATCCTCTGCATTTTGTCAGTCAACAGAGGAAGAGCGATTGTGTAAAGGGGCTTTATAGGTAGAGACCACGTCTGCTTCATCTGAATCTCACCTCATCCAGGACACATGAAATACATGTTTGCTGAACTGAGGGGCTCATCATGGGGGAGCTTAGATGACACCTAACTCTGCCCAGGAAACGTGGGGAAGTGTTCACCAAAAAGGACACATCTGAGTTGGGTGTTGAAGGATGAACAGGAGGTCTCTGGATAAGGTGGAGGGGAAGAGTATTCTGGCAGAGTGGAACAGCATGTGCAAAGACACATGGATAGGAAAGGTAAAGGGCCAACCTGGCAGGGTCACAGAGTGGGAGGTGGGGGGAGGGGAGGTGAGGCTAGAGAGGTAACCAGGGCTGGAGTTTGAAGGTTCTTATTCCTCATTGTTTCCTATCCTTCAAGTACCAGCCCCAGGCCTCCTCCCCAGGACTCTAGGACATAGGGGGCCTCCCTCTGTCCTGGGAAGCACTGATGTTCAGGCCATTTTAGCCTGGAATGACTCAGCCTGACCCTGACAGCAGCCCAGTGAAGGAGGAATTATGATCCCATTTCTTATATTGTCTAATTGTTTATTGCTAGTTTACTTTAAAGTTTTTGAATTTTGTTTATTGAACTTGTGTATAGTGAAATTGCTCAATTCACTTGTAGATTCTTTGGGATTTGCAACACAATCATGTCATGTGCATATATGAGTTTTATTTCTTCCTCTATAATCCTTATACATTTTATTTCTCTTCCTTACCTTGTTGCACTGGCTACGATCTCCAATAAAATGGAACCGAATCAATGATGGCAAGCAGCCTTGTCTCTTTCCTGAGCTCATGGGGAAAACTTTCAAATTTTCACCATTAAGAATTATATTAGCTTGGGCTGCCATAACATAATACTATAGACTGGGTGGTTTTAAACAACAGAACTTTATTTCTCACAGTTCTGGAGGCTGGGAAATCCAAGATCAAGGTGCTGGCAAAATAGGTTTTATTCTGAGACCTCTTCTCTTGGCGTGTAGGCGCTGCTGTCTTGCTCTGTTTTCACATGACCAGAGAGAGAGAGAGGTCTCTTCATATAAGGCCACCAGTTCTATTGGATTAGGGTCCCACCTTTATGATCTCATTTAACCTTCATTACCTTCTAAGGGCTCTATCTACATATACAGCCATATTGGGGGTTAGGGTTTTAACATATGAACTTCTGGGGAACACAATTCCATCCATAGCAAGTATAATGTTTACTGTAGATTATTTTAGTAAATACCATTTATCAAATTGTTTCCTTCCATTCTAGTTTGCCAAGTACTTTTTAAAAAACATGAATTGGCATTGAATTTTATCAAATGGTTTTTCTATACCTACCAAGATAATTTTATAGACTTTCTAGTTTATTCTGTAAATAAGATGATTTTATTATTGGTTCTCAACTGAGGGCAATTTTGCTCCCCAGGGGATGTTTGACAATGTCTAGAGACATTTTTGATTGACTCAACTGGTGTGTGTGTGTGTGTGTGTGTGTGTGTGTGTGTGTGTGTGTGTTACTGGCATGTAGTGAGTAGAAGCTACAACGCACAGGACTGCCCTTTACAACAAAGGATTATCCAACCAAAAAGGTCAATAGTGCCAAGATTAAGAATTAATCGGTGATTAATTTTTGAACGTTAAATCAGCCTTGCAATTTGGAAATAAATCCAACTTGGTTGTGATATAATATTAAAAAACCCTCAGGTGCTGCCTTTTGCTGGAGATGGGAGAGGACATTTCCAGGAGCCTGAGGGAAAAGGCTGGTGGTGTGAGCAGGAGATTCCTGTGACCCCAAATCCTCAGAGCCCAATCAAGGGGCAGTGGAGAAGATCCCAGGCCACCGGAGGGCAGGTACTCCTGGAGAATAGGGATCTCAGTGCACGACTGAGAATTAGAGGAAATGTTTAACAGCATCACTGTGATTGGCCCCTGGGATCTTGGCAGCAATGTCTGAGCGACAGGAAGTGAGGTGCTGCTGGGCCGGCAGACAAGGGACAGAAGAAGTGGAGAACAGAGTGAGTCCCAGGGACCAAGGGGGCAGTGTTGGGGAGATGACATTCAACTGAGGTGGCTCAGGGAGACACAAGGGCCCCGAGCGATTGCCTGGAGCACCAGCTGTGCTCAGTGCTCACCTTTAGGGTCTGCAAAGTGTGGGAGGTATAGGGGGCGAGGCTGGCTTTAAGAACCAGGACCAAGTGGACCGTTGCATAGTTTAAAATGTTTATCCTCTTGTGCTTGGTGTAGGCGTCCATCCATTCCTCCTTCAGTCATGCAGTTCACATGTACCAGATCTCAACTCTGCATGAAGCCAGGTACGGGTTGTAGGGTTGGAAAGTCCCTGTCTCTGAGGAACGTGGTCTGGTCATGGAAAAATAGAGAGATTAGCTGGTACTTTACTGGGAGCCCCAAAGAGGGCACTCATCCAATCTGGAAAGGCTTCCTCTGGAAAGTGATGCATTGGCTGGAATGGAAAGAGTGAGAAGGGCAAGGGGTGTGCCAGTGGAGGGAACAGCATTTGCAAAGGCTTAGGGGCAGGAGAGCATTCTGTTCCCTATGATTATGGCTGAAGCACAGAGTTCAGGGGGAAGGGGTGGAGGGTCTGTATAGGCATTGGTTTAGAGTGCCACCTGGTGGAGTGGAAAAGGTCAGGCTTTGAGTCAGACTGCTCTGACTCCTCTGTGTGGTCTTAGGCGAGTTACTTCACCTCTCTGAGCTATTTTTCTCTTCCATAACACAGAGATAACAGTTCTTTGTTCTTGGGAAATGTTTCATTAGGGATAATGAATAACTAAGAATTATTAATCAGAAAAATGAATACAAAATAACTAGCACATTGCCTGGCACATAATAAGCATTGAAGAACAATTTATTTAATCAACTCCAAGAGGCATTTTCCCTCCAGATGTTCACATCTCTGATATGGGGAGTCATTGTAATGGTCTAATTGACAGCATCTCTTTCTTGGTGATACACAAACAAATGGTGTCATATGATTGATGACATCTTACTGTCAATAAAATGTGGTAATTGTTTGGGCTGCCCAGAATGGAGGTTGGCAGACTTTTTCTGTAAAGGTCAAGAGAGGAAAGGTTTTAGGCTTTGTGGGCCATATGGTCTCTATCACAGCTACTCAACTCTGCCATCATCGTGCTATGGACAATATGTTAATGAATGAGGATGGTTGTGTCCAATAACGCATTATTTATGGACACTGGCTTTTGAATTTCATATAATTTTCATCTGTCGCAAAATATTACCCCCCTTTTGATTTGTTTCCCAACATTTACAAATGTAAAAACTATTCTTAGTTCCCAGGCTGTACAAACACAAGAGGTGGGCTGGATTGGCCCCATGGCACCCAGACCATTAATAGGTGGTCAAGAATTGCTTTTTATCAATGTCTGTGCTTTATGCTTCTGTTACTGTCTGGAAAGTTTCCAGATTTTTTCAAGCCTTACTAGAAATTATTTGTAATGATGCTTGGGGCTATCTAGAGGCAATCTGGAAACTCAGCTTGGGTAGACTGGATTCAGGAATGTTTTCCTGGAGGAGATGACTCATGAGCTGGGTTTTGCAGGATGAGTTGAAAGTGTGATGTGGGGATGGAGGCTACCAACTAAAATGTGAAGTACCCTGTACATGTGAGGAGCCAGGCACAGCTAACAATAGGTTCTGGGGCAAGCAGGCAATGCAGAGAGGTGAGACTAGATCACGCCAGGCCTTGGACACCAGGCAAAGGGCTTTATTCCAATGCAGAAGTTCTTAATTCGAGGCTCATAAATTGTGCTTCAGAAGGTCTACGATTCTCTTGAAATTGCGTGCAAAACTTTGCAAGGATGTTTATTTTTCTAGGGATGTCTGTGCCTTTGATCAAATTCTCAAAGGTGCGTGTGAGCCCAACTTAAAAATAAAATGAACACTAAAATGAATGATGAGCCATTTGCAGTAGACAGCATCAGTCAGGAGACTACCTGCCTGGCTGTTTTCCCACCTCTAGGTATACACGGGGATGGGCCTTTGGTGGGCATTTCTTTGCTACATGGCCCCACTGCCTAGCCACAGTTGACTGATCCAGGGGTGGGCACCTCACTCAACTGATAGTCCCTGGGATTTTTTATTCTTTTATTATTTATTTATTTTTTTGCTGCATTGGGTCTTTGCTGTTGTGCGCCGGCTTTTTCTAGCTGCGGCGAGCAGGGGCTACTCTTCATTGTAGTGCGTGGGCTTATCTCAGTGGCTTCTCTTGCTGCGGAGCACGTGCTCTAGGTGCGCAGGCTTCAGTAGTTGTGGCTCACGGGCTCTAGAGCTCAGGCTCAGTAGTTGTGGCCCACGGGCTTAGTTGCTTCATGGCATGTGGGATCTTCCCGGACCAGGGATCGATCCCGTGTTCCCTGCATTGGCAGGTGGATTCTTAACAAATGTACCACCAGGGAAGTCCCCTGGGATATTTTAAACCTAGACCCAAAGGTGGTAGCTGGTGTTGGTGGTAATAGAGGATAAGCCTCGGGAGTGACAGGTGACCATGTTGCCCGTCCCGTGGAGGAAAGTAGTGTCATGAGAGAATGAAACCAACATACCAGGAAAAGCAGAAATACAAAACCTCAAGTGAGAATTTCACTGGTATGTGAGTCAAGGCACCTTGACCTCCATTCCTGCCCTTTTCACGGTTACTTGAGATGGTCCACTGCCCTAACATTAAATTGATTCTTTTTTTTTTTTAAATCTATTTATTCATTTATTTGGCTGTGCCGGGTCTTAGTTGCGGTATGTAGGATCTTTAGTTGCAGCATGCGGATTCTTTTTAGTTGGGGCATGCAGGCTCTTAGTTGCAGCATGCGGGATCTAGTTCCCTAACCAGGAATTGAACCCGGGCCCCCTGCATTTGTAGTGCAGAGTCCTAACCGCTGGACCACCAGGAAAGTCCCTAAGTTGATACTTGCCTAACCTTAATCACGCTGAGTTTCTGACAAACTAAAGAATCTCAAGCAGAGGGAAATGGCATGATCAGAATAGAGTTCAGAGTGGAAACTCTAGCTGCCACGAGGGGCATGAACTGGACAGAGGAGGCAGGGCCAGCAGGGAGGCTGATGCAGGGTCTCGGGGAGAGATGAGGAGGCCTGGGGTAGAGCTGGCAGTCTCAGTGTGGGGAGGAGAGGGAATGAGGATGGGCACTGGGACCTCAAGAGGATGCTCAGGTTATGGCCACGTGGTGTTGGAAATCCAGGGCAGGGGATCTGGGGCTTAGAGGGGAGGTTCTAGGCTGCATATGGAGATATATCTGCTTAGAAGTATTGGGTGGCCCAAAAGGTGCCTTCAGTTCTTTAAGTAAAAATAAAAGACACATTTTTCATTTTCACCAAGAACTTTATTGAAAAACGTATTCACCCTTTTGTTCCACTACCTTCTGCCATTTTCCAGGCAACTTCATAATTCCATGTTCCCAAAACTTTTTATCTTTTTGAGCAAAGAACTGTTCCACGTGGCTTTTACAGTCTTCCAGGAAATTGAAATTTTTTCCCTTAAGAGAATTTTGTAAAGACCGAAATAAATAGAAATCCGAAGGTGCATTGTCTGGTGAATATGGTGGATGAATCAAAACTTCCCAGACAAGCTGTCACAGTTTTTGCCTGGTCATCAAAGAAACATGCGGTTTTGTGTTATCCTGATGGGAGATTATGCGTTTTCTGTTGACTAATTCTGGACGCTTTTCATCGAGTGCTGCTTTCAGTTAGTCTAACTGGGAGCAGTACTTGCTGGAATTAATCGTTTGGTTGTACAGAAGGAGCTCATAATAGAGGACTCCCTTCCAATCCCACCATATACACAACATCACCTTCTTTGGCTGAAGACCGGCCTTTGGTGTGGTTGGTGGTAGTTCATTTCACTTGCCCCGCGATCTCTTCCGTTCCACATTATTGTACAGTATCCACTTTTCATCACCCGTCACAATTTGTTTTAAAAACGGAACATTTTCATTACGTTTTAGTAGAGAATCGCATGCAAAAATATGGTCAAGAAGGGTTTTTTCGCTTAACTTACGTGGAACCCAAACATCAAAGCAATTAACATAACCCAGCTGGTGCAAATGATTTTCAACGCTTGATTTGGATATTTTGAGCATGTCGGCTATCTCCCGCGTGGTATATCGTTGATTTTTCTCAATTAATGTCTCGATTTGATCGCTATCAACTTCAACTGGTCTACCCGACTGTGGAGCATCGTCCAGCAAGAAATCTCCAGCACGAAACTTCGCAAACCACTTTTGACAACGCTCGATCGGTCACAGCCCCTTCTCCATACATTGCACAAATCTTTTTTTGCATTTCAGTTGCATGTTTACGTTTCTTGAAATAATAAAGCATAACATGCTAAAAATGTTGCTTTTTTTCTTCCATCTTCAATATTAAAATGGCTACACAAAAATTCACCAATTTTGGTAAGTCTTTTTTTTTATTGTACACTGATATGACAGCTGTCACATACAATCTAACAAAATCGTTCTGAATGAAGTTAAAGACAACTAAGTGCTACTAGAGCCGTCTTACGGAAAAAAAACGAACGCACCTTTTGGCTCACCCAGTAGTAACTGAAGCCATGGCAGTGAACCAGGTTGTCTAGGACAACGCAGAAAGGGCCGAAGCATGCTGTGCTCCATCCAGTGTGGTCGGAGGACATCTGGTCACCAAAGGGGGTGAGGGGCACAGACCCCTGCCCAGGGCTTGTGGGGGGTGGCACCGGGCCATATAGTCCTTCTCCAGGGGTGGCGGTGCCCTCCTGTGCAGGTAGTGGAGAAGAGGAAGCCAGGGCACACTTGGCGAAGCACAGGACTAGGTAGGTAGTGATCGGTGCTTGCTGGGAAGAGAAGGGAGCACCCAGTCCAGGGTGGCAAGATGAACTGATGACTAAGTGAAGCCAGAGCTCCTGCCTCCACTGTCAGTGCTTTTTCCGCCTCCCCTAGTCCAAAACGTATCTGGTCCAGTCTCTTCGATTACTGATGTGGAAACTGAGGTCAAAGAGAGGAATGACTTGGCCAGGGTCACTCTGCAGGCTAATAACAGATCTGGAGTAAAATCAGAGCATTCAGGCCCGTCAACAGCCTTAGCTACTGTCAAGGGCAACCTCTCATTGAACTGTTGATAAACCAGACCCAGAAAGGGTAGTGAGTGATTGCTTTGCTGCAGCTGGTGTCCTTGTTTGGGTGAATTCACTGATCACGGGAGACAGAGCATCTTAGGAGGGAAGTGGTGATTTGGTTGGAATGGGCTGGGGGGAGGTTCTTATGGGACATCAGGCATTGGTTGCATGGGGCTGGGTTCGCACAGGAGGTAGGAGCTGAGGCAGGAAATGGGGCATTTCAGAAATCCTGGGCTAGGGCTTCCCTGGTGGCTCAGTGGTTAAGAATCCACCCGCCAATGCAGGGGACACGGGTTCGAGCTCTGGTCTGGGAAGATCTCACATGCTGTGGAGCAGCTAAGCCCGTGCACTACAACTACTGAACCTGCACTCTAGAGCCCGTGAGCCACAACTACTGATCCCGCATGATGCAACTACTGAGCCTGCGCTCTAGAGTCTGCAAGCCACAACTACTGAGGCCGCATGACACAACTACTGAGCCCACACGCCACAACTACTGAAGTCTGCGTGCCTATAGCCCATGCTCTGCAGCAAGTGAAGACACTGAAATGAGAAGCCCATGTGCCACAATTACTGAGCCTGCGCTCTAGAGCCCATGAGCCACAACTACTGAGCCCATGTGACCCAACTACTGAGCCCACATGCCACAACTACTGAGCCCACGCTTAGCGCTTGTGCTCTGCAATAAGAGAAGCCACCACAATGAAAAGCCTGTGCACTGCAACGAAGAGTAGCCCCTGCTCGCTGCAACTAGAGAAAGCCCGCATGCAGAAACGAAGACCCAACGCAGCCAAAAAATAAATAAATAAAATTTATAAAAATAAATAAATAAAACAGTATGATCTTTATTAAAAGAGAAAAAAAGAAGAGAAAGAAATCCTGGGCTAGAGGGAGATGATTCCAGAAGAGCCTCTATATACCTGCAAAGAAAGTGCTGACTCTATGAACAGAGTCTAGGATTTCTATTAGACTTGGCATGGAATTAGTGAGTCCAATTCAGAGGAGGAAGGAGGAGAAGAAGAAAGAGAATTAAGCCTCGGAATAGAGTCCCAGAGCCAGAAAGGACTCCCAACTTTTTATAGGTAGGGCAACGGAGGCTGAGAGGGGACGGAGACTTGGCCAAGGCCACAAGTCACAGTCAGGACCCAAACCAGCCCCTCCTATCTGTGAGGGCAGCTCTCTTCCCTCACGCCCCACCTCAGCCCATTGAGAATCATTCTCCCCACTGACAGGAGGACTTGCTCTATCTTTCTCGGGATCTCTGGGAACAGCTGGCTCTTTCCCAGAATCTGCGTCCTTTTATGTGTCTGTTCCCAGAGGTCATTCTGGAGTCAAGGCTGCTGCCAGCCCTGCATCCACAGAACTTTGTTTCAGTTTCCAGACAAGATTTCCTCCCCTGACTGGCGAGCATCTTCCCCATGCTCCAGGGCTGCTGGCCCAGTCTCAGCCCGCCCAGAACAGAGGCCCCAGAAGAGCCCAGGGCCGTCTCACTTGGGCAGAACATGCCTTCCAAGGAAGCTGAGGCCTTGAGGTTCTAATCCTTTTCTTACCCACAGACAGCAGTTTCCTTTTTTGGAACATGAACTCAGAGGACGCAGCTCCTTGCCTCTCCATGAATAGACTATCTCCCAGGCACAGAATTCCAAGAACCCAGGGGGCCACTAGAGACAATGGCCTTTCAAGGTTGACTGCAGGGGGAGAGCATGTTCCTTGTAGGGTGGCTTCAGCGGGCTCTCAGAGTCTGAAAACTTCATCCTGGCACCAAGTCTGGAATCTTGAAAATTTCCACAACCCCACTCACCCGGCTTTAAATCATCTACACTTATTCATTCTGCCCTTCATTTAACAAGTGTGTACTGAGCACCTACTATGTGTCTAGCCTCTTTGAGGCACTGGAACTTTTTGGACATATCAGATAAAACCGACAAAGATCCTTATCCACCCTATCCAAGAAATCCATATTTTAAGAGGGGAATGGTTAAAAGAGACCTCTGTACTATCTTATATATTTATCCAGAGGCAGGAGATAGAGAGCTTTGGTGTTGGATGGACCTGAGTTTAAACCTGCTCTCTTCTCTGATCTTGGGTGGCTGTTTTAACTTCTCTGAGCCTCAGTTTCCTCAATGCCAAAGTGGAGACCAAAATTCCTACTTTATCCTCAGTTGGCTAAATATTGAGTTACCATATGATCCAGCAAGTTGGCTCCTAGGTTGTACACCCGAGGGAAATGAACTTGTACACGAATGTTCACAGCAGCAGTATTCATAATATCCAAAAAGGAGAAACAACTCAAATGCCCATCAGCTGATGAATAGGTAAACAAAATGTTCTGTATCCATACAATGGAATATTATTTGGCAATAAACAGGAATGAAGTACTGCTACGTGCTACAACATGGATCAACCTTGAAAACAGTATGCAAGTGAAAGAAGCCAGACACAAAAGACCACATGTTATATGTTTCCATTCATATGAAATATCCAGAATGGGCAAATGGATCAGTCATTGCCTAAGGCTGGGGGAAATGGAGGAATTAGGAGTATAATGGTTAAGGGGTGCAGGGTTTCTTTCTTTTTATTTTTAAAGAGAGAGAGAGAGAATTTTTTAAAATTAATTAATTTTAGTTTTGGCTGCATTGGGTCTTGTTGCTGTGCTTGGGTTTTCTCTAGTTGTGGTGAGCGGGGGCTACTCTTTATCGCGGTACGCAGGCTTCTCATTGCTGTGGCTTCTCTTGTTGCGGAGCACGGGCTCTAGGTGCGCAGGCTTCGGTAGTTGTGGTGTGCAGGTTCAGTAGTTGTGGCGCACCAGCTCAGTTGCTCTGCGGGATGTGGGATCTTCCCGGACCAGGGCTCGAACCCGTGTCCCCTGCATTGGCAGGCGGATTCTTAACCACTGTGCCACCAGGGAAGTCCTGGTACAGGGTTTCTTTTGGGGGAATGAAAATGTTCTAAAATTGATTATGGTAATAGATGCACAACTCTGTGAATACACTAAAAGCCACTGAATTGTACACTTTAAATGGGTGAGTGTTATGGTACATGAATTGTATCTCAATAGAGCTATTAAAAATTTCCTACCATGTAGGGCTCTTGGAGGACTAAATGACCTAAGTATACAATGTACCTAACACAGCATCTTGTATTTGGTAGATAGTTAATGGATGCTAACTTTGAGTCTGTTGATAATCCTTAATAGGCTTGTTTATACAAAAGCTTAAAAATATGCCCTTTGTCAACACAAGAATGCTGTAACCTTTGGTAATCAGTGTTGTGCCTTGAGCAGGTGGCCCTTCCCTACCCCCAGTCCCAGTCCCTTCTTTGCCTGTTGAAATCCTACCTGTATCCCAGCTCAGCTTAAACGCCACCTCTGCAACACCTCTGTGTCGGTCCACCTAGAAATCCTGGGGCATTCAAAGGCAAGCTTTCGCCACAGTCTGGCCTGTTTCCTAATTCTTTGTGAACACTGCCTCTCCATGTGTCCTGCCCTCTGTGTCCAGCACCTGGCACGGAGGACCTGATCCTGTAACGAGAGGGTTTATAGCTCACATGCTCTGTCTCCCTGGCATAGAACCTGTAATGGGCAGAATTCTCCCATGGCCCTCATAACATTTGCCCTCTGGTTACATGGCAAGAAGAATTTCATAGATGTAATTAAGGTTACTAATCAGCTGACCTTAAGATAGAGAGTTGGGTGGGCCTAACCTAATCACAGGAACCCTTTAAAAGCAGAGTTTTCTTCCACTGGTAGCAGAAAAGGCAGAGAAATTCAAAGCGGCCTCTGAGAGCTGAGAGCTGTCCCCACCAGGGGGAAAATGGGCCTTAGTCTTACAATCACAAGGACCAGGATTCTGCATGGAAGCAGGAATCTTGCTCAGAGCTGCCGGATAAGAGACCAGCCCAGCCCACACCTTGACTTGAGTTTGGCCTTGTGAAGCCCTCAGCTCAGAATTCAGTTGAACCTACCTGGACTTCTGACCTACAGATAATAAACAGGTGTTATCTTAAATTGCTATGTTTGTGGTAATTTGTTATGCAGCAATAGAGAATAAATATAGCATCTGTCTGTGGAGGGACATTTTATCCCCATTTTCTAAGTGAGGAGGCCCAGAGGGGTACCATCATTTGCCCAGGACTGCACAGCGCACTAGTGATAGGGCTGAGCCAGCGGCTACAGTAGGGGCTGGCAAACACTGTCTGTAAAGGTCCAGACAATTAATATTTTAGGCTTTAGGGGTCATATGGTTTCTGCACTTAGGGAAATGTTTTTCTCCCTTTAAGGGTTGGAGACTGGTTTTTATCTGTGAAGGGGGACATTCTGATTTCTTTTAACTTATTGATCGTTTCTGCAATGTCCAGCTATTTCTTTTTATTGGAAAAGAGGTAGGGAAGGCAGTGACTTTACTTTTGTTAGCGTGCCCAGGGCTCTGATGGATGAATCTGTAAAGTCCTGTGGGAGCTTGGGAGAGGGACCAGATAATTCTTCTTTGGGACACTGAGGAGACATCACCCAGAGAAGGTGACCTGTGACCTGTCTTAAGGGAAGTGTATGAGCTCACCAGGTGAAGCTGGTAAAAGGGAGGGCCTTTGTAGCAAAGGTGTGGTATTGTGCTTGGGGCACAGTGGACAGTAGTTCAGGAGTGGCATGGGAGGAGTGCAGGAAATGAAGCTGGTGTTGTTATTCTGAGGGCAGCGGGAAGCACTGAAAAGTTTAGGCAGGTGAGGGACTTACTGGGATGCTGCTTTGGAAGCTCAAGCTGGTGCCTGATGATGGGCAGAGAGCCTGAAGTCAGAGAGGCCAGCAAGGGGTGGGTAGCAGCAGCCCAGGCTGTAACTGAGGAAGGGCCGGTGTGGCAAAAAAGGAGAAGTACATGTGGGTGTGGAAGATTCAGGCGGATGTGGATTTCAGCGCTTACTCTGCCACTCCCCACTCCCAGCCCCCCACTTATCAGCTGTGTGACCCTGAGAAGGTATCAATATTTCTCTCTCAGCCTTGATGAATTGACTGAAGTGACAGTTCAATGGGAAAAGCACTGACTGTTGACGTCCAGTAAGTGGGTGCAAGTGGTAGTCCCCTCCCCCACACCTGGAGGCAAAGGCTGGTGACCCATTTTCTGCTCTGAGTTGCCCGGTGGTGCCAGGAAAGCCTGAGGCTGATTGTTCAGAAAGGACCTGCAAGTATTCCCAAGCCTGCATGGTCCCCACAGTGCCTGGGCATCATGGCAGACTTCGGGGGCTGGGACCAGAGCCCCCAAAAGTGGGGAAGAGGAAGATGGAGCCAGAAGAACTGGACCAGATCCTCAGGTTCGAATCAACACCCGGTCCCAGTCTCCTCTGGTCCTGGCTCTGCTGGGTCTGGCTGGGCCCTGCACCAAGTCACATCTGGTCCCTGCCCTCAGGGTGGTCCCCATCAACTAGGGGAGATTCACAAACTGAACCATCCTGTAATACGAGAGCGTACCCAAGCCAGCTCCTCATAGGTAAGGTCTTACTAAACTATGAGGCCCTCATAGCTACCCTGGGAAGGAGGTACCATTGTCTCCATTTTATAGATAAGGAAACAGCAGCTTAAAGAGAAGGACGTGGCCAGAATCTTCCGGCCTGGAAGTGGCTGAGTCAGGACAGAAGTTACAACCAGGCCACCACCTCCAGGATGTGAGTGTCCAGCCTGGGCCAGGGGACTCGGGTTCCAGCAGGGTCAGGTGTGTGCCCAGGCCCTGATCTCAACCTTATCAGCCTGTGACCTGTGGCCCTGGGGAAGGAGAGTCTGGATCGGTGAGAGGCCCACACCGGCATGGATGCCTGTCCCTGGAGAAATGGGTGGAGCTGACAGCTTCACAGCCTCCAGTTGCTCACTCATATCCCCCCTGAGCAGGCCCACAAGGGCACCGAGAAGGCTGCTTGGCCCCACCTCCAGATTAAGCAGAGCAAAGCTGAACGAGGTCCTGGTTTGAGGTCTACCTGATCCCTACCTCAGCTCAGCCACTTGTGAGTTCTTTAGACTTGCACAGGCCTTTGCCCCTCTCTGAGCCTCAGTTTTCTGTCTGTAAAATGGGAACGCTTACATAGACCACACACACAGTGAAGATGAAATGAGATAACATGTAAAAGGACCTCACCGGTCAGAGGAGTCGGTGCTTAGAGAATGCTAAAACTCTCAGGTGGCATATTTCCTCAGAGACAAGGAGTTTAAAAATTGGGGGCCTGGGCCCTGGCGCTGACCTGCTCTGTGACTCTGAGACAGTGGTTCCGCCTCGCTGAGCTTCAGATCTCCACTGGACAGGCTGCTCTGACCTCCCCGTGTCCCTGGGTTGGTCGGGGAGTTGGTCGCCACCGGCTCAGTGGGGAATCCTTGGCCGTGGCTGAGGGGAATCCGCCCAGTCCCCTGGCTTGTTGGAGGAGCAGGACGAAACATAAACAAAACCCAGACCCCAGCTGGTCCGGAACCACCTCCCTTGGACCCACATGAAATTGTCGAGGTTTTACCTGCCTGTGACTTCGCCCAGCCTTTGCACATGCTGGATGCTGCCGCCCCATTCCTACCTTCTACAACAGGTGTCCTCCCAGAGAAGACGTCACACAAGCACACACGCTGACCCTTCTCCAGGCTCCTAAAGCACCTGTCCATAAAATCTGCCTCCTGCCTGCACTTGTGAAAGGGCTGAGCTCTATTAACCTGCTCAGCTTAACTCATTCAATCCCGGAAGACCTGTGAGCTGGGGTCCTCAGCCCTCCTTGGACACAGGAGGGAGTAGGTTCAGAGAGGTTAAGGTCACACAGGAGGTGGGAGGCCCTGCTCTCAAGCCCCCCTCTCCTGGCCTCTCCCTGCCTGGGTCAGCGACTTCACTCGTTTAGAGGCTGGGGAAGCACTTAAATGCCTTCTGTTATTTCGGAGAATGCCTTCCTCCTGGGGATGTGAGAGCCTGGAGGGCCCGGGAGGGCTTGCTGTCCGATTGACTGCTGTGAGAAGAAAAAGCCAGTTGTCAAGGAGTATGCGGTAAACAGTCAAGTAACTTTCCCTCCTTGGGCCTCAGTTTCCCTTCCTGTAGAATGGGAGTGAGGAGGCCTGGGCTTCACAGCCCTCTCAGACTGAGCGCCGATGGCTCTCAGAAGAGTTAGTGTCCGGTTCCCAAGCCCGCCCCCGTGGAGTAGTGGGGGCGGGATGGCCCCAAGGACTGCGGGTTCCCGACAGTTCCAGGGAGGTTCCGGTTAAGGGCTCCCCCCGCGCTGGGAAACCCCGACCTCCGCCAGCCCAGGTCGCGCTGTCGCTTTAATGTCGGGCGTGGCACCTGGAGCCGCCTGGAGCCGCGCCACCCTGGAGTCTCCGCAGGCCCTGCGGCCGCGAGGACGCAGATCCGAGGAGAGGTGGGGCCGGCCGCGCCCTGAGCCCGAGCCCAGGGTCCCGGCCGCAGTCGGCCAAGCCCGAAGCGTGGGCGGGAGCTAGGGGGTGATCATCACCGGAGTCGACAGCGAAGTCGGACTCCACGCGCCCCTCGGTTGGCCGAGACCCTGTGCGGTGAAGCGGGCTTTGCACCGCTCCCACCGGGTCGGGGCGGCGATCGGACGGGACGCACGGCGGCGGACGAGACGCCCTGGACCAGAACCGGAGCCGGACCGTAGCGCTTCTGCGGGCTCGGAGAGCTGGGCTGGGGGACGGTCGCCGGGCCACCTCTAACGCCGGGCGCCCCCTGCAGACCAGAGAGACCGCCCTTCCCAGGTTCGCTCTGCCCACGGGCGCGACAACCATCATGCATTCACGTGACTCCGCTCGGCTCGCCAGGCTCCCCGCTCCGGGACCACGCCTGACCCTGCAGCGCGATGGCTGCGCGCAAGGTGGGTATAAGCTTCCTTCTCTCCCCGCCCTTGGGAGCATCTCGGCTCCTCCTAATCCAGCACCACCCCCCCCCCGGACCCCTTCCCTTCACCTTGACCTCAGTGACTTGGTGAGCAGAGTCTGAACACCCAAGCCTCCTCCTGTGTTCTAACTTGTTGGGTGGCCTTGGACCATGGCGCTCAGAGCCTCAGTTTACCCGGGGTTACACGAAGATGGTTTGGAACACTTCTTGTTCAGATGGTTTAGTTCTTTACAGAAAACTGGCACCTAAAGTTCCCCTGTTGGTAGCAGGGATAGTACGATATTATTTGTGCCCATTTTACAAAGGAGGGAACTGAGGCATGGAGAATCTAGGTAACTTACCCCGTGTCAGAGCCAGGGTCCATCCTCTCTGTCAAGCTGTGTCACTGTTTGCCATCTTGCCACCTCATCTTCACAACTTGCTCCCCAGGAAGTTGTGGAATTTGAGCTCAGAGATGTTGGGCCGCCTGATCAAGGTCACAGAGCTAACAGAGTGGCTATAGTCAGAGGCAGTGATAACTCTGGCTGGTGGGAGGTGGGGTGGCAGCAGCAGAAAGGCTTCTGGGAGGAGGTGTATTTGGCATGGGTCTTGAAGGGGGGTGTGAAATGAGGGCCCTGAATGGGGACAGAGGGCTCCCCAGGAGCAGCAGGTGTAGGGGACCCCAGGAGTTTGGGTGCATGGGTGGGGGGGATATGAGGGAGCTGGAAGGAGGGGCCAGCCTGGCAGCCTGACTGAGTGCCAGATTGGGAGCGGGACTCCTCTGGGATTAGAGACGTTTCCTCCCTGCCCGGGGCTGGGGTTATGCCCTCCAGGGCAGGGAGCCCTTTCTTCCTCCCCCACCAGGGTCCAGGTACACTACTGTGAAGGGTGAGTAAACTGCCTGAAGACCACGTCTCTGAAATGGGCCAGGGGAATCTAGGGCAGGACACCCTTCCCATAAGCCATCAGAGCCCCGATCTGTAAAAATAATGAAGACCACCTCACAACAGAACAGGCTGTCCTTCATCCAGCGGACGTTGACACCTTCCATCTCCCGGGGGTGGTGGGTCATTGTGTGCTCTGCCTGCCCATGGTGGCTCCACGTGGAGGGAGGGAGACTCACACAGAAGGAGATGACAGCATCCAGTGAGAACATGCTAAGGGGAACTCCAGGGGCTTGTCTGAGGTCTGGGAGCATTTGAATCAGGAAGGAGGGCAGAGCATTTTAGAAGGTGGGATCTGCCTGTGCTGAAGATTTACAAACGCATCTATTCACGGCACGGTCTCAACTTTATATACTGAAAAATACAGATGGATCTAGCTATGCACACACAGGGACGTGATTCAGACTAGACCTGGTTCAAATTTGGCACTGACCTTGGGCAAGCTGTCGCCCTCGAAGCTCCAGTGTCCTCAGGACATAATGCTGTTGCAGGATTAAGACGGCAGGTACCTGTAAAGTGCTGGATGTGGTTCCCAGCGCCTGTAAAGGCCCAGTACACATCTGCTGCCGCCATCATCAGCTATGCAGGCCAAGGGAGGACTGGAAAGGAAGCATTCACTTGCAGATCATGCTCATCTCTGTGGGGCAGCATTAATGATGATTTGTATTTTGCATTTTTATTCTCTTCTGTGGTTTTCTCCTTTTCTCCACAATGAGGAACTATTGCTTTTATAGAAATTTAAAAGCATCGTGAGTTACCTTACTCAGGAGTGAGTTCTGCAAGGGTTGAGACACACGGCTGTATACGGCTTTGGGCGAAGTCCCTCACCTTTCTGGGTTCAGTCTCCTCATTTGCAAAACAGGAATTTCTTTCCCTGCCCTGACCATCCACCTCAGTTGTGGTGAGTCGGATGAGATTCCAGGTATGAAGCGGAACTGTCAAGTGCCGTAATATACAGGCAAAGGGTTACCGTTATAGATTTGCTGTGTTTTTTTTCCCCCCCAAGCTGATTTCTCCAGCTTTTCCTTCTGACAGCCTCTCCTCGCTGTCTGACTTTGGAAAGAGTGTAGTCAGGTTCTTTTTCTCTTCCCCAGAAAATGCCTTGAGCTGGAGACAGGAGGCCTTGCCCCATAGACAAATTCACAGGAAGAGAATTGAAGGTAATTTACAAGTGGCATTTTTCTAAATGCTTCTGGTGGCCTGGAGGCTCAGAAAGATTGGGGTCCACTCCTCGAGCATTACATGTATACATTCTCTCTTTCTCTCTCACATGCATACACACACACATACACGCACACGTTTTTAAACACATCTGGGAACATGCCCTTTTGAAATCTAAAGGCTCACCTACTAGATCTTGAACTGCCACACTCCTCAGCTCCCCGAGGAGTGTGCCTTTGAATGGTTGCACAGCAGGGCATCATTTGATGCACCACATTAGGCTGGGCAAGTCCGCATTTGTAAGGCTGACGATTGAAGTCTTCCTAAGGTCTGTGAGTTCCCCAGCCCCCTCCTTCACCGGCTCAACTTTTGGAAGAGGAGAGGGGCCCTCTGTAAGTTCCGCTAGCTGCCTGTTAGAGAGCCTGCCCTTTGTACAGGTGAGGAGACAGGCCCGGAGCAGTTGAGAGGCTCACCCCAGGACACGGCTGGTGAGCTGTAATGTAGGGACTAAAACCGGCCTCCAAGGCTGGGTGCTATAGCAGCTGTTCCCTCCCCTCTCCCAGCCCCTCCCAACTGCAAGAGGGGCTTTTCACACAACAAGGTTTATTCAGCAACACTGTTTCTCATTTAGGAGAATTTTTTCAACAAATGTTTATAGAGCAGCTACTATGTGCTAGGCACTGGGGGTTATAGCAGTGAACAGGGCCTATACAGACCCTGCCCCCAGGAAGCTTCCTGTCTGGTAAGGACAATAAACAAAGGAGAAACCAAACAGGCAGGATAAAAGCTTGGTCCAAGAAGGCCCAGGGGACTCCAAGTTTAGAGTGTCCCCAGCGAAGACTTCTCAGGTGAGGGCCCAGCTGAGCTGGGAGGGGAGACGCAAGTTACCAGGCAGAGGGAACAGTGTGTACAGCAGCCTAGAGGTTGGCTTTGGGGACAGCCCCTTCCTGTCTGCATAATCTGGAGCCAGGGTTCCTGCCAGTTATTTTTTTTCCCCTGGGCATTTTGTCTTTGCCTCATTGAGATAACACTGTGCACATAATTTGGCAAACTAAGTTGAAAAAGGTCAGATATCATAAGCATTTACCCCGTTGTTAAACATTTGTGCTGAGCTTTTTGAAAAATGAGTCATGAATATTCCATCTAGGGTTTATGCCGTGGTTTACTCACCCTTTCCCTATAGTTGGACATTTAGGCTCTTTCCAAATTATAACCATTAAAAATAAGGCCATGGTGAACATCTTTTTGCACAAAGGTTTGCTTTGTGTCATGAATTTCAACTTCAGGCTTCTCAATGCCCCTTTCCCACTAGCTCCTTTACCCACCCCCAGTTTCAACGTCTTCCTCTGTCAAACGGAGATAAGAGCATTGACCTTTCGAGACTGTGACCAAGGTGAAGTGAGGCAAGGCGTAACCAGCAAGCCTCTCTCCTGGCAGGCCTGGTGGACCCCACAGCGTTCACGCTTCTCCCTCCCAGCCTGCAGTGGGGAGTCTCATACACACCAGGCTGAGGAGGCCTCTGAGTCCGGGGGGAGTCCTGGAGTGAACCAGCCACACTGAACTGAGCTCCTACCAGGTCCCAGGTGTGGTGCTAGGAACTTGAGACACATTATTTGTGGCCTTCAGAACAACCCTGCAAAGTTGGGAGCATCATCTCCATTTCACAGATGAGGAAACTAAGGCACAGAGAAGTCAAATGACCCCTCTGAGTTTGCACAGTGACCTCAGGCAGAGGGGACTAAAATCCAGTCTCTGGTACCCAACAGGCCTCTCACGGGGCCCGTTTCCTCTTCTCTCTCCTTCTCGGTGTCCAGACATGTGACAGGGGCCGTGTGGCCTCCACCCTGTGCTACTGCATGACGGTCACCGGCATGGTGGTTCTGGTGGCCGGGACGCTCTGCTTCGCCTGGTGGAGTGAAGAAGATGCAGGTGCCCAGCCCAGCCAGCCGGCTCTGCCCACAGCACGCCCTGAACCTGAGGCCCCCGGTCCCCTGTTCAGGTCGGTCAGCTTCTTCTGCTGCGGTGCAGGTGGCCTGCTGCTGCTCCTCAGCCTGCTGTGGTCTGTCAAGGCCAACACCAAGGGGCCGCCTCGATGGGACTCATATCACCTCTCCAGAGACCTGTACTACCTCACTGTGGAGCCCTTGGAGAAGGAGAGCCGCAGGTCAGCAGGGCTGGGTGGAGGCCACAGGTGGGGCACTGTCACATCATCATGCATGCTCAGCACACTTTCATGGGGTTTCTCCTCTGGACCAGGCCTTGCCTATGCCCTGGGGTCTTGGAGGCTGATCAGCACTCCTGGAAGTGTTTAAAGTCCCTCGACGGAGGCAGACTCTGACAAATCAGAGTAGTTAAAGCTGTGAAAGAGGACAGACATGGTTCTGTGGGGACATGGAGAAATCCAGGAAGGCTTCTTGGAGGAGGTGGCAGCAGAGCTCAGCATACAATAGTAGCAAATGCCTGTATAGTACTTAAATGAGATGATGTATATGAAGAACTCAGCCCAGAGCCTGGCACACAGTAGGTGCACAACAAATGTCAACTTTTCCTCAAGTAGATCAGGTGGAGAGAAGAGTTTTAGGCAAGCAGAAGAGCGTGTGCAAAGGCCCAGGGGTGAGGTGGGGAATGGAGACAAAACCTTGCATTTGGACAATATTTCTCTTTTTTTTCATTATCATTCCCTCTAAGGAGACTTTTTAGGCATGTTTTTCTTCATCCTCCCCCATGAAATGTTAATACCACAGATATACTACATATTTGGTCTGTATGTATATTTGTGCTTTATATGTAAACACAGTATCAGCAAGAGTCCAAGAACCAATTTTTGCCCTATTGAGAATGCATGTATCTACATGCTCTTATGTACTTACTCATTCACCAAGTATCAGCTGGGCAGGCACCTCAGGGGCCTGCATACATCTTCCTCAGTCTAACCTACCTGCAAGGTAAGAATTACTGTTGTCTTTTACAGAAAAAGAGGGTGAGGGTTATACAGCTAGAAAGTAGCAGAGCCTGCTGGCTGTGAAGTGTGCATTCCCCCACACCACTCTGTAAGCACTGGATTTGCATGTACTAAGGGTTAAGCCATATATTTGGCAACTGGCCTCGGACGTGGGCACCCTTCTTCCCTTGGTTAGAGGGAAAAATGCATTCTGAGTTAAAGAAAGTAACAGATTAGTCCCTGCTACTGGCCTGTGACTCCTTGAGGTCACAGACAATGAAGTATTCAACAGAAGCCCCTTAATCCAATGGTCAGGCCTTAATTTGACTATTAGAGGGAAGGGCAAGGCCTTGGGGACTCTTCTCAGTTGAGAAACCTGGGTCTCAGAGAGACCAGTGACCTACCTGGTCACACAGTCGGTTAATGGTCAGTTGGAACCAGACCAGGCCTCGGGGTGCTCTGGACTGGAGCCTGTCCCTCCCCGCCCAGCCTGGCCTGAGCACAGAAGGTAGGTGTTGTCTGTAGACACAGCCGTGTTGACCCAACAGGGTCTGGGACATAGCTGCATCTGTCAGGTGGGGCCACTTGGCCTTCATTCCCAGCCGGGCCAGGGAGGAGCCTACCCAGGAGGCTGTGGGGTGCTCATGGCCCATCAGGTTCAGAGACCAGGTCTTAGATTCAGAGCTGGGGTGGCTGGATGTTGGAGAGGCTGCTTCTGCTAATGGCTCTTTCTTGTCGCTGGGGCTGAGCCACCCTGGCCCTCCTGCTGAGAGCCCAGCATCTGGGCCCCATGGGGAGGCCACTCAGCTGTCCCTGCCCCCAGGGGCCTTGCTCTCTGCAGGTAACTCTAGGTTAGAGAGAAAGGCCTTCTAGGCTGATGACTTGGGCAGGTCCATTTCTCTCTTGGGGCCTCAGTTTCCTCATTTATTCATCTGCTTATTCTTTCCTGCGTTTCACCAATATTTACTGAGTACCTAACTACGCAGAGCGCTGACAATGCAGCAGTGGAGGAAACAGACAAAACACCTCCTCTCAGGGGCTCCCATCTTAAGTGTGAGCCCTAAATGAGGTGCCTGGATGGGAGGCCTCCTGGGACCAACCCCCTCAACCCCCGCCGACGCCTCAGTAAGTACAGCAGAAAAAGCGTGGGTCTAGTCAGACACGAGGCTTTCAGTGTCTGCTCTTTCTTTTCTGAGCTCTGTATTCTTGAGCCTGTTAATTAGACTCTGAGCCATGTCCAGTTCTTTCTCTGTCAATCCTGGAATTTTCCCTAGGATTGCTGTTAGGCTCAGATGAGATGATAGATGGGGAGGTGTATTCACTGCAAAGTTTGCTGTTCTTCCCGCACTTTCATTTTATGATGTGCTCTGGTGCCTCCTGATTTGAGCCTCACTGCTCATGAGGCAGTGTAAGGATTAGATCCATTTTGCAGATGAGAAAGCTGAGGTGTGGAGAGATTAGGGGTCAGGGTTGGGGGAGGTGTGATGGGTGGAGTTGGCTTGGGTTTTGCAAGCAGGCAGAGCTGGGGCTTTGCCGCTTCATTGGAGTGCGGCCTCCACTCACCTGTGCAATGGCTGAGGGCTGCTACCCCCAGGCTTGTCATGAAAGTGAAATAAGATTAGAGAGCTTGAGTGTTGGGCAGTGTTTCATCCCTGGTCCCTGTCCCCTTTCCCTACTGTGTTTGCTTGACTCAGCTGAGTCATGGAAGAGCTGGTGCCAGGCTCAGATCTCACGTCCCCCCCAGGCTCCAGAGAGTGGGGTGAGCCCCAGCCTCGGTGGAGCGTCCTGTGCATGGGGACCACAGTGGCCAGCCCGCCCCACACGGCTGCAGGGGGCCACATCCAGAATACACCACAAATGGGCCTGCCCCTGAAGTGTGCGATATGGTCACCCTGAACTTCATGTTCCCCAAGTTTCCAGCCTGCTGGACCATGACTCTGGCAACCTGGGGCCGGGTGGGCCCAGCTGGCTAGGTGAGGTGGCATGAGGGATACTGCACCTCTGCCCTCGAAGCAAACTTCCTGCTGTGGTCTGATCTCACCTGCCACCTGTGCCCTGCTCTGCCAGCTGTTGCCTGCTGGAGCGGCCCCAGGCATACCCAAAACCTGACTCATGTCTCTGGGGCTTGGAGAAGTAGGGAGCAGCAGGGCCGTGGCTGGGAGGTGAGCAGGGCAGGAGATGTGGGGTTCTGGAAGCCTAATCACCCATATTTTCCTGAGCGTTGTCAATGCATTTTCCATTTTTCCCTCTCCCTGAATCTACAAAATGGAAATTGTTATCCTCATTTTATAGATGAGGAGAAAGGCTCAGAGAGGCTGTGAACATAGCCTAGGTCACACAGCAATTGAACCTAGTTTGCCTACCTCCAGGAGCAATATCCTTTGCCTGCCCTCACCTCAAAGGATGCTGGGAGTCAGAGGCGGGTGAGACCCCTTATCTGATTTCTCAGCTGCAGGGCTCCTGGGCTCCGGAGGAGGAGGGTCTGTGAGAGAAGTTTGCAAAAGCACTGGAAGGGGAGCCCAGCTTGGGCTCTTGGCTGGTGCCCTCCATCAGACTGGCACACAACCTGCTCCATGACCTTGGTCACGTGGTCCCAGTGGGCTGCTCTTAGGGCTGTGGTGGCCGTGGGCTGAGAAGATACATTGCCCATAGAAGGGCCATGTCCACGGGGGTGATGGGTGCCCACCTGAGGGGCAGCAGATTCCTGGCACAGCTGCCCCATCACCACTGGAGCGAAGACCCCTGCACCACCTGTCTGTCCTCTGGCCAGCCTCCTGCCATCGGTCTTCCCCTGTCTAGACAGGCTGGTATAGATCGAACTAACTTGCTGCTGGCTCCAAACTGATGGCCTTGGGCAAGTGACAGCCTCTCTGAGCCTGTGTGGCTCCTGCTAGCAGCAGATCTGTGATAACTTTTGTTACCTACACCCCTGCCTCATGGAGACCTTTGAGATTTTGTTACCAGCTCCCATTTATGGAGCATGTGCTAAGTGTCCCTGTATTACCTCATGTAATCTTCATACGGTCGTGTGAGGTAGATGCCCTTATCGTCCCCATTTACAGATGGCGAAACTGGGGCCTAGGTTAATAGAGTTACTGACCCATGATCTCCCACCGAGAATGTGGCTGAGCAGGGAGGTGAACCAGCCAGTGCTGACTCATAGCCAGCCCTCGAGCCACTTGGGGTGGGAGGGGACCTCCAAGGTCACCTAGTCAACCTCCGTATCTGGCAGTATCTTCCCGAAGCAAAAGCAGTCCAGACAGAGGATCAGTGACCCTCCCACCCCCAAGGTCCCAGGAGGGGAAGGAGCCCTGACTTCCCAGAGATGACCCCCCCAGGGCCCTGGGAGGACCGAGGGCCAGCCTCATTCCCATCAGCATTGGTGTGGCTGGGATGCAAGTGACCTGTTCTTGGAATCTAGTGGGCAGAGCCTGGTCAGAGGAGCCTCAGAGGATCTGGTCTGTACCTCAAGTCCCTCCAGGGTGGTTCATTTGGGGGAGGTGGGGGAAAGTCACAGGAAAGCCAAGCTCTTTAGAGATAGATAGGGTTGACTGGGTAGATAGTGAGCTCTCTGTCTCTGGAGGTATGCAAGTAGAGGTAATCACTTGGTGGACTTACCATATCAAGGCCCCAAGCATCCAGATGGGCAGGGGAATTGAGGTCTTGCATCCCGCCCTGAGCATCCACAACTCCAGATTTTGTAAGGGAGATGATTACAGTAAGCTGGAAGTCCTTCTCCCCATCGATCGTCACTCAGTCTTTCAACAAACATCCCCAAGCATCAATCCCTGGACACCCAAAGTCAGTCCCTGCCCTAGGGGACAACCAGCTGGGGTCAAGACAGAAGGGAGAGCACTGTGGGGACCCAGAGGAGGGAGTGGGAGATTTGCTAGGGGAGGTCAGGAGAGCTCCCCGGAGGAGACTTAAAGGCCAAGTGGGGATTGACCAGCAGGGAAGGGGTGAGGGAGGTGGGAAGGGCTTTCCCTGTTGAGAGAACTGAGGAGACAGAGGGTGTGGTGAGCCCATGTGGGGAACTAACTGTATGGAGAACTAACTATAGCACAGGGAGGGTGCAGTTGGGGGAGCTGAGGTTGGCAGGGGCCGGCTGATGTCAAGCTTCAGCTGTGTCTATGGGGCCCTGGGGAGCCTACAGCCTTCCTCGCTCTCTTCCTGGCATGCGGTAGGGTTTTGCCCCACCCCCTGCTCACAGCCTCTCTTCTGTCCCTGTAGGACCCCAGAGGTGGTTGCCATTCCCACTTACGAGGAGGTCTTGCACTGCCGACTGGCTGAGGGGCCCCTGACATCACCTGCATACCCCGTGGAGGAAGACCCGGAGCACAGTGCCTCGGGGGACGCCCTGCTTGGGGCCCAGCCCCCCTTGCCTCCGCCCAGCTACGAGAGCCTCATCCTCGCTGACGGTGGCTTCTCTGGAGAGACAACACTTGGGGCTGCATGCTCCTGCCCAGGCCCGGTTCAGACTGCAGGGGAGGAAGTTAAAGGCTTCTAGCGGGCCTAGAAGCCAGAAACAAATGATGGGCTTCTTCTAGCGTCTAGTACAGTGCCTGGTACACAACAGGCACTCAATGTTGCTGAATGCTGTTTTATTTTTCTATTGCCGTGTAACAAATGGCTTGAAATAAATCCATTTCATTCTCTCTCATGATTCTGTGGGTCACCGGGGCCCAGCTGGGTGGTTCTGCCCCACGTGACACTGGTGGGGCTATAGTCTTCGGGGCCCAGCTGGGCCGGCACGTCCAAGATAGCACACTCACGTGGCTGACAGTGTGCCGATGAGAAAATTGTGCCGATGAGAAAATTGGGGCCCAGAGGCAGAGCCAGGACTGGCCCAAGGGAACACACTGAGTTTATAACCAAAAGAACATGGACTCTGAATTCAGACCACCTGTGCCTGGGTTCCACCAGGTACCAGCTGGTGAGTGACCTTGGACAAGTGACTTTACCTCTCTCTGCCTCAGTTTCCTCATCTGTAAAATGGGAATTGGGAATGACAAAGGCACCAGCCCCTACCTTAGAGAGCTGAGTTTTGAGGATTAAATGAGATAACAGCTGACATTATGAGATCACACTGACCCTGCAGGCTCAGTGCTAACGCATCAGACAATAAATGCTGGTGTCTCTTAAGTATGCAGTGATTGTTAGATTTTGTTAGTAAAGGTAACCCCCTCCACCAGGTGCCTCTGCTTCTATGCCTCCTGTGACAGGGAGCTCGATACCTCTTCTTATATTCCAGATAGGCAGAAGGGTCTGCTTTCACAGTGTCATATCCCATTCACAGATGAGAAAACCAGCCCAGAGAGGCTAAGTAACCTTCCCAGGGGCACTCAGCCAGCAGGAGTTCAAAGCCCTGGGGCTCAGTCAGCTGTGTAGGGACACTATTCCCTGAGGGCCTACCATTCACTGGGCCAGGCTCTGCTGTTGTTTCACATCCTCAAGGCCTCTCTGCTGCAGGTGGTGGCCCCACTCAACAGGTGTGGAAACTGAGCCTCAGAGAGGTAAAAATCACCGAGAATAAAGGTTTTTCATGTAAATCAAGGTATTTTCATTCAGGCCTGGTTGGGCTCCAGGCCTCGGCTCCCCCCACTTAGGCCTGGACCAGCTCGGTAGCTGCCTTTCCCAACACCCTGCTTCTGCCAGGGTCCCCTGAAGTCTCTTCAAAGCTCAGCAGATGGAATGAGCCTGATCAAACCCAGATCCGTAACATCCCTCCTGGACTCAAAACCCTGAGTGGTTCCCAGCTCACTCCGAGTAATGAAAGCCCTAATGAGGATGGTATGGGCGGGTCTGGGTCCCTCCCCTTGCTCTCTGCTGCTGTCGGTCCCCCTGTGGGCCTTTGCTCCTGTGTTTTCTCTCCAGAAGCTCCTCCCCAAGCTCACTCCTCATGCCCCTTGCATCTTTGTCCCTCTCTTCAACACACCGTCCTGGACCACTCTGTTAAAACTGTGGTCTCACCCAGCCCCCTGCACTCCCAGCCTCCTTCCTGCTTTACTTTTTAAATAACACCTGTCATCATTTAATATTTTACCTTTAAAAAATTTGTTTGTTTGTTTGTTGTATGTTTCTCCCCACCAGTAAGCTCTCTGAGAGCAGGGATTTTTTTGTTTCTTTCCTTTACATTTATATCCCTAAAGCCTAGAAACGGAGCCTGGCCTGTGGAAGATGCTCAGTAGATATTTGTGGACTGAGAATGAATCAATAAATGTCAGCTATCACGGTTGTTTCCGGGCCCTCTCTCAGCCATCTGAGCCACATCTTGTGGACCTTCCTGTGGGTCTTGTGGGTCCTCTCCCTCCCCCTTCACCAAATCCTGGATCCCCATCCTGTACCCCTTCCCTTCCTCCCCGTCTCCGCTGTGTGTGCCTTATACTTACTGCTATGATGAAGGTGCAGGTTTGAATGCTGCCTTAGCCCTGACCTTTCTGTGTGACCCTGAAATGTGTGTGTGTGTGTGTGTGTGCGCGCGCGCGCGCGCGTGTGCACGCGCATGCGCGCACACACACACACACACACACACACACACACACCAGCTTCCTGTGTGAACCATGGGGATTTATCAGGCCCTCTGCAATTCCGAAGGGGTTAATGGGGTTCCAGGCTGGGAAGCAGAGCCCAGCTTCCCTCCTACCCCCAAACTGAGGAATTTCCCCCAGGCAGGTGAGTTAATGAGTTGCAGGTGTGATTTGGAGGTACCACCACCTTTGCCAAGTGGGAGCTGGAAGGGGCAGCGGGTGGGGAAGGCTGGAAGACCGGAAAAACCTTTTCTGGTTTCCTCTCTAAGTCAGCTCATCTGCATCCCACCTGAAAGCCACCAAGGAGGGGCAGTGATTTGCTCAAGGTCACCAGCTCCTTGGAGGCCAAGCCAGGGCCACGGAGCCAGTCTCCCTAACCCTAACCCTAACCCTAACCCTGCCAAGCCAAGGGTCCTTATGAGACGCAGTGGCCTTGCTGTGAACTGGGAAGGCCTCAGGCTGGGCGGCCCCCTGAGGCTGGGTCTGTCACTCCAGCCCCCAGTAGGCACTGGTTTGCTGCCTGGCCTCTTTCCTCCTGGGCCTGGCTGACTGGTTTCTTCATCCATCATTCAGAGCTCACATCTGGTGCCCGCCACCAGGCCTGGGACATCAGGGACCCTCTGAGCTCAGGCCTCTCCCACGCTTTCCCTGGGCCCCTCCTTTGCCCTGTTTCCCTCTGTGTTGTCCGGTGACCCCGCACCCTGGAGCTCGCCACCTCAAATCAGTTGGAAAATTCCCAGTCAGAAATTCCCTTGCCCTCCATCCCCTCAACACCTAATTACTCTTTAAAAAGGGTTCATTTTAATCTTTCCCTCCCTAGGTTTCTGCAGTCTGGCAACTGCCCCTCACTTCCTCCACCTCCTCTTGTTTCTTCCAACCTGATCTCAGAACCAGAGAATCAGTGTAAAATTAAAATCCGACCTGTGTCACCCCCCTGCACAACTCCCTGGGAGGCTCCCTGTTGGCCTCTGAAAGATGTTGGCAACCTTAGCCTAACCCCAGGAGCTTTCCTACCTATGCTTCCTCTCCGGCCTCCCTCTCCTCTGGAGCCAATAGCCATCCCTCCATTCCCAAACATGAATTGAGGGCCAACCAGTTCTTGTCCCTGGAGATAACACAATGAACAAAACAAAGCCCCCAGCCTGTGGGAGCTCGAGTTCTAGGGGAGGAAGACAGACAAGAGACAAGAGAAATAAATGATGTGTACAGTATGATAGATGGTGACGAGTACTATGGAGAAAAGTTAATGGGAAAGGAGGACAGGCAACACCTGGGGGCGGGGGTTCTGCAGTTTCAGATGTCACACCAGAGATGGCCTCGTTGTGAAGCTGACATTTGGACAAAGAATTGAAGAAGGTAAGGGAGGGAGCCATGCAGATATCTGGAGGAAGAGCTTTCCAGGCGGAAGGAAGAGCAGAGGCAAAGGTCCGGGGGTGGCTGTGTATTCCCAGAAGAGCATAGCGCCAGGGTGGCTGGGGTGGCAGGGGTGAGGGGAGATGTGGCAGGAGATTATCTCAGAGGGGTGATTGGGTGGGCAGCATGGGCAAGTTACCTAGGGCTTTGTAGGCCATTTTAAGTCTTAGCTTTTACTCTGATAGGCCGGGAACCATTCCAGGGTTCTGAGCAGAGGAGTGACATGGTCTGACCTGACATGGGTGGGAAAGAGATTTCAGCCAGCAAGGGTAGAAGCAGAGACCTCTTAGAAGGACAGACACGATGGGCCTCAGACTGAGGCAGGAGATGGGTGGGCTCCAGGCTAGACATTTTCAACTAGCCTCCTGTGCACACTTCCTGGGGTGAGAAGAAGATGGGCTCCAGGCCGGACATTCATTCCCAACCCCCTGTTTACATTTCCTGAAGCAAGAGACAAATGGGCTCCAGGACTCCATATTTATGACCGGACTCCTGTCTCTCTCTCTCTCTCTCTCTCTCTCTCTCTATATATATATATATATATATATTTTTTTTTTTTGCGGTATGTGGGCCTCTCACTGTTCGGGCCTCTCACTGTTGTGGCCTCTCCCGTTGCGGAGCGCAGGCTCCGGACACGCAGGCTCAGCGGCCACGGCTCACCCGCCCAGCTGCTCCACGGCATGTGGGATCCTCCCGGACCAGGGCACGAACCCGTGTCCCCTGCATCGGCAGGTGGACTCTCAACCACTGCGCCACCAGGGAAGCCCTCCCATCTATATTTTGAGATCTGCACCTTGATATAAAAACCAGCAACAGAAATAGGGTAAATAACCCGATTTTGGACATTTTTATGGCAGGGACAGAGAGGGGCTAAACCCTGTTAAAAGGTCAAGAGGTCATACATTTCCCATCCTTGGGGCAATGGAAACATTGCACATGCACAGAAATGCTCCTTGGGGGTCTAAAAGGAGGGGGCACCACCCCATAATATGTGATGCTAAGGCTGTCCCATAGGCCTCTGGGCTGGAATACATTTTGGAAAAAAGTTGCATATGCATGTTGGGGAGGACCCTAGAGCAGAGCAGGTGTGGAAAAAGAAATAAGATGATCGGCCAAATGTAAACAAAGACCCGGAAGAACTGCCCTGTATGAATGACAACCGCTTCTTTACTACGCTCCTCATTAGAGAGGATGCCCACACCCTTTCTCTCCAGGTGTGCATCTCTGCCTTGCTTCTGTCTTAACTGAACAAACTGTTTGTGCTCTCGCACTTGTTGTTGTGCTATGTCTCTGATGATAAACTTTGACCGGTTTTTACAGTTTTGCCTCCGTGAGAAATGCATTTTTCACTGGGGGCGAGAGCCAGGGGGTGTGGTGGCTAGGATTCCTGGTTTTCATCCAGGCTACCCAGGTTCAATTCCTGGGCAGGGAATTAAGATCTCGCTTCACGCCACCACTCACTTCCGCCTCTCTGAGCTCAGGACCAGGGTGATGAGCAGTAGTGGGGGGTGAGAAGTGATTGGATTCTTCTGTCTCGGAGGTAGGGCCAATAGGATGTGGGTGTGAGAGAGGAGGTGAGGATGTCGGCTAGGGTATCCCGGTGGTGGAAGGATGGATTTGACACGGAGGAACAGGAAGGGGAGGAGTATGCCGTATAGGGGTGAACGTGTGCATAGCATTTAGCGTTTTACCTCCAGCTACGTGTCAGTGCTTACTTGCCTCTGGGCATTTGCACACACTGGTCTCTTTGCCTGAACTGCTTTTCCTGCCCTGACAGAACTCCAGCTGGCTTCTCAAGAATCCCTCCTGTGAATCTGTCCCTTCGTTCCTCCCCCTCCACCCCAGTCTCTCCCTCTGTCTGCTTTGTGCACCTGCTGGACCTCAGGCATATCTCAGAACCTCTACCATAGTGTGCCCCAGAAGACAGGACCAAGCGCCATCACACTGAAAACCCGTGTTCATCAGACACCTCATACCTCAGCGTCCTGCACGTAGCAGGCGCTCAAGAAAAGAGGGACGTGGGGGCTGGCTTGAACCCTGGCTCTGCTATTTATAGGTTCTGTGATCTTGGGCCATTACTGATGCAGAGCCTCAGTTTCTGCATCGGTCAAATGGGTGTGATGTTTCCCCTCCCTGAAGCAGCTCTTAGGATCTTACGAGGACCCCGAATTCTGCAGACCGGAAGAAAACCGTGGTTATCGCGTCCTCTGCTGGAAGATGGCAGACTCCGCAAGCGCTCCTCCCCCTCCCCCCGTTTTGCAGAGAAGGAAGCAGAAGTCAGAGGCAGGTGCGACGTGAGCGGGACCCGCGGACAACCCAATACTTCCAATGCCCGGTACTCACGTGTCCCCGCTTAACCCTCACCGCGGCTCTGTGGAAGAGGTTAGACTAGACCCATTTTACCGAGCACCTACTTGTCCCAGAGCTTCTTACTCGTTGCCACTTCCCCCCTACCCCCCTCTTTTAAGGAGAGAAAAGGTGGAAAGGAGGCCGGGTCGTGGTGAGGAAAGAAAAGATGGGGAGACTCGGAGAGTGCTCGGGTGACCCGGAGGACTCTCAGGAAGCCCTAAGGACCAGATCCGATCCATCCATAATGGAGCTGGGACTGTGTGGATCCCGGTCACCGCTCAGCCCCCGATTCAGTTTGGGGAGATCTTTGGGGAAATCTCCCCGGGCTCGGTTTCCTCGCCTGTGAAATAGGCACGATCTTCCCTGCGCCCCTCGCGGGGCTGCGGGTTTCAGGCATGACCTACGGTGGTGTGAAAGCACGTCGCCAAGCGCGTGCTACGATGGCCACCAGGGGGCGCGAGAGGCTCCTGCTGGACCGCGACCCCGCAGATCCAATCCCGCCGTGGGCCGGGGCTTCAGGACCAGACAGGCAGGCTGAGGCCCCTCTGGGCCCCGGTCTCCTTTTCTGGGAGGGGCACGTAGCCTCCCTTCTCTGAGCCTGTATAAGATGATTATAATAGTATTTCCCTGGACGGTCCTTCCCTGTAAATAATCCCAGATTACAAAGCATTTTTCCCTCCATCATGTCGCTTCCCTCCACAACCCCTGGGGGGTGGCCTAATACCACCTTCAATCACTGATGACAAGACTCAAGCCCAGAGCGGAGCCACCAGGCCAAGGTCACCCCGGGAAACAAACATGGTTGTCACCTGGTGCCTCTCAGCCCTGCTCTGACCGCTTAGCAGCCTCTCACTGGGAGGGTCCCCCAAGCTCTGCCCCACTCCGCAAACTGTAAGCGCTGGGTCTGAGGGCTGGTGAAGGAGAAACAGCTTCACAATGAAACCCCAAGGCACTGTGGGCAGAGATGTCAGAGGGTATCACGTGAGCACAGGTGTGATGTCGGGAACCAGCACAGCTTGTGTTGGGGAGGAGGGAGAGGGTGACATCACAAACAGGAAAATCCCCAAACCTATGAAGTCAGGGTGCCAAATGAAAGCCTTTTCTCCTGCAGCGGCAATTCAATACCATACAAACTACATGTTAACATTTTCTTTTAGAGATACTGTTGACCCTCATTTCCCTATAATCCTGTAGGGGAATCTGATTTTTACCCTCATCCTGTCCCTAGGACTGCAATTCCACCATTAGAGTCTCATTCTTAGGATGAAGGTATCTTCCTAGGTTAGGAGGCAAGGAAATTGCTGTCGGCCATTCACACCCTAGAGGGGCATTGCCTCACCACGGCCAGCTCAGAGCCAGCAGGCCTGGCTGGAGCACAGAGTACGGGAAGGGGACAGAGGCACTCAGGGAGACCAAGCCTGGGGATAGACCCAATCCTGTGAGTTGCTATTATTATCCCCATTGTAGAGAGGAGGAAAACTGAGGCACAGGAGGTAACTTGACCAAGACCACACTGCACCATGATAGAGGAACCAGAACCCAAGCCCAGGCAGTCTGTCCAGCCACCAGAGCCTGCACGTTTAACCCTTGTGCTACAGTTAGGCAGTATCACCCAGTGGCAATTCTGTGGACCCACGGCCTCCGGGTTCAAATCCCAGCTGCTCTGCCTTTTCTAGCTGCGTGACCTTGGGCAAGTTACTTGTTCGTGTCTTCATTTGTAAAGTAGGGATAGTAATACCTGCCTCACGGGGTTCCTTAAATGAGTTAACATGTGTCACATGTTTAGAACAGAGCCATGCGTGCAGCCACGGTCAAATAAATAGGGGCCAGATGGGCACATGACCTTGAATAGTCTAGAATCTTCAGGATTCTAAAATGCCAGCCTGTGGGACCCTGTGGGATCCTCCAGTGGCATTCTGATGTCTTGGGGCTGCAGCATGGTATCTGCTTCCCGTGGCTGGACGGTGCGGGGCCACCTGTCAGCCCAGCTTGGCCCTGAACAGGCAAATGAGGTGATGTCAAAGCCTTGGCTCAGGCCCAGCCCCTGGAACCTCCCCTTCCTTCCCTCGTGTCTCCCTCACTCGGATTCCCACACACTCCGAAGGGCCCAGAGGGAAGGTGAGAGGGAGTGAAGGTGGGAGCACGTGGCCACCCAAGCGTAGCTCCTCCAGCCTGGAGAACTGGTGCTCCCAGGGGCTGAGCTGGACCCGAAGGGAGCCTCCTTCCCCCTTACCTGAAGCCCTGATCTGCAGTGATCCCAGAGCGTCACTCCTCCGGTGTGAGCGTGTGCAGACGGCTGGCTGATTCACTGGCGCCCCTCTGCGGGTGGTGCACAGACCAGGCCTGGCCAGGCAGCAATGGCTGATGAGAAGACCTTCCGCATCGGCTTCATCATGCTGGGGCTCTTCCTGCTGGCCCTCGGCACATTCCTCATGAGCCACGACCGGCCCCAGGTCTACGGCACCTTCTACGCCATGGGCGGTGTCATGGTGATCGGGGGTGTCATCTGGAGCATGTGCCAGTGCTACCCCAAGGTAGGTGGTAGTGGGGAGAGGTGGCCTGGGGGCCAGGGCCCAGGAGGGCCTGGGGCTGTGTCCAGGCATCAATCCCCCATCCTTCAATCATCTTGTTATCCTTTCCCCTTTCCCCCTTCTTTTCTTATCTCCGTTCTCCTGAGCGTCCGTCCATCCATCCATCCATCTATCCCTTATCATAGAGATAGATCAGGACCCCCCTGGATCTGGAGCCCTGAACTAGGCACCATGGGGGAGACGCAGGAAAACCCACCACACAGTCCAGGTGCTTGAAACCAGAGTTTATGAGGGCTGGCTGCCTGCCGGCACGCCTGCATCCCTGGTGCAGTTCAGTCCTCATCCTGAACTTTTTGGTACCTTTGACGTTCTATTTTACACTAGAGAAGCCCGAGGCTCAGAAAGTGAGGTCCCACAGCTCCTAAGTGTCAGGCTTGGGATCAGAGCTCAGACGTGTGTCACCTAAAGCAAAGCCCTCCACCTCGGGAGGGCGATCCCTGCGTCCCAGGGCTGCTGAGTGTTCTGGGTGGGTCAGCTGTAACCTTCATGGCCTGGGTTAGGCAGCTCTATCTTTTGAAGTTTTAACGAACTCCTAGCCTAATAAGTGACTGAGTGATGGGAAGAGCACTGGTTTGGGAATCTTGAGTTCTAGTTCTAGCTCTGCTCCAAACTCTCTGTGTGACCTTTATCTTTCTGAACCGCAGTTTCTTTCATCTGCAAAATGAGGCCCCGAGCTCCTATTCTCCCAGCCTCACAGAGTTATTATGGAGAACAGAAAAGAGATGGGCAGTTTTGTAAACTGTAGAGTGTTATATTTAGGTGACGCGCTGCCACGCTTACTGTTAGTGATCCTCTCAACAACCCTGTGAAATGGGCATACCAGGAGTTGTAACCCTTCAGCCCCAAGAGAGGTTGAGTGACTTCTCCAAGGTCACAGCAGCTGGTCAGATAGACCCAGGGAGACAAGGAAAGAAGCATGGATTCTAACTAGGGCTCTGCCTCTAACTACCTGGGAGACTTTGGTCAAGCCCCTTCCCTCTCTGAGCCTCAGTTTCCACATTTGTAGAATATGTGAGTCAGGAACAGGGGGTGGGAAAGCGTGTGCATCTTAAGGGCCTTGCTGGTCCCGCCATCCAGGGTTCCAGGCCCCAGGCAGCCCCACACACTCAGACACCTCCTCGCCTCTTGCCCGGATGGCCGTGCTGGGGTGTGGGAGGAGGGGGGAGGATCCTGGGGGCCTGGGCTCGGCTCTCCCAGTCCTGTCTCCTCTGTGGGAAGCCCCGGGCTGTTAGCGCGTTCCTTCAGCACCGAGGCGGTCCCGGCTGGTTTGTGGTCGTTTACTGAGCAGTTTACAGTCAACTCGCCTCTCTCTGTTCGGTGTCCTGAGCAGAGGTCACCGGGAGAAGAGGGCCCTGGGGGACAGCAAGGTGATGGCCGGGGTGGGGTGGGAGGAGTGTCCTTCCTGCCTCACTCCGTTCACAGAGCTGGCTGTGGGCGGTAGGCAGGGTGACCGGGTGGCAGTGGGGATGAGGGAGTGGCGGGAGGGGGGAAGGAGGGAATATTGCTGGGTATTAATGAGTAACTGTTGATAGATTCACGTGTTCGTGTGCCGTGGAGGCCGCATGGCGGGTCAGAAAAGGCACAGGTTTCAGTGCCCACCAGGCCCTGACTCAAATGCCCCTCCCTGTGCCCCACTTCTGGGGCCTTAGCAGAGGCTCGCCCGGGCCTGTGGAGGAGCCAGTGGGGGCTTATAGGTGGGGGACCTGGCATCACGCCTGGCCTGGAGCCAATGCGAAGGCAGCGTTCTCAGGACAGGTGTTTGTGGCTTTGGGAGGGTCTCTGGATGTGTGTGCCGGTGTGTGAGCACAGACGTGGGTGTGTGTTTCAGGGACGCAGGCTGTTAGGGCTGGAACACTAAAGGAGGGGAGGGAAGTGCGTCGTAAACCAGGGAGGTGTGCTAGACGAGGGTCCCGGTCTCCCACATTGTCTCATTGGAACCTGGGCGATCAGAGCCCTCAGCAAATGCTGGCGCCCATCCTCCCTGCCGGATCCTCCCCTGCCTCAGTGCCTGACGAACGGGAATTTTCTGGATTGAAAAAAATATAAACATAAGGGAATGGAATTAGCCGATTATGATATGGGGGAAGGGGTAGCCAGTACCCATGTGAATTAAGCCGTCCCTGTCTTTGGGGCCCTGGGAGTCTCATGGAGGAGACAGTTTTCTGCCTGATGGGGAGGGAGTGGGCTTGACAGGGAAGATGAGCTGGGGTTTGTAGGTTAAGTAGAAGTTCACCAGGCAGAAAAGATGGGGAAAGAAATTCCAGGCAGAAGGAACCGCACGAGCAAAGACATCAGGTGAAAGGACAAGGCAAGTGAGTCAGCCTGGCTGCCGGAGGGCGTGGGGAGCGAAGTAAGGTGGAGAGGGAGTGGGGCTCAGGTCCACGGGACCTGGATGCCATGCTGAGGAGTTTGGACCTGACCCTTTAGTGGATGGGATGAGGGACGGCTGTGAGCAGCTTTGCAGCTCGAGGAAGCTATCAGGCTGACATCTGGGAGGAGGAATGTTCAAGCGCAACCAGGCCAGTGGGGGAGGCTCCTTCTCGGTCCAAGGGAGGATGATCATTTCCTAGACTAAGGCAGAACTTGAACCCAAGGCTGTAGGAGCTAAGAAGACATTTCCAGTTCACCAAACATATAGTACCTGTCGTGGCTGGGCGTGGCCCTGGTCCTCCCATCCAGCTTATTTTATTGAATTTCTGAAGTAGACTTGGTCAGATTTGGTGGTCAGCTGGGCCTCAGGCTTGAGAGGGAAGGAGGAATCGGGGCAAATCTAGCAGGTGGGACTGTCAGGGATGCTGTGCCCATTAGCTGAGATGGGGCAGGGGAACTGGGAGAAGGGGAAGGATCGTTTGGGAAAGCAGGGCCTCTCCCTGTCTGGCTTCTGATTCTGCCTACAAGTCGCCCACTCCCCACTCCTGCCTGCTCTGCTGGAGCCCAGGACAGGCCCCTGATTGGTGGTTGATGGATTGGTCCTCTCCACGGGCCTCCCTCCATCCCTCTGTTCCCTCCCTTTGGGGACTGCTCAGAACTCTGCCTGAGCACAAATCTGGCTCTGTATTCTGCTGAGAACTCCTCCAGGGCTCCTGTTGCTTCTGGATTAAAGGCTGAATTTCTTAGCCTGATGCTCTGGGGTCTTTATGATCTGATCTCCCCTCCCCAGCTTCAACTCTGCCTGTCACCCTTTCTTAAAAGAACTTGTGTGTAAGACTGTCAGGACTTTCCTCCTCCTCCAGGCTTTCCACAGTGGCAATGATAATGATGCTGTAGAGTGATAATGATGATGGTGATGGTGATGAAGGCGCTGGTGCTGATGTTGCTGGTGATGACGTAATTATGATGTTGATGGAGATGATGGTGGTGGTGGTGATTATGATGATGGGGAGAAGGAGGAAGACTGGAGGAAGGGGCAGCTTCTAGGAAATACAGACTCAGCTGGCAAGTGCAGGACATACTAAGTGGGTGTGGAAGATACCCAGGCCCCTCGCTCATTTCCAGACATCTGGGGGAAGCTTACCCCTCACAGGAGTTCTAAGAACACATCCATCTATCATTCCCTTCTCCCCAGCAGGATTGGGTGCTTTCCTGGTGCAGACAGTGTCTTTCTCTCACCGTACTCTACGGGAAAGGGAGAAAAGGGGCTGCCGTTTATGAACCTGGCATAACACAATGGGGTCTCATCAAATATTTGTTGAACAAATTTTTAGCTGGGGAGAACAAGACTTAGAGAAGTCAGGTAACTTCATCTTCAGTAGCATCAAACTATGATTTACTGAGCAGCTACTGTGTGCCAGGCTCTGTGCTGGAGGACTCCTTATATGTTATCTCATGGAATCCAGGAGACAGGCATTACTAGTCCTACATTTTTTAATTGTAAAATATAACATAACATAAAATTTACCATCTTAACCATTTTTAAGTGAACAGTTCAGCAGTGTAGGCACAACCTCAGCCATCCACTTCTCTGTCCTCCCCACCGCAGCCTCTGTCTGTGCCAAGAAACACATGACTGCTTCCCACTCACTCACCAGATGCGGACGAAGGGCCTACTCCGGGTCGGGCAAGTGCTGGGCACTGGACGAGGACCCCTGGAAATGACAAGATATGACCTCCCCCAGGGCAGGGGTGTTCGTCTCATTCACTCATGGCTGCCCCCTAGTGCCTAGAAGAGTGCCTGGCACACAGCTGATGCTCCCTGAGTGCTGGGTGAATGAAGAGCCAGTGAGAGCAGGAGCCCAGACATCCGGCCGGCCACAGGCGCTGGGCCCTGAGCAGGCACCCTCCTGTCAAACGGGGTGGCCTCCCTTGTCAGGCCTGTCTCCTAGGGTATGTGGAGATGTTAGGCCCGTGCTCTGGGGGAGCAGTGACCACGGATATGTGTGGGCAGCTGCAGAGAAGCCTTCTCCCCTTTGCCTTGCAGATCACCTTCGTACCTGCTGACTCTGACTTCCAAGGCATCCTGTCACCGAAGGCGCTGGGCCTGCTGGAAAATGGGCTCACTGCTGAGATGAAGAGGTGGGTGCCGGGCCCTCTGGGGCAGGGGTGGGGCAGTGGAGGGAGAGGAGGGGCAGTGAGCCCCTCAGGCCAGTCTTCTCCCCTGCCCCAGGCTCTGGCTTTGCCTTCCCACTTACTGAGAACATACTATCAGAAATCATGGATTGTTTTGACCTCTCAATTCTATGAAGTGAGCTTTATTATGACCATTTCACAGATGAGGAAACTGAGGCTCAGGGATTTTTGTCCTGTCTTACAGTGAAGTAGTGGCAGACCAGAAATCAAAAATAGGTGTGACCCTAAATCCCACACAGCGATGACTACTACTCCTCTAGCAAACAAGAGGCATCATGATGGCCAAGGCACAGCCCTGGGGCCCTGCTACTTTTTGGCTGGGTGACTTTGGGAAAGCAACCTGCCTCTCTTTGCCCCATCTGTGAAATAGGGATACTAATAGTACCTTCCTCCTAGGCTTCAGGGAGGGCTAAGTGAGATAATACAGCCGTCCCTCAGTATCTGTAGGGGATGAGTTCCAGACACCCTCTCCCACCACGTACACCAAAATCCGCAGATGCTCAAGTCCCTTATATAAAATGGCTTAGTATTTGCTTGCAATCTGTGTACATCCTCCCCTGTGCTTTAAATCATCTCTAGGTTACTAATAATATTTAATACAAAGTAAATGTTGTGTCAATGTTTGTAAATACAGTGTAAGTGCTATGTAAGTAGTTGCCAGTGTGTGGCAAATTCAAGTTTTGCTATTTGGAACTTACTGGAACTTAAAAAAAATATATTTTAGATCCACGGTTGGTCGAATGTGCGGATGCGGAACCTGTGATATGGATGGTGGACTTTAATAAGCCAGGTGCTAAGAACAGAGCCTGGGGCATAGCGGGCCCTCTAGAAGCCTTTGCCATCATCACTAGGAAGTGCTTCCAAAGCACCAGAGAGCAAGTCAGGCGTTTTGTGCCCATTTCTTCTTTCAGGCCTCACAGAAACCCTGTGAAGTAGGGGGGTGGCAGGCCCATTATACAGATGTGGAAACTGAGGCTCAAGAAGTGCAATCCCAAGCCCCAAACCTCACGGGGAGTCAACACCAGACCAGATCTGGGTGGGTGGGTGTGGGGGCCAGCCTCAGGACTGTCACACAGGGAGAGCTGCTAGAACAGAGCTGGGGCTCAGGCCACCCTGAGCCTGCGCTCCTCCCTGCTGCTCCCAGCCCTGGACTGTAGAGAGCAGTGGAGAAAGGGGTGCTTGGAGCCCCAGTACCACCCCCTAGGTCTGCACCACCTGGGCAAGCCAGCTAAGGTGTCTGTGCCTCAGCTTCCTCCAGTATCTCCCAGAGTTACAGGGAGGGTTAGATGAGCTAACTGATAGAGCCCGGCCTGCAAGGAACACTCAGTAGCTGGTTCTTACCGTTGCTCTGTCCTCATCTGAAAAGCGGGAACGACCATTCTGCTTCAAGGTGTCATTCAGAATAAATGGGATGATAAATGTAAAGGCTTCAGGCCACCGTCTGGAACCCAGCAAACGCTCAGTCAACGCGAGCTGGTCTTCATTTGACAGCCGCAGCCTTGGAGTTAGCTTTGGAGACGTGGGTGAAAGGCATACTGGACTGAGGGTCTGAGCTCTGCCGCTCAACTTAACTTGTTGGGCCCCAGCCTCCTCATCAATGAACTGGGTACAGTAACCACCCGCAGACGCTTCTCTGAGATCGGGGGAGGCTGGTGCGCGGAGCAGGTGGGCCAGGGGACGGCACTGATGTCTGTTGATCGAATCTTTGCCCACCTGCCTGTTCTCTCTCCCGCTGTCTGCTGTGCCCCCGCCCAGCCCCCGGACCCCCTACGTCAGGCTGTGGGAGGAAGCCGCCTACGACCAGAGCCTGCCGGACTTCAGCCACATGCAGATGAAGGTCATGGGCTACAGTGAAGACCCCCACCCCGTCCTGGCTCCTAAGCCGGGACGGCCACAGCCAGGAGCCAGCGATGGAGGAGAAGGTGGCCCTCGCGACCCTCAGGCTTTGTTGGAAGCCGCCGTGGTCATCCACAGGGGCTCGGACCAGGACGAGGGAGAAAGAGACCCAAGTCAGGGCAGGCCCGGGTGAGTGCACGGAGCGCAGGGGTGCTGGGGTGAAGGAGGAGGGGTGTGGCCACTAAGAGGTGGCTGGGGACGTTGGGGAGTAGAGAGGCTGGGGACACCCTGAGAAGCAGCAGGGGTAGCAGACACATGGGTCTTGGCTTAGATGGGCCTGAGTTCAAATCCCAGCTCCTCTGCTGTGTAACCTACGGATGTCCCTCACCTTCCTGAGCCTCAGTTTCCCCACATGGGAATAATCGGTCCTACCTCAGAGTTGTCCGAATACTCGTCATGAGGGGCCAGGGCAGGGAGCCAGAGGACCTGAGTTCAAATCCAGGCTCTGCCACTGATGTGCTCTGTGACCTCAGTCAGGTCACTCCCCGCCCCGCCCTGTGCCCAGCTGTTCATGAACTGGGTTCCTCATTCATCCACGTAGTCACTCACCCACCAGCATTACTGGGTACCTACTCCCTGCCAGCCCTTGACAGCCCCTACCCTGCAGGAGCTCCTCGTCCAATGGGGGAGGCACACAAGGGAACAGAAGGTGACACCCAGTGTGATAGGGATTGTGGGCCCAGAGGAGACCTCCAAGTGATTGGAGAGGCAGAGGAGTGACCTGGTTTGGATAACATAATAAAGGCCCATTTCTTGAGCACCTACTATGTGCCAGGCCTTGTGCAAAGTGCTTTGCGTTCATTATCTGTTGTAAACCTCAGGGATAAACATAGGAGTGAATGCTGTTATTTCCCCATTTTACAGAGGAGGGAACTGAGGCCCAGACAGGTGAACTCACCTACCCTGGGCCTTGCAGCTAGTGGGTAGGATTTGGACCCAGGCAGTCTGACTCAGAGCTACCCTCGCCCTTTCCGCCTTTGCCCCTGCAGCCCCCCGACCTGTCCCCAGGGCTCTGCACCCTTGGCTTCCTTCCAAGATGACCTGGACGTGGGCTCCAGTGAGGGCAGCAGCCCCAACCTGGCACCATCTGAGGGGGCGGAGCCCCGGCCTGCAACCCCGGAGCCCCAGGCTTGCAGGTGCCGGCTGGACCGCTTCCATGACTTTGCCCTCATTGATGCCCCAGCGTTGGAGGATGTGCCTCCAGAGAAGCAGCTACAGGTGGCAGCCCTGCCCAGCTCCTGCCAGAGACCCCCGAGGACAAAGCGGGAGGAAGAGGAGGCTTCGGACGCAGGTACAGAGGAGCCGGAACAGGAAGAGGAAGACTTGTACTACGGGCTTCCCGACAGCCCTGGGGACCCCCTTCCGGACAAGGAACTGGACTTTGAGCCCGACGCCCAGGGCTGACATGGAAATGCTCCCTGGGTTTTAGCCTGGCTCTGGGGCTAACCCCGATGTGATCACACAGGACTTCAATTTCACTACCTGCAAAATGGGGTTAGATGGAGGTTCACAGGAGACAGTGGACCCGAGAGCATTTTGAGAACTGCACAGAAATGCACAGGGAGGAGATGATTACATTACTGGGCCATTGCTGTTCGGATTATTAATACCTTTTGTAAAGATTTGAAGGTCAAATATGATTAGTTGAGAAGATCTGTAGCAGCCAGGGCCCTCAAGAGCCCTTTCTGCCTCCCCCCAGAGCTGGCCTCTGAACAGGAACCCTCCTGGGTGCTACCCCCGTGTCCCCGATCCTCTGTGAAGGCCTCTCAGGGCTCTTATTCCTGACGTGTCTTTTAGTCCAGCCGGGGGATGGCGTGATTTGTTTTCACTCAGAGCTAACGTCCCCGGCCCACATCCCTCCTGTGTCTCGTGTAGCTCTGGGATCCAACACCCTCCATGAGTGACCTCTGCTGACCTCCCAGCTTTCGCCCTGGTCAGCCCCACCCCACGCTCACCCTGCTGCCCCATGCCCTTGCCAAGCTGTCTCCTCTGCCCGGATGCCCTTTGTCTCCTGTCTGCCGGGCAAATTCAGGCTCATCCTTCAAACCACTGCACAGACATTCCTCTTCTGAAGGCTTTTCTGATGTCACCGCTTCTGGGCCGAGTTAGTCCTGGCTCCCGTGTGCCACCCCTGGGCCATCTCTGGGCCTTGCGCATTTATCATGGAGCATGGCTGCCTGCTCAAGGTCAGCACCTTTGCTTTATTCACCTCGGTCTCTCCTGTGCCCAGCTGGTGGTCACTGAGCATGTACAGAAGTGACTAGAATCCACGAGCCTTTTGCAGGGAATGCTGCCTCCCCCACTTCCCTGGGTCTCAGACTCCCGACTTAACTAATTTGGTTCAGGTGGCATTTACTGAGCATCTACTGTGTGCCAGACGCTAAGCTGGGATCTTTAGGAGGAGAGAGACACAAACTGATGACAGTTCTCACCCTCGAAGGGCTCCCAGTCCACTGAGCCTGGTGTCTTGTAAGTTAGCACAGAGTACAGAGCAGAAACTGAGGTGGGAACAGAGGAGTTAAAAATTGTCACACCAGAGGCAGCAGAGTGACACTCACACAACCGTTGGGGCCATCGAGCGCAGGGACAAACAGCTCCAGCTGCCTGAGCAGCCCCTGGAGGTATCACCGTATGGTTGCATCACCGAGTGACGCTTTTCTTAGGCTGATCTCTGCAAAGCCCCTCTGGGCCCCATCAAAGGGATGGTGGCACTACCTCATCCTACGTCCCCACGTTCAGAGCTTGCAGCCTGGGCCTCCTGGAGGGCTGGCCTTCACCTGGGCTGGGCCTCTGGGTCAGGGTTGGGGTCACGGCCAAGGGAAGGGCACAGCCCTGGGACCCCCTCCCTCTCCTTTCTGGGTCATTGCTACCTCCTGGAGGAAAGGCTCTGCTGTAACAGATGTTCCCTCACTGCCGTTCCTGCGATCAGCTCACTCACGCAGGGAACGGGTGGCCGCATCAGAAAGAACACCAGTGTGAAAGGCTAAAATAAAAAAGTTTTCAGTGTTTAGGGCGGTCACCTTCATTCACCTGCAAATTCTTTTATGTGAACCCCTCCCACGCCCCCAGTCCCCCTCTGGGCAGGATAAATGAGGCATCCAGAGAGTTGAGGGAACTCTCTGGAAAACCAAACACAGTGGCGTGGCCGCTGGGACAGCTGTGTGCGTGGAAACTTGGGTGTGGCCCACGCCTAGGCACCACACTGCAGCGCACCCCCAGACCAGGGGGTCTCTGGCTGCCAGGCCCGTCCACAGAGAGAACCCTGTCCCCGGGAGGGCGCAGGGACAGAGATGGCCGGGCCAGGCTTCGACCCCCGTCCGGCTACCCCACTTTCTTGCTGCCTGATTGGGAGACCACTCGCCTGGCCTGCCCGGGACAGTCCTGGTTTATGCCCACTGTCCCCGCCTAGTTAGTAGTAGTGCATCCTGTCACCCTCGAAAGTATCCCCTTGGGACGATACACTACATGTTCACCCTACTCTGTGACCTTGGGCTTGGACCTCACTTTCCTCACCTGTGGGAGGGAGGGGATGGATCCCGGGCTTTGCCTTTCGCAGGGTTAGGTGGTGGTGGCGACGGCGCGGGGCGGTGGGGGATCTGATGAGATCCGTCTGCTGGTGCCCTCCAGGTGAGGAACACCAGTAGCTTGCCTGTGGTTAATCGTGGGGTTTGTGGCTCATTGCAGAGAGGGGAGAAACCCCATGCGATCTATGAGGTGTCTCTGTAAGAGGGTGTGAGAAGGGACTTATATAGGATTTGGGCTTGTGTGACGTGACTTGGGGGCGGGTCTGAGGAAGTGGGCTGCAGATTGGATGCTGTTGGGAAGCAGGGCTAATCCGTGGTGGGGCATCTTAATCAATCCTATGTAGGAGACCAAGCTAAGGATGCAATTGGCAAAGCAGCCGCAGTCATGCTCCAGCCAGGGGAGGGTTGTGTGGTCACTGACATAATTTGGACAATGTCCTCCTTGCTCTGCTCAGCCGGTAGCTACCGGCGGTCTGGATGCGTCTTGACCCATCGTGGTCACAGAGCGCCTTGTCCGACGCTGATATTCTGTGAAATTGTTCGACTTCATCAGAAGACCACGGGGCCCAGCTGTGAGGGCCGGGCCGGCTCCTGGCTGTCAGGCTGCTTTTCTGTCTCAGCCTCCCTGCTCCTCTGGGGCCTGCTGGTGACTGTGGGTTGGTGCAGTTGGGGAGCAGAATGTGCTGTGGATTTCATTTGAAAAGAAGAGTCTGAGGCTTCTCCTCTGTTCAGCTCCAACCATCCCAACTCTCTGGTTTGCCACCTCCATTGTGCTCTGTTCCCTTGACCTTGCCAATTTTCAGTCCTCTAAGAACCTGGGCCCCTGGGATGGCCCCTCTCTTCATGCAGGTCCCCGGGGGCAGGGGCGGTGCCGCAAGGGCCTGGTGGAATGGCCTTGGCAAACCCTGGGATTCCAGCTCTCAGCCCCAGGCTCCGGATTGGTGTACCATGGCAGAAATTCCTGTTCTTTCCACCCTCCTGTCAGGTCAGAGGGACTTTGGGAAGTTTCCACTCTCTGGGGAGGGATGGCCCCTGCCCTTTACTAGGAAAGAGTGATCCTGGGGGCAGTGAGCTTGGGCTCTGTGATTGTTTGCTGTGACCTTGGGCATGTGGTGACCCTCCCTGGACTTCTGTCCCTGTTCTCTATACTATTAGAGGGAGGTAGACAAGATTCCACCTCTACTCCTGGTCCTTAAGCAGGGTGCTGGTCACCCTCGAACCGATTACCCCATTTAGTCCTCTCAACAGCCCTAGGGGACAGATCCGCCGACTCCACATTGCAAATGTTTGCTCTAAATCCCAGACTTTGGAGTCAGAGAGACTTGGGTTTGCACTCAGCCTCTGCCAGTTCCTCACTGTGTGACCTTGGACAAGTTACTGCCCCTCTCTGAGCCTCAACATCCACATTTATGCAGTGGGAAGGTTAATACCTGCCTCTCAAGACGTCATGAAGAACTAATGGGCTGATGTTTCCAACACATCATAGGTGCTTGAACAGCATCTGTGTCCTTCCTTCCCTCTCCGGGTCTCAGTTCCTCACCTGCACAGTGGGGATTAACTCTGTCCCCCTTATAAATGGGACAGCGGGTGAGTGGATTCACCAGGGAGAAGATGTGTGTGGAAGCTCTTTGCAAAGGGTACAGAACATCTATGGTGTGCCAGGCGCTCAGGGGCAGAGGAGCTGACAGCAAGCGACAGGGAGCTAAGGGACAGGGAAAAGGAAAAGGACTACTTGTGTCTGGGCAGACGAAGAAGCAAACAAAGGCTGAGCATCTGCTAAGTATCGGGTGCTCCCTGAATGGAACCCTCCCACCAGCCCTGAGAGGTGGGCATCCCAGGGCCCGGGCTGGGATTCCAGCATTGGTCCTGGAGCCTGTGCTCTTCCTCCAATGCCACCTGGTCCACACATGTAGCAAGACCCACAATCACCTATTATGCTGTGCTCACCTGCACATTTCTCATTTCACCCTCAAAATCTGCAAGGCTGGCGTGCGCCCTCACGTTACAGGTGAGTAAATGGAGGCTCTCAGAGGCTGAATAATTTGCCCATCCTCCCAGAGATAGGGCTAAATGGGAGAGAAGAGATGAAGCCATAGGGCCTTCCACTTCCGGCAGGATTCGTCCAATAGTCCCAGGTGATTTCGACCCTAGTGAGGACAGGAGAAAGACACACTTCAATAATTCAGGCAGCAAGGTTGCACTGAGCATCTACCTGTGTCTTTCCCTTTGCTGGTGCTCAGGGCAGACACACGCCTGCTCCCATACCTTCCATGACTCCCTATTTGCCACAGGATAAGCCCAGACTCCTCAGCCTGGAGTTTGAGGCTCTTTTCAGCCAATTTGTCCACCACTTCCTCCGGTGCCATAGCCGCTGGACCCTTGACCCGTGACCCCATCTTCTTAATGCCCTTCCTCCACTTCTCTATCATCCCTCAAGGCTCAAATTCCACCTGTTCCCTGGAGCCTGAACTGGCCTTGCTCCCGCACTGGGGCAGAACCCATCCACATCCCACCCTCTCCTCTGTGTCCTTCCCAAAGGGTGTGCACTGCTCTGGTCCCAGCGCTGCTTACGTGACTGTGTGTGTGCTGGTCTCCTCACCTGGACTGGGATGTCCTTCAAGGACAGGGGCCTCTGCCTACCCATTTTTCTATCCCCAGGACTTAGCAAAAGCAAGTGGCAATAGTGCTGGTGGAAGAGGATGGAACTGACCCAAATTGAACTGAACCACATGGCCACCCTGAAGGCTCATGGCCCCGTTGCAGAGACCACATAGCACAGGGCTGAGGAGCTCAGGCTTTGGCATAACCAGTCCTGAGTTTGGGCTTCCCCTGGCAAACTGTGTGACTTTGGCCAAGAGACTTACCCTCTCTGGTCCTCAATTTCTTTATCGATAAAGTGAGATTAATAATACCTACCTAATCGCATATGAAGATTAGATGAGATCACGCGTATCGAGTGCTCAGAGTGTGCCTGGTGAGCCCCCAGTAAACGGTAGTTATTATCATTACCATTTGCAGGGAGGAAGGGAACGCGCACAACGCGTAGACATCAGGAGCCAGTGTGGACTTGAGGTTGGCATCCAAGCACTGTATTATTAGCACTTCCCAAATGCAGGTCAATGGACCCAGCTGGGCTGGTGGCGTCAGACTCTCCTGGGCAGTTTTAAAAGTGCAGTGTCCTAAAATACCCACAAAGAGGTCTGGGATGGTCTGAAGTGTGAAGAAGCCAAGCCACGTCATTCTAAGGTGCAGAAGGGCTCACTCTTTTGTTTTTAAACAAGTTACAAGGACTAGAAGGGTTGGAAGATGGCCCAGAGAAGGTGGGGTGGCAAGCCAGGAATTAGATGGGTAAGACGAAAGGGCAAGGGTATCTCAGGCAGAAGGCATGGTGCAGGCAAAGTTCCATAGGAAAGAAGGAAGAAGATGTGATCCCAAGAACCTGGAGGAGGCTAGTCTGGCTGGAGAGATGGTGGACGGAGTCAGAGAATGAGGCTGGAGCTTGGTCACAGGACTTCTTGAATTCCTACTGCAGAGCTCACATTCTATCTGATGGGCAAGTGGGATCCACTGATGGTTCTTGAGCAGAAGAGTGACATGAAGAAAGGAATGGTGAGGACATATTCTGGTTAGTATGTGCAAAAGAGAATGGAAGGGCACATATTGGTGGCAAGAAAGCTAGCTCGCGGCCTGTGGCAGGGTTCCAGTTCCCAACCTGACATGGGAAAGGTTTTTTCCACTGTGGAGGGGAAGCTGGGTGGGTGCTAGGTCAGGACTGAAGCTTGGTGGAGCCAATGTCCCAGATTCCTCATTGCTGACCACAAGACCAGCCCAGCAGAGCAGGGGGCTATGTGGCAGAGGCTGGATCTTCTATCCAAGTCACCAGAGCCCTGATCAATGCAGTGTTCAGTTCAGAGAGAGCCCAGGGGAAGGGCAGGTGAGGGTCCAAGGGACCCAGTAAGTGCCCAGGTCAGATAACCGGCCCCATAGGTGATTCTGCAGGTGGTGAAGCTCCCAAGCCAGCTGCATATCCTCACGTTAACCCTGATGAGAGCAGACCTGGGTGGAGGGTAGGCGGCAGCAGCAGGCTTTGGATGCCTGGTCTACCAGCCTGGAGACAGCGAGGGGTCGATTTCATTCATTCATCCATTCATTTATTCATTCATTCATTTATTCTGGCCACAAGCACTCTCTAATCACCTGCTTGGCGTCACCCCCTGTGCCAGGCACTGGTCTGATGCGTCTGACCCATGCCTATCTAGCTGGAGGCCCCCCTCCCCTGGGGTAGCTGCAGAATGAACAGTGACAGGTCAGAGTGGTCAGTGCTGGGCAGAGGAAGGCACAGTAGAGGTCTGACCCCACCTGGAGAGTCAGCAAGAGCTTCTCAGACTTGCACCGAGCTATGTCCTGAGGGTTCACTGGGGGAGAAAGGGAGAGGAGAGCAGCCTAGACAAAGGCAGGGAGCCCAGAGTCACCCCCCCATGTTTGAGGAGTGACCCAGGGGTAGGTGTGAGCAGAGCTTAGGATAGATGGGGAGGACGGCTAGAGAGGACATGGGTGGGTAGGTGGGGACTTGACCAGGAAGGGCTGTGGATGCCACCCTGGAGAGAGCCCCAGTGGGCTGGATGACAAGTACACAGCTACAGTCTCCCAAGGAGGAGGACCTTGGAACACACAGCTGCCCAAAGAGTGGCGGCAACATCTGACAGACGGAGGTCACAATCCTTCACATAGAGAGTGCTAAAAATCAGACAGGAAAAGAAAAGGAGTTCACTCACAGGAAAGATCTGTGACCCCATAAAAGAAACAAACGAAAATATGGTCGATCAAAGGAATAATCAAAGGAATGGAAATTAAAACAGCAAGAAACCATGTTTCAACCCGTAACACTGGCAACGTTTTACAAAGATGACGATAACAGACGCTGTTGGCAGAATGTGGAGGAACAGGGTGATTTCTTACATTGCTGGTGGGAATAGAAATGATGCGAGCTTCTGGGGGGAGGAGTGTGGCAACGTAGGCTAAGTGCCTCAGCACGTGGGCTGCCCCAAGATTCTGCACGTCTACACGTAGGAACCTATCCCAAGGAAATAATCAGACAGGTGCACTAAGATGGAGTTTGGGAAGGGTGTTTACTGTGGCGGTATTGATGACAGCTCAAGTGTGGAAAGAATCTAAACATCCAGCAACAGGAGATTTGTTGAAATAACGATGCGACAGCTCTACGAGGGAATGGTGTACGGCTGTTAAAATGGGGACCCTCCTGATTGAATCACACCCCCTTCCCCCACCTCTCCTTGGTAGCATATGTGATCACTGCCGTTTCACATTCACTTGTGAATTTCTTGGGTGACTTTCTGCTTTCCCCATCCGCTGTTAAGCCCCATGAAGGCCAGGACTCTGTTTATTATGTTCAATATTATGTCCTCGGTGCTGACTTCAGTTCCCGTGGGCCCTCAGCAGATAGTTATTAAACGAATAAATGAGTCTGTACTTCTTTACTGTGGTAAAATACACATATCATAAAACTTACCATCTTAACCATTTTCAAGTGTACAGTTCAGTTCTGTTTAGTACATTCATGTTACCGTGCAACCATCCCCGCCACCCATCTCCAGGTTTATCTTCCCAAACTGAAACTCTGTACCCATTCAACAGTAACCCCCATTGTCCCCTCCCTGCTCCCCAACAACCGCCATTCTACTTTCTTTCTTTCAATATCGCCCTGTTCCCTATGCCCCTGTATTTTTTGATGTGGAAAGACGTTCATGATATATAATTGATAAAAAGACACCTTACAAAGCAGAATGCAGCAAACACTGTTAACTCCCTCCTTCCTTGATTTTGTTTGGAGGGATCACATGTCTACACCCAGGCGATCAATTACGATCGACCCAAAGCCAGTGAGGACAATCCTATTCTCTACTGACAGTTCTGGCCAATGAGACCTGAAAAGAAATTTGTTGGAGTCACTTCTGAAAAAGCTTTTACTTTCTTGATTAAAAAGGCAGCCGTGATTAGCTTTGCTGGCCTTGAATACAGATGCAGTGGTTGGGGCTGCAGCTGCTGTCTTGCAACCACCAGAGAAATGCTAAAAGAATCATAGGGATTTTGGACCTGTAAACTGGTGAACCAAAGCCAGCAACCGCTGGTCTTCTAGCTATGTAAGAACGTTTAACTCCTACTTATTTAAGTTACTGTGCTTGCAGCTGAACTCACTCCCAACAGATACAGAATATGATCCTTTATCTATGTGCACGTATGAATAGAAAGAAATTGAAGTGATTATCTCTGGCTGATGAGATTCTTCTTTTTGAAATGTATATAATGAACGTGTAAATAATGATCGGAAAATAACAATTTTACATTTAGGAAAATGTAACAATGATGTTAGTTCTATTTTAAAAAATAAACAAAATATTGGGCCTCCAGGAAGTAATTCACTCCTATCTGACCACTGAATTCAAGGGAGGCTCAATGGGCACCTGTGGAACAGATTCAAGCCTCCAGGGGGAGGCTGGACTTCACCTACACGGGTCCCATCCAAAACAGTGTATGATTCTAGCCTCATGATGGGGGGCAGGACCGATGCCATGGTGCCAGGGAAACATGAAAACCTGAGGCTCTGTGAGGAGAGGTGAACCTCGAAAGGTCCCCAGTGTGGCTGTGAGGGGCTGGACCACACCCTCTCTGGCTCTCCTGTCCTCCCCCTGCTGCAGCCCTGGAGGCCCCACCTCTCCCTCTGGGCTTTGAGGCCAGACCCCGTGTTCCTGGCAGAGGCATGTCCCTCAGCTTCCAAAGGACAGTCCACCCTCACCCTCAGATTAGGGCCCAGACCTTCTCCGGCTGATGAGGCTGCCAAGCAGGTTCTCAGCCAGCTCCAGGCTGATGACCGGATGACCAGGAGGAAGAGCCGCGCTGGGACCTGGGCATGAGGCCCCAGGAGGACGGAGCAGCCGTGGGGTCTGCAGGTGGGGCTGACGTCGGGAAGCACCTGTATTGGCTATAAACACCTTTACCCCAAACGACCTTGCCATCTCTTCCCACAACAAACCTGGGATTATCTCTGTGAAAGTGACCCTGGGGAAAAGCAGAAGAAAGAAGGAAAAAATGCCAGCAGAGAATGAAAGGGAAACTGCACTAAGGGAGCACTGTTGATCCTCTTCTTGGCAAACGTGCCCAGGGTCGCAGCTGTGCCGCCTGCGGACACGGCAGTCGGGACCACAGCCAGCATTGCTCTGTGCGCTCAGCAGTGCCGTCCTCGGTCACGCACGTGTGCCGGCTCATTTGATCTTCACCCAGGAGGTAGTGCGTGCAGAGATGCATCAGAGGAAACTGCCCTGGAGAAGCGGGGGCAGAGATAGCGCCAGGGACACTTAAGGGCAGCAGGGTTTTCTCCTGGGATGGGAGGAGACTGGACCATGAGGATGGTCTACACCAGAGTTCCCTTGGGGGAGGCATCTGGGTACTAGCTCTCCACCTTCTCTTTAGAATGGGATAGACCAGTCTGGAGCAGCTCGACATCCCGGTGACTCCAGTCTTCTTCCCTCTCTTCCTTTCCTGCCTCCTCTTTCCTTCTGCCTCCTTCACCCTCTGAGTTAGGAAGCTCAAGCCGCCTACCTGAGCCTCGGTTTTCCCCAGTGAAATAACGGGGTGCCAGTCAATGCTGCCCGACCTCTTCCCAGTGAGCACTTTTTTTTTTGGGCTGCGCTGTGCAGCTAGCGGGATCTCAGTTCCCCATGCAGGGATTGAATCCGGCCCACAGCAGCGAGAGCACACAATCCTAACCATGAGACCACCAGGGGACTCCTCCCAGGGAACACTTTGATCTTCCCTGTCTAGGGAAGGGGAGCCAGACTCCACCTCTTTTTCCCTGTAGGATCTTCCCTGGCCTCAGTTTCCTCACCCCATAAGGGGCTAGCAGCCCTGCCTGCGTGCCTCACGTGCTGATGCGAGGCCTGGGAGGGGACAGAGGTGGCTACTGCCGCGCTGGGTTGCAGGGCTTCTGGGGTCCTCCCCCCAGGCTCAGATGGCTGCCTTCCCTGCACCACTAACACCCTGACCAGCAGGTGATGGAGGTATTTTGGCCTGGGGGTGAGGGCTAGTGACTGGGGAGCTGCCAACGGCACATTCTTCCTGGTCCCCTCTGCTCCCACCTGCCCTGGGGCCCTGGGGCTGCTGCGGATTCTTTCCTTTCATCCCAGACCTCAGGGCACTTGATGCCAATTGGGTGCATGTCCTTGGGGTCTTTTGGATCCAAATTGCCAGTCCATGATACAGCTGGGTGTTTGTGTGGAGGGGGCGCTGCCACCCAACCATTTACAGCCCCCGTCTGCCCTCTCCCTCCACGCGTGTCTAATGTGATGAAGCGCTCTCCTCTGTTTGTGCTATAAAGCATTTTCAGATGTGTCATCTCATTTGGCCTCACGTCTCCCTGCTGAGGTTGGAATTACTGTTACCATTTTACTGATGAATCAACTGGGGCTTGGAGAGGAGCAGTGACTCACCCAGGGTCACACCATGGGTTTAGTGGTGGAACTGGGATTAGAACGGTGCCTTGGATCCCAGCCCTGGGCCCTGCCCATCTGCTACCTAGGCCTGCCTGTTCTGGGAGTACTGCCTGGAGGAGGTGACTCTGAGCGGCTCTTGAAGGATGTGTATGAGTTATTAGGTGAAGAACGTTGGGAAGGGCATTCCAGAAGGGAACAGTGTGCACAGAGGCATGGATCTGCCTGGCGGCTGCAGAGTGGAACTGGGCAATCTGGACCACTCTAAGCAGTGTTACAGCTTCAGGGAGTAAACCTGTGGCTCCCATGCTTTGGGCTACCTCAGACTCTCCTGGGGAGCTCATGAAATGCAGATTCCTGGTCATGTTCCTAGAGATTCTGGGTCAGTCCGAGGAATCAGCCCTTCTCACAGACTGGTTCCCTGCCCCCACCCCACAGCCCCGATGCCGGTGGTCCTCGGGTTAGTGGAGAAGCCCAGCAGAGCCGTGGGCAGGGCGTAGGGGAGGCGGTAGGTGTGCAGGAAGCCACAGGAATAGCGTAGGGGCTGACCCTCTTGGACCTCCCTGTTAAAAAGTGCAGCTCTCCCCGCAGCCTTTCCCTTTTCCCTTTTCTCCAGGCCTCTTGTCACCACCTCACATACTGCACACTTGACTTAGCGGTTTCTTATGTTTTACTCTCCAAGAGTGAGGGCGACATGAGGGCAGGAGTTTTGTCTACCTTGTTCAGTGATGCAACCCAGCTTCTAAAACAGTGGCTGGCACATGTAAAGTGATAGAGGGGCCTTTGTTCTGTTTATTCATTCATTCATCTTCAGGGTGGAAGAGCTCTGAGCATCTCAGAGGCTGGCAAGCCTTGGTGTGGACAAGATGGAGACAATGTCGGAGCACAGTTTCTGGAAGAGGCCAGGGGAAAGGATGGGTCCCTCAAGGGAGAGACCTGCTGGACATCTTCTCCCTTTAAACCTGCAGGGACAGAGCTGGTGCGTGGTGGGGAGGTAGTGCAGGAGGTGGGTGCCACTGGCCTTCATTTCCTCCATGAAGTGCAGGCAGGAAGAGGGGGAGGCTCATGGATGACGAGAGCCTGGGGTAGTTCCTGAGGGGTCCTTTTGGAGCAAGTGAAAGCATAACTGAGGCTGGCACTCTAGTCACCACTCTCTTTTGTTCAGAACCTCCCAGGACCCCTCAATCCACCAGAAGGGGCCGTACCTTTCCCTGGTCTCAAGGGAAACATCATTAAAAACTAGCCTCCTGTCCCAACGTCCCCAGCTAAGCCATGCACTGCTTGCTAGACATGTCCCCATTACAACTGGACCACAGACCCAGAGTTGTCTCCTCCAGGAAGCCTGCCTGGATCCAGTGTCCATCGACTGGGTCCCACAGAACCCAGCCTCTCTCTTCCTTGTGTGACTTGTCTCCTCCTGCCTCTCATCAGAGGCCTGAGCTCTTACCTGCCTTGCTGCGGGCTCGCCGAGGGCAGGGCAGGGTCTGCTTCATCTCAGCGGCTGGAGCAGGCTGCCAGCGAAGTCTGGGCTCTGCCTGGTCTGGGTGGTTAGGCCATGGGCTCTCACGCTGGGCGCTGGGCGCCCTCTGCTGGCCCAGCTGGACACAGCCACTGCTCGCAAGGGATTGGAAACTTCTGGGAGACACATCTCTTTCCCTGGGCCCAGCGCCTCCCTAGTTCCTTCCTTCCTCCTTTCCTGAAACCCTTCACTGTGCTCTTGAAATCCTGGTCCATCACCACCGCCTTGTCCTCAAACGCCTCTCAAACATTCCTTCCTCTTCTTGCTTTGCCGAAAATCCCCGTCCCCCGAGACACTGCTTCCTCGGTTTCCTCTCCTTTACCTGGAGCCTGAGGTGGGGTGAGGCCCTCCTTGCTCCTCAGCGCCTCTTCCAGATCGCTGTCCTTCTGTCTTGCATACATACACACCATCAAAGTGTTACTGACCAGGGTTCTTGGCCTCCTTAATCGATAGAAATTGATCAGAGGCCAGACAAGAAATTCAGGCCAGGCTTATTGGAGACCCTGCTACAGCAGAGGGGAGTGAGAACAAGTAACAGGTTCCCTTGCTCGCTCGCTCACTGTGGGGGGCGGCAAGCTGGTTCCTTCTATGGGGGGAGGGGAGGGATGCGTCCAGGGGTCTGGCTGGAGGGGTAGCTTAGGTGGTTTGCCGACCCCCTTGGTGGTGTTGTGTGCAGGGGGCATGCGCAGTACCCTGCTTTTGTTCCCCCCCCACCCCCTGCTTTTCTCCCGGCTCTTCAGAAGTGGCAGTTGGGCTTTTTGGTCTTTTTGTATCTTGCTGCCCATAATTTGCCCCAGCTACACATACACGCGGTTATTTTTAGTCCCTTATAGTGTCTTTGTATTTTGCTGCTTGAGGAGATGTTTGTCTAGGTGCAAGCACTGCAGCAAAGGGTCCCGGGTCCCGGGTCCCAGGTCCCAGCCTGTCTCAGAAGCTCCTGTCATCAGATTACATGCTTTACGTACTGGAGACTGAGTATACGGTCCGTTCTCCTGCGGGGCCGATTCCAACATGCACTGGGCTCTCACTTCCTCTACCTCCAAAGACCTCACCTCCACTTCCTCTCAGCCACTCACTCCCACCGCTATGCTCCTGACCCTGTCGCTACCTGTAGTTCTATCTCCTCTAGCATCTCAGTTCCAAACACCCTACCTTCTGATCACCACATTCCCTTTTCCCAGCTCACCCCCAACTCCCGCATCCTTCACGGACACCTGCTGTTGACTGCCCCCTTCTCACCTCCGGCTGTCACTCACCTCCTCCTGTGTCTCAGCTCTGCACACCTGAGGCTTCCGGGTCCAGCCTTCTATCTGCTCGCACCCTCGACTCCCTTGCCCCACTCTTTATTGTAATCACAGACCAAAACCCAATCCTGCTTAGACCCCGCTGTCCACCAGCTCCGCTCCCGCACCCAGGTGGCTGAGCACAGAGCAAGAGGAAAGCATTCAACATACACGCTTTCTGGTTTCACTTCATTATCAACCACAAACCTCCCGTGGGCCCTTAAGACTGTCCTACAAACCCACATGTTTTCTGAGCCATCACTCTTCCCAACTCATTTATTTTAGCTTTAATTAAAAATATAACACCTCTACTTTGCAGGTAATATTCTAAGCATGTTATGAATACCAATTCGTTTAATTTTCAAAAAATTCTGTGAGGCAGGTTCTATGGTCACTTGGATTTTACATGAGGACATGGAAGCGTGGTGGGGGTCCGTGGATTGGGGGACCTACACTGGGATCCTCCGCCCTCGAGCCCCCAGAGACACTGCCTCGATTACATCCCCCCTTCCCCTTTGTCCTCACACCTCCAAACCTTCTCCCATCCTTCCTTCCAGCTGATGCCGTGTCTCCTATTTCCATGAGAAAACACATACAGTAAAGGGAGGCCCCCAGCAGCTCCCATTCCACAGCAACCTGGCTGTACCTCTGCCCCCTTCTCCACCCCCCCCACCTGTTAGGATACAGTGGTTTTGCCCTGTCTCCACTGCACCAGAAAACATCCCTTCTCACCCACCTAAGGAATTCCCACCCCTCACCTTCTGGTTGCCAGCTTCCCTTCTCTGCCCATTGGCCTGCTCTCACGGTTCCCATCTAGGGGAGAAAAGCTTTCTTGGCCTCCTACTCTCTCTGTCCACAACACACTTTCCTGCTCCCTTTATAAGAAAGTTCCTTAAAGGGCTGTCCGTACTCTCTGGCTATCTCAGTTCCTCTTCCTGCATTCTCCCTAGAACCCTCTTCATTCAGACCATTCTGGTGCCAAACCTGATGGGATCTTCGGATCCCATCACCTGATCTGTTAAATCAATTTTCCGGCCTCACCTTACTTGACCTGTGGGCTGCATTTGACCCGCTTGGTCACTTCCTCTTCTTGGACACACTCCCTTAGTGATCTCTGCGAGTCGGTGGCTTTGAATATTATCGATATGCTGACAGCTTCCAGCCGAGCGTCTCCCTGAGCTCAGGTCACATGTCACACTGCTGATGTAGTGTCTTGGTTGTCTGGTGAATGGTCCAGACAGGGGCAACCAGAACCCCGCAGCTGCCCTGCTAAGCCTCTCCCCCTGGACTTCCCAGCTGCCTAATGACAGCCCCATCCTTCCAGCAGCCTCGGCCAGAACTGGGAACCTTCACTCTTCTTTTTCTCAGACTCACATCTAAATGGTCGGCAAATGCAACAGGCTTTATTTTCAAAATACACCCAGAAGCCAACCACTCTCACTGCCCCACTGATGCCCCTGGTCCAAGCCACTAGCAGCGGCTCACAGTCTCCTGGCTGCTTTCTCTGTTCCTGGCCTCGCCCCCTGCCATCTTTTTTCTAACCAGCAGTCAGAACAATCCTTTAAACCATCAGGGCATTTCACTCTCCTGATCAAAGCCTGCTTTAGCTTCCCACCTTACAAGACAAAAGCCAGAGTCCCCAGAATGGGCTACACTCTCCTACTGGATCTGCACCCCAGCCGGGCAGTTACTGCGCTGCCTCCTGGTCCCTCCTGGCTTGTCCCTTCCGTGGCTGGCCTTGTGCACCCGCTGTTCCCTCTGTCTGGGGTGCTCTTCCCCCACCTTGTGTCCATATGGCGCATTTCCTCAGCTCCTTTCTCCCAGTGTCCCCTTCTCACTGAGGTCTTCTCTGACCACTCTATCATCTGTCTATCTATCACAGTTCCGAACATGGAACACAGACATTGAGAGTCCCCTTGAATTCAGCTCGGGGTCTATAACCTCGATTTTGTTTTGTCTATGCAGAGGTAAACATTATACATGCATATGTAACCATTTTATGGAAATGAGATCATAACCTACTTTTTAAAAGGGACTGATTTCGGACATCTTTCCATATCAATATATAAACGTCTATGTCATTGTTTTTCCCAGCTGCAAAGTATTCCACTGTGTGAATAGTCTAAAATTGGTCCCTCCATATTGATGGAGATTTGGGTTGCTGAACCAATAGAAGAACTCAGTGAGATCGAATGAAAGTATGATACCGTGGCATATCAAAGTGACAGTCTTATTCCAGAAGACAGTAATGCTGGAAGGAGAGAGCAAAGTGAATCGACCTGTGGCCGTGGGAGCTCCCATGGGACCAGATGAGAATGTCCCACCCTGCCACACGATGTCTGGGCTTTTATATCCTAGAGACTCCTTAGTGAGTCAGGGGCTGTTTTAAGAACCAGATGCAACCATCAGACAGCAGAAGTTCTTATTAATGAATATGCTCCCGTCCTTGACCCCTCGTCCAACCCGAGCCATGGCCCACTCAAGTCTTGTCCTTTGATGGTGGGTGAACATACTGGGGGCCTTGCTGGTTTATGTTAGGGCCTCCATACACTTCAATTGCTCTCAGTTTTTCACAGTAACAACTGTTGTACCAATAGTACCTCTTCGTTCACTTGTCTATTTCCTCGGGATGACTTCCTAGAAATAACTTTGCTAGGTCCAAATGCACGCATGTTTTGACATTTCGGTATCCGCTAGAGTTATTAAAGGAGCAAAACGGAGAGGCGGAAAGAGCTGCTGAGTCATAAGGGAATTTAGTTGCTGCTCAGGTGTCATTTCTAACCATTGGAGAAGAGGTGAGTTATTGAATAAATGGTATTGGAGCAATGGGTTAGCCACTTGCCACAAAATAACCTCACTCATTATGCAAAAATAAATTCCAGCTGAAGCCAAGATTTAAACGTTTTCAAAAAGGAGAATTTTTATATGATCTTCATAAGGGGGAGGCCTTTCTAAGCACAGCACAGAAGTTAGAAATCATTCAGTAGAAGACTGATAAATTTGACTCCAGAGAAAATAAAATTTCCTATGGAGTCAAATGCCATAAAGTCAAATGTCAATCAACAAATGTGGGTGGAAGGGGTGTGGGTCACCTCTGGGCGGAAGCTGCATGTGAGTCACCACTTCCGCTTCCCTCCTGCTTTGGTGGATTCAGCAAAGTTCTAGATGAAGGTGGCTTCTTCAGTCTGAAGCAGGGATCGAGAGCAAAGCCTGCAGTGGACATGCAGTGTGAGAGAGAAACAAGCCTTTGTCATTTGAAGCACTGAGATTTGGGGGTTGTGCGTAACTGAAGCAGAACCTAGCCTATGCTCATTGATTCCCCAAGCGATGCTGGTGGGACTATATCAGCATCAAACATTCACGTGCCTTTTACGTAGAAATTCCACTTCTGGAAATATATGAAACAGAGAGGCTCACGCATGTGCAAAGAGGCATGGATGAGGCGAGGCACTGCTCCTTTGTCTGTAACAGCAAAAGGCAGAAAACAATCGGCACACCCATCAGTCAGAGATTGGAACATACATAGAACGGAACCGTCTGCCACCAGAGAAATGACCAAGCAGACGGAGATGCACCGACATAGTCGTAACCCGCAGATTAGGGCTGGAGTAAGACGATAGAGACCCCAGGATCGAAAAAGATGAAGAGGCCCCTCTCCACCTTGCCCATGTAAACAAAAAGTTAAAAATGAGTCACAAATATTTGTTAAATGTTTAAAAGTATTTTTATAAAAACATATCTGAAAAGTGACACAATAAATGGGTATACTAACTCGTTCCCAAGGGCTACAGTAACAAATTACAAGGAAAAACCTTTGGTGTTTTGAAACAACAGAAATGTATTCTCTCACAGTTCTGGAGGCCAGAAATCTGAAATCAAGCCCGTGCTCCCTCTGCAGCCTCTCGAGAAGAATCCATTCCTGCCCCTCGCAGCCTCTGGTGGGTCCTGGCTTTCCTCGGTTTATGCATCATTCCCATCCGTACCTACATCTTCCCATGGTCCTCTTCCCTCTGTCCCTCTGTGTCTTAAATCTCCCTCCCTTTTCTCTTCTAACACCAGTCATTGGATGTAGGGCCCATCCTAAACCCAGGTGATCTCACCAGGAGATCCTTAGCTTAATCACATCTGCAGAGACCTTCCTTCCAAATAAGGTCACAGTCACAAGTACCAGGGGTGAGGAGTGGACAGATCTTTTTGGGGGGGGGACACTGTTCGACCCACTACAATGGGTAACAGGGGTTGCCCCTGGGAAGGTGGAGGGGGACAGTTAGGAACGGGAGGGAGATAAACTTTTCACTGTATATACTTTTGAACTACTCACATTAAAAAAAAAACCATTTTCCTGTAAAAGTCTTTTTAAACGAACATACACACAAAAAGGATGGGTCCCTCCCCAAAAAGAGTGTGCCCGTTTGAAATGTTGACACTGCTAAATTGGCCTAATGTACACTCATGGCAATAGGGGCTGCAGACTCCAAGTTTTCTGAGGTTGGGGAAGTACAGGGCGTAAATCTATCGTTCAGACTGTGAGTGGGAGTCAAGGGGAGAGGGCCATTTTGAGGGAAGGGGTTTGGGGGGTGGAGAAGCCTTGAGAAATCTGATGTGGTGAAGAGGAAGAATAACAGGAGATGAGGGATTTGGCGGTAAGAGGGGGAGACGAGATGGGGGACGCAGATCCCTGAGGAAGCCTGACTGGGGCAGGGGAGGGTCCTCTGTGGACAGGAAGATGGTCCCTTCTGCCCTAAAAGAGAAAGGAAGGAAGGAGGAGGGAAGGGTGGGTGTTGGCCCAGGAAGAACTCGGAGGGAAAGACCTGGAAGAGGCTCTGTCTTACCCGGACCCCTGCATCTTTGCATCTCTGGTGGTGGTGGTGGTGATGGTGGGTAGGCTGGTTGTCAGCTGGTCTGAGCAAGGGGGGGTGCATCTGAGAAGAGGGAGGAGTTGACACCACTGCTTTGGGCAACTCTTGGGGGAGGGTAATTAACAAGGGACAAAAGCCCTGCCAAGTGACAGGAAGCCAGGGTGGGGCTGCCGCCTCGAAGAGTGCAGTGGAGGATGCGGGATGAGAAGGGACTGCCCTCGGGGTCCATCTGTTGCAAAGTCCAAGGTGCCTGCGGGGCTTCCTTGGTCCCCCATCTCCATCCAAACACACCCACTGCACACTCGACAGTGCCCCCGCCTTTCCCAGCCTGTTGACATCGTGTCCCTCTGTGCACGTGCTTGATCATCTGCTGATAGGTGAGACCCCAGGGTCCCCAAGGGGAGCATCAGGGAAACCTTGCTCCCACCTCCCAAAAGAGGAGGCCTTTGATGAGGAAGCCGCCAAAAGCAGGTTTCAGATACAATTCTCTTTACAGGCGACAGGAAAGGGCGCATCTGCTGCCTGCTGAGAGCCTCGAGCTACCTCTTTCAGCAAAAAATTAATGAGCTCCTACTCTGTGCCAGGGACGGTGGGATATTCCAGGGGAGAACAAAGTGGAGGAGACCCTGACCTTGCGGAGGTCGCTGTCAGCCCACTGGCTGCACAGTCTTTGTTCAATTGGCCTTGGCCTCCGGTGTGAGGTGTCTGCAAACAAGGTGGAAAGGGCATTGACTTTGGAGTCCAGTGACCCAGGCTCAGAGCAAGTCATTTTCACTAGAACCCGCTAATCATCTGCAAAGTGGGAGCAGGAAGCCTCCAGTTTCTACACTGTGTGGCCCTTCTGGGAGGATGCCTGGCTTTGTGTGACACATCAACCCCGAGGCCTGGGGCTGCTGGCCTCCACATCCTCGCGCAGGCAGCAGCTGCTCACCAGACCCTCATCCAGTCATGCTCTTGGCCATGGTGTGTAAATAGAATCTGCAAACCGAATTGTTTGGAACACTGAGCTTGTGCTACAGTGGAATTCTTTTTTTTTTTTTCCTAGATTTTTTTTTTTTTGATGTGGACCATTTTTAAAGTCTTTATTGAATTTGTTACAATATTGCTTCTGTTTTATGTTTTAGTTTTTTGGCCGCAGGGCATGTGGGATCTTAACTCCCCGAACAGGGATCAACCCACACCCACTGCACTGGAAGGCGAAATCTTAACCACTGGGCCGCCAGAGAGGTCCCTACAATGAAATTCTTGAATGTACACGTATGATATCTCTGCAGATTAAAACCAGAAATATTTGTAGAATAAATCCCTTGAAATGTTTGATTAGTGCTGGCTGGAAGTCAAAAGCAACAGGACTTCAAGGAGTGGCTAGTTGGTGAGGTTGGGTGTGCCGGGTGCATACGGGGCAGAGGCCCGAGAGGGGTCGGGGCTGAGTTTAGAAGGATGGCACGCTCAGACCTGCGGAAAGACTTGGGGGCTGGGGGCAGCGAGGGGTCCGCTGTCACTGGCGGCGGCGGCGAGGAGGAGGACCCGATGGAGTGGTTTAACATCGTTCGGGGGGTAGGCGAGGGGGCTGGCTGGCCAGTGCCAAGGCAGAGCCCAGAAACGCTCGACGAGGTGGGCTCAGCCGAACTTGGTGCCTGGCACAGCTCGCAGGTCTCAGGTTGAGGGGCGGGGAGAAGGCGTCTCGGGAGCGCGGGAACTGCTTTCCAGCCCAATTAAGATTTGGGATTTTGTCCTCTCTCTGAGCGTAATCTGACGCCGTTTGGGGGTGGGGGTGGGGAGGGGGAGGGGGAGCGAGGCCGAAACCCGATCCTTCAGTCCGGGGGCTCCGTTAATATTTAATCAGGTAGGATCATCCGATAGGGCTCAGGTGGCGTGATCTCCCTGACCCTGGGCGTCGCGCACCCACACCCCGGAAGGTTTCCGCCGCGGCGTCGAGGCGCGCGCGGCTGCAGGCGGGCTCAGGCTCAGGTCGGGTCCGAGCCAGGAGGGGCGAGCCAGGCAGTGAGACGGCCCGGGGCCGGCAAGCGTCTCCTCGGCGCAGCCCCGAACCGGGAGGCCTGGAGCCCGGCCCAGCGCGCGTCCCCGCCGGGGCCCGAGTCCCGAGCTCGCATCGGGCTCCCCGCCGCGAGGCACAGGCGCTGCGGGTCTGGCCCTCGCGCCGCCCCCGGGTCTCCCCGCCCGACGCAAACCTCTCCTCTCCCCGCGATGGGTACGGGCAGCTCCCGGCGGCCGTGGTGGCCGCCGCTGCTGCTGCTCCTGCTGCTGCTCCTGGGACCCGCGGGCGCCCGCGCGCAGGAGGACGAAGACGGCGACTACGAGGAGCTGGTGCTCGCCTTCCGGTCGGAGGAGGACAGCTCGGCTGACACGGCCCAGAACGTGGCCACCGCCACCTTCCACCGCTGCGCAAAGGTGCGGACGCCGGGGTGGGAGGCGGGGGCGAACCCGCGCGGGGACCCGGGCGGTGGGCATATCCTCTCTGACCTCAATGACACCCCACACCCCGGAAGGGAGGGGCTGGAGTGAAAGTCACTGGTTGGGGGGGCTTTGCTCACCCGAGGACGGGCTTGGCGCGGATCTTGGGGACTGCGGGCGCGGTGGTGGGGAGAACGGGCACGGCGGCTCTTTGGGGTGCGCTCTGCGGGGGAAAGGTGCACGGGGCTCGGAGACTGGTAGGCACCAGGTAGGACGAGCAGAGCACCTCCAGGATCGCCTGCTCAGATCCTGGACGTGCCTCACCACTGAGGCTCGGGTGGGTCAAGGCGCTAATGCCCGAAACGTGCTTAGAACGGCCCCGGCAGAGAGGAGATATTAGTATGCGTCCTGACGCGGATCGGGAAATCTGGGTAGTGCAGAGTGTGTGTGGGGAGTGTGGGAGGGGGTGGGCTTGGGGGTCTTGGGACGAGACGGCGCTACTGTGACGGGTGGAGCGGGAGAGAAGGCGAATGAATGATAGTGGCGGGAGGCAATTTCTTCATGACACAAAACTCACATTCTAGGATTGCATCTTTTTCAGCTGAAGAAAAGAATAAAACTGAAGGGGAGGGAACGGAGTTATTCTCCAGGCCCGTTGGGGTCCTTGGGCTTGTCTGGGAAGGGCTTGTTTGGTGCTCTCGGGAAAGAAGGAGCCTGGTAGCCGCAGCCCACTCAAACGCCGCCCAGAGTGGGTGGGGCGAGTTTCCTGAAGATGAAGGCCAGCGCCTGGCCGCTGGGCTATCGGAGCTCCTACCCAGGGTTGGGACTGCTGTTTCCCTCCAATTATAACCTTCCCAGGGCTCAACTGAGGTCCTGCTACCGGGCTTGGAGTCAGCTCTGGGGTTGAATCCTGGCTCCATCACTCACTAGCTGAGTGGTGCTTGGCAAGTCACTTAACCTCCAAGCCTCCATTTTCCTTATCTTTAAAAGGGAGGTGACAGTCCTTCCCGAGGGTTTGTTGTGAAGAGTCAGTGCTGGGCAGATGGAGGAATGAAGGGAAAGGGGCTCTGTTGCCCACATGAGTGACCTCCCCACCATGTGAGCCAATGAAGAGAGCACTGTAGGAGGTAGCTATTTACCTTGCTGCAGTGCGACCTCCCAGTTATGCCCTTTTTGCGCCAAACTGCAGCTCCCGGGGCAGAGGGGAAGTTCTAGGCTAATGGACATCTGGCCTGTGCTTCTGCCCCAGCTCCTCTGCCTGAGTGTGCTGGGTGCAGAGGGGTGTCAGGCCCTCAGTGTTGCCTGTGTCCTGTGTTAGTGGCAGGAGGGGAGGGACCTCTCTTCTTCAGTCTGGCTCTCACAGAAGAGTGAAGTTTACTCAGCTCATAGCACCTTCTTCCTTGTTCCCTGAGCCTTTCACCGTCTAGAAGGATGTTGATGGGTTGTGACAAGGTTGAGAAAGGGCGTTTCAAGTCACTGCCCCCAAATAACTATTCTAGAAGTAGTAAATACCCTATCCTGCGAGGTGAGTAAGCAGAGGCCGGACAACCAATTAAAACAGGTGCTTGAGGGTACTTCTTCCCCAGCGGAAGTTTGGAGCAAGAACCTCCAGAAGTTCATTTATTCATTCCTTCAATGGATATTTTGTAGAGATTGAATTTGTAATGAAAATATTTTTGGCAGGCAGAGAAAGATTTTAGACCAATCCTTTTATTTTATTCATGAGAAACTGAGACCCAGAGAGAGGGGTTTCACCCCCCTTATGCATTAGAACTAGGCTTCTAGGGCAAGTCTCCTTCCAGTGCACAAAGTGTCCTCCCAATTCATTAGGTTTTCATTTCACTGAGGGCATTTTAGATGGGCCTTTGAAGCATAAATAGGAGTTTAAATAAAAGTGGCAGGGGAATTTTATTCTAGGTGAAGGGGATAGCATGAACAAAAGCTCAGACCTCGGAAAGCTAGAGGTAGAGAATAGGGAGCACATGTCCACAGTTCCTTATCTCCCTTCTGAAATGTAAAATGTTCTGAAACCCAAAAGGTTTCTTGTAATTTATTTTGTGGTAACCTGACCTGAACTGACATGAGGTTATTTATAAGTTATCCCACTGATGTAAATATTTATATTCCTATATTTTGCTGCATAGATTACAATGTGCTGCTCCAGACGCCTCTGAGCACCCTGATTGCCTATTACTACCTTTCTAAAGTCCAAATAAGTTCTGAATCTTGAAACCCATTTGACCCTAAGACTTTGGATGAAGGGTTGTAGACTGTATTCTACTCTGGTGCATGTACAGAGATGTGGGAGATTAGGCTACGGAGGTAGGTTGCAGCGGGGACCAAGGGGCAGCATGGAGTTTGGACTTTGTCAGGCTATGGGGAGCCACTGAAGATTCTTGAGCACAGTTGTGTCTGTTTGAGAGCAGTGGGAGCAGATAAGAGCTAAGAGCAAACAGATCTGCTCCTGTAGACCATGGCCTCGAGTCTTTTATCCCATGTGAGAAGTGTTGCCTTTGCTCACTCTATCCTCCCTTCTGTTTGCTAGATGCTTTACACAACTATGTCTCTTAGCCTTCCCAGCAGGCCTGTGTCATAGGTATTATGTTCCCCACACCACAGAGGAGATATCTGAGGTTCAGAGAGGTTGAGTGACTTGCCCATGGCCACATAGCCAGTAAATATTGAGGCTGGGATTCAGGCCATGGTTTTGGACTGCTTCCAGAGGGGGTCAGGGAGGTACTAGAACCGGGAGGAATTGATTGTTTCAGATTGAGACATGGGGAAGGGAGGTGTAATTAAGAAGGTCTTCGGCTGGAGGTGGCCTTCAGGCAGGACCTCCAAGGGTGGCCAGGCCTTGGTCGGCCCCACAGAGACTAGGTGCAGGTGCAGGCGAGAACCTGGTGTTGACTGTGGCCCATGGGTCCCGTTTTTGCCTGACTGTCAAGTATGAAAGTGTGGTATATGTTACGTTACTGCTAAGAGTTGGCTTCTATGTGGTTTGGGGGTCCTAATTTGGTGACTTCTCTTTATACTTCCTATACTCTATGGAGTTTCTTTTGCTGATGAAGCACTCACAGCACCCTTCTTCTTTTTTTAATGTCATCATGTCACTCCTCCTCGCTGGGGGCCAGGACGCCTGGAGGCTGCCAGGCACCTACATGGTGGTGCTGAAGGAAGAGACCCACCGCTCGCAGACGGAGCGCACCGCCCGCCGCCTGCAGGCCCAGGCCGCCCACCGCGGCTACCTCACCAAGATCCTGCACGTCTTCCACGACCTTGTCCCCGGCTTCCTGGTGAAGATGAGCGGTGACCTGCTGGAGCTGGTGAGCTCCGTCTCTGGGCGGGCCACTTCCCGAAAGGGCTGGGCTGTCTCATGCATACAGGGCACTGTCCTGGGTGTGCCCATGGCTGACCATCGGGAGGCAGCAGTGTTCACAGAGCGCTTACTGAGTACCAAGCATAGTGGCTCCTGGCCTTCGGTACAGGATGCCCTTCAAGCCTGGCCATACCTCAATGGCACTTCATCTTCATCTGAGAGATGAGGAGACCAAGGTTCAGAAGGGACCACACAGAAAGCCAGAGGCAGAGCTGGGATCAGACCCAGTGGTCTGTCTTCTAGCTGTCTTTGTGTTGGTGAACTTGCTGCCTATGAGAACCCTATAGGAACAAGGCCTTATGACATTAGTGGGGCCAGAGTCATTTTATTAAAACATGACTCAAGGATCCAAAATTCCTTTGAAACTGGTGGTATTCAGAAGGTTCCTCCTGTAGGACAGGGAGGCTGTTCCCCCTCCAGCCCGACCCTGATGCCACATCTTTGGTGCAGGGGCAGAACAGGCATGGGTAGTTGAGGACTTCTGGCCTCCCTTCTCCTCATCCTGGCCCTAGTGCTTTAAATGCATATCTTAAAAACCTTTCTTGGTGAGGTTCCCTGCGAAAGGGGGCTCCGCTTGAAGCGAGTTGATGGATGTAAGATTTGTAGCTTTAATAAAAAGGCAGAAGAGAATTTGGCAAATGCACCTTTAAAAACAAAACAAAACAAAAAACAACCCTTTCCTTGTTTTAGCCTCTGCTCCCTTCCTCCCAACACGCCCCCCTCCCCTGTCCTCCTAACTTGATGAGAACACATGGTTCCCATTTTCATACTGATTCTCCGCGTGGCTGGGGTGCTTCATAGCCTCCTGCAGACACTGAGACCCAGAACGGGACAGGGTCTTGCCTGAGGTCACACAACACATAACCGGCAAAACGAGAATCTAGGCCCAGGCCTCCTTGCTCCACTGTACTACTACTGCATAGTTTCATTCCATTCAGCATACAGTGGCTGAACAACTACAGTGTGTTAAGTCCTGTGGGGACAATGACATGGATTAGACAGGGTCCAATCCCTTAGTCTAATAGCGGAAACATCAAGTTAATGCCTTCGATCAGTCTGCTCATCCCATATTTAATGAGCACCTACTATGTGCTACAGACATGAGGATGGACCACCAGCCCTTTCCCTTGAGCTCACAGTTCAGAAAGAGAGACTGAGAAGTGATGGCCAGTCAGTTAAATGGGGGATGATATGCCCAGCACAGTGCGGGGGAAGGAATCAGATGCCCACAGAGCCAGATGGCACGCATGAGCCCCGAAGACCAGGCAGCTTCTCGGAGGGGAGACACTGCTGATCTGCAGGCCACAGACATGTGCACTCAAGAGCTGGGCTTTGGCATCGCGCCAGCCTGGGGTCACGTACCCTTACTAGTTTGTCTAACCTTGGGCAATTTTCTTCACCCCCTGAGTCTCAGTCCCCAACCTGTAAGCTGGCATGAAAATAGGAACGGTTCTTGAAGGACTAAATGAGATCGTCAAGTATTTAAGCAGATGCTAAGCACAGAAACTCACGGAGGTGTGGACAGGTTAAGGAAGCCCACAGGGACACTGAGGCACCCAGGGATGAGTTTTCCTGACAAGTTGATGGGCGAGGAGAGGGAATAGTGTCTTCTCTGCCAGGTGGGAGCTGGAGCTGTGGAGCAGGGGCTGCCCCGGGGGAGCCGTGGTCACCAAAGGATGCAGCCACCGTGGGAACCTTGCACCAAAACAGAGAGGGAGTGAAGACACCCTCTCATCCCCCAAAACTCCTTCTGGGCCTCCCTCTGGCTGATCCCAACCAGAAGTCACTGCAAGGAGGCCTGGGTGCTGCAGTCTGCAGGGTCAGCCTCCCCACGCCTTACACGGTGGAGAAGGGTGGGAACCAGTCTTGGGGAAACAGAATGGCCAGTGAGGGCATCATGATCTGGGCATGGAGTCCAGCCTTCCCCGGGGCCTGGGCACTGCCTGGCTCCCCAGGTGGCATGTCAAATTCAGAATCCTTCCTAAAAGGCATCCTCTGTGCTGGCGGGTGCTGGGCTCCCCAACCTGAGCGAGGAAACCCCACACCAGGAGGGGACAGGTATGGGACTGGCGTGTGACCCGGGACAGGCTTGATCAGGTAGGTGAAAGGCTGTGGCTACGGCTGCTGTCAGCCAAATGGCTTTTGAAGCCGAGCCCCACCTCTCTGCCTTCTGCAGGCCCTGACGTTGCCCCACGTCCAGTACATCGAGGAGGACTCCCTCGTCTTTGCCCAGAGTATCCCGTGGAACTTAGAGCGGATTCTCCCTGCGCGGCGCCAGGCGGATGAACACCACGCTCCTAGTAAGGGCCCCAAGCTCCCTGCGCCTCTTCATCCCAGCGGAGGCCACGTGCCGCTCTCTCCTCCCTGTCTACGGTCCTCACCTCCCAGGGGCGTTAGAGCTCAGTACACTCTGCTGACCCCTTTTCTGTCCCATTCCACCCAATCCAGCCCCATGCCCTGCCTTCCTTCTGCCCCAGGTACGATGCAGAAGTCTGTTTCTTTAAATGAGCCCCTCTCCCACCTTCTAAGTTCACATTTGCCTCTTCTTGCAATTTGGCCCATCAGGCTGCACTCAGGTGGGGAGAGGGTAAACCTGACCTTGACACCCCCTAAGGCCCACAGGTCTGGGTGATCCCAGTGCCTTGAGGACAGGATTGGACCCCATACGGGACAGATAAGCCCTGTTTGCCACGCCCCCAGCTGGTCTCTGGTGTCCTGCCTTGCCCTGTGCCTCCCTTCAGCATCGCTAGGCTTCCTGGGGTCCCCTGCATGGGCTACTCTGTGTGTCCCCTCCAGGCCTCTCCCCCGACTCTTCCCTCTGCCTGGGGTGGCCTGGCCGGGAGGAGGAGAGGCCAAGGAAAGTGGCCTGGGTTTGGGCAGGGCCTTGTGGGGGGTGGAGGTGACATTTATTGAGCTGGGCAAGAAGGGAAGGACACCGGGTTTGGGGAGATCAGGGGTTTTGGCTGGCCCGTGTTCAGCCTGAGAAGCCCGCACGCAGCATGAGGTCTGGAGCTCAGCGGAAAGACGATGCAGGGATGCTCCAGGACTCAGCCAGACCTGGGGCTGCGTCCAGCCTCCGCCCGTTACTGGCTCACGTGGGGTCGGAGCCTCCCCTTCCTCGGCTGTGAAATGGGCACAGTAACCCCATCCTGTCCTCACAGGGTGTTGTGAGGCTGTTGATGTACAAATGCTTTGGGAACTGAAAGGCTAGGCGGGTTCTGAGTTGCTGTCATCGTGACAGACGGTAGACCTGGGGCCTCCCAGGGCTCGCGGCCAGGATGGGAGATGAGTAGGAAGTGTGGAGCATCAACCCCAGGGTTGGCAGCGGCAGAGGTGCGGGGCCTGGTCGGGCAGGGTGTGCTGACCGGTCTGGGCAGCCTGTGGCCAGGGAGGGGGTGCCCTTTGCAGGAAGAGCCTGCCTTTCCCCACCCCAGGCTGCTCCTTTCTAGGCAGAGACCCTAGAGACCCCACCTTCCACATCTGCGACTCAGGGACCTCCCGGAGCCGGCTAGTACGGGGAATGGGGAGGGGATGCTGTGCAGGGGGTTCCGGGGGACACCAAGCCAAGCAGGAGAGAGAGAAGGCCACAGCCCCTAAATTAGTTCCCTAGGGCTGCCCTAACGAAGTACCACACACCTGGTGGCTTAAAGCAATAGAAATGTACTCTCCAGTTGGAAGTAAAAGTGTCTGTGGGCCAAGCTCCTCCCAAAGGCTCTAGGGGAGCACCCTCCCTTGCCCCTTCCAGCTTCTGGTGGCTGCAGCGTTCCTCAGCTATGGCTGCATCACTCCTGTCCATGCCTCCTTCAGAGGATCTGCTCTGTGTATCTCTCCTCTTCTGTTTTTTTATGAGGACACATCAATGGATTTAAGGCCCATCGGGATAATCCAAGATGATTTCGTTTGGAGGTCATTAACAATCACATCTGCAAAGCCCCTTTTGCCAAATAAGGTCATGATCATAGGTCCTAGGGGTTAGAATGTGGACATACGTTTTCTGGGGTGACCGTTGGACCCACTGCCCTCCCCCAGGCCAGAAGCAGACGTGCGATCCTTTCCTTCCCCACTGGGATGCCCATGGATTGCCTTACCCTCCTCCTGCGCCCAGTGGCTGTGACAGGTGGGGGGGATGGAAGGCAGGAACATGGAGTCCATCAGGAGTCACAGAAGGACTTGGCTGGACGAGGCCCCCCGGGGGCTGTTGGGTCGGAGTGGGGCGGAGTGGGCACCATGCAGATGAGTGGAGAGTGGCGCACCCGGCCAGGAGCAGACCCTTCCTTCACAGAGAGGCCACCTGGCAAAGGGCTGACGAGCACAGGCTCTGGAGCCAGCTGCCATGCGCAAACCCAGACTTCAGCATTTTCAAGCTGTGTGAGCTTGAATGAGCCTCAGGTTCCTCTGCAAAAACGGGAGGTGATGACAGTCCTATGTGGGGGGCTGTGTTGGGGTTAATGCTCTTTATGCTGTAGCGAGCCTCCAGCCGTGTCTGGTATAGAGTGAGAGTGCTGTCATTTCAGCCCTCCCCCTCCTCTCCTTCCACGCCAGTGAGCTCTCGAGTAGCCACTCTGCTCCAGACACTGTGCTAGGTGCTGGGGACACAAAGACCAACAAGATGGACCTGGTCTCTGCCCGCGCCCCCACCCCCCCCGCCGCACTCCGCCCAGAGCTTCTAAGTGCATGAAGGCTAATCCTTTGCTTACACAGATAGCTACATGACACCGGTAGTCTGGATGGGGTAGGAGCTACGAAGGAGTCTGGACAGCTGTGAATATGGAGTCAGGAAAGGCTTCCTGGAGGAAGTGGCACTCAGCCAGGCCCTGCCGTGGGTATCATTAGCCCCACCAAGGGGAGCACGTCCAAGCAGAGAAGCAAACAAGGACAGAGGCCCTGAGGCAGGAAGGGGTGTGGCCTGCGGGGAAGAGGCAAGAGGGTCAGGGTCAGGGGCCTCCTGGGCAGAGATGAGAAGGAGAACTTGGCTGCCTTCCGAGCTTCTCAGGCGTGGCAGGGGCTGTCCTGCGGGAGAGAGAAAGCTCCCTGCTCTGGAGGGATGCAGGCAGGACTGGGCGCCCACCTGCCAGAGGCCGCAGAGCTCCCTGCACTGATTCAGAGGCTGTAAGAGGCCACTCGCAGGTCCCTTCGCGCTAAGTGATAACTCCTCTTGAGGCCGCTTTTCCCCTCTGGAGAATCTGAACTGACCCAACTAGAAATGATGAAGTGTAGGTGCTGCTGTTTTCTCTGAGGCTGTAACTTGTGTCAGTTGGAACCAGCCACCGTTGAGCCGTCCTGGCACCTGGTGGAGTGGAGAAAGCATGGGCTTGGAGCCAGGAGGCCCAGGTCCACGCATCCTCCATGAGCCTCGGTTTCCTCTCTGTGAAATGAGCTGACCTGCTCAGATGGCCATACAGGCCTGTTATTCTCCTTTTACTTGTCAAATCCTGTTCTGTCTTTAAGTTCTGTGGCCTCAGGTTTGGGGAGCTGTGAAAAATTTTAAGTAGGGGCTTGGCATAGTTTTTCCCATTGTATTTGTTAGTTTCGAGTGTTCATATTGTTATTTCATATTAATATTAATATTATGGAGCCAGACGACTTGGTTCTCTTGCTGGTTCCACCATCACCAGCTATGTGACCTTGGACAGTTACTTACCCTCTCTGTGCCTCACATTCCTTGTTTGTGATAGAAAGATATAAAAGTATGTAGCTGGAGAGGATTTTCTGAGTTGACGTATGTAAGGTGCTTAGAGCAGCGCCTGAGACATGGTAAACAATTTATATGTGTTAACTATTACGTTAACCTCACGGTTATTCTTTCCTTTCGAACAAACCTCACCTTGGAAAGCTGGAGGTGGCCTGGTGGAGGTATATCTCTTAGACACCAGTATCCAAAGTGGCCACCGGGAAATTGAGGGCAGGGTGGTAGTCACTGACTTCGAGAACGTGCCCGAAGAGGATGGGACACGCTTCCACAGACAGGTGAGCATGGCCCTCATCCCCGACCTGGAGTTGATGGTACCCCCGGAGTGCCACAGCCGCACCCCCGCTGGCCTCCGCAGCTGTCACTGCCCCTGCCGTCAGTTGTGGGTGGGGACGTCTGTCCGGTCACTCCCTGATATTATTACAGGGTGGATGAGCTTTCTCACTCAGGTCTTGTATTGATCGAGCAGGCGAACAAGTGTGACAGCCACGGCACCCACTTGGCAGGAGTGGTCAGTGGCCGGGATGCTGGCGTGGCCAAGGGCTCCAGCCTGCGCAGCCTGCGTGTTCTCAACTGCCAAGGGAAGGGCACGGTGAGCAGCACACTCACAGGTGAGTGACGGCTCCGGGCGTGCTGTCTCTGCATCCAGACCCGGCACGGGACGGGGCTTCAGCCCAGAGAGAACTGACTCCTGACCGACGAGACCAAGGCAGCCTCTGCCCCAGAGGCAGAGTCCCAGAGTGTCAGAGTGGGCAGGGCCCCCAGGGGGCATGAGTGCCGATGGAGAAACTGAGCCCCAGAGAGGGGCAGGGCTCAGCCCAGGCAGGTCCTGCAGCTTGGACCCCTAGTCAGTGGTCTTTCTACAGTTTCACACTGCTCCCCTTCCAGATCTTTTAAAATAGTTGCGTCTCTTGCCATGTTACTTTAGATTTGGATGTACCCTCGAGGTGATCTAAGCAAACTTTCCCCATCTTCTGCTTAACACGGGGGGACTCATTCCTCGTGAATGATTGGAGCCCTGGTTGGGTAGACCTGGTAGAGGAACTGGCAGAAGACTTTTTCCAGACTCTTGCATCCATCCAGTCACCTCTGGCAAGGTCCAGCTTAGAGCTAGGACCCTGGGAGGCCTGTGGACAGGGAAGAGGCTGGGAATTCTCACTTACTGAGTCCCTCCTGTGGCCAGACCTTGAGCAAAGGACTTTGTACTCCATACCCTGAGGGTGGTATTGTGAGCCTGTTAAACAGTTGAGAAAATCAGCCCAGAGAGGGCAAGTGACTTGCCCAGGGTCACACAGGCAGAGCCAGTGGTCTCGCTGGGGAAGGTGCTGGCTCTGAGTTTGACCTCCACTGCAAGCGCCCAGACCCCTGTGTCAGACGCTGGCCTCTGAGCTGGCAGAGGTAGTCATAGGCCTTTTTGAAGGGCTGGGAAGGGCTGGTGGTGCCTGCCTTGTGCTTGGTGAGTGAGCTCTGCCCTAATTCTTTGCAGTTTAGTGCACAGGTTTTTGTTTGTTTGTTTAATTAATTAATTTTTGGCTGCATTGGGTCTTCATTGATGCGCGTGGCCTTTCTCTAGTTGCGGCGAGCGGGGACTACTCTTCGTTGCGGTGCGCGGGCTTCTCATTGTGGTGGCTTCTCTTGTTGCAGAGCATGGGCTCTAGGCGCGTGGGCTTCAGTAGTTGTGGTACTCTGGCTCAGTAGTTGTGGCTCGCAGGCTCAGTAGTTGTGGCTCGCAGGCTCTAGAGCACAGGCTCAGTAGGTGTGGCACGTGGGCTTAGTACTCCGTGGCATATGGGATCTTCCCGGACCAGGGCTTGAACCTGTGTTCCCTGCATTGGCAGGAGGATTCTTAACCACTGTGCCACCAGGGAAGCCCTAGAGCACAGGTTTTGATGTTTGGTTTTAAAGGCAAGAATCAATAATCCCCTGCCCTATCAGGTGACCCTTCCTTCCTGTCCCACCCCTTTATCCACTGACCTCAGCTCAGCAGGCCAATTCCCAAAGGTCAGTGTGCAGAGGAGGGGAGGCCCGCTTGTGCCCTGAAAGGCCTTCCACAGGCCTGGCGCCCTGGGCTTGGAGGGTTTTCCGGGGAAGAAGTCCCCGCTTTGGGAAAGGCCCCTAGCACGTTACCTGGAGCAGAGCAGGGGCTCCACGAACAGTAGCTTTTACTTTCGTGGTCACCGCCGGTCTCCTCTGTAAGCAGATTGTTGAGGTAAAGTGTGTCAAGTCCGAGCACAGAAACATACATACAGTTAATGAATGGCAGCTGTAGTCGTGCTTATTCCTCACCTCCACTCCTACTTCTGCTCTGCCCCTCCTGGTGTGAGGGGCAGCTGTCTCCTCCTAAGAGGAGCCTGGCTATGGGACCCCAACTCCCACCTCTGCTGCAGCCCTGGGGACCTCCCAGAGGTCCAGATCCAGAAGGTTCTGAGAGGTCAGCTGGCCACACCCCCATCTGACGGGGCAGGAGCCGGAGCCTGAGAGGAGAAGCTGTCAGCTCCGGGTCCCCTGGCACGTGAGGGCCAGAGCTGGTGTTAGAACCCAGGTCTCCACTGGGCCTGGGCTCCAGGCTGCACACTCGGCTCCGGGGCGGGGGAGTGCAGCCGGGGTCAAGGCATGACACTCCCCCCGAGGGGGCAGGGTTATCAAGTCCCCCCCCCCCACCCCCCTCTAGCTCCAGGGCGAGGAGTCTTTTGATCCTTGACACAGTCCGAGCAGCAGTGCACCCTTTCACACAGGGGAGGGCAGGGTCCCACAGCTGCGAGTGGGCAGTGTGGACTCACTGGAGTGTGTGTGTCTGTGTGGCGGGGGAGGATTACTGTGCACCAGCCCTCAGAGGATGGCAGCGAGGCTTGTGAAGGTCAGAGGCAGGGCAAAGGGGGCCCTTCCTGTTCCTCGGAGAAGCTTACTCATCCTCTTGGTGCCTCAGTTTCCCGGAAAGGGAAAATAATGGTAAGGTTACTGTGAGGACTGTGTAAATTCCCATAGTCAGGCCCTTAGAAGGAGCCTGGTGCGCATACGTGTTTGGGAGTTGGCTGGTTTTCTAAGTGCTGCTGCTGTGAACATGCTTCCCGTGTGTATTAGTCAGGGTTGTCCAGAGACACAGAACCAACAGGATGTGTGTGTATTTATATTTATACATACATACGTATACCACATATGGGCGATGTAGCTTAAGGAACTGGCTCATATATTGTGGGGCTGGCTGAAATCTGCAGGGCAGGCTGGCAGGCTGGCAATTCTGGCAGGAGTTGATGCCGCCGTCTTGAGTCTGAAGGCAGTGTGCACACAGGTTTCCTTCCTCCTTGGGGGACCTCCATCTTTTCTCTCAAGGTCTTCAACTGATTGGACGAGGCCCACCCCCATTATGGAGGGTAATCTGCTTTACTCAAAGTACTATGTAAACATTAATCACATCCACAAAGTACTTTCACAGCAACACTTAGACCTATGTCTGAGCAAACACCCATAGCCTCGCCAAGTCGACATGTAAAATTAACCCTTACGGGGGCCTCGGGGGCGGGAGTGGGGAGGGGGAGCGTGCCTCCTCATGGGTGACCTTGGCTTTGTCCTCTCAGGCCTGGAGTTTATTCGGAAGAGCCAGCTGGCCCAGCCGGCGGGCCGGTTGGTAGTGCTGCTGCCCCTGGCGGGTGGGCACAGCCCGGCCCTCAACGCCGCCTGCCAGCAGCTGGCCGGGACGGGGGCAGTGCTGGTGGCCGCTGCCGGCAACTTCAGGGATGACGCCTGTCTCTATTCCCCGGCCTCAGCTCCCGAGGTGGGTGCTCCCGAAGGGAGGGGAAGGTGGCAGGGGGGCCCCTGGGGGCTTCACGGGGGGTGCTCCTGAACTGGCCTGGCTTTGGAAGGACGTGTCAGAGACTGCCAGGGCCGACCTGGGCAGAGCAGGGGCTTGAACCTCCACCATCCCAGACTATGAACAGCGCCAGCCTCAACTCTCCCCTCCCCCAGTGCAGCTCCAACCCCACGCCCTGGCCCCTCTCCCTCCGAATGTCTCGTGACTCCCCCGGCCCCTTCTCCCCAATCCCATCACCTCCGTCCATCTGCTGTCCCCTGGATTGACACCATAGCTCCCTCTGCTTTCTCCCGGCCTCCCTCTCCCAGTCCACTCGGTAAGGGCCCCCCCCGCCCCGCAAGGCCCCCTGAGGCCCTGCATTGGTGTGTCCCAGGGGAGCTACATGAGCACAGAGATGACGCTTCTCAGCTTCAGAGGTTGACCCAGGGGGTCCAACGCCCATCCATTCCTCTAACATGCAAGGGCACCTACTGGCGGTGTGGGCACTGGGGGGACTAAGGGGAAGGAATCTCGTCCCACTTCAAAGATATCATAGTCTGGGTGGTGGGTGTTGGGGTCGGGGGCAGGTGGGGGGCACATGTGTGAGCCTGACAGTGATGGATAACCTTCCCTGGCAGCCGAATTTAAAATCGCACAAAGCAGACTAAACCCAGCAGGTCTTCTCCACCTTGCCGGCTCTGCTTTCCTCCTTAGCACTTATAACCACCTAATGTGTTGCATTGTTTACTGTTTATTTACTGTCTGGGTCCCTCCCTAGAATGGAAGCACCTCGGGGACTTCGGGAATGGTGCCTGGCATATGGTAGGGACAGAGGGCAGCGCCAGGGCCGGGTGGGGCAGAGAGTGCCAGAGCTCTGCCTGGAGAGTCAGATTTCCCTCAGGAGGGGATATTTGAACGGGCCAAACAGGTATACAGGAGTTGGCCAGCCCAGTTGGCAAGGTCTCAGTCTCCCTACATCCTCTCCTTGACTCCCCTCTCTGCCATCCACTCTCTCACCTCTCCAGGTCATTACTGTTGGGGCCACCAATGCCCAGGACCAGCCAGTGACCCTGGGGGTCCTGGGGACCAACTTTGGTCGCTGCGTGGACCTCTTTGCCCCAGGGGACGACATCATTGGTGCCTCCAGTGACTGCAGCACCTGCTTCACATCACAGAGTGGGACGTCACAGGCTGCCGCCCATGTGGCTGGTGAGTAGCTGCCCCATCGCCTTAGCCATCATGATGCTGACAGCCCCTTTGGCAGGCAGGGTCTGCACCAGGACCACGTGTGCCAGGCTCTGTGTTGGGTATGGGGGAGTAAAGACGAGTCAGACTGATGGTGCCCTCAAGGACGCTCAGTCTGATGGGGGAGGCAGGTGCACAAACGGAGTTAGCCAGGGCTGTGTGGAAGGGAGAGGCGCCTGACCAGGCTAAAGGTCAGGGAAGACTTCCTGGAGGAGGGCCGTTTCATCTGGGGTTTGGTGGATGAATAAGAGTTTACCTGGCAAACAAAACAGCCATCGCCAAGGCTCGGAGGTGCGAGAGCAGGATGTAAGTCTTGCTCTGGCCATCTTTTAGCACGGGATCGCAGGTGGTTTAACTTCTAAAGAACAGCCTGGTGTGTCTGTGTGTGTGCGCACGCTCATGTGTGCACCAGGAGAGGAGTCCCAGGTCGGGAAGGAGGGCCAGGCCACCACCATCTCTCACCGCCTGCCCCACGACCAGGCATTGTGGCTAGGATGCTGACCGCCGAGCCGGAGCTCCCCCTGGCTGAACTGAGGCAGAGGCTGATCCGTTTCTCTGCCAAAGACGTCATCAATGAGGCCTGGTTCCCCGAGGACCAGCGGGTGCTGACCCCCAACCTGGTGGCTACACTACCCCCCAGCACCTATGGAGCAGGTCAGCAAGAGGGCAGGGCGGGCAGAATCCAGACTGGGGCTTGGGAGGTCTCAGGGCATCTGTGTGGCCTGGGCAACCTTGTCCCTCCCCCATCTGTGGAGGGAGGATTCGGCCACCAGCTCCTAGACACTGGGGGAGATTGAGTAGGACGGGCTCCAAAGGGGCTTTGCAAGGGCTTTCGTGACCGGTTTTAATGGGAGAATGGATCACATTCCTTAAGGCCCCTCTCCCCCACCAGGAGCCAAAGATCTGGAGCCCTCTGTGAGCAGAGCCCTGACGGAGGCTCCCTCCCCAGCCACCCCTCCTCACCCCAGGGCCTCGTTGCAGGTGGGCAGCTGTTCTGCAGGACCGTGTGGTCGGCGCACTCGGGGCCCACGCGGATGGCCACGGCCGAGGCCCGCTGTGCTGCCCCTGAGGAGCTGCTGGGCTGCTCTAGCTTCTCCAGGAGCGGGAAGCGGCGGGGCGAGCGCATTGAGGTGACCTGTACCCTCCCGTCGGAGCGTGAAGTGGGGTTCTCGCTTCCAGGCCCAGATCTGCCTCAGCCCCATCCTCCTCTGAACTCCAGCGCCCGTCTGCAAGTTAAAGCCGAACGGGGCGTATCTCAGTCACGCGGTTTGGGTGCTGCAAGAGGGAGGCACACGGAGGGTTCCCGGGAGACCCTGCAGGATGAGACTGGATGGATTCCCGTGCCCGCCTCGTGGGAGGGGAGGGCCGAGTGTGTGCCAGGGATTCACTGCCTCGGGGGAGGGGAGGGCCAGACGTATGCCAGGGATTTGCTGCCTCTGGACGCAGTGGTCTCCAGGGCCCTTTTCACTCAGATGTTCCACGGTTCTGGCAGTTGAGAAATCTCAAAGCAGCAGAAGGGGGACTTGATGGGAAGGCTGCAGAGCCTGGCGGAGATGCCATCTGGCTGCAGGGTTTTGGTGGAAGGGCAGTGCCTAGGCCGGGAGGACAAGGGGCGGGCAGGCGTTTCTGTCTGGGAGCCGGTGTCTGGGAGTGTGCTTGACTGTGCGCCCTCCTGCACGTGAGTGCACGTGGGAGAGGCTGAGAGTGGGTCAGGGCTGAGCAGGCCAGGTCCATGCTCTGGAGTCTTAGGTTTCCCTGTATCTGCATTTTTTTTTTTTTTGCGCGCGGTACGCGGGCCTCTCACTGTTGTGGCCTCTCCCATTGCGGAGCACAGGGACGCACAGGCTCAGCGGCCATGGCTCACGGGCCCAGCCGCTCCGCGGCATGTGGGATCCTCCCGGACCGGGGCACGAACCCATGTCCCCTGCATCGGCAGGCGGACTCTCAACCACTGCGCCACCAGGGCAGCCCCCTGTATCTGCATTTTGAAGTCACTCTCAGTGTCCAGAAGAACTTTATAACACCCAGAACTGCCCATCTGCGGAACCGTCTGCCTTGGGTGGAAGCGAGCTCCTTGTCCTCAGGGGCCGGCTGGCCCCTCGCGAGGCCATCGGAGACGTTTCAGGGGGCTGGGACCAGGCGCCCGAGTCAGCTCCCTCCAGCCCCCCTCATCCTGTGTTTCGAAGCCTTTTCTAAAGCAGGTTCCTCTTTCTGTCTTTGGCTCTCAGGCCCGAGGGGGCAGGCGCGTCTGCCTGGCCCACAACGCGTTTGGGGGTGAGGGTGTCTACGCAGTTGCCAGGTGCTGCCTGCTGCCCCGGGCCAACTGCCGTGTCCACACGGCTCCGCCAGCTGGAGCCGGAGTGCAGACCCAGGCCCGCTGCCCCCAGCGGGGCCAAGTCCTCACAGGTAGGCGGCTGGGCCCACCCCGGGGTGAGGAGGCGTCTCTGGCTCCTGGTGCACCTGCCCCCACCCGGCTGGTCCCACGTTGGAGCCCGACGGCCTGGTGTGAAGGCCAGTGCTACCCTTCCCATCCCTGTGACCCTGGGCAAGCACCTCATCTGTCTCCGTCTCAGCCTCCTCCTCCCTAAGAGGGGCGGCGGCAGTTCCTGCTTCACTGGGTCGCTATGAAATGAGTAACACCTAGAGCACCAGGGCTGGGGCATCGTAGGCATTTCCCCACAGGCAGTGCATTGCATGAGGGGCAGTTTAGGGAGTGGATCCGAAAGTGGAGCTGACTTTGGTTTAATCCTGGCTCTGCCAGTCGTCCGCTGTGTGACCTATGCAAGTTACTTAACTTCTCTGTGCCTCAGCAATAGAATGAGGATGATGGGTGCTAAGCATTTAGCTTGGTGCTAGGACAACATAAGTGCTAGCTATCCTGGTTATCATCCATTGCTTTAGAATCCATTCTCTGATATAGGTAACTGTGGATGGGCCACCTTGTATCAAAAACATGCCCTGGGTAGGTAGCAGGAAGTCGCAGGTAGGGACCTTGTGGGGGATCCAGGGATGGTGCCCCTCAGATCGGGAGGGGGCTGAGCTGTCCTGCTTGGAGGGTGCATGGGATGTCCTGGGGAGCGTTTGGGGAGAGGGCAGGTAGTGGGCCTGGAATAACTGGTTCAGGAGTTGATTCTTCATCGAGTATGTACTGGGGAGCCACTGAAGTTTGAGGAGGGTGACAAGGGCGAGTGACGAGTTAGGAGCTGGCTCTAGGAGGAGCAGCTGGTGATGGCTTTGCAGGGGAAAGATGAGCCCAGTCAGGTGCAGAGGCTGGGACAGGTCCAGCAGGCCACTGGACATCTTATTGGGGTCCTGGCTTGGTGGGAAGTCCACCGTGTTCTGATGGCTTGCCCCTTTGGCAACGCCCAGCAGATGAACTGCAGGGCACGTGCCAGTTCGAAGACATCGGAGTCATAGAACCCACTACCTATGAAGCACGTCCAAAAGAGTCCCACTTTACAGCGAAGGGAACCGCACCCTGACATGCTGAGTGACTTCCCCAAGGCCGTGCAGCTAACACACGGGCATTCCAGTGACCATGACCCTAACACGTGCAGAGCCCTTGCCCGGTGCCAGACGCTGTGCTGGGCTCCGCGTGCATGTCCTCACTTCACCCTTGCAGCCTCCCTTTTCCTTTTACAGAGGGAAACTGAGGCTTGCTATAGCCTAGAAACACCCTCTGAGGTCTCGTAGCCAGGGGTTATGCCTGACTCCCAAGCTCTGGAGGGAGGCCCATGTCTCCCAGAGAGACATCAAGCTCACCCCTGAACTTCTGCCTGGGTGGCTGGGTTATGGGGAGGAATACCATTTCCTGGTCTAGCATCTCAGGCCTTGGAGCCCCCTCACCATGTCGGGGTGGAGAGGAGATGATGTTTTCCCTGAGACAGTGAGGCCCAGAGAGGTTGTATGGCTTTCCTAAGGTCACACAGCAGGCCAGCAGCAAGGTTGAGCTGAGAACCCAAGAGTCCTGTCGCTCAGGCTAGTAGTGCCTTTTTCCTGCCGAGACTTGTTTCTGTGTTTCCCAGCTCCAGACTCAGACTCTAAAAAGATGGAGACTGAATGGGGTGGGGAGGAGAGACAGAGGGTCCCTTAGCATCCAGGTGTTTGAGCCGGCCCTCCTCTTCCCCAGGCTGCAGCTCCCACTGGGAGGTGGAGGACCTTGGCACCCCCAGGCGGCCTGTGCTGAGGCCACGGGGTCAGCCCGACCAGTGTGTCGGCCACGAGGAGGCCAGCATCCACGCTTCCTGCTGTCATGCGCCGGGTCTGGAGTGCAAAGTCAGGGAGCACGGGATCCCGGGCCCTGCAGAGAAGGTGAAGGGGCTTGGGGGGGTGGGACGGGAGCCAGACGCCGCGTGGGTTGGCACGTGTCCATCCTGTGCAGCTTTTCTGGGTCAGTGTTTGTGTCACCACCATACCCTCACATATCTGGGGAGTAGCTTGTGGGGTGGGTGCTGTCAGCAGCTTTTGCAGTTGTGTGGACATCACGTGTGTGTGTGTGCGTGTGTGTGTGCCGCTGGGCCAGTTTTTACTTTTGTCCAGCTTAGTGAGATCTGCTGTTGGGGCATGCTTCCCTCGCTTCGGAAGAATATGTGTAAATATGGCATAAGAAAAGCAGTCCACACACATTCACTGATTAATCCACTTAACACATCTGCTGGGAGGATGACTCAGCCATGACCCAGAGGACGGGACACCTGAGCTGAGCGCTGCAGGTGGAGGAGAGGCTAGCGGGGCCAGCGAGGTGAGGAAGGGCTTGCAGAGAGGGGAGGCACGCTGGGGGACTGGGGCGTGAGAGGCCCTCAGAAGCTGCCAGCGCAGACCCGCAACCTCCCTACGGCTTCTCTCTAAGTCTCCTTTTAAAAGCCACAGGGAGCTTCTTAAAAGGAAGCCCTGGGGAGTCCACTCTCCTGCCTCAGAGAGGTTTTTAAGAACAAGTCTGTAGTGATTGTGGTCTGGATGCTGCATTGCTCGAGGACAAGGGCTGTCTTGGGTCCACTTGCTCAGCATGTATTGAGGCCTCTGGCATTCCAGGCACCATTCCAGGCGGTGGAGATACAAACCTGACAAGTTCTCCTGGGGTGTCTTTTCTAGTGGGATGACAGTAAACGAATGAGTAGTATTACAGAGTACTTAGAAGATGCTGTGGAGAAAAGTAAGGCAGGGAAGAGAATGGGGAGGGGAAGTTCAGGAGAGGCCTCGCTAAGAAGGTGGGGGACAGGACAGGGAACAGTGTTCCAGGCAGAGGGAACAGCCGCGGCAAAGGAGCACCAGGAACAGCCAGAGGGCCAGTGAGGTGGGCACTGAGTGAGGGGGGGAACCAGAGACAGGGCTCAGGTGGGGCCTGAGGGCCACAGTAGGGACTTTGGTTTTTGCTCCAGTGAGCTGGGAGCCACTCAGCGTTCTGAGCCTGGGGTGGGGGGAGGGGAACGGGTATCTGACCTGGGTGTGGGCGGGTTCGTTCTGGCCGCTGTGCCATGAAGACTGCAGGGAAGGGGGCAGAAGCAGGGAGGCCTGCTGTAGACAGGTGGACAGCTACGGTGACTGTCCAGGCCCGGGGGGCGGGGGCTCAGCCAGGGCAGGAGCACGGAGGATGCTAGGGCCTGAAGGAGGAGCCCACAGACCTGAGGGACTGGACGTGGTGGGAGCAGCGGAGGGGGCAGTCCAGGCTTTGCTTTGCCGCTGGCCGGGATGGGGAGGGCTGTGGGAAGCATGGTGTCGGGGGAAGATGAGTCTGTGTTGGCACGGCAGACACCAGCCTGTGCCCTCCCGGCCTGGCTCACAGTGTGCCGGGCCATACGTGCGCTTTCTTTCGTCCCCTGTCCCTGGCAGGTCACTGTGGACTGCGAGGGAGGCTGGACGCTGACCAGCTGTGGGACCCTCCCCGGGGCCTGGCCCGCGCTGGGGGCCTACGCGGTGGACAACACGTGTGTGGTGAGGGGCCGGGACATCGGAGCAGGAGGCAGGACGGGCGAGGAGGCCACCGTAGCCATCGCCATCTGCTGCCGGAGCCGGCCCTCAGGGGAGCAGGCCTCCCAGGAGGCCCAGTGACTGCCCTGCCTGGGACGCATGCATGGGGAAGGGGCCAGGGCCTGGGGGCCGTGGTCCCAGGCCTCGGCTGGGCTTTGAAGTGCTTCCTCCTTCCCCCTTCCTCAGCCTGGACCCCAGGGAAGAGGATACCTCTTGCTTCTGGAGCTCTCGCGCTGGCACTCGGGGTGCGCCGGCTCCCCACCTGGGAGAACCCCAGCTCTCGGCCTGGATCACCCCTTCCCAGGCCTGAGCTGCATGGGAGGCTGAGTGAGTAGGGCTGCAGGTGCCGGGCAGTCCCTCCCTCGCTGTGGGGCTGGGTCCACATGCCACCATTAACGCTGGTCAGGCTGTGCCCAGCTTCCTGCCAGCTGCTCCCAAGATGCCAACACTGTGGGTAGAATTACTTTTATTGAGCAGTCAGTCTTCAGGCCTCCGTGCAGGAGGTAGTCATTCTCCTGTGGGTAGGCAGGGAGGCGCTTGAGGGCTGGAAGGGGCCAAATATTGGTCAGGGGAAGTGAAAGGTGGAGATGGCCCCTCATCTCCTGCCCGCTTTAGGGACGCCCTGTTGGGCTCCCGAATTAGTGGAGGATCAGTTTTCCATGCCTCTGGGGGTGCAGGGTGGCACTGACAAGGGGTGACGCTTCCCCACATGTGGCCAACGTTTTCAAAGTGTCCAAAGGGCTTCTCCACCCACCTTCTCACAAAAGTTTCAGAGTAGCCCTGGGGCAAAGGCAGGGCCTATATTCATACCCACTGGATAGATGAGGATGTTGAGGCCCGAAGCACGAGCCCAGGGTCAGATGCCAAGATGCCTTGGTTCAAGTCGTTGCTCTTTAGAGAGATCTCCATCAGTTCGGTGATCTCCACCGGCCCTCCCAGTCCTGCTGTTAAGACTCACCTCCCGAAGACAGCTTGTTGACAAAATTCCTAGCTCTTGTACCCACCAGCGGCATGACGGATGCAGCCAGATGTGTCCCAGGTGATCACGAGGCCGTGCCTTTGTTTCTCCCAGCTGCCCTCACCTGGCCTGGTCCCGGCTTTGCAGTCCACCTGGCATCAGCCTGCAGGGGGACATCACCCCAGGGATGACTCTTCAGTTCCCAGTGGAGGGCCACGTGCTCCATCCACCCTCTCACCCAGTCCTCGCACCTACCCTGCACAGTACACAGTCATCCCCACTTCAGAAGGAAACTGGGAACCAGGGGTGGGGGTTGGGTGCCCGCCATTCACACAGCCAAGAAGTGAGGTGGTACCAGGGTATAAACCCAGATATGTCCCTAAAGCCAAGGCTCTTTTTGCTGCACCAGGTTGGGCCCCCCATCTTTATAATAACAGAGGCTCATTAGGGAACACAGACCTGGGGTAGCCCTGTGAGCAAGGACAGAAAACTGGGCAAAAGGCACTGGCCGATTCATGGGGACCTGAGTGGAGAGGGCTTTGGAGGGATGCAGGGACGGAGGGGGAAGGGGAGAAGGGGGAGGTGCAACTCTCCCTCCTTGAGCTCCCCTACCCCCAGCCCCACCCAAGCAAACAAGCACGCATTTATCTTTCTGGTCTGTTTGTCAACAACTCTCTGCTGCCTTTTTACAGCAAGCAGCTTTTCTAGATCTCTGTTTTGCTTTTGTAACTTGAAGATATTTATTCTGGGTTTTGTAGCATTTTTATTATACAGTGACTTTTTAAAATAAAAACAACTTGTCATGACTCTTGCCTGAGTTTGACCGTCTAGGATGAGGCCTTGCTTACACCAGATGCCTGATAACCGTCTGTGGGGTGGTTGAGTAAATCAAGCCTTTGAGGAGCGTCTGTATTTTGAGTACAAGTACTTGAGTACTCATGCCCGTCCTGGGATAAAATCAGCGTCTTCCTCTCGCTTCCGAGTCCCCCCAGCAACCAAGGCTCCCCCTCCTTGGCAACTTCTGCCCCACAATGTTGTAGACGCGTGGGGCGCCCGTGTCCTTTCCATTCTCCTCTCCCAGCACCTGGCACAGGGCCTGGTGCAGACTCAATGTTTATGGTATACGTTAATTATACGAGTGGCTGAGGCTTCTATAGTGAGTATCATGTCCATGGTCATTTTTCATGATTTGAAATTAAGAACAGCCTCGGGACTTTGCACCTGGCCAAGTATAACCATCCCATGCAATGCGGCCCCCCCCCGGCCCCCAGCCCCACTCTGAGGCTGGCAAGCGTAGCTGTCTTAAGCAAGGCCTAGCTCTCAACAGCCCATGTTATAAGTGATCAGGGAATCGGCCTGCAAAAGCAAAAATCCTCTCAAACCCTATTTGCTGACAATTTAGTGTCATGGAACGCGTTCAAGAGCGGCCAGCTGCTAAGGGCCTGACTGCCAGCAGGCATTTGTGTAAGTGGGCCCACTGGCACCCCTCGCCCACCACCCGAGAGTCGGGGGTCAGTTTCTTAGCTGTCCACGCCCGGATGGCTCCAAGATCTGAGAAAAGGGAATGACTGTTCTTGCAGAGGTTGGCAGCCGGTCACCGGGAGTTGGGGAGGAATGGGTGTGGACCGCAGGAGAAAAGTCTGGAGCAGCAAACACCCCAGGAGAGGGGAACCATGTGGGCAAACGCAGGACCTTAGGGGTGAGGCTGAGACCTGCGGGGTCCAGCAAGAAATCCAGCTTGACCAGGGACGTGATTTATGCTGGGGACCACTGGGAGACCTGAAAGCTATGGGGGAGATGTCTACAGGCCACTGGTCTGAGTTTAGCACATCCTTATCCAGCTTTGCAAATGAATCCTGAAATGGTCAGGGTATCCAGAGGAGGAAACAGTAAAAGGCTTAGAAAAAGAGCCACCGCCCCTCATTATTAAAGAGTGGACCTTATTCACACCGTCAGTGCAAAGTACAAAAAGGAGGGCTTCCCTGGTGGCGCAGTGGTTGAGAGTCCGCCTGCCGATGCAGGGGACACGGGTTCGTGCCCCGGTCCGGGAAGATCCCACGTGCCGCGGAGTGGCTGGGCCCGTGAGTCATGGCCGCTGAGCCTGTGCGAGGCGCGCATACCGCAAAAAAAAAAAAAAGAATCAGCACCGTTTCCCACCAGGTCACTGGCCCTGGCACCCCTTCCCCCGACCATAGCCATTTTCCGATATTCACAGAAAAATGTCAGTGAACCCCCAACTTTGTTTTTGAAAAATTTATTTTATACCCTCAGAAGCTAAGAACTGCCACTCAGTGAACCAAATTTAGAATTAAGTTTCTTCCCTAGTTTATCTACTTCCTTTTGAAATTTTATAAACAAGATTTTGTACACAAGAGGTAGCAGAGGAAAATTCCAGTCTGCTCGTTCCAAGCTCAAAAGGTAACGGCACACGCCTCGATGTTAGCAGGGAGGGTGGAGCAAGACAGGGTGAGTCTGGTGACACGTGCTCTAGGCCCGCGTTTGTTCTGTCAGGGCCGTGTGTGGGCTCCAGGGGAAGTCACGGGCCAGGTGCCCTTCGGAAGGCTCATTTGCGTTCTCTCCCAGGACGCCTCTAAGGGGCTGATTCGGCCATCCTAAGAAGGGCCTCACGAAGGGAGCTTCTTGAGAAAACACAGCATTGAGTTTAGTTGTGCAATTCCTACTCGATTTGCAGACCATTTTGAAAGATTTATAAAAACATCTTCGTCCAAAAAATTGGCAGTAAAAATGACCCTTCTTCCAAAGTAAGCCTGTCGTAATTGTCACTTTGTTGTATGACATTAAAAAAAAGTCATCAGCAGGTTCGTAGACTGCAGCCATTGGAAATCAAGGTTACTGGCAACGTGAAAGTGATGTTCCTCGCAGCAACAACGTGAGCAAATCAACCAGGGCACCTAACATCAGCGGCAGGTGATGCTGGTCCTGAAGAACATGACCGTGAGGGAGCAGGTGCTGGGGGCTGTGGAAGGCATTGTTTCCATAGGAAAGAGGGGATAGAAGTAGCAATTTCACTCCTGAATCTGGGCTCCTGAGAGTGCAGCTGCCAGCGTGATATCATCACGCTTTACCACGGCTGGCATTTCAGCGTCACGCCCTGTGGGGTCGCTTTGTGAGGATGGGGATGGAGGGGACGGCTGGGGAGATAGTAGGACATCGGATATTCATGTGCTCAAAATCCATTTTGAAACATCACACTTGAGTTTGCAAGAACAGCAGAACCACATAAAATCTGCCGGCTGCCTCTGACCCTTCCTCTGGGGCGCAGCTCTGCTCTTAGGTGTCGGCCCTCCACCTCCTCAGTGTCTTTTGACAGAAGCCACCACCCGCCTGTCACGTAATCACAAACTGCAGCCTGGCTGCACCGTAACTTCAACCTTCGACCGTGAGATGACAGGGTCTGCAGTGCGCAGTGGGAGCAGCTGTCTGTCCTGTCACGGGTCCACTGAGCCTCTCTGACTCTGCAGATCTATGACTGGGGCCACTCGGCTCTTCCTGAGGCTCCCCTAGTCCTGTGCGTGCTGAGCACAGGACCAGGCAGGGCACACAACCAAAGGCAAACAGGGTTGAAAATGTGTGTAGTGACTCAAAACCCAAAACATACAAAATATATGCAATATGTTGGCATGCCCCCTCCCCTCCAGAAAAAGGGGGAGCTGGCATCTAACCTGAAATGAGTGCTTGGTACAAGACTTGGGAAACACAACTAAGTGGATGGCTGCTCAGTTGCTTACTAGTTATTTCTTGTCCCCATCTTTTTAGTGTCAATTAGTTATGCTGAGGAGAAACTAAGTCTCAAATTCCTTCTCTGGATTAAAAGGTCTAGAAACTCACAAAGCAGTGTCTTTCAACTCAAATATTTAAACTTCATATACAGCCAGTACCAAGGGTTTCAGTAATTATTTTTCAGCAAAAGCAAATGATTGCAGGTCACATGACTTAAGACTACAGTTTATTCAATATGTCTCCAAGCATTAAAAAGATGATTTTATGAAGTCAAACTCAATAAAATTATATCTTAAAGTGCTTTTTATTTTGCTCTTTTTAAAATTTGTTTTGGGAACAACTCGCAACTTCTTCAGTAACTGGTGTCAAAGAATGCACCCTGTACTTCTGGAGAACACAGCATTTTTTTTTTTATTGCTCTTTCAATCTCAATTATATCAGAAAAATACCTTAAAGAGCTTAATTTCCCAATTTTTGATTCTGGTAACATTTCATCAAGATCCAAGTTTATGCGCAGAGCTCTCATCCAGACCAGCCTGAAATTCTATACAAATAGGGAGACATATTAAATACAAAGGTCTGTGTAAACTGAATTCTTTAACTACTAATGTACAGTGAAAAGGAACTTTTATCACATATCTTTACATCATTTTAAATTGGATACGCCTATTCAATGTTACTGCAAGATTAAAAATTTGCCCGCACTCATCTAAAGGCAGCTTGCTTTTTTTTTTTTAAATATAAAAACCAAAGGAATTTCTTTTGTAGCATCATAGAGAAAGCAACAGCTTATCCTCACTCACTCTTGTTATGTTCATGTAACAAAACAGTCTACCACCGGCTTTATTTCCCAGAATCTCCCCAAAAGTGTCAATCCACATACGGACTGTGCCCCCGGGGGTCAGCGGATCCACAGGCTGGAGTTCTTCGCTGCCAAACAGCTCCCAGGCCTTCCCCGGGGGCTGAAGAGTGCTTTCCTTAAAACACGTGCTCCTCCCTTCACGGCGCAGGCTCTCCCGGTCCAGCCTCCAGGCTCTTCCAAAGGGTTCAAGGATGAGATTCTGATTTCAAAAAGGTCCTGAGCATCTAGTAACCGTGACGTGACTTCTCATCATGTGCTGGGCACATCCCCTAGGGATCGACATCGTCCAGGTCACTTCTTAACTCGCTGATCATCATGGGCGATTCAGAACCCTTTGGGAAAGGAAAAGAAGTTAAATACATAGAGTTAAGTTAGAGAAAAAAGTTTTTCTATGCCAATGGACTTGTGTTCTGCAGTTTAAACATGTCCTCATTTAACTACTTAATGTTTATCAAAGGGCAACAAAACATAACAAGTGTGACACCTTATATTTGATAATTCCTGATTATGCAAAACTTTCATTTCTGTGTTCTTATTTAGTCACAGAAACAACCTAGTGACCTGCCTGCAGTCACAATGTGGCCTTGGGCTAAATCAAATCACTATGCTGAGTCTCAGTTTCCTTCTGTGAAATCAGGTAACAGCGACCTCACAAGGTTGTTACGAGGATCCGAAAGATTTAGAAACAAACAAAACAGCACACAGAACATCAGCAAGATTCATTTAATGAGGCCTCTGTGCCATGCACTGTGATGGAGCTACAGGAATAGCTTTACAGAAGGTTACAGACCAGAGGGAGGACACGATACACGTCATTACATTTAAACCTGCTGCAGTATTTTGCACATAGTAGGTGTTCAATAAATATTGCATTCCTTTTTCTACTATAGCGATTAGTAGTAAAAATACTTAAAAAATAAGCTTAAAATTACGCTTTGACTCCCCTAACAGATTTCAATGGCATGAGACCCTTCTTTTCAAGGGTCTGTGTTTCCAGGAAGCCTGGTGAGAGCAGGAGGAGGAAGGGGTGATTCTTCATAACCCAGCAGAACAAGGTACCATCTGGAAGGACCACATCTGCAGCCTGGCTTTATCAGGACGCTCTCCAAGCTCAGCAGAACAGTCAGCAGAGACTGAGGCCAAAGCCTGGCTTAATTTCACGGTGCAGCACTGTTCTGCTTTCTAAGCACACAGTGCCTGAGTCCTGAGCAGAGATCACTAGAGGGTGGAGCTGGTGTCTCCTTTCTCTCTTGATTATGGAGATTCTCTATGGAGAACCTCAGAGCAGGCGCTGCCCTTTCACACAGGACATGCCCTACTGTACCTGCTGTAAGTGCCTCTCTCCGTTCTCATTCGCAGGACTGCTCTCCGACCCGTTACTGCTTCCCGACTGCTCCTTCTCATTCAGGAGAGCTGTGGCATATGCTAATGTGTCCTGCCCGAGATTGAAACACAAGAAAAAGTTAGGGGGTGTGCAGTGGCAGCAGCATCACTGAGGAAGACTACCCTTCACTTGACCTTTGGAGGTGGTGCTTTCACATCAACCTCTGTGGCAGTGGGGGCCAGACTGACCGACCCTCATTGCTTTTCTTCCAGGCAAATAACTCAAACTGTACACCAACTTGCTGTCTTTTCATAGAAAATCAATTGTTTCTTCCAGCCTTACTCATTTTTAACCTACGCCTCTTTTCTGAGGCTGCAGTTTCTGAGAAACATACTAAAAATCCTACCTAAGGGATTTCAAGCCACACAAAACCAAAAGACAACTCTCACCTGAGCTGAAATAGTTCGCTGAAAAGTTTTTCCAGTTGATGTTTCATTAGAGACATTACTCTGCGGTGTCCAGTAATGTTCTGACATCTGAGACAGAAAGTCAAAAATGCCATCAGAGGACTTACCGGGTGGTCCACTGGTTAAGAATCCGCCTTCCACTGCAGGGGACGCAGGTCTGATCCCTGGTTGGGGAACTAAGATTCCACATGCCGCAGGGCAACTAACCCGTGTGCCGCAACTAGAGAGGCTGCGTGCCGCAAACTACAAAGCCCACGCGCCACAACTAGAGAGAAGCCTGCATGCCGCAACCAAGACCCCACGTGCCGCAACTAAGACCCGACACAGCCAAAACCATAAATAAATAAAATAAATATAAAAAAAGAGTCAGCAGAGATGACAAATAAGCCCACGTGAGCCCACGATTTCTACCATTAGATATTACAGTACAAAAAGCATCTAGGGACTTCCCCGGTGGTCCAGCAGTTAAGACTTCATGCTCCCAATGCAGGGGGCCCAAGTTTGATCCCTGGTCAGGGAACTAGATCCCGCATGCCGCATCTAAGAGCCCGCATGCTGCAACTAAAGATCCCGCATGCGGCAACGAAGATCCCACGTGCTGCAACTAAGACCTGGTGCAGCCGAATAAATAAATAAAATAAAAATTAAAAGCATCTAAAATAGCATATAAATTGACCCAGACTTTCTGTCACATCAGGAGATTCTTTCTTAGAAGATTCCACTTCCATTCTCAAGAGCTCACTAAAATATCAATATTATCTCTTATATGATCATGCTTACCTTTTTACCCATAAAATTAAAACACATGTATTAAGATACAAATTAAATGCATAAAGATAGGTATCAACTGTACTAAAAAAAAGTCTGAACTCTGAAAATATTTTGAGGACAGTCTCCAAATTAGAGATTTTTCCTGATACGATATGCTGCTATTGATTCCTATGTTATAGCCAGAAAAGTTAAAAACTCAATTACCTTCTTCTGCAGCCACTGTACAGCCCAACTCCAGTGATGGGAGTTCTCCTTGAAGTATTCTTTAGCAGCAGGACACCTGGTGATTGGAGGAAATTTTTATTAGCCAAATGCTTTCTCTGCAAATATACCTAACATATAGTACTTTAAAATTTGGAAACATAAGTGCTACTTAAAGTTCAGTTGTCTTTACATTAAATGTGTACGTTTTTTTGGTTTGGATACATCCACATGTTTAAACTTCAAAAGGCAGTAAAAGATAAATACGTGGTGAAAAGTTTCTTATCTACCTCTAACTCACCCACCTCATTCTATTAAAATTCCAAGTTGGAAAATGAAAAATAAAATACCCACAACAAATTGTACACTTAATAAATAACCTATTTATTTATTTAAATTAAAGCATAGTTGATTTACAATGTTGTGTTAGTTTCCGGTGTACAGCAAAGTGATTTAGTTATAAATATACCTTTTCAGATTCTTTTCCATTGTACGTTATTACAAGACGTTGTATATAGTTCCCTGTGCTATACAGTAGGACCTTGTTGTTTACCTATTTTGTATATAGTAGTGTGTATCTGCTAATCCCAAACTCCTAATTTATCCCTCCCCCACCTCCTTTCTCCTTTGGTAACCATAAGTTTGTTTTCTATGTCTGAGTCTGTTTTTTCTGTAAATAAGTTCATTTGTATCATATTTTAGATTCCATATATAAGTGATATGATATTTGTCTTTCTCTGTCTGACTGACTGACTTAGTATGATAATCTCTAAGTCCATCCATGTTGCTGCAAATGGCATTATTTCAATCCTTTTTATGGTTGAGTAGTATTCCATGGTATATATATACACCACATCTTTATCCATTCCTCTGTCGATGGACATTTAGGTTGCTTCTATGTCTTGGCTATTGTAAACAGTGTTGCCATGAACACTGGGGTGCATGTATCTTTTCAAATTAGAGGTTTTCTCCAGATGTATGCCCAGGAGTGAGATTGCTGGATCATATGGTAACTCTGTTTTTAGTTTTTTTTTTTTTTCTCTGCGGTACGCGGGCCTCTCACTGCTGTGGCCTCTCCCGTTGCAGAGCACAGGCTCCGGACGCGCAGGCTCAATGGCCATGGCCCACGGGCCCAGCCACTCCGCGGCATGTGGGATCCTCCCGGACCAGGGCACGAACCCGCGTCCCCTGCATCGGCAGGCAGACTCTCAACCACTGCGCCACCAGGGAAGCCCTGTTTTTAGTTTTGTGAGGAATCTCCATACTGTTTTCCATAGTGGCTGTACCAATTTACATTCCCACCAACAGTGCAGGAGGGTTCCCTTTTCTCCACACCCTCTCCAGAATTTATTATTTGTAGACTTTTTAATGATGGCCATTCTGACCAGTGTGAGGTGATTACCTCATTGTAGTTTTGATTTGCATTTCTCTGATAATTAGTGATGTTGAGCATCTTTTCATATGCCTATTGGCCATTTGTATGTCTTCTTTGGAGAAATGCTTATTTAGATCTTCTGCCCAGTTTTTGATTGGGTTGTTTGTTTTTTTTGTTATTGAGTTGTTTGTATATTTTGGAAACTTAGCTACTGTCCGTTGCATCATTTGCAAGTATTTTTTCCCAGTCCATAGGTTGTCTTTTCGTTTTGTTTATGGTTTCTTTTGCTGTGCAAAAGCTTAGAAATTTTATTAGGTCCCATTTGTTTATTTTTACTTTTATTCCTATTGCCTTGGGAGACTGACCTAAGAAAACACTGCTACAATTTACGTCAGAGAATGTTTTGCCTATGTTCTCTTCTAGTAGTTTTAAGGTGTCCAATAAATGACCTCGTGATAAAATCAAACTAGTCTTTAACTTTTGTGATTTAAATAAGAATGATATTATGGGAAAAACTATTTTAAAATGTGATTTTGGAGCACCCCTGCTTTCCATTTTTATTTGCTCATTTAGAAAGCTGTCCTTATTTGAAGACACTACCGATGGGGATATTGCCACTAATGTATATAAAATGTGATATGTGCAGGGTATGGAAGCACATATAAAGACACTACTGATGTCTGGACTGTGTGTCTGCTGGCATCAGACATGCTATGTGGCCCCAACACTACTTGGAAATGCCACTTTTAGGCAAGGGCTTATGATGACATGTTGCCAATATGAAGCCTAATTAATGAACGCACAATTGTGGCAGAATGATTTCCATCTGTGTCTACAATGTTATGTCATCTGGAAAACACGTGTTCATGCATTATTTCAATGGGGCTCTCAGTTTAAATCTGTTGAGGATGCTCAAATGCAGCAGATTAATCCCAACAGATTTCTCATTCTCATTCTGGTACAAGTCCAAGGATGGCAATACCCATGCCTAAGAATCAGCAAAAATCTGGAGCAAAATAAATTAAACTATAAAAAGAGCTCGGTGCAGGACTCAGTGATGGCAGTGCAGTCTGCTCAATAACCTTGGGTTACACTCCTGTACATAAATCCTGAAAAGACAAAATCTCTAATTTGAAAAGATACATGAACCCCAATGTTCACTGCAGCACTGTTTACAACAGCCAAGACATGGAAACAACCCAAGTGCCCATCAACTGACGACTGGTTTAAGAAGATGTGATGTGTGTGTATACACACACACACACACACAATGGAATATTACTCAGCCATAAAAAGAATGAAATATTGCCATTTGCAACAACGTACATGGACCTAGAGAATATTATACTTCGTGAAGTTAGACAAAGACAAATATTATATGGTATCATTTATATGTGGAATCTAAAAAATAATACAAATGAATCTATATATAAAACAGAAACAGACTCACAGACATAGAAAACAAACTTATGGTTACCAGGGGAAAGGCATGGGTGGGGAGGATAAATTAGGAGTATGGGATTAACATACAAACTACTATATATACAACAGATGATAAGCAACAAGGATTAACTGTACAGCACAGGGAACTATATTCAATATCTTATAATAACCTATAATGGAAAATAATCTGAAACAAAATATATAACTGAATCACTTTGTTGTACACCTGAAACTAACACAATATTATAAATCAACTATACTTCAATTAAAAAAAAAATAACCTTGGGTTAGCATGCAGTCACTCTGATCTTTTGTTGGCCAACGTACTAAATCGGGAAGCTGAAGTTGCAAACCACTAAGGTTCCTTCTAACATTGAGAACCTTTGCTTTCCAAGGGTCTACTGACAGATGAATAGATAAGCAAAATATAGTATACATATATCTATACTATGGAGTATTATTCAGCCTTAAAAAGAAACGGAATTCTGATACATGCTACGATGTGGATACACCTTGAAGACATCATGATAAGTGAAATAAGCCAGTCATAAAAGGACAAATACTCTATGATTCCATTTATGTGAGGTACCTACGATAGTCAAATTCATGAAGATAAAAAGTAGAACGACGGTTGCCAGGGGCTGGAGGGAGGAGGAATGGAGAGTTACTGTTTAATGGGTACAGTTTCAGTTCTGGAAGATGAAAAGAGTTCTGGAGCCGGATGGTGGTGATGGCTGCACTAACAATGTGAGTGTGCGTAATGCCACTGAACTGTACACCTAAAAGTGGCTAAAATGGTGAATTTTATGTTATGTATACTTTAGCACAATTAAATAAAAAGAAAAAAGAACCTCTGCCTTGAAGTCAGTCAGCCTGTGATCAAGTCCTAGCTCTGACGGCAGGCATGTCACTTAAACCACCTTTGACATGGGACTAATACCAGTACTTAACCTCATAAAGTTGTTGAAAAGGTTAAATGAGAATACAGGCGAAGTATTTAGCACAGTGCCTGGGTTCGTAAGTGTAATTAGCTGTTATATGACTTTGTCTCTTGAGACACAATTTTGAAAGTGGGGACCTAGAAGCTGACACAGTTGGTAGTTAACTAAAGGTCTCCTGAGTGAAGGTTCATCAACTTTTTGTTGTTGAGGCCCCTAAATCTGCCTTGGACTCCTGCCCTTCCTGCATAAAGCCTGGTGGTTTAGCATTTTTTTTTTCTTTGGATTACATACGATCTGTTACCTTTAACACTCCCCCTCCACATCTCTTGGAGATCATTTGAATAGTTGTCTGTACCATCCAAGCAAGCATGCCCTGACTGGGTCGGATTTTCTAGGCACTAAAACAAGGCAGATTTTTTTCCTCTGGTCATATTTGACTTGTAACTAAAACACCATTTCCTCATTGCATTTTGAGTCAATACTTACTTCTGAGCAAGAGTTACAAGAAATTTGACACACTGGTAGCAGCGACTGCTGTCCACGTGATTACTGTGGTGCATCAGAGCTGAAGGAACAGAAGAGGAAATTTTAACAATAAAGCACTAAACTGAAAGTGGGTCCAAGTGATGACAGCTCTCTTGTTCTGAAAATTTACAACCAACTATTTTGATAAGCAGATAAGAAACTTAACAAAAACATGGTGGTGCTGACTCAACAGGAGTCCCTAAATTCTAATGGGCAGAAACACTAAGTAGTATTCAAGAAACACACAGGGTGGTGAAAGTTTGACTTTTACAAGAACTGAAAGGAACTAAAATTTATAATGGCTGACAATTCACCTAGAGACCTTCAAAGTTCTCCATCCACCACACTCCTGACAGAGAGTGGTTAGAATACTTTAACTGTGATAAATGGATATGTATGGTAATTGTTCAGTTCAACAAGTATTTTCTGCTCTTTGCTTTTAGCATTTAGAGATAAATTACAGCTGATCCTTAAACAACATGGGTTTGAACTGTGCAGGTCCACTTATATATGATTTTTTTCAAGAAATACATATAGTACTACACAATTTGTGGTTGGTTGAACACTCAGATGCAGAACTGTGGATACGAAGGGTGGACTCTGGAACTTGAGCGTCTGTGGGGTTTGGTATCCAAGGTGGGTCCTGGAACCAATGCCCTGCGGGTACCCAGGGATGACTGTAATGCCTGGTCCCTGCTCTTGAGCAGTGTGTCCTCTGTAAGTTCCAGAGAGCCCGGGGACTGCCCTGAGCAGAGTACACCATTCCAAAGGGGGTGGCCTAGAATGCTGTAGCTACAGAACCTTTTTAGCATAAATTTCCTTTCTGCAATAAAAAGAGATCCTAAAACTTCTCTTAATACATAGCAAAATCTAAAATGACTCAAGTTAACTGGAAACACAGGTGGATGGTGGGAGTTGGATAAGACTATTTTTAACTAATCTTTTCCTAAGAAATAGCTCATTAAAGCCACTTTAGCCTTCTGGAAAAGAAAACTCTGTCAAAAAACTTCTATGAATAGACAATAGAAATTTGGGTGCATTCATACCACAGGTAAAAAAAAAAAAGAATTACATTTCATGAGCTTGACAATATCCTGCGTCTAAGGTTTTAGTTTTTTCCTCCTCAATGGCTACGGAGTGGGATGAATGATTTCTTGCTTAAGTGGACAAACTTTAGCTTGTTGAAGAAAGTCACAGCACCCCCAAATCTTACCTGACCCAGTAAAAGGACCTCAAACTGTGTCTTACTAAAAGTAGGAGAGTGTCCAGGGCGATAAGATCCTCTGGCTCTAATTCTCCTGACTAGAATGAGGGAGCCTAACAGCCCTGACCAGACTTCTCGTGGCTTCCTCACTGATCCACGCCAGGCAGAGCGTGGGGGGCAGACCCCAGGGAGGAGAGACTGGCTGGAACGATGAGCTCTCTGCACGTTTACTGCAGACACTTCTTCATAAGGCAGCCATACTTGCCTAGTAATCCATTTTCTGTCTCAAACACAAATTTGACTCGCTCCACTTGTATGGGATCCTCAATGACCTGGGAGAAGCAGGAAACAAAGGCTGGTAAATGAAGGAAGGAACTTGTGTTACAGCCACTGGTGCCTTTAAAACAAAATAATTCAAGAGATTATATAGTTTCTAACATAAAACCAAATACAAACAAATATCAAGTCATTGCTGTATTTCTCAACAATATATTAAATTTTAAACGAAACATGAAAAACTATTACGTAAGTAATATTTGAAGATACACTTATTTTCTAATACATGTTCTTACCAATAACATCTAGAGTTCTCTGTGAGCTATATGGACGCATATTTCATGATCCCAAGGATAAGAGGTTTATGGTTTACAAAAAATGTGTCAAAGTTTTGATGTAACACATGCTCTGCAAGTTGACGTGGAGGTTTACGCCACGCCAAACGGGCTGGATCTACATCTTACTCTCACTGTACTTCTAATGCCCGGGCACTGAACCGTGCATGGTGCGGTAAACTAAACGGGTCTGCTGTTGAGCAGACGAACAATACGCAGTCCCACCCCAAGGAGCAACAATCTTCCAAAAGCACTAGGACCAGAAGGCGGTAAGGACCAGAAAGACAGACTTCTTAGAAATGGCACCCACGAGGTACTGCCATATTCAAAAGTGTTTATTAAATGCCTCCCCTGTGCCAAGGCCTAAGGGACCTAAAGGGAACCCAGGCCCCCCCCCCCCCCGCCCCTCTTTAAAAAGCCCCTGGGCTAGTCTCTCAATGGCTCACGGTCAGTCACCAAATTCTACTGATTCTCTTTCTAAACACCTACTGTTCTGGCCTTTGCTCCCTCTACTCCTGTCTCTCCTTAGTACAAGCCTTGTTATTTCACATTCAGATTACTGCCACAGACTCCTATGTGGTCTTCCAATTCCAACCTTGCTTCCTTCTTTAGTTCATCCTTCAAGACAACTGCCGGAGGAATCTTTCTAAGAAATAAATCAGGTCACATTGCTTTCCTGCTTCAAACCCTCCCATCACCGACGGCAGAAGTTGCTAACTTAAATGTCTACAGAGCCCAAGATGATAAGACACGAGCCACGCGGCAGACAAGAGGAGTGGTGAGGACACTGGGGAACGGGAGACCACAAGCCTCATCGAGGGGGTGTGCCGCTGCTGTTCTAGGTGATGGGGCGTGGAGGAAACGGAGCCAGTGTGGCCAGACTACCTGATTCCTCAAGACAGGCTGGGATCCAGAAAGTAAAAAACAAGACAATTTGCGCCAACTTAAATAGACATGTAGGTGGAACTTGGCCACCAGAGTGCCACCACTGACCTACAGGGAAAAGTCTACACGCACTGGTACCTGAAGCCTTTCCTGGTCTGGTTTGGGCTTCTTCCCCAAGCCATACGAGTTCCCACTCCTTCTAGCTCTACCTCTACAATTCACTGAGCAAACCAGGGGTTTGGTGGAGAGCATGGGATCCAGGGCCAGTCGCTTGGCTCAGATCCTGGCTCTGTCACTTCCTGAACAATGGCCTTGGGCAGCTCACTCCACCTCTCTAAGTTCAGCTTCTAATAAAACTATATTTCACTGATTACAACTGAATTTTAGCCCCTGCTTTTCATATTTCTGAAATTGGGATGTACCCTACGGTGGATTACGTTTCAGTTTTTTGGCTCATGAAGATATCTTCAGTGGTACACAGTCAGTGGTGTCTCAGATTCGAGTGAACTGTAGCGCCAGCCGTTCACCTCTGCCGGTCACAGGGTCACACAAGATCACATCTGAGCTGATCACAGTTTCCTGTCCATGGTGAGGCCTTTGCTCTCTGTACTGTGATCGCCTGTGTACTTGTCTGGCTCCCTCACTAAACTGCAAGTGCCTATGAGGCAGTTTATTATCGCTCACTTCTAAGTCAGTAATGCATGAAAAATGGCTGACGTGAAGAGGACGCAGTGAGTACAGACCAAAGGAAAGCAAAGGCAACACAAGGACACACAGTGTTTATTCATGAACACATGCTGACTAGTAAATACCTAAATGCAAGTGAATTAGAACATTTATGACTTACCAACATCTCATGAAGCAGTTGGAACGTATTCTTTAACTCATGGGGTGGAGCTGTTTCTAGTTGGTTCTGAAATATTTTTTAAAAGCATAAAGATTCCAGTAAGTCTTCAGTGGAAAGCACACTGGAGTGGCAACCAACAGTGCTGGATTCCAGCCCTGGTTCCACCACCTCCTGGCTGATATTGGGCAAGTCGTTCCCTTCTCTGCAGCTCAGTTCCCCAAATGCTAAATCTGGGAACTGAAACAAACAACCTCTATGGTCCTCCCACCTGTAACCCTCCTTGATCTTTTACTATGAAATTAGGAAGGAGACAGGAAAAAAAGCAGAAAGGAAGGGAGATAATTTTCAGTCACTAAACAAGCCTAAGTGTATACTTGTATTTCATTTATACACATCCTATTTTGTTGAACATGCTGGAGTAGCTATGAGAATGCAGATGAGAGCATTCTGAGATCAGCATGCTATGAGTGAAATATATAACAAAATTCAGCGTAGGAAGTGGAAAAATCTACCAAGATACACTAAGTGAAGAAAGCAAGGTTCAGAAAACTCACACTCCTGTGCATTTTAGTAACCTTATACATATGTGTAGTAGGAAAGGATACTGCATTACAACACCGCACTTGCAAGGTGCCAGGTACGGTACTAAGTAAGTGAATGAGGCCTGGAAAGACATACATAACGTGACAATACTGATCCGTGGGGCAGGGTGGAGAGGGGATGAGCCTGGCTGGTGGTGCTCAAGGTGGACTTTGGCCTTGTTTGCACGTTTTAGTTTTTCACCAAGAGAATGCAGTTATATGTCATCCATGTAATTAAAAATTAAAGATTAAAAACAAATAAAAATGCTAGGTGTAGGCTTAAAGGTTTTTCTCATAATCCCCAGCAAGGTAGTAAACAATATGGTTAAGAGCACAGCCCTGGAACCACCCTGCTGATGTTCAAACTCCCACTCTGCTACTTACTGGTTGTGTGACCCTGTGCCTCAGTTTCTTCAATTGCAGAATGGTGATAAAAACATATCTACCTCAAAGGACTTACGGATTTGAGAATTAAGTGAGTTAAACAGGTAATATTCTTGGAACAGTGCTTGGCATCCAGTAAGTGCGACATAAATAATTACTACACACTGATCAGAGCTTCATAAATGAACTGCATACATTACTATTTCAGAAGGGGACAAAAATCAATCTACTTTCGATATCTTAGATGCTGCCTGGGGAAATAATCTAAACCTGTAAAACCATTTTACACAATAATGGTCACCACAGCATTATCATTACCTGTAAAATATTATTCTTAATAGTTAAGAATTGAAGCCAATGCAAATGTGCATCACTAGGCAGGGAGTGGCTAAGTAAACTACGTGCATGAGAGAATGAAATCCACTCAGATAACTTTTAATGATATGGAAAACACTTATAAATGTCAAGTGAAAAAAGGACACAAAATCATAAAGACAATAAAATCCCAATTATGTTAAAGTACATGCATAGAAAATAAAAGGGAAATGTACGAGAATATTATAAATGGTCAGATTTTGAGTTTTTTATTCTTCATTAAAAAAAAAAAACCAGTAAGTATATACTATTTTTATGATTAGGAAAAACAATTAAGATTATTAAAAGAAACATAGTGCCTGGGAGCCAAAGGAATGCTTTCCTAGTGTCTCACCCACAGGCTCTCAGGCTATCACCGGGTTTCCTGAGGTCCTACCTTAATGAAATGCAGCATGGTGAAGGAGAAATGCTCGTTACAGAAACAGCAGTACACCACCATCTCAATGAGCGCCAGCAGGGAGCCTGTCAGCTCTCGCAGAGCAAACATCACCTAGCGAGAGGGCAGAGAGGAGTGAGCCTTTCTTCTGTCACAGGTTACTGCTGATACGCTGCTTCTGACTTTCACTGAAATCTGCTCAGATTTATGATCATCAACATTGCCTCAAAACAGTCGGAGTCTGTCTGAGAGTTAACACAATTTGTGCAAATGTGCACCTTTCTCTCGGGAGTCACCTTCATCAGATTTTTAGAGGTAAATCTCCTCCTCCCCCATTAAAATAACCACCGATAGATCCAAAAAATACACAATATTAAGCTTAAAAAAAAAAAAGGAGATATATAGCACAGCACTGTTGATGTAACTAAAAACCAGTATGATTATGTTCACAGTCATATATATGTAAATCAAGTAATGGAAGAAGGGCTGGAAGATTACGTTCTCAAGAGGGGGTAGTTCTGGGTGGAAGGGAAAGGGACTCATTGTGGATGGGCCACAATGGGGGGTTGTGAGCAGCCCACTTCCATACTCCTGAGGTTGAAAAACCCATGTGCTTCAGAGCTGTAGTGTTCCAGGACCAGGGACACATACAAGAGACTGGGAATAAACTCTCTGATAATAAACTGAATGGCTGTGACTGGGGAGGTGCCGTGTACCTAGCTGCTGGGACCTGGAGGGGTAATTAGCTGGGCTGGATCTTGAGGCCCAATTCTTAGCTGCAGACAGGACTAAGAATATTTAGTCCTTATTTCTTCCTGACACACATACAGGAAATAAAATTATTTGAAATAATCACTTCTCTTAACAATACTCCCCTTCATCAGAGCAACATACAAAATACAACTTATAACAAAAGGCATTTTTCCTCAAAAAGAAGAAAACGGCTAAAACAAAAAGAAAGTGGCTTTAGCAGAATTAAGTACATACCTCTAACAGGTAAGGTTTCCCTTCGGACAAGAACAACAGGGCTTCGACTTCCTCGTGGAGGGGCAGCAGGGGACTCGAGGGGGCAATGCTAATAGGCGGCCGTTGTTTAAATGCACCCGGAGCTTTAGGGGACCAAAGAAAAACCCACTTTACTGGATATTATCACATGCAATCGACTCTACAAGGCAAAGCGATCCCCTCAAGATTCATACATGCAACTGCTGAGCACCTACAACTGTTCCCTCACAGACATGAGATGGGAGAAAACACTTACCCCTCTCTTTCAATGTATGCCCAGGATGTAGGTGTAAGACCTCTAGACTCCTGGTGATTCCACCCAAGACAATCTTCCAAAGAAGTTAAAATATACAAAGTGCATGAAAAAAAAAAAGAAGCCCAAAGTGCCTCTGAAGAGAACCTGGACAAGGCACTTCTGTTGCTCAATGGCCAGCACCACCTGTGCTGTGCAGAATCAACCCACGTGGAAGGGGTTACCCCACATGGTAGAAAAGCAAGGACTCCCACTCTCATTTTCTTTTGCAAACCTTTCTAACTCATGAATGCAGTAGCTTTGCCTCTGTAGATGGGCGAGTCAGAGTTTAGGAAGCATACTCTAGCTCACGACCGTCTGAATGCTCTCCCACGTCCCTTCAGACAGCCAACGGCATTCCAGATCAGAGGGATGCCCTGTGCTTTTTATCTAGTTTCCTGGTCAGATGACATGAAAACCCTACCACAGGCTCGGGGGTCAGAGGCTTGCATTCCACACTGGCTGCCACGCCCCTGACTAGCGGTGAGACTTTCAGGGGCTACCAGACCTCTCCCTATCTCAGCTTCTGCACACACAGGAGGGGAACTGCCCTCACAGGTTTGCTGAGAGGATTCAACACAACAAACTGCGAGCCCCATGGAAAGGCACAGCACACAGGAAACACTGACTACTTCTCAGCTGCTTTCCTGTATTATCACTGTTACCGTTGCTGTCACGACAAGGCCTAGAAGCAGTGCAGAAACGTACCTTTAACCCTAGTGTGTCGGTAAACACTTCTATGTCCCACCCCAAAGAAATGACTGGCTTGCTCTCGTGACAAACTAGTAAAATAAGGTGAAGTTTAACGTGGACTGAAACAAAAAACTTTAAGTGTTCCTCAAATAGCCAAATGAGAAACAAGTAACACCCATTTAACTGCCAACGTTGTTACTCTCCACATGTTACACGTGTTACTGACAAACTCACCATCTCTCTGTTTTCCTGATGTATTAAAGACAGGTTAAAGCTTACCAACGTTTCTTTGGGAAGAGACATCTGAGTGCAAGATAAGCAATGCCACTGTATTGTGAAGGTTCCCAAATTCTCGTGCTTGTGCCGAACTCCATCGACGTATCTGTTGTCAGAGAAAATAAAGTGGATGTTAGTGCTCCGGTTAGAAGGGTGTGTGCGGGTTCCTGATACTTTGAGCCACATTCTTTCTCAATGTGTGACAGTAGGACAGGTCAAAGTCCAAAAAAGTCATGGGTTTTAAGCCAGCTTAAGAGTGGCTTAACGTAGATGTATATTAACTCGTATTCTAAAACAAATCCATTTATGTATTCAATTCAGGTACTGAGAGCTCACCCTGTGCCAGGTAATTTTCCTACACCCAGTATAGTGGGGAAAGCCTGTGAGGCTGGAGGTCTGCAGGCCTGGCTCTCCTCTGCCACTTGCTGCACCACACGGATGTGGGCGAGTTCTCTACCTGACTTCTTTGTGTAAAGACAGAGATAACCTACCTGTTCCGCCCACTTCGTGGTTGTGAGGACCAAATGAAACATGAAAGGTAGAATGTTTTCAAACTCGTGTGCTCCATAAATGCAAAACAATATTAATCGTACAACATAACACCATTAATTAAATCTTATTTAAATTACAATGAATTTAAATCAATCGCCAGTGTCAGTGGAGTCCCTGATAAGGAAAAGCTCGAAGTGAAAAACAGATACTGTAAATCTCAACACAACATCAACACACAGAGCATGTCAGTATTTGTTTCTTTAACACTAGAGTCACAGCGGCAAGGTGGTGTGAGAGGAAGCTGAGAGGAGGCCCAAGTAGCAAGTCTGTCTCCCTTAATAAGGAAAGGAAAGCTTCCCTAGGCAATGCATCCCACACAGGGGAAACCAGAGCTTTAGCCCTGTGGCCTTGTCAAGGTTGTCACAAGTCACAACTCTTCTGAGCTGTAATTCTTGCCTGAGAATGGGGAAGAAACTGCCTGTTTTACTGAATTGTGAGTTTCAGAGGTACAGCATGAGAAGTAACCAGTTCCATAAACAGTATTTATCATTACAGCATGTTCACATTTTGTGTATTTTAAATCTATCAAACAGAAGAAATACAATGATTAGAGAAACACACCAATATAGGAACTCCAAACAGGAGACTCATTTTTTGATATATCTGACCCTACTATCACAAAACCACTTCCCTTTCATTTTCTGAATATGAGTATTACATCTGCGGCAACATCGTTCAGCGTGTAATGGTTCAACTTCGCATCTGAATCCTGGCCTGTGACCAGCATCCCGTGTAAGCACGTCCGCCAACACAGCCTGCTCACAGCCCCAGAGAGCCAGTGGAGGACCCAATGCCACTATTTCTTGAATGCTTTCGAATCCCCCAGGCAGAACCCATCTTTCCTCCTAGGTCACTCAGCACTTTGCATTTTGAGTGATATCCTAGTCAGTCATTCCCATTGGTTACAGCATTTAGAATAAATTCTATGAGGAGGCTGTAAAAATAACTGAACTCCAAAGAATTTTAAAGGCTATGCAGTACTTATACCTGGACTCTGATGAAATTAATATTTATTCCCTACAAAGAGAAACACTGTGGCTTCCAAAACTGTGGCCACTTCGCTGGGATATATAAAAGTAGGCATTACCTGACTGTTCTGCCGGTTGGCCCCCAGGAGAAAGCTGATCATGTGTCGCAGAGCTGAATGCTTCAGAAGAAGATCTCCGGCCCTAATTCCTTGCTGTCACGAGATATTGAGAATGACAAATTATATTCCTATCCAGACAGAGATCTAGTCCAAAAATACAGTTAAATGAGAAGTTTTCAGTGGTCAGTACGTTTTTAAATGGTATAATTTACATAGAGAAGGTACTTGTTAAAAATCTAACAGCCCCGCAGTGCTGCACAATGGCCCCTAGTTTCAATGCAGACTTCTACTCCAACAGTAAGTAACGATCACTACGTACACTGGAATTCTTGCAAGTAATATAATTGCACGAATTAAGATTTTTAAGAAGAAACACTCATAAAACCATATCATATAAATCCTATATTGACCAGTCTGAATTTTTTGCACATATAAAATTCCTTTAGACTATCAATCTGCTATATTAGGAAAAAAATCATTTACCTTTTGTACAAAAGTGTTGAACAGGAAAAAGTACTGAGCACAGTTTTTACAATTTTCAGGAACATCTTTATCCAACAGAGCAAGTAGTACCTCCAGTAACTGATGAAGGCTCTTTAACTGATTAGAGGAAAGATGAAATTACATAAAGAAAAAGAGTATAAGACAGACACTTGTAACAGGATTAATCTGAAGTAAATCACCATAAGAACAAAAGGAAAGTCTGACTGATACAATCCAGTCTCAGATTCAGATGGATTTATGCTTTGGAGAGCAAAAACAGAATTATCAATTTGATCTTCCAGGGAAGACTGGTGGAACTGTAGAAATAATTAAAAGAAAAGCCTAGTTTTGTTTCCTAGCTTTCAAACTCAAGGGCACGGTTCTACTGCCTAATCGTCACATTTTCTGCAGAGCCCATTTCTTTCTGTCTCTTAAAAGGCTGGGGGTTTAGAGGTAACATATTTCTGAATCCCTCCCTCCACTATGCTACTTCTTCACATAATCACAGATGCAAAGAATAAAAAACACAGACACAGGCATAGGGGCTAGAAATCAAGCCAATGGAGCAAATGGAGAGCAACAGCCTGACAGAATGACAACGGTAATATCGACTCAACTGTGAACTTACTTGAAAGCCCGCTGACGCCTCATGGAAAGCTTTGAAAAACATTTTATTTGTTTAGAAACCATTTTGGTCATCACATTGCTTCTTCTTTCCCTCCCACCCCAACTGTTTTTGGACAAGTCCCTAGAAATTCATGTGTGATCTGAGAATTAAGACCAGCCTTACTACTCTTTATCAGTTCATTTCCTCTAGAGATGGTTCTCACAGACTTGCGAAATATTCCCATCCATCCTGTCACACTCGTTATATACAGTAAAATCTACCATTTATGTAGCACTTCATTTCAAAGTACTTTACAATATAAAGTGGGTAGCAAGAGGTACCATTTCCATTATGGGGTAAAATTAGACATAAAATACATCAGCTGGATATCAAGTAGAATTTACTGAGGCAAATGGTTTATGTCCTCCACCACTCCCTTCCCTTTCTCCCCACTGCAGCCCTGCCTTTAGAGGTTGGTGGGATGATGCTCTATGGCCTGACCCCATCTGTAGGGAGACTACACTAACTCTGCCTTTATCCTTTGTCCGGGTTTGTACATGGGAGGAAGGAGGAGAGTAAGAAGGTCCTTATGTTAAATATCAGAAAACTTCCACAGGGGTACTTCAGGGCAACGGTATCCAAACTGTCCTAGGCTGCTCCCAATGACCTATTTTTAAATATTCTGCAACCAGGTAAGGTTTTGCCAAAAATGGTTCTGCTGTTTAAGCTGATCGAAAGCCAATGCCTTAGAGTACACCTCCACTTCCTTAGGATCCCTGGAACTGAGAGAGAGAGTCTTCCTCTAGGTCCTCCCTGAAGAGTGTATTTGACCTCCTTCTCCATCCTGGATTGAGCGGAGCTCCTGAGCATGTCTGGTCTAACGGGGCACCCCGGCTCAGGACTGCTGAAGGAACTAAGTGCCTGGGTGCCAGGCACTGGGTGTGGATCAAGGGCCTCTTTAAAGGATTGAACAGTAAAGCCAACATCTGAATCTGAAGCAGCAATTCCTAGAATTTGCCTTCAGTTCGTTGAGACACTGCCTCCAGCCAATTTATAAGGAGTTTATAAGGAGCCAATTCATTCTCAAAACAACATTTTTCAAAGTTTTCCATGTAGTGTCAGCTGTTTGAAACAGCAAACTTGGGAAGTAACTGCTGTATTTGCTAGGACTTTATAACAGACTGAATAATCAGACTCATGTCATTTATGTCCCTGAGACTTAAAATTTGGGGGGACTGAGGATGGTAATAAATACCATGGTTTGTTTTAGCATGTGTGGCATTGTGAACCAGAAGAAAATATGTTACAGAAAACATGGTTAAGAAGAAGAAGAAATTCAGAGGAAAAGGAACAAGGATTAGGGAATAACGGAGATCAAAGAAGGAACTGTTGTGGCCAATGCCCCTGGATGGACGGCACTATTTGGTCCGGCTGCCAAATGAAGGTTCGGATCATGAAAATAACTTAGGAGGGAAGAGACAAAGCCAGGGGTGGCTCAAAATGACTGTCGGTCTAGACTAGAGACTCTAGACTCAGGTTGGTCTTAATGCAGAGAGATCGAACACAAACTCTCAAGAGAAGACTCTGAGAAGGAAGTGCTCTAGACAGAAAATCCTGACACAGACCAAAGCAGATCTGAGTTCCTAGCCTACCCTGACATCTGGGATCTGAGGAGAGGAGGACAGAATGTCTTCTAGCCTGGCATTTACCAGGAAGTCAGTGCACAGAACGTGTATTTTATGTGGATAATTACCAGACTCTAATCCTAGGCTTTCTTTCTTATTATGTGCACTTTAAAACATTTGGTAAAAACAGAATGTGTAAATAACATTTAGAAAACAAGACTGACCTTATCCTGATAAAGCAAGGCACTGTCTAGGGTTTTCTCCAGGATGGTGGCCACAGCGACACGTACTTCTCTCACATTGCACTCCAACAAGAAAATCCTAACATAGAGAGAAACGTGGTGTGAAAAAGCAAGATAGATTTCTATAACCCAACTTTCCCAACATGGTCCCACCTACTGTCCAAGAAAAAAATTACTCCAAGATGTAAGTTCAAGTCTCCTGAGAGCATCAGCACACACAGGCCCTTGTGAGGGAGGAAGGAGGAGAAAAAGGAAAACAAGACCCTTGAACACAGAAAGTGGATTTTTTCCTGTTTTTTCTTTCTTTCTTCCCCCAAGATGAGTATCTGTATAAATGTAAATTCAGACTTCAAGAGATATACAAGCAAAGAACCTAAAATTTTATAAGTTCTGTTCACTCAGGAGTAGTTCTCCCTGGCACCCCTTCAATGTCTCAGAATAAGACACAAGTTCAAAGTTCTGAGTCAACACAGCACCTCCCAATCCCCCTGTGCACCTGGTGTTTCCATCCTTTCACTTTCCTCTCCTCTTCCCTCCCAACGTTTACTTATTACTCAGTCCTCCCAGAAGCATGTGAGGCTGAAAAGGTCCTGCTTCCTTCCTTTCTTCTTCTTCTACGATGATGATGATGATGACGATGACAGCAGTTTTAAGGTTTATCAGCCACGTCCATCATATTTGGCACACCCAGTGTTACACTGGGATACTACACTGCCCGCTGCAAAGGCATGACCCAATCCAATCCTCCACACCACCAGGGCGGTAGAGGCAGCAGCCTCAGATGTGGCGGAGGGCGCGGTCAGGCAGAAACACCTGCTCCCTGGCGCCGGGCAGTGGTGGTAACTACCTGAGAGCAACTAGGTAACTGCATGCTTCCCCACAGTCAGCTTTTCTTTCTCTGTTTCACACACGCACCCTGACATGACAACCCATATTATAATCAGCACAGTGAAAACTTACCTATCGTTTCTAATATCTCTTAACAGAAAAGTCTCATTGTTCCATGAGCAAGATTTAATATAACAGAATTTTGATGACCCAAGGCAAAGCTGTCCTGAGGCATTCTTTCAGGTCACAGCAGTGAAAGCTGCTCTGGTCCCTGTCTGAGGGCAGCATTTGCTGACAGCCCTGCCCTCCTTCTCCCCACAGGAAGATGACAGTGGAGTTTTCTGAAGCCACTTCACTTCTGCTCATTGCACGTAACTGTCAATGCTCAGCATTAGCTACCTAATGTGAACCCGACACAAGGTTCTGTTCAACATCCACTAAGATTCTAAGTGGCAACTCCAGGCAAGTTTAAAAGATAACAAGTACTCTTGCAATATTTAGCTCTAGATGTCTGATCAGATTTAGGTACAATTCTTCTGGAAAGAATATCTACAGGGGGTGCTCCACATTTCCTATCACAGACATTAGGAAGCATCGTGAGAATGCAAACCCAGAATATGGGCACTTCTACAGGACTAATGACCTGTCTCACGCCAGTTAAATGGCATGACAGAAAAGGTGGTGGGGAAACGGAACAATTACAGATTAAAAGAACCTTAAGAAACATACAAACCAAATGGAGACCAAATGGAGCTCATTTGGAGCCTGATTTGTACAAATTCAATGGTAAAATAACACTTTTGAGACATCTGGGGAAATCTGAACATGGACTGGGTACAGGATGATAGGAAGGAATTACTATCATTTTTGTTTAGAGTGATGATGGTAAAGCACTTATTTTTTTTTTTTAAACTTAACCTGTTAGAGATACATGCTGAAAAATTTATAGTGAAATTATATGATGTTTGAAATTTACTTTAAAATATTTCAGAGGATAAAAGAAAAGTATGCATGTGAGCGTGTGTGGGAATTGGGATAAGCAAACAAGACTGGCCAAATGCTGACAACTCAAGCTGGGGATGGGTACAGGAGAGGGTTCGTTATTCTGTCGACTTTAGAGTATGTTTAAAAATTTCCACAATATAAAAAAAATTTTTAAGATGTAAAGTACCCTTCATGTTAGTAGTTTTAATTGCTTTAGATCAATTTGCAAGCATTATTTGCTAATTTAATTTTTTACACTTATAATTACATTTAAAAATTGTCCCCTGAAAGGACTACAGAGGGGCTAATCCGAGAGACAACAGCCTCTTCACATGCACAGTTACTGAGGTATTAGTAGAGTGTATGTTTATTTTTTAGTTGTAACAACAACAATTTAAGCTATCTTAAAAGTTCTAAAGAAATAAGTAATTAGAGAAAGGAGAATATTAATTCGATAATGATGAGTAATTGGGCTTTATAAAGAAAGACACAAAATATAATAAACTTTACCAGGAACATTTAGGTTAGGTAATTCACTAGATTCTTTACCATTAGGAGTTCAAAGAAACCAAATCATACTACCAAAGGAAGTTACTGTAAATAGAGCTGCAATGAACATTGTGGTACATGACTCTTTTTGAATTATGGTTTTCTCAGGGTATATGTCCAGTAGTGGGATTGCTGGGTCATATGGTAGTTCTATTTATAGTTTTTTAAGGAACCTCCATACTGTTCTCCATAGTGGCTGTATCAATTTACATTCCCACCAACAGTGCAAGAGGGTTCCCTTTTCTCCACACCCTCTCCAGCATTTACTGTTTCTAGATTTTTTGATGATGGCCACTCTGACCGGTGTGAGATGATATGTCATTGTAGTTTTGATTTGCATTTCTCTAATGATTAATGATGTTGAGCATTCTTTCATGTGTTTGTTGGCAATCTGGATATCTTCTTTGGAGAAATGTCTATTTAGGTCTTCTGCCCATTTTTGGACTGGGTTGTTTGTTGTTTTGTTATTGAGCTGCATGAGCTGCTTGTAAATTTTGGAGATTAATCCTTTGTCAGTTACTTTATTTGCAAATATTTTCATTGAAGCTCTATGTACAATAGCCAGGACATGGAAGCAACCTAAGTGTCCAATGGACAGAGAAGATGTGGCACATATGTACAATGGAATGTTACTCAGCCACAAAAACGAAACTGAGTTATTTGTAGTGAGGTGGATGGACCTAGAGTCTGTCATGCAGAGTGAAGTAAGTCAGAAAGAGAAAAACAAATACTGTATGCTAACACATATATATGGAATCTAAGAAAAAAAAAAAGGTCATGAAGAACGTAGGGGTAAGACAGGAATAAAGACACAGACCTACTAAAGCATGGACTTGAGGATATGGGGAGGGGGAAGGGTAAGCTGTGACAAAGTGAGAGAGTGGCATGGACATATATACACTACCAAACGTAAAATAGATAGCTAGTGGGAAGTAGCCACATAGCACAGGGAGATCAGCTAGGTGGTTTGTGACCACCTAGAGGGGTGGGATGGGAGGGTGGGAAGGAGGGAGATGCAAGAGGGAAGAGATATGGGAACATATGTATAGCTGATTCACTGTTATAGAGCAGAAACTAACATGCCATTGTAAAGCAATTATACTCCAATAAAGATGTTAAAAAAAAAACAAAAACAGGGCTTCCCTGGTGGCGCAGTGGTTGAGAGTCTGCCTGCCAATGCAGGGGACACGGGTTCGTGCCCCGGTCCGGGAAGATCCCACATGCCGCGGAGCGGCTGGGCCTGTGAGCCATGGCCGCTGAGCCTGCGCGTCCGGAGCCTGTGCTCCGCAATGGGAGAGGCCACAACAGTGAGAGGCCCACGTACCGCAAAAACAAAAAAAAAAAACAAAGGAAGTTACTGAGTTTCTCTGGAGATATTTAAGAGCGAGCCTGCTTGATGGTAAACTAAATATTTTGCCATGTTCCTTTCAAATGGATGATGATTCTATGACGTTCTACTGCTTAACACAATACTCAGGAGTCCTAATGGGAAGATATTTTGGAATTAAGCTGGAAAAATGGGTGAAAGGTTATTTTTAATGCAAACTCTAAAGGGACAGGCAAAAACACTTCAAAGAAATGTTTATCTGTTCTCTCTTTATGAACTGTATGCATGTATTCATGCACAAATACGTGAGCACTTAATGCAGGGAACCAAACGGAGTAGCTTCTGCCCGTCAGGAAGCTGCAGTTCAGTGGAGGAGACAGAGCAAACAATAGGGCAGACCTACTTTAAATTGGGTGGCCCTTGCCATCTGATGGATGAGAAGGCGCTTTCTATGCAAAGAGTAGAGGGGAGACTTTCAAATGGAGGGAATAACTAGCAAAAAGGTCTTTAGGCAGGACAAAAAGCTTCGTGTGTTCAAGGAATCAACAATCAGGTGAATGATAAGCCAGGTGGAAAGTGAAACACACAGGCAAAGCCCATATTCAAGTGAGGCCTTTTGTATTACATTATGGCAAAGATTTTGGATTTTATTATAAGTGCAGTGAGAATCCACTGAAGAATTTTTAAGCAGAGAAGTAACATAATCTAATTTGTTTCAAAAGAACCCTTCTGTTGCTGTATGAAGTACACTGGAGGAGGCAGAGGTGGAGATACCAAGCAGGCCAGTGAATGAATGTCTGAAGCTCAGACCTCAAGATGAAGGGGATACGGGACCAGGAGTTTCAATTAGATCTTAACTTGCCGCCGCACGAGGATCTCCCTGTGGGAAGGGACTTGCATTTCTGAATTCCTTGTCTGTTTTAAGTTGAGAGATACCAGAGCATATTTGCATGCTGACAGAAGTGACCCAATAGAAAACTCTGGAAGGTAAAGACGCCAACTTCCTTGAGAAGCTTTGCTCATGTAGAGAGATTCACTTTGAGAGGAGAGAGGATGCTTCCTCCATTATATCAGGAGGAAAGGAGAAGATGGGAACAGACTGGTTGGTGTGCAGCTTGGGGCGGGGCGGGGGGCTTCACCTGTGCTGGGGTGAAGGCTGAGGCAAGGCCACTGGCTAGCAGCGGGTGAGCCCGCTCGGCACGCCCGAGGGGCGTGGGGCAAGCTGCGGCAGAGGGAGGGGAGCGGCCACTGGGGATAAAGCAGCCTGGCCACTGACAGATCAAGGTGCTCGCTGAGTCCCCCACATCGATGCTGAACTCTCCGAGGATAAGAGAATAAGGAGCAAGGTGTAAACATTCACAGTGATCGGACCTTCTTGAAAAATCCAATTACTTTTGTATTATAGATATGTAGGTAAATATACCATCATGGTATATCTGCCACACTATCATGCTATCAAAAACTTTTTGAAAAATAATATTTTAGCCAGAATCCAAACACATTAGCAATATTGTGGTCTTACTGTATAACCCAGGACGGCTGATCTTTACCTGCCACCAGACTGTGAGTCCGAGGGAAGAGATTTGTATTTTGGAATCCCCTGAGCAACAGCCGTTGCCTGGGAGGGCCTGGTTACCTGCTTAGAATTGATTCCAACCAGAAAAAGAATTTCAAGTTGAAATAAAAAGAGTTACGAGAAGCTTCAGCTCTAAATCACTGGAAGAGACACACATTTCTTTTAACTGAAAGATACTGACTGACACTTACTTTATCAATTCTCGTCCTTCAGAACTAATAAAATATTCAACCAGCCACTGACAAGCATCAAAACTTTTTGAAAGTAATGCTTCAATAGTGGCAATCCATTCTTCAGTGTCAACCCTTTAAAAAAGCAAAGACAGCGATGTTAGACAGCCCAGCAAATAACTCCATGGAGTGTCGCTCATTTTTTTTTATTTAAAAAAAATTTTTTGTGGGGGGGCGGGGTGGAGGATAAGTTATGACCGCTGGACTAACATGGATAGCCAGTTCAAGCCCCATATCTGGATATGACTTTTCCCAATTTCTAAAGACATATAGCATTTACACCACAGTTCTTTTTCTGTTTTGTCCATCTTTCCTACTGAACTAGAAATACCTTAAAAATAGGAACCCATATTTTAATCATCCGGGTGTATTAGGTAGTTGCCTTCAACTACCTAAAACAATGTTTTGAATTTAATTTTAAGTGTTTGAATTTATAAATTCAACTTTAATTTAATTAATGCCTTTTGTCACAATAGACTATCAAAATGTGTCACCTCTTACCTGAGTTTTTTCTTTGTCCGTAGATAAGTTTGAAAAAGGAACTGAATGGCAAGCTGTAAGCTCACCTTTGCCATGCAAGGATAGTACGGATGCTTTAATTTAGTCTACAAGAGAGAGAGAAAAAAGACAGGCTATTTTTCACAGAAGTTTTATAGATTATTATGCATTGTTACGGACTGAATAATGAGATACATATAAAATAAAGTTAAATACTAGTAAGAAAAATCCAGCCAGTTCATAATAGAAAATGTTGCAGTTAAATTATAAAAAGATTAAGAAAAGATATCTCCTTCATTTCTTTTATGAAGCCTTCTCAAAATAGAGCCTTTAGACCACAGCGTGTTAATTAAGCTACCAATAGACTAAGAAAGTCTTCCCCTTACTGGCAAACTGTGATCATGGTGCTCAAGAAAAAGAAGCACTTAGAAGCTGATCTTGAGTCTGGTAACATCTGATTACGAATTGGGAATAATTAATCTCCTCATAGCCCAATATCTGTTTACATCACCTATGGCTACTCTTAAATTTTTTATAAAATATAACAAGAGCACTTAAAAAAGCCAGTAAGTAGAAACCCACATTCATTCACAATCTGTATTATATATTCTGAATACTGCCTGTATTTTAATATCACCCATTAAGTGACACATTTGTGGGAATTTTTTTTGGCATTTAATCTAAATGCTAACAAGTGAGAGTGACGGTGAGTCACTGAATGCTTTAGTGGAAAGATATTTAACTATGATCCTTTCTAATTTGTTTAGTAACAATCCAACTAGTACTTACAGCATTCAATGATGCTAAAGACAAAACAAAACTGAAATAATCACTACTGTACACATCTCTATTCTTCATAAACTTGAGGTTTTCATCTCTCACCATCTATAAAAGAAAATTGGTAATTATTTTTAAGAAACAGGGTAAATTATTCAGTATGGAGAAGACATTTTTACTGATATGTTAGGTAAAATGGGTTCATAAAAACACTTCTCTCAAGCCTTCAAATTTTTAAAAAGGAGAGAGGAAAAACTTCCTTTCAAAGATAAGAAGCTGTAAAAAGGTGAATTATGATTCATTAAACCAAATTCTTCTGGGAAATTCAGAAAAACCACCATGTGAAGGACAACTGAATTCTAACCTGTTAATCTGAGTGGAAAGGGACAATGAGAGCTTTCCCAAGTACAACCAACCCCATGCTCTCTGTGTATCAGATGCTCAATTCTCTCTCTCTCTCTCAATCAAAGACTCCATATTTTTCTTAAATCTTTTGATTCTGGCTACTTAGCTTTTGATTACTTAGTGTATAAAGTCTGGATTGGGCAGCTGGACAGTCTGAATTTAAATCCTGGCTCTGTGACATTGGCAGATCATTTCGCTTTTCTAAGCTTTTTCTCCTTTTCATCTGAAAAATGGGAATAAAACCTGGTACTCCACGAGAGTGTTTTAAGAATTAGGGATTTGTTTAAGCATGTAGCACAGAGCAGGTATTCAATAACTAACGTTCATCACTGTTATATTAGTTTTACCCAAAGGTTATGAACCGTAACTTATTTTTCTCCCCAGATTCAATAAATTAATTTCAGCAATATGTTTCTGCACTGCCCACTCCCTCTCTCTTTTTTTTTTTTTTTAAGATGTTGGGGGTAGGAGTTTATTAATTAATTTATTTATTTTTGCTGTGTTGGGTCTTCATTTCTGTGTGAGGGCTTTCTCTAGTTGTGGCAAGCGGGGGCCACTCTTCATTGCGGTGCGCGGGCCTCTCACTATCGCGGCCTCTCTTGTTGCAGAGCGCAGGCTCAGCAGTTGTGGCTCACGGGCCTAGTTGCTCTGCGGCATGTGGGATCCTCCCAGACCAGGGCTCGAACCCGTGTCCCCTGCATTAGCAGGCAGATTCTCAACCACTGTGCCACCGGGGAAGCCCCCCTCCCCCTTGTTTATGTGGGGCATCACACAGCAGGTCAGTGACAGCCCTGGCCAATCTTGAGTCTGTTGCCACCTCTGTGACAAGGTGGGTCAGAAGACGTGGCGCTAGAGGTACAACTACGTCCACAAGAAGGCTGGCAGGAGTAGTTTTGGACCCACGAGATAGATTTTGACATTTATCTGGATTTTATCCCTTAGAACTTTTTTTTTTTTTTTGCGGTACACGGGCCTCTCACTGTTGTGGCCTCTCCCATTGCGGAGCACAGGCTCCGGACGCACAGGCTCAGCGGCCATGGCTCACGGGCCCAGCCGCTCCGCAGCATGTGGGATCTTCCCGGACCGGGGCATGAACCCGGGTCCCCTGCATTGGCAGGCGGACTCTCAACCACTGTACCACCAGGGAAGCCCCCTTAGAACTTTTTATACAGTTCTTACCTGGTATATGCGAACAGGCATCTTCTCCACAAAGAGTCCTTTCTTCTCACCCTTTTTAACCAGCTTGGTTAGAATAGAGAGCCGGTCATTGTTAGGCCTATGGGGCCGAGGAGATGACTGAGGTGAAATTTCTGGTGAAGATGGTGCTGACCTAAGAGATGGAATCAGAAAAGTGTTTGTCTAGAATAAAACAGCTATTGTTTTAGTAGTTTGCTACAACCGGATAAACTTAACATAAACAGGGTATTAGACTGTATACTTTCCTGATCTAATGTATTAAAATGCAAATTCACAGAAAACAGGACCTTTAAAAAAACTTTTCAGACAGTGCTGGTATAGTATTTATTGGGTTGGCCAAAAGGTTGGTTCGTTTTTTTTCCGTAAGATGGCTGAAGTAGCACTTGGTTGTCTTTAACTTCATTCAGAACAATTTTATTAGACTGTATGTGACAGCTGTCAGATCAGAGTGCATTAAAAAAAAGGCTTATCAAAATTGGTGAAAATTTTTGTGTAGCCATTTTAATATTTAAGATGGAAGAAAAAAAGCAACATTTTTGGCAAATTATGCTTTATTATTTCAAGAAAGGTTAAAAAAAGCAACTGAAATGCAAAAAAAAGATGTGTGCAGTGTATGGAGAAGGTGCCGTGACTGATCGAACATGTCAAAAGTGGTTTGCGAAGTTTCATGCTGGAAATTTCTCGCTGGACGATGCTCCACGGTTGCGGAGACCAGCTGAAGTTGACAGCAATCCAATCGAGACATTAATTGAGAACAATCAACATTCTACCGCGCGGGAGATAGCCGACATGCTCAAAATATCCAAATCAAGCGTTGAAAATCATTTGCACCAGCTGGGTTATGTTAATTGCTTTGATGTTTGGGTTCCACGTAAGTTAAGCGAAAAAACCCTTCTTGACCATATTTTCGCATGCGATTCTCTACTAAAACGTAATGAAAATGTTCCGTTTTTAAAACAAATTGTGACGGGTGTTGAAAAGTGGATACTGTACAATAATGTGGAACGGAAGAGATCCCGAGGCAAGCGAAATGAACCACCACCAACCACACTAAAGGATGGTCTTCATCCAAAGAAGGTGATGTTGTGTATATGATGGGATTGGAAGAGAGTCCTCTATTATGAGCTCCTTCAGGAAAACCAAACGATTAATTCCAACAAATACTGCTCCCAATTAGACCAACTAAAAGCAGCACCCGACAAAAAGCATCCAGAATTAGCCAACATAAAACGCATAATCTTCCATCAGGATAACACAAGACTGCATGTTTCTTTGATGACCAGGCAAAAACTGTTACAGCTTGGCTGGGAAGTTTTGACTCATCCGCCGTATTCACCAGACTTTGCACCTTTGGATTTCCATTTATTTCGGTCTTTACAAAATTCTCTTAATGGAAAAAATGTCAATTCCCTGGAAGACTGTAAAAGGCACCTGGAACAGTTCTTTTCTCAAAAAGATAAAAAGTTTTGGAAAGATGGAATTATGAATTTGCCTGAAAAATGGCGGAAGATAGTGGAACAAAAGGGTGAATACATTATTCAATAAAGTTCTTGGTGAAAATAAAAAGTCTTTTATTTTTACTTAAAAACTGAAGGCACTTTTTGGCCAACCCAAAACTATGCTCTGGACATAAAGTGTACTCAATAAATGAGATTTAAAAAAAAATCTCAATTCTAGAATGAAATAATTTCTATGCATGTTTCTGAAAACAAAATAACTTCTTGCCAAGGAAATAATGACCAGGTAGCAGCAAGAAAAAAGGTAGAGGGATTTACTTATTTTCTTTTTAGAATTTCTCTCTAGCTTAGCTAATTACCCTTAAATCCCAAACAGCATACTCTGAAGATCACGGTATCACATACTGCAATCACACAGCAAATTACACAGAGGAGAAACTCACAGAGAGAGGTCCTCAGCTTCCTGCCGCACAACGCTGACTCGACTTTTCTTTGGTAACACAGGGGAGTTCTGATCAGACACCCTTTGGTAGAAGAGCATATAGGCGTTCCAGTATCTTCGGCGTACATCAGTATATGGGTTCGCTTCATAATGAGACAATAAGAAAAATCTCTTTGTAAATAAAAAAGGTGTTTTGTTTTTTTTTTGTCTTGACAATCTATAACAAAGGACCTACAAATCCAGCAAGTAATTACTTACTAAATTTGTTAAATGGAAAGCGTAAGTGAAGTGTGTGTCTTTTTAGAGCACTGCTTAAAAATCACTCTGAAGGTGATTCAGAGGGGCAGGGAGTAAGGAGCTGTATGGTAGCAGAGTAGGGGAAAGAAGGTATACATTCCGAGGCATGTGGAAATTTAATCAAAAGGCAAGTAACATTTAAAAATAAGTTCTGTGGCATAGGATGGGATTATAATTGGCCTCACTTAACCATTTCTGCATAGAAGAGCCAAATGCAGGTAAATTTTGGCAATGACACTATGTTCAGCTAATAAAGGTTACTACCATTAGATGCATGACTACCGTGGTCTGGTGTCAAAATCTAACACTGTGGATCTCATACACGTGGAAAAATTTAAATGCCCCTAGAGTATTTCAAAATCAGGTTTCAAAAATGTCAAGGTCTCTGAAAAATATTTCTGCTTCAAATAGCAAATTCTGATGGGATTCTGTGATGTACTTTTCCTTATATTTTTTCTTCTGGGGGTAGAGTTGTGGAAAGATTCCTTTACCACACTGCATAACAAATAAGGTTTTAAAAACACAGGTGCTAGAAATGTCTTCTCCATTAATCACACCTCTACATAAGTGAAAAGGAAATTTGAAAATTTTAGTGGACTACTACTTCTGAAACTATTTGTAAGGTTGAAATTCTTTCAAGTTGTTCTTTAATATTCATTTCTTCCATTGAACTCACCCTCCGTCCCAGGGCTGTTGTAAGGAATTATTTAAAAAGAATTCCGTAAGCAGCTGGAACCTTTTCACCCTGGCTATCAAGGAGTTTGTGGACCTACATGGCTAGAGCAGTAGTATGTAAAAAAATAAAATCTTTTCTATTTTTACATAAAAAATACTGCTTCCAATTTGATAGAAAACTATAAATTAAGAAAATAAAACTCATGGAAAATATACATTTGCAAATACTTACTTTGATCATAAACTTTTGGTCTATATTCTCCTCCAAAGCATTCGTACTCTAGGGTCTCATCATTTAGGTCAAATTCTTCTATGACTGTGTCATTAAATTTATACCACTTTCCTTTTCCACATCCCCTAGAGCACAGATTTGATAAAACAAATATTATGAAGTTACAAATCAAACATCCCCATCCCCAGCATTTATCTCTATGTATTGTCTACAAATACAGCAGGTAATTACCATTTGAAAACACCTAAGAAAAATATAGCAACAGTTACTTCAATTTCTTAAACAACTTTTCAAATTGAAGGGATAAAACAATTGCAACAACTTTTAAAAATCCAATATGAAATAAGATCAAAGAACAATGTGATATCATTGCACCGTAATGATAAGTGTGGATGACAAAGCAGGGCAGGGAGAGCAGAGGGGAGATACAGGGCGGGCAGGGGGAGTGGAGGAGGGATATAGGAGGGCAGGGGGAGTGGAGGAGGGATACAGGAGGGCAGAGAATGCATAGAAAAGACATAGGAGGATAGGGGTAGAAGACGAGAGGTACAGCAGGGCAGGGGAGCAGAGGAGGGACATAGGAAAGCAGGGGGAGTGGAGGAGAGGTACGGCAGGGCAGGGAACGGAGGAGAGACTACTGGAAGGGTGGAGTGAGGGAGCAGTACGAGAACCCCTTACCGCCTGTCCTTGATGAAGGAATAGTAGTGGCCTGCATGTGCCTGCCCACTATGTACAATGACGCCGACAAGTTCGTAGTTTTCTGTAAGGGCAACTTTTTTTCGTGGAGATCCTCCACCTCCCTGATCCATATTTCGCCCGTTTTCACCAACTTCCGAAGATGAATCTTGGCGAGCCATTCCTGAAACTGTGTAAGGCTCCATGTTTAGCATCCAGGGAAACTATTTAAAAAGCAAAAAGAGCACAATGTTGGTTAGTAACATATAGGGTCACACCCAGTTAAGTCTGTACAAAGAAGAGGGATGATGTGTTTTCCTAATTTAAGCTAGGACTACCCTCCAATTCAAGTACACAATTTCAGAATGACTTACAAGTCTAGGAAGGTTTAAGCAGTCTCTTGCTTGAGCATTAAGGAAAGGATTTCACTTCATAGCTGTCACTAGGATGCCTTCTAGAAATGAGGGTTACTGTCTAGAGATCTGCCGGTACCACTAGCAGCAGCTGCTTAAGACGAGGGGCTGTGCACGTCTCAGAATGCTGAGACCACAGCCTTTCACATTTTAGATGAAATTTGAAAATATAAAAAGGAAACAATAAAGGGAGCACAGTAATAATGGTTATTAAAAAACCAAGAAAAAAAAATAAGTTACCCTTATCTGTTCGTCATATTTAATGGAGCGTCCACTCTCCCAGTCAAATCCAAATCTCATCAGGTGGATGACCAAGACACTAGGTAATGACTTAATACAGGTCCTTTTCACTGTTGTTCTCTAAAGAGAAGCAAAACCCAATTATCTCCATGGAGACAATAAAATAACAAAGTAATTAATATGAAGGTCACAGATTTCTACAGGGCTTTCCCATCTCTGTGAACACAAGTCATGACACAATTTAATGGCAATAACAATAGGAGCTTAATACTGATCTTACATAAAACATAAAGACGAAGTCCATGAATAACAAATTAATCTTGTGTTTTGAAAAGGGCAAATGTAATACCTTTTCTTTACACTTTTCACAGTAATATGCATTACTTCCCTCTAGAACTTCTCCTCTAACAAACTGGTCCAAAGAAATTTCCAAACTCTGACAGGAAGTAACTCCTAGATTGAGAGCCATGAAAGCTTCCTCGCGCTCATATCTGCTTAGGAAATAACAGAAACACCGTATCAGCAATGGAATTTAAAAACCTTGAAATTACCACAATACTTGAGATTGAACACAGAACTATTGATACATTCCTAATCACTATAATTAACACACACCTTCTTCTCATCCTTCTAAAAGTATACTAAATAAAAATGCCAATTTTTGATCACTTAGAATTGCTTAAAATTATGAATTTCAACAAAGAAATTTTAGAAATGGAAATTAATTCCCTGGAAATGTCACCAAAGAAATTTAATTCAATAAACATTTATAGATCCATTAGGAGATATATCTGCAAACCTCTCAATGAATAAAAAATTTACAACATTCTAGAAGAATCATTTAAAAATGATGGTGATTATTTTCTGATGTCAGTGTTATCTTCACTAACCTGTGAGGACAGTCTTTACAGATCTTCTGATCAGAATAGATGCCCTGAAAAGTATTCTTAAAAATTTGGTCTCTCCCCATTTTCTGTTGAAATAAAAAGTTAAAATTTTAGTTGATGCCTCTAGAACTTTTAGGTTGTTTATACAGAATTTTACTTAGACCTGAGCTAAAGCATAGATTTGAATTTAACCAACAAAATAAAACAAGTCAGCTTGGTAGTTTAAGCTGGGAACTAATGAAAGAATTATAACTCATGAGACCCGCTGCCAGAGTAATGCAAATGATCAGAAAAGGAAGAGGAGCGCCGTCAGCCACACTGATGACAGGATCCAGAAGGATTCAGATGATCCATGATGATCCCGACTCCTTCTCCACTTGCCACAATTACCAAGCTAGGAGTAACTCTCCACGATTTTCTCTTTTTTCTTGTGGATAGAATGCTACAAATTTATGTTATTTTTATTTATTTTTTTGGCAGCGCTGTGCAGGTTTCGGGATCTTAGTTCCCCAACCAGGGATCGAACCCGTGCCCCCTGCAGTGGAAGTGTGGAGTCCTAACCACTGGACTGCCAGGGAAGTCCCTATAGGTTATTATTATTATTTTTTCCCAGTTGCGCTGGGTCTTAGTTGTGGCAGGTGGGCTCCTTAGTTGTGGCTCACTGGCTCCTTAGTTGCGGATCGCCGGCTCCTTAGTTGTGGCATGCTAACTCTTAGTTGCAGCATGCATGTGGGATCTAGTTCCCCGATCAGGGATTGAACCCGTGCCCCCCTGCAGCAGAACTGTGGAGTCCTAACCACTGGACCACGAGGGAAGTCCCTATGAGTTATTTTTTAAAAAAGAAATGGATAATTTGTGCCTACTGAGAGGAGAGGCAAATGCTGGCAGTGATGGGAAGCTATCTGTATCTTAGAAGGCAATACCACTTAGGAAGTTTGTGACACATTTTCCTGGGTAGAGGTAGGAAGCTTTGGGTCGCACAACCACAAACAACTTTTGAACCTGGTCCTTTTGTACCCTTTGACAGAGCAAAACAGTTCTGCACGGGGCCATCAGTTCACCGGTGACAGCAGCACTCCTCTGAGGCCAGGTTACTTCAATGCAGACACAGAGCGTGTAGCCACAAATGGTTATCATTATGGGGTATAGGTTAAGAGTTACATACTTTATCAAGTGTCAGATGAATTAAGAAGAAAATAAATCTATAATCTATAGTGTTCTGTATATGTTTTGATATTCAAACCCAGAAGAAATGAATTACTGTTGTGGTATTAAAGACGATCCCTTTCTGATTTGTCAGTTTCATAGTAATCCCAAATCCTAAACCACTGCTCTCATGTTATAGAGTCTGAGGGAGTTAGAGGGAAAATGAAACTTTTTCTACCTTGAGATATTCATCCATCTGATCGATGAGACTGGTGAAGAATTCATATGCATCCTGTTGTTCTCTCACATAAAGTTCTTTGTTCCACATCTTGAAAATCTATGTAACAAGAATTAAATATGTCGTTACAGGAAAAATAGCAATTTCTGAATGTGGTAGAAAAGGAAAATGAAAGAGTCCTTAAATGCTTCTAAAAACCAAGTTTACTATTAGGGTATAAAAGTTTTTATTGACATGAGATTAGCTTGCATTCAGCCATCTATGTTTTTCCTCGGTCCCTTTATACTAAGTCTATGAAACCATAGAGGGTGAGATCTAAGGCCAGGGAACAGAGTTTCTCTCTTAGAAACTAACCAACCTATAGGGGAAAATATAAGGTAAAACATAGTAAAGCAATGTTTTAGAAGAATGGTCTTTATTTAGAGGTATTAGTGAAATGGGCATAAGTTCAGAGGAATAATTTGAACAAATATTTCAAACAGCTAAACAAGAATAATGGGAAATAGTCAAAACATTTAAGATTAGCAAAACCCTAGAAATTATAAATGACTATTCTCAACATTGTAATCACTTGACTCAAGCTCCAATGCCAAAAAGAATGGTACAGACATTTCTTTTATAGGTTCTTGGCAATGGGATTAGTCTAGAGTCAATAAACAAGACACTAGAGAAAGAATGCAGCCACACTCCAAATACCTAACACCCTTCAATCTAAAGAGTTACTGGGTAAAATACCTTCCAAAAGTTCTCAGGTACATAGTACTGCAGCTTGCTTTCCATCAAATGCCCGAAGAGAGACTGCACTTGGTAGAATACACTATCGTCTGGATTGTCCGTGTCATCATCCACTGAAAGTAATGACTAAAAAGAAATGAACTGTATTAAATTAGAAATATTCAACTGCTTTCAGAAAATCTTGACTTCTGTATGTGTGAGTACCCACTGCTCCTTCAGAATGGTATGTATGTTTGTATATGGCTGTAACTCTGCATATGTTTAGCTTCAACGCTTCCTAGCTGGTGTAATCATGAATAAATCATCTCTTTGAGCTTCTGTTCGATTATGAGAAACTGGAACTAGTAATGCCAGGATCTCTATAAGAAATAAGTGTGACATGATGACACACAGAATATCCTCAAAACTATTTCATAGCTTTGCTATATCACAAGCTACTAATAGATTATTACAGAATGCTAACGAGAGAGTCTAAATATTTCTAAAATACCAAGTGTTAGTAGCTTTATGGAATACAATTTGAGAGTAATTGAGGAGTTCAAAAAGCACATTAAGTCAAATCCATCTGTCAAACAGGCAGCATATTACCTAAGCAGATATACAAAAATATGTGACTATGAACAATGTCATCTATACAGATTTCAGAAGCTACTAGAGAATCTCTAATTATGTCCAGTTTAGTAAACCCCAAAATGCAATATATGAATATGGAACAGTTCTCAGGCAACGTACACATACATCATTTATAACACTAAACAGGAAAGAGGAAGAAAATCACCTCCGGGAGACCAGGCTGCATATACAGCTGTTGGAAGACTGCATTCATGTAACATGTAGCGCCACCATTCCTCAGTCCCACAAACCCTGAGCTGGACCTGCTGTCCACTGGGGGAAGGTACTAGGAAAGAGAGGAGCAGAAATAGAGAGAGAGAATTAGTATCTCTGCCACTAGCACATTTCCTTACAGCTTTATGAGATGTCTGAGAGGAAAAGAGAGACACAGATTTATCCATTCAGTGTGTTACGAGTTATGGTAGCAAACCTATGTTCATGAAGTACCTCTGCAGATGCAATACAAATCTAAAACTACTATCTCAATGTTTCCTTTTAGTTCCTAAAGTACCTCACATATATACGAAGCATGTACCTATACATCCACTATGTAGTCTTGCATTTAGTCACTTGATTATCATTCGACAAACATTTCTTAAGAGCACAATGTGCCAGGCATTGTGCCAGGGACATGAGAGAGAGCAGAAATGTATTTAGTGCTTGATCTCAAGGAGCTTACATTATAGTAGGGTATACATTAATTAAGTAAAAATACTGATATATATTTACAAACTGAGGTAGTAATCTGAAAAGTAGGAAGGGTTCTATGAAGTGTTTACTATAAGAATCCTAACCTGTCTGTCTGGATAGTCAAGGAAGGCTCATATTCATATTCCTTCCCTTTTTTTTTTGCAGTATGTGGGTCTCTCACTGTTGTGGCCTCTCCCGTTGCGGAGCACAGGCTCCAGACGCACAGGCTCAGCGGCCATGGCTCACAGGCCCAGCCGCTCCGCGGCATGTGGGATCTTCCCAAACCGTGCCACGAACCCGTGTCCCCTGCATCGGCAGGCTGACTCTCAACCACTGTGCCACCAGGGAAGCCCCTTCCCTTCCTTTTTTGAGAAGGTGAAATTCTTCTACTGAACTTCCTCTAATAAGCATGCCATTAAATAAGTATGTAAACACCCTAGCATTTCACTTAAGGATGATCTGTAACAATGTAGATTCCAGGACAGTATTTTTCTAGGTAGAAATCATCTAGAAAAGGCATCTTGGTTACAAGTTCAACATGGCACTTCAATGGATATTGTAACGACACACTCTGAAATGCTATTACAGCAGAATCTTGGTTCTAATCCTATGACCAGAATCATGTTACCTGCATATATCAAGTACGTGTAACCATGTAATAACTAACCAATTGACAAAACCCTGGAGGTCTTCTGGACTGAAAGGAATTGCTAAATATCACATACTTTTCATTAACATTCAACATGCACTTAGAGCAGGGTGATTTCTAAGATCTAATTAACAGTGTAATTTATTTGTAGTCCAAAGCACAGACTAAAAAAATAGTTATAAAATAAGAAAAACTGGTTCATAACAGTGCTAAAAAGGTAAGTATTTATATGACAAATATTTTCACTATGCTGATATAATCCCTGACTTATTAAAATAAGATTGTCATTTTAATCTGATTATTAAATAAATGCATGTAAAACTTAAAGCATAGCATAAAGTAAGCATTATAAACTAAACAGTTCATACCAAAATAGTTCCCAATTTACGCATTCACATTCCACTTTGCAAGTGCTCTTTCCTCTACTTAGAACACCTGTTCTCACTTCTTTTCCTGCCTAACTTGTATGTTCCACAGTACTCAGCTCAGGCATCCAAAGGGATGAGAATGCCTCTTTATGACATTAGTGGAAAGCGCTTTAGAAGTGTCCTCCCACACTCCTGGTCTGGTATTCCAGGGCATTTGCAGCTCGCTTCCCTCTTGCAGATCCCGACATATACAAAGCTGTCCATGGCTTCTCATGTATGGAATGACCTTCCCACCTTGCTTCAACTGGCTCATCACTCTTAAGGGCTCTATTTTAAATTCCATCATTTCTAAGAAGCTTTCTAAAACACCACCATCTGGTGCTGAAGTGCCTCTCTGTTAGTAGAGCATTCAGGACATACCTCAATCTTAGTGCTGGGTTCTATCTTCATTTCTGAGCTCCAAAAGCCAACAACACCTTAGCGCATAGTAAACTCAATAAATCTTAGTTGAATTTAAGTGAACATAGACTATACTGTGACAGAACCAATGTTTTCTGGAATTTGTAGCTCTAGTGCCTGGCACTGTGCCATGCATAGTTCCTCAAAAAATAGATTCAAATGCTACTTTTTACTGAGAGTAATTATCAACTGACTTGAAAATCTCTCCTCTTTTTTAATCAAAAGGGTACCATTTAGTAATATATTACGGTGTATTAGTGTAATACACTATAGATTATAGTTGATTTGAGTACGTGAATTTGATAAGCAAAAGAATAACACTGACTTTCTTTGTGACTAGGATAATGCAAACATAGTTTTAAAATACTATGTTTAAGAGAGCATTCTAAAAAAAATTAAGTGCATTGAGGTCTAGAAAACTTACATCAAACTCCTTGGTAAGAGCAGGATCAGGTTGATGATGCATAGAAAGTAGTTCTTTTGTAATAATCTGAAGATTTGAAGGTGAGCTATCAGCCAGCATTACAAGGACTTCGTAGGCTGCCAATCGGCTATTCACTGTACTACATCTAAAAACAAACGACACAAGTCAATTTCAACAGTGAATAATTTACTTAAGTCGCTCATTAAACTAAATCAACATTTGAAATGAAAATATAAGAGCTGCAATTCCTAAAACAGGGTTAAGTCAGGTCTGATGGCACAACCTAGTAATCTAGTGGGAGGTGCTTACTTAACCAAGGAAGAGACCATGAATACACGAGGGATGATTATGGTTCAGAGCTAAGTATCTTCTTGGCCTGATGATAAAGTAGCAAATCTTTCAATTATGACTCCAGATTATTATCTAAGGGATGGATCAGCAAGAATAGAGAATAGAGAGTCTGAAAACTTTACCAAAAACACAACATGGAAATAACTATCTTTCAATTAAAGTAGGTAGAAAGAAAGGTTTTTGTAGTTACTGCCCTGAAATTCAAATATCTACATGGCAGAAAGCTATACAAATCAGAATAGATGCCCATAAACATTTGCTGTGCACCTGCAGATAAAAAATTCTTCAAGGACACTAACCAACTTTCTATCTATGAAAATGTGGAGACAGAAATAGTTTGCCAAGTCAACTTGTTTAAAGTGACAATGAGAGATAACCAGCAAGCATTATGCACGAAACCGAAGGCTTCTTTGCTGCTCACCTTTAGCAGAAATCATTTAGGGGATGGACAGTAATTTCTCACAGTCACCTAAGCCAACCTTGCATTTGTTAGGAGATCACAGGTTAGGAAGGATACACAGAAAAGAGGACATCCAACCTTTGAGAGAAACACTTATGGAGTGGAGTGTGGGAGATGTGTTTAAGAGGGGGTTGAAGGGCATGGAGATCAGAACTGCATCAGGCACTGAGGACAAGAGCCATGGAGCTGGCGCTGTCCTTTGCTTCTTACCTGCATTTCTGGGTTGCAAGGGACAGGTAAAGAATGAATAGAAGGTACCATATATACAGGTTAAACGTCAAGAAGTTCTTTTGTTGGTATGATATAAGAATAGCATTACTTGTGAAAAGACTTTCTGTGTATTTTAAATCTCTTTCTGGCTTTCGTGTTTAGGTGGCAAAAGGCTGGGAGTCACTGTGATAAATGAACACCGTTCAGTACACTGGATGAAACAAAATGTTTCCTTTTCTATTCAAGGCACTGTATATGAGTAAAAAAAAACACAACTCCTCGTTGACGGATGTATTACTTTTAATAATTACAAATGGAAGAATTCATGAAAAAAATTTCAGTAAAACTGCTGAAAATTTATTTTCTCTGTTCACTGAAAACTGAAATACTCACGTGTTTCTACTGCTTTAATAAAAGACTCCCGCAGAGCTAGCACCAAATCTTCCAGAACAAGACTGGGGCAGAGGTAAGGATGGGAGTGACAGTGTGAGGGACACCCCAAGAGTTTTCATGAAGGTTTATTACTTAAAACAGATTTTGCTAATAAGGAATCTCTAGATAGAGAAATATTCACACATGGTAAGATACCTCTTAAGATTCCATAAAATACTGCTTATTATGCCTTGCCCATTTCAATAACCACTGAAATTGTATGGGAATTTTTTTCACTGGTTAAATACCAAATCCTCAGTTCCTTCAGGATTACTCAATTAACTCTGGTTTTCGTGAGAAAAGAATGAGGTTACGTTAGGTTCAGAGTAAATAAGATGGCAGCTTGTAGCTGCCTCTTCCTATTTCCAAGAGTACAAACATCACCCACGAAGGGTCAACATTACAGAAGCTCTTTCAACTTTCTACCCATAAAAACTAATATAAAATTTGACTCTAAAATTACCACCGTAATAAATCACTAGCAGTTTTAATGATAAGGACACAGTCAATGCTCAGCAAATCACAAGGTTCATGCACTAAAGCACCTATGCTTTTCTCCTAGCAGAAAGAAACCCTCAAGACTCAGAGCCTGTTTATCTTTACTTCGGAAGCAATTCTTACAACCTCCGTTTCTCCTGGAATGTGTTACTGACCAAGTTAACCACATTATTACTTATTCTTCCATCTTGATGATAGTAATAGTACCAGCTCGGCAATCGCTATGTGCCAGGCAGGCTTTATCCTAAGCCCCCTTACATGCATTTCTTTATACAGTGGATAATGTCTTACAAGCTACACACACTCACACGATGGAAGACAAACTCCAAGTTAAGAAAATCTTTTTTGGACTAAAGTTTCGAATTAGAATTTTTACCAAAACTGAACACAACGTGCATTTTCCATACTTTGGATGAAAGTCCTGTTGACTGATGGCGGCACTGCCAGCTGGAGAATGACTATTTAAAATAATTCTAGAAGCTCGGAAAAGGAAGTCATCTAATAATGGTTTAATGAGTGATGAACCTGGAATAGAGCATAATATTCATGTTGAGGATGAACACATATTTTAATTCAAAGATCTTGTCTTGCACTTTCATATCAGAGCAGCAAAGGCACCTGAGGCCACCCAAAGGCAAGGCATTCAATTTAACTTGATGCTCATTTTTTGAGCTCTTATAATACATGGCAAAGATCTGTGGGGCAGAGGAGTGGGGATGGGTGGGAGAGTCGGGACAGGATGCAAAGATAGACAAGCGAAGGAATCTTCCTTTATGAGCTTAAAATAGAGTGAAAGGAGTTAAGCTTTCACTTTAGAAACACAAATGCCAAGAACATCACAAGGCAGACGGTTTGAGTGAATAATTTACTTTGGGCATAGGGGAATCCAAATAAAAGTTTTTAAAACTTTAAATATCTTTAGGTAAAAATGATGTGCCCGGGCTTCCCAGTTGGCGCAGTGGTTGAGAGTCCGCCTGCCGATGCAGGGGACGTGGGTTCGTGCCCCGGTCCGGGAAGATCCCACATGCCGCGAAGCGGCTGGGCCCGTGAGCCATGGCCGCTGGGCCTGTGCGTCCGGAGCCTGTGCTCCGCAACGGGAGAGGCCACAACAGTGAGAGGCCCACGTACCACAAAAAAAAAAAAAAAAAAAAAAAATGATGTGCCCATCTCACCCTGGTTTAGAATCACTCTTTTCTATGTATCCCCAATAGCCAAGATTTTTATAGAACTCAGTTTGTGTGATAAAAGTGATAATTAACATTTTGATTTGTCTTCTGAATATAATTTATAATACCAAATATGGTTTTACAAATTATATGTGTATCCCACCATCCAGGGGTGGTGGGTGGGGGCTGCCTCTCCAGACAAGAATTATCCTTAAAAGAGGTAAGACATACAACGGGCTGTATCTTATAAAGTATGTAACAGGAAAAAGAGAAGACAAAAACCTACTTCGATTTATAATTTTTATTTGTTGCTACGTTATGTGAGCCAACTATTTTGAACGCTATAAAATTCTCTATATGGTTTAATGACACAGATAAAATACACCTTAAATTTGTTAGCCACTAAAATTCCAGACAATACCCTACTGTCTGAGGGTCAATTTTCTATGGAACATTTAGCACCTATCTTATTTTCCCAATTTCACACAACACTATGGCAATAACTGAGAAATGAGGTACTCTATCACATGATAAGATGAAGTAATAATTACCAAGCATTTCCTTTTCTGCCCCACAGAGTGAAAGAAGGGTCTTGATGAGCCGTAAGTGTCCTGCCAATAAGATGTTATCTGCTTCACTGGTCTCACATTCAGCTGTGCGATTAGGTTCAAAGTTATCCAGCCAAGTAATCTCATCTTCGAGCATGGTAGCTGGGCTGATTCTTAACTGCTCCATTTCTGAAGCTAAGATGGAAAAACAAAACAAAACGACCTCTCATCCTGAAGAAAGAAGGATTTCTTTTCATGGAGTCAAAATCCTGAATTAAAGTAAGCAGAGACAAGTCTCAATCTTCTACTTCACAGATTTAAAAAAACTGTCATTAATGAACAGCAGCTGCCCACAGGACTATGAAGGCTCAACATGTCCGTTCCTTCCCTCCCTCCCTCCCTCCGTCACAAATCACACGGTACTGAGTGCCTCCTCTGTGCAGGTCACGGTGCTGACGCTGGGGGTACAAGATGAAAGGGACACTCCTTGTTCCGAAGAAGCTCCTGTTTGGTGGTGTTAGCAGATGTCCCAGGGAAGAAACCCTTCTAGAGAAGGAAGGTGTTGAGGGGTGAGAGGAGAGCCATCACTCCCACCGTGTTACCTATGCCAAGGGAGGGGGGAGCCCTGTGAGGGAGAGAGGGGTCCGCAGCGCAGCAGCAGAATCCATGTTTCCAGATGATGGGCCAACCTCCAGAGAACCACTCTTTTGTATTATGTATTCCACATTCCCCTCCAAACAAGGATTGAAAACAAGATTCCATGTTGGAAGCGGGGCTTAGGGAGGAGAGCAGGAGTAATCATGCTCTCTTCCCACTGCACTGCAGGCACAGGCAGGCAAGGCCCCACAGAGTGAGGTGGAAAGGGATACTGCAGGCGACACTGTGCATCCTCGTTTCCTCATTTATGAAATGGGGCTAACACCTACGCTGCAGCGTGCTGTGTATACAGTGTCTAGTATAGGCACTGGCATATAGAAAATGCTCCAAAAATTGCTTGTTTCAAGACATATTCCCTCCCTGCCCTCAACATCCCATTAAGGGATCTTGGATCCCTTACTTATGGCTCACTGGCACAGCAAAGGCCGACACTAATAACTTGTTCATGCATTCTGAGGATGTATGTGTCTCATACAACTCATGAGTCCAGTTCTCAAGCAGCAAAGCAGAATACCCTCTCGAAGTCCAAGCCAGAGAACAAACCTTCGCTGGCTGCTGCCCAACGTAACACTGAAAGCCTAGTTGAAAAATGCAGTACTAGGCTAGGCTGTTAGACGGACATGTAGTCCATCCGCTTCTCTAGATAGTACAGGTCTTATCCCTGAATCGAGACACATAGACTATATCATCTCAGGCTCCAACAAAACCAATTTCACTGCCCTGCTCAGAGCACCACGTCCTCAGCTTTTGAGAGACACTTATGAAACCCAGGAAGGCATCTGCCTTAGAGATGCTGCTGAGGCTTCTTAGTCACTCTGTCTTTATGTGTCCATTACATGAAGACCTTTGTGTGAAGTTTCTTTTAGGTTTGAGTGCTGGGGAAAAGATCTGTTTCTTTTGAGAAGCCATTCTGTTTCTTCCTCTAGGGTACTGAGAACAAACAAACAAATGAGGTTTCCTTTTTACCTTGGTCCTCCTCAAAACCTCATTCTGACTGTGTGGGGCTTTTCAGCCTGCACATACACAAGGTATTTTTTTTTTTTACCTCCTGGTCTTGACATTCTTTTCCAATTAACATTTTTGTTGATCCCGACTTTCATTTTATTTATTTCCTATAGGCAGAAGCAAATCTTTCCTATAAACTTTGTGTAAAGAACAAGGAATAAACTAACGAACTCTTGACTGGAACAACTGAAATTTGCATAGAGGACTCCAACAAACCTTTGCATTATATAAGAGTAAGTACAGATGATTAAAATCTAAACACTCTAACAAAAAGAGTTTGTAACAATGATATTGCAAACACCTAACACTAAACAATTACCTGACTTCTATCACTCACTTCTATTACTATCAACATATCTCAGCAGATTCCCTCTTTCCTTCAAACCTTCAAAACTGTCAGAATTGACTATAACGGAAAGACTCTTCTTAATAGTTCTGTATCAGTGTAATTAAAATATGAGCCTTTGACAATTTTTAAAATCAACAAATCTTCTAACACATTAATGGTTGGGTATATAATAGCAGAAGAGATAACTGGTACATGGGTTTACATGCTATTTCCAAGAAAATAAAATTCAACTTCAAACAATAATTTTAATGTTATTTATATCTGAGATACATTAAGTCAGATTTAGAAATGTCTGTCTTTCTTTTCTAGTCCTTCCCAACCCCTCCCCCAACATAAATCAAAGTTAGACATCTACTTACTTGTCAGATCATCTAATAATTGGCACCTCAGATCAAAATACTCCATGCACTGGGATAACAGTCTAAAAAACAGATTTCAGTTATTAAAAAAAGGCTGATTTGAGAATAAAAAAATATTTTCCTTGTAAGAATAAGTTCATAAAACAACTGAATAAGAGAATTTTCCTAAGCATAAAATAACTACATCAATTCAACTTCAGTATTTTAGCAAGACACACACTAGTGATTTTACTTATACAGATATAGTATAGGAATAATAGTGTAAAGAGAGAAAACTTACTAAATCTATCACATTATGTAATGATGTACACACTGACTGCATACATAATGCATTGATTAATTTGTTCAAATATCAACTGATACACACTAAGCACCTACTATATGCTTGGAACTGTTTTAGGGGAACAGTGAACAAAGGAGACAGACAACAGATGAAAAATACATACATATGTCAATTGGTGATAAGTGCTAAGAAGCAAAATAAAGTGGATAAAATAAGAAAAAGGTAAATTCTTTTATCTAGGATGATCAATGAAGCTTTTTCTGCAATTACAGAAGTGAAGGGCACAGGTTTTAAAGTCAGGCGGACCTTACTTTTAATCCTGGCTCCACTACTTACAGCTGGGTGTCCAGGCACAATTTATTTCAGTTGTCTCAGTTTTCTGATTTCTAAAATGCTTACTAGAGCATTAGAAATAAATGCGCACATATACACAAACATAAAGGGCTCAAGAATGCACTAATGATGAGACTACATAATGAACCAAGAACTACGATTATTAAAGAAGTGGGGATGATAAAACTGCCAAACTCATTTGGCCATTGTGAGGATTAAATGATAAATGTATGCAAAGAATTTAGCATACTGTGTGGCACATAATCAGCCTGTGATAACTGCAATTATCATCACTACTATTATTATGGGAAAATAGGTACCAAACTTGGGCATTAAAAAGTTGTGAAATGCAATTTTCAAATTATAAAAACACATAATTAAAAGACCCAATATTGTGTAAAATTAAATGCTTTACATTCAAGAGCTTCTCTGAGAGTGTATGTTAAAAAATTCATTTAATGCTTTCTGCTTCTTTCCCAAAGTTTAGAGGAACTTAATAACAAATCAAACTGTTAATGGTTAGTTATGTTAAATAATCTGACTCTTACAACAAGTAGAAGCACAACAGCTTACTACTTAAAAAATGGCTTACACATTTAAACTAAAGAATCACTGATCTAACTAGTTAATAAAAGGATTATCTGATTTTAGGAAACTTTAGCTAGGAAAAATTGGAATACTAAAGTAAAAAATGTACAAGGGCAAAAAAAGAAGTTTCTATAACTTTTAATCCACATGCCTTTATCAGGGAAAAATCATTCCCTGAAACTCTGGCTTTACATCACTAAAGACTTACTTTTCATGACCAGAAATACACAGCTAATGTCTATGTAATTTAGGTTAAATCTTAATGGTCAGCTGCAGGTTTGCAAGTTTTAGTTAAACTAATTGTAAGTTTTAGTTAAATTTTTAAGTTTTATAAATCACTCACAATGATCTCATCTCAGAAACAAAAATCTTAACTTCTTTGTTATTTATAAATTTATAACATTAAAATAGGCTAGATGCTTCAAAATAATATTTAAGTTGAGACTTAGACATGTGGGCCAGGAACCTCCATATATGACAGTGTGTGAGAACATAATCAAGGTTGAAACAAACATTTAATCCTGAAATGAAGACTTGCAAACTGATAATATAACTCAGTTCAAAAAAATTCTGAAGATTATATAACTTACAATTAGAAAATACAGGTATTTAAAAAAAAAGTCAGGGACAGATTGGAGAAGAAATCACAAGGAAAATTAGAGAAGATCTTGTGACAAATAAAAATGAAAACACAACATACCAAAAGTTATGGGATGTAGCTTTTGAAAACAGTGCTACTAGGGAAGTTTATTCCTGTATGTGCTTACATTAAAAAGGAAGAATGATCTCAAATCAACAACCTAATTTTACACCTTAAGGAACTAGGAAAAGAAGAACAAATCAAATCTAAAGCTAGTAGAAGGAAGAAAATATTAAGAATTAGAGTGAAGATAAATAGAGAACAGGAAAACGATACACAAAATCTACAAAAGCAAAAGCTGGTTCTTCAAAAAGATTAACAAAATGACTCAAAAAAAGAGAGAAGACTCAAATTAATAAAATCAGAAATGAGTGAGGACACTACTACCAATTTATAAGATAGTATACGAGCAAATGTACACCAAACAAATTGGATATCCCAGACGAAATGGACAAATTCCTAGAAACATAACACTTTGGAAGACTAAATCAGGCAGAAATAGTGATTGCTTGCTATCACTAGCAAGAAGATTGAATCAATCAAAAACCTCCCAACAAAGAAAAGCCCTGGACCAGATGGCTTCACTGGTGAGTATTACCCAACAGTTAAAGAAGAATCAATACCAACCCTTCTCAAACTCTTTCCAAAAAACTGAAGAGGAGGGTACATACACTTCCAGCAAACCTAATTCAACAGTACATTTAAAGGATTTAACACCATGAACAAGTGAGACTGATACCTGGAATGCAAGGATGATTCAAAATACGAAAATCAATCAATGAATATACTACATTAACAGAATGAAGGAGAAATACCCATGATCACCTCAACTGACATAGGTAAAAAAAATTGACAAAATTTAATGCCCTTTCATGATAAAACACTAAACAAACCAGGAGAGTAAGAAAACTACCTCAATCCAATAAAGGCCATATATGAAAGCCCCACAGATACTATCATGCTCAATGGTGAAAGACTGGAAGCTTTCCCCCACAATCAGGAACAAGGATGCCTACTTTCACTACTTCTATTTAACATAGTATTAAAAGTTCTAAGCAGAGCAATTAGGCAAGAATAAGAAATAAAAGACATCTAAATTGGAAAGACAGAAATAAAATGATCTGTTTGCAGATGACATGATTTTATATATGGAAAACCCTAAAGAGTTCACAAAAAAAAACTGTTACAATAAATGAATTCAGCAAAGTTACAAAGATAAAAAATCTGTACATTAAAATCAGTTTCATTTCTATATACTAACAATGAACAAAGAATATGAAAAAAGAAAGACAACAATTCCACTTATAATAGCAACAAAAAGAATAAAATACTTAGGAATCAACTAAACCAAGGGAGCAAAAGACTTGTACAGTGAAAACTACAAATAATGCTGAAAGAAATGAAAGAAGACTTAAATAAATCTAAAGATATCTTATGCTTGTGGATCAGAAGACTGAATCTTGTTAAGATGCCAATATCCAAAATGATCTACAGATTCAATGCAATCTCCATTAAAATATCAATGATGTCTTTCACAGAAACAGAAAAACCCATCCTGAAATTCATATGGAATCTCAAGGGGACCCCCAAAGAGCCAAAACAATTCTGAGAGAGAAGAACAAAATTGGAGGATTCACACTTCCTGACCTCAAGCTTACTACAATGCTACAGCAATCAAAACAGGGAGGTACTGGCATAAAGCCAGACATATAGATCAAGGAATAGGAATAAAGAGCTCAGAAATAAACATGTGTGCATGCATCTATGTATGTGTGTAAATATATAATATATATATATATTTTTTTTTCAAATGATTTTCAACAGAAATGTCAAAACCATTCAGTGGGGAAAGGACAGTCTTCAAAAAAATGGTGCTGAGATAACTGTATATCCACATGGAAAAGAATAAAGTTGGACCCTTACTTCACATCATACACAAAACAACTCAAAGTGGACCAAAAACCTAAATCTCACAGCTAAACCAATAAAACCCTGAAAAAAACCAGGGGAGAAACTTCCTGACATTGGATCTGTCAGTGATTTCTTGGATATGACACCAAAAGCCCAGGCAACAAGATAAAACAGAGAAACTGGACTTCATTAAAATTAAACACTTTCTGCACATCACAGGACACTATCAAGGGAGTGAAAGAAATCCCACAGAATGGGAGAAAATGTTTGCAAATCATGTATATGATAAGGGATTAATATCCAAAATATATAAAGAACAACAAAAAACAGACAACCTAACTTAAAAATGAGGAAATGGGGGACTTCCCTGGTGGTCCAGTGGTAAAGAATCCGTCTTCCAATGCAGGGGATGCGGGTTTGATCCCTGGTCAGGGAACTAAGATCCCACATGCCACAGGGCAACTAAGCCCACGTGCCATGAACTACAGAGCCCACGCGCTCTGGAGCCTGCGTGCCACAACTAGAAAGAGAAAACCCGCATGCCACAACTAGAGAGAAGCCTGCGCACCACAACGAAAGATCCCGCATGCTGCAACTAAGACCCAATGCAGCCAAAAAATAAATAAAATAAAAATAAATTTTTAAAAAAAATGAAGAGACTTGAATAGACATTTCTCCAAAGAAGATATACAAATGGCCAAATAAGCACAATGACATACTCAAAATCACTAATCATTAGGGAAATGCAAATCAAAACCCTGAGATGCACATCACACCCATCAGGATAGTTAGTCACAAAAGCGAACAGAAAACAAGTGTTGGCAAGGATGTGGAGAGTATGGAACCCTTACACATTGCTGGTGGGAATGTAAAATGGTGCAGCCACTGTGGAAACAGTATGGTGGTTCCTCAGAAAAGTCAAGCATACAATTGCCATATGACCCAGCATTGCTACTTCTGGGCACATACCCCAAGAAACTGAAAGCAGGACTCAAATTGATATTTGTATACTCATGTTCACAGTGGCATTATTCATACTAGCTAAAAGGTGGAAACCAAATGTCCATCTATGGGTGAATGGATAAACAACGCATGATATATACATACATTCAGTCTAAATAGAAATGAAACCCTGACCCATGTTGTAACATGGATGAACCCTGAAAATATTATGCTACGTGAAATAAGCTAGACACAAAGGACAAATATTGTATGATTCCACTTTTACGAGGTACCTAGAATAGTCAAATTCATAAAGACAACGTAGAATGGTGGTTGCCAGTGCCTTGAGGGAGGAGGGAAATGAATGGGGAGTTACTGTTTAATGGGAACAGAGTTTCAGTTTGGGATGACAAAAAAGTTCTGGAAATGGACAGTGGTGATGATTGCACAATAATGTGTATGTACTTAATGTCACTAAGTTATACCCCAAAATGGTTAAAACGCTAAATTTTATGTTATGCATATTTTGCCACAGTAAAAAAAAAAAATCTAGCAAATCTGAAAAAAAAAAAAATCATCTCCATGATTGTCTTTGAACTATCTCTCTTCATTTCCTTTGTCCATTTTTCTATTTGGCTATTGGTCTTTTGTGGTTTATAACAGCTCTTCACATATATTAGCAAAATTGGCCTTCTATCTGTCATATACGTTATACATCTATTTGTTCAGTTTAACTGACTTTTGACTCTACGGCATTTTAATTTTTATGGCGTTACCTTTATCAGTCTTTTATCTAATGACTTCTTACTGGGTACATAGTTTCAGTTTAGGATGCTAAAAAAGTGTTGGAGATGGATGATGGAGACGGTTGCACAAAATTGTAAATACACTTAATGCCACTGAGTTGTACACTTAAAAATGGTAAAAATGTTAAACATTCTGTTATGTATATGTTACCACACTAAAAAAAAAAAAAAAGCCAAGTTTGGTGCTTATATGTTAGGGGTTTAGAGTAGCTCTAACGTTTCTTCCCTCTAAGGGCTCTAATTTGTAAAGCATATACATATTGATTTCACAAATCTCTGTGGCACCTTCTCAGCCCCAGAGCAAGGGCTCGCTGGTAAAGGTGAATTAGAGAAACTGGCTTAAACTTGAGGTCAGTGTGGGATCTCTGATCTCCCAGCCTAGGCCTACACTGGGGCACCCCTGCATGCAGGCTTGCCTAAGGAGACAAGATGGGGCAGGCAGAATGGATTTACTCGAGTCATTCTCTGAGCCTGGACCTCAAGCCTTCTTCCATGCCCAGGCATGTATAAAACCAAGAAAGCAAGCTAGAAGGATACCCTAGTACCTCTAGACATGGAGTTGTGAAGCAGGCTGAGCTAAGAAAGTGAGGTACAAGTGGACATGGGCAGTGCGACCTTTACACAGTGATCTGGCTTGAATCATGCAGCTTCTCAACCACCAAGTAAGTCCTCTTTCTCTCTGGGGTAGGGGGACCAAGAGGAGTGGATGTGGGAGTTGGGGTGCTTGAGAGGAAGAAAGCCTGGTAATGTTTCCTCTAACTCTTCTGTCCTGAATGGGGAGAAAACCTGAAATGCCCTCTTTCAGAGTACAAATGTTGGGAGAGGAAAGGAGAAAGTCCTTCATCTCAATCATGCACTGTGGACTCTGGGGGAGCAGTACACAAATCATTATTCTCTTTCTGTATGACGTGAACTTTTTCATCTTTACGTACCTCTGATTGACTCCTCGCATAATACTAGTTGGGGACCAGAGAGGCAGCTGAGCAGTGAGAATCACACCTAGGAGAAACTGATTTGGCTTTTGCACATCTGGATGGGCCGAAGTATCTGTCTGACTAAGAGTATACAGTTGATCACAGGCAACACGGCGAATCTGAAATTACATTTTTAGTGGCAAAGGAAGTACATCAACCAACACTTACAGACTGCTTAAAAAGTTATTTTCTTCCAAAGTCCACCTGTGAAGGATGCTGTAAGGGTTTGAGTATTTCAATCTTTAATGGTAAAGTTTACATTGAATAAACTAGGGCTAATTTAAAACAAGTGTAGTCTGGGAACTAATTTCCCAAATTATTCTAGTACTGTACTCTCATCAATAGGTTTATAATTTAATGTAAATGAAAATAAGGAAAAAACTCTTCTGCAAGTGCCTCAAAGTTAACTTTCAAGGTCATTTACAAAAATGAGGATTATAAAATCTAATGAAAGTTCATGGCTTGAGGTTGGGTCTTTCTTGATTTTGACCAACTTGTTGATGCTTAATGCTAGCTGCCTTGGCCAGCTATGGATACTGAACACTGGCTGTAAGATTTTTTTTATAAACAAACACAAGTTAATCATAGCACTAGTCTCTTGACTTTCAGTGAAATATGAAACAGAAAGGAGGGCAACAGTACAAATGGTCACTTTGCTTTCAGAGGGCTCTGCGGCCTCTTTGTCTGATTCCCCGAGAGGACTAAACACCATCCCTTCTATACTCCCCACCATGTCACAGGTATCCAGAGAGCCCACGCAGAATAGGACCAAAGGGGCTTTTTATAAAGTGAAAAATCCTTACCTCAGCACTTGGTGATCCAAGTAGAATATCAATGATAAAATCAGCAACACAGGGCAAGTTATAGAAAGATGCTAATAATAAGAATAAAGATAATGGGAGCAGGGGAGGAAAATAAGTTAGGAAATGCATTTTCAAAATTTCGAAAATTTTGAATAATTTCTTAAGCTTAACTATCTTAGAAATCATCTCTTCTTCCACACAGAATCAAATTCAGTGCCTCCACAGCTGCACCCACGTCTCTGAGTCTATCCCACGAGAGCCCAAGGTGCTCAAAAGCAGGACTGTGTCTTGGTCATCTTCACACCCGGACATTTTTCATGATGCCGTGTGCACACCAGTTACAGAATAAATGTCTTGCCTTGATAAAACTGTCAATACTTGTGAACTATAAAATGTACCCCACAATAAACTTACAAATGATAAAAAAGCTTGAAGTTATAATTTTTTCATCTTGATTTGAAAATATCTCTATAATTAAACAATTGCAGGAAAATCGAACTAAAAGTATGGTATATGCTCAAAAGCATTTCATAATGAATTACTTTCATATATAAGCCTTTAAAAGCATTTCTGCTCAAAGTAAATCATTTCTGATATTACTGAACTGTCCCATAAACATCTAACTTTTTCTATATGTTTATCTTGACATCTTATATGATGAGTTTGGATGTTATACTAAATACATAATGATCACCAATTCTATGAACAGGCAGTCTGAATCAGTAGTAATAGTGAAGAATAGGGCTCTGATGTGTTGGTATAATTTTTTAAAGTGGAGTTGTTAAGACCTCATCCCTGAATAAGTATTTATTGAGGGCCTACTACACATCACACAGTGTTTGGGTGCTAAGGATTCAGTAGGGAACAAAATGAACAGAAGTCTCTGTTCTTAACGGAGCTTACCATCTAGTTGGGGAGGGGATAATGACAATAAACACAGTAAGCAGAGAAATTATATTGTATGCTATAAAGTGACAAGAGATATAGAAAAATAATAAAGAGTTTAGGTGATGGTGGGTGAGAGAAGGGTTGCGATTTCTTTAAAAAAGGCAGAGGAAGAACATACCAGGAGTTAGGAACAGGCAGTGCAAGGGCCCCGAGGCAGGAATGTGCCTGAGTGTCAGGGAACAGCCAGGAAGCCAGGGTGGCTGAAGCACGGTGCGTGAGGGGAGAGCGGGAGAAGGTGAAGGCACACAGGTGTCACGGGGGTGGATGCTGTCAGGCCTTAGGAAAGACCTGGCTTTCACTCAGTGTGAACCGAGAGGCCACTGCAAGGTTTTAAACAGAGGAGTGGTACAATCTGACTTACAGTTTAGAAGGTCCATTCTGGTTACTGTGTGGAGAATAAACTGCAAGGGTAGAAGCAGGGAGATTAGTCAGGGCACTACTGCTATAATCCAAGTAAGAGATGATGACAGGTCAGAGGGTGCTAACAGTGAAGGTGGTCTAAGGGGTGGAATCTAGATAGAATTTGAAGAAGGATGTGCTGACAGATTAGAAGGGTGTGAAAAAAAGGAATCAAGGATGTCTCCAAGAATAAAACTGCTATCAATTCAGATGGGAAATCTCTTGGGCGGTATGGGCCAGACCAGTAGTTCAGTTCTGGACATGTTAAGTTTGGGAAGTCTATCTGATATCTAAGTGGAGAAGTCAGGGGAGCGGTCCAGGCCGTAGAGTCAAATTTAAGTGTTATCAGCACATAGAGGGAATTTAAGGCTGTGAACGTGGATGTGATTATGTGGCGAGAATGAGTGCAGACAGAGACGAGGGACTGAGCCCTGTGGTGTCTAATGTTAAAAGTATGATTAGCAACAGCCCTAATTTGCCAAAACCAACAATAAAGACAAAAGGGCAAATCTTAAGTTTCATGATTTTTGATACTGGAGTCATTATCAGTTTAGGAATTGATACATAATTCTACTTCTATAGTTTATGACATACAACTTTGGGTTGTTTTAATTCCTCCACTAGAAGGTAAGCTCCTGGAGAGCAGACATACTGCCCTGTAACATCTACTGTGGAACCCTGTATATAGAAGGTGCTCAATAAATACTTGTTCAGAATTTAAGTACTCTAGCACTATTCTTACCTATTCCACATGCCAACTTTCCCCTTTGCCATTTCTATTAACATGACCTTATCTATGAAGGGATAGAAATAATTCCTAACAGAAACCTGGCCTTTTACTAAAAAGAGTAAGCCTCCTGCATACCCAGTTGTTGGCTCCGAAGCTGCAAGCAAGTAACAAGAAGAGACAAAGCCTCTCCAGCAATCAGTGAGTCTTTGGTGGACACGGACTGTTGTCGCACACAGATGCCTGCGTGCAGGGCTACCGGGTCCCCTTCACTTCCAGAGCTGCAATTGCTTCCTGGAAACAGGCAAGCAGAAGGTTACTGTGGATCCCACAGGACCCTTGAGATTATAATATCCTTTAATGAGTCCCATAATCCTCAAGTGAAAGTAAAGAGTTCAAGAAGACACTTTAGGCTAAGAAACAAGAGAGACTTAGTCACTTGATTTGAACCTCATTGCTTTGTACTTAAAACACATTTGGAACCATTAAAAAATATGTTTATGAGGCAAAACTAGTTTCAGGTGACAGAAGTAAGAACATTGCAATTTTGGAGGCATGTGGGAGTCCTGGGATATTAGAAATGTTCCTTATCTTGATTTAGATGGGTTACACATATGTAAAAACCCTAAAAATCCTACATATTTGGCATTTCTGCCCTTTACTGTGTGTATATCATACAGTTTATATATCCACACACATAGATTGAGCAGGGAAACCAAATGAAGCTGAGAAATAAAGCTATTTATAAAGGCCGAACAGAAAATGACAGGCCAAACCAAGAAAATGATTTTTCCAGGTAAAAATTCGAGATGAATTTTTATTACAGCCACAATTATTGGCGTCCCTACACTTTTACACTCAGCAAGCTAAAACTGCTTGGTTTCTCTGTATTTATAACCTTTTTTTCTCTTAGTATGACATACATAAATGAAGGATGCCTAGGCATACATGCACATTTGAGTGTGCACAAATCTAGAGTGTTCAGCTTGATGTTCAGAAACATTTAGTTTTAGCTTACGCTCAAGAACAAGGGAAGGGCTTCCCTGGTGGCGCAGTGGTTGGGAGTCCACCTGCCGATGCAGGGGACACGGGTTCGTGCCCCGGTCCGGGAAGATCCCACGTGCCGCGGAGCAGCTGGGCCCGTGAGCCGTGGCCGCTGAGCCTGCGCGTCCAGAGCCTGTGCTCCGCGGCGGGAGAGGCCACAGCAGTGAGAGGCCTGCGTGCCGCAAAAAAAACCAAAAACAAAAACAAAGAGAAAAGGCTTTCTCCTTTCTGTGACTCTGAACAACCTATACAAAGATGATTCTTACAGCTACTTCCTGCCCAATATTCTGATTACTTTATCCTTTTTAATCAGTACCTGAACTGCTGAGCCTGTTTCGAATTCCAGCAGGAAACAGAGAATTACTTTCTTTAATTGGCTGGCTACTCCCAACGAGGTCAAGCCGTCCTGCAGCTGCAGCCCATGACAATCTCATGAAACAAGCCACAGTAGACGTGAAATCACTGACTTCCATTGTCTAAGGAAGTGAAGAGTGTTGTGAGAAAAGGTAGTACTTGAACACATCCCACTGACTTCAATAACCTCCCCCCGTCTCAGTTTTGAGACTCGTTTCCTTCTAAGATCATCCACAAGATAGTCTTTTCCATGCTTCCATACTGTTCAAAGACTTTCACTACCCCTCTGCTACTTGTAATACAGAGACTCTACTCTCCATGTTCTGGCTTCAAATTACCCATCACCAATTTTGTTTTCATAGTTTCCCCTCTTCCACATTCTGCGTTTTGGCCTATGTGAACCACTGTGTGACCACCCACACAGGCTCTGGCTTTCTCTCTAACTGCTCACGCCCTCCCTTTTGCTTGAACAACTATCCCCTCTCCAAGCTAATCTCTGTATATCGAACCCCTACTATTCTTGAAGGCCTAGCTCAAATGCCACCTCCTACATAAAATCATCCGTGATAGCCACACATGAAGATAATTTATTCCACCTCCTCTCAAGGCCTGTAGAATGCTTTGCCTTTGTAGTTCTCTTATAACATCTCATATCTTCTACCTGAATTACAGTTATTTCTGCACTAGTGATCTCTTTCTTACTCACCATGAGCTTCTTGAAGGCAATATTCATGTCAGTAATTTTTATATCTGCATACCACCACCAGCGCCTTCTAAACAGGAGGTACTTAATATTTCTTGAATACACAAATCACTTACTTGTATTGCAACTCGAGCAGCAGGGATGATTTCCTCAACCCTAATGGAAGACCTGTCAGACACTGACAGCTGTCGGTAGGATGACTTTTCTGGGGTACCACACAAGGACATCTGCCTGCTTGTCTGCCGGCTGACATTTCGGAACGGGCGAGAAGTAAGTGCTTCTATGCCGTCTTTGGTGAGGTCTTCCTCTAATAATGTCGGCAATGTTTGTCCCACAAGTAAAAATCTTAAAAGGAAACAAAAAGCTAGGCTTAGTCAAGGTCATTTCATACTATTTTAAAGGATGGGATTTGGAAGAAAAAGTCAAGAATTGCCTTCTGAGACTAACACAACATATTTACATACCTTGCAAGTTGTAGGCAGATGGAATAAACTCCCTGCCTTGTTTCATAGTCTACTTCTGATGGGATGGAATCCCTCTGCATGACATTTACAACCAAACTTCAAAGAAAAGAAAAAAAAAAAAGGCAGATATTAAAGACTTCTACTTCTTTTATAGGAAATCTTCTGTAAGTAATTTGATTGTTTATAAACGTTATCAGTTACTTAAAATTTCTACAAGATCTTTACCTATAAATGGATCACACATATTCCTATTACAATTATTTCCTATAGTACATATAAACCTCCTGGTCCATTTAGAATTAGACTCCTTCCTTAGCCAAAAAGATAACCAACACAGAGTGTTTGGGTGGTTCTCCTTCTCACTAACTGGTTTCGAGTGCACCGATCAACTGCTATCTTGGTACTAGTAGAACTGTCAATTCAAAAGTATGTCCAGAATTGGTGTATTCCACAAAGCTTGTTTTTCATATCCACTACCACCTATATTGCTGCAAAAGCTTCCCAACTGTTCTTCCTGATTCTACTCTTGATGTTTCACCACCAAAATCTATTCTCAAAAGATCAACCAGAGTGATCCTTTAAAAATGGAGGTCACCATGGAACTGCTCTGCACAAAATCCTCCCATGGCTTCCTATTTCCTTCATAGTAGCTTGTAAGATCCTGCATAACCGGACCTCTGGTATCTCTGTGACCTCATGCTTCCTACCCTGCCCCCTCACTTGGTCCCAACCACACTAGACCCCTGCCGGCCTCGCAGGCACCAGGTTCGCCCACACAGGGGCTCGCACTAGATGCTCCTCCGGACAGCTTTCTCCCCTATCTCCAGGTCTTGCTCCCTCCCGTCCTTCAGGTCTTTGTAAAATGTCACCCCATCAGTGAAGCTTTCCCAGATCACCCCACTGGATATCAAACCCTCTCCATCCACTCTTCCTTGTCTTATTTTTCTCTACAGCTCTTATCACCACCTGACATACACTTTTACTTCTTCGTTTATTGTCTGTCTTCTGTTCCAGACTGTAAGCTTCATGAGGACATAGATTTTTGTTTCATCTACTCACTGCTCTGTTCCCAGTGCTTAGAACAATGCAGACACGTACATTAACTGACATTCAAAAATAAGCCAGAAGTAAAATGCCTTAATTAGCACAGCTCTGTAACTGGCTGAGTGATCTGAAATGAGTTTAAACCTTACAGTTCCACTTCTCTGTTTCCCACCCCCTTCATCTCCTCAAGGTCTCACCCAACTTCTCTTCCCCTGAAGGCCTCCAGACAGGAATTCCTTCAATTACCCTCTGTTCAAACGTCAAGTGGGTCTTCACTCCTTCCTCCCCCAGGGGAAATGGCATGCCTACTTCTTTCTGGAGCAAATCTCCTTCCAACTGCAGTGGAACTTAGCCCCATCAGTTGATCATCCCCCTTTCTTTTATCTTTATTCTTTTCTTTTTCATCGGCCCCTTTTAGTCAGCCTACAATGAGAATCAAGTCTTCTACAAATTAAAATCAAAACAGAAGAGCAAACTTTCCCCTCAGTTATTCTAACCTTCAAACTCCTGTCACCTCCGTTTTCTAACTCAACATAAAGCAGAGGTTTCTACTTACTGATTCTGCTTCCCATCCTTACACTTGCCACGCAAGCTGCTTATGCCCTGAGGCTTTACTTACACACTGATGTCTCCCTGAACCTCTAGTGCCATTCTCCACTTCTCTCGAGAGCATCATGTCCAAACCATCCTCTTCACATGACTCACAGGGACCTCGTGTGCAATCAAATTCTTGACTTTCTCACTTTCCTCCATCTGGTTCCATATTTATTTCCCATATGGGTTAAAGAGTCACCATTCACTCACTCTTCCAAGCTAGAAATCACAGGCCATTTTATAAATGTTCCTACCCTATATCTAGTCATAAAGACTTGCCTATTTCACCTTATTCCTTCTACCACACTGTCCCATATTTAGAAACGGTCTCCTCTCCTCTGGAACAGTCATAGTTCTATAGTTCTCCCTGCCTGCAGCCTCTCCCTCCCACTTCTATCCATCTTCTCCACTGTAGCCAGAGTAACTGTTCTAGGTAACTCCTGGGTTAGAAACCTCCTGTTTTTCCATGGTCTTCAAGATAAAGCTGAAATTCCTCAATGTGACCCCTCTTTACATATTTCTCTCCTTTATCCTTTGCTCTAGCCTCACTAGGCAACTGTACTTCCCAAGACAGTCCATGATGCTGTCACTCATCCCCACCCCACCTCTGGCTTAGAGTGCCCTTTTCCCCTTATTAACCTAGGGAATGGCGACTCATCGCTCAATTCCTAGCTCAAATGTCACTTTCTGGGAAGCATTTCCTACTCTTATGATCCTAAGCAAATCTAACCGTTTAACCACTGCTTTCTTCCCCACCCCACAAAGCACTTTTTATAAGCCTCTGTTTTGATACTTATAATAACTGTTTGTTATTCTTTATTAAACCATGAGGCTCTCAAGGGCAGGGATAATATCTGTGCACCCCCATCACTAATGCCTTGCACAACATAGATTACCGACAATCAGATTCACCTTATCTCAACTGATGTGGGAATGAACAGAAACAGTAAGCCTTCTCTCCTCTACTCGAGAATTTCCCTCACTACCAGAGAGGAAAGAGACATGCTTCTGTCAGTTTTCCAAATAATCAAAAGTCATAAAATGAGTTAAAATATTCCAAAGACTAAAACAACACTCCTTATTATAACTGTCATAATGCTTCACCTAATGCCTTGTAAGAATAAGCAAGGCTTGGCAGGAGAAATTAACTAAAATAACTAGATTCATTTTCTGCAATTCATATAACATAATATCGAAACTCTAACCTCAAACCTCCTGCTTTGAGGAAGTTCTCACAAAAGGATTTTGCACAGTTTCTTGCCATGTCATCATCAGCTGTTGGCATGAGTTTGGAGCTTAGAACCTTGGAAAAAGATAAGCACAATTAATCATCCCAACATTTCCGGTTGAAATTACTCCTTTATACTAAGTAAAACAATCAGACAATTTGAGTCAGAATCTCTTCAAATGCTACTGTTCTTTTTACCCCCAGTAGTGTAAGGAGGCTGATGTTTCACAAATAAAATAATCAAATTTTCCAAGTTCCATTTACTTAGCATGAAAAATCTTTCTGTTTTTAAGAGAGCTGGTGTATTCTTCTTTTTATGAAACCAGCAAATGTGAAGGTCTCAGGCTCCCAGACTTAGGTAAGAGCAGGTAACATTATGTGTTATGCTGATATGTTCTAGAAAAAGTATATAAACTAAAGTCTTACAAAACAGCCCATTTATTATAAATGCTGGATGAGTTGCCAGATAATGATTCTAACTCCTATTTACTGAGCACCTATCTACAAAGTACTAGGCATAAGGTGAGGTACTTAACATGCATTCTCTCTTAATCTCACTATGCACAGCACAGGTATTTTACTCTACAGGTAAAGACTGAGACCTGAGAGGTTAAGTGACCTCCCATCTGAGGTCACATAGTTAGAATTCAAGTCCAGATGTGCCTCACTCTAATACCCATGCCCCTTTTATGACACTGCAATACCCACCTAAAGGAAAGCTCAACTAAATATTCTGGTATAGTAGAGAATTATTTCACATAACTAATCATACTGTGGTATGAGACGACGAATCTAGCTCACATTCTAGTTTTACCACCGACTAGCTGAAAGATCTCAGCTATGTAATTTTCCTTTTTTGCCTCAGGTTTCTCATACGGTAAATGGGGACAATAATTACCTTTACCAGAGGATTGTTTGTAAGTAAGATAACACAAGCTTAAGGTGCTTTAGTACAAGCTCTGGCACAAAACAATTGCCCAGTAAACAACTGCTTATTTAGTAATGATTTAAAAAAAAATTTTAAAGCTCATTGCTGCAGTTTCCCCAAGGTTTTAATCTAGATGTAATTCAAGATCCTTTTCTATTCAAAAAAATCTGCTTCTATGAACCTATTAGTTTTACGGCTTAGATTTTTAATGTGGTATTTTTGTTTAAAGATGCTTTCTTCCTAAGCTGCCCTTTGGGAAACAGCCTCACCAGCCTCAGATCACAAGCATCACACAAGGAGAATGGGAACCCTCTGCTATCCTAACCCCTCCTGAATGTCAACAGCCACATGCACATACTCCCCATGTTTAATGGACAATTTAGTGAAGATGGAAGGTTTCTCCAAAGGAATGGGTATTTGTAATATCCACTTTGAATCTTCCTAGTGGGCAAACATAAGTTAAAGATCGAAATGCAAGGACATTAACCTTGCAGGTAATAGTAAAAATAAGTGCTCTGGGAGTGTTAGGTTTTCTACATTTTTTATGTCAAGCAAAAGAAAACCTATCAGAGGAATTTCCAGTTAATCAGAAGTCCTAAAATTATACCGGAGATAATTTATATAACCCTTTGGCTCTAATAATGCAATCTAGGTAGCCAATGACAAGCTAGACCCACTGTTGGGTCATTCTGTTTCTCTGGGTGCTCTCAAATATGGGTGTTAAAATTTATACCTTAACTTTCTGAGACAATCATTCAAAAGCAAATGACAAATCTGGCAGTAATTGTAAGATGTCAATTTCATAAGCTTGAGTTAGCCAAAAATATCTAGGTAATTTTCTGTTTTAGAATATTGTATGTATTTTTAAATGTCTGCAAGAAATAAGGACATATTTTATTTTTAAAATATTTGCTAGATATTTTCTCCTTTTGAACCCAACAAATGTTTTCACAAGAACGATTATTTTAAGGCAAATATGAAATGTTAACACAGCTCCACCATATAAATAAGTGAAACATAAAAATGAATGAATGTAATTTTATACTCCAAATTAGACTGTCAGATGAAATAAAACTTGGAAAAAATGCCCAAGCAGGTACCTTCCTACCAATTATGACCTATGTTGTGATTCAAAACCTACTGAAGATAAATGGTAATTTGATGATTAAGGTTGCTTAGGCACTGATCTGGATTCCTTAATAAATAACTGACTGGATAGAACATATTAGGGCAAAGCAAAATCATTCAGGGCTCTATTTTCTCCAGATCTTAAGTGGCCTGAGGGTCTAGCCCCTCACCCTCCAAGAGTGGGCCACTCTCCACACTGCTTTGTTACTGCTTTCATTTCATGACTCAGCCTATCCAGCCTCCCCTATGTCTTACTCATAAGATCTTGGAGCAATTATCTTGTCCTTTCAACTCTGACCCTTTAAATACCACAATGACTTGTAGACAGTAAACAGTTAGTAGATGTTTACTGAACTACATCTACTAGTTTAAAGCTACTACTGGGAAGAAGGATAATAAAAATATTCTTTTCAAATTCTTTCAATTCTTTTTTTTAACCTTGAAATAATAATGTTAATGTGACTCCTGACAAACTCCTTATAAAGCTTCATTAATGGCCACAAATTACAACAGCTTTTTAAAAAAGTTAGGATGCATTTAATAACAAGAAGGCTGAGGATTAGGAACTGATGTTATACAGACTTGCAAAACTTCCAGAGGAAGATAATGACACATTTTAATACATAACGCTTCCTAATTATTTATTTACATGCTATTTTGCAAGTATAACAATGCACACAGGTATAAACTGAAAAAGAAAACTGAGCATGTTCAAAGTCCAAAACAACAAAATACTTCAATTTATATTCTATTTTTTACTTTTTAAAACTAATTTTTCTTAACAAACCATTCAATAATAATAGAAACCTATTTACTTATTTCTGATATCTGAAAGCATGAACTTTTAGGCCAAAATGAATCTGTTAAAATGAAGTAAAAAGAAATGAGGTTTCTTACTTCTAAGTTGTAGAGCACTCTGAAGGTGGACATTCCTGGAGCGAAAGATCGAAACAGACTTTCTAAAATTGAACTGGCGCTTGGCTGATGCTGCTGCTTGGAAGAGAGGGATGGAGATTTTGAAGACTGAGCACTTGTTTCAGACAGCAATGTTTTCTAAGTTTAATAGAAAGAAAAAAGGAATATACAGCTCAAAAGCACAAATAAAGAGAAGCAGATATCACTACACACTCTAATGTTTTTTCCGACTTTAATACAATCAAATCAATGAAATTTTCTAAAAATTAACCTCAAAGCCACATCACTCTAATTATTAACAAAGCACTGAACTCCATCACACAGACAGTAAATGCTCAACAGCATTCCAATCCTACAGGAATGCTTCTGGGATTGTATTCTAAGCAACACTAGTGGGGTCATCCTAATTTGTTTCCATGTTTTTAAAATTTGTACCACTAGGAGACTTCCCTGGTGGTCCAGTGGTTAAGACTCTGTGCTCCCAATGCACGGGGCATGGGTTTGATCCCTGGCTGGGGAACTAAGATCCCACATACCGCAACTAAGCTTGCACGCCGCAACTACTGAGCCCATGCACTCTAGAGCCCTCGCGCTGCAACTAGGAAAGCCCACGTGCTGCAGTGAAGAGCCCTCGCAGCCAAAATAAAATAAATTAATTAATTAAAATAAATAAAATTTGTACCACCAAATATTGATAATTAAATTATAAGACTGCAGTGTAGTAGTTTTGATAATTTTTTTAGTTAGTATGAGTAATATAGCTTTTAATTACATTAGTTCTCTTCTTCCTCAAATTAATATATAAGGTACATGTGACACGATTATGAGCTCATCTAAACTATAATCACTGAAATACAAAATTCATAACTTAGTTCTAACAGCTTTGATCTAAATGAATTTATTCTGAGAACACAAACAATGTTATAGATAAAACACAATTTCATTATATATATATACACAACTCTTAAGGAACAAGATTCTAAACATTAAACAAAAGGAACTTTAAATATCAACTGTGAAAATATTAAATGATAACCCATTTACGCAAGCAACTCAAACATATGCAACAACCACATTCAGAGAGGCATCATAACAGAAGAAAAATATCTCAACTCAATCAGAACTAGAGTCTGACCCTAGTCAAAACCGTTCATCACTCTGCGCTTGGGTTTCCTAATATAAAACATGAAGGAGGTGGAAGCAGATGATACTAAAGGCTCTTCCAGTTCTAAAATTTGATATCATTATTTACAGCAAAGGTACTTTTCTAAAGAAAAAAAAAACTGTTATGGGAAAGATGATATCATATGACCTTAATGTGATGTCATGCTGTATTTTCACTGAATCATGATATAAAATTTCCATGCCTGTTAAATAACTATCCAAGATACTCATACCTTTCTTCCTAAAGAATCAAGTTGATCAAGGGCTTCCTGAATGGCTGGATCAGTGGGTATCAAGAGCAGAAGCTTTCGTACTCGTAGAGTTATCCTGAAATTTTTCAAATATTAATTTTTTTTCACACAAACCACAGTTTCAATAACAAAGTCACTTAGTATGGGATGTGAAGCAACATACATTTCAAGTGAACATTTACTGGGTTCCCTAACTTTAATACCTTTCTCTCTTTCAAGCTTTGTAAACATTTCTATTTACCTTGGCTCCTCCAGATTGGCCAGCTGGTAAAGCATGTCAAATACATTGCACACAAGTGCCATCACCACACCAGGGAGGGATTTCTCCTGAGGGAGGAAGCAAAACATAAATGCAAATTTACAAAACAATTTCCTCCTTTTCTAATCAAAGGTACGAACAATAAAATTCCTGGTTCTTAAAGACTGGCCTGCAAAACTGGAGGGAAGCATGGTGCTTATCTGTCTCAAACAACAACGCACGGGAACACAGAGTGAGGGACCACTCCCTCTCCTAGCGTGCTCATCACCTGGGCTCTCTTCTCCTACCACCTGCTGGCCAAGGGGCTAAGGCACCAAAAAGTAGGCAGCAGCAGAGAGGCAAAAGGAAGGGCAGATGTGATGAACAGAACGGAGGGTGGGCACCGTTGGGAGCTGATCATAGCTTGGCAGGAGCAAACAAGGCAGAGTGATTTAAAAGCAAATTCATTCAGAACTCTAATGGAAAACTGATGAATTCATAAAAGTGCTAACAAAAGATCAAGATGAAAAAAAATTAATTACATGGGACTGAGTGAACTGATGAGGATGATTATAATTTTTGTGACTTTCTGTTTGAATAATAATAATAAAAAATCCCACAAGGACTCAGAGGCAAAAAATATACAAAGCAATTTTCACTGCAAGGTAAAGGAGCCGTTACAGTGGAGGATTACTGGGCTGAATGTCAATATTATGACATAGTAAGAGTGTGTTTCGTGTTTGGTAATTGCAATCATTGTTGCGGTCATCCATTTACAATGCTTGGTGTCAGTTTATTTATCTCTTGTTAAAATAAAATACAGTGTGTGTGTGTGTGAGTTGTGAAAAAAAAAAACAAAAACAAAAACCAGGAGTCAATCGTGTTAAAAAAAAAAAACAGGGCTTCCCTGGTGGCGCAGTGGTTGAGAGTCTGCCTGCCGATGTAGGGGACATGGGTTCGTGCCCCGGTCCGGGAAGATCCCACATGCTGCGGAGCGGCTGGGCCCATGAGCCACGGCCGCTGAGCCTGCCTGTCTGGAGCCTGTGCTCCTCCGCAACGGGAGAGGCCACAACAGCAAGAGGCCCGCGTAATGCAAAAACAAACAAACAAACAAAAAACCCCACAAATTCAAAGTGATATAATCAAACACACACACTCACACAACCACATAGATATAAATGTAATTTAAGTTGAGAAAAAGAAGTTGGCCTCTTTTTTTTAAAGGTGAAAAAAATGGATACAACTGTATAGAAGAGACTCAGATGTGATTAAAGTACTATTTTCTGGTATAAGAAATAAAAAAGCTGGATATCAGTATAGAATATATTTGGGAAGGTTTTTAATAAATTCAGGATAAATATGAGATAGTTTAAAAATGTTAAACTCAAAGATGCTATGTACGTCATTTCTGTTGCTGATAAACTGTCATAATACTGCTCTGAGTATGATTTCGTTCTTAAATTCTCACTACATATAAGTATAGTTACTTTTTAAGAAACGGCACAATACTAACATTAACCCTGCAGGATTCTGTGGTATCTATAAGCAAGGCTATGCTCTCTAAGTGAAAGAGACAGCCATGCAAAGATCTTACACTTGTAATTAAATGAAAGGACTATACATAATAACTATGAAAAAAATCCCTCTCTGTCATTTAAATACCTTTATTTCACAAGAGGGCTGGTATTATCTTACTTTTCTAGACTATAAAAGCATAAAGAACTGAATGGTCTTGTTAGTTTTGTACCCCTGGTGCTGAGCTCAGTTCCTGGCAGAGAGAAGGTACAAAAAACCCTGATTCATAAAATCATTCAACAAATACTGATTACCTATTATGTTCTAGGCACTGTTTTAGGTGCTGGAAATACAGCAGTGAGCAAAACAGACAAAGGTCTGCTCTCAAGGAGCTTAAATTTCACTGGTGGGGGGAAGAGGCAAAAATAAAGTAGGGAAGGGAAATGAGATGTGCAGGAGTAGCAACAGGTGGCAAGTTTAGACAGCACTGCTAAAGAAGGCTCACCAAGAAGGCAACATTTGAGTGAAGGCTGAAGAAGTGAGAAAGAACCACGTGGGTATCAGGAAAGAACATTACAAGCACAGAGAAGAGCAGGTGCACAGGGCCCACTTTGTTTGAGGACCAACATGGAGGCCAGTGCAGTTGGAGTGGTGAGAGTGAGGGTGGGTCATGGGGGAACATCTCAGTGGGGGGGATAGACCAAGTAGGCCCTGAAGGTCCCAGTAAAGACTCTGGCTCTTACTCTGAGATGGGAGCCGCTGGAGAGTCTGAGCTGAGAAGTGGCATATAATCTGACTCTGTTTAAAAGAGATCATGGGCTGTTGGGTGCTACACAGAGAAGAGACTGAACTGGTATAGGGGCAGAAGCCCTGAGACCAGTGAAAGAACTCCTGAAACCCTCCAGCTGAGCGAGGATGGCTGCTTAGATTGGTGTGGAAGCTGTGGAGGCAGAGAAAAGGAGCTAGATTCTAGATGAATTTTAAAGGTAGAGTCAAGGATTTGCTGACGGATAGGGCTATGCTTTGAGAGAAAGTAGGGACCCAAGGATTTTGGCATGAGCCACTAGAAGCATGAAATAGGCGTTATCTGAAATACGGCAAGGCTGGGATGAAGAGGTTTGGGTTAGGGGTGAGGTGGTGGGAAAGGGGATATCAGGAGCTCAGTTTTGGATGTTAGGACTGGGATGTCTATCACACATTTAAGAGGAGATGCTGATTAACCAGTTGGTTCCATGTACCTAGACTTCAAGCTGAAAATAAAAATTGGGGTGTTATCAATATACATACAATATATAACGCTTTGAAACTGGATGAGATTCCTAAGGGAATGAGCGTAGACAGAGGAAAGGTCAAAGGACTGAGCCAGGGAACTTCTTTGTACACAGATCGGGAAGATGAAAAGGAGGCAGCAGAGGAGACCAAAGAGGGAGAACCAGAGCGGGAGGGCGGAGCCAGGGGGGTTCTGAAAGCCAAGGGGAAAAAGTATTTCAAGGGGAAGTGATCACATGGATCAACTGCTGAAATGTCAAGAAGACGAGGATTGAGAGGTGGACATGACAGATTACCTTGCAGAGTTTATTTTCGAGAGGGGTCAAGAGAGCATGGTAAAGAGAGCTCAGACAACCCTTTCAAGGAGCTTCGCTGATTTGGGAAGGAGAGAATGGGGACAGGAATTGAAGCTGAAATTGGGATGAAAAAAGGTTTTTTAAAAGGATGGTAGAAATAGCACAGCACGTTTGAATGTTAATAGGAATGACCCAGGAGAGGAAACTCAATGAATCAATGAAGAGAGATATGTGAGAGGAGCAGCAAGCAGTGGCCAGGTGGAATCACTCAGACTCAGAAAAGTCTGTGGTTCAGAAGACTGACAAATTGTGCATCTTCTTCTCCCAACTGAATCCCAGCATTTCTCAGTGATACAGTTCTGAAGGGGCAGGACTTGCCTGAGAGAAAAGGACATAATCATGCAAATCTATATGGGCCGAAGGCAAAACTTAATGATGTTACGTTCTTGTTCTGAACTTGAATATTATCGCTCAATACCTGCTCCATGGCATATGATGAACTAAACACCCCACTGCTGCTGCTGCTGGAGCTGGTTGAGGAATCTGCAGAGCTCCCAGACGGGGTCCCACTGCCAGAAGTCTTTACTGTGAGGATTTGCTCATCAGAAAAGCCCAGCTGGTGGAGGAGCTTTTGATCTTTATTCACTGTCAGCTGTAAAAAGTGGTTTCTTAATTACTGAGAAGGAAAGGAGAGGAAAATACTGGTATCAGACTAAAGTGCCACAAAATGTTGATTTACACCTACCAGACTATCATTTGTAAATATCTGTATACTATCCACAGGAGAACACAACTGCTTGGCTATCTTCCACCGGACACTCCCTATGGTTTCATTACTGTGAGCCTGTAAAACGAAATGAAACACTGTTCTGAGTAATGCACTTATTCATCCATTTAAACAACTATTAGCGAGCATCTGTCATGTACCGGGCACTGTTCCAGATCCTGGGAACACAGCAGAGAACCCAAAGACAAGAATCCTGCCCTTGCGAGGCTTCCCTCCTGCAGTAATTAAATATTCTATTCCATACTCCATTCCCCAGCATGCATGGAATGAAATCTCAAGTCCTTCTTCCACTGGAGTGTCTTCCACTCTTCCCCTTCTCACTGTGCTCTAGTCACACCAGCCACTTTCCTTGCCACTGAATAAATCAAACAAACTCCCACCTCAGGACCTTTGTACCTGCTGCTCCCTTTGTGTGGAATGCTCTTCCCCAGAAATGGCTAACTCTGTCACTTCATTCAAGTCTCTGTTCAAATGTGATCACCTCAGAGACCTTCCCTAACCATTCTTATCTAAAATATGTCATGTATACCCATCTTATCCTGCTGTCTTCTTTTGTAACCTTTATAACACTCGTTATCACCTGACATTATGTATTTACTTATGAGTCTGCTTATACCCTATCAGCTTCCTTTCATTTCAGGTCTTTATTCTAAATTTGCTTTCCAAACAGCTTTTAGAATAGTCATTCATGCAGCTAAATCAACAACAGTGTTCAATCTCAATCAACAGTGTTCTTATAAAATAACATGACAATATGGAAATGGCTTCAGAGCTTAATGTAAACCTACCTCTACAGTGAAGGTATCTTTGGTAGACTCATAAGTAACATTAAGAGTTAAAAGATGTCCATGGAATGAGGCACCATGAGGTAGAATAGTTCGGGGAACAGAGTAAAAATCCTTGAAAAAGATATAGCAAGTCAAAAGATACAGCAAGTGAGATGCACAGCGCCACTGTTAAACGTCACAAAAATACTCTCCTAACACATTGAGGCTAATTATAGGATGATAAAGTTGCTTTACAAAGAAGAGAGGCTTACCTCTATAGTGATCACATAGCGTTCTGCCAGAAGCAGCAATCTCTCAATTATGACAAGTTTAGTGGATCTATGAATTAAAAAAATTTTTTTTGAAAATACTTGAAATGAACTGCTGACTTGAGCTCAATTTCAGTCTATTTCACCAAAACCACAATCACAATTAGCCCTCTCTGGTCAAAGACTGAAATCTGCAAAGACTAAACTTCCTTTTCACTCAAGCGGGAGGTGGTTCAAGCAGGTCACAGCTGTCGCACACAGATGGAATATGGGGCAGAAGCCTGCCCCGCCCCGTGTTTCCTTTCCTGTTCTTTTCTTTCTTCGTTTTCTTTTTTTAAACAGTTGTCCCATAAATAGAGGACCTGGGTCTCCTCTGGGTCTGCAGGCTTATTTGTCTACCAATCCACCAAGAATGAACGATCAGTGAGTTTGAATCTCATAACCTTACAACTAAGATATGCCACATAATTCTGTAAACACAGAATCTGGCTAAGTTCTGAACTGCCTGAAATTTAGAAGACAAATGCAAACCATTAAGTATGCCACAAATGAGAGCTGCTGTTTGTTTTACTTAGCCTAAGAATGAGGCAGAAGAAAAGGATGAAAAAAATTGTTCATCTGGTTTAAGTGACTAGTCTGTATAGTTAAAACATACAATGTAAGAATTTGTTATCCCAAGGGTTTTCAAAGTACTTAAGAAATCAACACACATCAAGAGACGTAACCATCTCTGGAACAGAAAACACACAGCAAGGAACTGTGGCACTCTCACAGACTCTGAAAGTGAGACCTGAGATCTCTTTTGGTTAGACTTAAGCAATCTTACCATTTGAAATAACAGGACTCCAACATTCAGCAGCTTGTACAGTCACAGCTCCACACTTTATTAAACACTACATGTGTTAACACTAACAAATGAAAATCCAAGTGCCCTTAAATATTTACCATTCCAGAGAGTCTAAGTATTTTGTACAGGTGTATTTCTAAATCTGGAAAGTTTTCAGATTTTCTAACAATAAGTATGCTGATTAGCAGTACTGGAAATTTCACTTTAAAAAGAGTTGGTTAAACGCATTTAACAGAGTTCTAAATTCTTTCAGTCTATGGGCAGAAACCAGAACTTGATATTCAGATGGAACATCTTTAGGAAATATTTAAGTGCTTAACAACTGAACTGTTTTATTTTGCCTCAGTGAAGAATTAAATCACAGATAGCGTTGCAAACACTACAAATGAGAGAATATCTCCTCCCATAAGTGGAACAATTACGTTCATTGAAAAGTTCTTTTAAGACTAGTGAATGAGATAAACTACACGTACTGGTTCAAAGGCAACTCTGAAATTACATATTCTTAGTAACTCTGTTTAGGGTTTATAATGAGAATATTTAAAAACTGTCATGTGGTTTTGTTCTGTAATAGTCAAATATGAAATGATTCAGAATACAAAGCAGTTAGAAAAGACAAACAAAAAGCATGCTTATTTAAAGAAGCAGCAGTTTGGAAATCCCAATCCAATAGTTCATAAGTGCATTTCTAGTCTGGCTTGTCAGAAAAATGAATCGTTAAAGACCTAGGTCATAGATATAGACTACATTTTACAAACATGTAATTAGGAATTCTTAATGAAAGTCTATTTGAGATACACTTCCAAGAATGTGGGAATGCAAAAGTCATGTTAGTGTTCTTATCATGAGTTGAATCTATAATCACTTTCTGTCATATTAAAAAGAGGTCCAAGAGGGCTGAGTTCTACTGGCTTCTTTCATATTAATAATGTATCACTACACGGTACTCAGCTCATTTAAAAAAAGAAGATAAAGAAGAAGAATGTGAGCAAGGATATTGCCTTGACTCCTCTTCTAAAGGACGGCTTTAAAAAGAAAGGAATACCCCCAACTGTGAATAAAGAGAAATAAATACATACATAACATACGTAAACACATAAAGCGATTCCGGGAGTTGAAAAAGACTTTATGAGCACCAATCACTAGAGGGCAGCAGAGTGAGGCATAGAGAGGGAGCCCTTCTCTGATCACCTGCCAAGGTTTCCTGAGCATCACTGACGGGGGGATGCTTACCAGTAATGAAAGGCACATAAAACCCCACAAAAGTATTTTAGCTACTTCAATCTAATGTTTCTAAATACTCATCTATTCTCCTTACTATATCAAAGACCTATAACACTGAACTCAGATTTCACTGACAACATCTGAAAATACTCAACACAGCAATGTGATTAAGAGATGTCAGTTCAAAGTTTTAACACAAATATTTGGGGCTAAAGTTCTTATTAAAAATTATTTTGAAAAATGATTTTAAGTAAAACATTTTAACTATGATTATATCACAATGTACAATATTAATCAATCATCATATTCCACTTCATTTTGCTTATGCTATTGGTGCCCTGGATTTGACTATTCAATGAGAAAAGTTATGAGGTCTAAGTAAATATTTCAAACTTGAAAAAAATTACTCTTCATACAATGCCTGTATCTTGATTCCATCATAAAGAGTAGGCTACTCGTGTTACACACAGTAAAAGTAAATGAATCAAATAAAATACGTGATGGGGAATATATAATTTCCCAGGATATGACTGTTTGAAAAAGATATGAAATGAGGAAATGAACAATTAACCGAGATATCTCCAAAGGAAAGAAAAGATTCCAATTATTTTTTTTTAAGCTGATCTACATTTGGGTGTTGCAATATTCGCTGTAACTTCTGCAATCACTTACCTGTATGGAGACTGGACTGACGTGGCTACGGTTGGCATGGCAGTTGCTGTAAGCATCTTTGTTGCTCTGGTCACAGCGTGTGTCAGAGTGGGGCCACCAAGCGCTGAACTGGCTGCCTACAAAATAGAAAATCATCTCTCTATATCAGGGTTTCTCAACCTCAGCTCTACTGACATTTTGGGCTGGAAACTTTTTTTGTTGTGGAAGACTGTTGGGGACATTGTAGGATGCTCAGTGGCATCCCTGACTTCTATTCACCACTCACCTACCACTAGGTTCCAGTAGGACCCCTCTAGTTGTGACAACCAAAACGGTCTTCAGACATTGCCAAATGTCCCCTGGGAGGTAAAATAACCTCCAACTGAGAACTACCATTCTACATGTGTTAATACTTACATGGCACGTCATTTAGGGATACCTGAATACTTTAAATGTTTTTATGATGGCATATTTGGACGGAAGTCACAACTTGGGAACTCCTTCCTGTACAGATTCATCACCAGCACATATTCATCATCAGAAAGTTTAACTTATTGAGACAGTATTACACTGCAGGCTTCTAGTGGACAAAGACACCCAACACTACCCACTACTGAGTGTGCTGCTGTGGCCTTTAATAGCATTTATGATATAAACAAAGTGACACATGGGGAAGGATGGGAAAAGAAGCAAGTGCTTATATAAAATTTCTGGACAGAAAAAGGAGAAAAAGAATCTATCAGAAATGTGGAAAGTACAGTAGACCTATTTTCTGAAGACAGTTTCTATACCCCCAAAAGGGGGTGGGGGTGGGGTGGGTGGGTGGAGCAGGGAAAAGGGATGGGGAGGGAGAAGGAAGGATTTCCTGTAAAATACACTTCTACATTGTGGGCATTAGGGCAAATGCCTGTTCCCTATGTCCATAATACGGTACTTCTAGCAAATTCTTCCAGTAGGATCCAGCTACAAATATCAACATTATACACGATCTCAAAACAGAACATTATAAAAGGAAAAAAAACCCAAAGCATTTATTTCAAAAACAGGTTAAATAAAATTTGCTACTCACTTCTAATCTTGTGTAGCAATCAGCAATGAATTTCTTATGTAATGATACAGAATCCTAAAAGTAAGAGGTATATGGAAATTAAAATTAGTCTAGCATTTAGTTGTAATCATTATTAAGGATAAAATGTCAAAATAAAGAAGCCCGACTTTCAGGCATGCCAACTTAGCAATTAAAAATATATTATTTTCTGCTTTTTTGTGTACCTTCTTTCCTTAAATACCCACCTTCTTTAACCGAGGATTTAGATTAATGTAACTGTAGTTTATGATTAACTGAATAGCTTCATTAGCAATTTCTTCATCAGGTGATTCCATAGCTATTTTCCAAATGAAATCCATTCCTATCAATTCCAGCTTTTCTACATACTGTTCAAAAAAAAGAAAAGTATACAGCACACCAAGGTCACAAAATTAGTTATTTTCTGCTACACTGTAACTCCACACCTCTTCAAGTTCAAAACGAATTAAGGCTGCAGTAACCCAGCTACATATGAGAACGTCATTATACTGATATGGAACTTTAAAACAAGAAACGATCAACAACAGAAACACTGGACAACTTCCATGGAACCAAGACAGATATGGAGATTTTTCTCCAGACATTCCTAAACCTAAGCTAGAACTCTACACAGATGGGCTACTAAAGCAGAAGCAAAACAGGAATAATATGGGCACCCTCTTCACGAGCTTTTCTTCAAAGGAAAGAGAGTCAGGTTAGAGATAGTTACTAATCCTTGGGGCTCAATCTGGTCTTCTCAAAGCTCAGTTAGAAATGGCAGGATCCAGGCCTTGTAAGATCTTGTTAAAATTCTTACCACCTAGGAAGTCAGGTCATGAATGAAACAGACTTGGAAAAAGAGTTATTTTTTTGCCTTTCTTTTTCAAGGTGCTCACGTAAATATAAACATAAGCTGTATACATTCTACAGGTCCTCATTTTCCTGCTTCCTTGTCTGTTAAAAATTTCCCCCTAGGGCTTCCCTGGGGGCACAGTGGTTGAGAGTCCGCCTGCCGATGCAGGGGACAGGGGTTCGTGCCCCGGTCCGGGAAGATCCCACATGCCGTGGAGCGGCTGGGCCTGTGAGCCATGGCCACTGAGCCTGCGTGTCCGGAGCCTGTGCTCCGCAACAGGAGAGGCCACAACAGTGAGAGGCCTGCGTACTGCAAAAAAAAAAAAAAAAAATTTCCCCCCAAATCCTTGCCCCTGCAATCCCAGAATTGAAGATTTTGGTACTTTTTTAGGTACATGTGAACTGCTAGATCTGAGAGGTTGGAAGCTTGGCTGGAACTATCCCTATTCCACGTTCACCCAGCCACAGGAGGCCGCTGGCTGCCCCAGATCAGCAAGAAGCAAAGAGGGGTCTGAGAAGTCACCTGTTCGAGAAACGCAGCCTCCTCACACTCTAAGAGAAGCGCCCTCGTCCATGCAGAAGCCCGCAGTCAACGAGGCGCCCATTCTTTTTAAAAAAACCTCATGTTTTCTCTCAATCATAACACATGTGTTTTGCTGAATGTCAAGTTTTACTAGATTTTCCATATTTTCTACATTTGAAAACAATGTTACTTACCAACTGAGCTCCTTGTCTTTTCAATCGATGATCACAGAGATTCACATTTTCAAAAAAAGTCTTAAATAAGTTAAAACCTGAAATTATAGAATGTCAGATAAATTCATGCACTCTAGGTACCACAGATAATCAATGAAAAGACAAAGTATATCAAGAGCTAAAACTATAAAACTCTTAGGACAAAACATAGGCACAAATCTCCAAGACCTTGAATTAGGCAATAGTCTCTTAGATATGGTATCAAAAGCACAAGCAACAACAATGACAAAAAAATAAACAAACTTCATCAAAACTGAAAGCTTTTGTGCTTCTAAGGACTACCAAGAAAGTGAAAAGCCAACCCACAGGACAAAATACTTGTAAATCACGTATCTGATAAGGAGTGAATATGCAGAATATATAAACAACACTTACAACTCAAAAATAAAAGGGCAAATAACCCAATTTAAAAATGAGAAAAAGATTTTTATAGACATTTCTCCAAAGATGATATATAAATGACCAATAAGCCCATGAACGAATGCTCATCATCCTTAGTCATCAGGGAATGTAAATCAAGCCACGAGATACCATGTCACAACCACTAGAATGGCTAAAATAAAAAAGACAGTTTACAATTATTAGAGAAGATGTGAAGAAATCAGACCCTCATATACTGCTGGTGTGATTACAAAATGCTGCAGCCACTTTGCAAAACAGATTGGCAGTTCCTCAAATGTTAATGATATGATAGAGCAATTTCACTCCCAGGAATATAAAAACTTGTATATGAATGTTTACAGCAGCATTATTGGTAATAACCAAAACTGGTGAGAACCCAAATGACCATCAACTGATGAATGGATAAACAAAATGTGTTATGGCCATACAATGAAATATTACTCAGCCATAAAATGGAAAGAAGTTCTGGTGCGTGTTAAAACCTGGGTGAACCCTGAAAACATTATGTCTCAGCGTGATAAAAGCAGCCAAATATTCATACAAAAGGTGACATATTATATGGTTCCATTTATATAAAATGTCCAGATTAGAATAATCTGTAAGGACAGAAAGTAGATGAGAGGTCGGGGAAAGGGGAGAATGGATAGTGACTGTTACATGGTTTCTTTCTGGGGTGATGAAAATATCCTGAGATTAAAAACGGTGAAGGTTGAACAACTTTGTGAATATACGAAAAGCACTTATTGCACACCTTAAAAAAGTAAATTTTATAGCATGTAAAATACATATCAATAAAAAAAACTCAATTAAAAGAAACAACTGAAAAGAGGATTTCTATACTTTGACAAATCTTCACCTTAAATGAATCCTTTTTGTACTAAGTAATTTCAGGAAAAGACAGCTTGACAATTAGCCTATATAATTTAAAAATACCATTCATTTAAAAAGAAATTTATCTGTGTATATAAACATATGTATATATAGATGTGTCTTTATGTGCATAAGGCAAAGTCCAGAAGGATATCCCAAAATGGTTAGCTGCTTCTGAGAGTGGGCTGAGAAGAAAAGTATAAAATTCTTACTTTAAAGAACTGAAAAAATGATTTTACGTTTTTCTTCCCTACCATTCATGGTGATTTCATACGACTCCAATTTAAGAATTTTCTCCTTGAAGAGCTGCTGCTGAACATCACTCTCAAGATCATGCTGCCCTTTTGTAAACCATTCAAAACACATCTGCGGATCAAGACAAATCACTCTGTAACTAAAATCCATTTCAGGCAAATACATATTCCAAACTGGGAAAGCAAAGATAAATTATTTTTAATTCTATAGAAATTTATATTGCCTTAATACCACTCAAAACTGAAACGGTTCTAACTCTAGAACTAAATAAAGCAGTTAATTATAGCAATCTTTCCTCTAGATAATGAAAATATATATTCATGCTTTTCACTGAATTGTTACACTTTGGTTTTACCACCAACATTTATTAATAAGCCTTACTATGTGTCAGGGACTGTGCTAGGCACCGTCACATACTTAGTCCTTTCAATAATCTTATGATGTAGTTAACACTATTCTACAAAATGAGATGAGGAAACAGCCATTCACTGTTGGAAAACATCAAAGCAGTGTGGTTTTCTGGTTTAATCCATTTTCAGCTGTGTAACTGTAGTTCTAAAGATCTGTCTAGGTATCAGTTCCTTCTTTAGCGTTTCCGGGATACAACATCATTATAGGAACTCAAAGTTTTCTGCTGGTTAATTTAAAACTAGTTTCATGGGAGGGAAAAAAATACTAAAAGACACACCAAGAATTCTTTTGCTGTACTCACTTGGCTGAATTTGGTTTTATCCAGAATGGTATCAGACTTACCAAAGATCTCACACACTTGTCTATATCACAGATATATATTATATAAAATATCTTTTCAACACTTATAGTTCCTAGCTTATTAGTATAAATGTATGCTTAGTAAATTGAAAAGTGTTTAGAATTGAAGGTGTGAGACACACACAAAAATGTGAGATACACACAAAAAAGTGAAATACTATTAAGTCCCACTGCTGTCTTACTTCATCCACAGTATCTTCTTACCTCTCTATCTAATTCACAAACATCCTGGCCAGTCACAAGACACTCCCAGATTTCCTTGGCACGATTCCAACCGAGATACAGAGTAGCTTCTTGCAAGAAAAATGCCAGAAATTTTAGATGGGCCTCTAAATACTGCAAAAAGAAATAATGCTAATTAGTTAACTCCAGGCATTCATATGTAAAAGAAAAATTTAAAAAAACAAAAAAATTTTGAAATTAAAAAAATAGTTTTACCTAATGCTTTTTCATATAACTTAGGGTAAAGTAAATGTGAGAAATCTGTTTACAAGTTGACAATACAATGTAGCAGAAACTACTTGAAGTCTAACACAAACTCAAGTTGGCTTTAGATGCCAAAAAAATACAATTTCGGCAATCTCAGAGTAAAACACCACAACACAACTGGTGAGTTAAGGTATTTTTCTATTTTTAAAAAAACAATATTACTAACCACTAGATTTGAAAAACAAAAGCCATTAGCCACAGAACTGACAGTTATTATTTCTGATCAAAGACAAAGAAAAGATGTTTATTTTTATTACCATATCATATGCAGTTATCTTGGGTGATTTACTGAAAGATTTACCCACAAATATCAATTTTCTGAACTTTTATTTTGAGGTGGTTATAAGTCAAGATACAAAAATGTTCCATTATGACAAAGACACCTCATGCTACCTCTTTAGAGTTACTCCCAATAAATATGATTTTTATAGTTCAAGTGCAAAAAGGCCAAATGAATGCTGTAAATCATGAAACAAAAGCACAATGCCAGATACCTCCCGATAAGTGTATCGGCCATCCACTAGTGTTGAACCAGTTAAGCCTCCAGGTCCAGCCACGGCTGCTGCAAGCCGATGACAAGCTATCAAACTTCCTGTTACCAATTTTACTATTTCAAAATTTTTCTTCAAGTCTTGAATAATGCTCTTGGCGAAACAACAAAAAGAAAAATGGTATGAGAATGCGCAGTTATTTTGTCAGTTTAATACAAGCTTCTATTTTAGCACGTAGTTGAGGAATAGCAAACACAGAAAGTTTTTCACTCATATTTCCTACATAAAAGTAAATAAAATCAATCTGGTATGTACATTTACTAGGGAATTACTATAGAATTAATAAACTTCCCTGGTAAATTTCTGCTTCTAAAAGGGATTCTTTAAAAAAAAAAAGTCTTTCAAAAGAACTATTTCACTTCTTGCATACTTTTCCAGATCTTTCTTCCCAAGTCTATTACACTGAGGAAGCTCTAGCTCCTTAAGCAAACTAATGTTTTCACAATATAAAATAAGTCTTTGAATCTTTTCAAACAAATTTCTAAAATACCATTAACTTTTAAACATTGGCTTACTTTGTAAATTAAGGAAATAAAAAATAAATGAGTTAGGGATATATCAAAAGAAAAGTTCCATAGAAATGAAAGCAGAATGATGTTTAAATTCAAGATTATTAAGTAATATAAATGAATTACATTAATAACCATAAAACTGTAATACAGTCACTACAAAACTCAGCAATCTTTTGATGTTTGTTATTATAAAAGGTTATGCAAGGAATTGTATAATAATCAAATATAACTATACTCTTACCTTGTCTTGCTTCTGATAGGTTTGTTTTATGAATGAGCGGGTGATTTCATGTAGCTGACGCAAAGCTGGTACTACCCATACAAACTGGGGATTATTAAGTTGAGATGACTAGAGTTAAAAAGAAGTTACATTAGTTAAATTTAGAAATAAATAGCAGATTAAATTTATTAGCTACAAAAAATTTCCAAGTCAATTAGGTTTTATTGTTACACATTCTATTATTTTTCTCTTCACATCGCTCATTTATAGTTTATCTCCATGCACTCATAATTCAGTCTTCAACTTCTTATTCTGCATGCAATCCTAAAGCCAAGAACTGCAAACAGGAGTGGATGTGAAGTGATAGTAAATGTATAGGGGTACATCAGCAAAAAACAGACGACAAGGAATTAGCAACTTCAGAGGATAGATTAAGTAGCACAGGCTGCTAGGATATGTTGACGTAATAAAATAAATTGATGGCAAAAGCTTAACTTGGATAATACTGAACTGGCTGATAAGTAAAATGGTATAAAAATATGGTTGTCTACAATTACATGATTAAGATACCAATGACATGATCAAGATACTAATAGTGGTCTAAATATTAAAGAAAATATCCATGGTCTGCTTGTATTTCCTAGTTAAAACAATTTTATGAGAGAATTCTACTTTTATTAATTATTACAGCCACTTCACACTTATACTTTATATTTTTCAAAACACTTTTCAAATATGTTATTTCTGAAACTGGTACATGACAATCCAGATCTTCAAGTACATATCTGAAAAGTCTGATATTCATGCGATACTCTTTAAAAAGAGAATTGCTTTTGAATAAATAGCATCTTTCAAACTATGTGATTTCATTATAAAGGTTGTAGGAATGTCAGATTAAACACTATCGATCAATTGAAAAGTAACTCTCTAAAAAACTGAGTAACAGTTTAAGTCCTTAGCTTTTACTTTAAAAACTGTATTATTTTTTTAAAGCCTTGCTTCTTTAAGTCTTTCTGTAAGATGAAGATGCCTATGGGGCAGAAAACTACTTTTGATGTCATTTGCAGAAAAATATCGTACTACTAAATACGTAAATGTGAGACAGCTACTGCCTAAATAATACTGGCTTTCCTAGAGATTAGCCAATCAGCAAATACCGTATTTCCTGGATTCTAAGATATAGGTTTTATAAATTTTAATATTTCTGAAACGGACACTTCTTACAACTGTATCAAAGAAACTTACCAGCCACTAGGCATAGGAGTAAGTTTAGATATACCTGTCCTTATGTGAATATGTGCAAACTTAGCTGTTTTCAAAAGGTATCTGTTCATTTACCCATCATTTCTGCTGTTACCTGGCACAGTTTAGCACCAAACAAGGATGGCTTTTTAACTTAAATGTAGATCACTGATTTGTTTCTTGAATGCTATCAAAAAGATTACACTATGATATAGCACTGACTAGCCTGTCGTGTCCATCAATTCAATTAAAAGCAAAGAATAACTGCCAGTGGTCTCGGACTTAAGTGTTTTTCAGAGCCAGGAGAATTCGGTGTGACAGACTCATACCCTGTGAAGGGCTGTATCACTTGGCATTAAATGTCTCTCTGTCCAAGGCTGCACCTTGATTCAAGAGAAACTGTTTAACTTGTAGTATATACAACTTAATGAAAGAAAAAAGCAGCTTGAGTTTTTACAAAAAAAAGGACACAAAACTCCATATTCTTCAACGTGCCTCAAAATTCTACAATCTTAAAGATTTCAAAGAAGTCCAAAGCACTACACTAGATAATGAAAAGCGGTGTGCCACAGTGAGGCTGTACATACTGGATTAAACCTGTGATGCATGTTGCAATCACTGGCATCTTAGAATCAGAGAAATAAGGTATGTATTAAAGGCCAACTACTTGCAAGACTAGCTAGAATATTTCTGCTAGGATATGAAAGTTGCAAAATGACAGAGATTAAAATTCTAAGGCTTAAGTCCGAACTCATACCTTCCAAAAGGATTACAAACATTAGGATATAAATATAAACCCTTTAGTAAATAATCAGGTATATTAAAAAGTATCATTATGACCAATTAAGTCAATTACGGTTAGATTATCTTTTTTAACATTGAAAATTACCCTTTAGAATCTAAAAAGTATTCCTGATATAGCCTTTCTACAGTTTAGCAAACAAGACAGATGTTATTTATTCCATCATATCTATAACATTATGTTGCTATGTTATAAGAAAAATTTAAATTACTCTTCTCCATTTATAAAAGGGGCAGAAGACTATGGTGAACAATTAAAACGAACATATCTGATAATGTCTGATAATGAAGCTGAGGTTTCATAAGTAGGAGTTAATGGTATATCCAAATTAGACTCCTAATGTTAGATGAAGCCGTAGAGGTCAACTAGTTTAGCCTGCAAACCTGTGCCTAAACTTTCCTTATTCATTTTTGTTACAAAACTTGTCTTCTAGTGTTTCCAGTGATGAGGAACTCAGGAGGCAGTGCATTCTGTGTCAGACTGTTTTCATAGGAAGTTCATTGCTCTATCATATTGCAACATGCCTTCCCATAACTTCTTAGGAGACATAAAAAGTTAAGTTGAATCAAACTTCTATAACAATCCTCTAAGTAGCTGAAAAAGCTTTCCTATTCTTTCTTGAGTTCTCTCTTCTCAAAGTTGAATATCCCAGTTCTTCATCTGCCTTGTTTTACCAGACCTAGCCATTTACCTAGAACCAAGTTCAAATTTTTACATGGGTGGACATTTAAAAAGTATTTCCTCCTGTGCTAAGCACATCACTGTGAGGCTGTACTGAGGGCATCTTGCTGGTTTTACTTTCAGTTGTATGTTTTGGCAAGTGGAGGCCCCTCAGGTATGGGTAAGTAACGATTTTAGTGTCCTCACAGAGGAAGGGGAAGAGGTAAGAGAAAGGGAGCCAACATTTATTGAAAGGCTGCTGGGCACTGTGCTAGGAGGCCTTCATATAATGACTTAAGGAATACACAAACACCACTAATTGAGTAAAAATGACTTTTTTTGGTTTAGTAATATTTTTTTTGGATGAGTACATTTAAACTTTTTAATTGAAGTAAAAAATAAGTGCAATAAGAGGGAAAGGGTTGGGGGCAGACAGTGGAAGGTATAAAGGAAGCAAAGGAAAGAGGACCAAGGAAGCCAAGGGTATCCTGGCAGAATCTACAGAAATAAAGTTGAGAGAAATAAAGGTCAGAATTTCTGAACACAATAATGGAACTTGGGAATTTTAAGAGTGTCAAAAGCAGAGGGAAAGGGAATCAGTTGGAGGAGTAGAGGTAGCTGGGGGGTGGGAGGGGAGTAAGAGGTGGGTGATCTTGTCTTACCCTTTGCTTAGTTTCTGTGTAGCCTGGCAGGGAGACATAATTCCCAGTCAGCCCACCTTGCTGCCTGGCAGGAAAGGGCATAGCATAGAAAAACACCTTTAGTGGCAGTATATAACTCAACCCCCTGCCTGGAGTCATATCGGGGGCTTTGATCTTCCCACTGCCCCCCTTCAGCCATGTGTACTTTAAGAGAGTATCTGCGAAAGCACTCAGTCAACTGAAAAGTGCTATGTAAATGCAAGTTATTATTATTTGAAATGAAAGAATGGTACGTCAGAATTTCTTTACTGGGAGCAGTGGGATACAAAAAAGGAAGAATATTCCTTTCAAGACTCACAAAATGACTCCAAAATTCTCCCTGCTACTTTTTGAGTTTTGTTATCAAACAATAGACATGAATGAAGCGACTGCAAAGAGAAGCAATAAAGATGCAGCGATGCTACTGGCTACAAGGGCTAAAGTACTGCTTAGTTGTAACAAGGAAGGAACAGGGATCAGGAAGGATTTTTCTGGTTTCAAAAGCCATTTCCCTGGAGGGAGGAAAAAGTCCCTTCAGCTTTGACCTTCATACCTATAAAGAAATGTATCTGTTACTGTGAAGAAAAGACCATTTTCTATAGATACCCTTTCCCTCTTACTATTACTATTGAAAGATTTAAACTTCTTAAATAACTCTGGATGAGTTTCAATCATAAAGACAGAGGGTGCTAAATTATCTGAATCACTGAGCTGAGAAAATTCAAATTGTATCTGAGTAGAAAGAGAGCAATGTTGTTGAATTAAAGGAACAATTAATCATAACCTGAGCATTACCAGCTCCAGTCTGTGAACGATTTTAATGTAGAAAATTCACTTGATCAAATTTCAATGTCAGAAATATAACACACAAAGTTCTTAAATGTCCCCAACTAAACTTTATGACCAAGCATAATTTAAGAGAATAAAAGCCTACTGAGTCACCAAGCCCGCTTAGCAAGAGCTGAGTCTCTGAATTTACAAATGTAAATTAGCAGTATTCAAGATCCTTTAAAGAAATACTTACTAGGAAAGCCAAGAAATATGTTTTACCAATGAAATTCCTAAGCCATTAGCTATTTACTAAAACCTTTTCTTATGATAACAGTGAAATGAAACCCCTCTCGCTGCTAGGCTTTGTTTCATCTGGGCAACCTGAGGGCCTGCGTGGGAGGAGGACATGCTCTGATCAGGGCTGCAGCAACCACAGAAGCAGGCTCCAGTGAGCAGCTACTGACTGCAGCAACAGGAGAGCTACAATCATCACTACACATGCTGCTACCCACCCTTTCGAAGGATAGCCCTTAAGTCCACAGTCACCTGGAGGCCAAAGCCCTGCAGCGTAGGACTTCACAGCACCCATCACTACCCAGTTCTACCTTCTAAAATCGAGTCCTAGCAGCAGGCACTCACTCAATAACCGTTTGTGTAAGGAATTACTTTAGGAACACATCTGAACCAAGCACCTAGAAAACAACTACGTGCCAGCAACGAATGAACTTCTTTCTTCCCTTCTTTCTCTCTTCTGACTCTATGAATGTTCCTCCATTTCTCTCTTATGGGAGAAAAATGGACACGATATTTATTTAGAATCCACTGTGCTTATTAAAGATGTGCATACTTTGGATTTAATTTTAAAAAAGAAAAACTAAGTTGAAGGTCTTACAATCTTATGAAAATAATATAGTAAAACTACTCTTTGAATGTGACCCTGGATTTTTCTTCCCCTTTGACAGTCAATAACCCCCAAGCTTTAAATAATAAGCACAGGTCATAAGCAAATATTTAAACAGCAGTGTGTATCTGAATATTATTCGAAGAAACACTAAAAGATACTTTTATCTTAAAATTATAATTCAATTTATTAAAAGGAATTATTAAATTAGTATACCTTTTAGTTGGTTCCATCTGCAAATTCTTACCTTGAATCCATCCTTCTTGTTTTTTTCCAAACCTGACCATTCTCCAGGCTGAAAATTAATTTTAAGAAATATAAGTGACTTGGTAAAAGCAGTACCTATAATTTCCCTATTTTGGACTCTAAGGTATGAGCTTCCAGGTAGGACATTTAGTTTAATTTACATAATAGGGGAGGAAAATTATTTGGCTCTAATTACTCAGACAATACTGTTGCTCTGACAACAAAACTAGACCAAAGATAAAACCAACCCTTTTAATATCTTCTATGCACTTAATGATGTAGCTCCTCTTGATTGCTTCTTTCACTGCATACGCATCACTTAGGATTGTCAGGTGCTCCTCCAAAGCTTGCTGAATAAGGCTACTGGGCAACGTTGGGAGATGAGCCAGTTCCCAGAGTACATCTAACACCTATAATAAACCACATGTGATGAGCCAGCCCATACGCAAGTAAAGCTGCTTTAAGTACTTGTAGCTAGAAAAAGTCATTTGATTCTCCTGCCTTTCCAGAAGTGGTCTCAAAGCGAGCTTCACGGCCTATTCGTCCAATCAGGCTCAATAGCTTCTGTCTTACTCTATCGGTCTCGGTCTCCCAGCTCTGCAGAACGAAAAAGAAAAGACACAGGAACTGCTTCCCAGTCCCATTTGATCACACTGGCAAAATATGCAAAAACTTTAAACTTGAGCTAAAAAAGTTTAATAAAGTAAGAAGTGTACGGTTAAACACTGCTAATTTAGAGGGAGGAGACTTCAAAATAAAATTATTTTAGAAATATTTAAAAGTAAGCACGTTTGAACACATACCTTCTGAATGAGAACAAACAAATGATTAAGCTGATCTGAATTAAATTTGACAGCTGCTGCAGCAATAATAGTATGGATATTCTCGATCACAGTAGATGATTGTCCTGACTAGAAAAGAAGACATTGGGAAGAAAGTTAAGTCTTGGAGACCGGAAAAACCCAAGTCTTTCCCTGTTGATTTATAGATGCAAAAGCAAAACAGTAACAAAGATAAATTGATTCTAGTCTAACAGCATACATACACTTGCGTGATAAAATTGGTAAGACTACAAGAAGCAACCATTATTAATGGTTATCTGTTGGCCTTGTTTAAATTCCTAGAAGCATTAAATCTCTAAAAAGACAATGTAAAAAAAGATGAGAATCAAGTTCTCAATCTGACATATTCATTTCAAGAGGAGAACAAAATATCTTCAACTGGCTTAAAAACAATTTAAACTAATTACAAGAAAAACATACTCACTTTTCACATTTTATAAATGATCTTGAGGGTCTCAGTTGAGAGTATTATGTGTCTCATTTTTAAATCTGCTTATAGATAATTTGTGACTTCAATTATTATTTATTTATCCATGGGCAGTAAGTCTCTGCTTTAGAGAGTCACCACCCTTCGCCCTTACTGAAAAAAGTCAGAAAAAGGCAAAAATAATTCTGATCAACTTACCTGTATCTTCCAAATTTTAGTGAGCTCATCTAAAGACAATTTACTGCCCAAGAGTTCAATAATTCCCTTTATACGATCACAGTATTGTGCTTGGTCTATGTTGCCTAAGAGAAGAAACACCAGAGAGGCAGACAGATACAGTGAACACTAACTTTCTAAATATGATCCTATTTATTCAAAGCAATATTAACTTTCTGTAAGATTATTTAAAGGCTAATATAGTCAAAACAACAATTTCATACCTTTTTTATACAGAAATATATTATTTATGTGTTAGGTAACCTTTTTTAAGCAACTTACCTTCCAATGCAATTGAAAGAACTGAGTTCTCAACTAGCCAATCTAATAGTCTGTCTGTATCTATAGCATTCTTCACAGATTTGGATAAAGTGCTATCTTCTATTAGTTTGGTTACCTAAAAAGACAGGATTATTGTGATTGAATCTAATGCGAATATTCATAATCAAAATCTTCATATATATTTTGTGACTTTTATAGTGTTACAACGTGGTCTAACGATTAGCCAAAATGTATCAAAGGCCAGTTATTAGAAGTTAATAGACCACTTATTTGTGATGTCTCTTTAAAAAGAACACAGAGTTCACACTTCCTGGGCCACTGCTGATTGGCTCAGGGATGCACATCTGACCCAAACTTCAATCAGAGCACTCCTCCAAATTCTATACTTGGGACCAGAGAGAAAGTATCAGTCCTTCCCCAGTCACAAGAGCTATCCATGGCCATGTCTACCATATGAAAGATGCCACTCTGTAGGTGGAAAGAGAAAAAGGCCATCATGCTCATAAAAGCAGAGATAAGACCTGGATAGAGTCCTGGCAGTGATTCAGTTCTCAGATTCTAGTTGATCCTGTTGCCCACATGTGTCCCTGCCCTTACACGGTTTGGCTAGTCAATCTCTCATTCATGTGAGATAGCCTAGCCTTCTTCCATTAAATTCCTCTTTTAGTCTAAGATAATTCAAGATGAGTTTATTTCACTTGCAGCCAAGAATCCTAATTAACACAAAACTGAAGGAAAATAACTGGAATTATGACTGAACTGTATTGGCTCCACCGGAAACTCACCAAAACCAACTATGCTCATGTAAAGTTTAGGAAGCTGCAGAAAATTACTTCCATCATTTTGCTTAGACCATCACAGTTGTAAACAAAACAAAATTTTGCCTCAACCCCAGTTAGAAGATTTGATTTAAGTAAACACATATCTGAAATATAGTAAAAGGAATTATACCCTTAGGGTAAAAAGTAAATCTCAAACTGTATATTCCAAGGAATTATGTTCTAGCAAATTTCACTAGAACACTAAATATTTCACAGAACGAATTTGGAATGTAATACGTATAAAAATATTGCTTTATTAACAATTATAAACATGTATACCATTTCATATATAATCACTGTTATCTCTTTTTGTAGGATTACAAGAAATTATTATTCTTTATTTCCCAACATTTTTATATTAATAACCACAAGTTCTGGAAAAACTTAAAGTGTCTGTCCTTTAAGTCTTCCAGAAACGGACGCAAAACTTACTTCTTTGAGGGAATTCATTTTAGCGCTAAAATGAGGTGATTTCAGCATGCGCAGTAGGATGTCTAGTCGAAGGTCGTCCACAACGGTCACCAGATCCGGTTGGAAGCGCATGCAAAGTAACTTAATGGCAGACAAGAGCTCCGGGATGCTAACCAATCTCTTTTATTTAAAAACAAAATACACACAAACGTACAGATACATAAACAGAAAAAACAAAAAGGAACCATGAAGACATTCTGATGCCAATTCTTACACATACACAGGAATACAGGACATTTTCAATAACCATGGTCTAATGGTATATGATATTCCACATGATCAATAAACTACATTTTACTTCTAAACAAAAGTTAGCACATGTGTGAGCAAAGAAAAGGGAAGGGTTCTGTGATAAATTCAAGGTAGACAAAATAAATCACGTTAAATTTAAATGTTAAAATTGCTTTAAACACCTTTGGATAGCTTTTAATACTGAATCATTTTAAAGCTTCTTCAATGCTATACCAATTATACTACTATCAAAATCAACATGTTAAAAAAAAAATCAACATGTTAGTAAAATTCTTAATGGTATCACTTGCTGACAACCCTACATTCATTCTATTGACTGAGGTAACACCAACCACTTGGTATTTCAGACAAAACATTTTTTGGTTAGGAGATGTAAAATTAATTTGATGTGAGTTGTATGTGATCAGAATCCAAACAGCAATGGTGTGTGAACCTTGCCCTAAGCCCTGGCTCTGCTTCCATGGACCAATAGGCATTGGGGCTACTTGACTGGAGAGAACATTACCTTATCTTTAAGGTCCTTTTCTTCCACGCTCCGCACGTCCTGGATTGTAGTAAGGATGACTGGGTCCAGCATGGGCTGCAAGAAAACAGTACTAAAGTTAATAAGGACCCCTGAATCTGTCCCCAAACTAGAGAGGAGACACTTTTTTATTCATATTTCACAAAGGAGAGGGTGCTATGCAAAGATTCTAGTATTAGAGCAGCCACTAACTAGGTAATACCATCCCAAGTAAACCCTTAACTGATTCTGTGCCTCAGCTTCTTTACTATCATATGGGTGCAATCCCTCTTTACTATCTTATAAAGGGTCCTTTGAAGAGCAACCAAAGACAACCAAAGACACACCGACTAACTTAAAACATTAAGGCATGAGTATGTACTATTTTTGTAATAAAGTATTTTGCATTTGATTTAAAAAATGAATGTAAGCACAGACCATGAAAAACACGCTGTTTTATGCATTTATTTTGCTAACTGATATAAATGAGGCCTATAGACAAGACTCATACAACACACTGCTCCAGAATGGTAGCATAACCAGGTAACTAACTCTGAATAGTATGTGAAAAGTAGCAAACTATTAGCTAGATCTAAATGATCACTTCCATTTAAGTAAAATAATTTTTAAAACTTATCTGGTGACAAGAGAAGATAGACAATATTTGGCTGTCAAAGCAAGAAGACATTAGCAATGAATTAAAATGACATCAGGCAACTGATTATCCTAGTAGAATTTCTTTATTTACACTTATGCCAAGTGAGAACTGAGGGCTGTCAGGGTAAGAGGCAAGTCACACGGCTCTTGTCAGCATGTGCCAGCCCTGCTTAATTCTCACTGCAACTCTGTGAGATAGGCATGGTTATTATCACTATTTTACAGATAAAGAAGCCAAGTCACAGGAGTTACTTCAGTCTTCCGAAGTCACACAAGGAGCAAGTGGTAGAGACAATTGTTAATTTACATAAATATGGTATGAATTTATTGCTGAATGAATTTAAGGTTGGATGGTTTGATATAATTAAAATAAAGATACAGTTAAATAAGCTTTGGTTGGAAATTCATATACTTTTTACTCTTTTTAAAGTACACTGTGCTTGGACTTCCCTGGTGGCACAGTGGTTAAGAATTTGCCTGCCAATGCAGGGGACACGGGTTCAAGCCCTGGTCCGGAAAGATCCCACATGCCACGGAGCAACTAAGCCCATGCACCACAACTACTGAGCCTGCGCTCTAGAGCCCACGAGCCACAACTACTGAGCCCACGGGCCACAACTACTGAAGCCCGCGCACCTAGAGCCCGTGCTCCGCAACAAGAGAAGCTACCGCGATGAGAAGGCTGCGCACCACAACGAAGAGTAGCCCCCGCTGGCAACAACCAGAGAAAGCCCGCGTGCAGCAACGAAGACCCAACGGAGCCAACGAAAGTACACTGTGTTCACATATAAAACCTGGAATTTCTAAAGAACTTAGTATTAATTAGCAGTTGGAATATTTACACTGAAGCTCTTTCCATGGAGCAATGCATGGGTTTAAAAGCATGCATTTAAAAATTCAATCCTGGCTCTGATTATTAAAAAGCCAATTATTAAGTCAAATCATTTTGTCTCTTTATGTCTTTGTTTCAGCTACAAAACGAATGACTGTATTCATATGCTTAGTAAGTGAGAGAACACTAGATGTCTCTAAAGACCTTAGTACCCAGAATGAAGAAATACATAAGTAGCCATCCTGTTTCATTTAAAAATCTTGCAGTATTGCTTTGAACTCTAAAGAAGGCACTTAAAACTTAGAAATAGCAGGAATTTCCAGAACCTACTAAAAAAGTCCTATATCCCTTGTTAAAATGGCCCTAAGTAAATTAGATATTAGAAAGAAGGAACAAGTGCATACTATTTGCTTCCAAAGGACACTAAGCTTTCAAAACCATTTGCGGTGATTTAAAAAAAAATCTCTGTGAAAGTTTTAAGTTTCACAGACTTATTTCTATAAAGAAAATAATAAATGGAGGTATTTCAACATGACATTTTATTCAGTAAAACTTGTTAACTGAAATGGAAAGGAATAAGAAAATGTAATAAGCCCTAAGCATTAGGAAGCTGAACATTCCACAGACTTGACTATCCTGTGACCTGCTGACGTACAATCTGCAGAGGCAAGAAATCAGACAAGATGTGCTGTTAAACTGTTACTCAGATAGTGAGTGACTTGGCTAGCAGGTGAGCCCAGCCACTCAACACTGTTTAACACATAATGGCACTGAACCCTTAAATAATCCTGTAAAGGGGGTAGGGATATATGCCACCTATTTTATAGTGAAGGAAGCAAAGAAAAATATATGCTACAATATGTAATTATATTTGATAAAATGATAAATTAAAAAGGTAAATAACCTTAAATGTTAGGTCTCCTATACCTTAAATTAGTAATCACTTTTATTTATCTTCTGATATTTTCACTATAAAGACAGCTAATCTGAAAAAAAAAAAGTTACTCTAAATTAGGCACAATTCTGAACAACCTGATAAAAAGATAATTTTACTGTTTGTATGTCTTAGATCACCTCTGAAGTAAGCGTAAAATGGCCTATCTTACCTGTACCACTGAGGAGTTGAGGTACTCTGCACACACCCCTAAGGGCTGCACCAGTGCTGATACTGCCTGAAAAAAGACAGTGAAGGTGAGAAATAAATGTGAGCGAGTTTCTTCCTGTTAACATTAAACAAATCCCTTTTAATATGTCAGAGAACATTTTATACTCTTGAATAGAAGAACTGATATAAAGATGTCGATTTATTTAAGTTACTGTAGAAATGTGATTTAAATCATAATATGCCAATAAAACTTCTTTCAAGGCTTGGATGAGATGATTCTAACGTTCACATTGCAGAATAATAAAAATTTTTATTTGAACAAGGAGAGAACAGTTGGGGAAGGAGTGAAATGTGCCTTTAACAAAAAAATACTTAAAACTTCCATGAAGAAAATTATAAACTTTACAAAAATACATAAATAGTCCAAATAAATGAGATACCATGTTCTTGAATGGAAAAGACCAGTACTGTAAAAATGAACAAACTGAACACACCTACAAACTGAACACAATTCCACATATGGTCTTGGTGGAACTTTCTAGAGCAGGAGAACCTGACATGCTGGCTATATTCAGAAGAGTAAAAATATGAGAATGATCAATAAAATTTGAGAAAAGAAAGACGCTGAGCAAAACTGGCACTACCAATAATGAAAACATTGGAGAAATGGTATAAAAATGGCAGAGTGACCGAACGAATGAATGACAGGAACAGAAGTCCAAGAACAATTCATGTATACACGGGACTCTGACATTTGATAAAGCCAACAAATCAAAGTAGTGAAGAAAAAAATGGAATATTTTTTAAAGGACCTTAACAACAATTAGTTACCCATTTGGAAGAAAATAAAATTGGATTTCTATCTTACACCATATATAAATACATTCTAAACGAATTCAAGAACTAAGTTTAAAAAATGAAACTGTAGAAGTATAAAATTATATGAGTATTTTTATAACCTTGAGATGGGGAAGGAAACACTCCCCAAGCAAATCAGAAAAATTTTAAGCCATTAAGGAAAAAACTGACTGTATAAAATTTTGAAGCCTCTCTATGGCAAAAAGACACCATCAACAGAAACGAAAAGAGAAGGAAAAGGCTGGGAAAGATATTTACAAATACACAAAATAGACATGACATTGATATACTTAATATAAAAAGAAAAAAATAAATAAGACAAGGAACCCCAAAGACCTATGTAAATAGATCAAATTTACAGAAGAAATGCCAATAGCCAATAGTCATATAACAAAATGCTCAAATTCACAGGAAATCAGAGTATTGCAAATTAGATAATAAAATACCATTTTTTTGGTCCATCATATTGGAAAATTAAAGACTGACAATATTCAGCACTAATGACAGTACTAGGAAATGACTTTATGGGAGTATACACTGGTCACCACTTTTTGAAAGGAGATTTAGCACTATCAATTATAATTTTAAAATGTATATACTCTTTGAAATCCCACTTTCTAGGAATCTATCCTTCAGATATGGCAGCAAATGTACACAAGGACAAATTTACATGGAACACTCTCTGTAATAGCAAAAACTTAGAAATAATCCAATGCTCATTAATAAATGACTGCATCACGGTACAACAGTTGCAGGAACACACTGGAGCCATCAAAAACACTGATAGCACTAACCTGGAAAGATGTCCATGATATAATGTTATATGAAAGTATGCTACTAGGTATAGTTTGATTACAATTTGGTCTCAAAGAGAAAGAGAGAACATGCAGATATATTTTATATAAACTTAGGAAAAAGTCAGAAAGACTATGCATGATATGGGTAACCATGACCTAGGAGGTAGATGTATGTGTCGGGGTGGGGTGGAGGACAGGAAACCTTCACTTCTTACTTTGTACAGGTATTTTAAACTGACAGATTGTGAATGATTTTTTTTCCCCAGTATTTTTCAAATCCAAAAATATGTAAATATAAATGTAAAATGATGACATTCACTTGTATTCAGTCTTATAACACAGCCTAAATTTATTCTGGGACAGTCACCTTCTTAACTGGTCAGAAATCAGACATCTATTGTGATTTAAAAAAAAATTATTGATTTATTTTTGGCTGCCTTGGGTCTTTGTTGCTGCATGCAGGCTTTCTCTAGCTGCTGTGAGCGGGGCTACTCTTCGTTGCGGCATGTGGGCTTCTCATTGCAGTGGCTTCTCTTGTTGCAGAGCACGGGCTCTAGGTGCACGGGGTTCAGTGGTTGTGGCTTGCGGACTCAGTAGTTGTGGTGCACGGGCTTAGTGTTGCTCTGCGGCATGTGGGATCTTCCTAGACCAGGGCTCGAACCCGTGTCCCCTGAATTGGCAGGTGGATTCTTAACCACTGCACCACCAGGGAAACCCTTACTGTGCAATTTTAATTGTACCTGTTTGCAAAATTAGAGCCTCAATCTTTGCAATCTCCTTCTCCTATGCCTGAATTTCTACCATCTTCTCAATACAACCTAAACAATCTAATTTTACATCAACTGCAACAAACAACACAGTTGTCTGAAAAATGGTCTGACCTAAGGGAAAAATCTTCGAGGTATCTTTAGCTTCAAGACATTTGATAATAATGAGGGCAAGCCCAGATTCCTATGCATCCATCCTTGGCCAATTTTCATCCAAGTAGGGGAGAAACTTTGGGCTTCTCTGTTTGTTTGTTTAAATAAATTAACTCTGAAGGAAATTAATGAGTGTTTTATTTAAACTTTTTAAAAAATGAAGTTCATTTCTAATACTGCCCACTGACCTATATAGCCAGTTCTTGAGAAACAAGCAAGCTGGATAAAACCCCGTATCTGAACAGGTATTGTTTTGTCTTGCTTTTTAAGTCACTAACTATTATCTTCCAGGTCAAGAGTCGTCTCTAACATACTTGATCCACCTAATGGGGATCAAAATGACAGCCTAACAACCTAGTTAACAGTCAGGGAGGGAGAAGAGGCCTCTGATCAGTGTCAGTAGAAGTATTTATGAGCTGGCAGACATATGATCTTTAAGGATAAACACTGGGTAGCAAGAAATAGACTATTACCAACCACAGCACCAGTCTCTCTCATTGACGGTTGTTACTGCTCTCATGCAAAGATGGACCAAGGGAGTTAGGTGATTGGTCATGGTCCCACAGAAATAACTGCTATTGTAAGCACAATTTATACCACTTCGGTATATTATTTTACCACATCATTTTCTGCTCTGATCAATTTACAGTAGCTAGCACAGTGTCTTCTACATGGCAAGTACATAAGTAGCTTATAACTGAATGATTAATTAACTAGAGAACAGAATAAAGTGCTCTCGGTTACAAGCAGGTCGGCAGTCCGTGAAAAATTAAAGATTATGTTATTCCCCTTATCACAAGGTTAAATTTGAGAAAATGAAGCTGACATGAAAAGATAATGGTATTGCACCTGAGGGATGATTCTAAGCTCCTGTTATAGCCCTTGTTATCTATGAATTTCTGTAACACCAAAAAGCTGACTAAACAATCTTAAAATAAAATATTTTATTTGTTTCTGGTACTATGAAATAATTTCTGACTTATCTGAGGCATAAAATTGTTATGTACACATATACTTGCCACATATAGCAACTGTCCCTAAATAGCAAGATAATTTCATGTAACCCCCACAAGTTAGTAGTTAAGAGAAAAATATCACAAAGAGAAATTAGTGTGGTGAAAAAAAAAACCAAACACCATACACTGAAATTTGCTTATTTTGATTAACAGTAAACATTTCTGTGGTTATCAGAAACATGGAAGCTGCTCCTGTAAAGACTGACTTAAACTTTAACATTTAATTTAATTTGTCTAGACCATGTCCCTTGGGTTACACAGCAACCCAGATAAAGTGAACTTCCACACTGTAAATATAGTGGTTTAACTTACCCCAAGTTCTATATCTTCTGAATGGAGCTTGGCCTGGATTGCTGCAAATCCACCTAATTCTCCAAACTGAGAAGAAAAAAGGTATACATTAATTTTAAAATGCTATACCTTAATAGTTTAAGCAAGCAACTAAGGCTCACATTCTGCTTTATCAGTGTGCTCTATAATCCTGGTCTTAAGGGTCATCACAAAAATAATTCCAATGCTCCTGTGATATACTAGAGGAGATGTGCTAAGGCCTAAAGCTGAGGTTTATCTGTATAAACAGCACCTATAAGAAAGAGGGAGAAACCGTAAAACCTATCTGATTATTTTCTGTAGCTGTCATCTACCTAAAACACCAAACTCTAGGAAATCTCATTAGAAAATGGAAAACACGATCATATTAGTAAAAGCTTTATACCTTATTTACCAAATCCACAACCCATCCATGAGGCTCCTATGAGAAAAGAAAATAGAAATTGAGATGGCAATACAAAAACTTCCCTACTAACCCTCATATTTCTTTTATCCTAAATCAAATGTTGGAAAAAAATTAAAATTTAAAAAATATTTCAAAGTTTTCTCAAATGTTTCTTAACGTGATTCTTTGACATTACTGTAAACAGTTGCATGAGTAAGTCTGTATTTTGATGGAATTGCTACAATACGAAGCATTTATGTGTTTTGGGTAGCTGAGATCAGTTTAAGCTCTCTGAGGTACAAGATAACTTGAGTTAAATTTTCTAAGAGAGTTATATTTTAGGAACTAAATTAACTTAAAGAGTAGCATATCAGGAATCAAGAAATTAAAATTTTAGTCCCAGCTGTACCATTAATTACTGTCCTAGAGTAAGCTCTTCTTTTCTCCTCCTTTTCTTCCCTCCTTTCCTTTCTTAAGCATTCACTGTTCTAGGGGCTGAATAATGTTCTAGTGGCTGGATAAAGAACAGTGACTAAGAAGAGATGTGGTACCTGCTTTCACAGAGCTCATATTCTAGCAGGATCAATAAAGACAAGTAAACCAACACATAACTCAGATTGTGCTAAATTCCACAAAAGGAAAAACAAAAGGTCTTCAAATGAAAAAGGAGCCTACTCTGTTCAGAGTGGCGGTCACAGAAAACCTCTCTGAAGAGGTGGTCTTTAATCTGGAACTTAAAGGATGAGACAGATTTAGCCATTCAAAGAATAGTCCAGGCAGAGAGGCTGAAATGGAAAAGGTCCTGTTTGGGGAAGGCAGAAAAGCCTACCTTGTTTGAAAAACTGAGAGGCAACTCTCCCAGCTGGGAGCCGGGGTGCAGGAGAGAAGGTACAGATGAAGCTGTAGAGACAGGAAAAGCCAGATGATGCAGAAATCTGTAGATTGTGATTAGAAAGAAAGCAACAGAGGTGTTTAAAGCAAGAAAATGATGCCTTTTATGTTTTAAGGGGATGTTTTGCAGTTATGTGGAGAATGGAATGGAATGGATCAATGAGAGAGTGAAAAGTAGAGATACCAGGGAGAAGACTAGTGCAGTAACTAGGTAGGACATGATGGTGTTTGGAGTAGGATGGTGGCAGAAGAAAAAGAGAGAAGTCAACTTAAAATCTATGTGAGATTAAATCAAAGGACCTGTTTACAGTTTGGATATGGGGAATAAGAAAAAGGGATGTATCGTGGCTGATTCCTATGTTTTGGCTTGAGCATGTAGGTAGATGGTGATGCCATTTACTGAAAGGGAGAAGAATGAAGGCTGGGGAGACATAATGAAGTTCCATTTTAGGCACAGTTTGAGATGTCTGTGTGGCAACCAAGAGGAGACAGTTGGCTCTTCAAGTCTGTTGTGCTCAGAGAAGAGGTCTGGGCCACAGAGATATAATAAAGCAGAGGGCCATCAGCACAAAGATAGCATTTAAACCCATGAGAATGGAAGATATTTCTTAGAGAGAGTACTCTGGATCAAAGTTGGGTAGAGGTGAAGGAGTCGAGAAAGGAAAGGTGGCTGAGGGGCAGGCAGAAAGCAAGAGACTGTAGGAAGGAAGTTTCAAGGAGGGAGAAACTGACTGTGACCATTCCTGTTGACGGGGTCGAGAGACATTTCCTCTGGATCTAGAAACATGAAGGTGCTGGTATCTTAACGAGAGCTGTTTCAGTGGAGTGGTGGAGAAAGAAGGCAGAATGGAATGCCTTGAAGAGTTAATGCAGAGTTCAGTCTAGTGACCCCAAACATCTCTCCAGCCGAAAATAACTTAACACCACTGGATAAAAACATTAAAAAAAAAAAACACTTTAAAAATATATAGCTGAGTTGACACAAAGTGCTCAGAAGTTTTAAAAAAAGAGAAAGCAGAAATCCTGTGAGGTAAGCAAACTGTGAGGCCAGCTTTCACGCTGTAGGCATCTGTGGAACTCTGGAGACCTCTAGCTTCCATTTTCACAGCCTTACAGTGGCTGAGAAGCAGGACACGTAGCCAAGACAGGGCTCAGAGACTAAGAAGAGTTTGTCACATAAATCAAGAACCCAAAGGGCTACATCCTGAGTGTAAGATGAACTGAAATAAACTTACCTGTGGAAGGGAAACAACAAGGAAGCCTGCCTACCTTGACTGTGGTACTGGATTGTGAGAAGAAAAAAATTCTCCAGGAATTTATAACCACAAAATTGCCCTCACATGGCTTTGCTGCTCCAATTCACACTGCCTTTATGGTCTGAAAAACCTTAAGCTGAGAACTTATTCCCAAATCGTAGTATCCCCAGGCATCTGGAAGAAGTAAATCTTTTTTGGAGGAAAGAACTTTCAACTCAGGCCTCAAAAACTCTTCTTAGATTAAATTCCAAGAAACGTAAGTTCACAGGAAAACAAAAAAATACGTATAAAAATGTTTTTCTATACACATACATACATATACAAAACAACTGAGTAAAAGCTGGCAGAATCAGACCAGCTTTTAGATGTCAGACATATGCTTTTAAGTTAAGCATTAAACATATAAGTTAAGCATCAAACAAGGAGGAGACTGAAAATGAGTCAAGAACATGAGATAACAAAAAATAAGCAGAGTCAAAAATGAACCAATGAGAATTTATAGAAATGAGAAATATAATAAATGAAATTAAAGACAATGAATAGGTTAAATAGCCTATAGGATACAAATAGAAAAAAAATTGGTGAACTGGACCATAGGTCTGAAAAAATGTTATCAGAAATGCAGTACAAGAAGACAGAAAGATGGAGAATATGAAAGAGAATAAGGGACATCAGAACAGAATGAGAGGGACTTCCCTGGTGGTCCAGTGGCTAAGGCTCCACACTCCCAATCGAGGGGGCCCAGGTTCGATCCCTGGCCAGGGAACTAGATCCCATATGCCACAACTAAGAATTTGCATGCTGCAACTAAAGATCCCACATACCGCAACGAAGAGCCCATGTGCAGCAATTAAGACCCGGTGCAGCCAAATAAATAAATAAATAAATATTAAAAAAAAAAAAAAAAGAACAGAATGAGAAGGTGCAACATGTAGCCAATCAAAGTTCTAGAGGAAGCGAGACTAATGGGGAAGAGGCAATATTTACAAAGGTAATGGTTGAGAATTTTCCAGATTGCGACAAGATATAAATCCTTAGATTCGAAAATTCAATGATCTGAAGCAAAATAAACAAAAAGAATACCTCAGTTAATTGCAGTGAGAGTCAAATTGCCAACTATCAAAAAGAAATAAAATAGCCATGAAGAAAAGAAAGACTTCTTACAAAGGAACAACAGTCAGACCAACAATCAACTTTCAATAACAATACTCAAAGCCGGAAGACAGGGCTTACCTGGTGGCACAGTGGTTAAGAATCCTCCTGCCAAGGCAGGGGACACGGGTTTGAGCCCTGGTCCGGGAAGATCCCACATGCTGCGGAGCAACTAAGCCCGTGGGCCACAACTACTGAGCCTGTGCTCTAGAGCCCGCGAGCCACAACTACTGAAGCCCGCGCACCTACAGCCTGTGCTCCGCAACAAGAGAAGCCACTGCAATGAGAAGCCCGGCGTACCGCAACAAAGAGTAGCCCCCGCTCGCTGCAACTAGAGAAAGCCGCGCACAGCAACAAAGAATCAAAGCAGCCAAAAATAAATTAAAAAAAAAAAGCCAGAAGACACTGAAATGATAGCTTTGATATTTTGACAGAAAAATGTATGTCAATCTAGGATTTAAAACCCAGTGAAAATGTTCTTCAGGGAATAGGAAATAAAGTCAAGTTTAAGCCATCAAAAACAAAGACTCAACTCCCAATGGACCCCTTATGAAAGGACACTGTACAGGATGCACTCCAGGAAGAAGAAAAATCATCCCAATGGAAGGTCTGAAATACAGAAGGAATGGTACACAAAGAGATAGCATATAAATAGGGCTGAGTCAAAACACTGTATAAGGTAATGATGACTGTACCTATTTGAGGGGATAAAACAATACAGGAGAGGACTAAGACAATGCACAATAAAGACAAAAGGATAATGAGTCAGGTGAGGAATGAGTACACGAAACAGTCTAAGGTTTTCAAGTACTCCTCAGAAGAGGGTAAAGTTACTGATGAAATTTAGGTTTTAATAAGTTAAAATTTTAGACTAACCACTAAAAGAGTAACTGAGAGGGAAGGATATGGAATCTTTCATCTGGTTGGTTGTGAAGGGGGATAGAGAATAATGCTGAAGCTAGAGATGGAAGTGGTATCCAGGGCAGAATTTTTAAAGATGGGAAAACACTAGACTCTGTTATACACAATGGGAATAATCTGATAAAGGGGAAAAAATTGAGCGTACCAAAGAAAGAATAGAAATGCTAAGGCATAAAATGCTTGAGAAGGCAAGAGGAAAGAAGAGGGGATCTAGGGCATTTGCAGAAGAGATAATTCCTTTTGTGGTAATGAGAAGAAATTAAGAGACAACATTTCTGGGTCTCCATTGTTGTATATGTAAATTGGGGGGAGGAGAAAAAGAACATTTTTTGAGTACTTACTAAAGTGAACCACTGTGTTCAGTGTTTTTATATACATTTGTCATTTAATCTTCACAACATAACTGAAGATAAGATTTTAGTATTTTGGGAGCCAAGACTATATAAAGAATGCAGACTATGGCACTAGATCGCATAGGTCCCCTCTATAAACAGGTTTGTGAACTTGGGCAAGTACTTAACCTCTGTGAGCCTCAGTTTCTCATCTACAAAATGGGGGTAAAAATAGCACGTAACTCACAGAGCTGTTGTGGGGACTAAATTCCACAGGATATACTCACAGTACTTTCCACTCAGCTCTCATTTCCTCTCTAGAGTACTGCCTGACCTTCCAAGGTGGCAACTCCTTCCCCTTATTCCATACATAGTACTTATTATTATAATTGCACCTATTGTTTGTTATACTGTGATTTTTTTTTTCCTATTTCCTCCACTATGCTGTAAGTTAGAAGCCATGTCTTATTACTCTTTATACTAAGGGCAGGAACTATTTATTTATATCTCCAAAGCCTAGAATAATGCCAGACACACAGCAAATGTTCAATAAATGATTGCTGAACTGAACCCCTGCCTTCTAGATAAATCAATGGACAAGTTTTCTATCTACTACATTGACTTCTTTCAAATGTCTCTCAAAAACCAAAGTGTTTGATCAACAAATTGTCTGAATTATGTACTCCTTGTGGGTATAATGTTATTGGCACTTCGTACGCCTTTAAATATAAAATGAGGATGTTGGTCTGTGCTTAGAAAAAAACAAAAGCTTTAAAGCTTACAGAGTTTAAAGAAAATTATACATGAGATTAACTACTAGGTTTTATTTTCTGGGAATAATTAGTCGTTTCAAATGATTTCAAATGCTCTAGCTTCTCAAACATCTCTAAGAAACTGGGACACTCATTAAACTGGGGTTCTGGTAATTCAATAAATAGGGCACTTTTCATGTCATGCAGTCATTTCTCATTTCACCAAACATTATTTCAAATCTCTAAAGTTCTTCATGATGTTAATTAACAGCTATGGAAAAATATCCAATAGCTGAAAAAAATGTTAAGCAATTTTATGAACCATATGGAGTATTTGTCATTTTTCATAGGTTGTTTTATCCTTCCATGTAAATTGTCATTTTTGTAGCAGAGAAAATCTTTTTCAATACATTTATCTATAAAAGGATGAAACAAAACTATGTTTACCTTTTGGAAAGTAGATACAGGTGAAATAGCAAACATATTTCCCTCTCCAAACACTTCTGCCCAATTCCTTTGAGATACTTTCATTCTGTTTTTAAAATGGTATTCATTATCAGGATTGAAAGCCTAGATTCAAAGAGAACAGAGAAGCATTATTATTATCTACTTCTATAGCAACACATATTAGCATTAGAAAAGAAGATAAAAATATAGCCTTGGACTCCCTCATTAATGGAATCTTTCAAGTATCCCAACAAAACATATTCCTTAGCCAGTGCTGAGGAACAAAGTGGTGCTCTCCTGTTCTGTTCAATGTTTGCTGTGGGGAAAGAGAAGGGGGTAGCAGGACGGGAGGTCTGATCCAGGCACGGTGATGCCAATGCTCCAGGTGTTCTAGGGCTGCCACAAGCAGAGCTGGGCAACAAGGCAGTGAAGACGGAAGTTAGGAGGGAAAACACGAGCGCCCCTTCTTCATGCAGCTACTGCTACTAGTCGGGGGGAAAAGCCCAGAAACCAAACTACATCAACACCCTATGTGACAGTACTTGTGATTCGAATAATCAGGGAGACATAAAGGAAAGCTATTTAATCATTCTAAAAGCTGAGAAAGCTTAAAATTAGAAAGGTATTTCTTTAAAAATGAAAACACAGAACAGTTGTTCTGCTTTTAAAATAAAAAGCAAGAACAGTCAAGTTAATAACTTTAATGATAAGATCATGATCACTCATTGTTAATTACAAGTCAGAAGGTAGTAGGTATTTTAAACAAAAGCAAAACACAAAGTACTTCATTTTAGACATACTGTACCATTGTAAGCACAGCCAGCAGACCAGTGGGAATTGGATCTTGTTTTATTCTCTCTGCAGCCAGTTCTATTAATAGCATCAACATGTTGTAGATGCCTTCATGAATTTCAGTACCCCACTTGTGAACAGCACTTGATGTCAGCAGCTATAAAAACATAAACGGCACTTTAGAGTCTTACTTGAAAAGAAAGAAAAGACATCTACAGTTATCAGTTCAGTCTTGACTAATGAAGAGATTATTACCATTAATACTTACTTTTATGCAGATGACTTGCTTTAAAAGACCCATAGCTGTAGTCCATCTACTTATCCACTTATTTCACAGTCAACACTTAGTTTTGTTTTTTTGAACTTTAATTCCCTTATATTAAGACAGTTTGGGGAATTCCCTGCTGGTTCAGTGGTTAGGATTCGGTGCTCTCAACGTGGAGGGCCTGGGTTCAATCCCTGGTCAGGGAACTAAAATCCCACAAGCCATGCAGGGTGTCCAAATAAATAAAAACAGTTTGTTTAAAAGAAAATGTTGTTTTCTACTTTTCATTATTACTAGGAGAGGTCAAGTGGTGAACAAGAAAGAACCTGAGATCAATTCTGGTACTACTATTTTCTAGCTGTCTTGAACAAATTTACCAGAGTTCCCAGAGACTCAGTTCTCTCATCTCGAAAGAGGGATAATTCCTACCCACTTCACAGAGATGTTACAAGTATCAAAAGGTATATCGAATGTAAAGTATTAGCGAGGTTTTATTATTAATATATTTTGGCTGTCGTTATTAATCAACATTCCTGGAATCTAAGAAATCTCATGATTTGAACATGTACATTCTTTTCATATTATTTATATCTCAGAAACAGAACTGCATCTTCCCACCTGTTGACCAGATGGCAGCAGGGCTCTGAATGTGAAAAAAATTTTAGAAATACCTTGTCTATTTATTTTGCTTGTATTTTCCTTTCTAGTATGTATTAAAGAAATATACAATTTTTTAAAAAAGTTTAAGCAAATCTAAAATAGCACTGTAACATTGTTTACTTTGCAGCTATTTTTCTTAAATATAAAAAATGGTGCATCTTATACTCAGATAGCAGCTTAGATTTGTTAAAAAGGAAGGAAAAGGCACACAGAAGAATCTAAAATCATCATCTTTGGATTTCCCCAATCTTTGACCTTCTAAGTCCTTGGGGAAGTCTAATTCAGGAACAACTGCCGAAACAGGGAATGGGAAAGTGAGAGGATTCCACTTAATAAAATAATGGCAAATTGGTACAGTGGTTTCATGTTTTTGTAAGATCTCCCTTCAGAGGGAAAATACTGTGCTATAAAAATTTCACCTTAGCCACACTGAGAACCCCTTAACGAGAGGGTTAAGACCCTGAAAGAGCCCAAACTTCTTTAGCTGCAGAGGAAAACCTCAGTTCCAGACTTTCTCCATAGCAATTAGCTGCACTATTTGCTCAAATGAACAATAATCATAAGACTGATTCTATATAAGGCAATTACTATTTTTTGCTACTATTTTTGCAAGAATTCTTTTGCCTGCCTATCTATTCTTCCTATGCTTAAAAATTAGATAATAAAGCAGAGATTAAGATTTAAGAAGCTTCATGTGACAACAATAAAATTTATGTGGACTAAGCACCACTCCCTCTGTTGTCATCTCATATGTTCCGTTTTTACTTTGAAAATGGAGTTCTATCTACCTTCCGGATGAGGTGGGGCAAGACAGGCAGCACCATGTGAGGAAGAGGCACACAAAGTTTAAACACAACTGTGCACTATGGCCACACCTGGATGTTTTTCCCTGCCTGAATATACTAGTAAAAGAATCCAGGGGACTTCCCTGGTGGTGCAGTGGTTAGGAATCTGCCTGCCAACACAGGGGACACGGGTTCGAGCCCTGGTCTGGGAAGATCCTACATGCTGCGGAGCAACTAAGCCCGTGTGCCACAACTACTGAGCCTGAGCTCTAGAGCCCACAAGCCACAACTACTGAGCCCGGATGCCACAACTACTGAAGCCCGCGCGCCTAGAGCCCGCGCTCCACAACAGGAGAAGCCACTGTAATGAGAAGCCTGCACACCGCAATGAAGAGTAGCCCTTGCTCGCCGCAAGTAGAGAAAACCCGCGTGCAGCAACAAAGACCCAACGCAGCCAAAAAAAAAAAAAGGAATCCAGGCTGGCCTGAAAGTGAAAGGTGAAGAAAGTAGAAATTACAATAAAGCTCCTTTTGTGCACCTTATTCACACAATTGCTTATTATTTGTACTCTTACTTCTTTTTTTTTTTTAAAAAAGGGCAGCTTGTGAGAAAAGCCCAGGGAAGGTAGGGAGAGAGCCATCATACCAGGAAACACAAATCTAAAGGCACACAGAATTCTGTAGCCCTTCTAGTTTAGAGGAATCTTTTTAATAGCTCTAAACTGTAAGAATTGAATGACATTAAACATAATGCAAGGTACCTTTGTGCTCACAGTTTTATAGGAAAAAAACCCCAATAACCGCTTGACCATTTATTATACTATTACAAACAGCTGAGGGCATAAAATAATACAGTCCTCTGAAGCATCTCTGTACAGAGTTAGAGTATTACACTCCAAATATGCAACTTGCTGCTGGACTGACTTGACCCAGGGCTCTCTGAATCTGAAGATCATCAACCTAAAGATCCCTTCCTTACACGAATAAACCCTTTTCCATGACTCTGAATAAACTTGAATTTTCTTTCTCTGCAAATTTATGCATACATTATGATAGGTGTCACAATATGTTACATTATAAAAGTGCTGGTATTTTTTTAAAAAGCTACTATAATTCTTAAAAGTTAAAACTACAAAATGGTAGATGAATTCATCCAAAATGAGGACAAATCTTGATTCTCTATAATTCCTGCCTAAATGACAATTTTAAAAGATTTCTCCCTTTTTTCAAAGATGAAGCTATTTTTGTTCCTAAAATTAATTTTGTTCTGTCTTCAGTCTTGAATCAAGGGAGATTCTGTCTGTCAAGACGCAGATGGAAATAACAGTTTGCAGATGAAGTTTATTTTACTGGGTTTTATAGTAAATACAAACTTCATCACCCTGTAGTTGTAGTATCTTACTTACATATGAGACAAAAAATGGATGTCAAAACCCAGAAGCATGAGACAGCAGGAGACTCATTTATTCATTCAACAAAGATTTACTGAGCTCTTTCTCTGCACTAGGCACTGGCTATATGCTGGGGAAAACAACAGTGCCTGTGACATCGTCCCTGCTCTTGGAGGATTCAGGACTCAAGTCCTGAATAGGGAACCATGCTGAGTTAGAATGCTTTCAGAAACAGAAGTCCTGTGATCTTCTATTCTCACTGTTAAGAAAAACTGCTTTATAAGAGATGTGGCCATAATGGGGGCAAGCATATCAGTCTAGCTCCAACAGAGATGCTGCCATCCACATGCCGTTTTGCCAGATACAATACTCAATCCAGTTAAACTTTCTATAGTTTAAACGTCTGCTTCTGTCTCAGCAGAACAGTACGTACAAAATGGCCTATATTTTGATAAATAAATATTATCTTTCTAAGTGCCACAATCCTTAGTTTAGTAAGATTTCTAATTTCCTCGTGTAAGTCTTCACCTATTCTTTAGCAGTTAAATAGAAGGAAGTAAAAGTTATATTCGACCAAAGACACGCAAACAATTAAATATAGAAGAAATAAATCATTCCTGAGCCCCATATTCAGGGCTACGTTTTTCATTTTTGAGCATTCCTCAGTTGTACAGGATTCATAAACTGGGCTCACATGTTAAAAAACTAAAACTAAAGCAAAAAGCCTGTTCACCTTCACCCCCACCAAAAAAAAAAAAAAAAAAAAAATCAGCACAGCACATTTTTCTTACCTTTTTAAATGCTTCAGGCATACACCTATCCATAAATCTTTTACAATTCTCATCAGACTCAGAAAGACCTTTGTAAAATAAATGAAACAATATGCCTTATTTAGATTTTAGGTAGTTGCAGAAATCATATATATCATTCCAAGCTCATACATATGGAACTTATTACAGAAACCTTGACTCTTAAGGAATTATTAAAAGCAGAAGACATACATTCTGGTAAAGGAATAGGCTGAGAAAGTAACAGTATTAAATTATTAATAGCATAATATATCCATTTATATTTATTATTAATATACACTTATTAATAGTATAATAAGTAAATACTAATTAGAACTGAAATGCTTGAACTCATGTTTCCATATCAGAGTAACTTTCAATGATCTGACTAAATAGCTAATAGAACAAACACCACCAGCAGCTACTTATCAGCCATTACTGTCTTCCTAAACATTTCTTTTAAAAACACAAATATTCTCAATAAATGCCAAAATCACTCTCTTGCCCCAAACAAATTGAACTCTGTGCAATAAAATGCACAGAACTGTGCCTGGCATAGAGTAAGTGATAAATACTTGCTAAATGAATGAATGAATCCACTGTAAAATTATCCTTTGGAATACACTTAAAAGAAAAACTCAATGACAGATTTTGCTTATCAGTGGAGACACTGTCGAGCACATTTTCTTTTTTCAGTCCTACCACTTAGCATAATACCGGCATCCTCTCAGGCACTCAATAAATGTTGCTGCTGAGAAGCCAGTCATAAACGCATCATGGAAGCTAGTCAAAATATTTCCTTTTGATGTGCCTTGTATTTAATCACAATGGTAAACTATGCACTTTTAATGAGAAAAAAAAATTTGCAAAACACTGGCTCAATTCATCTTATTTTACAAATGAATTCAATATGAAAAATAAATTATTATTCTCTCTTTAATATATTTATAATATAGATGCTTCCTTATGTTGAAACTTATTCTCTAACCTAGTGATATTTTATTACTCTATTCGTTTAATATCTGTAAAGCACTTAAGATAGTGCCAAGACCTTAATAAGCATAAAATATTAAATAAACATTACTTTCTTTTCTTTAAAAAAAAAAAAAACACCACTGCATTAAGCCTTAATCTAAAGTGCTCCAAGTTTCTGTGGAAAAGTTAATTTCAATTTCCGTAAGGCTTTTCAATTATATTTTAAAGACTCTTACACTCTATTGGAGTTAGAAGAAAATAGCTGATTTAATTCAACGCTTTTACTCCACAGGGAATAAACAAAGACTAAGAGAGTAAATGATCTAAGATAATACAGATGGCCAATGACAGGAGCTAAGATGAAAGTCAAGCCTCCTATCAAAAAAAAAAAACCCCCAAAAACGAAAACTCCTCCTGTGTCCTGAAGTATGAACTTACCAAGTCTTGCTAGGTAGGTAGACGCCAACAGGCATTTGCCTAGTGACTCTTCCCGCTTGTAAGGTATGGACCAGTGATCCGTCAAAACGCGGCTTTCCAGTTCATATAAATTTGTTGTAGGGAATTCAATTCCTTCCCCTGAGCAGTTTCCGTTTTCATCATTCTTCTGACAAAGAGGGATTATGGTTTAAAAAAAAAAAAAACACAGAAACACACAAATAATTAGTGACTACTTAAAATTTTTTCGATTTAACACAAAGCAGCTCCTTAATCACTGGTAGCCATTAATTCCAAGATTGTGGATTCCACATTTCTTTCTCGTAATCACATCTTTCACCAAGACTATCTGAAATATTCTCAGCTTTTATCAATGTGGCATCCCAACTCTCTCAGAAGGTGAGCTCATCTCATTCTTCACAAATGAACTCTCTTAATCTCTTGCTATAAATATCAAATCTACCTTCACCTACAGCCCCTTTTCTCACGCTCTCCCAAAGTGGCAACTGTTAAGGTCACCACACTGAATGCTACATCATTCAATCCAGTGGACATGTTTCAGTCCTTATCTTACTTTTCAGGAATATCTGACCTTCTGCCTGCTTCCTCTTCTTGGTATGCTAGATTCCCTCCCCTTACCTCCCAGGATAACATGCTTCCCTGTTCTCCTCTGGGGTCTGGGTTAGGGTGGTTCCTTCTGTCTCCTCTTCTGGTACATCCTCCCCTTCCTAGCCATCAAACACTGGAGTTTCTCAAACCTCAGTGCTAGGCTCTCTTTTCTCTGCTCAGTGAATGGCACCACATTCATTTGGCAGCATAGCCAGAAATCAAGACACATTCTTAAAACCCTATTCTCCCATCTCCACCCCTAAGACTAAGTGATCAGACCTCCTATATTTCTCTCAAATCCATCTACTTCTGTCCATCTCCACAGGGATGACGCTATTCCTGAACTCAGCCTTCTGCCCTCTTTAACCTACTTAACTCTTAAACCCTCTAAACTCTTTCAGAGAAAAACCTTTCCAGAACTTCTAAACATTGTCAAATTCCTTTAATTATTTTATACCCCTACCATCCCGAACTTCTCCTTCATAACACAACTCACAGATATAATTTTACATTTATTTGTGATTTACTCTGTTTGCCCCCACTAGACCAAGCGAGCCACAAGGACGAGGACTGTTTCTGACCACTTCTATATCTCTAAAACCTAGTGCCTAACACAAAGTAGGTATTTAAAACGTATTTTTAAATAGAAAAATAATTCATGCAAAGTTTCAACTATCAGTGGGGTAACTGCCAAACTTTCCATCAGTCCTCGCTATAGTAATCTGTAATAAATCAAATGGAACCTCTCCTCCCAAATGGCCTAACACCTGGCTCCTTTGAAAACCTAACCATTTACACAACCCACTCTATAATCTGATCATTACAAAATAAAACAGTTCCATTAAAAAAAATTCACCTTTAGCCTCAATGAAGGAAAAGACCATAAATATAAAGCAGAAATGATTTAAAAACACACTGAAAAACAAATTTCAACCCCACATGAATGATATCTAAAGGAATGCAACACATTTTTTTTCAGGTTCATGGCTAAATTGGGATGAAAAGGAGACAAAAAACAGGAAGGTAATAAAAATTTAAAATGGAGTAGAAGACAATATAATTGGGGGTGAAGAGTGAGGGATGGTGGATGAAGTAAATTTAGAGTCATAATGTTTGGGGATAATTCAGTTTTTAAACACAATACTTTCAGAATTTTTTTTTTTTTTTTTTTTTTGCGGTACACAGGCCTCTCACTGTTGTGGCCTCTCCCGTTGCGGAGCACAGGCTCCGGACACGCAGGCTCAGCGGCCATGGCTCACAGGCCTAGCCGCTCCGTGGCATGTGGGATCTTCCCGGACCGGGGCACAAACCCGTGTCCCCTGCATCGGCAGGCGGACTCTCAACCACTGTGCCACCAGGGAAGCCCTCAGAAATATTTTTAATTAATAAGTTCTGTAAATAAACCACTTTACTTAAAGGAACTGAGGAGAATCAAAATGTAAAGATTTTAAGATAGTCTCAAAATTGTACATTTGTTAAATGCTTAAATTTATGAACCTAGGCTCAAAGTAGAATAAGGCATATAAAAATAGAATTCAGTTGTATGATGGGAATATGTCATTACTATGAAATATCTACCATTAATTTCCACAGGGAGTTAATAGATCAAATCATGTATGAAATCATTAAATGTACTTAGCAGCTATGAAAACCAAGAGCCTCCAAATGGGATTATTGCCCTTGTGAGAGTCACAGGAGAGCCTGCATCCCCTCTCTGCTCTCCACACAACAAGACGACGCCAGCCTGTGACCCAGAGGAGGACCCTCACTAGAATGCAACCATGCTGGTACCCTGATCTTGGACTTCCAGCCTCAAGAACCACGAGAAATAAATCGCTATTGTTTAGAAGCCGACAAACAAAACCTGCCCCAAGCTAAGAGCTTCCTTGGGTGGGGGTGGGGGGAGACCTTTAACATCATCAGTAATGACACAAACATCGTGTGCCTCCTGAATGGACGCACTGTAAAGGGCACAACATCATTTCTGTGACAGTCCTGCCAAAAATGCATCCTGTCTCTAGTCATGATGAAACCCAAAATGAGAAACAACCTAAAAAATAGCCTGTATTCTTCAAAAATGTCAAAGTCAGGAAAGATTGAGGAAGACTGGACAGACATAACAACTAAATGCAGCATGGGATCCTGGATTAGATCTTGAACCAGGAATTTTTATTTGTTTAATTTTACTTCTTGGCTTCAAAGGACTTTAGTACTGGATCAATGTTCCCGATTTTGATAATATACTGAGGTTACATAAGAGAATATCCTCATTTGTAAGAAATACACACTGAAGTATTTAAGGGTAAAGGGATATCATGTCTTTAATTTATTCTCAAACATTTCAGAGAAAACAACAACAAAACACACACATACTTTTACATACACGTGCACATTATACATACATGGATATTCATATTTAGAGAAAAAAAGAAGAATAAAGAGAATGTGATAAAATGTTAACATCTGAAGAACCTGAATAAAGTTTATATAAAAATTTCAAATTTATATAAAGGTTATATAAATAATTTGACATTTACAGAAAAGTTGCAAAAATAGTTTTGCGCTATTCTTGCAACGTTTTTGTAAACCTGGAATTATTTCAAAATTAAAATAATTTAGTAAAATAAATATATAAAAACATAGATTTTTGAAGAACCTAATGAATTAGAGAGGTAGGGACTCACCTATAGCGGTAAAAAAAAAAAAAAACCGTTAAATTATACTGAGTATGTTTTACTTAAGAATCCCATTCCACTTGGTAACATAATTTGGTTTCTAAATACCTTTGTTTTTGTCTTAAATTACCAAATAAGTAATACATGTTCATTGTAGAAAATATGAATAGCAAAAAATAAAACCCACCGTTAATTTCACCACTTACAAATTAATCACACTGACATTTTAATAAATATTTTTCCAGTAAAAGCTTTTTTTTAACAGATTTTTTTCTTAAAAATTCACAAATGTGGAATTAACCTCATTCTCATCACCTCCATGGCCTTTCATAATTCTGTTATTAAAGACAGTATTAATGCAGTATTTCTTTTCCTATCTGATTTAAAAGACAGATGCACAAAGCAATAGTTACAAAACCATGTTAATGGGCTTATAATGAATACAGATGTGACCCATATGACAATAATAGCACAAAAGGGCGGGGGTGGAGAACAGAGTTATATTGGAAGAATGTTTTGTACACTATTGAAATTAAGTTGGTATTAATTTGAATTACAGTGCTATAGATCAGGATGTTAATTGTAATCTACAGGGCAACCACTAATAAAATAGCTTTAAAAATTACACAGTGAAAGAAAAAACAAGGGAATTAAAATTGTACACTGGAAAGTATACTTAATACGAAACAGAGGAGTAATGGACGATTAGAGAATTAAAAGGCATAAAACATAGAAGACAAACAGCAAGATGGCAGATGTAAATCTTGTTTTATCAAATAATTATATTAAATTATAACTATCAGAAACATATGGAATGAAAGTGGACTAAATGCTCTAACCAAAAGGCAGAGATTTTCAGAATGAATTTTTAAAAAGTGATCCAACTGTCTACAACAGATACCCTTTAGATTAAAAGACATAAAGAGGTTGAAATAAAAGGGTGGAAAAAGATATATCATGCACACGTAAAGGTGGCGGAGTGGCTATATTAGTAACAAACAGAATACAGGCATACCTTGATTTATAGTGCTTTGTTTTGCGGTGCTTCGCAGATGTTGCATTTTTTACTAATTGAAGGTTTGTGGCAACCCTGCATCCAGCAAGTCTATCAACACTTTTTCCAACAGCATTTGCTCACTTCATGTCTATGAGTTGCATTTTGGTAATTCTCACAATATTACAAACTTTCTCATTATTATTACATTTGTTATGGTGATCTGTGATAAGTGATCTTAGATGTTACTATTTATATTGTTTTGGGGCACCAAGAATTGTGTCTGTATAACATAGCAAACTTAATCAATAAATGTCTGTGTTCTGACCACTCCACCAAACGGCTGTTTCCGGTCTCTCTCCCTTCCTCAGGTCTTCCTACTCCCTGAGACACAACAGTATTAAAATTAAGCCAATTAATAGCCCTACAATGGCCTCCACGTGTTCAAGTGAAAGGAAGAGTAAGTAGCATGTCTCTCACTTTAAATCAAAAGCTAGAAACGATTAAGCTTAGTGAGGAAGGCATGATGAAAGCTGAGACAGGCCAAAAGCTAGGTAGGTGTCTTGCACCAAACTGTTAGCTAAGTTGTGAATGCAAAGGAAATCTTCTTGAAAGAAATTAAAACTGCTACTCACTGAACAAACAAATGATAAGAAAGCAAAACAGGCTTATTGCTATATGGAGAAAGTTTTAGCGGTCTGGGTGGAAGATTAAACCAGCCACAACATTCCCTTAAGCCAAAGTCTAACCTAGAGCAAAGCCCTCTCTTCAATTCTGTGAAGACTGAGAGAGATAAGGAAGCTGCAGAAGAAGTTTGAAGCTAACACAGGCTGCTTCATGAGGCTGAAGGAAAGAAGGCATATCTTCATAACATAAAAGTGAAAGGTGGGCTTCCCTGGTGGCGCAGTGGTTGAGAGTCCACCTGCCAATGCAGGGGACACGGGTTCGTGCCCCGGTCCGGGAAGATTCCACATGCCACGGAGCGGCTGGGCCATGAGCCATGGCCGCTGAGGCTGTTCGTCTGGAGCCTACGCTCCACAACGGGAGAGGCCACAGCAGTGAGAGGCCCACGTACCACAAAAAAAAAAAAAAAAAAAAAAAAGTGAAAGGTGACAGGGGAACCTTCAAGATGGCAGAGGAGTAAGACATGGAGACCACCTTCCTGCCCACAAATACATGAAAAATATATCTACATGTGGAACATCTCCTACAGAACACCTACTGAACGCTGGCAGAAGACCTCAGGCTTCCCAAAAGGAAAGAAAATCCCCACATACCTGGGTAGGGCAAAAAAAAAAAAAGAAAAAATAGAGACAAAAGAATAGGGACGGGACCTGCACCAGTGGGAGGGAGCTGTGAAGGAGGAAAGGTTTCCACACACTGGGAAGCCCCTTCGCGGGCGGAGACTGCAGGTGGCAGAGGGAGGAAGCTTCGGAGTCATGGAGGAGAGCGCAGCCACAGGGGTGCGGAGGGCAAAGCGGAGAGATTCCTGCACAGAGGATTGGTGCCGACCGGCACTCACCAGCCCGAGAGGCTTGTCTGCTCACCCGCCGGGGCGGGCGGGGGCTGGGAGCTGAGGCTCGGGCTTCGGTTGGAGCGCAGGGAGAGGACTGGGGTTGGCTGCGTGAACACAGCCTTTAGGGGGCTAGTGCGCCATGGCTAGCCGGGAGGGAGTCCAGGAAAAGGTCTGGAGCTGCCAAAGAGGCAAGAGGCCATTGTTTCAGGGCGCGCGAGGAGAGGGGATTCCTTCCCCGTGTGCCCACAGAAAGCAGAGTACCGCCTAAGCGAGCTCCAGAGACGGGCACAAGGCGTGGCTAATCAGCTCAGGCAACAGAGACAAGCGTGAAATGGTAACACTGCTGCTGCTGCCACCAAGAATCCTGTGTGCAAGCACAGGTCACTATCCACACCCCACCACCCCAGGGAGCCTGTGCAGCACGCCACTGTCAGGGTCCCGAGATCCATGGACAACTTCCCCGGGAGAACACAAGGCATGCCTCACGCTGTTGCAAAGTCATGCCTCTGCCGCCGCAGGCCTGCCCTGCATTCCAATTACGACTACCATACGCTTCGCTCTCAGCGGCCTGAGAGAGCAAGAGAGCCACAATCAGCCACTGCTTTAACCCCCTCCTGTCTGGGTGGGGAACAGACACCTGAGGGTGACTTACACGCAGAGACGGGGCCAAAACCAAAGCTGAACCCCAGGAGCTGTGTGAACAAAGAAGAGAAAGGGTAATTTTTCTGTGTAGCCTCAGGAGCAGTGGATTAAATCTTCACAATCAACTTGATGAACCCTGCATCTGTGCAATACATGAATACCTGAACAAATGTTCCCAAAATAGAGGCAGTGGACTCTGGGAGCAACTGTAGACATGGGGTTTGCTGTCTGTGACTGATTTGTTTCTGATTTTTATGCTAATCTTAGTTTAGTTTTTAGTACTTCTTATGACTGGTAGATTTGTTTATTGGTTTGGTTGCTCTCTTCTTTTTTTAAAAAATTTATTTATTTTATTATTTCTTTTATTTTATTATTTTTTTCTTTATTATTTTTAAAATATATTATTATTATTTTTCTTTCTTTTCTTCTGAGCCAAGTGGCTGACAGGGTCTTGCTGCTCCGGCCGGGGTACAGCCTGAGCCCCAGAGGTGGGAGAGCTGACTCCAGGACATTGGACCACCAGAGACCTCCCAGCCCCACGCAGTATCAATTAGCAAGAGCTCTCCCAGAGACCTCCATCTCAACACTAAGACCCAGCTGCACCCAACGGCCAACAAGCTCCAGTGCTGGATGCCCCATGCCAAACAACTAGCAAGACAGGAACACAAACCCACCATTAGCAGAGAGCCTGCATAAAATAATACTAATTTCATAGACACCCCAAAACACACCACCAGACTCAGTCGTTCTCATCAGAAAGACAAGATCCAGCCCCACCCACCAGAACAAGGGAACACCAGTCCCCTCCATCAGGAAGCCTTCACAAACCACTGAACCAACCGCACCCACTGGGGCCAGACACCAAAAACAACGGGAACTACGAACCCGCTGCATAAGAAAAGGAGACCCCAAACACAGTAAGTAAAATAAAATGATAAGACAGAGAAATATGCAGCAGATAAAGGAGCAAGGTAAAAACCCATCAGACCAAACAAATGCAGAGGAAATAGGCAGTCTCCCGGGAAAAGAATTCAGAGTAATGATAGTAAAGATGATCCAAAATCTTGGAAATAGAATGGAGAAAATACAAGAAACGTTTAACAAGGACCTAGAAGAACTAAAGAGCAAACAATGATAAACAACACAGTAAATGAAATTAAATATTCTCTAGAAGGAATCAATAGCAGAATAACTGAGGCAGAAGAACAGTAAGTGACCTGGAAGATAAAATAGTGGAAATAACTGCCACAGAACAGAATAAAGAAAAAGGAATGAAAAGAATTGAGGAGAGTCTCAGAGGCCTCGGGAACAAAATTAAATGCAGCAACATTCGCATTATAGGGTTCCCAGAAGAAGAAAAGAAAAAGAAAGGGACTGAGAAAATATTTGAAGAGGTTAGAGTTGAAAATTTCCCTAATATGAGAAAGGAAATAGTCAATCAAGTCCAGGAAGCACAGAGAATCCCATACAGGATAAACTCAAGAGGAAACATGCCAATACACATATTAATCAAACTATCAAAAATTAAACACAAAGAAAAAATATTACAAGCTGCAAGGGAAAGCAACAAATAACATACAAGGGAACTCCCGAAAGGTTAACAGCTGATTTCTCAGCAGAAACTCTACAAGCCAGAAGGGAGTGGCAGTATATATTTAAAGTGATGAAAGGGAAGAGCCTACAACCAACATTATTCTACCCGGCAAGGATCTCATTCAGATGCAACGGAGAAATCAGAAGCTTTACAGACAAGCAAAAGCTAAGAGAATTGAGCATCACCAAACCAGCTCTACAACAAATGCTAAAGGAACTTCTCTAAGTGGAAGAAAACGACCTACAAAAACAAACCCATGACAATTAAGAAAATGGTCATAGGAACAAACATATCTATAATTACCTTAAACATGAATGGATTAAATGCTCCAACCAAAAGACACAGGCTCACTGAATGGATACAAAAACAAGACCCATATATATGCTATCTAAAAGAGACACACTTCTGACCTAGGGACACACAGAGACTGAAAGTGAGGGCATGGAAAAAGATATTCCATGCAAATGGAAATCAAAAGAAAGCTGGAGTAGCAATACTCATATCACATAAAATAGACTTTAAGATAAAGAATGTTACAAGAGACAAAGAAGGACACTACATAATGATCAAGGGATAAATCCAAGAAGAAGATATAACAACTATAAATATATATGCACCCAAAATAGGAACACCTCAATACACAAGTCAACTGCTAATAGCTATAAAAGAGGAAATTGACAGGAACACAATAATAGTGGGGGACTTTAACACCTCACTGACACCAATGGACAGATCATCCAAACAGAAAATTAATAAGGAAACACGAACGTTAAATAACACAATAGACAAGAAAGATTTAATTGATACTTATAGGATACTCCATGCCAAAACAGCACATCACACTTTCTTCTCAAGTGCACACGGAACATTCTCCAGGATAGATCACATCTTGGGTCACAAATCAAGGCTCAGTAAATTTAAGAAAACTGAAATCATATCAAGCATCTTTTCTGACCACAACACTATGAGATTAGAAATCAATTACAGGGAAAAAAACATAAAAAGCCCAAACACATGGAGGCTAAACAATACGTTACTAAATAACCTAGCGATCGCTGAAGAAAGAGGAAATCAAAAAATAGCTAGAGACAAATTACAACAAAAACACGACGATCCAGGGCTTCCCTGGTGGCGCAGTGGTTGAGAATCTGCCTGCTAATGTATGGGACACGGGTTCGAGCCCTGGTCTGGGAGGGTCCCACATGCTGCAGAGCAACTACGCCCATGAGCCACAACTACTGAGCCTGCGCGTCTGAAGCCTGTGCTCCGCAACAAGAGAGTCCACGACAGTGAGAGGCCCGCGCAGCACGATGAAGCATGGCCCCTGCTTGCCACAACTAGAGAAAGCCCTCGCACAGAAACGAAGACCCAACACAGAAAAAATAAATTAATTGATTAAAAACACGACGATCCAAAACCTATGGGATGCAGAAAAAGCAGTTCTAAGAGGGAAGTTTACAGAAATATAAGCTTACCTCAAGAAACGAAAAATCTCAAATAAACAATCTAACCTTACGCCTAAAGAAACTAGTGCAAGAAAAACAAACAAAACCCAAAGTTAGCAGAAAGAAAGAAGTCATAATGATCAGATCAGAAATAAATGAAAAAGAAATGAAGGAAACAATAGCAAAGATCAATAAAACTAAAATTGGTTCTTTGAGAAGATAAACAAAATTGATAAACCATTAGCCAGGCTCATCAAGAAAAAGAGGGAGAGAACTCAAATCAATCAAATTAGAAATGAAAAAGGAGAAGTTACAACAGACACCAAGAAATACGAAGCATCCTAAGAGACTACTACAAGCAACTCTATGCCAATAAAATGGACAACCTGGAAGAAATGGACAAATTCTTAGAAAGGTATAACCTTCCAAGACTGAACCAAGAAGAAACAGAAACTAGGAAAAGACCAATCACAAGTAATGAAATTGAAACTGTGATTAAAAATCTTCCAACAAACAAAAGTCCAGGACCAGATGGCATCACAGGTGAATTCTATCAAACATTTAAGAAGAGCTAACACCCATACTTCTCAAACTCTTCCCAAAAATTGCAGACGAAAGAACACTCCCAAACTCATTCTATGAGGCTGCCTTCACCCTGATACCAAAACCAGACAAAGATACTACAAAAAAAAGAAAATTACAGACCAATAGCACTGATGAATATAGATGCAAAAACCCTCAACAAAATACTAGCAAACAGAATCCAACAACACATTAAAAGGATCATACACCTGATCAAGTGGGATTTAACCCAGGGATGCAAGGGTTCTTCAATGTTTGCAAACCAATGTGATACACCATATTAACAAACTGAAGAATAAAAACCATATGATTATCTCAATAGATACAGAAAAAGATTTCAACAAAATTCAACACCCATTTATGATAAAAACTCTCCAGAATGTGGGCATAGAGAGAACCTACCTCAACATAATAAAGGCCATATACGACAAATCCACAGAAAACATCATTCTCAATGGTGAAAAACTGAAAGCATTTCCTCTAAGATCAGGAACAAGACAAGGATGTCCACTCTCACCCACTGTTATTCAAGATAGTTTTGGAAGTCCTAGCCACGGCAATCAGAGAAGAAAAAGAAATAAAAGGAATACAAACTGGAAAAGAAGAAGTAAAACTGTCACTGTTTGAAGATGACATGATACTATAGAGAATCCTAAAGATGCCACCAGAAAACTACTAGAGCTCATCAATGAATTTGGAAAAGTTGCAGGATACAAAATTAATGCACAGAAATGTCTTGCATTCCTATACACCAACGATGAAAAATATGAAAGAGAAATTAAGGAAACACTCCTATTTACCACTGCAACAAAAAGAATAAAACACCTAGGAATAAACCTACCTAGGGAGACAAAAGACCTGTATGCAGAATTCTGTAAGACACTGATGAAAGAAATTAAAGATGATACAAACTGATGGAGAGATATACCATGTTCTTGGATTGGAAGAATCAACATCGTGAAAATAACTATATTACCCAAAGCAATCTACAGATTCAATGTAATCCGTATCAAACTACCAATGGCATTTTTCACAGAACTAGAACAAAAAATTTCACAATTTGTATGGAAACACAAAAGACCCCAAAGAGCCAAAGCAATCTTGAGAAAGAAAAACGGAGCTGGAGGAATCAGGCTCCCTAACTTCAGACTATACTGCAAAGCTACAGTAATCAAGACAGTATGGTACTGGCACAAAAACAGAAACATAGATCAATGCAAAAGGATAGAAAGCCCAGAGATAAACCCACGTACATATGGTCAACTAATCTATGACAAAGGACGCAAGGATATACAATGGAGAAAAAACATCCTCTTCAATAAGTGGTGCTGGGAAAACTGGACAGCTACATGTAAAAGAATGAAATTAGAACACTCCCTAACACCATATACAAAGATAAACTCAAAATGGATTTAGAGACCTAAATTTAAGACCGGACACTATAAAACTCTTAGAGGAAAAAATAGGCAGAACACTCTATGACATAAATCACAGCAAGATCCCTTTTGACCCACCTCTTAGAGAAATGGAAATAAAAACAAAAATAAACAAATGGCACCTGATGAAACTTAAAAGCTTTTGCACAGCAAAGTAAACTATAAACAACACGAAAAGACAACCCTCAGAATGGGAGAAAATATTTGCAAACGAATCAACGGACAAAGGATAAATCTCCAAAATATATAAACAGCTCATGCAGCTCAATATCAAAAAAACAAACATGCAGCTCAATATCAAAAAAACAAACAACCCAATCAAAAAACAGGTGGAAGACTTAAATAGACATTTCTCCAAAGAATACATACAGATTGCAAACAAACACATGAAAAGATGCTCAACATCACCAATCAGTAGAGAAATGCAAATCAAAACTACAATGAGGTATCACCTCACACCGGTCAGAATGGCCATCATCAAAAAAACCTATAGACAATAAATGCTGGAGAGGGTGTGGAGAAAAGGGAACCCTCTTGCACTGCTGGTGGGAGTGTAACTGATACAGCCACTATGGAGAACAGTATGGAGGCTCCTTAAAAAGCCAAAAATAGAACTACCATATGACCCAGCAATATCACTACTGGGCATATACCCTGAGAAAACCGTAATTCAAAAAGAGGCATGTATCACAATGTTCATTGCAGCACTATTTACAATAGCAGGACATGGAAGCAACTTAAGTGTCCATCAACAGATGAATGGATAAAGATGTGGCACATACATACAATGGAATATTACTCAGTCATAAAAGGAAACGAAATTGAGTTATTTGTAGTAAGGTGGATGGAGCTAGAGTCTGTCATACAGAGTGAAGTCAGAAAGAGAAAGACAAATACCATATGCTAACACATATATGTGGAATCTAAAAAAAAATGGTTCTAATGAACCTCGGGGCAGGACAGGAATAAAGATGCAGATGTAGAGAATGGACCTGAGGACTAGGCAGGGGGAAGGGTAAGCTGGGAAGAAGTTAGAGAGTGGCATGGACATATATACACTACCAAATGTAAAATAGATAGCTAGTGGGAAGCAGCTTCATAGCACAGGGAGGTCAGCTCGGTGCTTTGTGACCACCTAGAGGGGTGGGATAGGGAGGGTTGGAGGGAGACGCCAAGAGGGAGGAAATATGGGGATATATGTATATGTATAGCTGATTCACTTTGTTATAAAGCAGAAACTAACACAACAATGTAAAGCAATTATACTCCAACAAAGATGTTTAAAAAAAAAAAGTGAAAGGTGAAGCAGCAAGTGGTGATGCATAAGCTCCAACAAGTTATCCAAAATATCTAATTAGGTAATTAAAGAAGGTGGCTACAGTCAACAACAGATTTTCAGTATAGACAAAACAGCCTTATATTAGAAGAAGAGGACATCTAGGACTTGCACAGGTAGAGAGGAGAAGTCAGTGCCTGGCTTCAAAGCTCCAAAAGACAAGCAGACTCACAGATACAGAGAACAAACTCGTGTATACCAGTGGTGGGGACAGGGGGAGGAGGAATGTAAGGGTGGGGGAGGATGAGGTACAAAATATTAAGTGTAAGATTGGCTCAAAGATGCATTGTACAACACAGGGAATATAGCCAATAATTTGTAATAACTGTAAATAGAAAGTAACCTTAAAAAAATTTTTTAATGGTTAATTAAAGAAATAAACAACACTCCCCCCCAAAAAAAAACCCCAAAAGACAAGCTGACTCTCTTGTGAGGGACTACTGAAGCTGGTGACTTGAAGTAGAAGCCAGTGCTCATTTACCATTCCATAGACCATAAGGCCCTTAAGAATTATGCTAAATCTACTCTGCCTATGCCTTACAAATGGAACAACAAAGCCTGGAATGCAGCACACCTGTTAACAACATGGTTTACTGAATATTTTAAATTTACTGTTGAGACCTAATACTCAGAAAAAAAATATTCCTTTCAAAATATTACTGCTTACTGACAATGCACCTAGTCACCAAAGAGCTCTCTGATGGAGATGTACAATGAGATTAATGTTGTTTTCATGCCTGCGAATACAGCATCCATTCTGCAGCCCATGGATCAAGAAGCAATTTTAACTTTCATGTCTTATTATTTAAGAAATACATTTTGTAAGGCTATAGCTGCCATAGATAGTGATTCCTCTGATAGAGCTGGGCAAAATACATTGAAAATGATCTGCGCAGGATTTACCATTCTAGATGCCATTAAGAACATTCATAATTCATGGGAAGAGGCCAAAATATCAACATTAACAGCCGTTAGGAAGAAGTTGATTTTAACCGTTGTGGATGACTTTGAGGGGTTCAAGACTTCAGTGGAGGAAGTCATTGCGGGTGTGGTAGAAATAGTAAGAGAGGAGTTCTCTGGTGTCGCAGTGGTTAAGAATCCGCCTGCCAATGCAGGGGACACGGGTTCGAGCCCTGGTCCGGGAAGATCCCACATGCCGCGGAGCCACTAAGCCCGTGTGCCACAACTACTGAGCCTGCACTCTCGAGCCTACAAGCCACAACTACTGAGCCCGCGTGCCACAACTACTGAAGCCTGCACGCCCTAGAGCCTGTGCTCCACAACAAGAGAGGCCACCGCAATGAGAAGCCCGCGCGCCGCAACAAAGAGTAGCCCCCGCTCACCACAACTAGAGAAAGCCTGCACACAGCAACAAAGACCCAAAGCAGCCAAAAAATAAATAAATTAAAAAAAAAAAAAGAAATAGCAAGAGAACTAGAAGTGGAGCCTGAAGATGTGACTGAATTGCTGCATCTCATGACAAAACTTGAACAGATAAGGAGTTACTTCTTAGGGAGGAGCAAAGAGAGTAGTTTCGTGAGATGGAATCTGCTCCTCGCAAAGATGCTGTGAAGATTGTTGAAATGTCAACAAAGGATTCAGAATATTACATAAACTTCGTTGATAAGGCAGTGGCAGGGTTTGAGAGGTTTGCCTCCAATTTTGAAAGAAGTTCTGTTAGTAAAATGCTATCAAACAGCACTGCACACTACAGAGAAATCATTCATGAAAGGAAGGGTCAACTGATGCAGCAAACTTCATTGTCGTATTTTAAGAAATTGCCACGGCCACCCCTACCTTCAGCAACCACCACCCTCATCAGTCAGCAGCCATCAACATCAAGGCAAGACCTCCACCAGCAAAAAGATTCCAACTCGCTGAAGGCTCAGGTGATGGTTAGTGTTTTCTAGCAATAATGTATTTTAGAGTTGAGGTATGTATATTTTTTTAGACATAATGCTGTTGTACATTTACTGACTACAGTATAGTGTAAACATATCTTTTATATGTACTGGGAAATCAAAAACTTCATGTGAGTCCGTTTATTGCAACATTCACTTTGCTGCGGTGGTGTGGAATTGAACCCACAATATCTCCGAGGTATGCCTGTAGATGTTAAGACAAGAAATACAGTACTAGAGACAAGGAGGGATACTTCATAATGATAAAAAAGTCAAAAAAAAAGGAAGATAAAATAAAAGAATGGAAAAAGATATACTATGAAAACAGTAACCAAAGGAGAGCTGGAGTGGCTACACTAATATCAGAAAAAAGTAGAAGTCATGTGAAAATTTATTACTAGAGATAAGGAAGGATTTTTTTTAATGATAAAGGGCTTATCCATCAGAAAGACATAGCAGTTCTAAACAAATATGCATCTAATGGCAGAGACCCAAAGTACAGGAAGCAAAAACTGACAGAACTAAAGAGAAATACACAATTCAACAAGAATAGTTGGAGAGTTTCACTTTCAATAATAGCTAGAACTAGGCAGAGGTCAATGAGGAAACAGAAGAATTAATACCACAGACTAAGTATACAAAAGACATTTATAGAACGTTCCACCCCATAACAGCAGAATATACATTCTTCTCAAGTGCACATGAAACATTCTCCAGGACAGAGCACACGTTAGGTTATAAAACAAGCCTCAATCAATTTGTAGGGATTAAAATCATACGAGGTATGTTCTGTGACCACAATGGAATGAAATTAGAAATCAGGAGCAGAAGGAAAATTGGGAAATCCAAAAATACGTGAAAATTAAATAATATACTCCTAAACAACTGATGGGCCAAAAAAGAAATCATAAGGCAATTAGAAAATGCTTTAAGATGAATGAAAATAAAAATACAATATAACTTATAAGATGCAGTGATTGGAAGGAAATATTTTTTAAAAAGAAAAAAGATCTCAAATCAATAACATAACCATGCACCTTACAAAACTAGAAAAAGAAGAGTAAGCTAAACCCAAAGCAAGCAGAAGGAAGGAAATAATAAAGATTAGAGTGGAAATAAATGAAAGAGAGAACAGAAAAACAAGAGACAATAAACAAAACCAAAAGTTGGTTCTTTGAAAATATCAACAAAATGGACAAATCTTCAGCTAGACTAACCAAGAAAAAAAGAGAGAAGACTCAAATCACTAAGATCAGTAATAAAAGAGAGGGTATCAATTCTGACCTTATAGAAATAAAAATGATTATAAGGAATGCTACTGATGACCCTATGCCAACAAATTAGATAATCTAGATGAAATGGACAAATTCCTAAAAGACATAAACCACCAAAACTGACTCAAGCAGAAACAGAAAATATGAATAGACCTATACAAAATAAAGAGAATGCTGTAATCAAAAGCTTCCCACAAAGCCACGACCAGATGCCATTACTAGTGAATTCCACCAAACATTTAAAGAATTAACATCAATCCTACACACTCTTCCCCCTGACCCACCCACCCCCAGAAAAAAAGAAAAAAAAAAAAGGAGAGGATACTTACCACCTTATTTTATGAGATCAGTATTACCCTGACATTAAAACCAGACAAAAACATTCCACATCCATTAGGATGGCTACTATTAAAAACACAGAAAATAACAAGTGTTGACAAGAATGTAGGAAAACTGGAAACCCTGTGCATTGCTGATGGGAATACAAAATGGTACAGCCACAGTGAAAAACAGTATAGTAGTTCCTCAAACAATTAAACATAAAATTACCACTTGATCCGGCAATTCTTCTTTGGGGTATATATCCAAAAGAACTGAAAGAAGGGACGTGAACAAATATTTGTACACCCGTGTTTATACTTATAGCAGCATTATTCACAATAGCTAAAAGGAGGAAACAACCTAAGTGTCCATCAATGAATGGATAAACAAAATGTGGTATATACATACAACCAAAAATTATTCCACCCTTAATAAGAGGAAGGAAATTCTAATACATGCATGCTACAATATGCATGAACCTTGAAGACATTATGCTAAAGTGAAATATGCTAGTCACAAAAGAACAAACATTATATGATTCCACTTATATGAGGTACCTAGAATAGCCATATTCATGGAGACAGAAAATAGAAGGGTGGTTGCCAAGGGCTGGGGGCAAGGGAGAATGAGGAGTTATTGTTTAATGAGTACATAGTTCCAATTTGGGAAGATGAAAAAGTTCTGGAGATGGACGGGGTGATGGTTGCAAAACAATGTCAATGTACTTAATGCACAGAATTGTATACTTAAAAATGGTTAAAATGGATCTGTAAGTCATTTTATTTATAGGAAATTTTTAAATTCTAAGAACTATTCTGAAGACTGATCATGAAGTTATCTTGCTTACTTGGTGTAAAAGTTTAGATCTATTTTTAACAAATCACAAACCTGTATAGTGATAGTACAATTCTGAGGGCTTTAAAAAGATCTTTCTTATGTGATTATTTAGGTGATTTTTCCCTTTACTTATTGAATGTTTGTATTGCATCTGTATGTTGTATGTGCATCTGTATGTGAGCATACACATGTGTTGGGAAACATAAGTAAGAATTTAATACATTTATTTTACAGGAAGCTTTGAAGAGACAGAGCATCTCAAGTTTTCGATTTCTAACATAAATACATTTAATAGATAATGTATTGTTTCAGGGAGTAGAACAGATATTCTTCTTTGGTGATTACTTATTGATTTTCTTTTGTCTATAACAATTTAAAGTACTTTATTGTTTACATTTAAATAAATGCTAAATCAACAGTAAGTTATACAACCATATAGTGGATATATGTATAGAGACATTATCCAGAATACATGCCCTGGTCAGAACAGAGACTTGTAGAAATACTCACTTTAGATGACTCTTATAAGAGCAGAAATGTGAAGAAATAAAATGATCTTACATTTCATCCTCAACAACAACAGAAAAATGGTTAAAATGGTAAATTTTATGTTGTGCGTTTTACCACAGCTTAAAAAAATGGACAAAGATATCCCAAGAAAAATAAACAGAACTACAGACCAACATCCCTATGAATATAAACACGAAAATCCTTAACAATAAGCTAGCAAACTGAATCCAGCAATATATAAAAAGGATTGTACCATGACCAAGTATGCATACAAGGTTGATTCAGCATACAAAAGTCAATCAATACAATGCTATAAACAGTAATCGAATAAAGGATAAAAAACACACAATTATTTCAATAGATGCAGAAAAAATATTCACGAAAACCAACACCTTGTCATAACAATAACAGAAAAAAATCAACAAATAAATAAAAGGGAATTTCCTCAACTTGATGGAAAGCATCTACAAAAAACCTACAATTAACATCATACTTAACTATGAAAGACTGAATGCTTTCCTCTAAAATCATAAACAAGGATGTCTGTTCTTCAGCTTCCATTCAACATTGTACCAGAGTGTCTAGCCAGAGCAATTAGGCAAAATAAGAAATAAAAGGCATTCATTCAGATTGAAAAGGATGAAGTAAAACTATGCCTATTCACTGATGACATGATCTTGTATATAGAAAATTCTAAGGAATTCATGAAAAAAAGAAACTACTAGAACTAATAATTGAGTTCAGCAAGGTTGCAAATAAAATATCAATATCTAAAATTCAACTGTATTTCTATATACTAACAATGAACAATCTTAAAATAAAATTAAGAGCCACTAAGCCCATTTGCCACAACTACTGAGCCTGCGCTCGAGAGCCTGCAAGCCACAACTACTGAGACCACGCGCCACAACTACTGAAGCCTGCACACCTAGAGCCCATGCTCCGCAACAAGAGAAGCCACGACAATGAGGAGCCCGCGCACCACAACGAAGAGGAGTCCCTGCTCGCCGCAACTAGAGAAAGCCCGTGTGCAGCAACGAGGACCCAACACATCCAAAAATAAAAACAAATAAATAAATAAATTTATTTTAAAAATAAATAAATAAAATGGTGCAGCCTCTTTGCAAGACAATTTGGCAGTTCCTCAAAAGTTAATCATTGTTACTGTAGGACATAGCAATGCTATTTGCAGATACACCTATGAGATACACCAAGAGAAATATATTTCCACATAAAAACTTGTACATGTGTTCACAGCAGCATTGTTTTTAATAAGTCAAAAAGTGGTAAAAACCCAAAGGTTCATCAAAACTGATGGATGAATATAGTATATCCATACAGTGGAATATTTTTTAGCCCTAAAAATGAACGAAATACTGATTCATGCTAGAACATAAATGAACTTCAAAAACATTATGCTAAGTGAAAGAAGCCAGACATAAAAGGCAACGTATTACATGGTTCCATTTATATGAAATATCTAGAATAAGCAATCCACAGACATAAAGAGTAGATTAGTGGCTGCCAGAGGATGGGAAGAGGGAGAAAAGGACAGTGACTGTTAAAAACACATGCAAGCTTTCTTTCGGGGGTGATACGAAAATATTCCAAAATTAAGGAGTGGTGATGGCTGCACAACTATGAATGAACACTTTAAAAGGGTAAACTTCAGGGCATGTGAATTATGTCTCAATAAAACTGCTATTTTAAAAACTTGATTAACAAATATGAGTTCAAAGATTATAGTTATTAAACATCAGTGAGTATAAAATCTTGTATCTAAGAATTTCAAAACACAGAGTTGTACCTAATGATCTATGATAAGAATGATATATATGCCCAGTAGTCAGTTTTTAAACAGAAATCTAAAAAATAATATATTTGAGACCTAAAATCTCATGTTGCCTCCTAAGCAGTTAACATTCTTGGTCTTGAAAAGGGGGGGAACATACATGGTGTACATTAGGGTTAACAAATGACAACACAGCAGCGTTTCATTTTGAGGAGGGTACTACCAACACAAAAGAGATAGGGAATCACAAGAGAGCAGGAAATAGTGACATGAACCCATATTTAGGTCGGTTTAATATTCTGAGTCATCATTTTGAGTAGAGCCCGTCCTTGGCAAAAATTACATATTGAGCAAGAGAACACATGCAAAGCTGCTCAGAATCGTCCTATTGCAAAATAGCTCCCGATAGACATAAGGTATAAGGCTTTTAATAAGAATTTTGGAAGGTAATATACTATTTTCTCATTAGATGCCAAATCCAACTGATACCCAAGTAACCGTTAACAACCAATGATTCTAAATTGATGAGAAATACACTTATCAAAAGCTCACCATGTTCCAGACAAGGTACTTGGTGTTGGTGACGGAGATAAAGACACAATTCTTGTCTTTAGAGTACAGGACAACGTGAACAAAGAGAAGGGATGGATCCAAGCCAGGCCGTGGGTGATGCTGTGCATGCATGTGAACAGTTGAAGTTTAAGGGAAACAGTATTACAGGCAGAGGGTTACAGAGGGAACTGGAATTACTTTATTTTTCAAGTATATTAAGTAATAAAACTTCAACATTTTCAGGTTTTTTGACTATTTGAGGCAATGTCTTTTTATTATGACAGTCTACCAATTTCATTTAAAATTTAAAGATACCTAAGTTTTGAAAATATTTTACAATATTTATGTAAATTTAGCATGTTAGAGATGCACAATTCTGTCACTAAGGCAGAAGAGAAATGAGCTCACAGACAATTCTTGAATGTCACTTTTAACCTGAAAAATTTCTAGTAACACTGAATCCTGTGTATTCGGTCATCCAAGAAAAATAATAAATGAGTTAATGTCCTAAATTATGACTCCTGAATTAGCCATTTAAAGATTAGAATCAAAACAATTGCTGGAAACATAATTTAGGCTAGTTTCTAAATAAGTAACTTTATTTATGCTCATAAATACAAATTAAAATATAAACAAGACCTCTGCAACTCCCATAATATTGGTTAATGTCATAAACATGCTAGGAATTCATATAGTTGTGATTATAACTTCATTATTGGCAAATTGTTCAGAATAAGGCTTACTGTTTGCTCATAAAAGGGCTTAGTACTTTTAATTATTGGAAATAAAGTTTTTCATGGAATTGATAAGTGCTGTCACTATATAGTGTAAATCTACCTCCTCAGAGTTTAGCAAAGATCTTTAGATTTAACATCTAAATTATTTTGACAAAAACATTTTTCTGTATGAAAACTTCTATATTTACAATTAGACGTGTTCATATATGTCACTACCCATATCTAGAAATCTGCCTGTTTGAAAAATGCAGATGAACCAACATAAATACAGTACAGGCAATAACTTAATTGAGGGCTGAGTACACAAAACAGTATCACTTACTTAGCCCTTGCAACTGGGCTTTAAAATATTACTGCATAAGCTTTTAAGTTAATAACAGAATTTTACTATTTACCTAGAAAACTACCTTCAAGTTTAAAAAAAGACAACAAACCCTTTGCTCTTGAACTCAATAAGGACATATTAAAATTTAAGCCTTCTTTGTTTAAAGAAGTGAAACCTACTGGAGTAAATACTGCCTGTGAGTTCAGAGAGAAACTCTGCTCCTGTCTGCCCACTAACTCAACAAATATAGATAAAGAAAACTTAAGGCATAGAAGATTGCCAATACTGCTTAAAGTTTATGTTAAAACTAAATTAGATTACTGAATTATTTTATTAGCCAACAATGTACTCAAAAGAGCTTCCAAATGTTTGATTAATGTACAGAAAAATGAAGATACCAAACTGATGCCAAATCATTTCTCCATGATTTTTAAAAATGCATTTGTCTATTACCTAAAACAAACCATTAGCACCATGTATGTCAAGTGCTTAAGGAAAAACACGAAAACATGAACATTTTGATTCCAAGTCACTAACTTACAACTTTCTAATGAAACTTGAGATCTTGAGATTGTCAGTCTTATTTATTTAATATTTTTCAAGCAATTCAGAGATAGTTACATGCAGATCTAATATGCCTTCTGTTATTTCAGACTAGATAAAATGATTCCTAAAATACTGCTTACTGAAAAAAGAGATGATGGACAAGTGCAGGCAGTCCCCAAGTCACTAATACACTGTGTCTCAAGTCTGTTGCCAAGTTGTTTTCTTGGAATTCATTTTCATCCCATGTTATAAGTCGCAGAGAATTTAATTTTTCTACAAAAGTTGACATTTCTCATGGCCCCTTCTTTCATAACCCTTGGTGTTTATTCACTATATAGAAAAAAGGTTTTCATGAGAAATTGTTGTCTTCGAATTCAAAGGTGGTATCTTACACATAGGATTTACCCTTTCATTTAGATTTGAGGTCTGAGACTTACAGATCATTGATCTCAGGAACAAAAAAATTGGTAGCTGAAGGTGGACCTTCAGTTTTAATAAACAGCAGGAAAAAGGAGAGAGATGGTAAAAGGGGATTTAGATATCTGCAGAGAAAAATAAGTGAGAGGCAAAAGAAGAACATATCTACTGAGTACTTAGCTACTTTGTGTCAGGAATGGTGCCCAACCCCATGAGGCAAGAACTGTCATCTTTCTTTTTTAGATGGGCAAAACTGAGGCTCAAATAAGACAAGTTACTCAAATCACATTTCTCATGGTCTCTTGCCTAATGCTAATAGTCATTCATGGATTCAGAATGGGATGAGAATTCAAGTCAAGTTTCTCCAAATCTCAGGTTCTAGATTAAGCACCCCTGGAGGTATTCCAATTCCTCCTAAAACTGGTAGGATGACACAGTCCCTAAAATCACCACTCCAGAATGGAAGTAAATTGTTTGTTATTAAAAAAACCACCAAACAAAAAATTTATATAATGTCCCCTAAACCAAGAGTTGAGAAGGTAAGAGAGGATTGATTATCAACTCTTTTTCTCCCAAAGCACTTGTATTTCTTAATTCACTGATATTCCTAAAGTTCTAGATAAGGGGTTTTCTAGGAGAAGCAAGTACCTTTTATTCTTAATTTTGTTGAAATTTCCTTTACTATATATTCCCAAATGACAGATCTAAATGTTGATTCTGTCACCACCACTTGCTTGATGTATGACCTTGAATAAGCTTCTGAACTTCCCTATGTGCCATAGTTTTCTCAACAAAAAATAGAGAACAGTGCCTGGTTTGCAGGAGTATTACGCAAATAGGACAACATCCACGTAGAGGGGCCAACCACAGCAAACAGGCACATCATACTCCGTAGCCCAGACCTCTCTTCAAGCTTCAGATGAGTGTTTCTATATCCCTGTCAGACTCTTCAACCTCTGCAAAGAACTCAGTGTTCTTCTGCTTCACATTTGTTTCTTTTCTACTATCCCTAATCTCTGAAACTTTGTGTCATCTTCCCAACCAGTCAGTCACCATACCACAGTGATTCTACCTCAGAAATTTCTTCTCAATAGTCTCTCCTAGCCGTCCACCCCCTTAACTAAGGCCCTCGACCACCCCGTTAATTAAGGCCCTCGCTGCACGTTGCTTAGACTGCAGCCGACACGCATAAATGACTGCTGTTCCTGCCACCATTCTATCCCCACTCTTGTGTCCGCTCCAAAATGCCACAGTGATCTTTCTTTACAAAACAAAAACTAAACCAAACCAAAAACAGGAATCTGATCCCATCACTTACTTGCTCAGAAACTTCCTTTAGCTCCCAGCTGCCAGTAAGTGCCTAGAAAGTAAAAGCAAGTCTCCAGCACTGGCATGCAAAGCTCTTTACCACCTGACCACAGCCTACAAAGAGATCCTCATCTGCCACTTTCCCAAACCCTTCTGCTCTAACCACACCAAACTCCTCAGACCCCTGAGGACACAGGCCTTGTTGTGAAACCATGCTACCTCTATGTTCTTTCCTCTGCCTAGAATGCTTAAAATGCTCTTTTTCAACCCAATAAATTAGCACTTTGCCTTTGCTACAGACTGAATGTTTGTGTCCCCACAAAGTTCATATGCCAAAACACAGTCCCTGCTATGACAGTATTTGAAGGTGGGGCCTTTGGGAAGTGAGCAAGTCATCAGAGCTCTGCTCTTATCAAAGAGACCACAGAGCACCCCCTTGTCCCTTCCTTCCACCATGTGAGGTTAGAGCAAGAAGACAGCCGTCTATGAACCTGGAAGCAGGTCCTCAACAGACACCAAATCTGCCAGCACCTTGATCCTGGACTTCCCAGCCTACAGAACTATGAGAAGTTAATTTCTGTTGTTTATAAGCCACCCATTCTGTGGTATTTTATTATATTACCCTGAATAGACTAAGACAGTCTTTAAAATCAGTTCAAGTATCATCTCTTTAACAAATTTTTCAAGATTCCTCCAAGCAATGTAAAGTATTCTGTCTTCTGTTTTTATACTGAATTCCCATTCAGTATTATCCAGAAGCTGTGAATACATCAATGGATAAGACAAACACATTCTGTCTTTGAAGCTTTGAGATACACTGTCTATCAGAAAAGACAATTAAATAAGAGATTATAATTTCTTGTAAGGAGCTTGTTACACTAACAGTATTATGCAAGTGTGTAAGAAGGGGAAACCATGGAATGTTATTCAGCCTTAAAAAGGAAGAAAATCCTGTCATATGCTACAACGTGAATGAACCTTGAAGACGCTGTGCTATTCCACTTATGAGGTATCTGAAGTAGTCAAATTCATAGAAACAGAAAGAATGGTGGTTACCAGGAGCTGGGGGTAGGGGATAAAAGGGGAACTGTAGTTTAATGAGTACAGAATTTCAGTTTTACCAGATGAAAAAGTTCTGGAGATCTGTTTCACAAAAGGTAACTATACGTAACACTACTGAACTATATCCTCGAAAATGGCTAAGATGGTAGATTTTATGTTTTGTGTTTTTCACCACACACAATTTAAAAAAAAAGAAAAAAAAAAGAATAAGAAGGGGACCCAGCCTACCATGGTCAAAGGTATCCTACAAATGAAATGACATTTAGGCTGAGACCTAAGTAAGCATCCAGCTTCTTCAGCCTCGAGCACAGGGTAATGCTCAGTCCTCACCTGACCCCGCCCACCAGCAACCTTTAACTCAGCTGCGGGACCCATGGCCCCGAAACACCTCCTCCATGTGGCTTCCAGGACAAAGCCCCTGCCTGGCTCCTCTCTCTTCACTAGCCACTCCTCGCTCTCCTCTGCTGGTTCCTCCTTGTCACCTCAGTCCCCAAACACTGCAGTACCGGGGAACCCAGTCCTCAGAACTCTTCTTTACTTCAGACACACACACATTCCCTTGGCGATCTCACGGAGTCACATCTAGCGCAGTGTTTCTCAACCTTGTTTTCATGATCACACCTTCGAGGAGCCTTTTAAACATTTTTTTTTCCTCAATCATCCCATCTCCATTTATTAAATACTAAAGAATAAGACTGTGTTGGCTAGGGTTGAGCTTTGGAGCCAACCACTGTAATATCTAAGATTTTCTTCACCCCTCAGGAAACAATTTTTGGCCCTTTGGAGTGCTGTTGGCCCTGCTGAGAATGCACAGGCTAATGGTCTTCAATACCATCTCCGAGCTGAAGGCGCTCACAGTTTATATCCAGCATGGACCTCTTCCCTAGGCTCCAGGCATCTATCCAACTCCCTGTCTGACATCTCCACTAGCGTATTTAATAGGCATCTTAAATAAACACATCCAAAAACAAACTGGGTCTTTCCCATAAGATCACATTACCTCCCTGTTCAGAACCCTCAACGCTTGCCTTCCTCATTCTGACAAAAAGGCCATTTCAGTTGCCTACAAGGCTCTGGTGAGGAGCTGCCCTCTCCACCTCTGAACCTCATTTTAAAAAGCAGCCCTGTGACACCTACCCCCTAGTCCAGCATGCTCTCTGCCCCATTCCCTGCTTAATTTTTTTCTATAGCACTCATCATTCTCCATTTGACTTATTTGTTTGCTGTCCGTCTTCCTTCAGGCAGAATATAAGCTCCACCAGGGCAGAGTTTTTGTTTTGTCTGCTGCACTATCTCCAACAGTCCTTGATACAGAGTACGTGCTCAGTAGATATTTGGTGGATGAATGAATGAATGTTAAGCACCTAATAAATCCTTAGGAAATGAAAGAGAAGGGGAAGGGATTCTAGGCCTACAGGACTGTATGTGTGAGTCTGCCACCAAAGAGAGAGTGTGGCATACTTAAAGCACTTTCTTCTATCTCCATAACAACAAATACTGCGTTGTATTAAACTTGATCTATTCACAGGTTTGGTGCACTAATTGGATTGTGTTACTGAACAAGCTGTGTCTAACTGTCCACTCTACCGCCAGTGGCTAAACCTTTGGTGATACCTAAATCCCTTCCACATCCCCGGAAATATCCCAGAGCTTCTGCCTGAACAGGTCTAGGAACCAGGAGCCTATGACATTTTGACACTGCCTGTTCCTTTTTAGCACAGATAAAAGTTCAACTGAAATCTTGCTCCATGTAATTTTAACTAATGCCTACCTGACCACAGTCCGATGGGATATATTATTTTCCTTGACCCTTCATTTCCTCACTTTTGAAAAGGACACTGACATTTGTTTGCTTATAACTACAAAGGGGTTTTGCGAGTACTAAATAAGATAATGTATGTGAGAATGCTCTGTAAACTCAAACATCATATAAACAAAGTACAGAGCTGTTACGGTTATCCAAACTGCTTTTAAAAGGTTATTTTGCACACATTTTTACCTACAGGAACAAAACTCCACTGAAAGCACTTTTATATTTCTCTTTTAGAAAGATACTCCATCTTCTTCTAGCAATATGCTCTAATTCATCTTAATCCTTACAGGCATCAAGAAGTTCATTAGGCTTAACAAAAAAGGTTCAAAGTGAAGAAACGGAGGATGAAGGCAGGGAGAATGAAAGGGAGCGAAAGTCAGGCATTGTATGTTTTGTGTGTGGAAAGAACACAGAACTGAGGGTCAGGACACATGGATTTACTTCCCTGGTGGTGCAGTGGTTGAGAGTCTGCCTGCCGATGCACGGGACACGGGTTCGTGCCCCAGTCCGGGAGGATCCCACATGCCGCAGAGTGGCTAGGCCCGTGAGCTATGGCCCCTGAGCCTGCGCGTCCGGAGCCTGTGCTCCGCAACGGGAGAGGCCACAGCAGTGAGAGGCCCGCGTACCGCAAAAAAAAAAAAAAAAAAAAAAAAGACACATGGATTTAAGCCCAGCACTAGCTGTATGATTTTAGACCAGGGTTTCTTATCCTCAGCACTACTGACATTTTTGACTGGATAATTCTTTGTTGAGGGGGGCTGTTCTGTGCATTGTGAAATGTTTGGCAGCATCGCTGGCCTCTACCCACTAGGTGCCAGTAGTACCCCTCTAGTTGTGACAACCAAAAAGGTCTCCAGACATTACCAAATGTCTCCAGGGGCAAAATCGCCCCCGGTTGGGAACCACTGTTTTAGATAAGACTTGATAACTTCATATTTTAATTTCATCTATAAAATGAAAATGTTTACCTATAGGTTTAAGACCCCTCTTTGGTTCTAAAAGTGCTAAAATTCTATAAAAGATCAGAATAAAGGTGATTGAAAGTGCAGTCTTATTAAAGAGGAGCAAGTTATGTCATGAAAGAAGTTAATATTTTTGTTCAGTTTTCCTTATTACCTTAATAGACAATGATAAAACTTTCCTGTGCATTTAAAATGATTCAATTATAAAATCTTTTAAAAATACAATGTGAGAACTGGGTTACTTTCAAAAATGTCAGTATCAAAAGACTAAAGAGATGTAAAGACTATTCTAGAATTTACATTAAAGGGATATGATAACCAAATGCAATGCATAATTTTTGATTCAATCCTGCAGTTTTTTTCAACTCAATGATGCATTTGAAGTGCTTAATATATGGCCTAATACTTTATTACATGATTCTTTTTTTTTTTTTTGGCTGCGTTGGGTTTTCATTGCTGCCCGCGGGCTTTCTCTAGTTGTGGTGAGCGGGGGCTACTCTTCGTTGCAATGTGTGGACTTTTCATTGCGGTAGCTTCTCTTATTGCAGAGCATGGGCTCTACGCTCACGGGCTTCAGTAGTTGCAGCACTCGGGCTCAGTAGTTGGGGCTCAGTAGTTGTGGCACACGGGCTTAGCTGCTCCATGGCATGTGGGATCTTCCCGGACCAGGGCTCGAACCCATGTCCCCTGCATTAGCAGGGGGATTCTTAACCACTGTGCCACCAGGGAAGTCCCTACATGATTTTTAAAAGGCTATATTCCATTTATAGTTATTATAAAGTATCTGCTATATTCTCCATGTTGTACAATATTATCCTTGTAGCTTATTTTATACCTAATAGTTTGTACCTCTTAATTCCCTACCCCTATATTGCCCCTCCCCCATCTCCTCTCCTCACTGGTAACCACTAGTTTGCTCTCTATTTTTTCTGTGAGTCTACTTTTTCTTTGTTATATTCATTAGTTTGTTGTATTTTTTGGATTCCACATATCAGTGATATCATACAGTATTTGTCTTTCTCTGTCTGACTTAGTTCACTTAGCATAATGCCCTCCAAGTCTATCCATGTTGCCGCAATTGGCAAAATTTCATTCTTCTTTATGGCTAAGTAGTATCCCTTTGTGTATATATATACCACATCTTCTTTATCCATTCATGTGTTGATGGACACTCAGGTTGCTTCCATACCTTGGCAATTGTAAGTAATGTTGCTATCAACACTGGGATGCATGTATCTTTCCAAATTAGTGTTTTGTTTTTTTCAGATATATACCCAGGAGTGGAATTGTTGGGTCATATGGTAGTTCTATTTTTAGTTTTTTGAGAAACCTCCATACTATTTTCCACAGTGGCTGCACCAATTTACATTCCCATCAACAGTGTACGAGGGTTCCCTTTTCTCCACATCCTCACCAGAGTTTGTTATTTGTATTCTTTTTTTTTTTTTTTGCGGTACACGGGCCTCTCACTATTGTGGCCTCTGCCATTGCGGAGCACAGGCTCCAGATGCGCAGGCTCAGCGGCCATGGCTCACGGGCCTAGCCGCTCCGCGGCATGTGGGATCTTCCCGGACCGGAGCACGAACCCATGTCCCCTGCATCGGACTGTGCCACCAGGGAAGCCCCAGAACCTGGCATATTTTAAGGCTGATTTTTTCTTTTAATGTATCTTCTAAGAGTTAATCAACACATGCTGTTTTATTTCTGTATTCATTAAAATATATAACTAAGGCAAGTGTCATGTTTTTAGAGTATTAATACCTTTCCAAGGTATCATTCAAAATGTTTGATTTCAAACCTACAATTGATACGTAGAGAACAAAAAAGGCAGTTTTAAGAAAGTAAAAGATATACAAATTAGGCATATATTATTTCAAAAGATTTATATACTGACTATTAAGCTTATTTTTAAATACCCAGTACCCATGTGCAACTATGGATAGACTCAGGCAGGGGGTCACTAATCCTTGTCAGGTTTACAAGGATGCTAAGTAGACAGACGGACACAGCACCTTCACAAATGACAGCACTTGTTCAACCTTCCCCTCCTCAACCCTCACCACCCTTTATACACTTGTCAACAGCTGCTGACATTAGAAAGTGCTGAATGAGAAAGCAAGGTAAACAAGATAAACACCTTCAAGGGGGAAAAAAATGAATCAAATGTCACCTTTGCCCCCTTAACTGAAACTAGTATCTAACAAAGGAAATAGTGATGACTAAAATACAGCAAGTTTATGAGGAAGGATATACTAAAGATAATCTACAGTAAAAGACTTCCTCATGTCAGAAAGACAGTGTGGTAAACTATACAAAACACTTCTTGAGAAGGAGAAGGCTAGTTCCCTTCCTGACTTTGCTAATGATCCAAGAGTCGAGGTCCTCATCCCTAAACCGACGAGATTTAAAGATCCCAATGGGGGCTTCCCTGGTGGCGCAGTGGTTGAGAGTCTGCCTGTCGATGCACGGCACACGGGTTCGTGTCCCGGTCCGGGAGGATCCCACATGCCGCGGAGCGGCTGAGCCCGTGAGCCATGGCCGCTGAGCCAGTGTGTCCAGAGCCTGTGCTCCACAACAGGAGAGACCACAGCAGTGAGAGGCCCGCGTACCGCAAAAAAAAAAAAAAAAAAGATACATAAAGATCCCAATGGTCCCTTCCAGCTTTGAAACAAATCTTCAATTTTAATCCTTAAATTTACAACTTTTAGTATTGTTTGCTGGAATAGGGAGAGGAGAGGACAGGAAATATTCTCAGTTCTACAGATGATTTTTCTGTTTTATGACGTGTAAGGTATTCTTGATATTTCTCTCCTGTATTATAACCACTGTGAACTGGGTGAATCCAAGGTAACTCAGCATTGATTCTGGTCTTTGATCTTCCTTAACAAATGCTTGGAATTCTTTTACCACAGACCTGTTTTATACTCCAAGCATAAAAACCTCAAAGTAATAAAAAGCAAACAGGACTCGCTTGTTATTCTCTACAGATGTCAGTATATATGTACACATATCATGAACCAATTGTTTTTTATGGTACAAATGTTATATTACACAAACATTTTTTGCCTGGTGGAACTTCAACACCAAGAATACTGATTGCTTAATAGACAACTGACATTTTCTCAAAAACAAATATGATATATAAACTTGTGAAATACAGAATGATCTGTTGCTACTGTAACTCACCAAAACATTTCAAATGAAGCAGACACCATGAGAAGGAAATCTTACAAAATGAAAATGACTAACATTTTAAAAGTATTACAGTATTTTAGTAAAGACAGTCCACTCCAACATAAAACTACACACACACAATATTGATAATAAACTAAGGATTCCTAACGTTATTAATAGCAGACAGGTTTTTCATTTAGAGTTACTGTTACTGCCACCATCGTTAAGTCTTTCTAAAATCAACAACATTCCTCCAGCTTTAAAACATCCTTTTTGGAGGGTATTATCAACAATGATAAGAGATTTTTAGCCTAAGAAAGACCCATTCCTAGGGCAATTTCTCTTTTCTGGGAAAAAAATACATATTCATGATTTTAGGACAAAAAGTAATGACACTTAGTTGAAATAATTAGCATCATTCTTAAAAGAGATACTAGTTGAAAGAATCATTAACCTACTAATATTAAACATTCAACAAGTAAATAAATACAAATTCTGTACATTCCATGGCACTAAAGAAATATCACTTGAAAAAACAGTATCACTTGCTTTCCTGGCAATGGATACCACTATAGATCAAATTACATCACAAAAAAATTCTTGAGGCACTACGCAAATGCTTTTGATAGATCTAATCTCTTCACACTTAACCCACAACTCTTCAAGGCCTTAATTTTCTGAATTATAACATTATAATCTATTGGACACAAAGCATAAGAAATCCACCGGCCTTGAAACTGGAACAGAGAAGGAACTATGTGTGATTGGTTCACCACTGTATTCCCAGCGTCTAGCTCAGTGCCTAGCACACAGTCAATGCTCAATAAAAACCTACTGAATGAAGGTATGTTTAAGTGTTTTGTTAAATGGGCTATTAACTGTCTGGCTGCTCTGACATTTTTGGTGTAATGCCTGTTTTTATCATTGGAATTTGATTTGTATCATTATTTAACGTAAATCTAGAGTTTTTCTTGAGAACTCTTTATTTTCCATTTAATAAAAATACTGGAAATAGCAGTCTCGCCCTCTTAAAAATAAATGTGTAAATACACATGAAAGAGTACATTAAGGTATGCAAATGACAGAAAAAGTCAAGTGAGTGGAATGTGTCTTGAAAACAGCAGATAAGATTGAGTCTGGAGCCCAGCAACAGCCCAACAATCATGAGTAACAGTGTTACAGGTCACAGAAAAGAGAGGTGACAAGTGAAGGCCTTGTTGGCCAGGTGTGCATCTCTATTCCATCCCTTTGGCAAAGCAAAACAAAACAAAACAGAAAAACTGTGCTCTAAAGACAGCTGTTTCCAAAACACAGTCACAGATCTTGGATAGTCTTTAAATGCTGGCAGGTAACCTAAAGGCCAATCAAAACACACCGGAGTCATAGATAAGAAAAGTCCTAAAAACAGTCAACAAGGCAAAATGCTCTGAGATATTAGGCAAGGGGGGGGGGGTGCGGCATGAAGAAAAGGAGAAAGGCAGGAAAAGCAACTAAACAGAAGCTCCGTTAAAGCTCAAGACGTGACTCAAAATTGCAAAGTCCTGCTGAACCACATCTTCCAAGCCAGTTTTCTTACAACTAGGACTAATTAGAACCTATCTAATAAGTAGATAATCAAATATAAAATCTAGATTTTTAAAAAATGTTCACAATTATATGTTAGGAAGTAGTATACTTTTTTCTGTATTTCAGTTAGATAAAACACGAATTAAATCTTTCTATATTTAATTTTCCTCAGTAGCAAAGTTTTAAAATAATTTTGGAGTCTAGGCAAAATTTTCCTAAGAATCATGAAATACTTTAGTCTATTTTTTTAAGCTATTTTTATTTTTAATGGTTTTGGTTCATCTTCATTTAATAAAGTTTATATACTTTTCAAAATTCAGAAAAAAGAAAGAATTACCTGTATGTCCTATCACCCAAAAATAATAGCATTAGTGTTTTAGCACCAGTTTATTTAAAAAAACCAAGTGTGTATATTTATATGTGCTGTTTTCTGAAAGGCCTCATAGCTTTAAATTTCTTAAAGAGGTGAAAGAATGAAAAAATTTAACCACAGATCTAGTGCCCATTTCATAGGTGAGGAAACTGAGGCTCAGAGAGGCAAACTGACTTGCCCAATACTATAGTTGGCAATCAACAGAACCCTGAAGAGAAATGTACAGTCTCCCAAGTTCCTGGTTCAATACTCTTTCAAATACCATTTGACTTTTTATTTCACTTAAGGTGTTCTTTCCATCCATTCATTCAGTTATCTATCCAATCAAACTCTGTGAGCCAGGGGTCCTAGGACACAGAGAGAGAAAGAAATAATCCTGCTCCTCAAGTCCAATGGAAACAGATACATATATGTACACACATCTCTTTATTAACTAAAACATCATCACTGCTTTACTTGGTGTACATACAGAATGCAGTGGGAGAATGTGGCCGTGTGAGACAAGTGTGCTTTGAGGAGGAATGGCATTTGAGGTAATCTTGAAGAATGAATCCATGTTAGCCAGGCAGATGGATATTGGGGTTCGGGGGTGAGAGTGAGGGAACAGATGGCCCCTGAACTGCAAGGGAGAGCATGGCACTGGAACACAGGAGGTAAGATGGGATGGATAAGTATGGAGACCTTGAAAGAAAGTTTAGATCTTACCTACAGGAAATAAGGAACCACCAAACATTTTTTTTTTTTTTTTGCGGTACGCGGGCCTCTCACTGTTGTGGCCTCTCCCATTGCAGAGCACAGGCTCCGGACGCGCAGGCTCAGCGGCCATGGCTCACGGGCCTAGCCGCTCCGCGGCATGTAGGATCCTCCCGGACTGGGGCACGAACCCGTGTCCCCTGCATCGGCAGGTGGACTCTCAACCACTGCGCCAGCAGAGAAGCCCCACCAAACATTTTTAAGCGAGGTTATCCCATAACTAAAATTTGCATTTTACAAAGATCATTCTGGCACCAGTGAGTGGCACAGAGAAACAGTAAGAAAAGCACATGAATAAAACCAAAGCAGTAACAGAGGAAATAGACAAAAGGGGCAGGAGAGATGTTTAGGGTTAGAATTAACAGGCTATTTGATAAGAAGAGAGAGTAAGGAATCTAGAATAAATTAAAAAATTGACAGATGGTGTTGCCATGGGCAGTAGGGAATACCTTCATATTTTTTAGGATCTGAAATTTATTTTAAATTGCTACCAAAATGCTACACTGTAGGCTTCTAACTATGTTTCACAAAGCAATTCAATTTTCAACAAAAATTGCCAATATAAGAGAAATGGAAAGAGGGAAAAAAAGCCAAAAAATGCTGACCTGTTTATGAAAAGCTAGATTCTAAAAGAACACAAAGCAGAAGTTGAAAAGCCTTGGCAACAGAATGTCTGACCAACAAATCTTTCTGGAAAAGATTTTAATTTCAGAAACCATTTTGGAAGCCTACTGATAAAGAATGTATCATATTTACTTTTTTTTAATAAAGTATTTCTAACATAAACATCTTAAACCTAAGTGAAAGCAAATCAAATGCTGTCAATTGAATTTTACAATGCACATAACTGACTAAGACACTACAGGAAAGAGAACTGTGTGCTAGAACTTAAGTGAAAAGACTTTGGTGGGCACCTAGGGTATTACTTATTTCTAAGAAGAAAAATAAAATCTTCAACTTAGCTCTAGAAAAAGATTCCACACACCTCTGCTTCATGGCTAAAGCATTTCAATTTCTGGAAAGATTATCAGAATGAAATATCAACTTAATTGTGTTAGCTCTTTTCTTCAGAACAAATAAAAATAAACCAAATCTACTGTCACCTACTACTAACATGAGCTTAACAAAAAAATTTTACAACTCAACTGTGACTGAAAAATATTTTAACACTGAATAATAAAAATTCCTATGATAACAATGAGAATGAGAAATACAAACTTAAAAAAGAAACTAAAACTCCCTAGAAGGAAGGCGAGAAAAAAACATCTACTCTAGGGGCTTCCCTGGTGGCACAGTGGTTGAGAGTCTGACTGCTAATTCAGGGGACATGGGTTCAAGCCCTGGTCTGGGAGGATCCCACATGCCGCGGAGCAACTAGGCCCGTAAGCCACAACTACTGAGCCTGCGAGTCTGGAGCCTGTGCTCCGCAACAAGAGAGGCCGCGATAGTGAGAGGCCCGCGCACCGCAATGAAGAGTGGCCCCCACTTGCCACAACTAGAGAAAGCTCTCGCACAGAAATGAAGATGCAAAACAGCAAAAATAAATTAATTAAAAAAAAAATCTACTCTTGAAAATGAAGCACAACCTACATAGCAATGCCTCCACAATGTAGAAGTCTCAGGCTGAAATGTCCCTCGTATCTGAATTTTCCAGGTACCTGAAAGCTTATTTCTTTAATGTGTCCAACTTTCTTCTTCTTCCATTTTTTTTTAAATGAAAACCTTGGTAAAGTGTATTACACATTCCTGACCTTTCTTAAACAGAACATACTGTAACCTTTTCTTGAGCATGGCATCAGTAAAAACAGCCTCTCAGGGGCATGTAGCACATAAAGCTGTTTCACATCGCCCTATACAAACGGGTGAGCCTGCTTTGTTTTTAAAGTTTCCTGTCCCCTTCTTTACCCCTGGGCTACTTGTCACTTCTCACTACCGTCAAATGCATTTGCCTCCAACAGCTCATCCCCTCACGTTTGGACTACTACAAAACACTTCTAATGTGATAGGAAATCTAATATTAAAACTTACTTGAACTATGTTTTTTAAAAAACAAGCTAGAACACAAATGAATGAAATCCATGATCTTGAGTGCATTAAATGTATGGGGCTGTTTTGAAATGGTTTAATCTTATGTATTTTACTTCTTACTTCTCTCTAGTGTTCCAAATAAGAAAAATTTCCTGGAAAACTGAACTCCAGACATGAAAAGTATTACTGAACTAAATCTTTCTAAATATAATAGTTCTATTAAAAGTAAAAATTTTTCATGTTTGCACTCAAATTAAATAAAATCAATATTATATGATATTTGAGCAGTAAGTACAAAGATGTATAGTACACCAATGTCTGCTATTTGGGTCGTATTACAGTTGAAACTCTTTCCTCAAATTGTTAAAACATTACAACATTTACTTTTCTAATATTGTAATTGGTTTCAAATTTTAAGCTAACAGCATTATTATGTTGTATAAAGCTGTCACTACCTACTATGATTTCACTAGAATACACACTCACTGACACACAAGAGGTACTTCCTTCATGCCAAATTACATTCATTCTAATAGCAAATGGCCAGGTAATTACAAGGTGAGAACCAACTGTCAGATGAACTCATAAGCTTCATTCGCAAAGGAGATACATATATACTAGATTATAAAGAAATTCTTATTTCAAAATTAATCTTTCAGATTCCCTATTTTTCATTTGCTTTCAACTGATTTTTGGAATTATTTTTTAACTCTAAAACTTTTAAATAGATTCCACTTTTTCTAATTTAACAAATCACAGTAAATCAGAAACCACGAGTCATGTATTCAAATCACAAATAATAACTAAAATTTACTTATTTGATATTTACTCTATATCAAATGAGCTAGGATTGTGTATTTTAGGGAAAAAGGGGCATGAATTTTAATATAAACCTTAATATATCATATAACATATTATATATTGTATATATAATGTATTATAACTTTAATTCATGTATAACTACCCACTTAATACCAAAAGGAAAAAAGGAGGCAGAAATGAATTAGAGTTACAAAGTAATGTGATTTATATATACTCTAGCAGGACCAACTTTGGGGCTCTTAACAAAGTAGCAATGAAATCTTGCAAACACGCCTGACAAAATACTTCCAGAAAGACTATCCACAATACAACAGGAACAAAACAAGCAGTTCACAATATTGGTGAGATCACAGCATTAAATGTCACTTCTAGGAATATTAATTATCACAGAACTAGACAATGAGGAAGGTATTTCTAGCTGTTAATTAAAATCTCCTTGCAAAAACATTCCATTTTAGGGACTTCCCTGGTGGCACAGTGATTAAGAATCTGCCTGCCAATGCAAGGGCCATGGGTTCGATCCCTGGTCTGGGAAGATCCCACATGCCATGGAGCAGCTAAGCACGTACACCACAACTACTGAGCCTGTGCTCTAGAGCCCGCAAGCCACAACTACTGAAGCCCGTGCTCTGCAACAAGAGACGCCACCACAATGAGAAGCCCACGCACCACAACGAAGAGTAGCCCCACTCGCCACAACTAGAGAAAGCCTGCGTGTAGCAATGAAGATCCAACACAGCCATAAATAAATAAATAAATTTATTTTTAAAAATTCCATTTTTGTATTTTCTAAAGACAAAAGAAGGAGACTTAATAACAAATAAGGTATATTTCACAACTGTTAAATTTTAAAAGGTGCCTACAACGGTTTCTGGTTCTAAATTCTACTAACTCTCCGGACAGGATCACAATTCTTAAGGGACCAACTCTCTCCCAGCTCTGTGGAGGGCAGAACCAGGGGGCATGCCCTGAGTAGTGGCCAGGGGGGTTGACAGCCATATAAGAAACACTGAAGAATTCTGACAGTGGGGGTGTTAAACATCTGGATATTTAGAGCAGCTGTGAGATATCACTCTCTAATAATAGAACAGACTCCTACCTGCCGTGGAAAGAGTTTGAAGTAATACTATTCAAAATCAAAACTGGATAACTTTTCAAAGTCCCGTCCAGGCCCAGAGACCAAGAATTACATATACGTCTACATCCAGCAATACTAATAACAACCAAACACAACTTTCTGCAAAGCGATACCTTTACTTCACTGGAGGATATTTAAAAAGTGGCTTTCTGTGCAGTTTTATGTGTTCTGCTAGATATCTGGGTCTTTTTTATCTGCCTTCTCCTTGCTGCTACTGAACCAGAAGTTAACGCCTTTTACTTTCCAAATTTTAATTTCTAAACCAAATACTAATTATAGCATGTGCCCAAATTACTAAACTGGTTTACCTAACTACATGACCGTGGGAAGTCATTTCTTGCAAAATGAGTGGCTTGCACTAAGATCCACCAGAATGTAACCTTCACGTTCTGTTCAGCACTCTATTCCCAGCCCCAGGACCTGGAAGGCATCAAATATTTACCAAATAAGAGGATCATTCCTGTCCCCAAATGACAAATATAAAATAAATGTAATCATTTTTCTTTTTTAACAATTAGATTTTAATCCGTATATTCCCAAACGTTTTTAAGAGGACACTGAAACTGAAATTTCCTATGGGGCAAATAGAAATTTATATATTTTCAAACAAGGTACTAATTTTTTAGAAATAAAACAAGTAGATTACACAAGAGCTGGCAATCTTCACACTGTTTATTATACTTCCCTTTGCTTCAACCCATTACTGTGTCCTGTCCCCTTTTCATTTGAAAGGCAGGCCGCTGGTAGGGAGAAAGTACACTGGACTTGCAGTGCATGGGCCTGGGGTCTAGTCCCATCTCTTCCATTAATTAGCTCTATGGGGAGACGTCACTTCCCCTTTGGGGCCTGCAAGGTTGCACTTGTAAAACAAGGGAGCCAAACTAATCATTAATTTCTAAAGTCTTCTGCTTTAAAAATCGATGATTCTCCTTTCATTCTACCCATTATCCTATTCCTAATGCCTTGATTCAGCAATTGCCAGCCACATCATTCCTAGACTTGTACAAGAGCCTCCAAACTTGACTCTTTCCCTCTTTATTTTTCCTTATCTTAAAATGAATTCAATCCTAAAACCATGAGTTGAGCAGAATGAAAAGCACACTGTCTGAAGTCAGAGAGAACAGGTTCAAATCCAGACTTTGCCACTAGCCAAGCACAGCTCTAAAATGGTGATCTTATTAGCTATCTCACTGGGGATTAAATAAAATGTATAAAACACCTAACATAGTGCCTGACACACTGTAGATGCTCAACAATGTTTAGCACTTCTCCCTATTTCCCAAGATCAAATGCCTCAGGTTCCCACTGTCTACAGCAAGGATGACCAACAAGGTGCACAGGTGGCATGCAAGAAGATTTGTAAAACTACAGAGGCAAAAATGGGGTTAAACATTCTCACCAGGCTCCTGTGTGCCAGGAAAGTGTCTCCCTGTATCCTTGCCAATACTCTTCCAGGTAAAGCAGCCTCAGTAACCAGCCCCTAGTGAACTTTCAAAATTAAATGGTGCAGCCAAATCCACAGGTCAAGAGGAAATGAAAACTTGACAGGATTCTTCAGAAAGTCATAGATTCTCTGGATTTTACATTAAAGCAAACTCCTCAGCCTGTCATTCATGTGCAAAGAAGCCAGTCCCAATTCTTAGTATTTAAATGTACAGGCAGTACAACTAATGTTAAAGTACCACCAAGCATTATAATTTATTTTGATTTTGCAATTCTAGGAAATTAAAAGGTGTGACGAAAGAAAAAAAGAGTAAAATTTTTCACAAAATGAGGATACACTGAACTATGTAGGGCCATACAAGCATCTTCAGAATAAGCAATGACTTTCTTCTTGATTTCAAAACTGGGTCAAAACTAGAAGGAAGGGGGCTTCCTTGGTGGTGCAGTGGTTAAGAATCCTCCTGCCAATGCAGGGGACACCGGTTCGATCCCTGGTCCAGGAAGATCCCACATGCTGGGGAACAACTAAGCCCGTGTACCACAACTACTGAGCCTGCGCTCTAGAGCCCGTGAGCCACAACTACTGAGCACATGTGCCACAACTACTGAAGCCCGCATGCCTAGAGCCCGTGCTCTGCAGCAAGAGAAGCCACCGCAATGAGAAGCCCACGCACGGCAACAAAGAGTAGCCCCCGCTCACCGCAACTACAGAAGGCCGGCGCGCAGCAATGAAGACCAAACGCAGCCAAAAATAAATAAATAAATTTATAAAAACAAAAACAAAAACAAAAAAACTAGAAGGAACAAGGAGAGGAGTGATGGGGACTTGCAAAGAGAAGCTCATTTCTTAAAGTGACTTAGGTACATTTAAATATATGGGAATTTTTCCCCAGACTAGGACTAATTACAACCTTTACTGCCATATACTAGTCAATGATCTAGCTGAGTTACTAGGTAACAGAGGGCAATCAACCAAGTGTGTGGAAGTCTGGAAACCGAAGAGATCTTGCGAAGAAATCTGGCTTTTTGAAGTGCCACCTTCTTTCCCAAAATACTTCAGCCCAAGAAACTGCTGCAAAAGAATATAACTGAAAGGATAGAAGATTATTTAGGAAAAAATTCTATCAGGAGGCTTAGCTTCATTAAGAATTTTCCAAATTCACATCTCTACTAAAAAACCCAAACCACTAGAGTAGGCCAACCCGCTCTACTGGACCCTTGAAATGTACCAAGCAGTGAATCTGACCAAAACTCCTACCAGGAGCTGCCATTTTTCTGCAAAGTAATTATTCACAAGCACTGTTGCTTCTGGTTGATGCTTTTTAAAAAATCAGGTAAAGTCTGTTTTCTCCCCCCATGTTCTTTGCTCACATCCCTAACTAAAACAAAAAGGAATCGTCTCCACCCAGATTTGAGATTTCTGACCAAAGCCATTCGCCTAGACGGCCCTCTTTCTCCTTAACAGACTTCTCCAGTCCCCTTATCTCCCACCCTGTCCCTGTCCCTCTACACAGCACCCTAAGTATTGCTCCAATCCCTTTCTCCAGTCTAGCTTTCCCTCATTTCTGACTTAACAGCTGACCAGTACTCTGCTTACCCAGACTTGGTCCCAGCTTCATCCTCCAACTCCAGTCCCATCACTGCCTAGCCCCTCCTCAGCTTTGACTCCTGCCCTGGCCTCTTATCTCTAACCTCTCTCAGTCTAATCCCCGTGGCTTTAATATCTAACCTTATCAACGACGCCCCCCCCCCCCAGACTTTATTGCAGCTGAGCCCCTTCCCCACTTCCTATCAATTCTTGTCATTCCTGGCCTCTGCCCAGTCCCTCTTCATTTTAGACCCTGACCAATCTCCTCTCTTTCTGGTCCTTGGCTAAAACCCAAACCCCATTCCTAACCTCATTCCTGACCCTAGCAAAGCCGCTACTCTGGCTGGCCCATCCCACTTTTTCTCTGACTGAACCTGGTGCCTCCCCACTCCTTCACTGAAACCCTGGGCCGCGAAATCTCGGGCCCTCGCCTAATCTCCTAGGACCCCATTTCTCACCCCCTGATACAAGCGTCCTCCCCATCACACACTCCAGGTCAATGTGTCTGGCTCTCCCCACCTCGGATGCCAGCCTTGGGCCCTTCTCCCCATCCCCGACCCGGGCCTGCCTCGTTAGTGAGCTCAGCTCAAAGCCCAGAGACCCCCTACTCACGCTGCCGCGCAGCCCTGTCCTGCAGCCCTTATTCCCATTCAGCCCCTCCCCATGGGCCCTTCTCCCCACTTGACCCCAGTCCGGTGACCTCCATCCCGACGAGCCCGGTGTTCCATTTCCCCTCTCTCCGTGCCTCCCCCGTCTCACAAGCCCTCCGCACTCCAAGCCCAGTGGGGTGTGTCCCCTCCCCAGGGAACTCCAGCCCGCTGGCCTCTCCCGCGGGGGTCATGGGTCGCCCCTCCTCACCTCGGCGTCCACCACCTCGTGGTAGGCGGGCGGGGGGTCGAAGCCGCCGCCGCCTCCGGTGCTGCTGCCGCGGGAAGGGCCTCCGCCGCCGCCGTCACCGCCGCCGTCGCCCCGCGAGACCCCGCCGGGCCCGGGGCTGGGGCCGCCGCCGCTGTCCATGGGCTCGTAGCCGCCGTAGTCGAGGCCCGGCCGCTCGTTGGTAAGCAGCGCCACGGCCTCGTTGATGTCGTTCTTGGCCAGGCGCAGGGCCTTGCGGATGGTGGCAGGGTCCGAGAAGCCCATGCACAGCAGCGTGGTCATATGCTGCTCCTCCTCCGATTCCATGGCTCGGGCCTCCGGGCCGCGCCAGCCGGCGGGCTGCGAAGCTGCGGGTCCGGGGCCTGGCGGGCCGCGCGGCGCTGCCTCCGCGCCGTCCCCGCGCCCGGGCGGGCCCCTGCACTCCTGCGCTGCGCGCTCCGCGGCTGCCGGGCCAGGGTGGGCGCGGGGGTGGGCGCCCCGAGCCGACCGACGGCGGTGGAGGGCTCAGGCGCTGCGGCGGCCCGGCCCAGCCCTGCGCGCCGCCATGTTGGCCTCCTCCTCCGCCTCCGCCTCCTCCGGCCCGCGGGGCCGCGCCTCCGCTCCCGGAAGCCGCACGAGAGGCCGCGGGGCCCGCCGGTCACGGGTGAGGGTTGGGGGGTGATTTTTCTTTCTTTCCTTCTTTCTTTTTTTAATAGAGGCGGTGAGGAAGGGGCTGCGCCGCGGAGCGTCTCTACGGTGAAAGGGACGCCGTAAGGGCCAGGCGGAGGCGAGGGAGGGTTCTTCGCCGTCGCCGCGGCCGCCCGCCCATTTCTCCAGCAACAGGTTCCCGCGGGAGGGGCGGGAGCAAAGTGCAACGCGCTGCGCGGAACGTCGCCGAAGTACCCGAGCTGGCGATCCTGCCGGGCGCTGACGGCGGTTCCCCCCGAACCTCGCCGGAGTCCCCGCCGGACTCCAGCTCCCGGACTTGCTCGCCCCGGCGCGGCCCGGACTGCGCCCCAGCCTAAACGCAGTGCGCTCGGCGGCTACTGTAACCCACCCCACACCTGGCCTGACTTGCACCACGGTCCTGAAGGAAATCCTCCAGCCACGCTGCCTGACATACCCTTCAGCACCCGCTTAAATTCATGCCCAAAGCAGGCAAACCAACCCACCCGGGCTGAAATGCACCCCCCACATACTCTTGACCTAAATCCCTCCAACTTTCGCTGAAATCACCCTAAACTGGCTGAAGTGAATTCCCAGCCCTCCTTGAATTTTCCTTCCAGCATTGACTGACCACCACCTACCCCCAGCCAACCTGACTGGACTCTATCAAACTCATGCAAAAATCCCCTGAGAGTCCGAAACATATTTTTACAACCGGAACTCCAAATCCCAGTGCTGTCTGTGAAAACCTCCAAAAACTCCTGACTGCATCACCCTTTTTCAGCCTCTGACTCATTCGAACACCTTGGACCTCTGCTTCCCTCCTGATGCTCATCCACCCACCCACATTCTACTGCACCCTTTGGCTCAGGGTTCCGTCTTTGTTCTGCCTCTTGAGGAAGGACTGCCCTCCCTCTTTTTTATGCCCTTTGGGGGAAGGGACCGCACCCCTGTTGGTTTCCCCCTTTGAGCATTCCTCTTCCCCCTCAAAGGCCTGCTTTCTTTGCTTTCTCTTTCTACTTTTAGCATTAGCGCGCAGGGGCCGTATCTTTAGTCCACTGACTACCATCTAAGACCTGGTCCTTGGTATTTCCCGCCTTCAATTTCCTTTTATTCTTGCTTCTCCCAAGTTCTTTCCCCACCCTCTCCCAAGATCCTGATGCTTTTTCCATATCTCACTTCATCTCCTATTACCCTTACCCTGGTTTCTTCCTGAACCTTGAAGTCCACCATCTAACCTTTCTCATACCGTCAAATCCCTCCTGTTGCCAACCGGGCACTCACTAAAATCCCCCTTTACCCCAAATCTTAAATTAGGGACAGTACCCAGAAATTTCCTCTGCACTTTCTCTATTAGCATCCTTTTCCCTGGACCATGAGCCCTTCTTGTCTAGTACTTGCTACATACATTTATAAACACCAGCAATTTGATTTACAGGGTGAATTTATCACTGCTGTTTACATTTAAATGAAGTAACTGTATTTGTTGTATTGATTAAAGACCAGATTATAGACCAAAGACTAGGACTAATATGCAAAGGAAGTAAAGTCTCGTAATTTGTTAATGAAAATAACAAAACTCTTCTCTTCTTACATTTCTGAACAACAACAAAAAAGAACCTGCTAAGGAAGAATGCCTATAATTGGATCAGGTCACAATGTGTATATTAAAATAAAATTTTATTAAGTGTTATCCACTTCTAGGTACTCAATGACATTTTAGATATTTATCTGTGGCATATGAAGAACAAAAGTAATCTAAATCAACCCAAGCAACCTGTCATAGAGTACCTGCCAAGGTATTTAATTTTTTCAACAAATATGTTCTTAGTATTTGTCAGGTGCCAGGTACTGTTCTTGGCACTGGTGATGCAACTCTAAACAAAGTAGACAAAATTTGATGATGGCAAAGTGATGACATTCAATTTTGCGCTGTGTTTAAAGAGTTAATTCAGTGACCAAATTAAGAAATCAGTTATAAGGGAAGAGAAAGTAGCAGATAGAGAAAAAATTGTTTGCCACTGAAATTCAAAATAGAACTCAAGAGGTAATGAGACGGGGCCGACCGATTCAGATGGCACATAAAAAGACTCATCAACAGTGGCAGGTTTATAGAACGTGACAGAGGAAACTGTGCTGAGCTGAGAAGAGGAAGCAGAGAAAAACAAAGTCTGTGATAAAAACTGGAAAGGAGCCACAGAACGCTACACAAAAAAAGGAAGGCCATTTTTGAACCAGATCCTGGAGTGACTGAAAAGCCAAAGTGTCATTTGAGGATGTGAGTAGTATAATCACACTTTTTTGCATGTAAGAAAGCAAGTGAGCACTTTAAACTCTGTTGAATTGGGATAGCAGGAGAGGGGACTGTGGTATGAATATTCATACCTTCACTTACATTTTTATTTGTATTGCAGTAGAATCTTGAAAATGTTAAAGGACCCCCCCAAAATAAATATTTATTTCACATTTATCCTTATTTAGAAGCTTTTAGAAGAAAAAGAAATAGCTTGGTCTAGAAGAGAGGTATAATGGACTTTTTTTTTATCTATTAAGTTTTTATTTTTTTAACATCTTTATCAGAGTATAATTGCTTTACAATGGTGTGTTAGTTTCTGCTTTATAACAAAGTGAATCAGCTATACATATACATATATCCCCATATCTCCTCCCTCTTGCGTCTCCCTTTCACCCTCTCTATCCCACTCCTCTAGGTGGTCACAAAGCACTGAGCTGACCTCCCTGTGCTCTGCAGCTGCTTCCCACTAGCTACCTATTTTACATTTGGCTGAATATATAAGTCCATGCCATTCTCTCACTTTGTCCCAGCTTACCCCTCCCCCTCCCTGTGTCCTCAAGTCCATTCTCTACATCTGCATCTTTATTCCTCTCCTGCCCCTAGGTTCTTCATAACCATTTTTTCTTTTCTTTTAGATTCCATATATATGTGTTAGCATACAGTATTTGCTTTTCTCTTTCTGACTTACTTTCTAGGTCCATCCACCTCACTATAAATAACTCAATTTCGTTTCTTTTTATGGCTGAGTAATATTGCATTGTATATATGTGCCACATCTTCTTTATCCATTCATCTGTCAATGGACACTTAGGTTGCTTCCATGTCCTGGCTATTGTAAATAGTGCTGCAATGAACATTGTAGTGCATGACTCTTTTTGAATTACGGTTTTCTCAGGGTATATGCCCAGTAGTGGGATTGCTGGGTCATATGGTAGTTCTATTTTTAGTTTTATAAGGAACCTCCATACTGTTCTCCATAGTGGCTGTATCAATTTACGTTCCCACCAACAGTGCAAAAGGGTTCCCTTTTCTCCACACCCTCTCCAGCATTTATTGTTTCTAGATTTTTTGATGATGGCCATTCTGACTGGTGTGAGGTGATACCTCATTGTAGTTTTGATTTGCATTTCTCTAATGATTGGTGATGTTGAGCATCATGTGTTTGTTGGCAGTCTGTATATCTTCTTTGGAGAAATGTCTATTTAGATCTTCTGCCCATTTTTGGATTGAGTTGTTTGTGTTTTTGATATTGTGCTGCATGAGCTGCTTGTAAATTTTGGAGATTAGTTAATGGACTGCCTTGAAGATAAGATATGAGGGGTTTCTAATAATAATTAATAAGTAATTTAAAAAACATTTATTAAGTGTCTATTTTGAGGCAGGCTGAGGACTAGGGAGACAACTGTGAGCAAAACATGCATAGTTTCTGCCCCTTTAGAACTTTAAAGGCTTTAAAGGGAGATAGAAAAATAAGCAGTTATCAAAAAGTGTGATAGGTGCTTTGACAGGGGAATTTCAGGAAGTAAGGAGCAAATTTCTTGTCTCCTATGGGCATAAATTACCAAATCTAGGAAATCTGGAAAGTTTTCCAAAGTAAGTGTTAAACAATAATATGATGGGGCTTCCCTGGTGGCGCAGTGGTTGAGAGTCTGCCTGCCGATGCAGGGGACACGGGTTCGTGCCCCGGTCTGGGAAGATCCCACATGCCGCGGAGTGGCTGGGCCCGTGAGCCATGGCCGCTGAGCCTGCGCGTCACAACAGTGAGAGGCCCACGTACTGAAAAAAAAAAAAAAATGTCAGTGGAGTGTGGCTGGAGTGCAGAGTTCTAGAGAGGTAGCAATGAGAAAGGAATCTAGAAACCTAGACAGACACCAGATCTGAGAAGGCCTTTTAAACTTTGAACTTTATTCTGAAGGAATGGGAAACCACTGAGTCTTTTGTATAGAGGATAGAGGTGATGGATGTTATTTAAATTTTAAAAAAAGATCAACCTAACTGCAGTGTAGAGAATGGTATGGAAGAGAAGAAGAGTGAAAGTAGAGAATCCATTTAGGAGACAAGATCTGTTAGCCTTCCTAGGTAACCTTTGAAATGAAAGAGTTGAGTTGTTTTCTTATCCAATCTACAATATTTGTCTTTTTGTTCTTGGTTTCTGGCAGTTTAACTGTGATATGTCTATGGATGGTTTTATTTGTACTTGTTTTCAATGGAGTTTGCAGAGATTCTTGAATATGTGGCTTGAGATCTTTCACAGCTTGGAAGATTCTTGGCTATTGCTTCTTTATATTACTTCTGTTTCATTCTCTCTCTCCTCCTGCGACTTCAATTAAATAAATGTGAGGCTCTTTTCACTGAACCATTTCTGTCTCCTATGCTTGTTTTTATATTTTTTATTCTTTTGTCTCTGTGCTTCAGTCTAGATTTTTTTTTCTGTCCTTTCCTCTGGTTCACACATTCTCTCTTCAGCTACATCTTATCTGCTAAGTCTATCTATTGAGTTCTTAATTTTCAGTTATTGTATGTTTAAATTCATAATTCACTTTAATTCTTATGCCTTTCACATTTTTCTGAAATTCTTTATCTTAATTTCTTTAACATATTAATTACAGCTGTTTTATAGTCAGTGTCTGATAGCTCCCATATCTGCACTTCTGTGGGTCCATTTCTATTGTCTGATTTTTCTCTTGATTACCAATCAATTCTTATGTTTTTGTAAGCATAATTAAAATCTTTTTTCTGGGCATTAAATTTTATAGATTATATATTGTTTAAAAACTACATAGATGACCTTAGGTTCTAGATGATGTTATCTTCCTTACAAGTGGATTTACTTTATCTTCTGGCAGGTAACTGGGAGTAGGAATGATAAACAAAGTAATCTAATAAAGGATTAAGTTTTTTTGGAAGCCAGACATCAATCTTTGTGAGGGCTGGTTTACTTTTGGACCACCTTTACTCCTAGCATACTTTAGGGTTCCCAGCTGTTTTGGTTATATATTGTTGTATCCCAAAACACCTCAACACTTGTGGCTTTAAACATCAATGACTAATCATTTCTCATAATTCTCTGAGTTGACTGGATTGTTCTTCTGCTCCATTTGGTGTTGGCTGGGATCACTCATAAAGTTCCATTCACCTGAGAGCTTGGCTGGGGCATTTTTTTGCTCTTCCACATGACCCCTCCCTCCATATTATGTCCCATCCTTCAGGGCTTCTCCACATGGCCTATTTCTCCATTGGGATAACCTGGACTTCCTTATGCTGGGTTCTAAGAGGGAGAATTTCAAAAATGAGAACCCTAGTGAGCAAGTGCTTATCACATCTATGTTTGTGTCACTTTTCCTGATGTACTATTGATGAAGACAAATCACGTGACCAAGCCCAGAGCCAATGTGAAGAGACCCACCCCAAGGCGTAAATATTGGAAGGTGTGTTTCATTGCAGGAGCCACCAGTGTAACAGATTACCATACTAAATGAAAGCCTGGGGTGTTTATCCGAGCCCTTCCTCTTTAGTGGCCCTTGATCTCCAATTTTTGTCATCTCAGTTCTGTAAGACTGCCCAAAGCTCTCCTCAGCTTCTCAGCTTCTTGATTGATGATTAAGAATCAGCAAGTGCATGAAAGGGAAAAGCAGTGCCGAATGATGGACTCACTCATCACGTTCGCCTCTCTGAACTTCCTTTCTCTTTGGGATTTGGCCCTTCAAGTTCTCACTTGGAAACTTCCCAGTGCCTTTAAATAGATATTTTTTCTATTCTGCCTGACTTGTCTGGTTGTTCTCAGTAAGAGGGATGGTCTTAAATAAGCAGATCTTTCATTGATGGGAGCAGAAATCCCATAGAATGAAAGAAGATGGATAAAAGTACTTCAAGGTAGGGAGTAAAAGGAGCAGACCCTGACAGAGAAGGAGATTTTCCAAGACTAGGAAGAGGTTAGTATTTTGTATATTCCATGAGGAGGAAGAGCCTTGCCCTGTTGCCTCACAGTGCCCCAAGAAGTAGAAAGAGCTCAAAGAGAAATGACTGCCTGGGCTTCCGGCATCTCCAGCCTCCACAAAATTCCCCACTCTCCAGCAGGGCAGGGAAGTAGCAGAACCGCCTTCCCTTGGAGGACCTTAGCTTGTGCAGAGCTATACTGTGATTCTTTCAGTGTTAACTAGTATAGAGAGACCAGAGGGCACTTCTTGATTCTTCAGACTACAGAAGACCCCTGCAACTTGTATAAATCCACCCCCCACCCCTGCAATAGGGGAGGGAGTCCTAATTGTGACTGTAATTCAACATTTCAATGCTTTGGCAAATGGAGTTTTAGGTGAGCTTTAAATTGTTTCAGAAAAAATAAAGTAAAATGGTATTTAATTTACCAGATATTGATGGATGCACATTCATACCCATTATATATGTTTAAAAATTAGTAAAAACAGCCACGAGAAAATTGGCACCAATGGCCATACCTTGAATACTCTACTTGGGCATTGATTTTTTATTTCTTTTGGTAACAGCTTTATTAAGATGTAATCCACATACTATACAGTTCACTCACCAGAAGTGTACAATTCAGTGTTTTTTAGTATATTCATGGGTGTGTACAACTGTCACCACAGTCAATTTTTGAACATTTTCATCACTTAAGAAAGAAACTTAGATGGATGTTTCTTTTAGCCATCATTCTATTTCCTTATCCTCCCCAGTGCTGAACAAACACAAATCTACTTTATGTCTCTATAGATTTGCCTATTCTAGAAAATTCGTGTAAGTGGAATCTTACAACATGTGGCCTTTTTGTCTGGCTTCTTTTACTTAGTATACTGTTTTCAAGCTTTATCCATGTTATATAGCATATATCAGTACTTCATTCCATTTTATGGCTGAGTAGTATTTCATTATATGGATATACCACATTTTGTTTATGCCTTCGTGATGGGCATTTGAATGTTAGGGTATTATGAATAATGCTTCTATAACCACTTATGTAAAAGTTTTTGTGTGGTCATATGTTTTCCTTTCTCTTGGGTATACATCTAAGAGCAGAATTGCTGGGTCAAATGTTAGCTCTGTTTAATTTTTTGAGGAATTGCCAAATTTTTTCCAAAATAGCCTAACCAATTTACATTCTCAGCAGCAGTGTATGAGGGTCTGATTTCTCCACATTTTCTCTACTAATTGTTATAAACTGACTTTTTGATTATAGCCATCCTAGTGGGCGTGAAGTGGTATCACATGGTTTTGGTTTGCATTTCCCTGATGACCAGTGATATTGAGCATCTATTCATGGCTTATTGGTAATTTGTATATCTTCTTTGGAGAAAGGTCTATTCAAGTCCTCTGCTCCTTTTCAAATTGGATTGTCTTTTTATTATTAAGTTGCAAGTGTTCTTTTATATTCTAGATCCAAATCCTTTACCAGATGTATGATTTGCAGATATTTTCTCCCATTCTGTGTGTGTCTTTTCATTTTTTGGCAGTGTCCTTTGAAGCACAAAAGTTTTAAATTTTGATGAAGTCCAATTTATCTTTTTTTTTTCTTTTGTTGCTGTGCTTTTGGTCTCATATCCAAGAAATCATTGCCAAATCCAATGTCATGAAGTTTTTCATCGATATTTTCTTCTAAGAATTTTATATGTTTAGCTCTTACATTTAGGTCTTTGATCCATTTTGAGTTAATCTTTGTATATGATGTGAGGTAAAGGACCAATTTCATTCTTTTGCATTTGGCTATCTAGTTTGGCTTCTCTTTGTTGAAAAGACTATTCTTTCCCCATTGAATGGTCTTGCATCCCTGTCAAACATCAATTAAACATAGACACATGGGTTTATTTCTGGAATCTCATTTCTATTCCATTGAGATATATGTCTGTCCTTATGCCTATACCACACTCTCTTGATTACTGTTCCTTTTTAGTAAGTTTTAAAATCAAGTGTGAATTCTTCAACTTTGTTGTTTTTCAAGATTGTTTTGGCCATTCTGGGTTCCCTGCAATCATATATTAATTTTAGAATCAGTTTGTCAATTTCTACAAGAAAGTCAGCTGGAATCGTGATAGGGAGTGTACTGAATCTGTAGACAAATTTGGGGAGTATTACCATCTTAACAACATTAAGTCTTTCAATCCATGAACATGGGATGTCTTTCCATTTATTTAGATCTACGTTAATTCTTTCAGCACTGTTTTCTGTTTTTCAGAGTACAACTCTTGTACTCCTTTTGCTAGAATTATACCTAAATATTTTACTCTTTTTGATGCTACTGTAAATGGGGTTGTTTTATTAATTTCATACTTGGATTATTTGAATGGAAATGTATAGAAATACAATTGAATTATACATATTGCTCTTTTAACATACAAACTTGCTGAATTTGTTTACTAATTCTAATAGTTTCCTAGTGTATATCTTAGGATTTTCTATACACAAGATCATGTTTTCTGTGAATAGAGAGAGTTTTTTTCTTTCTTTCCAATCTGGATGCCTTTTTAAAATTTTCCTTGCCTAATTGCCCTGGCTAGAACCTTCAGTATGGTCGGTGTTGAATAGAGGTGGCAATTGCAGCCATCCTTGTCTTTTTCCTGATCTTAGGAGGAAAGCATGCAGTCTTTCACCATTAAGTATGATGTTCGCTCTGGCTTTTTCATATATAGCTTTTATTTATGTTGAGATAGTTTTCTTCTATTTCTAGTTTGTTGAGTGTTTATCATGAAAGGGTGTTAGATTTTGTCAAATGCTTTTTCTTTGCATACTGACATAATTATGTGGTTTTGTTTTTTATTCTATTAATCTGGTGCATTGCTTTGATTTTCAGATGTTAAACCAATCTTGCATTCTGGGATAGTGCCCACTTTATCATGATGATACTACTTTATATATGTTACTGGATTTAGTTTGCTAATATTTTGCTTAAAAACACAGTGATGGGCTTCCCTGGTGGTGCAGTGGTTGAGAGTCTGCCTGCCGATGTAGGGGACACGGGTTCATACCCCAGTCCGGGAAGATCCCACATGCTGCGGAGCAGCTGGGCCTGAGAGCCATGGCCGCTGAGCCTGTGTGTCCGGAGCCTGTGCTCCGCAATGGGAGAGGCCACAGCAGTGAGAGGCCCACGTACCGCAAAAAAAAACCCCAAAACAACACAGTGATAATGTTGGGGAAAGAGAGCAATTACTTTTAGAGGAATCTAGAGTCTGATTATTTGCTGCAAAAAAAAAAAAATCAGTATGAAAAAATGGAGAAATCTAGAAGGAAGAGGAAAACATAATTTTAAGTTCAAGCCGCCTCCCACCCTTTAATAAAGAAAGCATATTGCCAAATGGGGAGTCATTTAAAAGTTACTGTGGGGGCTTCCCTGGTGGCGCAGTGGTTAGGAATCCGCCTGCCAATGCAGGGATCACGGGTTTGAGCTCTGGTCCAGGGAGATCCCACATGCTGCAGAGCAACTAAGCCCGTGCACCACAACTTCTGAGACCACGCACCACAACTACTGAAGCCCGTGCACCCTAGAGCCCTTGCTCCACAACAAGAGAAGCCACTGCAATGAGAAGCCTGCGCACCGCAACAAAGAGTAGCCCCCACTCACTGCAATTAGAGAAAGACCGTGCACAGCAACGAAGACCCAACGCAGCCAAAAATAAATAAATAAAATAAAATAATTTAAATAAATAAATAAATAAATGAAAGTTAATGTGGTGTCTTTCATCACTTCAGAAGATGATACAACTGACCTGATGGCAGTCCAACTTAGCTTTTGGTTATTTTTCCAGCAGCAGCTATGGGTTTTCCTGAGCCCCCATGACTAATGGGCAGATCTATCCCCTGTACATGCAAACCGATTCCCCTACCTCCACTTTGGGAGGCTTTTCACTTGTCGTAGATGAACTAAGAATCCAGAAGTCCACAACCTAAGGAAATGCATGCTATCAGATTGTGGAGTGAATGGGAGACGGGAGATAAGGCCAAGGTTTTGACTGCCAAACTGAGGAGTTTTCCTGAATTTGTTAGGCAGTGAGCAGCCATTAAATGTTTTGAGTCTGGGAATGACATGATTGAAGATATACTTTAAGAAGATTAAACTGGCATTAGTGTATTGAACATAAAAGATCAAGTAAACAGCTGTGGGGTGAGACTGAAAAGAAGTATGCAGAAGGATTTGGCAATTGGATTTGATGATCAAGGAAAAGGAAAGACTCCTAGATTTTAAGACTGGATGATCTGAAGTCAGGATTCAACCAGAAGGGAAGATGATAACTTAGGCTTTAGATGAATTGACATTTAATTAGGAAAGATTGCAGACTTTCCCAATCATATCACATGCATACAACTGGAAATAAAACAGTTAAAGCTGATAGGCATTTACACGGAAAGGAGAATGGAGCTATTTAATTTGGAAAGTGAAAAGATTTTACAAAAAGAGAAAGATGAAAGGACGCATTTATTTCTCTGATGACCTAGTTCCTGGCCTTTAGCTCATCATACTCACCTATACATGACACCACATGGCAGCTCAAGAAAACAAAGCTTGTTCAGGCAGAAGCACCCCAAACACACACTCCCATTTTTATTCCACTGTTCCTCATTTTCATCTCTCTCCTCCTGGGTAGCTGGTTCTGTACTCCAGCCTTCCATATGGTGGCTAATCTGCCGGTGGCCTCTTGACTATAGTATTATTCGACACCCCTTCCTGCATGTTGGATCCCTCTGTCCATGGGTTCAGATTTCAGCCATCTCACAGTTTTCAGTAAAAGACTTCCTCTGCCATCTCAGACCTTCAGAACCCTCTTGTTCAGGCCGACTCCAGAATCTTTGCCAGGAGATAGAAATTGGGCAGTTTATCTTAATTATATTTTCTGAAGAATATGCAGTTATAATGTAACAGCTTGCAATTCTCTGAGTGATTAAAAATTTGAATAAAGAATATGTTTACCTCGTTAGTAATGTTGAAACTCAGTTGTTGAAAAGAGAAAAATGGACTCCCATATCTGTAGTTGAAAACCCAAGGTTTGAGGCTTTTATTTCTTCTGAAACCAGGAGGACCTGGCTGTCAGGCTTCAGCTTAATTTCAACATGATTTAGAAGTCTGTTTCATTTCCCTGATGTTGACTCATCAGTCTGGATTAATTTTCCAGGGTGTTATGCTAATTATAGGCTAGTGGAACTAATGGACTAAATCAAAATGGCAACAAGTGAAAAAGTAGCAGAGCCCTCTGGGTTCTGCTCCGATGCAGATCTATTTATAACTTCACATTGTATGGTTACTATTAATTAGAAAGTATTGCAATGACCCTCAGTTTTCAAAGGCGTCCACAATCATTTCTAGCTGATCTTTCCCATCTATTACCGCATCCGTTTTATGTGGAGGGTGGAGCTGATGAATTACTTGCCTGAAGTCATGTCTGTGGTAAAGCCAAAATCATACTTTAAATGTTATGAATAATAATAAAAATGATATCTTTGTGGAGCATTTGCAGTTTTCAAAAGGTTTCCTCCATTGTCATTTCATTTACTTACTAAGCACCCCTAAGAAGGTTTCCTGTTGGTTAGTTTGAGGAGAGCGGAAGAGAAGAGAGTTCGGTTGACAGCTGTCTTGGTTAAATTTGAATAAGTTAAGTGAAGAATACAAAGTTGTTGTTCAGGAGTGCAGAGTTCTAAGTTGTATGATCTTCACTCTCCATCAGTTCTTTCTGTTAGGTTTTCTTGGCCTTTGAGGATCCACAGGGCAAACATTTAGTTACATTAACCTTTTATTTTATGAGTCTCTACTTTTGTTCCATCCAAATATTAAAGGTAGAAGAATCTAGTGCCACTAGAGACCTCAATTTTTAAAAAGTTGAGATAATCCAGTGATTGTTATGCTAGAATGTTGGAAGAAACTCTCCAAAAAATGGAAGTGGTTCCAGTGACTGACGTGAACCGTGACTGCAGTGCACCAGCTTCCCTCCCATCCTCCACGCAACAGCCTAGGCCTTTCCTGGCCTTCCCAGGCCCAGAGTGTCCAGACTCTCTACGTCCGATCTCCCAGAACCTTTTATAATCCCACAAGCAGAGAATTGTACAGTTAGATGGTTCTAAAAGGTCATGGAGTCTAACATCATCACCTTACAGATGAAGAAGCTGAGACTCAGAGAACTGAAGTGACTTTTCCAAGTCCCACAGCTAATAATTGTCAGAATTGAGGTGAAAACCTCGTGGACTTTTGCTCAGGTGGAAGAGGAATCGATGACGACAGTCACTCTCTCACTGAAGCTGTGTTTGCCACAGCAACCCAGTGAATTAGCCACACAGATAGCAGTTTCCAAAATGTCTTCACAGATGCTCCTTGACACAGGGTCCTGTGGTCATATTCCTTTGCCCAGTTGGGAATTCATAAAGCAAATTTGAAGACCCTGGAAAGTCTCATGGGAGGAAAGAATTTTGTTTAATCAAGCATTTCTCAACTTATTTCATTATTTTTTTTAACTCAGAGAAAACCTAGAAATAGCCTGTGTAACTGGTGCTCCTTTGAACACATTGAAGAATAAATAAATGGTACCTGTTGAAATGGAGCAGTCACAAGCAGGGTGAAAGCTTATTGCTTAGTTCTTAGCTACATGTTATTTTATCTTCACAACACCTTAGGAACAGGTATTATTACCCCTACTTACCGATGGGCTCAAGATTCTAGTTGCATGTGATAGACTGAACTCAAACTTGCTTAAATGCAAAGTGGGGTTTATTGGTTCATGTAACTGAGAAGCTTGGAATATTGAAACTCTCAAGATTCTTTCTCTCCTACCTCTGCTTCTTGCTGTTTGCCAAGTCTGTTCATTCACTTTACTGACAGATGTCCTCATGAGAATGGAGACATGGCTGTACACAGCTTAGGTTCATGCCCCAACTTCTCTGCAGCCAGATAGGAAAGGATTTTTCCCCTGCCAGTACCACTAAGCAAGATCCTGGAGAGGGACTCTATTTGGTGGGTGAGGGTCCTGTGCCCCTCTGCTGTCCACCTCTATGGCTAGGAAAATAGGTACTGTGATTGGTTTAGACTGAGTCTCCTGCCCTCTCCTATAGACAAGGAAGATACATTTCCAGAAGACCCGAAAGGAACTCAGACAAAAAAATAGTCAGTCTGAAAGTTAAGTAACCTGTCTCAGGTCACATAGCCAATAAGTGGCGGAACTGGGATTTGAACCCAGGTCTGTCTGACTCCAAACTCTCTCTCTCTCTCCATATATATATATATTTTTTCCCTGTACAGTTCGTTGTTTCAATAAAATATAATCTTCACTCTTAAGAAAGGAATAATCTGATAGAAAAGATGCACAACCCTGTAGAATAAGTGGTGAAAGTTACAAGAACAATGGGTGTTCAGATATTGGTGAGATCATGTCTTGATCATAACCTCCAGAGCCAGTGCTCCAAATTCTTTTGGGATTATGGGCACCTTTGAAGATCTCAAGAACCCTGTGAACATTTCCCCCCAAAATACTCACACACACACACACACACACACACACACACACACACACACACACGTTGCCTGCATTTTTTGCATGCATTTTAAAGGTGTTCATGGACTCCTGTAAGCTCATCCTTTGTTTTCCAAGGTACTCAAGACTTTGAGTTAAGAATTACTGCTTTGAAATGTACTTATCTAGAAGAACCAGTTCAAAAGATAGAGGCTTGCTGTAGAATGTTGGTATGACCAAACTCAGGTGTTGGTCCTTCAGTATTAGCAAGGAGGGCCCAGGAAGCCCAAGTCAGAGCCATGTAGAGAGAGGAAAGGCACAGGAAATAGTGTGTTCCTTGAAGCAAACTTTGGGGCACATCTATAAACAAATAAATGGTACTTGTTAAATGAGGCAATCACAAGCAGGGTGGGAATGATTGTTAGAAGTTACTGCTGCTATTTTTAGTATAAATAATAGAATCATAACCATCTAATTTGACCTCATTTGAAAGAAAAAGAAAGATGGAGAGGGTAAAGGGATTTACTAAAGGACACACAACTGATGAAGTTCTATAACTGAACAAAACAGGGTTCACCAGGTGCTCTTGTCCAGTGCTCTTTCTTCATTCCATGTCACCACATAAAGGGAAGAGCATGAATATAAATAATAGCATTCACTTATTATAACACTCCTCCCACTTTATTATAACTTGTTTTAACTGTTTGTTTTTTCCACCAGACTGTAAACCCCATGAGAGCAGAACCTACGTCTGCTTAATAATTCACTCCTCCATCCCCAGGACCTAGCTCATAGGAGACACTCAGTAAATACCTCTCTCCTCTGAATGCCTGAAGAATGACTGAGTAACAGGAATTCCATTCCTTGAGATGGAATACATCCCTTGCTGTTTATATAATTTCTGATGTGGCTTCTGTCACTCCACCCTCATTTTTCTCCCTTGGCACCCTCTGCAATTTCTCAGTGCTCCTGACTCATGCCAAGGAAGCCTCTACCTTCCATATATTTTAAAGGCACAGGACTTCTAACTCCTTGTTGACTGATTGACAGAGCCCTGGAAATGCAGTGCTCACCTCCGTTTCCCTCCTGACTCCCACCGGGAGAGTTCTAGGTCCCTGGGAAACACTCCTCTGGCCTGCCTAAGAGAGGACCAGCCCACTCCACAGAAAGCACCACTTCCTCCTCCTCATTAACAGATGCCACCAGGGGGATAGATCTTTTCTAAATTTCCTTGAAACCCAGGCCAGCTTTGATGAAAGGAAAAGTGGTCCCACTGTCTATTAACCAAATCAAATGCCCTTAGTCACTTGGCAAAAGGTAGTTATGGATGCTATGCTATGTCTGTCAGTAGGCAGCTTGTGTCTAATTAATCCAAAGGAAATATTTGTATGATGTACTTTTAATTTACTGAAGAAGAATATGTGTTCAAACCTTTGCAAATTTACACTGAAATTAATTTTTCAAGTTCCATATAACCACAGCTCTGTTAACCACAGCTCTGTCAAATCTTCCTTTAAAACATACTTCCTTTAAAGTGTGACTAACCATGATAAATTACACACATTTATAAATGTCATCTCTCATAGTGTTGTTGTGAAACTTAAAGAGAATGAAGTGTGAAAAACACCCAGCACCATGCTTGGCATATCAGTTGCCTTTCTTCTTATTCTATTTCCAGCTTTTAGGGTGGTAGAAGCCAAAACAGATGAAATTCCTATCTGTATGGGCTAGGAATGGTTTGGGCTATAAATAACAGAGCTTAAGAAATAGGAGCTTTTTCCCTCACATAACATTAAGTCTGATGGAGTCTGCTGGTTTGGTTTTAGTCTGGGAGCCCAATAAGTCCACAGCCGGTAGCTCTTCAGTTCTCTTGGCCTTTGCCTCATGCGTATTGCTTCATGGTTCCAAAATGGCTACTGCAGCTCCAGACATCATATTCATATCTGAGACAGGAAGGAAGAGTAAAAGACCTATCTAGTCCTTTCATTAGGAAAGCAAAAATCTTTTTCAGACCACTCTCTACCCTCCAGCATTTTCATGTCTCATTGGCAACTCAGCCTCACTGGAGTTGAGAAAATGAGTACTTAGCTTTTTCAGCCTTTATAGTGGAGGTAGACAAGGGAGAGGTGGTCAGAAGTGGGTCTTCAGTCAGCTAACTTGAAATATGGCCACACTGAAGCTCTTAGTATGACCCTCAATTGTTTTGCAGAGCTGGGGGAGCGAGTTGAGAGTCACTTAGTAAGATTCAACTTTGCTTTCTCCTCTTGGTCTAACTAAAGACTCAGTTTAGCATAGTTGGATTCCATCTGTGACATATATGGGTCTATTAAGCTGCATAGTAAGTGGGGTGCTGGAGCTGGCTCTTACCATCTCACGAGAGCCAGTTGTTAAATTTTTAGGAATGTTGTGAGCCAGCTGATAAACACAATCATTATTAAAATGGAATTACATTAACTTAAAATTAAATAAATTATTTTGAAAAAGGTCATAAATACTCAAAAGGACTCACCACTTCCTAACATTGTATTACGTTTCACTATTAACTGTGCTCTTGAGGTTATTTACGTTTTCTGTGTCTGTATGGCATTCTAAAAATGTGCTACTGTGCATCTCTTCTCATCTCTGTGTTTAGTGACAACTTGTTGGTAGTTTTAAATTGGCCATGGTGGGAGTATTTACACCACAGAAATCAGCAAATGCTACAAATCTGGTGGGTTTTTTTTTTGAGGTAGTCAGTTAGACATTTACTAGCACACCATTGTGCACAGTCTTAGAAAACAATAATTTGGAGAGAGGATGGATATGCATGGACATTTGAGGTAAGTAGGTAGGCATTATAAAACAATTCTCAGAGCCCTGCCAGAGATAAAACACATAAAGAGATGGTTCCCTGTGTTTTAAACCAACACAATAGGAAGGCATTCTATAGATTGCTTACTTTTTGCAGAGATGCAAAGAAAAGCGGAATTTCTTCAGCCCCTGGTACTTAAAGAGTCATCCTCAAACCATACTGTTCTCCTTCATTGCCACTTCATCATTAATAACCCCCCACTGCATACCTACTATGGGTTAGATTCTGAATTTAACCAAGCAACATTAAATATGGTCTCTATTCTCAAGGAACTTATGATTAAACTGGAATATGCAGAGAAAAAAAATGAAAGTAGTCTATTCTTTTGTTCTAAATGTTCTATGCTTTTTCTTCACAGCACTTATCTTGATTTGTATCACTCTTTGTGAGTGTATCTCTCTCTCTCTCTCTCTCTCTCTATATATATATATATATATGTATATATATATATATGTTTAATGCTGTGTCCTCCTGTACACTGTAAGTTCCATTAGGAAAGGCAACTTCATCTCGTTTGTTTACAGCTGTGTTCTGGTATCTACACAGTGCCTTCAAAATAGTAGACACTCAATTAATGTTTGTTGAATGCATAAATGAATGAATGAAATGAAATGGGTAGCATGGACAATAAGAACTGTAGGAGGTGAGAGGAAGGAACACTTACCAATGACTGGAATGGTTGGGAAAGCTTTATGGAGGTTCTAGGACTTTAGTAGGATACTGAAGAAAGGGTAAGGCATAAATAAGGTACATGACATATTCAACACAAGGACTTGTATGGCTGGAGTGGAAAGTTTATTCCCTTTTGCTGGAGTTGGAGCAAACTCTCTGGAGTTGGTGGGTTGGGGTCACCAGTGTTATATTCGTTGAACTTGAACTATGTTGTTACTTGGACCCAAAGGAGGAAAATGTAATTTAAGAAACAAATGAAGATTAGGGCTGAGGAGGGAACTCAGGGTTGAGAGAAAAGAACAATATCTAACTAGTTTCCCAGCTGCCATTCTTGCTCTTCTTGCCATTCTCCACAAAGAAACCAGAGCAATCTTTTAAAAATATAAATCAACCAATATCTCTCATGAACTTAGATGAAAAAATACTCAGCAAAACATAGCTTATTGGATCCAGCAATGTACAAAAAATTTATATACTACGACAAAGTGGGGTTTATTTCAGGGATGCAAGGCTGGTTCAATGTTTGAAAATCAGTCAATGTAATCCACCATATTAACAGGCTAAAGGAAATTCACACAATCATATCAATTGATGCAGAAAAAGCATTTGACAAAGTTCAATTCACAATCATGAAAACTCTACAAAAAGTATAGAAATAGAGGGGGGACTTCTCAACTTGATAAGGAGCAACTACAAAAAATTCTACAGGTGACATTATACCTAATGGTAAAAAACCAAATGCTTTTCCCCTAAGATTAGGAAAAAGGCAAGCATGCTCACTCTTACCACTCTCATTCAGCATACTACCAGAAATTCTAGCCAGCACAATAAAGCAAGAAAAAGAAATAAATGTCATATATATTTGAAAGGAAGAAATAAAACTGTCTTGATTTGCAGACAATATGATTGTCTATGTAGACAGCCCCAAGGAATCTACAAAAACAATTTCTCAAAACAAAACAAAAAGTCCTAGCTCTCTCAGCCACCTTTCCATGCTTCCCTAATGGTGTGAATGACTGTCCTGACTGATGCTCTCAAGAGCATCAACAGTGCCTAAAAGAGAGGCCAATGACAGGTTCTTATTAGTCCATGCTCCAAAGTCACCAACTGGTTTCTAACTGTGACGATGAAGCATGGTTACATCGGCGAATTTGAAATCATCGATGATCACAGGGCTGGGAAAATTGTTGTGAACCTCATAGGCAGGCTAAATAACTGTGGAATGATCAGCCTCAGATTTGATTTGCAACTCAAAGATCTAGAAAAATGGCAGAATAAACTGCTCCTGTCCCATCAGTTTGGTTTCATTGTACTGACAACCTCAGCTGGCATCAGGGACCATGAAGAAGCAAGATGAAAACACACAGGAGGGAAAATCCTTGGATTCTTTTTCCAGGGATGTAATACATACATGCAAATAAAATGCCCCAGAGGAAAAAAGAAAAATCTTAGAACAAATAAGTTCAACAAGGTAGCAATTTACAAGATGAACACACCAGGAAAATCTACAAACAAAATATATGTGGAAACTGAAATTAAACTGAAATTAAACACACAATACCATTTACAATAGCTCCACAGAAAATTAAATACTTAGATATAAACCTGACAAAACACATACAGGATCTGTATGCTAAAAATTATAAAATGCAGATGAAAGAAAACAAAGAAGATCTAAACAAATGAGAGATATACCATTTCATTTATTGTTCATTTATTGAAACTCAACATAGTAAAGATTTTAATTCTCCTCAAATTGATCTATAAGCTTAATGAAATTCCTATCAAAGTCCCAGCAAGCATTTTTTTATATTAGAGAAGCTTATTTAAAACTTTATGTCAAGCTAAAAGAACTAGAATAGCTAAAACAAGTTTGAAAAGGAACAGTAGTAATGTCAGAGGAATCACTCTATTTGATGTTAAGTTTACTATATGGCTACAGTAGTGAAGACAGTGCACTACTGATAGAAAAACATATAGATCAATGGCACAAAATAGAGAACCCAGAAATAGACACACACAAATATGCCCAAGCGATTTTTGACAAAGTTGCAAACGCAATTCAATGGAAGAAGGCTAGCCTTTTCAACAAATGGTGCTAGGGCAATTGGACACCCTAAAGCAAAAAAATAAATTAAAAAAATAAAAGAAAAATAAAAGAACCTTGAGCTAATCCTTACAGAATTAACTCAAAATAGGTCCAAGATTTAAATGTAAACATAAAACCACAAAACTTTTAGATAAAACATAAAAAATCTTCAGGACTTAGGATGAAGTAAAGACTTCTTAGACTTCACACCGAAAGCACAATCCAAAAAAAAAACCAAACCCCAAAAAAAGAGAATATGATAAATTTGACTTCATCAGAATTAAATACTTTTACTCTGTGAAGACTTTGTTAAGAAGATGAAAAGATAAGCTACAGCTTGGGAGAAAATATTTGCAAATCACGTATCTAGCAAAGGGCTACGTTCTAGAACATACAAAGATCACTCAAAATTCAACAGTACAAACAAACGATCCAGTTAGAAAATGGGCAGAAGACATGTAGAGACATTTCACTGAAGTACAGATGACAAATAAGCACATGAAAAGATGTTCAACGTCATTAGCCGTTAGGGAAATGTAAATTACAACCACAAATAAAATATCACTATATGTTTATCAGAATGGCAGAAATAAAAATTAGTGATAACACCAAATGCTGGTGAGGATACAGAAAAACTGGATCACTAATCATACATTGCTAGTGGGAACGTAAAGGTACAGCCACTCTAGAAAACAGCAGTTTCTTTTAAAACCAAAAAATCACTTACAGTACAATGCAGCAGTCTCACTCCTGGGCATTTATTCCAGAGAAATGCCCACTCATGTTCATGTAAAAACCTGTACAAGAATGTTCATATTATTCATAATACCTAAACCCTGGAAACAACCCAGATGTCCTTCAATGGATGATAAACAGGGCATTTATTCCAGAGAAATGAAAACTTATGTTCATGTAAAAACCTGCACATGAATGTTCATATTATTCATAATAGCTAAACACTGGAAACAACCCAGATATCCTTTAATGGATGATAAACTATGGTACATACCTACCATGGAATACTACTCTGCAATAAAAAGAAACAAAGTATTGACATAAACAACCAGGTGGATGGATCTCAGGGAAATTATGCTTAGTCAAAAAAGCCAATTTCAAATGGTTACATACTGTATGCTTCCATTTATATAATATTCTTGAACTGTTGTAAATATAGAGATGGAAGACAGATTAGTGGCTGCCAGGGATTAGGGCTTTGGGGGAAGTGGGAAGAGTGGCTACAAAGGAGTTACATGATGGAACAGTTCTGCATCTTCATTGTGGTGGTGGTAAGACTACTCCTGTTATAAAATCACCTCAAAATATAGACACGCACACACACACACACACACACACACACACAAGTACAACTATAGAACTGTTGAAATCTGGATAAGCTCTGTGGGTGGCAGCAATGTCAATTTCATGGTGTCATTATTGTACTATATTACATATAGGTACTCTATATATTGTATGTATATAGTTATGTAAGTTACTAACATAGGGTGAGGAGGGGTGAAGTTTCAGGAGACCTGTCTGTACAGTTTTATGCAATTCCTGTGAATCTATAATTATCTCAAAATAAAAAGTTAAAAAATGTAAATCAGATCATATCAGATCTCTTACTTAAAATCAGTAGGAGACTTACTAATCAGAATTAAAAGAAAATTCAAGTTCCTTCCCTTATGTCATCTTCTCCCTAACTACGTCTCTGACCTTATCTCACTCTCCATCTTATTAGTAAAGCCACGCACATCTTCTTTTGCCTACTCTGTGCTCTTTCACATGCCCAAGATGTTTCACTTGTTTCCTTCCTGGAAAGCTCCTCACATATCTCATCTGCATGTCTTATCATTCAGACTCACCTCAGTCACCTCCTTAGAGAACCTTCCCTTTGCCCCCAGTCTAAAGCATCCCTGTCCACTCTGTTACCCTCCATGACATTACACAGTTCATTCCTTCCTAGCACCTGCCATTATCTGAATTTACCTTTGATCTTTGTTTATCAACTGTCTTCCTCCTTTGGAATGTAAACTCTATTAGAACTGGGGTCATGCTGTCCTATCTCTAGCGGTTTAGACAGTGTCTGGTCCTCAACTCCAAGGGCCTTCCCCCCTCCCCCCCAACACACACACAATAAGCAGCATTCCTCTTGCCCTTCAGGTTCTGAACAACTTCAAGAAATATAATAAAAGGGTAAAGACAGAAGTGAAAATATCACCTATATTACCAGTAGGGGCTAATTTGGAAGCATAGCCTAGGCAAAGCTAACTGGTTGTGGAATTAGGCAGCCTTACCCATTGGGTCCCAGCCAACTCTGGGCTGGATTAAGCCCTCCTTCTCCAGCACGTGGAACATAAATGCATGCTAAATATTTTGTAAAGGAAAGAGGGAAGAAATAAAGGCTGTGACAAATCTCTGAGTCCTCTCTCGTATTGGGTTTGGGAATAAGGCACAGAGGCCTGCTGATTTAAGGATACCGGGCCCAGATGGAGGATAGGGTGAAGGTTAGAGACACAGGTAGGAGGCAGCCCATAGAAAATCTCACATGCCAAGGCATTAGGAAGCTGTTCAAAAGGAAGTTGGGGAGATGGTACATCTTTTAATCCAATTCCATCAGCTCATTTATTTTGGTGCTATTTTCATTATTTGGGGGGGGAGGTGTGAGTGATTGCTTTTCCTATGACTAAGCTCACATCAGTACTCGACACAGGTACAGTATTAAGCAATCCATCAGCCTTAATAGAGTTTATGTCTTTCCCATAACTTTCTTGTCTCAAAAATAGTAAAAGCACGCCTAACATGCCTACTTGTCAGCTACTATAAGGTGCCACGTTAATTGGAAGTGGAATTTAAAAAAAGGTAACTCATGAGTTCCAAACCATCACCACAGTATTTCCTTTAATGGAAAAATGAAAGTTTTGGGGAGCCAGATAGTTATATTGTCTGGAGCAATCTGGCTACAGTCATGAATAAGAGATTTTAAAAAGGTGAGTGTGAGCAGAATCAGAGGAAAGGAATACAGGATATTCAAAAGTATGAGGGATAAACAATACAGCAAACTTGAAAAAGAAAACCTTTAAGAAAGATGAAATTATGGGGCTTCCCTGGTGGCACAGTGGTTAAGAATCCGCTTGCCAATGCCGGGGATACGGGTTCGAGCCCTGGTCCGGGAAGATCCCACATGCCACGGAGCAACTAAGCCCGTGCGCCACAACTACTGAGCCTGCGCTCTAGAGCCCGCGAGCCACAGCTACTGAAGCCCACGTGCCACAACTACTGAAGCCTGTGCACCCTAGAGCCTGTGCTCCGCAGCAAAAGAAGCCACCGCAATCAGAAGCCCGCGCACCGCAACGGAGTAGCCCCCGCTTGCCACAAGTAGAGAAAGCCCGTGTGAAGCAACAAAGACCCAACGCAGCCAAAAATAAATAAATAAAATAGGGCTTCCCTGGTGGCGCAGTGGTTGAGAGTCCGCCTGCCGATGCAGGGGACGCGGGTTCGTGCCCTGGTCTGGGAAAATCCCACATGCCGCGGAGTGGCTGGGCCCGTGAGCCATGGCCGCCACTGAGCGGCGCGTCCAGAGTCTGTGATCCGCAACGGGAGAGGCCACAACAGTGAGAGGCCCGCGTACCGAAAAAAAAAAAAACAAAAAAAAACACAAATTAATTAAAAAAAAAGAACAAGATGATGCTAATATTTAAAAAAAAAAAAGATGAAATGATGTCTCTATTCTGAACCACCACCATCATCAAATGGCCACAATGTGTGTTGGACACACACCCAACTTTCTCTTGACAGTTTCCCCATTATTTCTCCAGATATATATGTGTAAAGATAAATTTTAAAATATAATACATATATTTCTATTTTTCCAGTTTGTCCTGTGCCTACTGAGCAAGCTTAAGCCCACGTGTATGCTCTGCTCTGTCAAATGCTTCTGTGTGCATGTGTGTGTTGTGTGTGTGTGTGTGTTTATACACTGGGGAAATAGGAGTGAGAGGTGCTGTGTGTAAAAACAAGATATACTGTGTTTTGCCGTCATTTTAGGATTTTAAAGAGTTGTAATGGGTCACTAACAGCTTGGGGTACTAGTTTTTCTCCTTGTTTTCCTGTGGAAGAAGAGATCCAGAGCCCCAGAGTAGCATGAAAGGAGGGAAGGGGAGGGGAAACACAGATTTTTACTTACTTCACAATTTTACTTAATGCCTATTTATAAAAACCAATCCTTTGAAAATGAACAGACCTCTCCACATTAATCAACGTTGCTCAGTGTTGCAGAAAAAAAAATATAAATCAACTGACATTTGAAAATGTCTTTTAGTCAGAACTTTACCCATCTTAGTGAAAACCACAAGTGGCACCCTGTAACTCACAAGAAAGAGTTTTTGAGACAGATTTGGGGAGTACATTTCTGTAAATAAGGAAGATGAACTACTTGCTTGACAGGGGCTTAAACTTTTCTCATGTTTGTTATGGCTTGATTCATATCGCCATTTGATTTTCCAACTGTTTATCCCTTGTCCCCCAGGTGTGTCAGTCAGGGTCCTGGCAGGAAGCAGAAGTACATTCAGGTGGAATTCACGAGAATTGGACAAAGGGACTATTTACAGAGGTAAGGGCAGGTTAAGGCACCACGGGGCTAGCCTCAGGGTGGTGGTCTCTGCCACCCCTTGGGGCCCGTGGGAGCTGGTATCATGAAGGAGGGGATCCCCAGTGGGGGCTGAGGCTGCGGAGGGATGCAACCATTCCAGAACCATGTGCAGATCACAGAGGGATGGAGAAATACATTGACTTCACATTCCTTTAGCTCTCTACCTCCCTCTAGTACCTCCCATTCATACCTCCACGAACCCACCTGGAACCCAGAGGGCAAGGGAGCCCAAGGGCTATGGTCCACGGCAACTGGTTCCTTGGCACACAGAGCAGGCACAGGAGGAAGGCGAGGGTACCCAGTGGTGGCAAAAAGAGGGAAGTGTGCCAATTCATAACATTGTGCTTGAATTCCAGGTGAAAGAAAAATTAGATGCAGCAGATTCCCGCTGGATAGGACCGTTCAGGAGAGAGGGTGAGATAAGAAACTTTATAGTTTTTTTTCTCATAAAAAACAATGCAGTTGCCCAGACCTGGACTATCCGAGGAGTGAAAGAAGAAAGAGAAGATAGCACATTCTAGACTGGTCTCCAGAGGCAGCAGGCAGCCCAGATTTGAAGCAACTACCCTAGGTTTGGGATGATTTATGCCCCTTCATGCCAGAGTGTTGCTCCATTTTGCCTGGAATTCAGGCAAAGTTTGATTTAAGAGGCCTGGGTTCTCTGAGAAATTGTCTTGGCCAAAGAAGTGCTGACTTAGCTCACCAGGTCTTCAATCCCTGAGGTCAAGCCTTGTGGCATCCTCCTCCTGGGTTGCTCCTGGCAGAGCCTGATGGACTCATATTACTGTCACTGTGTGCTGGTCAGAAGTCGTAGTGTTTGGAGTAAAGACAGGGATTATCTTGCCACCAGGGCTAGCTACATGGATGAAGTTAGAGTTCTTACAAGTGGCTGAGATTTGATGGAACATGAAAAGTCCCTTCTGAACTCCAGTGTTCTCCTTCAGAGGTCCTCTTTCTATCTTCTTTTTATTGTTGTTTACTTGTTCATTCATTCAGTAAGTATTTATCGAATTCAGTGGGTCAGGCAGAGCTACTATGTCTTTCAATTCTAGGATATTCTGCAATGCCATAGTCCTGTTTCTCAAGGGTATAAAGACGAATAAAATATAGAACATACAACGTACAACATACAAATTTAGGAAGTGTAGTGAGTGGGAGAAACGGGTGATAAATCACATTACAACATTGAGAGTACTGCAAAAGATACCAATCAAGAGTTGGAGACAGGACAGAGCAGTGAACTCTGCCTGGGGCAGTGTAATGACCTAGGAAGTCCCACATCATCTATTACTTGGGTTAAGTCATCAAACACCCATATAAAAACATGAACATTTCCTGGGAGATAGCTTTACCCATTAACAATTTTCAAGTCCATATTATAGAACATGATCAACTTCTTTCTTCCTATGTATGCTTCTCCTCAGCATTTAAGGATGCTCAAGCCTTGTACCTCCTAAAGAATTCCCCCTGGAGTCTACTTCCCCCACCGCTCCATGTCTCCTCTTCCCCTGTGTAGTAAGACTTCACACAAGAACTGTTTACTTTCTTGCCGTCATCATTTTCTTGCCTCCTAGTCACTCCTCATCTCCCAACTCACATCATCCTGGCTTCCACTCCAGCCGCCATCAAAATGATCCTCCCTAAGATTAACAATGGCCTCCACATTGCTTGAGCCAATTGGCAACCTTTCAATCCTCAGCTTACCTGACCTCTCAGCAGCATTTGATGCTATGGACACCAGCTCCACTTGTTAACTTGGCATTTGTGAAACATTCTCCTGGTTTTTCTCCTTTTTTTAAAAATAGGCTTTAGTTTTTAGAGCAGTTTTAGATTCACAGTCATACTGAACGCAAGAGATTTCCCATATGCCCTTTTGCCACTGCATCGCACAGCCTCCCCCATTATCAACATCTTGCACTGTAGTGGTACCTTTGTCATAACTGATGAACCTACATTGACACATCATTATCACCAAAAGTCCATAGTTTACATTAAGCTTCACCCTTAGTGTTGTACATTTTATGAATTTGGACAAGTGTGTAATGACATGTATCTACCATTATTGTACACGGTAATTGCATTGCCCTAAAAACCCTCTGTGCTCTGCCTTTTCATTTCTCTGGGACCCGATTTTTGGGAAGTTTAGGGATTCTAATTCAGAACCAGAACGACAAAATGTCTGATTCCAAAGCTCGAAGCCCATAGTAATTATGTGCTGTTGTTTTGTCAATAAATACTTCCTGGTCAGTAGCCAGGTCAAGGAATTTCAGGCATACTTGTTTGAATATGGGCTTTTGAAATCTCAGTGGTTTTTCTCCTCCTTCTTAGTACTGTTTGCTGGATCACCCTCCCCTCTGTGATCTTCAAATGGTGCAATCCTTAAGGTCTTTTCCTAAGCCTCTTTTCTCTTATCCCTCTGTACTCTCTCCCCAAGTGAACTCATCTGCACTCATGGCTTCAACGATCATCTATATAATAATAACACTGAAAAGTATATCTTAGCCAAATCCTCTCTCCTGAGCCTCAGATCCATATATTTTGACATTTCCATTGAGGTGTCTAAAAGGTGTTGCAACTTCAGTTTATTTAAAACCAAACTTACAGTGTCCTGGGTCAAAACGGGCCTTTTTACAGTGTGTATTCTGACAAATAGCTCCACTATCTACCCAGAAATGCAGCATCATTCTTAATATCCTCTCGCCAGTCTCCCCAGCCACCAAGTTCCCGCGGATTTTTCTCGAATCTCTCTCCAGTCTGATCACATCGCTCCTTCTCCAATGCTACCATCACTTCTCCCTTGAACCATGGCAATGGACTGCTAATTTGTTTGCATATGTTCACTGTCGTCTCTTCTCCAATTCATTCTCCACAGGGCAGCCACAGCCATCTTTTCAAAACACAGCATGACCTGCGTCTTTCCTCTGCTTAAAATCATTCAGCGGCTGCCTGCTGCCCTGAGCAAAATCCTTAACAAGGCCTAAGGCCCTGAATGACCCGGCTCTATCCTCTCACATCTCAGCCCAGCTCTTTTCACTCTACCCCTTGCTCTGACACACTGGCTTTCTTTTGTGCTGCCCATTTTTGTGTTTCTGTTTCAGGACCTGTGGAGTGCTAATTCTTCTCCCTAGAATTCTCCCTCCCCTCTTTTCACCAAATGAACTTAACAGATTTTCAATCTCGTTTCAAACACTACCTTCTCAGGGAGTTTTTCTTGAATTCTAGACTAGAAAAGACCCCTCCGTTATATGCAGTCATAACAGCTTATGCTTGTTGTAAGTTTGTAATTATATGCTTGCCTGATTATTTGATTCATACCTGTCTTTCCCTCTATACCGTAATACTCGTGCTATCCGAGTCCATTTCTGCTTTCTCACTATGGGAACCCTAGTGCTTAGGGTAGTGTCAGGCACATGGTAGGTATTCAGTAAATATGTTTTGGAAGAAGGGAGACTTTGTAACCCGGAAGGGCTCAGGGGGAAAGTGACCAAGGGCAGGTGGGTTATGACATTTGGAATGACTCGGGAAAGACTTAGACAATTAGGTGGGTGGGCCATGACAGTGGTGACCTCTGGGCAGGAAAGAACGGAGAGGGCCTGTCAGGGACAGAGGGCATGTCCACAGGTGCCCTTTGAGCCTCTGTAAGGCTGTGCCTTGTGGGAGCAAGTGCCCAAACTCTGCCAGGAGACCTGCTTGTGAGGCCTGGATTTGATGCTAACTAGCTGTGTGTTTTCCCCTCTCATTCTTAATTTCATCTGTAAAATAACAGAATTGGATTATTATAGCAGTCAGGGCTCTTAGCTGCAAAGAAATATTGCCTCTGGGCAATTTCAACAGAAAATGAACTGATTGAAGGGCTGTTGGCCAGCTCACAGGATTCCTAGCAAGCTTGAAGAACCAGACGGAGAGAACTGGTAAGCACAGAGAAGACTGAATGGGCAGAACCGAGGCCAGCATCTCAGTGAAGGGCCAGACTCCCTCGAAGCCAGCACAGCTACCCACCGTGCCATTGAACGCTGAGCGACACAGTTTGTGTCCCTGCCGGGAGTGGGCAAGGGACACCCCTGTTGGCACCACTGGCTGTGCTGCCCTTGGGAACTGGATGTTGCTGCCTTTGCTGTTACTCTCGGAAAGAATGCTCTGCTTTCTTTCCTTTGTGTCATTAGTTTCTGACTCAAAAACCTGAGCAGGTGCATCTGACATCCTGAGCTCGGTGTGCCGGGGCAGGTGTGGGGATGGGGGCGGGGGCCGACTACGGCAGACTGGAAAACAGCTTCCTAGAGAGGGAGGCAGGCTCTGTTGGCCATCAACCCTCCTGAAACGGAGAGTTCCCCAGGGGAGGAATCAGAGGGTTCAGATCCCGGGCAGCCAATCAAATCGAACGTCCAGTACTAGGCAGTCTCGACGGTCTCTCCAATGCTAACAATCCATGCGTCCACCAACAAAATGAAAATGGATCCAGTCATCACCTCACACCCCTTTCCATTAACCTCAGCAACATAGAAAAGCTACGACATCAGCGTTTCGCCTCAGAAGATTTTGTTTGGTATTACAACTCCTTACTTCTAGGTACTTTGGAGACGACTCTGTGTGTCCTTGTCTTACATGTTTATTTGAGCCACTGAAGCCAGCCTGTGTTTCCTGGCTCCACAGCCCTAAAAATAGGGCATTTTTGAGTAGCCTAATAACCTGTTCAGAGTGCAGCAGGGCCTGTGCTGGTTTGTATTTTTAGCAGATGCTCTTTCTATTGGAGGATCTATTTTTAAACTAGCCAAATGTCAGTGCTCTCTCAACTGTCGATTTTCATTCTCAAAGACATGCTCGTTTGTTTGTTTGTTTTTTCCTGGTAGAATTTACTCTACCATATAAAAGGCACATTTCAGTCATTAATGGTTCCTTTTGGACAGAAGTAACATTTTCTTGCCCATACTCTACAGTATCTTTTTTTTAAACTTGACTGAGAACTAGGAGAATCAATGAAAAGGGAATATTCTGGAAGGAAAGGGTCCAGGATCTTGGAGTTGATTTATGGCACCTTCTTTTAATGCAGTTTCCACCCTATCTGCTTCCTTAGGCAAGTAGCTTGCATTTAAAGCAGCCGAGCTGTGGGAACGAAGCAAGCTTTATAAAATCATTCAGTGTGAATAGCTGATTCCGGCTTAATTTGCTACCACTCCAAGGTAACATAGAGGTGTGAATGTAAAGTAACTTGACTGATGCTTTAAAAACCACCAGAGATCTTACACATCCAAATGAATGTGGAACTCCTCAAAGAGCCCCCTTTGGAAGGCATTGCACTTGGTCTGACAATGTGTTTTTGCTCAAGGCATTTTTGGAGTACCTTTTTCAGAACTACCTTCCCAGGCGTGGAATGAGGCTCTGGAATGTCCTCAGTGATCTAAGCCATTATGTGCTTGGGGAACGTGGGGCATTCACTCAGAAGAAGATGCTGTCCCATTCTGGTGGTGCGTGTGTGTGTGTGTGGGCAGCGTAAGTGTGGTCATAGTGGAGCAGGTGTGAACTTTGGAGTGAGACGTTTCGGGTTCAGTTCCTCTCTCTTCCAGTTACGAACTTGGTCAAGCTGCTCAACGTCTTAGAGCACCAAATTCCTTGTGTGCAAGATGAAAGAAATCCCCCCTTCCTCGTGGGGTTGTTGTGAAGATTAAATGTATTAACGTGTGTAGAGTTCTGGTACCTGGTAAACATTCAAAAAGTGTTAATACCCTTCTTGACTACACAGTTCTTCTAACACACTTTGTCTCCAGCCAAATGAAGCTGCTTTGCTCTTCCGCTTTCAAGCCCTTCCTGTCTTTACTGATGTTCTTCCCCATCCCACCTCCCACCTATATTTCCCCCTCCTGCATCTCTGTATGTCCAAATCCTGTTTCTCTTTAAGGTCTGGCTCTAATAAAAATAATACTAATGAAGAAAGACATTAAGCAACTTGCTCAAGGTCTCACAACTCTCTTTTGTTTAAAATAAATTTATTTATTTATTTATTTATTTTTGGCTGCATTGGGTCTATGTTGTGATATGCGGGCTTCTCATTGCAGTGGCTTCTCTTGTTGCAGAGCACGGGTTCTAGGCTCTCGGGCTTCAGTAGTTGTGACATGCAGGCTCATTAGTTGTGGCTCACGGGCTCTAGCATGCAGGCTCAGTAGCTGTGGCGTACGGGCTTCGTTGCTCCGCGGCATGTGGGATCTTCCCGGACCAGGGATCAAACCCATGTCCTCTGCATTGGCAGGTGGATTCTTAACCACTGCGCCACCAGGGAAGCCCCGGGGTCTCACAACTCTTATGTAAGTGCTAGAGCCAGGCTTTGGGCGCAGGTCATCAGACACTAGTGTCAACACTCTACAATGTCTACACTACACTAGGCTACATTATACCCACGTGTATAAATGCCTTTTCCACCTTTTGCATGAAGTTTTCCAGATCCCTCACTTAGAAACACCCTCTTCTGCCTTTGAATCACATATACTCCATTTACAAAGCTTTTCTTATGAAGCATTAACTTTCCACATGGTATGATGATCATTTTGGTGATTAGTCTTACTGCCCTGCAAAATCAAGTGCTCAGTAAGTGTTACTTTTTCCACAGTCTCTTCTTAATATCTTGCATAATTTGTTGTAGGCGCTCAAGAATGTTTGTTGAGTGAATCGTTTAAAAAAATGTAAATCTGATCACGGCTCTCTGCTTAAAATGTTCCATTAACTTTAGGGTGAAAATGAAAATGTTCAATACAGCCAGAAGGTCCTGAGGGCCTAGTCTGCCGCCTCGTGCCTCACCTGGAACCACTCTTGCCCTGGCTCTCTGCTGTCCAGCTCACAGTGCCTTCTGTTTACTCTTCACCCGCCCTCCTCCCTGAGGACCTTTTCACTTGCTTTTCCTTTATCTGGAAGGTTGGATTCTCTTTCCCAACCTTGCCTTTGGCTTGGTCATGACTATTCTGATGACTTACCCTTCTTACATTGCCTCTAGGTACGTTGGGGAAGCACCCCTCTGGCCTGCTTGGGAATGGATGTGTTACATCCTGGCCCAGCCTGTCCAGCCCTGACAGGGGACCTACCTGGTGGCCCTGGCTCTGTCCTCACTCTGCTGGTGGGAGTGCCAGGCTGCGTGATACTTGGGGATTAGGGCCTGACCTCTGCGGTGGCCTCTGGGGCAACAGAGGCTGCTTGTCCAGTCCAGCTTGCCTCGTCACTGAGGAGGAGAGCTCTGACTCCAGGCCAGAGATTGATCCTGGCAGTGGCATTTTCTGAAGGCAACTGTACCCTTCATCTCCCCTTGGTTCATACATTCTGACTGCCAGCAGGCCTGGCTCAGAGCCATCTTAGCAGAGAGGAATTTTTAAAGCCTGGTTGGTTTCATTTTGCTGTCTTCCCAGATTCCTATCCTTGGGCAGAAATAGTCTCCAAATAGCTTTTGCACCAAGGGTGATACGAGGGGGGAAGCATGCAGGGGAGGAAAGAGATCACAGCAAGGACATCTAAGCTGGAAATAGGTTACTTCCTCATTTAATAATAATCTATTATTTTTATAATAATAGGTAACATTTATTAAATACTTACTAGGTCCCAGGTACTGTACTAGGGATTTGTCCATATATTATAGCCCTTTAAGTGGGGCTCTATTATTATTCCCACTTTATAGATGAGAAAGTTGAGGGTGAAGGAAGTTAAGGAACTTGCCCAAGGTGAGTAATAGCAGAGGTGGGCTTAAAGCTGAAGATAGGGGAGTTGAAAGTTTTGCCTTGAGGATAATAATATCAAATTACATTATGATTTCCAGTGTAGGGGTCTAGCAAAGAATGAACATCAAAACAGTGGACTCCAGAGAGATCCAAGCATGATCCAGAATATTCCCTGCATGTTGACACATTAATGATTACTTTATAGGTACTTATCCAGTTCACTGGGAAGCAGCCTGATGTGAAAGAGAGAACATGGAGTCATGTCGGAGTCACGTAGACCTGGGTTTGAAACCAAACGCAGCCTCTTCTATCTGTACTGCCTCATACAGTTTATATAACCTCATTGTGACTCAGTTTTCTCATCTTTAAAAATGGTCATTGTGATTCATAACCCATAGGGCTGTGAAGATTAAGTCAGAAAACACAATACAGCTTTTTGTGCTATGCCTGGCATGTAGATAGTGACCAATAAATGGTAGCTATTAACATGGCATGGATGTGAAGGGAAGCCATGGGTGATATTATTACTAGCCTCCCCTCCATAGTTCATTATTAGCTGATAAATTCCACCGTTGACATTTGAATTAAGATGTGCTGTCTCTGGGAGGCCCAGTGGCAAAGAAAATACCTTAGGGGATTCCCTGGCAGTCTGGTGGTTATGACTCTGCCCTCCCAATACAGGAGGCATGGGTTCGATCTCTGGTTGGGGAACTAAGATCCCACATGCCGCACAGCGCCGCCTTAAAAAACAAAACAAAACAAAACAAACAGAAAAAACCTTAAAGAGAAAACATATTAAATCACGATCAATCTCAATTATTAAGTCTTAATTAATAATTAAGCTATTTATTGTGCAAGCTGGAAAGTAAGCTTGTAACTTGCAAAAAAAAGCCTTGAATTAGTAATACAACAGCTGCCTCCATTTAATTAGGGTATATTATATGCTTGATGTCTTTTATTTTATTGTTAATCCTTGTGACTACCCTGTGGGGATAGTATTATTACCATTCTATCTATGACGCTTAGGAAGAGATTAAGCAACATGTCTGAAGCCACCTGAGAGTAAGTGACAAGGAAAGGATTCAAATAGAGGCCTAACTCCAATGGCCATATTTTCCCCGATATGCCTTGCTACTCTTGGGACTGGCAGTCCCACTTCTGAGAAAATGTCCTAAGTAAAAAATTTTAAAAAGAAAAGAAGATCAGTTGTTAAAACAAAACAAAACCCCCCAAATCTTTATAGCTCGTACTCATCACATAGCCCTATGGCCCCAGATTGGACAGTAAAGTAGCCAGCTGCCACACATTAACATAACAGAACCAACTTCAAAAGACCAATACATGAATCATGTCAGCGGAGAACATCTGAAACTATATTTAGGAAAAAGGACAGAATGCAAAATAGTACCACAAAGAGTATACACACACTTCTCAAAGCAGAGAAAATTGGTATCTGTATTCCAATAGGGAAGAGGAATACTCAGAGTTATGCAAATGATTAGCGTATGAAGCCTCTGTTGTATTTTGGGGTAGAGTAGTTTATAGTATTCAATTAAAAAAAAAAGAAAGAGGGCTTTCCTGGTGGCGCAGTGGTTGAGAATCTGCCTGCCAGTGCAGGGGACACGGGTTCGAGCCCTGGTCTGGGAAGATCCCACATGCGGCAGAGCAACTAGGCCCGTGAGCCACAACTACAGAGACTGCGTGTCTGGAGCCTGTGCTCCGCAACAAAGAGAGGCCGCAACAGTGAGAGGCCCACGCACCGCGATGAAGAGTGGCCCCCTCTCGCCGCAACTAGAGAAAGCCCTCGCACAGAAACGAAGACCCAACACAGCCAAAAATAAATAAAATAAATAAATAAATTTTAAAAAAAGAAAGAAAGCATATTGAACAAGTTTAAAAACAGGAGATAGGTTTTTTAAAACTATCTAGTTTTAAGTTGTAAAACTAGCTTCTTGAAATCACTGAAACAAAAAGTGATGACTGTCTTGAGAGGGATTTGTTTTGTTTTTTTGTTTTTTTTTTCAGTACGCGGGCCTCTCACTGCTGTGGCCTCTCCCATTGTGGAGCACAGGCTCCTGACGCGCAGGCTCAGCGGCCATGGCTCACGGGCCCAGCCGCTCCGCGGCATGTGGGATCCTCCCTGACCGGGGCACGAACCTGTGTCCCCTGCATCGGCAGGCGGACTCTCAACCACTGCACCACCAGGGAAGCCCAAGAGGGATTCGTTTTTTATAGTGTTTCCTCACCTGGAATTTTAGGACTCCTAGGGATAGTGATAGAGGCGCTCCAAATTTGTGCTGTATTTCACAGAACATGATGGAAATTATATATTTTAAAAGCACATTTAATCACGTTGGCAATAGTTAAGGATAGTGAAGTTTGGCTCTGTTATCAGCTCACCTGAATTTGAACCCCAGCCTTGCTACCTACTTGCTAAGTGATGCTGGACAAACTAATCTCTTGTGTTTCCTTGTCTGTAAAACTGTGTTAATAATAATGCCTACCTCAATGGGTTACTGCCCCAGCACATTGTAAGTTATCTGTAAACATTAGCTGTTATTAAACTATAAAGCTTCTTTGCTCTAATCTGGAGTTATATCAATTCAGCACTAATTTTATTATCTCAAGCAAATCAGAACTCTCCATTGACCATTATACAGCATTTGATTGCCAAAATATGGGAAAATGGGTGAAATGTGAGCAAATGCACTTTGGTCAATAAAATCTTTCAAAATATGGGTGAGAGGGGAGAAGAAGGGAAGAAGTATCAGGGATCCTTGGTGATAAAATCTGAGGATGACTATACGAGATGGATGCATTTGATAAGGGTGAGGGGAACGGGAGGCCTGAGCAGAGCACAGAGGTGGAAAGCCACAGCCTCCTCAGGCTTTCCCAGAGTCAGAGGGAGATGGTCATGTTTTGTTGAGGCCTGACACATCCTGTTGTTCTCCTCTGCTCTCTGTGCCAATGTCGGATTGCGACACCTGAACCCAAATCAGGACTTGTCGAGGTGAAGATGAAGGGGGTTGTGCAACCTGGGTACCAGCTGGGGCTCCCCATCCCTGGGAAGTCTGTGTAACCTTGACCTGAAGCCAAATTCCATGGCCTGTGACATCACAAGACTTCTGCATGGTTTCTCTCTGGTTCTGATCGCTTCCTCCACTTGCTGCTTTGTGCTGCTCTAAGTCAAAGCAGATGCAAAGCCCAGCCCTCCGACCAAGTTCCACAAACAATGCACAGACACTGATTCTTTCATGAATTTAGTAAAATGCTACTGACTATGGACAGGGGCAAGTATTCCAGGTCAGGGGCACATCCCAGACACAGCCTCTGCCTCCTCCCACTTTCCTTTCCTCCATTTTTCTGGTCTCTTTCCCTCTCCTCCTTCTGTCCTGCACATAAATTCCTCCCCTGTATCACATGGGAGAGACAAACCAACCCCAGCCTAAGCACTCACCACTGTATTTTGCCAACAAAGATAGTTTACCCACCTTAAGAGGAATTCTGGTCAAAATGTGTTCTCATTTACATTACGGTTATGAGTATTAGGTCAATAGAGCATGTGTGACTTTCATTTTATGCAATAGGAGTGCTTATTAATAATATAGAATTATAAAAATAGGAAAATACGTATAAATAGTGGTCTATCAGTGGAGTTTTGACATATCAGAACCCCAATGGTGGTAAAGAGTTGGAACTAACAGTAAGGGTAAGGGGAGCTCTTGGGCTGCACCTCACAGGCCTGCAAGCCCTGGACTTGCCCAGCCTCAAGCTCAAGAAAGAGCCGGAGTCAGCGACAGAGACACCAATTATTTAATAGGTGGAGGATCTTACATCTCTGAAGCAAAAGAGTCCCGGTGCGACACCCCACCGGATGGCAGGCAGGACAGGGCAGCAAGGGGAGAGGGAGGTTACCAGTTATAGGGAGAATTGACATCTCATTGGTTAGCAGGGAGTTGAGCAGAGGGGCATGCACATCCCTCAGTACCCCTTTGATGAGCTATCATAGATCTAAAGATTAGAATAATCACTAGCTGGGGCTGGGGGCAGGTATGTAGGCATTTACTGATTAGGCTCTATGATGAAGAGAGAAGGTCAGTCATGTGAGTAGGGTGTAGGTGAGGCAGGAAGGGTACTTCCTACAGGGGGAGGTATAGAGAGCAAGAGAACAGCCATCTTGGGTGGCCTGATCATACAGGAGCCATGGAGCCATTGAAGAATCCTAGTAGGAGATTTATGCCATTAGACTTATGTCTTTCAGGAAGGTCACTCTAGTCACCCTAGGTGAAATGACAGGAAGGAGGCAAAAGTGGATTCCAGGAAACCACAGGCAGAAGACAAGAAGCTCTAGGATAAAGCATGGTTGGTGGTAGTGGAATGGAGGGGTGGACTCAGGAGGTTGAGCGTACAGAAGTAAGTGGCCAATGGATGTGGGAAGTGGGGATGAGGATCAAGAATTAGGGTAACCAACTTGTCCTGGTTTGCCTGGAACTTTACCAGTTTTTTTTTTTTTTTTTTAATTGGAGCATAGTTGATTTACAATGGTGTGCTAGTTTCGGATGTATAGTAAAGTGAATCAGTTATATATATCTATATATCTATATCTATCTATCTATATATATATATATATATATATACACATATATCCACTCTTTTTTAGATTCTTTTCCCATACAGGTCATTACAGAGTATTGAGTAGAGTTCTCTGTGCTATACAGTAGGTCCTTATTATCTATTATATAATATATATAGTAGTGTGTATATGTCAATCTCAATCTCCCAATTTATCCCCCCTTTCCCCACCCCTCGTAACTATAAGTTTATTTTCTACATCTGTTACTCTATTTCTGTTTTGTAAATAAGTTCATTTGTACCATTTTTTTAGATTCCATATAAAAGTGATATCATATAATATTTGTCTTTCTCTGTCTGACTTACTTCACTCAGTATGACAATCTCTAGGTCCATCCATGTTGCTGTGAATGACATAATTTCATTCTTTTTTATGGCTGAGTAATATTCCATTGTATATATGTACCACATCCTTTTTATCCATTCATCTGTCAATGGACATTTAGGTTGCTTCCATGTCTTAGCTATTGTAAATAGTGTTACAATGAACACTGGGGTGCATGTGTCTTTTTGAATTATGGTTTTCTCTGGATATATGCCCAGGAGTGGGATTGCTGGATCATATGGCAGTGGAAGTTTACCAGTTTGTTTTGTTTTTTTAAAAAAATATTTATTTATTTTTTTGGCTGCATCAGGTGTTAGTTGAGGCACACGATCTTCGTTGCTGTGTACAGGATCTTCGCTGTGGCATGTGGGATCCTTAGTTGTGACATGTGAACTCTTAGCTGTGGCATGTGGGATCTAGTTCCCTGACCAGGGATTGAACCCAGGCCCCCTGCGTTGGGAGCATGGAGTCAGCCACTGGACCACCAGGGAAGTCCCAAAGTTTACCAGTTTTAAAACTGAAAGTCCTATGTCCTGGGAACCCCCTCAGTCCCAAGGAAATTGGGATGGTAAGTCATCCCTTAGGTGTATTATTTGGGAGAGTGGAGTTTGGTAAGGGCATCTACTGAGAGGAAGGATATAGAAGGAGGTGGTTAGTAGGTGATAAAGTGGGACAGGAAGTGGTGGAGGTGGTGTCTGGTGATAATAGAATCTTGAATATCCTGTATTTGAGATGCCTGCGGGATATTCAAATCAAGGTAACAGTCTGGTGTTCAGATAAGAAGTTAAAACAGGTGATAAAAGCTTGATAATAAATCAACAGCCACAACAACTGTGATTTAAAAATAAACATTCTAAGTACTTTTCATTTTTTGCCTCGTTTGATCTTCACAGCAACCCTATGAAGTAGGAATTATTATTACCATTTTACAGTTGAGGAAACTGAGGCACACAGAGGCTAAGGAACTTGTTCAAGGTCAAAAGTCAAAAAGTTAGTAAGTGGAGGTGCTGAGGAAAACATCTCTGGCCCAAGGTGTTCTCTGAGACATATGTTACAGGAGCAAGACATCAGAAACCCCCTAACTAGGAGGCAAATAGGTAGGTAACCTAGGATACACTCATGAAACGGAATGAGTGTGAGCCACTTGTTCCCTGCCCCCACCCCCAGAAAAAGAACGCCACCTTCCTCTCTTTCTCTGCCCCCAGCAGTGGCTCTGGCTTTGCTGGTCTTGTTCTTTTAGGCCCCTGTGATGTCAGAAGGACAAGCAAGTGAGAGGGATGATGAGGGGGAGTGCTGAAGACATTGGCATGGGAGCAGCTGTAATGTATCAGGGTCGTGGATGAGAGAAAAAGCAAACTTTGTAAAGACATATTCTTATTGCATGAGTCCCCTTCACGGTATTTAAAAATACAAAGGGCTTGAGATTTTTAGAAATCACCTTCTGGTGGCTGAGCTCAGTTTCTGTGCCGGTGGCCACATGAACGGTGCAACATGGTTGGGGTAATGGTTTTACCATTATTTGCCACAGTTTTGTCACCACCTCAGGGGTGACAGAAACAAGGCAGGGGGTTCCTAGAAACCACCTGAACAGGAAGGGCACAGGGCTTGACCAGGTACTGAGAGCTTCCCATGTGCAGGTGCTAGAACACCTTTCAAACAGGGATAAACCACAGCCCTGGGCTGCCTGGAGCTTCCAGCTTCCTGGAGGAGAAGGATACAGAAATAAATTTTCCTATAATGCAGTAAGTGGATTGGTGGTGATCCACACAGCAGGCTGCTCAGGTAGGGAGGAACCCCACTTTGCTTAGCCGTGGAGGGACTTAGGCTGTCAAACAAGGCTTCCTGGACCAAGTCAAGAGGGAAGGGAGAAGGCAGGTGGGGGATGATGTTCCAGAAGAAGGGACCCGTATGGGCAAAGACAGTAAGGCAAGAAATAGCCTAGTGTGCACAGGGAACTACCAGCGGGTCAGTGTGACCAGAAGAACAAGTCTGAGGTGGGAGTGTTGCAGGAAGGGGGACCCCTTCCAGGGCCCGAGAGTGGGCTCTTTTCTAACACTTGGAAATGAATTGTCTGAGGAGACACACGTACTGACAAAGCAAAAGACTTTCTTGGGAAGGGGAGTCCAGGCAGAGAGCAGCAGGGTAAGGGAACCCAGGAGAACTGCTCTGCCACGTGGCATGCTGTCTCAGGTTTTATGGTAATGAGGTTAGTTTCCGGGTTGTCTCTGACCAATCATCTTGCTTGGTCGCTATTTGGTCTGACTCAGGGTCCTTCCTGATGGTGTGTGCATCTCTTAGCCAAGATGGATTCCAGCATGAAGGATTCGGGGCGGTTGGCAGGACATATCATGTCTTCCCTCCTCCTTTTGGCCCCTCCCGAATTCTCCCAGTTAGTTTTCGGTGGCAGCACCGATTCTTTACCGGGACCTCCTGTTGTGAGACAACTCAGGCAAGCCATTATCATCGTGCGCGGTCAAGATGGGCAGTTTCCATCAATGGTTCCCTAACAGGAGCGGAGCTGATGGGGCTGGAGGGCAGATGTAAATTTTCTTGCAGCAGGAGAGAAAGCTCTGGGGGGTGCATTCATTGGCACCTCTCTTTCCTCAAGCAGTTTTTCATAGTGTGTGTTAGGGGGTGGGCAATGATGGGAATGAGGGGGAGAACCAACTACAAATTAGCAAATGGTTGTCAAAATCTGGGTCAGTTGAGAGGGGAGGCTGTGAACCAGTCGGCCTGTGCCATTTTCTCCAGCAGCACTTGGGGTGTGGGGTGTAGGAACCAAGAAGACGGATTGAGGCAGGTGAAGCAGGGCTGCAAAGTTGGTGAAGAGGTCGAGGGGAGTCTCTTTCAGGCCAAACAACCATGGGCTGAACTTGGGTAGCCAGGAAGGAACAGAAAGGGGGTTGCTAGATTAGGAGATAATGGGGGAATCAAAGGCAAAGAAGTTATGGTTTGGCCCATTTTTCCCCACCCCGTGCCAGAATGGCTTGTAGTGGCAGTACTAGGGTGCTGCCTGGCCTTGAATAAGTTCACCTTCTGGGCCTCAATTTCCCCATCTGTATGATTACACAACCACTATGGTATTCTCCAGCTCTGACTGTAGGATTGTGCAAACCAACATATTCCAGCCTCTTGGGCCCCAGGTGAGACCCTTTCTGTACCTTCAGTACTGCAGGTGCAGAGTCAGTGTGCATCATTTCTGCTCAAAAGGAACTAACCCTGGGGGGGTGAATGAGATGTGAGATTTCAGTTCATCAGGGCCGGATGTGGAGCAATGGCCCAGAGTTCACATTTAGGTCACTTTGCCTAAGGGGTCTCAGTAAATATTAACCAACATACTGGATGACCTTGGTCAAGCTACTGAAATAATTCACCACTTGGTTTACTCAACCACTAAGGAAAAGCAAGTAGTTATATGCTCAGGGTGGCCACAAAGAAGTGTGACTCAGAATCATTGGGGAAACAAAGGTACAAACAGAAATATTTATTCCCGGAAAGGCTGCTGCCTTAGGTTGGGTTCCCTAGAAGCAGAGCCTGAGAGAGGGATTCTTGTTCAAGGGATTTACTGGGAGAATGCTCTCAGGAGAAGGGAGTGACAGAAATGGCACAGGGCAGAGGAGAAAAGTTAGGGAAGTGTGGTTTCCTCCAGAGCCTGGCTTCAGTCAGCTCCTACAGGGAAACTCTAGAGCACAAATTGTGCTGCGGGGTTCGTCTCATCTAAGAGTAAGAGAGTGGGCCTTTTGTATCCAAATGTCAATCAATTACTGTCTGAGGTCCGTGGACAGGTGGGGTGGAGGAGGGAGTTGTGTAACCTCCCCGCGTGAGGTGCTCTCGTTTGGTCCAGGGCACTTCTGTTCCGAAGAGGGCAGCAGAATTTTGTCAGCAGTACTCACATTCACTGGGTAGGAAAAGGGGCACCAATGGGATCCACTATAGCTACCCTAGAAATGATAAACAGAAGATGTATCTTCAGGTCTGTGGAGGATGGAAGATGACGTATTGGTAGTTAGAAAAGAAAAAAAAAAGGAAATGGTAGCACTATCATGCATGCAGAATTAAAAGCCTTGAAGATCACATACGTCAACTCATAGACATTACTCACATTCTAGTGACAAAGCAGTAGAATTACCTTCATTCCTTCTGCATGTATTTATTAAACTTCACACTGCTGGCAAAGAATGAATATCCTTAGTATATAAAGAACTCCTACAAATCAATAAAAATGAAGACCCTGATAATTACATAGGTAGAGGATATTAATCAACAATCTACAGAGGGGGAAATATAAATAGCTAGCAGACATTTAAAAAAATCATTCAACCTTGCTGATAATCAAAGAAACACAAAGGAATATGCAGATTTTAAATTACAAAGATTTAAAAATGAGAGCACACAAAGCTAGCAAGGAAAGGAGAGATGGGTGCTTTCTACTCAACTCACAGGAATGTACATTAGCTCTTCTTGGAAAATAATTGTATGGTATGTTTCATGAGATTTAAAAATGTTTAAACTCTTTGATTTGTACTTCTACTCCTTAGACTCATCCTAAGGGAATAATCCAAATGTTTCACTGTTATCATATGATGGAATAGAGAAATTGCAGTGTGCTAGGCATTGTGCTAAGTGCATTAATACATAGATTTTTTTAAATCTGTACAATTGACTTAGTAGGTGGGTACTTTCATTAAGTCTCTTCTTGCAAGAGAGGAAACTGAGGCTTAAGGAAGTTAAGTAAAGGTCACTTATTGTGAAGAAGTGGAGAAGTTGGGATTATCTGACTCCAGTGTATGGGTCCTTAATAACTTTACGTGGGTCCAAGAAGAGGGTGAAAAGCTAGTGTTTTTACAAAATGATTAAATCAGGTGTGGAATTAATTAAAGAAACCTCAGCTAAAATTGGAGTCAGGACGGGCCTGTATGGGAACTGTCACACACCCACCATGCATGTCAATTACTCTAAACAAGAAGAGACTTCTGCCTACATCTCTGATAAGAAGGTGTTGCCTACTCTACAATCCACCAGGAAGAAGAAAACGCTCTGTGAGAGTACAGCCCAGCCAATCAGAGACTGTAGCAGCCCAACCAATGAGAAAGCTTCGTACTTTGGACTCCCAGCTTCCTCCAATGGACTCTTTGGTTATTACAGCCCCTCCAAATTGCCCCCTTTCCCTATAAAAGCAAGTTCCCTTTCTTTGTTCTTTGGATTTGCCTGTGGTCCTCCTTCCGTAGTCCTCATATCTGGAATTGCAGTTCCATTGACTATTCCCAGGTAAACTCACTTTTGCTGTTAAATAACTGGCTATTATATTGTTAAAGTTGGCAGGGGCAAACTGTTCCTCGTTCCATTGATCAGAGAGCCTCAGCAGCATTTGGATTTCTAATTAAGTCAGACATTTAATTAGGGATCCTGGGGCTATCACCTAGTCCTTTGAAGTTTTTGTGATGAGTTTTACGTAAAAATATAAAAGAGTCCTAGGCTCCTCTGTGCAAAATGGTGAAGTCAGGTACTGAGTTTGGCACCCTTTGGGGTTGAGGTGGTAGTGAACTGACGGCTTTATAACAACCGGTTACGAACAATCAATTGTATAAACTTGTTTACTTGTCTATCCCTCCTCCAAAACTGTGAGCTCTGTAATAACAGGGATCATGTCTGTCTCATTCATTGAAATAACCTTAGAAGGTGAGATTGGATTATGGGCAGGCATCCAGCAGTGTCTGCCAAGCTCTCCTGTGCATACAGGAAGACATGTCACAACAATGGTCATTGCAGTGGCATTGTTAGTATTTGTAAAAAAATTGGCAGGACATCTGAGTTGTTTCTAGTTTTTGACTATTTCAAATAAAGCCGCTATAAACATTTGTGTACAGGTTTTTACATGAACATAAGTTTTCATTTTTCTGGAATAAATGCCCAGGAATGCTATTGCTGGTTTGCATGGTGGTTGCATATTTAATTTTTAAAGAAATGGTCAATCTGTTTCCCAGAATTGTGTACTGTTTTACATCTGACCAACAATGCGTGAGTGATCCAGTTTCTCTGAATCCTTACCAGCATTTGGTGTTGTCACCCTTTTATTTTAGCCATTTGGATAGATTTGTGTTGATATCTCACTGTGGTTTTAATTTGCATCTCCCTAATAGTTAACAATGTTAAACATCTTTTCATATGCTTTTTTACCATCTGTATATCCTCTTCAGTGAAATGTCTCTACATATCTCTTTGCCACTTTCTAATTGGGTTGTTTGTTTTTTATTTTAACTGCTGAATTTTGAGCGAGGTTTATATATTCTATCCTTTGTCAGATATGTGGTTTGCAAATATTTTCTCCGAGTCTGTAGTTTGTCTTTCCATCCTCTATAGAGTCTTTCCTGGAGCAAAAATTTTTAATGTTGACAAAGTACATTTTATACATTTTTCCTTTTATAGATCTTGAAGATTTTCTCCTACATTTCCCCCCCCAAGTTTTGTAGCTTTACATTTTACATTAAAGTCTATTATCCATCTTGAGTTAATTTTTTGTATAAGGTGTGAGATTTGGGTCAAATTTCATTTTTTCCCCCTTCTTTGGATGTTCAATTACTCCAGCACCATTTGTTGAAAAGCCTCTTTTTCCTCCATTGGATGACTTTTGCATTTGGGTGTATTTGTGTGCGTTTGTTTCTGGGTTCTGTATTGTGTCCCATTGATCTATGTGTCTTTCCCTCTGCCAGTAGCACACAGACTTGATTACTGTAACTATAGAATAAGTCCTGAAAGCAGGGAGTCTGATTTCCTCCCATATTATAATTCTTTCCCCAAAATTGTCTTAGCTATTCTAGTTCCTCTGCCTTTCCGTATAAATTTTAAAAATATATATATATATATATTTATTTATTTAATTACTTCGGCTGTGTCAGGTCTTAGTTGCAGCACGTGAGATCTTTTAGTTGTGGCATGCGGACTTCTCAGTTGCAGCATGCATGAGGGACCTAGTTCCCTGACCAGGGATTGAACCTGGGCCTCCTGCATTGGGTGTGTGGAGTCTTACCCACTGGACCACCAGGGAAGTCCCCCATATAAATTTTAGAATAAGCTTCTCTATATCTGTAAAAAGTCTTGCTGGAATTTAGAGAAGAGTGACGTTAAATCTACAGATGGATCTGAAGAACTGACATATTTACTATATTGAGTCTTTCAATCCATGAATGCTGTATGTCTCTCATTTATCTCTTTGATTTCTTTCACCATCATTTTATAATTTTCAGCCTATAAGTCTTATACACGTTTTGTTAGATTTACACCTAAGGATTTCATTTTTTTCTGAGTGATTGTAAATGGTATTTTAATTTGTTAGTTATATAAATACAATTGATTTTTGTATGTTCATGTTATATCTTATGACCTTTCTAAACTCACTTATTAGTTCTAGGAGTTAAATATTTTTTTTTTGTAGGTTTCTTGGCATTTTCTACATAGACAATTATGTCATCTGTGAGTAGGAACAGTTTTCCTTTTCTATCTATATGCATTTTATTATGTTTTTTCTTGCCTTATTTCTCTGGCTAAGACTTCCAGCATGATGTTGAATAAGAGTGGTAAGAGGGTTAATCCTTGCCTTCATTCTTATCTTAGGCAGAAAGCATTCAGTCTTTCACCATTAAGTATAATGTTAGCTGTAGGTTTTTTGTAGATGTTCTTTATCAAGTTGAGAAGTTTCCCTCTCTAGTTTTCTGAGTTGTTTTTTTTTTTAAAATCATGAATAAGTGTTGAAGTTCACCATAAGATTTTTTTTACAATTGATATGATCGTGTAATTTTTCATCTTTTGCCTGGTAACACAGTAGATTTTTTTTTTTTTTTTTTGCGGTACGCGGGCCTCTCACCGTTGTGGCCTCTCCCGTTGTGGAGCATAGGCTCTGGATGCGCAGGCTCAGCGGCCATGGCTCACGGGCCCAGCCGCTCTGCGGCATGTGGGACCTTCCCGGACCGGGACACGAACCCGTGTCCCCTGCATCGGCAGGCAGACTCTTAACCACTGCGCCACCAGGGAAGCCCCACGGTAGATTTTTGAATACTGAACCAGCCTTGCATCCCTGGAATAAATCTTACTTGGTCATGGTATATAATTCTTTTTATGTGTTATCAAATTCTATTTGCTAATAGTTTAAGAACTTTTGCATCTATATTCATGAGGAATATTGGTCTGTAGGGTTTTTTTCCTTTTACATTGTTTTCATCAGGTTTTGATATCAGGGTGATATTAGCATTATAAAGAGGACTGAGAGATATTCTATTCTCTTCTATTTTCTGGAAGAGATTTTGTAGAACTAGTGCTAATTCTTATTTAAACATTTGGTAGAATTGTACAGTGAAAACATATGGGCCTGGATATTTGCTTTGGGAGAGTTTAAATGAATTCAATTTCATTCATAGACAAAATTTTGGAGACAGTGCAAAGATTGGTGATTGTCAGGGGTTCAAGGGGGAGTAAATGAGGGATGAATAGGTGACACACAGAAGGATTTTTAGGGCAGTGAAACTATTCTGTATGGTACTATAATGGTGGATACACATCATTATACAGTTGTCAAAACTCATAGAACATACAACATGAAAAGCGAATTCTGATGTGAACTGTGGGTTTTGAGTGATAATGATGTGTCAGCATAGGTTCATCATTTGTAGCAAATGTACTGCTCAGGTTGGGGACGTTGTCATGGGGTGAGAGGTGGGGTTGGCTTCGGGTGTGTCAGGGCAAGGGTATGTGAGAACTCTGTACTTGCTGCTCAGGTTTGCTATACACTTAAAACTGCTCTAGAAAACAATCTATTAATTAAAAAACAAAACAAAACACAGCTCTGAGCCTGTGTGGTTGCAAAATGGGTGCTCTTACACCATTGTCGCCATCCCTAGTGTTCAGCTCGTGACTCGCATCGTGCCTGTATTGGGCTGCCTTGTGTAGACACCTCCGGACTTCATGCTGTGAGCAGGTGGCCGGCTGTTGTGCCTAAGTCTGAGGCTGCCCTGGACTTACTCCAGTTTGATCTGCTGTTTTGCTACCTCCTTCTTCCCTGTGTCTTGGTAGGTCTGGAACCTCGGAACTAGGCAGACTTGAGTGGCAGCCTGCCTAAGCCTCTTTCTCCTCATCTGTATAAAAGGGGATATTACAAGATTATGATGCAAGGTGCCCAGGGCGCTGCCTGGGACAAGGGGTAATTCCTTCCGCTTCCTTTCTCCTCTCCCATTGGTGTGGCTTAGGGTGGCCCACTCTGGAAAGGCAGCCCTTTCAGAGTAAGAAGTAAGGAGACCGGTGAGGGAAGGTGAATGGAGAGGGACGACCCCCAGGACCCTGCACACAGTGGCCAGGCCAGCTAGTCAGTGCCCTTTCCCACGATGGACGCACGTCTCAAGATATGCTTGTTTCCTGGGCCCCCCTGAGGGTGGGGGTGGGAGCAGGGAGCACATGGGGTGACGGGGGCAGGATGTTGGTTTTCAGCTGACAAGAGCTACTCCGTTTCCGATTCTCACAGGCGACCTGAATGCCCATCACATCGGGCAGGGAGAGCTGCCCAGATCTGACACTAACCCCTTGTCGAAGTGGCTGGCAGGCCCCCGGGGCGAGGGGACGCCTGTGGGCCAGCGGAGGCTGAATGAATTTGGAGCCTGTGAATGAGGTGGGGTTGGCATCCCTTGAGACAAACTCTCTCTTTGTTCCTGAGCTGTACCTCCTAGACACGGGCAGTGCCAGCTTTCTTCACTCCATCCTGTCCACATTCTCTGGCCCAACTCAGCTGTGCAGAGAGGCACAGAGGCTCCCATGTTTTAAGCCCTAAAAAGAATCCGTTAATTTGTGTCTCGGAGACCCAGAAGCAGCCTGCAGCCTGCACGGCTGGGGTCGTAGAAATGAGTGTTGACAAGGCAGCAGTTTTCAAACATTTTTTTGACTGTAGCCTTTAGTGAGAAATAAATTTTGCATCATGACCTTGTCACATACACAGACACCTTCATGTACACCCTCACGCGTAATTTAAACATTTAAAAAAGGAAATAAAATAGACTAGACAGTGTCAGAGTGCAATGAAGATACTGTTTTGGTGAAATGCTCTTTTCTGTGTCACTGAAAGGAAAGGTGTATTCATTTCAATGCACATTGGGTGTGTGTGTGTCTTGGGTCATGATATAAATCGTCTTTCCGACTGTGGATTGTGGTTAAACAAAGATTGAGAAACACTTGTCTGGATCACTGTTTCCCCAACTATATATTAAATCGTCAGCTTGGAGAAGGATGAAACGTGTACTTTTTAAAGGCCCTGAAAATTCCTGCAGTAAAGACATCCGTGGAACTTTGCTAATCCAGTGTGTTGCTTTGGATCACCCCTTTCCTCCAAATCCTCGTACTACCTCATGGAACTAATATTTCACAGCACACAGACGTAGAAGGAATCTGAAAAGTCCCCTAGAATTTCCTCAAGGGTTTCAGCAGCAGGGTGAGGGGAGGCTGCTTCAACAAGAAGGAAGTTCCTAAATCTGTTACATTGCTGGTTGCCTTGCAAGATTGTGTCTGAAAAATTTCTCCTGCTAAAAATGTTTGAAAACGGCAAGTCTAGTTGAACTTGCTTGTGTTTTGATTAGAGAAACTGAGGCCCAAAGAAGGGAAGGGACTGGCCCAAGGTCACCCAGTGAAGTCATGTTAGAGCTGGGACTCAGTTTTGCTGAGTTCTTAACGGTAACCCTCTGACCCCACCTCCAGGGTCAGATAAACACCCTGTTGCTGGGGGCCTCGGGGGCCTGGGACGGGGCATCAGAGGGCCAGCCTGGCCTTATCCCTTGTCCCCTGCTCTGTTGATGACCTTTTGAGAATGGTTTGACTACTCTGTATTTGAGCTTTCTCATCTGTAAGATGGTAAATAAAGATACTACCTTAAAAGAGTAGAGTATGAGGTACTATATGACACGTCTTTGAAAAGGCAGATATTTTATAATAAATATAAGTAGCTTATTTCTTTTTTCTAAGCCTCAGAAGCGAGGTTCTATAGTTCCAACCAAGACGTTACCAACCCTATTGTATTGTAACTTAATGATTTTTTTTTTTTTTTTTTGGCCGAGCCTCATGGCTTGCGGGATCTTAGTTCCCCAACCAGGGATCGAACCTGTGCCCCCTGCAGTAGAAGCACGGAGTCCTAAACCCTGGACTACCAGGGAAGTCCCTGAACATTCTTTTCTGTTGTCCAACTCTAAGAAGAGTTGCTCATTGCTATATTTTAAAAAAGTAAAAATGTTTAGGAATTCCTCTTTCGTCCAACTAAAACTCTATTCTTGTTTTCCCAGAAGTGACTTTGCTTAGATTGTATTCCAACCAGCAAAGAATATCTGTTCCACATCCACAGAGGTGTAAACTAGAATTGTTTTGCATCCAACAGTGTCTGAATATAGTACTGCTCGTGAAGCTTCTGTTGAAGGGCCAGGCTTGAATGGTGTGTGATTGCCTGCACCTCTGAATCCTGGCATCCCCTGCACCCTGCTCCTCGTTTCCGGAAACTGACATCCAGGGACTCTGTCAGTAGCTTCCTGGGTTGAGTTTGGCTGAACGAGAAGCACGGACAGGAGCTCAGAGGGTGGAGGACAGCGGGTTGGGGTATTTATTCCCTTGGTCGCTTCCCTCTACTGAGGGAGTCCTTCCGACCCAGCCTGCTTTAGTTCTGGGTCTAATCACCACTTCCTTGTCTGGCTTTGGCCTGCAGGTAAATGTCTGTCCACTGTTCCTTGTGGTTTCTTCACACCCTGATTGTAACTTTTGTAATTTCTTTATCAACTTTCCCTAAGTTATCCAGTTTGAACGAGACATCTGTTTTCTGCTGGGACCTTGACTTACACACTGTTTCATGTACATTTTCTCATAAAGACAGCATACTTTCTTGCCCTTTTACCATTTGGTGTCCTGACACCTGTTAAAGTACAGAAGACTCACATTTTCCTTTCTTTGGCATTCCTTGTGTTGAGAGGCAGTGATGAGTAGGACTTCACCCTGGGATGATTTGAAAACCACTGGTGCCTGAAACCCACCTGGAGGTTTGGGTTGCTGGGTCTGGGTGGGACCCCGAGGCACTCTACATGGGAGCCACTGATGTAGGGAAGGAGGTCTAGCGCTGCAATTTGCTTCTGCGAGACCACAGCTGAGGCCTCTGCCCTGAGCTTCAGTGCCCCACCTGAAGTGTGTGTGTGTGTGCGTGTGTGCATGTTTGTGTGTTTGTGCACGTGTGTTTGTGTGTGTGCGTGTGTACGTGTGTGTTGGTCCTTGACTCTGACTGGATCTTCTATAACTGTCCCTAATGCTGATATCAGGAGAACTTTTGTTCTGACCACATGCACCACTGCCCTCTTGTGGACAGTGACACGGCTGTGCCGGTGGCTGAAGTGTTACTTCACGGTCCCTGTCACCTACTGTCAGGACTGAATGGGGCTTCAAGAGGAGGTTTAATCAAGAATAGGAAAGGCTGCACTTAACCACTCTCAAGCAGACAGCCGTCTCCTTTTCTCTAACCGCCTTCAGTAAGGGCCCCCTCCTCGTACCTGTGCATTCTTATTTCAGGAGCTTGTTCCTTTGTTTAGAATTAGCTCTCCATGAGAAGGGCATGGGGTGAATGAATTGCTTTGCAGAATAACCATGATTAAAAATAAGGCAGAACATTTAGGAAAAAACCCTCAAACACCACAAATTAGCCCCTGGGAGACAGAGCCAGAGAGCAGAGTAGCCAAGCCCCGGGGACCAGGAAGCAAAGTTTCTGGGTGCAGCTGCGCTGCTGAGAATGCCCCACTCACTTCCTCCCAGACGCCCCCTACACCCCTCCTAACGTACCTCCTCCTGGAGATCCCTTCCTCTGGCTTCAGCCTCCTCTTGCCCGCATCTTCTGAGCCTTCTCTCAGCCCCTCCTCTGAGCATCCTCCTGCCTCTGATTTCCAGCCTCCACACCTGCTGCTCTATCCCCTTTCATGCAACGTGCTTTCAGCGGCCCTTTCACAGAAACGATGGTAGCAGTTAGATAGCTGTTTTTCATCAAATTTATGTGCTATATGGTGCATTGATTATTAGTATATTTTAAATTACATTATTATTTTTAGGGATGATATATGATGAAGAGTATTGTGCATTAATCATCGGTGTATTTTATTTTTAAATTGAAGTATAGTTGATTTACAATATTAATTTCAGGTGTACATCATAGTGATTCAGTATCTTTACAGATTATACTGCATTAAAAATTATTACAAGATAATGGCTATAATCCCCTGTGCTATACAATATATCCTTGTTGCTTATTTATTTTATACGTAGTAGTTTGTATCTCTTAATCCCATACCCCTATCTTTTCCTTCCCCCCTCATCAGTGTATTTCATATTAAACAATTTTTATGATTTTTGGTGGGGGGATATATATATATAAATGTGTTCCTGAAAAGTGGATGTAATTTTGACCACTTAAATTTACACCAAACAAATTTTTGTGCCATATTTGGACAACTTTTAATAATGATTTTAGGTTGCCCATGATCCCTACCACCATTCCTGCACTGCCATTTTCTGGGTTAATATGAGTCTGTTCACTCATTCAGTGGTGGTTTTTCTTGAGTACATACTTTGTGCCAGGCACTGTTCTAGGCTCTGGGGAGACAGCAAGGAATAAAACTCTCTTCTTTCATAAAGCTCAGATTCTGATGAGTGATGAATGTGTATGGAGTCTCAGGGGCTGGGTCATATTTCATTTGCCTCAATAGGTCCTTCTTGAGTTTTGGAAGTGGGAACAAGCCCCCAAGCTCCTTTTCTTTCACCATCTCAAACATGTGATCTCTTTTGGGTAAATTTTTGGGAGAACTTGGCTACTTATTGGCGATGCCTGGTGACTGGGTTTAATTAACCATTCACAACCTGGTAACTTTTCTAGTAGCTGACGTCACAGTAAGAAGAGGGGGAAAGGGATGCCACCTTCCAGGGCTGAACTAGTTGTCACAGGGCCGCTGGCACTTGTACAAGGTGTGAGAGGAGGTCACACTGCATCAAGGCAGTTTAGCATGGTGTCCACAGTGTAGCTCTGAGGACTCACAGACCTGGGTCCAAATTCTGGCTTTGCCACATATATATCTACACAGCTTTGGGCAGATGACTTAACCTGTCTGAAGCTCATTCTCTGCCAGCTCCCACCCCTACCTCCCACAGAATGAGGAAAATGATAACTGTCACCTAAGGGGCTGCAGGTGGTCAATCAATGAGGTTTTATAAATGTATGTGCGTGGATACAGTGCTTGGTACAGTGAGTGCCTGGCACAAGGCTCAATGAATGGTAGCTATTATTACTAAGTATAATTTAGTGTTACTTCCCTCCTACCAGCTTTACTGAGGTATGACTGACAAATAAAAATTGTATATATTTCAGGTGTACAGAATATTTTGGTATACATATACATTGTGAAATGATTACTACAATCAAGCTGATTAGCATATCTATCCCCTCACATAGTTGCCATTGTGTGTGTGTGTGTGTGTGGTGGACCACTTGAAATATCAATATATACTCTCTTGGAAAATTTCAAATATACAATATAAAATTATTAACCTTCTCTACCAGCTGTATCCTATAGTCATCATACTGTACGTTTGGTCTCCAGAACTTATTCATCCTATAACTGAAAGTTTGTACCCTTTAACCAGCATCTTCCCATTTCTCCCAGCCCCCAGCCCCTGGTAACCTTATGCAGTATTTGTTAGTGTTTCTTAATTTTCACATATAATGGGAGCTTCTTGATTAACTGCACTGTAATTAGAGAACATATACCATACAGTTTGACAAATGCTGAGACAAGGGAAATACAGGTTGATACAGGTGCATATAGCAAGGCCACAGACAGTCTAGGCAGACTGCCTGGAGGAGGAGTGAGTTATAAGCATAACACTGAAGGATGAGTAGGATACAGCTGGTAGAGAAGGTGTGTATGTATGCATGTGTGTATGTGTCAGGGAGTAGTGGCTAAAGGGCCTCAGTCTTATGAGGGAGACCCATAAGTGGACAGGACAGGTTCCAATGTAATTTAGTAAATGTTATGATGGAGGAGAGCCTGGAACGTTAGGAGCACAGCAAAGTGTAATGGCTCTGCTTCATGAAGTTATGGATATGTAAAGCTAAAAGGTGTGCTGCATGCTTAAGCTAAAAGGTGTCAGACCTGGGTTTGAGTCCTCTTTTGCTCTTAACAATTTTACTTTGGGCTAGATAATAAACTTCTTTCAGTCTGTTTTCTCATCCTTACAATAGGACTAAAAATCCCTGCCTGGCAGGATCCACATGAAGCTATCTGAGATACATCAGATACAATCAAGCAATTAACAAAAGGCAGGTGTCAGGGCTCCGCTAGTGGGAGTGATTTTAATCCCTGGGTGTCAGTTCTTACAATGTCACAATGGGCATCTGGCCCACAGAGAGACTCTCAGGTCATGCTGCCACTGCAAAACACCCAGGAGGCACGGCAGCAGGTAGAGAGGACAAGAATAGCCAGGCGCCCTGACAGAAGGAGGCTGTGAGCATGGCACGCTCTGGCCAAGGAAGAGTCCAGCAAGCTGGAGGATGTTGAAAGCCGCGTGCGCAGAGCACTGGGCCGGAAGATTTGGGCCCTCCCAGCTATGCACAGGCTCATCCAATGAGCTTGGCCCTCCTGAGTCTCAATTTCCTTAAATGAAAAATGCATTGACATATATACACTAATATGTATAAAATAGATAACTAATAAGAGCCTGCTGTATAAAAAATAAATAAATAAAATGAAATTAAAAAAAAAAAAAGAAAAATGCAGGAGGAGTTTACATGGCAGTTTTGATCCTTCCCACCCGCAGTGGAGAACTAGATTGAGAAGAACTCAGAAGCTTTGTCCAGATTCAGTAGGAAAAAGCGTTCAGATCAATCAGTAGTGTCTGCTCTGAGTGACAGGGAAGTGGCAGCATGTGGGCCACATATTTTTATTCCTGGAACTTGCTAGGAACCCCTAACATTGTTGTGTGCTTATTTTGTACCAAGCACCATACTAAATGCATCATGTGAATTATATAATTTAATTCTCTTAACAACCCTGTTAAGTCAGGGACTATTATTATCCTCATTTTACAGATGAGGAATTTGGCACAGAGAGGTTAAGTAATTTGCCCTAAGTCATATAGTTGTTAGTTGTGACCAGAGTCTCTTCCAGCTCTCGTAGTCCATTGAGACTGAAAGCTCTTTGAGAAGAGGAGCTTTATCATACTTATTTTTGAATCCCTAGGGCCTGGTAGGCTTTCAGACCATGTTTATTTCTATGCTGAACTCAGTGGTTCTAGCTGAACATACAATCATTGGGGGCCTCTAAAAATTTTCTCACACTTGGACCCAGCCTCAGATGCCTTGCACCTGAATCTCTGAGGCTGGGGCCTGGGCACCTGATTCATGATTCTGGCTAAATATTCTGATTCTTTACCGAATGCTAGCCCTCCTTCTCTGTTCCTGCTTCATGGCGCTGGGGGGTGCTGTTGGATAGTCTAAGAATTAATAGCCCCCTCAACCCAGGAAAGGCGTTTCTTTCTGTTTTCAAATTTGTTTTGTGTATCTCCTCTCCAGAACTTGGAGAACTTGCGAGATTGACCTGCACTAGACTTTCTGTGGCTCTTTTGAATGTTAACCATTGATGTTTAAGCAAATAGATGTATAAGATGGTGAGTCTGCAGTTTTGTTTTGTTTTCAGCCTTCCTTAGGAGCAGGAGTCTGTGTTCAGGAAGAGAAGGTTTGCAAGGAATCATGTGAGGTGAGGTGGTCTGAATAATAGACCCTCAAAGGTGTCCATGTCCCAATCCCCAGAACCTGTGCTATGTTACCTTACATGGCAAAGGGAACATTGCAGATGTGATTAAGTTAATGATCTTGAGATAGGGAGCTTATCCTGTGGATCCAGTGTACTCACATGTGTCCTTAAAAGCTGGAAGTGGATGCAGAAGTTTAGATCAGAGAAGGGGATGTGAGGATAGAAACAGAGCTAGAGTCAGAGGGGGCTTTGAAGATGCTTTGTTGATGGCGTTGAATATAGAGGAAGGGGCTACAAGCTTGTCATGGGATGAAGGCAGCCTGTAGAAGCTGGAAAAGGGTTTTCCCCTACAGCTACAGCTTCATAAAAGAACACAGTCCTGCCGACACTTTGATTTTAGCCTAGCAAAATCCATTTTGGGCTTCTGAACGCCAGATCTGTAAGATAATAAAATTGTGTTTCTTTAACTACTATATTTATGGTAATAATAGCAGCAATATGAAACTAATACATGAAGAATACCTGAAATGTCTCCCCATGGTAGACATTACTGCTTGGCTACCTAATGGCCATTCCTAACCCCCTCATCCCTTGCCTTCTTTCCAGGTACTTGTATTTCTAGCCTGCTTTGTACTCTGGTGATCATGTGACCCAGTGAGTCATAAGGAAAAGTCAGCAGGGGAAAGTGTCTTCTTTCCTGAAAAAAGAAGCTAGGTACTCAGCGAGAGCTCTCTCTCACTGTCTCAGCCACTCCCTGATTTCTTACTTTGAGAACATACTGTGAGAATGTGATGTCTAGAGCTGCAGCAGCCATCTTGGGACCATGAGGTGAAAGTCCATACATCACACCCTTAACCATCCTTAGGATCTGAAACCATTGCTAGGTCATCCCAATGCATCATAACTGTTATACCTCACTTTCTAAAATATGTCCCTAATTGCTCTTTCAGGAGCCACATAATTTCCTCCAGAGAATTATATAAAAATCAATAAATATTTATTGACTGCCCCAGGCTCCAGGCTGAGCATTGGGATGAAGATATGGATTAAGCATTCCTGTTCTGGAGGAGTTCACAATGTATTTATACGATTTTTTTCAGTTACAATTATGCCAGAAACCCAACTTTATTGTGGTGCTGTGAGACTCAAATGAGACAAGAAATAAATCTAAGGTAACTAGCATAGTGCTTAATAAATGTTAGTATACTGTGATTATTAGAGGACTTACAGTTTAGAAAGCTCTTTTATATGTTTTTCATTTTCATCTTCATACAGATCTTGAAAATAAGGAGAATAAAATTGTTACTCTCCATTTGCAGATGAGGAAACAGAGACCCAGATTTTGTAATACTTTCTCAGTGGCACTGAAACCCCATGGCTCGGTGCTCAGTAGGTCCCAGGTTTCCTAATTTCTGCTTTGCTGCTTTTTTCCCTCATGGATCATTCAATGTCAAAACAGGTAAAAATCATCTGGCTCAGGGATAGCAACTAGATTTTTATTTACTTCATGTGTCAGCTCTGGGCTACTTGTCCCAATTGCCTGAAGCAATGTATTATGTCCTGCTTATGGGGAAAGGGTGCTGTGATTGATTAGTAATGTCTGCATGGTCTTTTGGTGGATGAGTGAGGGTGGCATGTACTTGCTCTACCTGATCTAGTCCAACTCTCTCACTTAACCAACAAAGAAATGAACTTTAGAGAAGGAAATTGACTTACTCAAGGTTACATAATGAACTAGGGGCAGGGTTGGGACTAATGATTTTTCTCACTTCAGTCCAGCTTCCAAGACTACCAGTCATACTTAACTATTTAAACATCCTTTTTCTAGGGAACCCTCATACACTGTTGTAGGAAAGTAAATTGGTGCAGCCACTGTGGAAAACAGTATGGAGATTTCTCAGAAATATAGAAATAGAGCTGTCATATGACCCAGTAGTTCCACTCCTGGGTATATATCTGAAAAAACCAAAAATACTAATTTGAAAAGATGCATGCACCCCAATGTTCATAGCAGCATTATTTTCAATAGCCAAAATATGGAAGCAACTTAAGTGTCCATCAATAGATGAATGGGTGCAGAAGATGTGTTATTTATGTACAATGGAATACTACTCAGCCATAAAAAGAATGAAATTCTGCCATTTGCAACAACACGGATGGACTTGGAGGCTATTATGCTTCGTGAAATAAGTCAGAGAAAGACAAATACTGTATGATATTACTTATATGTGGAATCTAAAAAATACAACACACTAGTGAGTATAACAAAAACGAAGCAGACTCACAGATATAGAGAACAAACTAGTGGTTACGAGTGGGGAGAGGGGCAAAATAAATAGGGGTAGGGTAGTAAGAGGTACAGACTACTACGTCTAAAATAGATAAACTACAGGGATATATTGTATAGCCCAGGCAATATAGCCAATATTTTATAATATTATAAATGGAGTATAACCTTTAAAAATTGTGAATTACTATGTTGTACACCTGAAACTTACACAATATTATACATCAACTATACCTCAATAAAAGAACTTAAAAAAAACCCATTCTTTTTCTTACCTCAGCAGATTTCTGTTGTTTAAGTGGAAATCATTGAGGCAACCTAGAACATTAAAGACCATAGGCTCTAATCTCAGCTATGATGCTCTGTAGCATTAAACACACTAACCTTATTGTGCTTACAGATGAATCTGCTTCCCCTGGATATCTTCCCCTATCTCAAAGAAACTGGACAGCACTGTGTACTAGATGTTGCCTAAGACATGTCAGCCAAGAAGTTTAACATGAAAGAAACACTGTGGCATAGACTCTGTAGAGACCTTGAAAGGCAGCTTGAGTCAGTCAGTTGGGCTCTCAGTGTGTGTCAAGGCTGTAAGCTGGAGAGGAAAGAATGGCTAGATTTGCATTTTGCAAGAAATAAAACAAAAGAAGCAATCCTTTCACCTCCCAGGTTACAGAACTCTGGCTTGATTTTTGACATGTGACTGGGCTTTGGAAAGAATCCCATTTCCCATGGGTATTTGGCCTTTTGTGAGAGAGGCTGGGTTGTTCTCAGGTTTTTAAGTAATCAAAAGCTCTGGGCCCTTCGGGTTTGGAGGGAGAACAGTGACCCAGGCTGATGTGGGGAACTCTGACTGGCTCTTTCAGTTAACTGTAGCTCCTTAAGCCCTGGGATGTATGCTTGGGCTTGCAGGTGAGAAGTAGCATTTCTGTGGTCTGAACAACAACATAAATTACTTCTGCACTTTTCAGAGAGGGGCCTTGGGGTCAGAGGGAGTCTGTGAAAATTCTGCTTATCAGTGACAGTGAACTGGAGTGGCCTGGATAATTGAATCTGTATACTGGGTCTTCTAGCAGAAACATTATAGACCGTAAATGCAGAACCAGATCATAAAAAGTTAGCCTTTATGGTTTAGTATTACTATTGCCCTAAAAGTCAATAGTTTAATTTTTAAATACTCCATGACATTTCAAAGTTTACAAAGTTCTTTTCCACGTATCATCCTGTTTGTTGATTTTCCACGAGTGGCAGGGGGGAGTCTCCCTATTTTAGAGGAGAGGCAACAGAAGTTCAGAGATGCTGAGTGACAGGTGGAAGGTCAGTCAATGAATCACTGGAGAGGCTGGGACTTGACCTGGGACCTTTGGGTTCCCAACCCAGCGGTATTTCTGTCTCATGGTGGCGGCCTTTGCAGGGTGAGTTTGGTTATCTGGAGTCCTGAGGGAGGAGCGGAGGTCAAGGCCAGGGGAGGGGCACGTGTGGTTAGAGCAGTTGGAAGTGTTGGACTCGGGGTGGGCTTGCATTGGTGGAGGGCTGGGCAGGCGGGATTCTGGGGGTGAAGGACACGGCATAACCAGGAGATTGGTTTGTTATCAGCTGTTACTGATTGAATTCTTACTCTGAATTAGGCAATATGTTGCAGGCTTAACGTTCATAACCTCATTTAAGTTGTAGCAAACGCTATTACTTTTAGGATGTGCAACCTGATTCAGGAAGGCTGAACATCTGGCCCAAAGTCACACAGCTTGGGAAGGGACGGGGCCCAGGATAGAAATCTGGTGTATCAGCTCTGAAGCCTGTGCATCTGACGACCACGTGAAGCCCGAAGTGCATGAGCCCATGAGGTGTAGTATTGGGAAATAAAATTGTAAAAGTAGGCTGGGGCCAGCTGGGGAGGCTCTGAGATGCCAAATTAAGGAGCCTTGGGCATTGTCTTGTGGGCAGCGGGGAGCCCCTAGATGGGTAAGGAGAGCAGAAGTCTGCCTCTCCTTCCTGAGTCAAATGGAAATCTTACTTGTAAGTCAAGAGGGCGCACTCCTGGTGCCATTTCCATGGGCTCTCACTCTGCTTTACCCCCATTCCCACTACACCCGTCCAATTTCTTCTAAAAATAAAATAAGGATCATTTAAGAACCTCTGAAATTCTGAAGCCATTCTTGCTGCGAGCTTGGTGAAGGTCCTGCGAGGTTGCAGAGGGACAGTCTGGCCCGGCCGACCCTTGCCGCTCTCTCTGGCCAGCAGCCTCTGCGCGGCTGTTCCCCAGAGAGTGCGCTCTTTGGCATCCTCGACTTACTTCATGTGCCCCTAAATAAACACTGTGGACGTAAATGCTCCCACGGGGCCCTTCTAGGGAGAAGAGTGTTCCTGAAACAAAAACTCAGATGACGTTGACACGGTCCAGCTCATCGGTCTCGCTGACGAGGGACCGAATTCCCGGCGGCCCATTCCGGTCTTTGCTGATGCCACAGGGCCTGGCCTGGACTCCTTGCTGGCCTCACACGTCAGAGTGGAGGTGGCTGTGAGGGATGTGGGAGCTTGCCGGGACCTTTAGTTGGGGAGTGACGTGATGTGATGGGCTGTGATGGAACGGAGTGGCCTGGTCCAGATGTGCCCCGTGTGTCCTTCACGGGAGGTGTGGCTTCATGTCTGTGGCCCTCCCACCCCCATCAGACAGTAGAGCATGTCTGTCTATTGCTTCATACTTTGTAAGGATTGTATACATACATGAGCTCATTGAATTTTCTCACAGCAACCCTGGGAAATATTATACAAGTTATCTGAAATTTATGGGTCAGCGCACTGAGCCTTAGAGGATGTCTCTTGGACAGATCTCAGCGTCCTATCCTCCTTCTTCCCCGTACAACTGTGTAATTGGGTGAAGTTGGATTTTAAACACTACCAAGGCAGGCACGATGGGGGCCAATTCTTAGGAACAACCCACAGTGTGCTGCTTAGCAGAGGGACTGTGTGCTGTTTATCTGTCATCTGTCCTTGCAGATCCATTCTCTTCTTTACTTTACTCTGCACCCTGGGAAGCTGACCCTAACAGACTCCTTCTGTGGGTTCCATTGCCCCCTGGTTTCTGGCTGGGTTCAGCCAATGGTTGGCACTGACAGGGGATTGGGGTGTGTGTGGAGAGTGACCTGGCAGGGGGTTCTCCCAGCCAGGAGGCCATGAATTGGCTAAGTTCTAGGCAGCCTCGCTGCCACTAACCCCAGGGAACTGCACTCCCCCTTGCTGGTTTTCTTGAACTCTGCTCACATCTTAAAGAAGAGCCCCTTTATTCACGTCCCACCCCCATTACAGATTTAGTGTACTACCTGCATCTGCTGGGAACCCATACAGCTCACTACACAGGTAGTGAAGTTGAAAAGGTTGTTTGCCACACACATTAAAGAAGGTATGAGTATACATGTCTGCTATTGATCTGCGGGTTGGGTAAGGACGGGCTGTGTCTCTCCAGGCACTAATTGGTGGATTTGAATTTTCTCCCCTGTTGGCCTCTTTCTTCTCCGGTTCCTGCCCAGTCAGGAATTTTCCACCTAGTAAAACTTCCAGATAATTAAATGTCCACTTTAAATGCTGTGAATCTGGAGAGAGTGACTCAGGGGCAAGTGAGAGTTTATTCTGGTGCCAGCGGTGCCTGTTCCATGCCTCGTGTCCAGTGAGGGCCATGGTGGTGCCGGTGGTCCAGAGATGTGCCCCCGTCAGACTCTTCCTGCCACAACAAAACCCCTGGTTGGCAAGAAGGTTTAACTTAGAGACTGTTCAGTTATGTATGAGTGATAACATTTGTGGATACATTTGTAAAGCGGATGTGATGATTGCCATAGCAAACCCTGGCCAAAGCAGAGAAAGGAGAAAACCCATGAAAAATCCTGCGTCTGATGCAGCTCTGCTCTGATGTCCAGATCAGAGTTGGAATTATGTGCATTTCTTTAAAGGTGCAGACAGTTAATCCCGCAGCTCCGTGCTCTGACCAGAATCTGTCATTTGTATCTGGCAGATTGCTAAAAAGCATCCCCAGTGAATTATTTCTCCTATGTCATGTCCCTTTGCAGTGTGACCTTGCTTGCTTCTCCCAGGGAGGGGCTGGGGTCCATTTCTGCACCTTCTGGAATCTAGGTTGGACTTGTGACTTGTTTTGGTGAGGAGAATGCAGCAGAATTGACATCCTGAGATTTAAGGAGCCTTTTCAGAAGGCTTTTGCTTTCACTCAGAGGAAAACATATTTACTATGTAAAGAAGTCCAGAGTATCCATGTGGAGAGGCCACGAGGAGGAAAACAGACACTCTACAGAGCAGAGAGGAGGGGGTCCCTGCTGAGCTCTGCTGGACTTCCCTGGTGGCACAGTGGTTGGGATTCGCCTGCCAATGCAGGGGACACGGGTTCGAACCCCGGTCCAGGAAGATCCCACATGCCGCGGAGCAAGTGGGCCCGTGTGCCACAACTGCTGAGCCTGGGCTTTAGAGCCCGCGAGCCACAACTGCTGAAGCCCGCGTGCCACAACTATTGAGCCCACAAGCCACAACTACTGAAGCCTGCACGCCTAGAGCCCGTGCTCCCCAACAAGAGAAGCCACCGCAATGAGAAGCCCATGTACTGCAGCGAAGAGTAGCACCGGCTCAACGCAATTAGAGAAAGCCCACCTGCAGTAATGGAGACCCAATGCAGCCAAAAATAAATAAATAAATAAATTTATATATAAAAAAAAGAGAGACACCACTGCAATGAGAAGCCCGCGCACCTCAACGAAGAACCAATGCAGTTAAAAAAAAAAAAGAAAGCCTCAGAACTGGGAGCAAAGAAAATGATTGTCCATCCTCATAACTGAGAGCAAAGAAAATGATTGTTGTTGGATGCCAACAGGGTGTGGCGTGATTATTATTTGGGTGGGTTGTTATGCAGCAGTAGAAAGCTGGTACACTATCATGTCCAGCTTTACTTGACACACAGGGTGATAGGCTTGGAACCCATGAATTCACAAACACTGAGTGAATATTTTTTCAATACATACTTTATGCATTGTCGTCTACTGGAAAGAGTCCAGTCTGGGATCTGGGTTTGGATCCTGACCCTGTGGGCGATCTTTCTGACCATGACTTTCCACATTGGTTAAACAAATGTGGAGCATCGTGAGCTTATAGGAGATAATGAACGTAAAGCACATGGGCGTAGTGAGCACCAACAAACGCGGCCATTAATTCACCTTTATGACTGTGAAGAGGACAGGGTCTTTGCTTTCAGTATTACAGGTTAGTGAAGAAGTATAGTTAATTTGGGGGATGAATATGATAAAGTCCAAACTAACCGTACAACAGAGTCCAGGCAGGGAGAGAGGGATTCCTTCCAGGGAGTGTCTTCCTAAAAGAGGTGGCATCTGAACCAGGCTCTCAAAAGAAAATAGATTTTAGCCAGCTGGCAGTCTCCGGCAGTCTCTAGATGACAGGCGGTCTCCTTAATGACAGCAATTCTTGTCACTTGGGGTTTTATGTATTGTTGCGTTTTATTCCTTGTTTATCTTTGCAGCTTTTTCCTCTTAAAGTACAGTATACCCACAGATCAGCACCAGGGCAGTACAAGTGGGAAGGTGGTAAGTGGAAGGCAGAGTGCTTCAATATGGAGGGGCCAGGATCTGTCCTGCCTTTCCCCCGAAGCCTCCAGCCCTCAAATACCACTGCTCTGAGTGTAAACAGGGATACACCAGCTTGGATTCCAGAGCCACTGAGCAGGGCTGGATTTTAGCCAGTGGCACATGGCATTTTGCCTTCCTAGATCCTTCTGTGTCAGCAGCCAGTGTGTTGGATTTTATACAGTCTGGCCGAGAGTGGCAGTGGCCATGGGCCTCGGCCTACCCTTCTTGAGTTAGGTAGCTAGCGATTCAATCTCAGCTGCATTATAGTTTCAACTTTGGCTACGTTACTTCACTTCTTTGTGTCCAGTTTGCTCCTTTGTAAAATGGAGACACTTAGACCTCTTTTATAGGCTGTTGTGAGGATTAGATGAGGTGACACGTGGAGGACTGCCAAGCCTGTGTCTGGCAGGCTGCTGACCCTCAGCAAATGCTCTTTCTTTTTGTCTCCCTCTCCTGCTCTCACAGGTTGGTTTTCCTTTAAATAATGCTCCCCTCCCTCTTCCTTACTTTTCTCACTAGTGCTGTCCCTTTAGCTCTGCCTCACTCTTAGCTCCTTCTGTTGGCGGGAAGAGGCCAGCATCATAGCACGTGTGAACACAGCAAGTTTGAAGAAGGATCTGAGTTCAAATCTTGATGCTACTGTTCACTGGCTCGGTGACCTCGGGAAAGTTACTTATGCTTGCTGAGCTTTTGTTTTCTTACTTGCAAAACAGGCATCCAAGTATCTACTTTATACAATCCTTTTGAGATTAAATGACTTAATGAATAAAACATACCCAGTCCGGGGCTTACTCAGTGTCTGTCCCCTTCATCCAGGAATATGTAATCCCCGTCATGTTCCAACTTGTATTTTGGCCAATCACTCTGGCTCCTGTACACACTTCACAGGCAATAACCAAAGGGACTGAATTTAATGGTACTTCTAGAGTTGTGTTCTCTGGTGACTCATCTGGAAAATGGAGCCAGGAAATGCATGAGTGTTCTCTTGGCCTATCCTCGAGGCCTGGTTGTCCTACTTAAGTGGAGCCGGCATCCCGAGAGCAGATTCTGCGGTCGTGTGGCCCAGGGAGGAGCGGGGTTTGCCACCCTTCCACGCCAGATTCTTCCCCAGGGCCTGGGGCTGCAGGAAAAATAAGACAAGGGTCTGCCTCTGAGTAGCTCAGAGTTTAGCAGAAAGGACCAAAATATAAGGGTCTGACTTTACAGTTTGGGCTGCAGATGTTGTCCTCCAGGTGTCCTGGAGTGCAATCTTCTCTCTAACTCCCTCCTGCTCTTACTAAAAGAAGCCTATTCGTTCTCCTCCAGGAACCCTGTTAGGGTTCCTGGATACTCACCACTGTGTGTGTGGGGAGGCCCAGACCTACGGTCTCCCAGCTCATCACAGGAATCCAGGAGGCAAACCCTATTGTCTAAGGCAGGAGGTGCCCAACTTCCACAGGAGATGGCTTGCTTTGGGATGGTTTGGTGGCTGCTGGGTCCTTGGACAGGGGAGCTGATGTAGCAGTTGTAGTGAAGGGAGTCTGAAGGAGCCTTTTTCTCTATTCTTCTTGTTGCTACTGACCAGGTTTCTTCAAGGGTGGATGATTCTCCTTTCCAAGGTTGAACTTTGGCACTGATCAAATGGACAAATTCTTGCCTGGTAAATATTGCCAGATGTGGCAGAAAAGGCTGGTACTCACCAATATTCATGTTCTTTTCTTCCTCCCGGGCATGGAGCTCAGCTAGACTCCCAGACTCCCTTGAAGCTATGTGTGGCCATGTGACTGGGCTCTAGCCAGTGGAATGTGGGTGGAAGTAATTGCACCACTTCAAGAACTGGCCCATGTGTGATACTTGCTCTCTTTTTTCACCCACCTGCTGTATGGAAAGAACTCTGAGGACCTACACGGAAGGGGCCTGGGTCCCTGAATAACACATAGAGCAAGCCTCCCATCCCTACCACCTGGCACTGGGCTATGGCATAAGACAGAAATAAACTTGTAATGGGTTCGACTATTGATTTAGGCCCTCAAGTGATTTCCTATAAAGTGACTTGCTGCCCCCATTTCTAGATATAACAGAAACTGACCTCATTTGAGGTGGCCCTTTTCAAAGAGTCAATTATACAAGTGACCAGGAAAATCCAATACAGTGAGATGAAGTGGTAACAGGGACATGCAGAGGCTCTGGGAGCTCAGAGAAGGCTCTTAACTCAGGCTTGGAGGCTCATTCAGGAGAAACTCTGCTGAGCAGCTCAGAGGGCAAGGTGGGGGATGGTGAAGACGAGGAGGAATAGGCAAGCAGGCACTAGGGAGTCTGGGGCAGAGTAAGTGGTAGGAGGTTGAGGCCTCTGTCCAAGGCCAAGTTAGGAGTCCCAGTTGAAGGAGAAGCAAGGAGCCCTAGGGCAAAGCTTTAAGATCTTGAGTCTTGTAAGAGCTGGCTTGGTTGGCTTGGTTTTAGGATTCAAGTCTGGGGAAGGGTGTGTGCAGTTGAACAGGAGATGAAGCAAACAGAGCCGTCCAAAGTCTCCAAATTACTGTCAGTTGGCCGGACCTACCATAGGATCTGCAGGGAAGCCCCTACGTGCGTCTGACGTATTCTAGGTAGGGAGTGGAGACGGGTGATGGGTTTGAGATCCATTTAAGAGAGGTGACAGCAGGACTTGGTGACTGCTGGGAAGAGAGGAGTTGAGGCCAGTATCCAGCTTTTTGGTTCACGTGTCTGAATGGAAGTTTCTGCCATTCACTCACAGAGGGGACTTGAGATGAGCGGTATCGTGGGATAGGCATGAAAATGAATCTGGTTTGGGGAATCTTGGGTTTGAAGGGCCATTCAGTTCCTGGCTCCATTTTCCAGATGAGTCACAGAGAACACAACTCTAGAAGTGTCATTAAATTCAGTCCCTTTGGTTATTGCCTGTGAAGGGTATACAGAAGCCAGAGTGATTGGCCAAAATACAAGTTGGAACATGATGGGGGACTACATATTCCTGGATGAAGGGGAGAGATATTGAGTAAGCCCCGGACTGGGTATGTTTCATTCATTAAGTCTAAGTCATTTAATCTCAAAAGGATTGTGTAAAGTAGGTATTTGGATGCCCATTTTGCAAGTAAGAAAACAAAACCTCAGTAAGCATAAGTAACTTTTCTCAGGTCACTGAGTCAGTGAACAGAAGTTTGAAGGGCCTCTGGGACACCCCGCAAGAGAAGTCCAGTAGGCAGATAGCGATTTGAGTCTGGATCTCGTGAGTGTGGTTGGAGCTGGAAGGGAGTAAGTGAGAGGAGAAGCAGGCCAAGACTGAATCCTTGGGAGCACCGACACTTATGGGATGGACAGACAAAGGAGGGCCCTTGTAGCTCCTTTGGGTTTCCCCCAGCTCCCAACAACAAGCCTCTCTTCCTGTTTAGGATACAACCATGCAACGCCCGGATGGTTTCTTCAGCTTCGTTTCCCTTAGACTAGCTGTTGGCTAAGGCCCAAACATGCTCCCTTTCAGAGCCCACCTAAGCTGGGATAACCCCACCAAGGCAAGTTCTGTTCTGCATTAGGACCCTGCTCTCCTAAGTCTTTATATCCAAGCTTTGGCTTTCCACCCCCACTGCTTCAGCCTCAGTCTTGGAATTGGAGTTGGTGGCAAGGCCTCTGGCTGCATAATTCATTAAGGGCCCCGCTGTCCTCCTCAGGCAGCCCACTGACAGTCTGACTCAGGCGTGAGTTCACACTTTGGGAATTTTAATAAATGTTGTGCATCCCAGCCAGCCCAGATTTCTCTGTTTCTGTGCCAGTGTCTTCTCTAAGGTGATCCCTTCCCATTTGTCATCCTCTGTGCCAGACTTCCTCTGGCCTTTTAATTAAAGTCCCCCACCAAAGAAGAAAGCATTTAGAAGGTGTGGTGAATGCTCCTTTAAGCTAATTGACCAAGGTGTCTGAACATTCATGTGGTTTTGTTTGAAGAGTCTGACCTGGGTCAGGAACATTTGCTTTCCATGGGGTTCAATTTTTTCCTTCTTGAAACTTCCACAGAACATTTTTTTTTCAGATTGATCTGAGCCAAATATTCCCCTAACTTGCCTAAGTTGTCACAGATGATTATCTGGCAAAAAAAAAAAATACTGTAGACCTATCTAATTTGGTGTTATTGGTTGTAGAATGATCAGATTCCATAAAAATCACCCAGAGGATTTCTCCCAGCCCTTATGAAAGCATTACCTGGGTGTTGCGCTCCATGCCAGAAACCACTATGATTCCTAATGGGGTCTTTTAACCACCATGCTACTCTTTTTATCTCTAAGACTGCTTTTCCTGCAGTGACCCAGTGGCTTCACTAGGAGATGGATCCTCCAGCCACCCCGGACACCTTCTTTCTCAGGCTCCACATTCAACCAGCTACAGGCCTGGCTGATTTGTTCAATACATATTTATTAACAGTGGACCATAGGACAGGGATTATGTTTCAGCATTGGGAATAGAGTGGCGAGCCAAGTGGAACAGTGCCCACAGTTCTGGAGATTCCCCTTCATAAGGAAGACACTGAAACAAGCAATTACAATCGAGAGGGGTAATTCTTATGGTAGGACTACACCACTGTAAGCTTTCATTTAGCTCAGGACAAACAAATCTATCAACGCGAAGTTAGCTTTAATCTGCAAAGGTCTTATGCAAACATTGGTCATTCATTAATATGATCAATGAGTCCTTAGAATCTACTCTCAAACATGAAAGGAAAGGAGGAAAGGGCCCAAGCTGTGGGTTAGTGAGAGACACACGAGGAGGTGAAAGCCAACGGTGAGAAAATGCGGGGCGGGACTCCAGGACTGAAGAAAAAGTTCATTTTTTCAAACTGCAGGGTTACTGGTCTCTGTGGTGAAAGGGAATTTCTGAACCGTGAAATGGGAAGGAGGCCACCAAGACCGCTTAAAACCCTTTACCTTTACTCCCCGCTCTCTGCTTCCTACCCAGGGGCCTACCGTTGAGGGAACTGGGCTGCAGAGAGGAGAAGGGACCAGCGAGGGCCCACAGTGGGCCAGTGACAGGCCTGGGCTGGACCCTCGGCCTCCTGACTCCTGCTCCAGGTATTTTTCTCACTGTACATTTTTTCATTTTCTTGGTCAGGGGCACCCGTCATTCAATAAAAACAAAATTCACAATTTCCTTTCTGACCAAGGGCATCCTCTTTTACCTTTGGGTGTCACAAACACAAACACAAACTGATTGGCAGCCTGGTGGTGTGCTCTCCCAGGCGCGTTACGGGCTGGGCCCTGGCCTGGTGCCTGCCTTTTCAGGGCTGCTGGTGGTTATGAAGGGATCATCACAACACCTGGGTGGTGGTCATGGTGGGGGAAGGGAGGGGCCTCCCAGCAGGCTCTGCAAGGGCAGCCAGATCTGAGGTATGCACTGGACGGCCCAGGGACGCCCTAAGCTTGCCACCCTGGGGCCCCCAATTGTCCTAATCGCATGGGAGCTGGTCAGTGTTGAGGCTTCTCCTACAGGCTCTGCCCCAGAGCCCCTGAGCCATCCTGACTTGGGTGCAGGTCCAGCTCTCTCAACTCGGTGGGTATGGAGGGAGTCTTGCAGCCTGGAGTGAGCTTGGGGTCCGCCTGTGTGCCTGGGGATGATGGCAAGACGTAACGTTAACTGAGAGTTTACCACCTGCCCAGAATTGTTGAAAGTGCTTCACGTGGGACAGCCTATTTAATCCTCCCGACAGCCCTAGTAGGAAGGTATTGTTTTGAATATCTGTAACATACAGATGAGGAAACTGAGGCACAGAGGTACCTCCCATAGACAAGAAATGGCTGCACCAGGATTCAGACCCAAGCAGGATGATTTCAGGGGCCATGTATTGAACTATTAAGGATGCTGGGAATTGCAGCCCTCTCCCAGCTGGGTCCCATACAGCTGGGCTTTTTCCTCAGATTCCCTGATCCGTACCTCAAATCCTTGATGAGGTTAAGACCTTCTATATTAGTCAGGACTTAGTTGCATGTGTCAGAAACTCAGATTGGTTTAAGCACAAAAGGAACTGGGTTGGCTTCCTTCGCTGGGAAGTCTAGGGGTTGTGCTGAATTAAAGCACAGCTGAAACTAGGCGCCCTAATGATCAAGTCAGGATTTTCCTTCTTTTTCTCTTTCTCCTCTGTGCTCCTTTGTATTTGCTGCATTCTCCGACAGGTGTGTCCCAGGTGAGGAAAGGTGGCCACCAGCAGCTCCTGGCTGGTGCTTCACTTCCTAGTTTTAGGAGCAGGTTCCTGCCCTAGTTTTAAGAGAAGCCCCTGTACTGACTCTCATTTGTACTAACTCTGGTCATATGCCCATCCTGAACCAATCACTAGGACCATTCCCTCCTAGGGACTCCACTGGCAGAATTCCATTCCTGAGTCAGGATGGAGCCACTGGAAGCCCTCTTTGAACCACTTGGACTGGGAGAGTTGAAGGTGGAGAGGGGCCACCAGTGAGCGACCAGGTGCTTCGTGTCCATCCCAGCTCACCTGGGTTGTGGCAGAGTGCACAATCCAGAAGATCAAAGAATAGCCTTGTGCATCCGTCAGGAAATAGACGGTCAAGTTAGGACGCGTCGAGAAGTTAATAAGGGCGCTCTTCATGGCGGAAGGGCGGGTAAGGAGATCACAAGGGATGTTGCGGAACTTCGGAGTTAACAGCAGAGAGGATTTTTTTTTTATCATTCCTTGTCCTGAAAGGGTGAGGGGGTGGTAACTGGACCAAGGAAGAGAGGGCTGTATGGAAGGGTTCCCCCCCTGCAGCATCTGGATCTGCAGCGGAGGGATTCAGCCAGCCTGTGGTGACCAAAAAGAGAGGGCACTGGGGGAATAAATACCCCAACCTCTTTATTCTCTTCCTTTAATCTCTGGATCATATTTCCCATTGTTCCCATGAGGACAAGGACACCCAGTGATATAATCCATATGTGAGCCAGCAGGGACAGAGAGTCAAGTACAGAAAGCTGGTAAGTGGTGGAAGGGGCCTGGGCTCAGCTGACATATTGGCCTGTGACCTTGTTGTTTCTGCCTTGAGGTTACTGGAGACGGGAGCATTTATTTAGCATAGAGGAAAAAGGGCTAGTGTCCTGTCCTGGTATACTGTCAGCGCAGACAACTGGCTGTCCCGGACTGAGGGAAGGCTGTGGGTGGGAGAAGAGAGGTGAGCCCACTCAGGTCCAAAACAAGCCAAAATTTAAAAAGTAGGGTCCAGAGACTTCACTGGTGGTCCAGTGGTTAAGACTCCACACTTCTACTGCAGGGGACACAGGTTCTATCCCTGGCTGGGGAACTAAGATAACCGCGTGCTGTGCAGAGCGGCCAAAAAAAAACGGTCCACATTTGTGAATAGATTCTGCCTTTTGAGGAGGTGGGATTGGAACTGAGGGGTTGGACATCCGTATGCAGTTCTGAGTGGTCTTTAAAAGTGTAGGCTGCCTGAGTTCAAGTTCTAACTGAAAGTTTGGGAGACGTATTGGGTTGGCCAAAAAGTTCAGATTTTCCCATAAGGTGTTACAGAAAAGCTGAACGAACTTTTGGGCCAATCCAATACTTAAATTGTGCCTCAGTTTCTTCATCTGTAAAATGGGAATTATACTATTACCAGTCTGATGGGGTAGTGGCGCAGATTAAATAAAATTGTTCCAAGCACTTAGAACAGAGTCTAGTACATAGTAAGGGCTCAGTACTTGTTAGCTGCTATTATTGTTGTTATTATTATTGGCAAGAGCACTGAACAGAGAGTCTTCAGACTTATATACCAGTCACGCTCTACTACGACTTGCTTTGTGCCCTTGGGCGAGTCACTTTCCTTCTTAGGCTTTGTTTTTCTCTTCCCTAAAGTTAAGGGGTGGGATTCAAAGTTTCTGAAAACACATTTTGGCTAGAAAATTCTAAATTCCGCAAGTCCCAAGTCCATCACAGATTTTGCAAAGGTGCCCAAAGGGGAAATGTGTTTCCAGGGCCCCTCGGACTCCTGCCAAAGAGAGCTCAGGTTTCTCCCCCCAGCATCAGCTTGAGGAGTTCCCAGTAAGGGGGACCTATATGGCTCCTCCCCGCAGGTGTCTCAGGGCCGTGTGCTAATCTATTTTTGATGGCCTCCACCTGCAGGAGATCTCCTGCATGCTGCCAGGGGGAGGGGCCATCCCTTTGCTGCTGGTCCTTGGGGCAAATCACTCACTTGCGAAGGTCTCCCCTGAGGCCTGAAGTTCACCTTCAGGAGGGCCCTGAGCTGGCCGGGTGCGCTGTGGGACCGCTGGGAGGCTGTTACACCATCTGTGGGTGAGTAGGATGGCCCAAGGCCAGTTAATGTTCTGAAATCTCATCTGGGGTTTTCAACTGCCAATTTGCTCTCAAATGGCTTGAACTCAGGAAATTTGCCTTCCAGTTCTCTTTTCCTGCTTCCTTGTTGTGTTTCTTCTGTTCCTTTCTCTTGATAAAGGTGAGCCCCTTAGTCTGGCCTCGGGCATTGGCTCCGCTGCCTCCCAGCTCTCCTTGCTGCCTCTGCGGCCCTTGCCCTCTGAGCTCCTGCTGCTCTGGGGGCCTTAGTTCCTTGATTATGCCAAGCGGTTCGCACCTCAGGGGCTTGGCACATGCAGTTCCCATGCCTGGAGCACCTCTCCATCCCTTTTCTCATCAGCTAACTCCTACTCATCCTTTGGATCTCAGTTTAAAGCTCATTTACTCCTTGGAGGCTCTGTTGACACCCATGGTTACCAGTGGTTATGGGTTTGGAGGATGTTCTCAATGTCTATTTTCCGGACAGGACAGGGAGGGCAGGGCTGTTTCTGCCCAGTTCACACTGGCCTCCCTGTGCCTGGGACAGAATCTGGTGCTTGGTCACTATTTGTAATTAATTGATCTTTCTCCATTTGTTGCTGCTTCTCTTCTTCTTCCTCCTTCTTGTCTTTTTTTCTTCCCATCTTCTCTAAAATGCAAACCTGATGACGTCAGCATCTGTTAAGATTGCCTGACTTTCCCATCTTCTTGGATAAAGGTTTGATTTACAGGACTCACCAGGACGGCTCCTTGCCCTCTTCCCAACCCTGTCCCCACAAGCACCTTCTTTCACTCCACGCATGCCCGCCCACACCCAAATGCTCTTTCCCATCTTCAGGCTTCTTCACAGACTGCTCACTCTGCCTGGTCTATCTTCCCTGACTGTTGCCTCCAGTTTTTTAGTTCACAGCTCAAGGGTCCCTTCTCTTGGAAATTTGCACTTAACCTTCTGGACTGACCAGTTGCCTCTTCCCTCTCCCACAGTCCCTTGGGCCTCCCTTCCTCATGGTTCTGGTCCTGCTGGGTTGGACTTGTCTCTTTACTTGTATTCCTCACTACAGGGGGAAGGGCCTTAAAGGACCATGCCTCCATTTGGAATCCCTGGTACCTTGTATATATTGCCTTGTACACAGTAGGTACTCAGCAGAAGTTTACTTAATACTGAGTTTTGTCAATGATAGTTAACCGGGTCACGTCCAGCTTTGTACTGAGATAACATATCACTTACTACCTGAACAGACATAACAGTTACTCCACCCTTGCCAATGACTCTCCACTTTTGGGGTATCGTGTGTTTAGGGGAGATGGCGCTACCCTCAGTCCCAGGAGGATGAATCCTGGTTGGTTTAAGTCATCCATTGTGGTCTCATACTCTGTCAGTAATTGGTTCGGATATGGACCCATGAACCAATCATATGGTCCCTAGGACTTGAGAGGAAACGCACTGTGGGGCTTCTGGGAAAGAACTTTATTGCTGATAAGAGAGATGCACAAGAAAAGATGTCCCCTTTTTTAGAGTGTCCTTGAGTGATCCCTGCTGCAGCCATCTTGTGACCATGAGGCAAGAAACCAGCAACATGCTGAGGTCACAAATCACAAGGCTGACTAGCACTGAGCCTTTGACGACGTCTTCCTGCCCCCGCATTAACCAAATGTAGAATTTCCCCTCGTTCCTGGACTTCTGGCCACGTGGGTTAGTAAACCTTTATTGTTTAAGCTATTTAAAATCAAGTCTTCTGTTACTCTTAGCTGAAAGCATTTAAACTGGTTTACTGCCCGTGTGTTCTTGGGCAGGTGACTTATTCTTGCTCAACTTGAGTTTCTTTATCTGTAGAAAGAGATGCCAGTCTTCCTGCCCATCTTTTCATCGGTGATCTTGTAAAAGAAGTGAATTTACTTGGAAAGAGGGCAGAGCTGCACGAATGGAAGAAGGGTTTAGCGTCGGCCCCCGCTAGGGGGCTGGATGGGATAAAAACACTGCAGATGGCTTGCTCTTCCTCCTTTATTTTGTGACCAGGTGGTAGGTTTAAACATCGAAAAGTATAGAATGATCTTCCACAAAGCAGGAGGCTGGGTTTCACTCAGCTGCTTTCTCACCAAGCTGCAAAATCCAGAAGCAAACAGGAAAGTTAAGCTCTGCCCCGTGTTGTAATGTCTTTACTTTATTGCCCTGGTCACATACATTATTTTTTATTCACCTGAATTGAACTTTTAAAGGAATGAAAAAAACTGTAGAATAACATAAGGTGAGAATTTCCCATCCACTTCTTCCTCCCACCTGCTAACTCACACTGTCCACAGCACTCCCCAAACCAACCACTATTGCTCACTTGTTTTTCTGCCTTAGAGGTGTTTTATATACGTACAAGCACAGAGTACACAATAGAGTATTATTCCCCCACTTTTTTTTAACTTAATCAGTTTATCACTGTTCTGCACTTTCACTCAGAAGTATATCTTGAGATTTTTCCTTAACAGCACGTAGCAAACTTAATTATTCTTTTCCTTTTGTAGTATCACAATATTTCATCGTAGGGTGTATCAATTTATTTACTCCGTTCCTCACTGGTGGTCCTTTAGATGTTTCTAATATTCATTATTACAAACACTGTTGAAATGAATAACTCCATGATTAGTCTGGTTTAACCATAGGAAAGATTTTTAGGAGCAGAATTGCCGGGACAGAGGATATATGCATTTATAGCCCTCTGAAAGGTAGCCCACTTGAATCTTAAGTACTGAATCCGGGCTAAAGGAAAAAGACTTGAAATTCCCTTTTTTTATCCACGCCCGTACCTGTTCCAAATATCATTCTGGGCCAATCTGACTACCTTTCTTTGCTCTGCAAACGTTTACTGTAGACATCGGATGGCTACTCTGGTGGAGTGGCTCTTTCCTGAATGAATGAGCCTAGTTAAGAGCCTGGAGATGATTTAGCAGATGAGGACTTGAAGCCCAGAGAGGTAGAGTCATTTCTCCAGGGCTCTACAGCACAGCTGGAGCCAGGACCTCGGGCTGCTTGAGCCCAAGTCCAAGACTCTTTCCTTTGTGCAGGCTGTCTTTTTCCATTGCAGGGCTCTTTGGAAACCTCCACAGGGAGCTGCCACATAGTTAAGTTCACATCTTCAATAGTGTTCTTCACAGACCCCTCGTGTATTCTTCAGTCCTGTCACATGGAACCACTCACCGCTTGTTCGTTCGTGTGTTCATTCATTCATTCGTGGTTCACAGAAAGGAAATAAACCTCAGAGTGCCCTGCAGACGTGGAGGGGCTGGCTGTGTGCCGGGTGGTTGCCCTGCTCTGAACTGGCCCAGCGTCACCAGGAGTCGGGAGGCCAGTCCTGCCTGCTCCATGTCAAGAGAATAAAATCAGGCTGGACACCCAGGGGAAGGAGCCAGAATGGGGAGGGAACTTAAAAACAGGTCTCGTAAAGGCGTGATGGGGGGAAGTGGAAGTGATTGTCTTCAAGAAGGGTTTTGGAGAGTCAAAGGTCTGTATTCAGGCTGAGGCTTCCCTGAGCAGAGGGGCTGGGGGTTCCGTGCTGCCCCTGAGAGGAGAGGAAGACAGATGCCTGGGCTGACGACAGGCAGGAGGAAGGGCAGGAGCTGACATTGCCTGGGCTGGGCGGCCTTGAGGGGTGAGCAAGTCGTTCTTGCCGAAGACCCTTCAGTGGCCTCCCACGACTTTTAGGATAAAGACCACACTTCATGTCGTGGCCTAGGAGAGCCAGCGTGGTCTGGCTTCCTGCCCCCGCCCCCCTTCCCTTCAGGCTCTCCTTATCTTACCGTCTCCCCTGCTACTGGGCCTCCCTTCTTCGACCACACCACATCTTTACCTGTTTCAATGCCCTAGCACGTGCTGCTCCCTTTAGAATGGGGCCGGTGACAAGTCCTTCCTCGATGGTATTGCATGACATAATAACAATGATAATAATAATAGCAGACACATTGAGACCACTCACCACATCCCACGTATTCTAAGCCTTTGACATCTATGTTAACTCATTTAATGTGCACAGAAGCCCTGTGAGGCAGGTGGTGCTCTTATCCCCATTTTACAGGTGGGAAGCTCTCAGGCTGGGCTGCTCAGGAAGCCGACTCTGAGATGGGCAAGTGCGTGCCGGCTGCTTACAAGGGAGTGCTCTTGGGACCAGCACCCGTGGAAGGAGGGGAGGAAGCGGGATGGCCCAGGGGAGAAGTTGAATTGTGACCGGTCTCAGCCAAGACCTCAACTGACCCCGTGGGATGCTCTAGCTTGGATGGTCCTTCAGTCGGTCCCTCAGTCGGGGAGCGGACTGGGATTTGAACCACTTTGTTGATCGTACACTGGACGTGAGCGTTATCTTGGGCGACGTAGTTTTCTTCAGCCAAAGCCATCCCCAAAGGAGGCTGCCCGCTGTGGGCTGTCCGAGGCAGCACTCCCAGACACTGGGGGCATTAAGTTCTTCATTCCTTGAAGGGCACCTGGGGGCACTGCATCCGCCAGGCACACAAGCCCCAGAGTTTTCAGGGGGATTGGAACTCATGCTATACTGCCTCCCAGGGAATCCTTGTGTTTCAAATAGTGCCTGACAATTAGTGCTCAATAATTGTCAGCTGCTCTTATTATTATTGTTATTTTACAGGTGAGAAAACTAGATATTGGTGAGGTTAAGTCGTGTTACCAAAGTCACACAGCTTTTAGGGAGTAGGGGTGGGGTTTTAACTCCATTTCATTAACTAGAGAATTAATTAATATAAGCTTCATTAGAGCAGGGACTTGGTCATCACTGTTATCACCAGGGCCTAACATGCCTGGCACGTAGTAGGTGCTCAGTAAAAACCTGTGGAATTCATTAGTTACTTAGCTAAAGTACTTACGGAGCTTTGAGTCTGATTTCCCAGGCCTCTGCTCCCTCCACCGGCTCCCTCCACTGGCAGCCCCTTAGAGAGTATCTGGTCTAAGCACCCTCATCTCACAGGTGAGGAACCAAGACTCAGAAGGGGCTTGCCCAAGGTCCCAGAGCCTCTTGGTGGCTGGTCAGGACCCTTACCTAGGTTTCTGTGGCCAGCGGGTCATTCTGCCCATCAATGTGTACGCCAATCACCTGCACATTCTGACTCAGCAGGTCCAGTGGGTCTGAGGTCCTGCATTTCTAATGAGCTCCCAGGTGGAGTGAGGTTGCTGGCCTAAGACCACCCTTGGAGGAGCGAGGCCACTGGGGACCACAGACGTTTGAGAGCAGGAGGCCCCTGAGAGCCACAGCGGGTTGGTGCCGAGATTTGGTGTCGAAAGCCTGGGGCCTGTTCCTCTTCCTGCCACATGTAATGCAGGTGCTGTCAGCAGGTGGCAGGAACACCTAGTTGTGGGATCACAAATGCACTCAGGCGCCCGGCTGTTTCTGACAAGCCTCCCTCTACATCAGTCACCTGCCGGAACTGGGGGGGACGGCTCTCTGTGTGTGTGTGTGTGTGTGGGCTGCCCAGGTGGGCTGGAGTCAGGCCCGGGTTTGAGACCAGGAGCTGCTACATATTCATGAGAGGCTCGGGGGTGTTGCTTCCCCTCTCTGAGCCTCAGTTTCCTCACTTGTGAAATGGCAGGATTGCTTGCTAACTCACAGGTCATTGTTGTGAGGCTTGAATGACATAAACGCATGTCAGGTCCTCAGCTGGCAGGTAGCAAATACTTGAGTGTTTGTTTTTCTTATTTTCATTTTTATGGGAGTCCAGTCTTTCAGGGAATTTCTTGGTGATGAGGAAGGGAGGATTGGAGGGTTACTCAGCTTCCTACACGCAGGGTCGGCAGGAGGGATACGGAATCCTCAGTCTGAGCATCATCCTGGCCTCCGTCCTTTCTCTTACCCCCCACATCAAATCAATCACTCAGTCACCAATTTCCCTTCTTCCTAACTTCTGAGTATCTTCCAGGTCTGCTCATGTCTCTTCGTCTCCAATGCCTAAATAAGTGGACTGGGCTGGTGATTGATCAGGAATTTACTTAACTTTCCCAAGCTCCCTGCAAGACTTGTGAGAAAGAGGTCTTATTATACCCACTGAACAGATGGAAAAATCTAGGCTCACGGTGGTCAGGTGGCTTCTCTAGCTGGTCAGTGTCAAAGTCAGGGTGAAACCCAGGTCTTCTGGATAATGGATACTGTGCTTTAGCCTCTACGCATTGGCCCTAGTATTCTCAGCTGTAAAATGAGGGATTTAGCTAAGCGATGTTTACATTTGTATCCGTCTATCACTCGATCTTGCCTATGCCAGATGCCTGCTTTTGTTCAGTCATTGGGCCCCGTCCCTTGCCTCCCAGCTCCATGTTCCGACGCCTGCAGCATCCTTGGTCAGGGGCAAGGTCGGGCTGCCTGCCCAGGGTCCCCTTAGTCAAGCACATCTTTGTATCAAAAGTGACACAGATTCATCCTGATGTCCTGAATCTCCTCTGGAGGAATTGTAGATGACGAAGCTTTCACCATGGAATACTGCTGAGCTCCTTGAGATCGTTTCCACACCTTCCCCCTCCCACCTCCATTGTCATGGGTCCAATCTGCCGTCATCTCTTGGGTTTCATCATAAGCTTCTTGAATTGGCATCTTCACTTTTCCAATCTCTGCTCCATACTACAACTAGACTATATTTTATAAACACAAATCAGATTGTTATTCCCCTGCATAAAACCCAGTAAAGGCTCTCTTTTATCCTGGGAATGAAGTCCAGAATCCTCACCTTGACCTCTGAGGGCCTTTGTGATGTGCTCCTTTCCTACTCCCGCTTCTCCAGACTCTTCACATCCACTCTTGTCGTTGCAGCCGTATTGCACGTTTCTCTGTTTCCGTACCACGTCTCTGCCCGAAGGCTCCCTCCTGACTATTCATCCTGCGAGTCTCCTCAGGGACGTCTCTGACCCCACACGGCTGGGCTTGATCCTCTGCTCTGTCCCTCCCTAGAAGCCTGTGCTTCTTACAATCAGTACATTGATCAGGTACAGCTTGGTGAGATACAAACGTGAGACAGTTTTATTTCCCTGTAATCATTGCCTTCAGATGTGTTTGACGGAATGTCCCTTTATAGAGATCTGAGCATTTTCTGGACAGTTAGTCCTTTAAAACGCTAATCTCACTTCCAATTTAGAATTGATTTTCGTCCTGGTCCAGGCCAGGCTTTGACCTGAAGGACCTGGATCAGGAAGGAGATGTGTCTGCCTCTTCTCCCGTCCTACGCTCCTCACTTTTCTGCTTCTGGATCTTTCAGGGTTATGGATGCCATAGCGTGGGAAAGGGCAGCAGCACCCATTGAGTGCAGGGCGTGATATTTTAAATGAATGAATGAAGGGCATGGGCTTAGGAATTCATCCCAGCTTTGGTTTAGCTTTAGGCAGGATTAGTCATTACTCAGGACAGTGGGCAAATCAATTTCTTTCTTTAAACCTCAGTTTCTTTGTCTCTAACATGGGGTTAATAATCTCTACTTGGCAGTTCAGGGTGAAGAGAAAACATAAAGTGAGATAACTATAAACAACTGAGTGCATCACGGAGTGCATAATTGCTGCTTCGTAAATGTTAATTCCTCTTCCTTATCTGTGAATGGGGGTGGGAAGGAGGTGATAATGCAAGTCCCATAGGGCTGGGCTCATGGCTGCCTGTGATAACATGCGAATGGGGGCTTAACAATAATCATTTCATTTCCTTAGGATTCCCATGTGATCCTTTCTAATGCCTCTGACTTTACAAGGTGACCTCAAAGTCTCTAAAAGACATAGACCAAAAGGACTTTTGAGCCCCACTGTGCTAGGCTCTGTACTGGGCGTGGGAGGCACACACACTGGATAGACTCCAGCCCTGACCTTAGGGCGCCCCGAGGCTCACTAAGGACAGAGACATCCCAGTTCAAATTTTGGGTAGAAGAGTAATGTGTACTATTCTAGGATAGGAAAGAGACATGGGAGCAATTTTTCTCTTGCCTGAATGTGATGCCAAAGATAGGCTTTTAGAACTTGAAGGAAGCTTCGTAGGACTCAGGCTACACCTACATTGCATGACTGGGAAAGTAAAGGTCCAGAGAGGAGAAGCAAGTGTCTGAGGTCACATTGCTATTTGTTGGTAGGGACAGGAGCACAGCGCACAGCTCAGAGCTTCCGCTTCTTTGGCTAATTCCTACTCCTCCTTCCCATTAAATGAGAAGAGCATTTCCTTAGAAGGCTTTCACCATGGAATGGCCTTAGAAGAGCATTTCCTCTTCGCTCCCTCTACCCCCTGCACCCACCCTCCGCCACACACACACACACGGGTGAGGCCTCGCACGATCTCCCCTGCGCTTCAGGCTTCCCGTTTGGCGACACTCATTACGTCTATAATCAATCACTATTTAATGGCCTTTTCTCCATTGGATTGCAAGCCCCGTGAAGGCAGGAGCCCCTTCCCTCTTGTTCACTCCTCTGTCTCCAGCACAGAAGGGGCTCAGTAAATAATTGTGGAAGGACGAAATGTTGTGTGCCCCTGACTCCTGTCCTCTGAGTACATCTGAGCCTTTCGGGAAGTGAGGACCAAGGGCATAGGAAGTGATGCCATTCAGAGTCCCCTCTGTGCCAGGCACGGGACGGGGTGACTGTCTCAGATGACCTCACTGGATCTTCTAGCACCCGAGTGCCTGGTGGGGCCCCAGAAGGAGACAGAGTCAGGAAACAGGTTTAGATATAACTTTAGTTTTTCTTAGAAGCCAGGAAGCGGTGTCATGAATGGACAATGGGAGAGATGATACTTAGAGGTACCCAGAACCTTCCCAGGGAAGCTAGTCATTCAAAGTCCAGTAGGCCTTATGTCACCAAAACCGGTGTGTGTGGGGGTGTGTGGCTGGTCGTTGACGGCACAGGCTCAAGCAAGGGCACATCTCCTGGGTTCCATCCGCTCGTTGGTCTGCTGCATAGAGAGCCTTCACTGAACCGGTCAAGGGGGCAGTGACCATCACTAGTGGCCTCTAACTCTTCCCTGCTGGGCATTCATTTACTGTCCAGTATACCCAACCCTACTGGAAGCTGGACTGTGACTTATTGCTTTCCTCTTAGCTCTGTGATCTTGGGTAAGTACTTTAAGCTCTCTGGACTTCAGATACCTCATCTATAACATGGGGATAAAAGAGTACTCAGATAACAGGCGTTCTGTGAAGATTAAATATGTCAAAACCAGCAAAGTGCTTAGATAATGATATAAATAATTAACGTTTAGTGAGTACAATGTGCTGGGCCCTGTTCTCTTTCCATGACATCAAGAACAGTGTCTGGTCTTGGGTGGGTAAGGGTATTAGTTTGCTAGGGCTGCTGTAACCAAGCACCACCTCTGCTGTCGTAGTGTAAAAACAGCCGAGGACAACCCATAGACAAATGGGTGTGGCTGCGTTCCAATAAAACTTTATTTACAAAAATGGGCCAGATTGCTGACCCCTGACCCTCCGAACCTCAGTTTCCTCATCCACAAGTGGAGATAATAATCCTTTCCTCTCTGGGTTTTTGTAGGAGTAAATACGTTAGTTAACAGCCCTTAGGTAAATTATATTGAGCCCTTCATTTGTGCCAGCCCTGTGATATTGTTTTCTTATTCTCATTATTATTCTGCTGTAGCATTATAAGGGACACATCCTGGATCAGAGAGCCCTGGATTAGGAATCAGGAGAGTTGAGGGTATGACTGTGTTTCTCACTATTCATGTGGTCGGGGGTGAGTGATTTCCCTTCTCTGAGCTTAGTGCCTCCGTCTATAAGACAGGGAACACGACGCCTGGCTCAAAGGCTAGACAAGAGATGCGAACCTGCAAGGCCCACTCTCAACTGCCTGTGACCACAGGGAAGGGAAAGGAAGTCGCCCAATCTGCTGATGTTGGGTGAGCGTGGGAAGGCTTTTCCTCAGGCTGCCGATTAAAAGGCCTCCTGTCGCCCGCTTTTATCTGACGCCTTGAACCCTCTTCCTGACCCCCTTCCCTACTGTGGCTCCCACCAGTGTGTGACTGCCGTGGAACCCAGATTAGAGAGGAACCGTGCTCAGGAAGTGCTTGAACCGGCCACAGTGGAAACATTTCTCAGGGTTGGCCAAACTGGATGGCGTCCAGGGCCATGAGGAAGAGTTTGCTTTTGGGTGCCTGGGCGGGGATTGGGTGGGGGAAGAGGGGACAAGGTGAAGGTTCTGTGCAGCAATGCTTCTCGCAGCACTGGCTCTGAGGCAGAAGGTCGAGCTGGTCGGCTCTAAAGCAAACATTCTTTCTAGAGCCACAATCTCCCACTGCCTTGCAGAACTTAGAAATCGGATGAGATTGTTTCTGACCCGATCCTTCCTTCCTTGTGTGTGTATGTGTGTGCGCACACAGAGGTGTGGAGGCTACGGAGGGGCTTCCTCTCTCCTAGGGCTGGGAGGGCTTTGGGGGGTGCAGGTCAGGGCTTGCCAAGAGGGCGTGAAGGGTGCAGCTAATATACTTGCTGTCTTTGTAGCGCTTTTGTGCACCAGGCACTGTGCTGGGTGGCTTGTATGCATTCTTTTTCTTAATAATGAGACAGGCATTGCGCTGCACAGTTTAAAGATGAGGATACTGAGTCTCAGCGTGGCTAAGTTCCTTCCCAAGGCCATGTAGCTAGGAATGAGCGAAGGACGACACATCCCCATGTGCCTGGATGTGAGACTGCATTGAGATGTTCCCTGGACGGGAAAGCTTGTGCCATGCTCCCAACAGCTCAGCTCCCCTGCTTTGGCTTAGGTTCCTGGAGTCCCCTTTTCCCAGCCAGATGGTGGGAGATAGAAAGAGCAATAATTATCTTTTGTCTCAGGTGTTTCTATGCCCCTGCCAACCCCCCAGTCAGGGGGTCTCCATCCCACTGGAACTCTGCACAGGAATGACCCCACGGGTCTGGCTTTGGGTCCAGCATCCCTCTCTTACACACTCCCTTCCACTTGCTCTGTTTCAATGGTGATAGAGCAGCTCCTGTTTAGCGAGCTGCTGCTACGTGCCAGACAGTGGGCTTAGTGATTTTCATTTCTTGTTTAATCCTCACCACCCCTATGAAGTACAATTTGATATCTCCATGTAACAGATGAGAGCACTCCGATGTAGAGAGTTTAAATAACGAACCACGTGGCCAGGAGACTGCAGAGCTGGGTGGTACTTCTAGGTTTGTCCAAGCTCACAGTCTGTTCTCTGAACTGCTCTGCTTTCCTGGCCCCCTCATCACAGGGTGTGACACTTTTCTAGGTACAGGGCTGAGTCCTCACTAGAATGCTAGCAGGGTCCTAGGTGTGGGTAGACACTGGGTCTGGAGTCACAGAAAACTGGTTTGAACCACAGTGTTGACATTTCCTAGCTATGTGACCTTGGTACTTCATTTTTCTAAAGCTTAGTTTTCTCACTGTTAAAAGAGAGATAACCATGCCCTGTATAATTATATGATTATGGCCACATGATTCATGGTGCGAGCAAAATGCCCAGCACCTGTGTGATTAATGTTTGATGCATGGATGAATTCAAACCGAGCCTTCCTGTGAGCCTGGCTCTGCTGATGTCCTGGGCGTCTCCCTCTCACCTGTCATCCTAGGTTGGAGAGCAGCGATTTCTACTTCCGTGTTCTTACCCTGGCAAGAGCTGCTGTATGGCGTACCTGCCTGGCACAGGAGGGGGTAGCAAGAGACCAAAATAGTCTTCCCCCACAAAAAAGCCAACCCTATTAGTTTTCACATGACACTCTCACGCTTCCCTCTTCCTTTTCCTCTCCTTGCCTGAAATAAACCTCACACATCAAAGTCACTCAGCATCCCATAAAAGGACACAGGCCTCCTCTTGATACCAATTCAAGAAGTGAGTCCCCTCCCCCTCCACTCTTCCTCCAGCCTTGATAATTCCCTTGACCATTAGGACTAAAACATCAGATAGCTAGAAACCCATGCTCCCAGCCTGGCCTGAGTTTTCTTGCTCCCTGCCCCCTCTCTCCAACTCCATCCTGGCTCCAAGGCACAGAATGTGGGCTGAGGAGATACCCTCAGTTAGAGACCTAAGGCTGAATAGGAAAGGTAAGCTGGGAAGAGCACAGTGAGGGGGCAACTGGGCTTGAATCTTAATCCTTCACTTTCTGAGCACATAGCCTTGGGGTCATCACCAAATCTCTCTGTGCCCATCTCTTTGTTTGTTACTGGGGATAGTGTTTCCTAATTTGCAGATGGGGGTTTAATGACACGTTGTCTGTAAATTATCCAGTCCGTTGTGTGCACTTAACCACGACTGCTATCATCAGACACCTGTAGTCACAGATGGAGCTAGTTGAGCCCAGAGGTACCTAAGAGCATGCCCCGGCCAGCTGAGCTCCTGGCCACGGCCTCCCAGGGTGTCCTCGTGGGGCATGGGAGCTGCTGAGGAGGACGTTATTCACAGATCTCTGGAGTCAGAGGTAAGGAGGGGGCGTAAGGGTGTGGGAGGGAGAAGTTGATGAAACCACACTGCTACTTCTTTTTCCTAGTCCAGACCATGGGTTAGGTCCCAGTCTTCTGAATAGGGTCCAGGGTAGAGGCTTAAGGTGTGGTTTTCACAAAGGCCTATGTGAGGTTTGGTTCCCAGTAGGGCTGCTTTGGGGCCCAGCTGGCAAAGTGAGATACAGGTTTGGGGAGACTGCACCCCCTTCCCAGTGATGCATGGAACGTGGGTTGATTCACGGTCTGTCCTGAGGACTGAAGGGTGCAGTTCTGGGAGCCCTGGGAAGGAAGAGCTGTTCTCACTGGTAGGAATGGTGGCAGGGAGGAACCCTCCCCTAGAAGCTTCCAAACCGCAGGTACCCTTGAGGGTAGCCCAGAGCCCAGAGTTTCTGAGACGGCTCAGAAAACCCCAGGGGCGACTTTCAGGTAGGCCAGGTTCCTTCATCAGCAGGTGAGGGCCCTGAGCCAGTAGCATCTGAATTGTTAATGGGACCTCCTTTTTCCCCCACAGCCTGCTGAGGGTCCCAGGGGATGTAATAGTATCAGTCTTGATTCCAGAAATTCTTCAGTGGGCTGAGCTGCTGGGAGGAGCTCCGGCTGGACCCTGCCCGCAGGCAGGCTGGGGAGGGAGCAGCAGGGCAAGGCCATGGAGAGCACCTCCAGGCCTTCTGGGAGGCGGAGCGAGAGCTCTGGGCTCCTGCTGGTGGGCTCAGATTCAGGGAAGGTGCTGGTCTAGAGGCAAAGACTGGGCAGTGTTACAGGGGCCTGTCAGACTGTGGAATGGTCACTAATATTTGGTGAGAAGCATTACAGCATGGCTGGTAGCACGACAGCCTAATGGTTAAGTGCAGGAATGGAGCCTACTAGGGTTCCAATCGCAGCTCTACCACATCCCAGCTCCGTAACCCTAGGCAAACTGCTTAGCCTGATGGGGCGCTTAGAGCCGTGCTGCCAGGCAGAGTGTAAGTGTTGGTTTTATTGCCTCTCGGTTACCTTATGTGGAGATGGTTATACATTCAAGGTATAGTCTGATCCTCCAGCTGGCCCTTCAGTAGCTCTGCCTGTGAGAGGATGGAAGCAAAAGAGCCTTCAGAAACAGGCTCCAGATAACAAAGTCTGGTCTTCCAAAAGTCTCCTAGTAAACAAAACCACAATAAACATTGAAAATATTTCTAACTGGGCTTCCCTGGTGGCGCAGTGGTTGAGAGTCCTTCTGCCGATGCAGGGGACACGGGTTCATGCCCTGGTCTGGAAGGATCCCACATGCTGTGGAGCGGCTGGGCCCGTGAGCCATGGCCGCTGAGCCTGCGTGTCCGGAGCCTGTGCTCCGCAACAGGAGAGGCCACAACGTGAGAGGCCCACGTACCGCAAAAAAAAAAAAAAAAAAAAAAAAAAAATTTCTAACTGAGAAAGGAATATGCATATGCATATTCTAGACATTCCAACAGTGTAAAAAGGTAGAGTGAAACCATGTTTCCACGTGACCCCAGGGCCTTCTCTAGTCCTTCTCCTTAGGAGGATGGTTTCCTAAAATGGTTGTGCAAATACAGTGTGTGTGTGTGTGTGTGTGTGTACAGTATACGTAACGTACTATTATGCACTCCAAATAAATTCTATTTTGCTAATATTTACTGAGTTCTTACGGTTCCCCAAGACAATGCTAGTACCTTCCCATGCGTTATCTCATTTAGTCCCGTAATGACCTTGTGTGGTCATAGCGCAGATATGGTATTGTTACTTTGACCATTCTGTGGATGAGGAAAAGGGGTCTTGGTGAGCACATTTGCCCACAGCCACAGAACTGAAGACTGGATGAGCCGGGGGTCAATCAGGTGGGACTGACGCAAAGGGGATGCGGGTCCTAGTACTTCATGCTGCCTCTTCACTGCCTGTCTGGAAAATGCTTTCTGTGAATTTCTTAATTTGACTTCAGAAGGTCTACAACAGGCTCTCAATGCTAGAGTTTATTCTGCTGGGGCAGAGTTTATTCAGTGGGGCCTCATTTGTGTGCCCACTGTCCATTTATTAATTGTCACCTGAAGAAGTTGTCCTGGTCCCCATGAAACGTGGCTGGGGCTTGCTCTTAGGGCCAACTGACCTAAGCTTAGATTGTGTGTGTGCATGCATGTATGTGTGCATGTGTATGTATGTATGTGTCCCTATATGTGTGCGTGCATGTGTGTGTGTGTGACATTTGACTCAGAGAGATCTGAGAAGCAGTGACAGTGCAGGTTTGCCATTGGTAAAGACCAAAGGGGACAGTGGAATAAACCTTTGACCCCTCACCCCTTTCTGGTTTCATTATTTTTTTTACCAAGAATAAAAGTAAGGCCTGACCTAGAGAAGGGAGTCACCCTGATTTGGGGAAAGTTTTAAACAGAATAATAATATTTACTTTGCTCTGTCGTTGTGAGGACTGGAGATAATAGTACATGTTTGTGCTTTTCCAGCCGGGTAGTCATAACTCTGATTCCACAGTCATACATATCAGGGCCTCGAGAAGGCACAGGATGGCTATGATGCTCTAAACCAGGGGTCCCCAACCCCTGGGCCATGGACCGCTACTGGTCCGTGGCCTGTTGGGAACCGGGCTGCACAGCAGGAGGTGAGTGGTGGGCTAGCAAGCAAAGCTTCATCTGTATTTACAACCGGTCTCCTTCGCTCTCATTACTGCCTGAGCTCCACCTCTTGTCAGATCAGCAGCGGCATTGGATTCTCATAGGAGGGCGAACCCTACTGTGAACTGCGCATGCAAGGGATCTAGATTGCACGCTCCTTAGGAGAATCTAATGCCTGATGATCTGAGGGGGAGCTGAGGTGGTCCCATCACCCCCAGGAAAACAAGCTCAGGGCTCCCACTGTTTCTGCATTATGGTGAGTTGTATAGTTATTTCATTATATATTACAACGTAATAACGATAGAAATAAAGTGCACCATAAAGGTAATGCGCCTGAATCATCCTGAAACCATCCCCCCGCCCCGTCTGCGGAAAAATTATGTTCCACAGAACCGGTCCCTGGTGCCAAAAATGTTGGGGACTGCTGCTCTAAACTACAGATGAACAGTAAATTAGAAGATGGCATTGATATTTTTTAATTTAAAGAGAGCGTGAACACACTATGGAGGAAATACGTCATAGTGGTAAAAGGCATGGTCTTTGGAGCCAGACTGTCTGGGTCCAAATTCTGGCTCTGACATTTGCTGGCTGTGCAACCTCAGGTAAGCTAGGTAACCTCTCTGTACCTAAGTTTTCTCATCTGCAGAATAGAGGTAATAATAGGGCCAGCCTCATAGAAACACCAAAAAAATAGAAGAATTAATACATGGAAAAAGCTTAAAACAACATCTCTTTTAAGTGCTCAATAAATCTTAGCTAGCACTATTATGAGGAACAGAATGTAAAAGTCATATTCTTTTAAAAGATAAAACAGGAGACTTCAATGGATTTTTGCACTTGTTCCAGTTGGCCTAGGGCTAAATTTCTACAACCAGCTGGGTTCCCTTGCTCACTCTGTGCACTGAGGCACTTTTCTGGAAACTTTTGAGAGGTACTGTGTCTATACAACGCCTGGCACTTAGTTGGTGTAAAATACATTATAGCTGTCATCGTCAATATTGTTAGTGTCGTTCAAAGGAGTGTTATATCTGTCAAATTTGAGACGCGATTTCCTTACTTTAGTGAGGTGACGTCAGCGGGAGATACTTGCATCTTCTGCATGAGCAGAGCTTTCCAAGGCTGTTGGTAGGGCCTGGGGGAAAAAATGAGGCCTAGTCCTTCTTAAGATTTGGAGGTTAAAAATGAGGTCTGATTATTCTTCCTTGACGGCCTGCTATTTATCTGGTAGCTATAAATGGCTTTTGGTGATTTCTAAAAATCAAACCTCCTCTTGGAGGACGAAGATTAGCCATTTTGAGAGAGTTTCTAAACATTTACTAGGCACTAAATATATGAAAAGAATTTAACCTCACTAAAACCTCCCAAATGTAAATTTAAAAAACTTGACCATAATTTCTTTTTTGAAATTAGTCGACATTGGGATTGCCATCAGGTTGAGTTACACCTGATCCTGTAAAGTGAAAATTGCATATAATCAATATTACTCTTGACCTGACCATTAAGTGTGGCACACTTTATTTGTATTTTATAATTCCCCATACTAATTAATTTAAAAATCTTTTTATTTAAAAAATGTCTGTCACACACAGAAATAAATTGTGTACAGAAAAATCTCTCTGTAGCCATCACTCAGCTTCAACTCAGCATTTTGCCATATTTGGTTCATCTACCAACTAGCCTTCCCACCTTTTATTTTGCTGCAGTATTTTAAAGCAAATCATAGACATCATGTCATTTGTCTACATTAAAAAAAGTAAAGTTCTGGACGGTGGCGCAGTGGTTGAGAGTCCGCTTGCCGATGCAGGGGATGCGGGTTCGTGCCCCCGGTCCGGGAGGATCCCACATGCCGCAGAGCGGCTGGACCTGTGGGCCATGGCCACTGAGCCTGCACGTCCGGAGCCTGTGCTCCGCAACGGGAGAGGCTGCGGCAGTGAGAGGCCCATGTATAGCAAAAGAAAAGAAAAAAAATAAGTAAAGTTCTTTTCTTAACCTAACTGTAATGACATTATCACATCCAACAAAATTAACAATAATTTATTGATATCATCTAATACCAGGTTTCCTTCAGTTTTTAAAGAACATCTTTTAATAGTTGGTTTGTTTGAATCAGACTTTCAACAAGGCCCACATGTTCACACGAATTCCTATGCATAGTATGGAGTTGAGAACTCTAAGCCCAATTAGAGGAAGAAAGGAAAGGATAATTATAATTACAGCTAGTCAGAGTGGCTTTATGAAGAGGATGCTTTGAAAACTATTAATGTGTTTTTCTATTTCACTTCCTTCCTTTCTTGACCTTTGCTCTGGCTGACCTGAGGTATCCATCATCCTGGGGCTAGATCATGATTTATAGCAGAAGGAATGGAAAAAGAAAGGGCAAGTTAATATCCCTCCTCTGACAAGTAAAATAGAATTATTCAGCAGGAAAATAACCTTGCAAGCCAGGTGTTATCTTGAAAGAAGAATTCTAAATTCCTTTAGTTTTCCCCTTTAGCTTTTCAACAATGCGTTCTGATTTACCCAGCTTACAGAGTTCCCGTTGTGTGTACCAAAAATACCCCTGTGCTCCGTTAAGGCATTGCCAGGAAGCTGTAGTGAAAGATGGAGGGCATGATGTGATGGTAGAGGGTCTATGTGACCTTTTGGGATGCTGTGAGATAGTGAAAAAGACATAGAAAGAAAAAGGAGGAATGAGGAGGTAAGAGATCAATTGACATTGGATGTTCTCCCAGCTTTGGCCCAGAAAGTTGGGAGGCATGTTGAATAAGTATAACCAAGGGCAGAGGGGCTCTTGAACTTCTTACCAGTTGAGACTTTGCTGAATATATTGTCGTTCTGGGCTGTGACCACATCCACATGGCAGCGTGGCATGGCTGGGCAGCGATGGCCACACAGAAAGTGGTATGAATTTGGCTAGGAAGCATTGCCAATGGGGGTCGCCATGGTTGGGCAGCGTCAAGGTGCTCTGGAGGAAGGGCTGCACGGTGGACCACCTGGGCCAGGCCAAATTGGAGTCATAGGAAATGGGAGGGAGTCTAGGACCAATAGACGAGTTGAAATTGCCAGGGAGGGCTGGGACAAGGCAGAGCCAGCCAGGCAGCCCCCTGGGCTCTGACCAGCTGTGGAAAGCCTGGACTACAAGTTACTCTAGTGCACACCCAAACTTCGGCTGCGAATCCCAGCAGTTGGATCAGGGACTCCTACCCAACCTGGGCCAGAAGAGCCAGAGAAGCCAGAAAAATATGACTCTTCACCTTCCAGGACTTCATTTAAACCCTATCTCTTCCCCCCATACACCCAGATGTCATCTTGGAGAGGAGCCAGGAAAGGAGACAGAAGAGTGGTATGTCTGAGAGCTTAAGCCTTCATTTCCCCTTGGAGAGTAAACATTCTTTGAAGGGATCACTTATGTTATTGTGTTATACTGAGGTTCAAACCTGATTAGACATGGAAGTAATCAGGTCATCCTTTTGAATGGCTTTTGGCTATTTCCAAAAATCAGATCTCCTCTCAGAGGACAAAGATTAGCCATTTTTGAAAGGCTTCTAAAAACATTCGAACTGATAAATATATGAAAAAAGTTAACTTCAATTATCTGCCCAAATGTAAACTAAAACAACCATCCCATACTTTCTTCTTTGAAATTAGTAAACATTGGAAAACGTACAAAAAATCTGCTAGTTGGGAGGAAAACAGTTATACACAAAACAAAGGAGCCACATGGTCTTGGTCTGAGTTTTGATAGGAGTTAAATGTTCCACCCTGGTATAACAGGAACGTGAATCAAGCACTTTTTCTGGGCCTGGTGCTGCTGTAAGAAATTTAGGTGTGTTATTTCACCAAACTGTTACAGTAACCTAATGAGATATACACTCTTACCACCCACTTTACAGATGGGGACGCAGATAGGTTAAATACCTTGCTAAATTTGCACAGTTAGAAAATAGTAGACCCAGGCTTTGAATTTGGGAAGTCAGATGTGAGGGCCATTTCCCTTAACCTCAGATTTGCTTGCCCAGATTTGGGCACTCAAACCCTTTTGCCTGTGTGACAGTTATCAGATCCTCAGCACTGATTGGGGTGGGTTGAGAATTTCAAAGCATTCCTTCTTGTCTCTGGTCTCTTTTAGCACTGAGCCCCTGTAACCTTAATATGTACGGATAGGTTTGTTTGTTTCGAGGATTGATCAGATATTTCTGAAAACACCTAGCATAGGCTTAGCCAGGGTAGGTGCTCAATCAGTGTTGCTTGTTGATTCCAAATCTTGCTTAATCAGCTCATTTGCATTCACTATTCTTTGAAAATGCCCAGAGAAGAGCTTGGCCACTTACTTCCTGTCTTTCCTGCTGAGGCTCCCCTGAATAGTGTCACTCTCATGCCCTGGATTATTTATCACTCCTTACTAGCGCTCTTGGGTAGCTGCTGCCCTTTCAGCCTGGGTTCAAGGGAGGGTGGGAGGGAGGGAGACGCAAGAGAGAAGAGATATGGGAACATATGTATATGTATAACTGATTCACTTTGTTATAAAGCAGAAACTAACACACCATTGTAAAGCAATTATACTCCAATAAAGATGTAAAAAAAAAAACAAAAAGAATAAAAACACATGGAGCAGACCTGACCCAACCACATTCTGGCCAAACCCAGCTGTCAGCAGGCTGAAGCATAGCTTCCCAGCCCAGTTTAGCTTGAATCAGTCGAAGCAGAGCTGATCTGCAGATTTGTAATTGTGAGAATAAATGCTTGCTGTCGAAAGCTATTGAGTTTTGAAGTGTTTGTTATGCAGCATTATAGTCACAAGAGCTGACAAACCCAGTGCGGTGTGTTCTAAAATCCACACGTGTGTTAAGTATGGGAATGATGCGACTTCCTCACTGCTGCTTCTGAGAAGATAAGAGTCTAAATTTAGGAAAGTTATATGCACCTATATCTGTAGCAGAAGCTTTATTTTCTACCTTAGGAAATAACCAGGAGTATGGACAAACATTCATTACAGTGTTATTCCTAATAGTGAAAATTGGAAACGATCTGAAGGAACAATTTGAGAACCGTGATCAAATACACTACGGTTTAGCATACATAGTGTGTAATACAATAGACTATTACACAGTGTGTTAGGACAAGATTCAGATAAGAAACACTTAAATAGTGATTTAAAACAGATTGAAACTGATTTCTCTCAATAAATGAAGTCTGGGGGAAGGCCATCCAAAATTGGTTTGATGGATCAATAGTCACAGTTGCTTTCCAGGTTTCTGCTCCATTTTCCTTAGAGCGAGGTCTCTGTTTTCATGGTTCAAGATGAGTGCTAGAGCACCAGCCATCACATCCATACTTCCAGCAACAGGAAGGAAGAAGGAACAAAAAGGTATGCACACTCCCACTTTAAGGAGACATCTTAGACTTCCTCACATGACACTTTGTTTATACCTCAATGGGAAAATTTAATCCCAACGAAGTTCCCAGTTAAAAAGTGGGGTACTATAGCTATGGGATAAAAGGAGAGTAAATATTAGAAGGCATACTTAGTTATTAAAATTATGGATATGAGGACCTCTGGGGAGTCCTGTCTTACAGTTTACTTTGGTAGCTGATATCTAGTGACTTTATGACTCAGGTAAAAGATACCTGCATTCTTGGAGTTTGTTGGAGCAAAGGATGTAAGAGTGTTTCCCAAGGACTAAATGTGGGCCACCTGTGAGAGGGAGGTAGCATGTGTGCCTGACTAGGGTGAAAACAGATTCAATAGAAAAAGGCAAGAGGTGAATTTCTGGGTTCCTAGGAGCTGCAGAAGCAGTAAGTGACAAGCTGTCAAGGGAGCTGTAGGTGTAGGGTCTCTGAGAAGCCATGAAACTGTGTTTAAAGAATGAGCTTTAAGTGTTGCTGAGCTGAGAGAGTGTGATAAAGCTATCTCGGGGCAGGATCAGTCCATTAAGAATGTCCCTGCCTTTCTTATCTTGCCTTCCTTTCTTCTCTCCTCAACCCTGGCCTGGGTGGGGTGGGGTGGGGGGGGGTGGGGGGGTTGGTGGGGGAGAGGTGGGCAGTGGCAGGAAGCACAGTTAGCCAGAGGATGAGGAAATGCCTGGCACAGCAGAGGATGAAGGACCACGGCTTTCCTCTTCCTCTCCCCACCCCACTCAGGAGAGCTTCTTGCTGGCAGCGGGCCCCTAGCCGTGGGGAGGGGGGAGCAAGTGACCCCTCTGAATCAAGTTTGGCGGTTTGATTGTTCCGTGGGATTTTGAATGGTACTATAACTCATTTTGTGATTATTGGTTTATGTTTCTCTGATCAGAGTGCAGACAACTTGAGTCAAGGGTGACGTCTTTATGTGGCTTTCTCTCCCCAGGGCCCAGGACAGAGCCTGGAACACAGTCAGCACAGAAATAAGCTAACACTCATTCAAGAAAGAAAGAATGTTATTAAAGCAAAGAAACGAAGGAAGGAAGCTAGGTCTAATGCTTCGTCTGAGGGCGCCAAACTGTGGCGGCCACTCTGTCCTCTCTCCTCCCAGAATGTTTGGCTTCTTCCTCTCATATGTCCAGCCTTGCATTAGTGATCTGTGTGCTCATATTAGTTATTTGTGAGCCCTTTGACGGTTGGCCCCGTATGCTGATAAAAATAATAACTATTATTTATTGAGTACCTGCGAGGTCCTGGGCAGGGCGCGAGGGCAGTGCTGCCCACACACTAATGCACACCTGGGGAGCTTGGGAAAAGGCAGATCTTGATTCAGCAGGTCTGGGTGGGCCTGAGTTGCTGCATTTCTAAAAGGTAATGCCTGTGCTGCAGGTTCTAGGGCATGGGTGGAGTGAAGTGGAAGACTTTAGGTCATTTGATTCTTACATCAATCCTTACATCAATAGAGACAGGCACTATTACTCCTTGCATTCTGTGATAAGAGAAACGAGGGTCAGAGCTGGCGAGTGAGGGTCACACACTCGTTAGCAGCAGTAGCATTCAGATGCAGTGCTGACTTCATGGGATCTTTCCCAAGCGCCGCATGCTCAGCATGCCAAGGGGGGTCCCTTAAGAGCCATCTTTGCACTGTCGGGCCCTGGAAAGAAAAGGGAGAGAAGATTATTTGATCCTCTAAAAATAAGCCATAGGCCGTATTTTGGCTCTAGAGGGAGTCAGGGGTCTGTGAGGGATGATCACCCACTCAGAAGAGTGCACACCCTTTCCTAGAGGGGAGGTGCTCACTGCTCTTCTCTAGGCCCCGGGCTCTCAGCTGCAGCTGGGGGAGGCCTGGTCCTTCCCTGTCTGCTCAGTGGGAGGGGCCCGGAATGGGTGCCTTGGCCTAAATGGGGAAGGCCAGTTTTCAGAGGGAAAGGAAGACAATGACTCACCTTTCCAGCATTTGCAGGCTTCTTAGCCCATCTTGACAACCCTCCTGTGAGGCAGGAGCTGTCATCTCCACTTTACAGCTGGGAAAACTGAGGGTTAGTACTGGCTCTCAAACCTGGGTCTTCTGATTCTTCCAAACCCCGGGTGACACTACACTGAGTTTTTGGGGGTTCATGTAAGGAGAGCTCAGATTGCTGGGAAAGATCCAGGCATGCTCCCCTTTGAAGGAGGGTAACCTGGGAAGAAATGAACCAGGGTACAAGTCTTGCCACCTTAAACACTGCATGACTGTGGGCTGGTCACTGGACCTCCCTGGGCCTCTGTGTCCTTCTGTATAAAGCTGGGGTAATAATCGTGCGTGCACGTGTAGTTGATCCTCATTGTTCACAGATTCCGTGTTTGCATTTGCCTACTTGATAACATTTATTTGTAACCCCCATGTCAATCTCTTTTGTCATCATTTGTGGACGTGTGCAAAACTGATGAAAAATTTGAGTCACCCAATGCACACATTCCCGGATGAGGCCAAAGTGATGCTCTGCCTTCTTGTTTCAGCTCAGACTATAAACAAGTGGCCTTTTAATGATCTATTTAGTGCCACATTTCCCACATTTTGTGCTTTTTGTTTGTGATTTCACTGTTTAAAATGAAACCATTGTAGTGCTGCATGGCTACAGGACACATGTACAATACATACAGGGCATGCATAGGGCTACAGCTGCAGTGCTGAAGTGCTGTCTATTGTTCCTATGCGCCTGACAGAGAAAATACATGATAGATAACTTTCATTCAGGCATGAGCTGTGGTGCTGTCGGCCATGAGTTCAACAGTATATATTAAGTAAGATGTCTTTAAAGAGAAATATACATAAAATAAGGTTATGTATTGATCAGTTGATAAAATGTCATAACCAGAGCCTTGCAGGAACCTATTCCCCTAGGAGCAATGGTTCAACGTTTATGAATCCAGTGTTCATGGTGACGTTATAGAACACAATTACTGCAAATAACAAGAATCAATTATAGCTGTTTCAGGGGCCATTGAATGTCACTTCCCTTTTCTCCTAGTCTCACTCATTGACTGTTTTTGGAGGGGACATACTAGTGAGCCCTAGAGACCACAGTCACGGTCAGAGCCAGCAAGGAAGAGCAGGCAGCAGAGTCAAGGGTCTGAGTGTGGACTCTTCCTATGAGACCTGGAGCGTCCACATCGCCTCACTTTTATCCATGTCTATAAAGACGTGCCTCTGTTTTCCATGTGTGTGAAAGGTGATGACATGGTACCTACTTTATGGCTTGTTGTAAAGATTAAATAAGTTAATATGCATAAAGTGTTTAGAACAGCCTGGTAAACAGGGCTGGGAGTGGGGTGGAGTTCCTAGGGTCCAAAATTTATGGAGGCACTCACCCTGTGCTTGCTTGCCTCGTTAAATTCTGTGCCCTAGGTGTGTTTCTCTTTTCACCCTGGTCCCAGCCCTGCTGGCAAATGAGTATTGGCTATCGCTATTATTAATGGGAAGTCCCCTGCTCCTTCCTTCGCCTCTGTCCTCTGGAAAGGGTCCTGGGGCCACTGTTGGCTGGCCTGGGTCTCTTTGAGCCCCAGCTGTCCCCATGAGCAGGGCATGCTCCTTTTCTGGCCCTTGTCCTGCCATCTGTCCAGTGGGGGTGACATCATCCTTAGACACGTTTGACCATGTCAGCTGCCTCTGAGGGTGGTTGTGAGGATCAAATGAGCTAATGGGTGGGTAGGTTTTTGTAAACTAAAGTACAGGGCAAACGGGAGGTTTTTTTAAGTGCTTGTTCGAGTGCCTCCGTCTGTTTCTGTCATCCATGCAGCCATCTCGACTGCTCTTGGACCCGCTCATGGCCTCTGTCTGCAGCACCCTCAGAGAAATGCATTCCAGATGGCTGAACCCCATGGTAGGAGGGAGAACATTATTTTTTATTTACCCTAAAAACTACATTTGAAAGAGCATCACTCCGTTTCCAAATCTGGTATCCTAGACCTGGGTTCTTACCTGTGGGCCCATTTTGGTCTCTGAAGACCCTACCAAATTTTACAGGAAGGCAGAGATGAGACACTTATTGAAGACGTACTATGGGCCGGGTGCTGTGCTAAGTGCTTTAGAGAAACCTCTGTAATCCTGACAACTCTACACAACAGAGGTCATTGGCACCAGTGTCCTCACAGCGGGGGGTGTGGAAATGGAAACCCAGAGAGATTAAGGAAATTGCCTGCGGTCACACAGTCAGTCAGCAGTGGGGCCAGGATTTGAACTTGGTTCTGTCCAAATCCCAAAGTGAAGGACGGGGGAGGTGCTGGAGCCTGGTTGTTAATCCTGGGCCTGGGGGTCACACAGGTTGTAAACCAGCTCCTTCCTTACCTGTTGGGAAGTATTGGGCATGTTACTTTAAATTCTTTTAATCTTTGGTTTTGTCATCTGCAAAAACAACGATCATAAAAATATTTGTAAGGTTGGGCTTCCCTGGTGGCGCAGTGGTTGGGAGTCCGCCTGCCGATGCAGGGGACACGGGTTCGTGCCCCGGTCCTGGAGGATCCCACGTGCCGCGGAGCGGCTGGGCCCGTGAGCCATGGCCGCTGAGCCTGCGTGTCCGGAGCCTGTGCTCCGCAATGGGAGAGGCCACAACAGTGAGAGGCCCGCGTACTGCCAAAAAAAAAAAAAAAAAAAAAAAAAAAAAATATATATATATATATATATATATTTGTAAGGTTGTTGTGAGTTTTAACTAATTTATGTATACCCAGTGCTTATCAGAGTCCCCGGCCTAGAATAAGGACTCATCAATACTAGTTACTATTTCAGGATGAGGAAAGTGGCTTAGTAAATGCTCCCTTAGTATGGGGGGATAAATACGCTTTGTGACGAGGTACAAAAATGAATCCCTTGTAACTCCCCCCAGCCCCTTCCCTGTGGCTGAGGGAGAGGGTGCTGATGCTGCCTGCTTGGCCTCCTTCACCCTCGGAGTCTCTCTCAGCAGCTCTAATTGAACCCAAGAACAGACGAACATTCTTCATGCCCTCTTTTCACCTGAGAACATAACTTGGTGCTTAGAAAACACTGTTGTCTTCATTAACTTGGCCTTGGCTCACTTTGGGCTTTGACATGAGAGAGAGAGCCCTTGGAAGGTGGGTTGGGTATGTGTGTGGGAACACAGAGAAGGGCCCTGGGAGAGCACAGAGAGGGGCTCAGGGGGAGCACAGAGAGGGACCCGGGGGGGAGCACAGAGCGGGGCCCGAGGGGAGCACAGAGAGGGGCCCAGGGTGAGCACAGAGAGGGGCCCAGGGTGAGCATAGAGAGGGGCCCTGGGGGAGCACAGAGAGGGGCTCAGGGGGAGCACAGAGAGGGGCCCGGGGGGGAGCACAGAGCGGGGCCCAGGGTGAGCACAGAGAGGGGCCCTGGGGGAGCACAGAGAGGGGCTGCAGGCAGAGCTCTGCTCACTGGGGCCAGAGAGGGAGAGGAGAATCACGGTCATCGCCTGAGTTCACTGTTTCTTCCTTTGGCCAGGAGTGGTCCTTGATGTGTGTGTGAGAGAGAGAGAGGGAGAAGGAATGTGAGTGGGAAGACGGAGAAGGCTTGTGTCAGAGTTGGTACGTGTTAGAAGACAAGAAGTGATTGGATGTGCTGGGCCATGAGTGTGAGAATGTGTGAGGGAGTCAGCGTGTGTCTGTGTGTTGCAGGGAGTGTCGAGCAGCTGTGTGGTAGACGTGTCACTGTCAGTAGGGGTGGCTGTGCAGGATTTCTTTCATCTCCCCTCTATGGGTCTGGCTGGGGAGGTCACGGTCCCAGCTGCTGGGCTGGAGAATAGGGTGGACTGGGGGAGGGGGAGTCCTCTTTATATCTGGACAGGAAGTCCTTTATGGGGAGATTGGGTAGCGAAAGATGCCAGGAGATGGGTGATGCGGCCTGACCATGCAGCCCCTCGCCCATCGTGAGGACGAGGAAGGGAAAACAGATGCAGTGTTTGCACGAGAGATACTAGGGGCCGAGTGGTTATGGGATTATGGAACCAAAGTGGCCACGGAATTCCCAAGTTGGGAAGACCCTGAGGGATGATCTCTAGAGGACCTTCGTCCCCAGCGTAAGATGAGACCTGAGGTCCACAGGGGGAAAGTCACCTGCCTCTGGTCACATAGACTTGACCGTCACCCAGCGGGGGTCTCAGGGACTTGGACTAGAAAAAGGGAGGGAGAAAGCCACACAGCTGGTAAGAATTGAATGGCTGCGTGAGTGGGAAGGATTGAGGTGGCCAGCGAGGCAGTGGTTCAGTGCACAGACGCCGTATGGTGTCCACTGTCACTCACGTGGTGGGATGGGGCTGGGGGTGTTAAGTGGGCCGGAGGAGAAGCACGTACCCCCTGGTGGCTGGAACTGTGGGCTCAGTGTCCAGCTCCCACAGAGGAAAGGGTCAGAGAGATACTTGTGGAAAGACACTGGGGGCAAACCGCAAAGTGAAGTGGCAGCCCTGGAGAGCAGATAGGGTGAAGGTGGCAGAGGAAGGGCCATCTCGAGCTTTACCAGAGGGACACTGGGCAAAAAAACGCCCTCTGGAACAGCCCGAGGGCTGAGGCTTGGGTGGTGGGGCTCAGTGACTGATTACCCACTGCGGCTGCCCTCTAAGTCAGGCTGGCTCACCAGACCCTACACAATCCTAGCTGTACCCAAAACACTCTCTCCTTTGAGCCCAGTCTGCTCATCCTGGATCCCCTCCTCTGTTTCTGAGTTGCTCATTCCCTACACCTCTGCCCACCTGGATCTGGCGTTTGTTCAGACCTGTGGCCTTCTTCCCCCTGCCCCTGTCATCGTTTGGGTAGGGATTTCTGCGAAGGCCCTTCACATGGTGACTCATTGGGGCCACCCTGGCTCTGCCTTGAGGGAAGGAAGCTCAATGGAGGCTGAGTTATAGATGTCTGGTCCTGCCCTCAGGCATCCCACCACCAAAGATGGATGCAGGGTTGGGGGAACTGTGCTTCAAGCAGTTTACTTGTGGGAGAGACCCCAGGACGGTCTGAGGAGCCATGCCCAGCCTGGTGCAGGAACACTGAGGGAGGAAGATGAGTTCAGTGCCAGGAAGTACAGTTGGGTTGGAGGCTGGCAGGTCAGATTAAAGGGAGGCATGCAGGCCAAGGTCAGCATGACGGAGGTTGAGAGAGCCAAGTGAGGTCTGAGAGAGCAGAGCAGGGTAGCCAGGATCCAGCGCGCGCAAATGCTGGTCCTCCCAGATTGCTCTTTTGCAGGGGGAAGTGAAGGACGAGGGTCTAATCTGTTGGTCATCTGTGAATACATCTCCAGCTAAGAGGAAACGGTAGGTTGGATCCTCTGAGAGGCAGATGCCAAGACAAGGTTAGACATTCAAGAGATTGGTTGGGGAAATGCTTGTGAAGGATAAAGGGGAGAGAGTGATAGCAGGCAGGGCAAACCTGCAGAAGTGATGCGGGACTGCCCCCCGGGGGAAAGCAGAGGTGAAAGTTAAGAGGGCTGGACAGGAAGGTCTCAAACCTAAGCTCACTTCTGAGAAAGTTTTGTCCGGACTCGCATAGCGGTTCCTGAACCAAGTCACCCATTGGAGTACCCTGCGTCTGTTAGGGGTGGGCGGGCACTTGCTCCCCTGCTGCACCCAGCCGCTGTCTGTATCTGGTAGGGGTGGGCAGAGGCTTGCTCCCCACTGCCCCCTCCCTTCACTCAGTCATTGGCTGTATCTGGTAGGGTGGGTGGGCACTAGCGCCCCTGCTGCGCTCAGGCATTGGCTGGGAGCTGCTCTGGGAAGCCTGGCCTCCGTACACGTGCTGGTGGATACAGAGGGGCAGCAGTAAGAGCGGGCTTGCAGAGATCTGGTGGTGCATCTCCATGGTCTCTAAATGGCTTAAAAGAGGCTGAGGGACGTGGCTCCGAATCACTTCCAGGGGCACATTACCTTCATATTGCCACTTCCAAATGCTCATTGGCATTTAGAGTTATTTAATCCAATTCACCTGGCACAGGAAGAGAAGGGGGTGGGGAAATCAAGAAGAAAGAAGAGTCTTACAGTTGTAAAGCATTGGTCTCCAAGAATGGAGACCTGTGTTCTCAGGTTCTGTCACTCTCTCTGCAACCAAAAACAAGCCATCTTCCCTCCGTGGGCTCATTTCTGCATTTGTAGATTGGGGGTAATAGTAATCTACACCTCCTAGACATGTTGTGAGGATAAAAGAAAATTGTGGATGTGAAAGTTTGCTTTTAGCGGAAAAGAACTATATGGTTATGTGTGGACGGACAGCATTCTGCCTATGGAATATGTCTCTCTCTAAATAAACTCTCTCTCTCAAAAAAAGAACGATACAGATACGTCGTATTATATGAACATTATTAATAGGGGTAGGCTGGGGTTATTATGATGAGTAAATAAGTTATTTCATGTGACACGCTGAGCCAGGCACAAAGGCTTAATAAAAATTAGCTGCTATTTTCTTTCCCCCCGCAATTTGGTCAGGAGCCAATTCTATTCAGGGATAATTCTCGAATGAGTTTAGGCCTAAACGGTTTTCCTCAGGAAATCTGAACTCAGAGCTGCTCCTCAGGGCTCACTCTGTCCCGGCTGAGCTTCCACTTCCTGTGCCAGCATTTGCTGGGATCCAGGAGGCTCTGTGGAGCGAGGCTGCAGCTTCATATGTAATGTCGTCTCCGCTCCTCCATCTCTGTGAAGTAGGCACTGTTAGTATCTCTGTTGACAGAACAGCTCAGAGAGGTGAAGCGTCTTGTCCAAGGTCACAGAGCAGGCTTCAGTCACAGCTCAGCGCTCTCTGGAGCAGGACCCGTCGGACTCAACACCCCCTCTCAGGAGTGTGAAAGATGAGCTAGGTGTGTCAAGGGCCTGGCAGAGTGGTGGTACAGGCAGGCTCGGCAAACAGCTATTATTTCAGTCCAGGTCTGCCCCGGGTGTGGGTAGCTGCTCCTCAAAAGCTTCCCGAGTCCTTCGGTGCCCGTCCTTACCAGAGGTGCCATGTTACACGTCCTTACACAGAATATGACCTCTCTGTCAGAAGGCCAGCTCGCTCTGTTGGTGTGTCTCTGGCGTGGCTGCCTGGCGATGCTGCTTTTGAGGCTTCTTGCCTTCTGGGAGGGAAGTTCCAGCTGGTTGAGCTGCTGCCCGCTAGCCCAAGGGCTGTATGCACGGAGAGGGCATTTTTAATAGTTCTTTGGCATATTTTCTGGCCCCCAATACTTTTAAAGCAAATTTCTCTATCACTTGGCTCTCCCTCCTGCATTTATTTATTCATTCAACAAACATATTGAACACAAACACCACCACCAGCAACGCTCACAACATCTACTGAGTGCTTTTACGTTCTAGGAACCATGATGACTACAAGGAAAACAAGACTAGAATAATCACTGTTGAGCTCTTACTCCAGGCAAGGCACCAAGCTGAGCACTTTGCATCACGGCCCTTCCCATCTTTAAGCAGCCCTGTGAGGTGGATGCTATTATCCCCTCGGTACAGAGAAGGAAGCTGAGGTGGAAAGAAGTGAAGTAACTTGCCTGAGGACACACAATTAATAAATATTGGCACCAGATTCAGACTTTCTGGCTCCCAAACCCAGGCTCTTAACTACTACACTGACTCTTCTAAGGGCATGTGTTTCTTAAGAGGTGGATGTTTTAACATTTAGCTATGCAAAAAGAGTAATCTTTAGAATCATTTAGGTCCAGATTCAATCGCAGATCCACCACTTACGAGTTGTGTAACCTTGGATAAATTTGTGGGGAAAAAAAAAAACAACTTCAACTATTGAGCACCGTAACTAGTGCCCTTCTAAGTGCTGTATGTACAGCCACACCTTGGAGAGATTGCGTGTTGGGTTCCAGACCACCGCAGTACAGTGAATGTCACAATAAAGCCAGTCGCACAAATGTTATGCTTCCCTGGTGCATATGAAAGTTATGTTTACACTGTATGAGTTAAAAATAATTATTTGAACTTTAATTATTTCCATTCTACAGAAGAAGGAACTGAAGCTCAGAGAGGTTAAGTAACTTTCTCTAAGCATATCAGTCAAGGTCCAGTCCGAAGATAGAAACCATACAGTAATTTGAATGGAGAAAGGTTAATATAAAGAATTGTAAACTAGTTGCAGGGCATATTAACTACTGGGGGGTAGAGATAACAGTAAAGAATGCAGGAGTAGAGGATGTAAGGAGCACCTCTTCCTCTAGGGTGGAGGCAGGATACCTCTGAAATAATAAGAAATATATATATATATATATATATATATACACATATATATAGTTGTATATATATATGTGTATATATATATATATATATATATATATATATATGGTTGCATATATATATTGTTCTCTGCCCTGAATCCTAATACAGAGTCCTAAAGTCCTGTAATTTCCTGAATGATGGAGGAGATAGGAGTGCCTCACCTAAAGCGCCTAAATCCCTTGGACTTTTCTGGGTGGTAGGAGTGTCTTTTGTTCTAATGATGTCACTCTTGGGAGGCTCCTGTGTGGGGTCTGGTCACCTGAAAGACCAAGCATGATTAAGAAGCTTGGAACTTTCAGCACTACCCTCCACCCTCTGGGAAGGGGTGAGGGGTGAGGGGTTGGAGATTGAGTTAATTAATAATCAATCATGCCTGTGTGATGAAGCCTCCATAAAAAAAAAAATCCCTGAACTATGGTGTTGGGAGAACATCCGGATCGGTGAAAATATCCACATTCCAAAACGGTGGTGCATGCCGCACCCCAACTCTATGGGGACAGGAGTACCTGCACGCAGAACACTTCTAGATCTTACCCTATGTACCAGTTTATCTGGCTGTTCATCTGTGTCCTTAATTGCGTCCTTTATAATAAACTGCAGATGTAAGTAAGTGTTTCCCTGAGTTCTGTGGGCCATTATAGGACATGACTAAGCCTGAGCAGGGGCTTATGGTAACCCCCAATTTCTAGCCAGTTGGTCAGAAGTGTAGGTGAGTACCTGGGGCTTGTGATTGGCCTCTGAAGCCACAAGACAGTCTTGTGGGACTGTGCCCTGAACCTTTGCATCTGCGCTAACTTCCTATAGTTCATGTCATAGCAGAACCGTAGCACACCCAGGTGGTGTCTGCACGTTGGAGAATCAGCTGGTGTGCCCCCGCCTACTCCCACTCCCACATTTGGTGTCAGAAGTGCTGTGAGTCGAGGACAACGTGGGAATTTTCTTTTAGTATGCAAGGAAGGAACAAATTTGGAAGAGGATCCCCTCTCCCTAGGCTGAGATTCAGACCTCAGTGGAGGGGGTGTGACTTAATCCACTGGATGGTGGTGCATACAAGTGGGAAACAAGATCCTGGGATGCCAACAGAACTCTCTAGGGACCTGCCTTCTGGGGTGTGATTAAGATCCTCTGAGGGGCTGACTGGGAGCGTGCCGCTGACGTCTGCAGTGGAGTTGCCTTCTGGGGTGCTGGTGAAACTTGCTGAGGTGTGAGCACCATTGAGACTGGGTGTCCTTTACATGCCGGTTGCTATTCACCACAGGAGCAAGAAGAAAGCAAGCACACGGAACCAGGAAGAAAAGACCCTTCCTCCTGTAGCACCCTCTAGTGCCCTCTACTGACAAAGCTTAACATCATACGTCCACTGACAAAGGAGAAATGTTCACAGGGTCCACAGCATCACAAAGCCGGGCAATGAAGGTGAGTACGGAACTGAAAGGCAGTACATTGATAACTGGCCCGGAAGTATTATAACCTATTAAAATCCAGGTTTATCTGATGCCAAAGCCCCAATTCTTTCAGCAATAACACTGACCTTTTCTGACCTTCAGTTTTCCCATCTCTAAACTGGCAACAACAGTGCTTGTCTCACAGGGATGCTGTGTGTATTAAATAAGATGAGGTACGTACAGATCTGGAACGTTGTAGAGGCTCAGTGAGAGTTAGTTGGTCTACCTGCCAGTTAAATGATAATTTATCACTGACACCGCTTGTGATTCATACAGTTCTTTTGTATCACTTTCACTGACTTTATAACATCCGGAGTCTTTTGTAAATTACAGTATTACTTTGTAGGCCATTTGCATCGTATATTTCTTGTATTATTAGAGGTGGCAGATTTGACCGTGGAAGAAAGGGCGTCTTCCCATCACATCCTCTTCTTTGTGGGTCATACTCGTTAGTGTCAAACAGTGTGTGTGTGCCTGTGTGTGCTGCTCTTTGAATGAGGGTTACCTTTATAGGTGGGGAGTACGTTAGTGACAGTTTCATGTTCAATCTTTGCTTCCTTACTTGACCTCATAACTGTGGGAGTTCTGATAATCACTACTCAGGCATTGAAGGCATCCTATAGAAGTCTGTTTCTCGGAGCTTGTACCTTTCCCATATTTACTGCCCATCATTTCTTATACCAGCACCCAGGGGGCCCTTAGGGACCCTCTTTGTCTCCTGAATCTAATAAATGTCCCTTGTGCTAAAGGTTGACCAAGAGCCTTTGGTCGTTTGCAAGGGAGCCCTGGCCTTCTAGTGGGGCCCAAGCCATCCTGTCTGGTGTGTGGTTTTGTGGGACCAAGAACACGTCATCTCTTTTGTTCCTTTCTATCTTCCAGGCCACACTTTATACACAATAATAGAATGTTGGAACAGGGATGGGTGGCATACTATGCTCCAACCAAAATTTATTAGGGGTCTACCCTGAAAATTTTCACGTGTTCTCACATTTGACATTTCACGTGTTCTGACATTTCACAGCTTTCCTTTGAGGTTGCTTGGTATTTTTGTCCTTATTTTAGGGGTGGGGCTCAGAGAGAGTGACTTGTTTCAGGTCTCCCAGCTGAGGAGTAGAGCTGGGATAAGGACTGTGGTGTCCAACTCTTAACTCCAGGCTCTTTCCCCCAGTTTACAGATGAGGAAACTGAGGCCCCCAAATGGGAAAGGACTTACCCAGAGGCACATCAGCAGGTCAGTGGACCCAACCCAGACCCTAAGCACTCTCATTCCCTGTTCATCTCCTTTCCTGCTCAGACTGGTTATTGAGCTATTGTTTTAGGAAAGGAAAACAAATTTCATATGACGTGATTTAAAAACTTTCAGACTCTTCCTTAGTTGCACAACCAAAAGCTTCATTTTATTTACAAATGTTATTTTTTAAGACATTTAAGACGTCCAGTGATACATTTACTTCATTACTAAACTGGCAATGTGCAGTAACTAAAATTTGTCTGATTCATCAAACTTTCAACACCCTTTGACATAGGGACTATATCGTACTGAGATTTCATTGTCCTGAAACAGCCACAAACATTTATATGTGATCAAAGAGAAGAAGTATCTGTCCAGAAGCCACGTTTTCTGATTCTGAGCCCAGTGCCCTGGCTCATTTGCTTTATTAAAGAATGTTCTATTTTTTACTGATGAACATGATGGCTATAATTACCCAGTGCTTTGAACTTTACCTTGCATGTATTAACTCATCTAATCCTTAGAACAATCCCCTGTCGTAGATATCATTATCATTCCAATTTTACAGAGATATTCACAAGGGGACATACTGATAATATTAAACACTTATATATTGTCTAGTCTTTGTAAAGGTTTATTTTCTACTTTTAACCCTTGAATCATCTGCCCCCCGTGGGGTTCCTTCATGCTCCAAGATATTTGTATACTATGGCTCGATAATGCACAAGGCCTCAGTTAAGATACTTTGAGTTCAAGTGATTGAACATCTGTCTAATAGTGGCTTAAGAAGTAGGCAGTTTCCCATTTTCAGCAACATGGACGTACCTAGAGATTATCATACTATGTGAAGTAAGTCAGAGAAAGACAAATAACATATGATATCACTTATACGTGGAATCTAAAAAAACTGATACAAATGAGCTTACTTGCAAAACAGAAATAGACTCACAGACATAGAAAACAAACTTATGGTTACCAAAGGGGAAAGGGGGGAGGAGGGATAAATTGGGAGGAGGGATACATTGTACACACTACTACATATACAATAGATAAACAACAAGGACCTACTGACTAGCACATGGAACTATATTCAATATCTTGTAATAACTTATAATGGAAAAGAATCTGAAAAAGAGTATATATATATATCCAGTTTTATATATATATTTGAATCACTTTGCTGTACACCTAAAACATTGTAAATCAACTATACTTCAATAAAAAAAGAAGTAGGCAGTTCTAGGCTGGTTCAGGGACGAAAAAACCAAAATCAAAACAAACCAAAACCCCAAAACAAAACCAGCCTCTTTCCGCCCTTCAGTTCCTCTTTCCTCAGAACACTGACTCTTGTCTTCAGGCTTGTTGCCTTATGATTTAAATAGAGCTGCTTCAGCCTCAGTCCTCAAATGACTATTTTCAAAGGTAGGAAGCCAAGGGATGCCACTGTAGCATCTCTCTATCAAGTGAGGACATCTTCCCCTAGAAGCCCTCCAGTAAGTTTCTCCATATAGATCACTGAGTTGAACTGAGTCACGTGGCCTCTGCTAGTTGCAAGGAAGGCTAGGGAAATGCAAACCTCTGTGTGTGTGTAGATGTCAGCATGAAAAAGATGGGAAGGAAATGTCTATTGGGTATTCAAGCAACAGTTTCTATCACACATGATAAACTGGTAGTGGATACTTATCTTTTAATGTGGTCTCCAGGGGCTACTGAGCCATTCCATTTATTTAATTCTCAGAACAGCATTGGGAAGTTGCTGAGTCACATGGTGGAAGTTCAAGAGCTAAATACGGTTACTTTGAGATGTCATAATTCTGTGATTGAACAATGCGTGGTGTATCAGGATGCCTTCTGCTGTATAGAACAACCACCTCTCCGTGAGGTTTTGTATGAGTTTGAGTACCACTTCTTGCCCTTGCCCTTGTCCAATAGTTTATTTTAGCTGAAGAGTGTAGGTAGAACAAAGGGGCCATATTCATTAAAATGAATAAAATGATATTCATTTCATAAAATGAGATCAGCAAGGAGATGAACTCCCTTAGAGACAGGATTTGTTTCAGGACCAAAGAAGGAAGAACATGTGTGTAAAGAGGGTCTTAACACTATCCTTGAGGGAGGGCTGGCTAGGGGACATCTCTGGAACTTGGCCCTTCTTTTCTAGGAAAATGCCCCACACATTGTGGACCTCTCCTGGGAGCCCTCACAGAGGGAGGGCTCTCTCCACAGGCTCATCCTCAGAAACTGCAAAGCAGATGTTTGCTTTGAGGAGGTAAATATTTACCCTTCTGTCTTATTTTCAAAGATCAGCAGAAAGGACTATAAGATCTTGCCTGGTTGATTTAGAGGACAGTTTGCTGCTGGGCCCTAGGACTAATATGCCCATTTGCTACCACCTGTCTGCTTCTCTGATGGGCAAAGTTGTTTCTTTTGGGGAGATCTGCTGGGGTGGGGAACAGAGTCCTTTCTTCCCCTCTAGAGCTTGGTTGGTGCTCACTCTGCATGGTGAAGACAGCAATCTGTAGCAGACTTTTTAGGAACAGCCACCTTCTTATGCCTGGCATTGAACCCAGGTATGGCCATGAGAGTGGAAGGACACCTGACTGGGAGCCAGGGCTCTAGCATGACCCATCTGGCAGGCACACATGCAGGGAGCGCCTGCTGTATGCCAAGTACCACGCTAGGGGTCAGCCTGGGAGGAGAGTCAGGCTTCCCACCTCCATGTCCAGTGCCCTTTGCTCTATTCATGCGAAAAGAAGAAAGGCAATTAACAAGGAGCACATTCTACATGCAAGACATTGTGGCACTGTTCCCTTTTATTGGTAAAGAAATGCAAGGTCAACAGTGTGAGGTCCATGTGCACAGCCCTGCAGGTAGGAGGTGGTAAAGTCAAGGAGGGAACCCAGATTAGTCTGCTCCAAAATTTACCCTCGTCTCAAGTCACCCAATAAGCACAGCTCAGAATGGCGACTCACTTGTCGTTTTCTCTCTGAGGAGTTTGGACCTTATCTTGAGCACACTTGGAGCCACTTAAGTGTTTGTACAGGGAGAGAGGTTAGATTTTCAGTGCTAAGGAAATCCCTTTGAAATCTTTCTGTGTGTGGCTTTGGAGGGGTTGGCATGAGACTGCCGCTGGGGAAATCTGAAGGAGACAGTGTATCTAGGGCAGAGGTGCTATGGAGGAGATAGGGTGGTGGGACAGAGGATGTAGAACCCGTAGGACTTGGTGAGGACTGATTGGATGTGGTGGGTTTGAGTGGGAGGAAGGCACTGCAACATCTAGACCCAGTGTTAGCATTTTGCATAACATTCTTATAATCAGCACATTACAAATTGCATCGGCTTTCGCTTTGGAATGAAGGCCTATGTGCCCCCAAATTCATATATTGAAACCTAATCCCCAGTGTAATGGTATTTGGAGGTAGAGCTTTGGGGGGAGTAACTAGGTTGTAATGGCAGGGCCTTCATGAATGGGATTAGTGCCCTTAAAAAAGAGACCCCAGAGAGATCCCTCATCCCTTCCACCATGTGAGGACTCAGCGAAAAGCCATCTGTGAACCAAGAAGTGGGCTCTCACCAGATATCAAATCTGCCAGCACCTTGATCTTGGATGGCCCGGCCTCTGGAACTGTGAGAAATAAATTTCTATCGTTTATAAGTGATTCAGTCTATGGCATTTTATTAGAGCAGGCTGAATCGACTAAGAGAGCTTCCAAGCACGTTAGCCCAGTCTGGCCATCCTGACCAGTGATCCCTTTATTGTGTGGGTTTGTTGAGGTTGGTCTTCTTTTGTTCTACCCTGTCACCACCTTCAGGGTACTGGATGGCCATTCTCACTGCCTGCTCCTAACTTTACTGTATTAGTTAGTATAACACTTTCTCCTGTGATGATGACAGCACCGCCCTTGCCCCACGCCCCCAATTAATTTCTTTCTCCTTCATCTAATAGTTCAAGGTGAGTGTGCCTAGTTGGTGGGTGGCTTTTCACCAGGTGGTGACTCAGGGCTGAGTCGCCTTCTATCTTGTGGATCTGTTAACCTCTGAGACCATGGAGTCCTCTGTATTCAGCCGGAAGATGGACAAAGGAGAGGGCGGAGCAGACACATCTGACTCTTACCTGCCTTTCCTTGCCAGTGGCATGTATCACGTGTACTCACATTTCATGGTGGACACTAGCCTCCCGCACCTACCTGGATGTAGGGGGACTGGGCAACACAGTCTCTAGTGAAGCAGCTGCTTCCCATGACAAGTCCATGCTATGGAAGGGCAAGCACGAGTTTTGGGTAGAGAGTAGCCATCTAGGCTACTCCACTCCAGGTCTATTTCCAGCCCTAAGAGCAAGCACATCAGAGGCTGCATGTCAAGTACCCTTTAAGGGGTTCAGGGCCTATCAGCCACATCACACTATGAAATACGATAAAGGAGGCACAAAACATGTGACCCCCCCCATAGTATATATTAGGTTGAAATATATGGAGGTGCTGTTTTGTAGATAAAAAACGTTGAATGTTGGCAATTTCATATGATTCAACCAAATATATTGGGGAAGTGCTTCCAAAAGAGATTTTCTTAAAAATCTAGCTCATAATTTTGGGAAAATACTGCATACTCTGCTGGGGGAGTCAAATACACTTTAGCCAGTTAAAAACTTTGAAAAATCCTGTATTTAAGAAAATCCTGCATTGATGGGTTTCTTTAATCAGTGATTTCCTAAGTAACCCCTGTTTAATCAGTGACTTCCAAGCTAATTTGTGCATAGAATTCATTTTTCTAAAATGCCTCTTAAGCTCTCCTAGAATGAGTCTTTTACTTTTTTGCACTTTGGGAAACTTTGCATGGAACGCATGAGGGAATCCATGAGTGAATGCTTTTACATAGCAGAGAAAAAGGTTTTTCACTACAAAAATCCATATTGAGCATACTGGTGGAAATGATCAGTGTGTATTGAGTGAATGAATGACTTTGAACTATTCACATTTCTCTGAGCCTGTGGTTTTCTCCTGCAAAATTAAGATGACCAATTAAACGAGAAGACCCATGTAGAGAGTGTAGGAAGGGGTGCCTGTGTGTTCACTTATTCCTTCGATTAGCATCCCTGAGGCTGAAGAAGGTAGCCACTTGCCACGTAGAGGACACCTCGTTTCAGCAGCCACATGTGGGATTGCTTTGGTCCTGACGTGCAAACATGTTTAAGCCCGGCTTCTTGAGAGTTCACATGGATGTTAGGGTCTGGCAGAGTTATTTTTGTGTGCTCAAGAGAGAAGAAAGTGAAGAGCAACCTCCTTGTGTTGGCATGAAATGGCTGCCCTGTGATTCTGGGCTGGAGGTTGGGGGTAGGGGTGGGGGGTTCAGTAAGCACCCAAGCTGAGAAGCCCACGTGGAACCACTTTTCCATGGTCTAATCTGGGAACTGGAATGCTCTGAGCTTGCAATAGAGTTATGGCTCTGGTTAAGGGGCTGATGCGCTGGGGCCAGCATGGCCTCTGGCAGGGCCTTGGACACATCTGTCCTCCCCCTGTCCTGACCTTGCTTTGGCAACCTCCTCCCAAGGCCTGGCAGAACCCCCAGAACGGATTTTTCTCCTGGCCCCCAGTGAGCCTCTTCACTGGCTTCCAAACATGTGTGACTAGTTTGGCCAGCTAAGCCCGAGGCCCCTCTGCAAGTGGGGCACTTGCTGGGATGGGTCTTCTTCCACCCTGCACACTTGCCATGGCTTCCAGCTGAGTCACGTACCTGGTCCTCCTGCAGGACACCACCCCCAGGGCTCTTTTCAACACTAAGAGGAAGTGGGTAAGGGTCCTTATTTGGGACTAAATGCTGTCCCTGTTTTCCAGGTTGCAGTGGGGCCGGTGCCTTACCTAAGTCCTCCTGCCAACAGCCGCCTGTGAGCTCTGTAACCTTGGACAGATACTCTAATCTCCTCGAACCTCCGTTTCTTCATCCATATAATGGGGATAATTATTGTTGTTCCATCCCCTTCAGCCACTACATGCTCATTGGGGGTGTTGTTCTGCGTGCCAAGCACTAGAGATGCGAAGATGAACTACAACCAGTTCCTGCCTCAAGCAGGTGATACTCTCTGGAAAAAAACGATGTGAAAGTAAGTGCCAAGTCCCAGGCTGGGCATCCAGAACACGTTGAAGTGGAAATGACTGGGACTTTAAATTCACACATACGTACGCTTGAATTCCAGCTCTGATATTAAGTAGCTGTGTGATCTTGGACAAGATATGTTTTGGGGTCCTCAGCTCCCCCATCTGTACAATGAGGAGGTTGGACTAAATTCTCTTTTTTCTCTGATATTCTCTGATTGTATGAAGTTATCAACCTAGAAATCAAAAAGAGAAATCAATTAGTTGAATTGGTCACTTGATGTCATGTGTCAGCGCCCAGTGGGTACTGTGGCACTTATAATTCTATCCTGGACATTCTATATTGAAGACATTTTGAGGAGTCCTTTGTATTTTTGGGGAAAGAGCCTAAGCTTTGGCATGCGACATTCTTAGAATCTAATTCCACCTTTGCCACATACTGGCTGAGTGACTTCAAACAAATCACTCAGCGTCTCTGAGCCTCCACTGGCCATCGTAAAATTTTGGAAAAAACATGCACTTTGCAGCTTTGTTGTAAGAATTAGAGACTGCTCAGGTGCAGCGCCTGGCATAGTGGACCCTCGCTATGTGGTCCTGAGTCCCTGGAGAGCAGGATCTACATCTGGCCCATTGGTCTCTGCAGGGCCCAGTGCGGGGCCAGGCAGGGACAGATCCTCAGTATTCATTGGACGAATGAATAGGTTTCAGTGCTATGCTTTGTAACTTGGGCCCCAAACAAGCATATTTTCCTCTGTTGCAGGAGGCATATATCAGGGAAATGGAAAGAACTTTAGACTCAGATATAGGCCTGAGATGCAGGTTGTATAGTATGGACCCTGCCCAGGAATTATAAACCCTTGGGCAAGTTGTGGCCCATCTCAGAACTTCAGCACCCCAGTTACCTCAAATGCAAATTGTCCTGCCTTCCTTGCTGTGTTCCAAGGTGGTCCAAAGAATTTGTGGCTGTGAAACTACTCTGTAAACTCTGAAATGCCATCCCACGTAGGGCTGTTGTTGCCAGCAGCAGTTTGCAGAGGGCCATGAAGCTGTTGACATCTGCCATTTGGCATTGGCTTGGAGGAGGTTCAGATGGTCCAGTGCTCAGGCATATGAACTTCTGGAATTTCGCATGTGCTGGGAACATCATCAGGAGACACTGGTTGACCTCCCTTTGTTCCCAGGGGAGCACATGTACTTGGCTCACTGTCCCCGTGGATGTTAGTGAAGCATTTATGCAACACAAGCAAGGCTTCCAGAGCATCCTAAAGCAATGCTAACTTTTTTGTGGGTCTTCATAGTTTGTGTATCAGATTTACACCTATGGGTTTCACAGAGGAATGCTTAATATACCCATCTTACAGATGGGGAAACCGAGGCCCAGAGAACCATTTGTGGAGTTTTTATCAAGTGGCAAAAACTGTGCTGGGTGTTCTGTTTGCTTTCTCTTTAGTCTTTATCAGGGCTTTGAAGATACAGAAACTGAGGCTTAGCTATGCCAAGTGATTTGTCCAAGGTCACACAGTGTATTAGCTAGGGTAAGAGTTAAGATGCTCTAACAGAGACCTCAAAATACCATCACTAAAGCCAGATCCAGGTGGGCTGCTTTCTCACCTAACAGTTTACTCCAGAGATACGTGTGTGGAGCAGGCCACACACAGCTCTGCCCCCTGAGGCGACTCAGCTACCCGAGTTCCTTCTCATTTTGTCATTAGAGTGTTGCCTGTCCACTTGGTTGAAGCTGGTTTTCCACCAGCACATATGTATTCCAGTCCACGGGAAAGGGGAAAGAGAGGGAGTGCAGGGCGAGCAATTTCCATTTACAATGTGTTGGTGAGAATATAGCTACACCAGGCAGCAAAGGAGCCTGGGAAATGTAGTCACAAGCTGGGTGACCAATTTGCCCATTCCAGACTCAGAGAGTGGAGGTGTTCCGCTAATCCATGTCTAGCCGTCTCTGCTACACACAGTGAACGGTGAAGCTGGGTTTCGAACGCAGGTCTGTCTGCTCTTTCCATCACTCCACAGATCTTGGGGAAGAGGGCAAATTCCTTCCCTGACTTCTGCTCCTCTCTACTGTCCTATCCTCTTGGCCCATAGAGTCAGACACCTGTTGCCATTAGTATAACTGGGCATTTATTGTGTGTCAAGCACAGAGTGCTTTTCATAAATTGTTTCAGTTAGCCTTTAAGGAGACTGCAGGTCTTTGTGTAGGGATCTCATAAAGGGTCGGTTGGTCTGAAATGCTCAGTGACCCTGGGCGTGTGGGTGTGGCAGTCCAGCTTCTCAGTTCTTCCCTGCTATCACTGATGCTTGAGACCTTGGCATCTGTATGCGTCTTTCAGAATTATGGCACTTGCAGATGACGGACTGTTATCCAGCCATCACAAAGAACAAGGCAGGCGTTTATATACTGATATGGAAGGATTGCCTGGCAGTATTGGTAATCGGAAAAAGAAAGGGCAGAACGCTGCCTACAGCGTGCTACAGATGGGTAAGCATACGCATTTGCCTCTGATAGTGCATAGACCTCTTAGAGTTTACGCAAACAGCTGGTAACAGTGACCCCTTCCCAGAGAATGAGATGCTGGGAGACCAGGAATGGGAGAAACACTTATTCATTCTGTACACATCTTTGGATTTTGAATTTGTTACCATATGGGTATAAATATTTCCTATTTCTTTTTTTTTTAAAGTAAAAATAGAAACTAGACCTTGGGGTGTGGAGATGGCTAGGTGACCCTGGTTGATGACCCCAAGCCCTTTTGGAGCTCCAGTTTCCTGATTTGTGAAATGAGGAATAAAAATCGTGGTGCAGATCTGCCTCACGCAAGAATCACATGCAGGAATGGCCACTAAGGGCTTAAGTAGTGCAGGAGAAATTGTTTGTTCACGATGAGTGTTACCTAACATTGTTATAGCTCCTTCTTGGTAGGGATGGGGAGTGGATATTCCATTTGTCTTGAGGAAACGTGGTCCAGATTCTGACATTCTCTTTGGCCCTAAGAGGAACTTCCTGCTTAGAGAGCACGGTCCTTCATTCCAGCTGCCTTTGGGAAGTGCTCTGCTTGGAACTAGCAAGAGGAAGGTGGTGAGGTGCCTAAATGCTGATTTTGCTGCTTCAGGAAAACTGGGACCCGAGAAAGGGTTGTCTATCACTGGATAGCCTAGGCCCCAATGGCATCTGAATGCCTTGTAGTCTATAACCCCTTCTGACCTTGGAAACGCCAGGACCTAGATGAAGAGATTAGAAGAGCTCTAATGTCATTAGTCCGAGTCCCTTGTTTGATGGGTGGGTAAGAGGGCCGAGAGGAGCCCAAGTCTGCAGGACAAGTTAGTGACCATGCCAGGCCCGGAGCCCCCTTCTGAGTCCCAGCTCAGGTTTTTCTCTGAACTTCCTAGGGATGCTGTCAGGTTAAATCTACCACTTTAACCAATACTGAGCTGTGAGCTTTATAGGAGTTTTTACTTATTCATTCACTCTGCAGACTGGTATTGAGCATCTGCTGCATATTAGGCCAGTGCAGGAGGCCCGGGGTGGGGGGCAGTACAAAGATGAGTTAGACTCATCCCTTCTCTGAGGCACTAACCAAGGGATGGGAGCAATGGAGGGAGGGGAATAAGTTCTACTTAAGAAGGAAGAACAAAGTCCTGGGAGTTCACAGGAAGGAGAGTTCACATGAGAACAGGAGGATCAGAGGGTGCTGTATGTTTGTCCAGTATCATTCATTCATCCATTCCGGAAATAGTCTCTGGAGGAAGGATGGATATAAACGCATATTGCCTCCTCTCTGTCTGCCAGATATAATGCTTCAAGTTTTCACATACATTATCTGATATAAAATTATAAAGAGACAACATAGAAGAAAGATCATAAACTTGATTATCCAACAAACCTGGATTTAAATCCTAGTACCACCAACTTCTTAGCTGTGAGACTTGGGAAAAATTCAGTTAACTTCTCTTAACCTGCTTCCTTATCTGTCAAATGGGGTTAATAATCAAAGAATTGTCCTGAGGATTGAAAGAGATGGTGTTTGTAAACCATTCCACATATGGCCTGGCACAGAGGAAGCACTCGAATGAAAATGCTGGCTCCCTTCCCTTCCTGCATCCTAGAGAATTCTTTTTAGAGACAAATTATTGCCTCTCATAGTTTCTAGAATCAGGCTGTGTTCTCTGAAAAGACAGCACTAATCCAGTATAACACTTCTGAGACTTTGCTTCCCTAATCTTTCAGGATGAAATGATGGGTCCCTTTCCCCTCCATTTCATCAAAGCCATCCCATTGCGAGCTGGACTTAATTCATGAGCCTGCCTCAAAGAAAGCTCTGTACTGGGAAGTGTAACTGCCCTCTCCAACTTTCTATCCCAAATTCCAAAGGGATTTGGGCTTCTGTTTTCTCTGGAGCCAGAAGACCAAAGCTCCAGTGTGGCCATGGAATGTCATGCCAGGTCAGCCTCGGGCCCAGAAGGTCTATCCTACTCAGGGTACCGGTCTGGGGTATCGTTATGGGTTGAATGTGCCTTCCCCAAAGGATATGTTAAATCTCATATACCTCATATTTCCTCTTATTTGGAAATAGGGTCGTTGCAGATGGAATTAGCTAAGATGAGGTCATACTGGAGTAGGCTGAGCCCTTAATATAATGTGACTGGTGTCCTTATAAGAAGACCATGTGATGAGAACGCCATGTGACAACAGAGACGGACATTGGAGTGTGGCAGCTGCAGGCCAAGGAGCCAAGGATGCTTGGCGACTGCCAGCAGCTTGGAAGAGGCGAGGAAGGATTCTCCCTTGCAGGTTTCAGAGGTAGAATGCTGCTGTAGACACCTTGATTTTAGATGCCTAACCTCTAGAACTATGAGACAATACATTTCAGTTTTATTTTGGGGGGGGGGTACGCGGGCCTCTCACTGTTGTGGCCTCTCCCGTTGCGGAGCACAGGCTCCGGACGCGCAGGCTCAGCGGCCATGGCTCACGGGCCCAGCCGCTCCGCGGCATGTGGGATCTTCCCGGATCGGGGCACGAACCCGTATCCCCTGCATCAGCAGGCAGACCCTCAACCACTGCGCCACCAGGGAAGCCCATTTCAGTTGTTTTAAACCACCCAATCTGCGGTACTTTGTTATGGCAGCCTTGGGACACTAATGAGGAATTAAATGAGTCAACATTTTACCTCCATCTTAAAAGTTCAGGAACCGAAACCCCTAAACCTACTCATTTCTCTAGCACCATCACTTTAGTATAGGACTTGGTAGAGGTAGTGAATTTATCCAAGGAATGAGGGAATGCCACGGCTGTGGCTCAGAGAAGGGGTGTGAATCGCACAGGGTCCTGTGGCTAGTGGGGTGCAGAGTCTGCTCCCCAGCCTGCCTCTGAATGCCCAGTCAACTGCTCCGCTAACAGAATAACAATAGCTCCTAGTTAGCTTCTTGGCTAAAAGCCCAGCCTCGGAGTGTCTAAGCCTCAGTTTCTCCACTTGTAGATTTTTACCTGGTCCAATAAGGAAACATTCAATAAATGTCAGCTATCGTTATTGTTATTATGATCATAATCTTATACATTACATAGTTCACATACATTGTTTTGTTTAATTCTCATGGTAGACCTTGAGGTGAATGCTTTTATTCCAGATTTGCAGATGAGGAGGCGGAGGTGCAGAGAGGTTAAGCACATGGCCTGCATCACCAAATAGGAAAATGGTGGCGTTGGCCAGCAAACCAGCTGTGATGCCTCCTGTGGCCCTCAGGGCTCCTCTCCAGCTACTGCCATTCAGACTCAGCTTTTGGGGTCTCAGAATCGGACACTCACTGCAGGATGGCCTCAGGCATCCAACATCCTGACTCAATTGTACTGTCTGGCCAACCGCAGGCCCTGCCTGGAAGGGTCACCTTTCCTTTGTTTGTTTGATTGTTTTTGTTTTTGCGGTACGCGGGCCTCTCACTTCTGTGGCCTCTCCCGTTGCGGAGCACAGGCTCCAGACGTGCAGGCTCAGCAGCCACGGCTCACGGGCCCAGCCGCTCCGCGGCATGGGGGATCTCCCCGGACCGCGGCACGAACCCTCGTCCCCTGCATTGGCAGGCGAACTCTTAACCACTGTGCCACCAGGGAAGCCCTGTTTGTTTTTTAATTTAATTTTTCTTTTTTTATACAACAGGTTCTTATTACTTATCTATTTTACACATATTAGGGTATATAGAGTGTTCTTCCTATGTTTTCTTCTAAGAGTTTTATAGTGTCCAGTCTTAACGTTTAGGTCCTTAATCCATTTTGAGTTTATTTTTGTGTATGGTATTAGGGAGTGTTCCAATCTCCCAATACATCCCATCCCCTCCCCCAGCCCTGCTTTCCCCGCTTGGTGTCCATATGTTTGTTCTCTACAGCTGTGTCTCTCTTTCTGCCTTGCAAACTGGTTCATCTGTACCATTTTTCTAGGTTCCACATATATGTGTTAATATACGATATTTGTTTTTCTCTTTCTGACTTACTTCACTCTGTATGACAGTCTCTAGGTCCATCCACATCTCTACAAATGACCCAATTTCTTTCCTTTTTATGGCTGAGTAATATTCCATTGTATATATGTACCACATCTTCTTTATACATTCGTCTGTCAGTGGGCATTTAGGTTGCTTCACTGACCTGGCTATTGTAAATAGTGCTGCAGTGAACATTGGGGTGCAAGTGTCTTTTGGATTATGGTTTTCTCAGGGTATATGCCCAGTAATGGGATTGCTGGGTTATATGGTAGTTCTATTTTTAGTTTTTTAAGGAAGCTCCATACTGTTCTCCATAGTGGCTGTATCAATTTACATTCCCACCAACAGTGCAAGAGGGTTCCCTTTTCTCCACACCCTCTCCAGCATTTGTTGTTTGTAGATTTTCTGATGATGCCCATTCTAACTTGTGTGAGGTGATACCTCATTGTAGTTTTCTTTTTATAAATTTATTTATTTATTTACTTATTTTTGGCTGTGTTGGGTCTTCGTTGCTGTGCGCTGGCTTTCTCTAGTTGCGGCGAGTGGGGGCTACTCTTCGTTATGGTGCGCAGGCTTCTTATTGCGATGGCTTCTCTTGTTGTGGAACACAGGCTGTAGGCGCGCAGGCTTCAGTAGTTGTGGCGCACACACTTAGTTGCTCTGCGGCATGTGGGATCTTCCTGGACCAGAGATCAAACCCATGTCTCCTGCACTGGCAGGCAGATTCTTAACCACTGCGCCACCAGGGAAGTCCCCCTCATTGTAGTTTTGATTTGCATTTCTCTACTAATTAGTGATGTTGAGCAGCTTTTCATGTGCCTCTTGGCCATCTCTTTGTCTTCTTTGGAGAAATGACTATCTAGGTCTTCTGCCCATTTTTGGATTGGGTTGTTTGTTTTTTTGATATTGAGCTACATGAGCTGCTTATATACTTTGGAGATTAATCCTTTGTCCATTGATTCATTTGCAAATATTTTCTCCCATTCTGAGGGTTGTTTTTCATCTTGTTTATCGTTTCCTTTGCTTTGCAAAAGCTTTTAAGTTTCATTAGGTCCCATTTGTTTATTTTTGTTTTTATTTCCATTACTCTAGGAGGTGAGTCAAAAAAGATCTTGCTGTGATTTATGTCAAAGAGTGTTCTTCCTATATTTTCCTCTAAGAGAGTTATAGTGTCTGCTCTTACATTTAGGTCTTTAATCCATTTTGAGTTTAATTTTGTGTATGGTGTTAGTGAATGTTCTAATTTCATTCTTTTACATGTAGCTGTCCAGTTTTCCCAGCACCACTTATTGAAGAGGCTGTCTGTCCTTTCTCCAGTGTACATTCCTGCCTCCTTTAGCGAAGATAAGGTGACCATACTCTGGGCTTTCTATCCTGTTCCATTGATCTATCTTTCTGTTTTTGTGCCAGTACCGTATTGTCTTGATTACTGTAGCTTTGTAGTATAGTCTGAAGTCAGGGAGCCTGATTCCTCCAGCTCCGTGTTTCATTCTCAAGATTGCTTTGGCTATTCAGGGTCTTTTGTGTTTCCATACAAATTGTGAAATTTTTTGTTCTAGTTCTGTGAAAAATGCCAGTGGTAGTTTCATAGGGATTGCATTGAATCTGTAGATTGCTTTGGGTAGTAGAGTCATTTTCACAATGTTGATTCTTCCAATCCAAGAACATGGTATATCTCTCCATCTCTTTGTATCATCTTTAATTTCTTTCATCAGTGTCTTATAATTTTCTGTATACAGGTCTTTTGTCTCCTTAGGTAGGTTTATTCCTAGATATTTTATTCTTTTTGTTGCAATGGTAAATGGGAGTGTTTTTTGATTTCACGTTCAGATTTTTCATCATTAGTGTACAGGAATGCCAGAGATTTCTGTGCATTAATTTTGTATCCTGCTACTTTACCAAATTCATTGATTAGCTCTAGTAGTTTTCTGGTAGCATCTCTAGGATTCTCTGTTTATAGTATCATGTCATCTGCAAACAGTGACAGCTTTACTTCTTCTTTTCCGATTTGGATTCCTTTTATTTCCTTTTCTTCTCTGATTGCTGTGGCTAAAACTTCCAAAACTATGTTGAATAAGAGTGGTGAGAGTGGGCAACCTTGTCTTGTTCATGTTCTTACTGGAAATGCTTTCAGTTTTTCACCATTGAGGACGATGTTGGCTGTGGGTTTGTCATATATGGCCTTTATTATGTTGAGGAAAGTTCCCTCTATGCCTACTTTCTGCAGGGTTTTTATCATAAATGGGTGTTGAATTTTGTTGAAAGCTTTCTCTGCATCTATTGAGATGATCATATTGGTTTTCTCCTTCAATTTGTTAATATGGTGTATCACACTGATTGATTTGCATATATTGAATAATCCTTGCATTCCTGGAATAAACCCCACTTGATCATGGTGTATGATCCTTTTAATATGCTGTTGGATTCTGTTTGCTAGTATTTTGTTGAGGATTTTTGCATCTATGTTCATCAGTGATATTGGCCTGTAGTTTTCTTTCTTTGTGACGTCCTTGTCTGCTTTTGGTATCAGGGTGATGGTGGCCTCGTAGAATGATTTTGGGAGTGTTCCTCCCTCTGCTATATTTTGGAAGAGTTTAAGAAGGATAGGGGTTGTCTCCTCTCTAAATGTTTGATAGAATTCACCTGTGAAGCCATCTGGTCCTGGGCTTTTGTTTGTTGGAAGATTTTTAATCACAGTTTCAATTTCAGTGCTTGTGATTGGTCTGTTCATATTTTCTATTTCTTTCTGATTCAGTCTTGGCAGGTTGTGCACTTCTAAGAATTTGTCCATTTCTTCCAGGTTGTCCATTTTATTGGCATAGAGTTGTTTATAATAATCTCTAATGATCTTTTGGATTTCGGCAGTGTCAGTTGTTCCTTCCCCTTTTTCATTTCTAATTGTATTGATTTGAGTCTTCTCCCTTTTTTTCTTGATGAGTCTGGCTAATGGTTTATCTATTTTTTTTATTGTCTCAAAGAACCAGCTTTTAGTTTTATTGACCCTTGCTATCGTTTTCTTCATTTCTTTTTCATTTATTTCTGATATGATTTTTATGATTGCTTTCCTTCTGCTAACTTTGGGGGTTTTTTGTTCTTCTTTAATTGCTTTAGGTGCAAGGTTAGGTTGTTTATTCGAGATGTTTCCTGTTTCTTAAGGTAGGATTTTATTGCTATAAACTTCCCTCTTAGAACTGCTTTTGCTGCATCCCATAGGTTTTGGGTCGTCGTGTCTCCATTCTCATTTGTTTCTAGGTATTTTTTTATTTCCTCTTTGATTTCTTCAGTGATCACTTCGTTATTAAGTAGTGTATTGTTTAGCCTCCATGTGTTTGTATTTTTTACAGTTCTTTTCCTGTAATTGATATCTAGTCTTCATAACGTTGTGGTTGGAAAAGATACTTGATACAATTTCAATTTCCTTAAATTTACCAAGGCTTCATTTGTGACCCAAAATATGATCTATCCTGGAGAATGTTCCATGAGCACTTGAGAACAAAATGTATTCTGTTGTTTTTGGATGGAATGTCCTATAAATATCAACTAAGTCCATCTTGTTTCATGTAGAATTTAAAGCTTGTGTTTCCTTATTTATTTTCATTTTGGATGATCTGTCCATTGGTGAAAGTGGGGTGTTAAAGTCCCCTACTATGAATGTGTTACTGTCTATTTCCCCTTTTATGGCTGTTTGTATTTGCCTTATGTATTGAGGTGCTCCTATGTTGGGTGCATAAATATTTACAATTGTTATATCTTCTTCTTGGATCTATCCCTTGATCATTATGTAGTGTCCTTTGTCTCTTCTAATAGTCTTTATTTTAAAGTCTATTTTGTCTGATATGAGAATTGCTACTCCTGCTTTCTTTTGGTTTCCATTTGCATGGAATATCTTTCTCCATCCCCATACTTTCAGTCTGTATGTATCTAGGTCTGAAGTGGGTCTCTTGTAGACAGCATATATATATGGGTCTTGTTTTTGTATCCATTCAGCCAATCTGTGTCTTTTGGTGGGAGCATTTAGTCCAAATACATTTAAGGTAATTATCAATATGTATGTTCCTATTCCCATTTTCTTAATTGTTTTGGGTTCGTTATTGTAGGTCTTTTCCTTCTCTTGTGTTTCTTGCCCAGAGAAGCTCCTTTAGCATTTGTTGTAAAGCTGGTTTGGTGGTGCTGAACTCTCTCAACTTTTGCTTGTCTGTAAAGGTTTTAATTTCTCCATCAAATCTGAATGAGATCCTCGCTGGGTAGAGTAATCTTGGTTGTAGGTTTTTCCCTTTCATCACTTTAAATATGTCCTGCCAGTTCCTTCTGGCATGCAGAGTTTCTGCTGAACGATCAGCTGTTAACCTTATGGGGATTCCCTAGTGTGTTATTTGTTGTTTTTCCCTTGCTGCTTTGTATTTAATTTTTGACAGTTTGATTAATATGTGTCTTGGCATATTTCTCTTTGGATTTATGCTGTATGGGACTCTCTGTGCTTCCTGGACTTGATTAACTATTTCCTTTCCCATATTAGCAAAGTTTTCAACTATAATCTCTTCAAATATTTTCTCAGTCCCTTTCCTTTTCTCTTCTTTTGGAACCCCTATAATTCGAATGTTGTTGTGTTTAATGTTGTCCCAGAGGTCTCTGAGGCTGTCCTCAGTTCTTTTCATTCTTTTTTCTTTATTCTGCTCTGCAGTAGTTATTTACATTATTTTATCTTCCAGGTCACTTATCCGTTCTTCTGCCTCAGTTATTCTGCTATTGATCCCATCTAGAGTATTTTTTAATTTCATTTTTTGTGTTGTTCATCCTTGCTCATTTCATCTTTAGTTCTTCTAGGTCCTTGTTAAATGTTTCTTGCATTTTGTCTATTCTATTTCCAAGATTTTGGATCATCTTTACTATCATTATTCTGAATTCTTTTTCAGGTAGACTGCCTATTTCCTCTTCATTTGTTAGGTGGTGGGTTTTTATCTTGCTCCTTCATCTGCTGTGTGTTTTTCTGTCTTCTCATTTTGCTTATCTTACTGTGTTTGGGGTCTCCTTTTTGCAGGCTGCAGGTTTGTAGTTCCCGTTGTTTTTGGTGTCTGTCCCCAGTGGCTAAAGTTGGTTCAGTGGGTTGTGTAGGTTTCCTGGTGGAGGGGACTAGTGCCTGTGTTCTGGTGGATGAGGCTGGATCTTGTGTTCTGGTGGGCAGGTCCACGTCTGGTGGTGTGTTTTGGGGTGTCTGTGGACTTATTATGATTTTAGGCAGCCTCTCTGCTAATTGGTGGGGTTGTATTCCTGTCTTGCTAGTTGTTTGCCATAGGGTGTCCAGCACCGTTGCTTGCTGGTCGTTGAGTGAAGCTGAGTGCTGGTGTTGAGATGGAGATCTCTAGGAGATTTTTGCCGTTTGATATAATGTGGAGCTGGGAGTTCTCTTGTGGACCAGTGTCCTGAAGTCGGCTCTCCCACCTCAGATGCACAGAACTGACTCCTGGCTGCAGCACCAAGAGGCTTTCATCCACACGGCTCAGAGTAAAAGGGAGAAAAATAAATAAAGAAAGAAAGAAAGAACAGAGAGAGAGAGAGAGAGAGAGAGAGAGAGAGAGAGAGAGGGAGAGAGGGAGAGAGGGAGGGAGGGAGGGAGGGAGGAAGGAAGGAAGGAAGGAAAGAAGATAAAATAAATTAAGATAAAGTAAAGTTATTAAAATAAAAAATAATTATTAAGAAAAAAATGTTTTTAACAAGAAACAAACAAACAAAAACGGATGGATAGAACCCTAGGACAAATGGTGGTAGCAAAGCTATACAGACAAAATCTCACATAGAAGCATACACATACACACTCACAAAAAGAGGAAAAGGGGAAAAAATAATAAATCTTGCTCTCAAAGTCCACCTCCTGAATTTGGGATGATTTGTTGTCTATTCATGTATTCCACAGATGCAGCGTACATCAAGTTGATTGTGGGGCTTTATTCTGCTGCTTCTGAGGCTGCTGGGAGAGACTTCCCTTTCTCTTCTTTGTTCTCATAGCTCCCGGGGCTCAGCTTTGGATTTGGCCCCGTCTCTGCGTGTTGGTCACCAGAGGGCGTCTGTTCTTTGCTCAGACAGGACGGCGGTAAAGGAGCAGCTGACTCGGGGCCTCTGGCTCACTCAGGACGGGGGGAGGGAGAGGTACGGAGTGCGGGGTGGGCCTGTGGCGGCAGGGGCCGGCGTGATGTTGCGCCAGCCTGAGGCGTGCCGTGCGTTCTCCTGGGGAAGTTGTCCCTGGATCCCGGGACTCTGGCAGTGGCGGGCTGCACTGCACAGTCTCCCAGGAGGGGGGTGTGGATAGTGACCTGTGTTCGCACACAGGCTTCTTGGTGGCGGCAGCAGCAGCCTTAGCCTTTCATGCCTGTCTCTGGGGTCCGCGCTGTTAGCCGCGGCTTGCGCCCTTCTCTGGAGCTCCTTTAAGCAGCGCTCTTAATCTCCTCTCCTCACGCACCAGGAAACAAAGAGGGAAGAAAAAGTCTCTTGCCTCTTCGACAGGTCCAGACTTTTCCCCGGACTCCCTCCCGGCTAGCCGTGGTGCAGTAACCCCTTCAGGCTGTGTTCACGCTGCCAGTCCTCTCCCTGCACTCCAACCGAAGCCCAAGCCTCAGCTCCCAGCCCCGCCTGCCCTGGCGGGTGAGCGGACAAGCCTCTCCGGCTGGTGAGTGCCCATCGGCACCAATCCTCTGTGTGGGAATCTCTCCGCTTTGCCCTCCGCACCCCTGTGGCTGTGCTCTCCTCCGAAGCTCCCAAGCTTCCCCCCTCCGCCACCCACAGTCTCTGCCCGCGAAGGGGCTTCCTAGTGTGTGGAAACCTTTCCTCCTTCACAGCTCCCTCCCACTGGTGCAGGTCCCGTCCCTATCCTATTGTCTGTTTATTCTTTTTTATTTTGCCTTACCCAGGTATGTGGGGACTTTCTTGCCTTTTGGGAGGTCTGAGGTCTTTTGCCAGCATTCAGTAGGTGTTCTGTAGGAGTTGTTCCACGTGGATATGTATTTCTGGTGTATCTGTGGGGAAGAAGGTGATCTCCTCGTCTTACTCTTCCGGCATCTTGTATCTCTGGGTTTTCTATCCTGTTCCATTGATCTATATTTCTGCTTTTGTGCCAGTACCATACTGTCTTGATTACTGTAGCTTTGTAGTATAGTCTGAAGTCAGGGAGTCTGATTCCTCCAGCTCCATTTTTTCCCTCAAGATTGCTTTGGCTATTTGGAGTCTTTTGTGTCTCCATACAAATTTTAAGATTTTTTGTTCTGGTTCTGTAAAAAATGCCATTGGTAATTTGATAGGGATTGCATTGAATCTGTAGATTGCTTTGGGTAGTATAGTCATTTTCACAATATTGATTCTTGCAGTCCAAGAACGTGGTATATCTCTTCATCTGTTTGTGTCATCTTTGATTTCTTTCATCAGTGTCTTATAGTTTTCTGCGTATCGGTCTTTTACCTCCTTAGGTAGGTGTATTCCGAGGTATTTTATTCTTTTTGTTGCAGTGGTGAATCGGATGTTTCCTTAATTTGTCTTCTGATCCTTTGTTGTTAGTGTATAGGAATGCAAGAGATTTCTGTGCATTAATTGTGTATCCTGCAACTTTACCAAATTCATTGATTAGCTCTAGTAGCAATCTGGTGGCATCTTTAAGATTCTGTAATTTTGTATCATCTGCAAACAGTGACTATTTTACTCCTTCTTTTCCAATTTGTATTCCTTTTATTTCTTCTTCTTCTCTGATTGCTGTGGCTAGGTCTTCCAAAACTATGTTGAATAAGAGTGGCAAGAGTGGACATCCTTGTCTTGGTCCTGATCTTAGAGGAAATGTCTTCAGTGTTTCACCATTGAGAATGATGTTTGCTGTTTGTCATATATGGCCTGTATTATGTTGAGGTAAGTTCCCTTTATGCCCACTTTCTGGAGAGTTTTTATCATAAATGGTGTTGAATTTTGTCAAAAGCTTTTTCTGCATCTACTGAGATGATCATATGGTTTTAATTCTTCAGTTTGTTAATATGGTGTATCACATTGATTTATTTGCATATGTTGAAGAATCCTTGCATCCCTGGGATAAATCCCACTTGATCATGGTGTATGATCCTTTTAATGTGTTGTTGGATTCTGTTTGCTAGTATTTTGTTGAGGATTTTTGCATCTATATTCATCAGAGATACTGGTCTGTAATTTTCTTTTTTTGTAGTATCTTTGTGTGGTTTTGGTATCAGGGTGATGGTGGCTTCATAGAATGAATTTGGGAGTGTTCCTTCCTCTGCAATTTTTTGGAAGAGTTTGAGAAGGATGGGTGTTAGCTCTTCTCTAAATGTTTGTTAGAATTCCCCTGTGAAGCCATCTGGTCCTGCACTTTGGTGTGTTGGAAGATTTAAAATTACAGTTTCAATTTCATTACTTGTAATTGGTCTATCCATATTTTCTGTTTCTTCCTGGCTCAGTCTCGGAAGGTTATACCTAAGAATTTGTCCATTTCTTCCAGGTTGTCCATTTTTTTGGCATAGAGTTGCTTGTAGTAGTCTCTTAGGATGCTTTGTATTTCTGCCATGTCCATTGTAACTTCTCCTTTTTCATTTCTAATTTTATTGATTTGAGTCCTCTCCCTTCTTTTCTTGATGATTCTGGCTAAATGTTTATCAATTTTGTTTATCTTCTCAAAGAACCAGCTTTTAGTTTTATTGATCTTTACTATTGTTTTCTTTGTTTCTATTTCATTTATTTCTGCTCTGATCTTTATGATTTATTTCCTTCTACTAGCTTTGGGTTTTGTTTGTTCTTCTTCCTCTAGTTCCTTTAGGTGTAAGGTTAGATTGTTTATTTGAGATTTTTCTTGTTTCTTGAGGTAGGATTGTATTGCTATAAATTTCCCTCTTAGAACTACTTTTGCTGCATCCCATAGGTTTTTGATCTTTGACTTTTCATTGTCATTTGTTCCTAGGTATTTTTTAATTTCCTCTTTGATTTCTTCAGTGATCTCTTGGTTATTTAGTAATGTATTGTTTAGCCTTCCATGTGTTTGTATTTTTACTTTTTTTTTGGCCTGTAATTGATTTCTAATCTCATAGCATTGTGGTTGGAAAAGATGCTTGATATGATTTCAATTTTCTTAAATTTACCAAGGCTTGCTTTGTGACCCAAGATATGATCTATCCTGAAGAATGTTCCATGTGTACCTAAAAAGAAAGTGTAATCTGCTGTTTTCGGGTGGAATGTCCTATAAATATCCATTAAATCTATCTGTTCTATTGTGTTATTTAAAGCTTGTGTTTCCTTATTAATTTTCTGTGTGGATGATCTGTCCATTGGTGTAAGTGAGGTATTAAAGTCCCCTGCTATTTTTGTGTTATTGTCGATTCCCTGTTTTATAGCTGTTAGCATTTGCCTTATTATTATTTTTAAAGTTTTTATTGGAGTATAATAGCTTTATAATGGTGTGTTAGTTTCTGCTTTATAACAAAGTGAATCAGTTATACGTATACATATATCCCCATATCTCTTCCCTCTTGCATCTTCCTCCCTCCCACCCTCCCTATCCCACCCTTCTATCTGGTCACAAAGCACTGAGCTGATCTTCCTGTGCTATGTGACTGCTTCCGATTAGCTATTTTACATTTGGTAGTGTATATATGTCCATTTATACACTACCACTCCCTCACTTTGTCCCAGCTGACCCTTCCCCCTCCCTGTGTCCTCAAGTCCATTCTCTAGTAGGTGTGCGTCTTTATTCCTGTCTTGCACCTAGGTTCGTCATGACCATTTTTTTTTTTTGTAGATTCCATATATGTGTTAGCATACGGTATTTGTTTTTCTCTTTCTGACTTACTTCACTCTGTATGACAGACTCTAGGTCCATCCACCTCACTACAAATAACTCAGTTTCTTTTTATGGCTTAGTAATATTCCATTGTATATATGTGCCACATCTTCTTTATCCAGTCATCTGTCGATGGACACTTATGTTGCTTCCATGTCCTGGCTATTGTAAATAGAGCTGCAATGAACATTGTGGTACATTACCCTTTTTGAATAATCGTTTTCTCAGGGTATATGCCCAGTAGTGGGATTGCTGGGTTGTATGGCAATTCTATTTTAAGTTTTTAAAGGAAGCTCCATACTGTTCTCCATAGTGGCTGTATCAATTTACATTCCCACCAACAGTGTATGAGAGATCCCTTTTCTCCACACCCTCTGCAGCATTTATTGTTTGTGGATTTTTTGATGATGGCCATTCGGACTGCTGTGAGATGATATCACATTGTAGTTTTGATTGCATTTCTCTAATGATTAATGATGTTGAGCATTCTTTCATGTGTTTGTTGGCAATCTGTATACCTTCTTTGGAGAAATGTCTATTTAGATCTTCTGCCCATTTTTGGATTGCGTGTCTGTTTCTTTGATATTGAGTTGCATGAGCTGCTTGTAAATTTTGGAGATTAATCCTTCATCAGTTGTTTCATTTGCAAATATTTTCTCCCATTCTGAGGGTTGTCTTTTGGTCTTGTTTATGGTTTCCTTTGCTGTGCAAAAGCTTTTAAGTTTCATTAAGTCCCATTTGTTTATTTTTGTTTTTATTTCCATTTCTCTAGGAGGTGGGTCAAAAAGGATCTTGCTATACTTTATCTCACACAGTGTTCTGCCTATGTTATCCTCTAAGAGTTTGATAGTGTCTGGCCTTACACTTAGGTCTTTAATTCATTTTGAGTTTATTTCTGTGTACAGTGTTAGGGAGTGTTCTAATTTCATTCTTTTACATGTACCTGTCCAGTTTTCCCAGCACCACTTATTGAAGAGGCTGTCTTTTCTCCATTGTATATTCTTGCCTTATCAAAGATAAGGTGACTATATGTGCGTGGGCTTATCTCTGGGCTTTCTATCCTGTTCCTTTGATCTATATTTATGTTTTTGGGCTGGCACCATACTGTCTTGATTACTGTAGCTTTGTAGTATAGTCTGAAGTCCAGAAGCCTGATTCCTCCAGCTCTGTTTTTCTTTCTCAAGATTGCTTTAGCTATTCGGGGTCTTTTGTGTTCCTATACAAATTGTGAAATTTTTCGTTCTAGTTCTGTGAAAAATGCCTCTGGTATTTTGATAGTAATTGCATTGAATCTGTAGATTGCTTTGGGTAGTATAGTCATTTTCACAATGTTGATTCTTCCAATCCAAGAACATGGTATATCTCTCCATCTATTTGTGTCATCTTTAATTTCTTTCTTCAGTGTCTTATAATTTTCTGCATACAGGTCTTTTGTCTCCTTAGCTTGGTTTATTCCTAGGTATTTTATCCTTTTTGTTGCAGTGGTAAATGGGAGTGTTTCCTTAATTTCTCTTTCAGATTTTTCATCATTAGTGTATAGGAAGGCAAGAGATTTCTGTGCATTAATTTTGTATTCTGCTACTTTACCAAATTCATTGATTAGCTCTAGTAGTTTTCTGGTAGCATCTTTAGGATCCTCTATGTATAGTATCATGTCATCTGCAAACTGACAGCTTTACTTCTTTTCCGATTTGGATTCCTTTTATTTTCTTTTCTTCTCTGATTGCTGTGGCTAAAACTTCCAGAACTATGTTGAATAATAGTGGTGAGAGTGGACAACCTTGTCTTGTTCCTGATCTTAGTGGAAATGGTTTCAGTTTCTCACCATTGAGGACGATGTTGGCTGTGGGTTTGTCATATATGGCCTTTATTATGTTGAGGTAAGTTCCCTCTATGCCTACTTTCTGCAGTGTTTTTATCATAAATAGGTGTTGAATTTTGTCAAAAGCTTTCTCTGCATCTATTGAGATGATCATATTGGTTTTCTCTTTAAATTTGTTAATATGGTGTATCACATTGATTGATATGCATATAATGAAGAATCGTTGCATTCCTGGGATAAACCCCACTTGATTATGGTGTATGATCCTTTTAATGTGCTGTTGGATTCTGTTTGTTAGTATTTTGTTGAGGATTTTTGCATCTATGTTCATCAGTGATATGGGTCTGTAATTTTCCTTTTTCGTGACATCTTTGTCTGGTTTTGGTATCAGGGTGATGGTGGCCTTGTAGAATGAGTTTGGGAGTGTTCCTCCCTCTGCTATATTTTGGAAGAGTTTGAGAAGGATAGGTGTTAGCTCTTCTCTAAATGTTTGATAGAATTCACCTGTGAAGCCATCTGGTCCTGGGCTTTTGTGTGTTGGAAAATTTTTAATCACAGTTGCATTTTCAATGCTTGTGATTGGTCTGTTCATATTTTCTATTTCTTCTTGGCTCAGTCTCTAAAGGTTGTGCATTTTTAAGAATTTGTCCTTTTTTTCCTGGTTGTCCATTTTATTGGCATATATTTGCTTGTAGTAATCTCTCATGATCCTTTGTATTTCTGCATTGCCAGTTGTTCCTTTCCCTTTTTCATTTCTAATTGTATTGATTTGAGTCTTCTCCCTTTTTTTCTTGATGAGTCTGGCTAATGGTTTATCATTTTTGTTTATCTTCTCAAAGAACAAGCTTTTAGTTTTATTGGTCTTTTCTATTGTTTCATTTATTTCTTTTTCATTTATTTCTGCTCTGATCTTTATGATTTCTTTACTTCTGCTAACTTTGGGGTTTTTTTGTTCTTCTTTCTCTAATTGCTTTAGGTGTAAGGTTAGGTTGTTGATTTGAGATGTTTCTTGTTTCTTAAGGTTGGATTGTATTGCTATAAACTTCCCTCTTAGAACTACTTTTGCTGCATCCCATAGGTTTTGGGTTGTCGTGTTTTCATTGTCATTTGTTTCTCGGTATTTTTTGAATTACTCTTTGATTTCTTCAGTGATCTCTTTGTTATTAAGTAGTGTATTGTTTAGCCTCCATGTGTTTATATTTTTTGCAGTTCTTTTCCTGTAATTGATATATAGTCTCATAGCGTTGTGGTCAGAAAAGATACTTGATATGATTTCAATATTCTTAGATTCACCAAGGCTTGACTTGTGACCCAAGGTATTATGTATCCTGGAGAATGTTCCATGAGCACTTGAGAACAAAATGTATTCTGTTGTTTTTGGATGGAATGTCCTATAAATATCAATTAAGTCCATCTCCTTTAATGTAGAATTTAAAACCTGTGTTTCCTTATTTATTTTCATTTTGGATGATCTGTCCATTGGTGAAAGTGGGGTGTTAAAGTCCTCTACTATGCCCTTTTATGGCTGTTAGTATTTGGCTTATGTATTGAGGTGCTTCTATGTTGGGTGCATAAATATTTACAATTGTTATATCTGCTTCTTGGATTGATCCCTTGATCATTATGTAGTGTACTTCTTTGTCTCTTGTAATAGTCTTTGTTTTAAAGTCTCTTTCGTCTGATATGAGAATTCCTACTCCAGCTTTCTTTTGATTTCCTTTTGCATGGGATATCGTTTTCCATCCCCTCACTTTCAGTCTGTATGTGTCCCTAGGTCTGAAGTGGATCTCTTGTAGACAGCATATATATGGGTCTTGTTTTTGTATCCACTCAGCAGTCTATATCTTTTGGTTGGAGCATCTAATCCATTTACATTTAAGGTAATTATCGATATGTATGTTCCTATTCCCATTTTCTTAATTGTTTTGGGTTTGTTATTGTAGGTCTTTCCCTTCTCTTGTGATACCTGCCTAGAGAAGTTCCTTTAGCATTTGTTTTAAAGCTGGCTTGGCTGTGCTGAATTCTCTTAGCTTTTGCTTGTCTGTAATGGTTTTAATTTCTCTATCAAATCTGAATGAGATCCTTGCTGGATAGAGTAATCTTGGTTGTAGGTTTTTCCTTTTCATCACTTTCAATATGTCCTGACACTCCCTTCTGGCTTGCAGAGTTTCTGCTGAAAGATCAGCTGTTAACCTTATTGGGATTCTCTTGTATGTTTTTTTTCCCTTGCTGCTTTTAATATTTTTTCTTTGTATTTAATTTTTTATAATTTGATTAATATGTGTCTCAGTATGTTTCTCCTTGGATTTATGCTGTATGGGACTCTCTTTGCTTCCTGGGCTTGATTAACTATTTCCTTACCCATGTTAGGGAAGTTTTCAACTATAATCTCTTCAAATATTTTCTCAGTCCCTTCCTTTTTCTCTTCTTCTTCTGGGACCCCTATAATTCGAATGTTAGTGTGTTTAATGTTGTCCCAGAGGTCTCTGACAGTGTCCTCAATTCTTTTCATTCTTTTTTCTTTATTCTGCTCTGCAGTAGTTATTTCCAATATTTTATCTTCCAGGTCACTTATCCGTTTTTCTGCATCAGTTATTCTGCTATTGATCCCTTCTAGAGAATTTTTAATTTCAGTTATTGTGTTGTTCCTCATTGTTTGTTTGCTCTTATTTCTTCTAGGTCCTTGTTAAACGTTTCTTGTATTTTCTGCATTCTATTTCCAAGATTTTGGATCATCTTTACTATCATTATTCTGAATTCTTTTTCCAGTAGACTGCCTATTTCCTCTTCATTTGTTAGGTCTGGTGGGTTTTTACCTTGCTCCTTCATCTGCTGTGTGTTTCTTTGTCTTCTCATTTTGCTTAACTAACTGTGTTTGGGGTCTACTTTTCACAGGCTGTAGGTTCATATTTTCCTTGTTTTTCGTGTCTGCCCCCAGTGGCTAAGGTTTGTTTAGTGGGTTGTGTAGGCTTCCTGGTGGAGGGGAGTAGTGCCTGTGTACTGGTGGATGAGGCTGGATCGTGTCTTTCTGGTTGGCAGGTCCATGTCTTGTGATGTGTTTTGGGGTGTCTGTGAGCTTATTATGATTTTAGGCCGCCTCTATGCTAATGGGTGGTGTTGTGTTCCTGTCTTGCTAGTTGTTTGGCATAGGATGTCCAGCACTGTAGCTTTCTGGTCGTTGAGTGAAGCTGGGTCTTGGCGTTGAGATGGAGATCTCTGGGAAATTTTCGCCATTTGTTATTATGTGGAGCTGGGAGGTCTCTGGTGGACTGATGTCCTGAACTGGGCTCTCCCACCTCAGAGGCACAGCCCTGATGTCTGACTGGAGCACTAAGAGCCTGTCATCCACATGGCTCAGAATAAAAGTGAGAAAGAAAGAAAGAAAAAGATAAAATAAAATAAAAAGTTATTAAAATAAAAACCAATAAATAATTATTTTAAAAAAATTAAAGTAATTAAAAAAAAGAAAGAAGGAACGATGAGAACAACCAAACCAAAAAACAAATCCACCAATGATAACAAGCGCTGAAAACTGTACTAAAAAAAAAAAAAAGGACCGACAGAACCCTAGGACAAGTGGTAAAAGCAAAGCTATACCGACAAAATCACACGCAGAAGCATACACATACACACTCACAAAAAGAGGAAAAGGCAAAAATATATGTATATCATTGCTCCCAAAGTCCACCTCCTCAATTTGGGATGATTCGTTGTCTATTCAGGTATTCCACCGATGCAGCGTACATCAAGTTGACTGTGGAGATTTAATCCACGGCTCCTGAGGCTGCCGGGAGAGATTTCCCTTTCTCGTCTTTGTTAGCACAGCTCCTGGGGTTCAGCTTTGGATTTGGCCCCGCCTCTGCATGTAGGTCATTTGAGGGCATCTTTTCTTCACTCAGACAGGACGGGGTTAAAGGAGCAGCTGATTCCGAGGCTCTGGCTCACTCGGGCCGGGTGGAGGGAGGGGCACGGAGTGCGGGGCGAGCCTGCGGCAGCAGAGGCCATCGTGACGTTGCACCAGCCTGAGGTGCGCTGTGCGTTCTCCTGGTGAAGTTGTCCCTGGATCACAGGACCCTGTCAGTGGCGGGCTGCACAGGCTCCCGGTAGGGATGTGTGTGTGGATAGTGACCTGTGCTCGCACACAGGCTTCTTGTTGGCGGCAGCAGCAGCCTTAGCGTCTCATGCCCGTTTCTGGCGTCCACGCTGATAGCTGCGGCTCACGTCTCTGGAGCTCCTGTAAGCAGCGCTCTGAATCCCCTCTCCTCGCACACCAGGAAACAAAGAGGCAAGAAAAAGTATCTTGCCTCTTTGGCAGTTCCAGACCTTTTCCCAGACTCCCTCCTGGCTAGCTGTGGTACACTAGCCCCCTTCAGGCTGTGTTCACGCAGCAACACCAGTCCTCTCCCTGGGATCCCACTGAAGCCGGAGCCTCAGCTCCCAGCGCCCACCCGTCCCGGCTGGTGAGCAGACAAGCCTCTCGGGCTGGTGAGTGCTGGTCGACACCTATCCTCTGTGTGGGAATCTCTCCGCTTCGCCCTCCGCACCCCTGTTGCTGCGCTCTCCTCCGTGGCTCTGAAGATTCCCTGCTCTGTCACATGCAGTCTTCACCCACAAAGGGCCTTCCTAGTGTGTGGAAACCTTTCCTGCTTCACAGCTCCCTCCCGCTTGTGCAGGTCCCGTCCCTATTATTTTGTCTCTGTTTTACCTTTTCTCTTTTGCCCTACCCAGGTATGTGGGGAGTTTCTTGCCTTTTCGGAGGTCTGAGGTCTTGTGCCAGCGTTCAGTAGGTGTTCTGTAGGAATTGTTCCACATGTAGACGTATTTCTGATGTATTTGTGGGGAGGAAGGTGATCTCCACATCTTACTCTTCCACCATCTTGAAGCTCCTCCTAGCATTTGGCTTATGTATTGAGGTGCTCCTATGTTGGGTGCATATATATTTATAATTGTTATTTCTTCTACTTGGATTGATCCCTTGATCATTATGTAGTGTCCTTCCTTGTCTCTTGTAACATTCTTTATTTTAAAGTCTATTTCATCTGATATGAGTATTGCTACTCCAGCTTTCTTGTGATTTCCATTTGCATGAAGTATCTTTTTCCATCCCCTCATTTTCAGTCTGTATGTGTCCTTAGGTCTGAAGTGGGTGTCTTTTAGACAGCATTTAGATGGGTATTGTTTTTGTATCCACTCTGTGAGCCTGTGTCTTTTGGTTGGAGCATTTAATCCATTTACATTTAAGGTAATTATTGATATGTATGTTCCTATTACCATTTTCTTAATTGTTTTGGGTTTGTTTTTGTAGGTCCTTTTCTTCTCTTGTGTTTCCTACTTGGAGAAGGTCCTTTAGCATTTGTTGTACAGCTGGTTTGGTGGTGCTGAATCCTCTTAGCTTTTGCTTGTCTGTAAAACTTTTGATTTGTCTGTCAAATCTGAATGAGATCCTTGCCAGGTAGAGTAATGTTGGTTGTAGGTTCTTCTCTTTCATCATTTTAAATATATCATGCCACTTTCTCTGGCTTGAAGAGTTTCTGCTGAGAAATCAGCTGTTAACCTTATGAGAGTTCCCTTGCATGTTATTTGTCATTTTTCCTTTGTTGCTTTTAATAATTCTTCTATGTCTTTAATTTTTGTCAGTTTGATTACTGTGTGTCTCAGCCTGTTTCTCCTTGGGTTTATCCTGCCTGGGATGCTCTGAGCTTCCTGGACTTGGGTGGCTATTTCCTTTCCCATGTTAGGGAAGTTTTTGACTATAATCTCCTCAAATATTTTCTCAGGTCCTTTTTCTCTCTCTTCTTCTTCTGGGACCCCTATAATGCGAATGTTGTTGTGTTTAATGTTGTTCCAGACGTCTCTTAGGCTGTCTTCATTTCTTTTCATTCCTTTTTTGTTTATTCTGTTCCACAGCAGTGAATTCCACCATTCTGTCTTCCAGGTCACTTATCCATTCTTCTGCCTCAGTTATTCTGCTATTGATTCCTTTTAGTGTATTTTTCATTTCAGTTATTGTATTCTTCATCTCTGTTTGTTTGTTCTTTAATTCTTCTAGGTCTTTGTTAAACATTTCTTGCATCTTCTCTATCTTTGCCCCCATTCTTTTTCCAAAATCCTGGATCATCTTTACCATCATTATTCTGAATTCTTTTTCTGGAAGGTTGCCTGTCTCCACTTCATTTAGTTGTTTTTCTGGGGTTTTATCTTGTTCCTTCATCTGGTATATAGTCTTGTGCCTTTTCATTTTGTCTATCTTTCTGTGAATGTGGTTTTCATTCCACAGGCTGCGGTATTGTAGTTCTTCTTGCTTCTGCTGTCTGCCCTCTGGTGGATGAGGCTATCTAAGAGGCTTGTGCAAGCTTCCTGATGGCAGGGAGTGGTGGTGGGTAGAACTGGGTGTTGCTCCAGTGGGCTGAGCTCAGTAAAACTTTAATCCGCTTGTCTGCTGATGGGTGGGGCTGATTTCCCTTCCTGTTGGTTGTTTGGCCTGAGGTTAGCCAGCACTGGAGGCTGTAGGCTCTTTGGTGGGGCTCATGGTGGACCCTGGAAGTGCTCACACCAAGGAGTACTTCCCAGAACTTCTGCTGCCCGTGTCCTTGTCCCCATGGTGAGACACAGCCACCCCCTGCCTCTGCAGGAGACCCTCCAACACTAGCTGGTACTTCTGGTACAGTCTCCTGTGGGGTCACTGCTCCTTCCCCCTGGGTCCTGATGCACACACTACTTTGTGGGTGCCCTCCAAGAGTGGAGTCTCTGTTTCCCCCAGTCCTGTTGAAGTCCTGCAATCAAATCCCGCTAGCCTTCAAAGTCTGATTCTCTGGGAATTCCTCCTCCCATTGCCAGACCCCCAGGTTGGGAAGCCTGACATGGGGCTCAGAACCTTCACTCCAGTGGGTGGACTTCTGTGGTATAAGTGTTCTCCAGTTTGTGAGTCACCCACCCAGCAGTTATGGGATTTGATTTTATTGTGATTGTGCCCCTCCTACCATCTCACTGCGGCTTCTCCTTTGTCTTTGGATGTGGGGTATCTTTTTCGGTGAGTTCCAGTGTTTTCCTGTTAATGATTATTCATCAGTTAGTGGTGATTCCCATGCTCTTGCAAGAGGGGGTGAGCGCATGTCCTTCTACTCCACCATCTTGATCCAATCTGCCCACCTTTCCTTGATTATTATTTTTTTCTTTGAAAACTGATCCCTTGCTAAAATATAGTTTTGAGCATGGTAAAATCACTACTGTCATATGAATGTAACGTAAACGCGTGTGGAAGATTTTATTTTTAACTTACTAATTAATAAGGGGACTAATAAATTAATGCGATTCACAGATTAAATGTGAATTTGACTTATAGATATTTATATTCTCTTTCAGACAAAATCTATGTGGATCACTATGAGCAGGAATTATTTGCACTGACCTGGACAGGAAACATTTGCATTACCAGTAGTTTTCTACAAGTGAAATTTTATCCCCCACGGAGTTGTAAGATAGCTTAGTCAATCAAACACAATCAAAGGGGTATAGTATCTGATAACCTTGGGGTCATGAGACAATGTTTGGAATTCAACTGAAAGAACACCCAGTAATCTCTTTTGCCCATTTCCAGTGTTTGACAGAATTTCATGGTAGGCTTTTAATGTGAGCAATGCAAAAGGGTTTTTATCCATGAGATATATAGAACGCCTATATATTACTAAGAAAGAGACAACTGACCGAAAAGAAAGTTGGGAAAAGGATGTTAAACATGCAATTTACAAAATATCCAAGAAAAATGAAAAGAGGCTCCATCTCATTAGTAATCAAAGAAATGCAAATTGAAACTACCATGAGATACTATTTCACACCTACATGGTAAAATTTGTAATAATTTAAAAGTCGAGCATCAGCAAGAATGTGGAGTCCCAGGAATTCTCATACACTGGTGGTAGGAGTTTGAATTGGTAAGCTCACTTTGGAAGGAATTTTGGCAAAAGCTAGTTAAGTTGAAGATGTGTGTACCCTATGACAAGAGTAGGTACATTCCCCAGAGAAACTCTTGTACACGTCCATAGAGAGACATGTACAAAAATGGTCATGGCAACCTTATCTGTAAGAGCGAATCACTAGAAATAACCTAAATGTCCATCATTTCATAGAGAAAATAAATGGTATTGTATTTCTGTATTCATACAATTAATACTATACAGCATTAAAATAAATGAAGTTGAGTTATATATAGCAATATGGATACATCCCAAAAACGATGTTGAATGAAAGCAGCAAGTTGTAGAAGAATCAGTGCAACTTGTTAAAGGTTTAAAACATGTGAAAACAGTATTACTACTTGACAAGGACATATGTGATAAAAGTGTATAAACGTGTGAAAGAGAATGACACATAGAAACTTCAGGGCAGTGGTTTCCTCTGGGATGCAGGGAAGGGAGTGAGATTAGGGAGGGTGACATCAATGGTATCTGAAATGTTTTAATTTTTAATACAAGTGAGGGATATGAGGATGTTTGTTATACTGTCTTTTGATACTTTTATATGCCTGAAATAATAATAGTACTTGTACTTCATTTCCCTATGGTTTAATAATTGAGAAAATAAAGCTTTTCCCCTCACAGTTAGAAAAAAATTGCACTTCTTTAAAGAACCTCTAAACTACTTGACAAATGAAACAAAAGCAATTAGTTGGCCCTTTTTGAGAGTCAGTCCAGTGTACGCATTATTCCTTGGAATTTGGATCTTAATTTGAGTGCAGAGGAAGCCACTGAAAGGTAGTTAGCTGAGGGGTGATCTCATTCTTGGCTTGCAAGGACTTTTGGAACTTGCTTCCTTCTTTCTTTCCTATCCTCATCTGCCTGCCCCAGCTTCAGTTTTTCTTCTCGTAACTTCACACTTCTGGTAGGTACATGCTGCTACTTCACACCACAGTGCAGTTGCTCATGGTTTCCTTTGCTTATGACACCTTTCTCCCTCTTTCTTTCTGGTTAACCAACCCATGCTCTTCCTTCCACAGCCAGCTCAGGCAATGTTCTCTTTCCCTTAGGAAGTTTTCCTTGTTCTCTTAAGATGAGTTATGTTCACCTCTGAATTCCCAGAGCTCCCTTGGATATTTGTGTCAAAACGTATTCCGTCTTTGCCATTCCAGCTCTCAGCAAAGTGCCTGAGTTAGACGTTTAGGAAAGAGGAGTGCTGTTTGAGGAAGAATGTGTAAACTGTGTGTTTGCTCAAGCCCTCCCCACACTACTGGTTTCTAATAATGGCTCAATGGTCATAAAGTAACATTTCAATGTGAATTAGCTCCTCTCAGCTTTTATAAGACTTGGTTAAGAACTTGGAAAAGAGACTCTAAGAAAGGGGTAGGATGGGGTGGAGGGGAGGAGTGAGGTTCAGAAGATCACAGTGCTGGGTCTGGACCCATTGCCACTCAGCAAGCTGGAGATGGGGTGGATAAGAACACAAGTCTCTCAACTCCAGGCCAGTGCTTGTCCTTTTGTTCTCCCTTCTGTGGCTTGAGAAAACAGCTGCTCTCTATCATCTTATTCAAATCTCTTCCAATACTTGAAACAGGAAATGACTCTCCAGTTCTGGGTAGTGAACCTAGGTCGCTGAAGCAGGTGGCTTGGAAGAACCTAAGATAAGAGGCACCGGAGAATGGACAAACCTCAGGAAAGCAATATTAAACTTGAACAGGGTCTCAGAAAGGTTTCTGTAGTTGAATCAAGTTATACCAAGTTTGGCTCCAAAGGTCTAGTGACTCTTCTAAACATACACGCACATCTGGATATTGGATTGAATCCCAGTAGATCCATCCTTGAGGATCATCTAGGGACAGACTTTTGCTCAAAAAAGAAAGAAAAGAATGATGAATTATCACATAGATGATGTGGTCAGGTGTTCATCATTAGAAGGCACAATAAGACAGGGGCCATATACAAGATAAGGCTTCCATATCATCAAGAGAAATGTGGATGGTTGTACTTAATTATCTTTGAATCTCAGGGCCAAACCAAGGCCTGGAATATGGCAAGTTTTCACTAAGTTTTGCTCAATGAAGGGATGAACTATGGAGAAATCTCATGACTGGAGAAAGCCTTATCAGTCACATCTCATAAATCTGGTTTGGAAGATTGTTGGTGACAAAATAATAAACAAGACTTCCTGCAAGAGATTTTGACATCAAGCTGACCAGAAACATGCCAGATCCATATTACCAGCTGGATTAAAACCAAGGAAAGGCTCAACAGCATTTTTAGTGGTTAAGAATTAGGGTTTTTAGGCTATGATGGTGGCTTTCCAGCAGTGCCCAATTTGACCATCCCTTTCCCCCATAGAAATACTCCCAAACACAAAATAAGACTTAAAGTTGCAACAGTCTGGAAGGAATGACTTCCATGAATAATTTGCAGGTCTTTGGGATGTTTTTTTCTCTGACCACATCATTGATGGGGTGAGGTTGAGAAATAACTTACTTTGACTTCAAAAAAAGAACTACAGGGGCTTCCCTGGTGGCACAGTGGCTGAGAGTCCGCCTGCCGATGCAGGGGACGCGGGTTTGTGTCCCGGTTGGGGAAGATCCCACATGCTGCGGAGTGGCTAGGCTCGTGAGCCATGGCCACTGAGCCTGTGCGTCTGGAGCCTGTGCTCCACAGCGGGAGAGGCCACAACAGTGAGAGGCCCATGTACCGCAAAAAAAAAAAAAAAAAAAAAAAAAAAAAGAACTACAGCACTAGGCTGGAATGTCTACCTCTGTCCCAGAGTGTCTGGCCTCCCATTGCTTGGGAACAGCCTTCTGAAGTAGGCACTCACTTCCCACTGTTCCCACTGTCCTCCCTGGCTCTCTTTCTCCATCCATTTGGTAACTATTACTCCCAATGATGTACCATCCTGGGAAGGCAAGTTGGCAGTGGGAAGAGCATAGGAGGAAGTGTTTTAGGAATGCAGCACTCTGGGGAAAATGCTTAATTAGGGCTAGACATTTGAATTTTTATAAATTTTTCTTTTTGTATTATTTTAATTTACCATTGCAAGCACCAATACTATTTAACATTTATATCTAACTACAGAGCAAAGGGAGGTGAGTGTCTGAGTATAAAACTGATAGCTAATGTCTTTATAGCCCTCTAGAATTTGAAAGATAATTTCAGACTATTTCAATCCCCCACCCCACCTTTGCCATCACCGCCAACAAGCTCACATATAAGCACTCATTCCCCCTTTCCCTGACCACGTAGCCATCATCCTCTCAGCCACCCTGTGGAGATAGGTAGTGTTATAATCTCTGCTTTGTAAGTGAGAGGACTGAGGCTTAGGGATGTCAGTAACACAGTTGTTATGGACTGAATTTTGTACCCTCTGAAATTCATATTTTTAATCCCTAACCCAGAAAGTGATGTTATTAAGAGGTGGGGCCTTTGGGAGACAATTAGGTTTAGATGAGGCCATAAGAATAGGGCCCCATGATGGGATTAGTGCCCTTATAAGAAGAGGAATAGATTAGAGTGAGAGGGCTGTCCACCATGTGAGGACACAGCAAGCAGCAGTCATCTGCAAGCCAGGAAGATGGTCTTCAAAAGAACCAAACCTTACTGGTCCCTTAATCTTAGACTTCTCAGCCCGAAGAACAGTGAGAAATCAATCTTTGTTGTTAAAGTCACTCAGTCAGTGGTATTTTGTTATAGCAGCCTGAACTAAGATGCAAGTTCTTAGACCTAGAAGAATTAAAGACCTAGAAGAATTAAAGAACAAACAGAGATGAACAATACAATAACTGAAATGAAAAATACACTAAAAGGAATTAATAGCAGAATAACTGAGGCAGAAGAATGGATAAGTGACCTGGAAGACAGAATGGTGGAATTCACTGCCGTGGAACAGAATAAACAAAAAAGAATGAAAAGAAATGAAGACAGCCTAAGAGACCTCTGGGACAACATTAAATGCACCAACATTCACATTATAGGGGTCCCAGAAGGAGAAGAGAGAGAGAAAGGACCAGAGAAAATATTTGAAGAGATTATAGTCGAAAATTTCCCTAACATGGGAAAGGAAATAGCCACCCAAGTCCAGGAAGCCCAGCGAGTCCCATACAAGATAAACCCAAGGAGAAACACGACTAGACACATAGTAATCAAACTGGCAAAAATTAAAGACAAAGAAAAATTATTGAAAGCAGCAAGGGAAAAATGACAACATACAAGGCAACTCCCATAAGGTTAACAGCTGATTTCTCAGCAGAAACTCTACAAGACAGAAGGGAGTGGCATGATATACTTAAAGTGCTGAAAGGGAAGGACCTATAACCAAGATTATTCTACCTGGCAAGGATCTCATTCAGATTCGATGGAGAAAGCAAAAGCTTTACAGACAAGCAAAAGCTAAGAGAATTCATCACCACAAAACCAGCTGTACAACAAATGCTAAAGGAACGTCTCTAAGTGGGAAACACAAGAGAAGAAAAGGACCTACCAGAACAAACCCAAAACAATTAAGAAAATGGTAATAGGAACATACATGTCGATAATTACCTTAAACGTGAATGGATTAAATGCTCCAACCAAAAGACACAGGCTTGCTGAATGGATACAAAAACAAGGCATATATATATGTTGCCTACAAGAGACCCACTTCAGACCTAGGGATACATACAGACTGAAAGTGAGGGGATGGAAATAGATATTCCATGCAAATGGAAATCAAAAGAAAGCTGGAGTAGCTATACTCATATCAGATAAAATAGACTTTAAAATAAAGAATGTTACAAGAGACAAGGAAGGACACTACATAATGATCAAGGGATCAATCCAAGAAGAAGATACAACAATTATAAATATATATGCACCCAACATAGGACCACCTCTGTACATAAGGCAACTGCTAAGAGCTATAAAAGAGGAAATTGACAGTAACACAATAATAGTGGGGGACTTTAACACCTCACTTACACCAATGGACAGATCATCCAAGATGAAAATAAATAAGGAAACAGAAGCTTTACATGAAACAATAGACCAGATAGATTTAATTGATATTTATAGGGCATTCCATCCAAAAACAGCAGATTACACTTACTTCTCAAGTGCACATGGAACAGTCTCCAGGATAGATCACATCTTGGGTCACAAATCAAGCCTCAGTAAATTTAAGAAAATTGAAATCATATCAAGCATCTTTTCTGACCACAGTGCTATGAGATTAGAAATGAATTACAGGGAAAAAAAAAACTGTAAAAAACACCAATACATGGAGGCTAAACAATACGTGACTAAATAACCAAGAGATCACTGAAGAAATCAAAGAGGAAATCAAAAAATACCTAGAGACAAATGACAATGAAAACACGATGATCCAAAACCTATGGGATGCAGCAAAAGCAGTTCTAAGAGGGAAGTTTATAGCTAAAGAAGCCTACCTCAAGAAACAAGAAAAATCTCAAGTAAACAATCTAACCTTACACCTAAAGGAACTAGAGAAAGAAGAACAAATAAAACCCAAAGTTAGCAGAAGGAAAGAAATCATAAAGATCAGAGCAGAAATAAATGAAATAGAAACAAAGAAAACAATAGCAAAGATCAATAAAACTAAAAGCTGGTTCTTTGAGAAGATAAACAAAATTGATAAACCATTAGCCAGACTCATCAAGAAAAAGAGGGAGAGGACTCAAATTAATAAAATTAGAAATGAAAAAGGAGAAGTTACAACAGACACCAAATTATGATAAAAACTCTCCAGAAAGTGGGCATAGAGGGAACCTACCTCAACATAATAAAGGCCATATACGACAAACCCACAGCAAACATCATTCTCAATGGTGAAAAACTGAAAGCATTTCCTCTAAGATCAGGAAGAAGACAAGGATGTCCACTCTCGCCACTATTATTCAACATAGTTGGAAGTCCTAGCCATGACAATCAGAGAAGAAAAAGAAATAAAAGGAATACAAATTGGAAAAGAAGAAGTAAAACTGTCACTGTTTGCAGATGACATGATACTATACATAGAGAATCCTGAAAATGCCACCAGAAAACTACTAGAGCTAATCAATGAATTTGGTAAAGTTGCAGGATACAAAATTAATGCATAGAAATCTCTTGCATTCCTATACACTAATGATGAAAAATCTGAAAGAGAAATTATGGAAACACTCCCATTTACCATTGCAACAAAAAGAATAAAATACCTAGGAATAAACCTACCTAGGGAGACAAAAGACCTGTATGCAGAAAACTATAAGAAACTGATGAAAGAAATTAAAGATGATACCAACAGATGGAGAGATATACCATGTTCTTGGATTGGAAGAATCAATATTGTGAAAATGACTATATTACCCAAAGCAATCTACAGATTCAATGCAATCCTTATCAAATTACCAATGGCATTTTTTACATAACTAGAACAAATCATCTTAAAATTTGTATGGAGACACAAAAGACCATGAATAGCCAAAGCAGTCTTGAGGGAAAAAAAATGGAGCTGGAGGAATCAGACTCCCTGATGTCAGACTATACTGCAAAGCTACAGTAATTAAGACAATATGGCACTGGCACAAAAAACATAGATCATAGATATCATAGATCACATAGATCATAGATCACAAAAAACATAGAAACATAGATCAATGGAACAAGATAGAAAACCCAGAGATAAACCCACGCATCTATGATCAAGTAATCTATGACAAAGGAGGCAAAGATATACAATGGAGAAAAGACAGTCTCTTCAATAAGTGGTGCTGGGAAAACTGGACAGCTACATGTAAAAGAATGAAATTAGAACACTCCCTAACACCATACAGAAAAATAAACTCAAAATGGATTCAAGACCTAAACGTAAGACCAGACACTATAAAACTCTTAGGGGAAAACATAGGAAGAACACTCTTTGACATAAATCACAGCAAGATCTTTTTTGACTCACCTCCTAGAGTAATGGAAATAAAAACAAAAATAAACAAATGGGACCTAATGAAACTTAAAATCTTTTGCACAGCAAAGGAAACCATAAATACAACAAAAAGACAACCCTCAGAATGGGAGAAAATATTTGCAAATGAATCAATGGACAAAGGATTAATCTCCAAAATATATAAACAGCGCATGCAGCTCAATATTAAAGAAACAAACAACCCAAACCAAAAATGGGCAGAAGACCTAAATAGACATTTCTCCAAAGAAGACATACAGATGGCCAAGAAGCACATGAAAAGCTGCTCAACATCATTAATTATTAGAGAAATGCAAATCAAAACTACAATGAGGTATCACCTCACACCAGTTAGAATGGGCATCATCAGAAAATCTACAAACAACAAATGCTGGAGAGGGTGTGGAGAAAAGGGAACCCTCTTGCACTGTTGGTGGGAATGTAAATTGATACAGCCACTATGGAGAACAGTATGGAGGTTCCTTAAAAAACTAAAAATAGAACTGCCATATGATCCAGCAATCCCACTACTGGGCATATACCCAGAGAAACCATAATTTAAAAAGACATTTGCACCCCAATGTTCATTGCAGCACTATTTACAGTAGCCAGGTCATGGAAGAAACCTAAATGCCCATTGACAGACAAATGTATAAAGAAGATGTGGTACATATATACAGTGGAATATTACTCAGCCATAAAAAGGAATGAAATCGTGTCATTTGTTGAGACTTGGATGGACCTAGAGACTGTCATACAGGTTGAAGTACGTCAGAAAGAGAAAAACAAATATCGTATTTTAACACATGTATGTGGAACCTAGAAAAATGGTACAGATGAACCAGTTTGCAGGGCAGAAGTGAGACACAGAGGTAGAGAACAAATGCATGGACACCAAGGGGGAAAACCACGGTGTGGTGGGGATAATGTTGTGCTGAATTAGGCGATTGGGATTGACATGTATACACTGATGTGTATAAAACTGATGACTGATAAGAACCTGAAGTACAATAAAACGAACAAACAAAAAACAACTAATACTAAACTTTCTTTGTGTTATTTGTATGGAAATATGTTAATATAAATGTTTCAGACATTACATGAAATTTCTAAAAAAGAAAGAAAAAAGTGTATTAAAAGTTAAGAAATACCAAAACAGAGTGACAAAATTTCATCTATTTTAAATGGTTATATTTAACAAATTAGCATCTTTAATACCCAAACCACATTTCATTACTGTAATCTGTTTTGTTTCTCAGCCTGCAAAAAGTGTAACAATTGAAATATTTTTGACCAATGTGAAATCTTAGATATTTTTGTGCAAAATAATGTCATTTAAAATTTTCAAGGAGACAGTTTTATACCAGTAAAAACAAAAGTAAATAAACAGATTGTGAGTGGTGTATAGTTATGGTCCTACAACTGTACAATTTAAAGATAATTAGCAGATTTATAAAAAAATACTATTTTATGTTATACTACAGGTGATATGGACTGGTAATATGACACAAATGGAGAAATGTGGTAGGCAACTTTTGCAGTGCTGTCAATGTACTTCTGTGGCTGTGTGTCAGGCCCAGGGCAAAAGGCTCTCCGGATTGGCATTAATTAGCTTTGTGGCTCTCTAACTGTGTCATGACCTCCTTGGCCTTGTTTTCATCAGCAAAACAGATGGCTGAATGTTGGACATCCATATCCATCATCTCATTGCTCACCAGAGCTATTATTTCCCTCATTTGGCTGGCTGGGCTAGTGACTCTTTACATCTTCATCTGCAATTGTGACGGACTGGATAGGATAAACTGTAGTGTTTTACTAGGCCAAAGAGCCCATTAGCTGTTTTATAGAAAATGTATAACTGAATTGAAAAAAATTGTCGTCTAATGCTGCTGCTGCTACTACTACTATTATACCACCACGACCACCACCACAGTAATGCATGCCCAAGTGAAACCAAGCTGTTCAACCCATGAGAGCAGCCTAACCTCATTGAGGGCAGCACACCTGCCCATAAGTTGCCCTCTATGGGCTCATTTACAACCTCCAAACCAAACTCATAACCTCATGACAGCAATAACTAAACCATTAGGAAATATTTTCTCTGGCACTGGCCGTACCACTGAAGAGGTACCCACAAAGACTTTGAAAATAAGAGGAGGAGGGTTGTCTTCTGAGGGTTTGACTATAAATCAAAACATTGTGGACACAAATATGCAAAAGCCACCTTTGAAAAGTAGGCTGACTCTAGGACCAGAAGACAACCAACATAGTTAAAAAAGAATGTACCAGCTGTAAGAGGGTCTGCAAGTCAAAGAACATAAATAAAAATGAGTCACTGAGGAAGTGTGCACTCCAGCTCGATTCAGGAGAGCTACCTAGATCTATGAAGTCAAGTGCCCATGTGTTGACTGATGCTGCCCATGTGATGCTGATGCTGTTTTCTGTGGGCAGTGGTGTCTTATGGTATCTCATTTAATATCCAAAACAGCCCTAGGAGAAAGTTATCACTACCACCACTTTATAGATAAAGAAACTGAACTGAGAATCAGAAAGGATGGGGTCACAGAATGGGTGATACTGGAACCCAAATCAGATGCAGGCCATGGTACTCTTGAGGCTTTGCTCCTAACTGCAGAGAGCACTGCTGGAATGGTCATGGGGCCACCTATGCTCTCCCTTGGGCCAGTCTCCAAAGGAGATACAATTTCTTTAAAAATTTTTTTTTTGTTTTTTCTTTGGGTTTTATTGCAATATAGTTGACATACATCACTGTATAAGGTATACAGCATAATGATTTGACTTACATACATCACAACATGATTACTACATAGGTTTAGTGAATATTCATCATCTCATATAGTTACAAAATTAAAGAAATTAAAAAATATATTTTTCTTGTGATGAGAACTCAGGATTTACTCTTTTAACAACTTTCGTATATAATGTACAGCAGTGTTAATTACATTTATTATGTTGTACATTACTTCCCCAGGACTTATTTGTCTTATAACTGGAAGTTTGTACCTTTTGACTGCCTTCATCCAATTCCCTCACCTCCAATAACCACAAATCTGACCTCTTTTTCTCTGATTTTTGTGTCTGTGTTTGTAACCACAAAAATTATCTTTTTCTATGAGATTTTTTTGTTTCTTTGCTTTTGAACTGACATACAACACTATGTTAGCGCTTAATATACAACAAAGTGATTTGATAATATATATTTCAAAATGATCATCATGATAAGTCTAGTTACCATCTGTCACAATACAAAGATATTACATAGCTATTGACTATACTGACAATTCCTCTGTGAGGCCATTGATCCTGGACTATCAGATGGCTTATTGATGTGGTATATATATGCAGTGGAATATTACCCAGCCATAAAAAAGGATGAAATTCTACCATCTGCAACAACATGGATGGCCCTGGAGAGTATTATGCTTAGTGAAATAAGTCAGACAGAGAAAGACAGATACTATATGTTATCACTTATATGTGGAGTCTAAAAATTAAAACAAGTGAATGAACATAGCAAAACAGAAACAGACTCATAGCTGTAGAGAACAGGCTGATGGTTACCAGTAGGGAGAGGAAGGTCGGGGGAGAGGTGGGATAGGGGTAGGGGATTGAGAAGTACAAGCTGCTAGGTATAAATTGGATGGGCTATAGGGATGTATTGCATAGCACAGGGAGATATAGCCATTATTTTGGAGTGACTTAAATGGAGTATAATCTATAAAATTGAGTCATTATGTTTTACACCTGAAATTAATATGATGTTGTAAATCAACTGTACTTCAACTAAAAAAAATTCAACAGGAAAAAAAACTCATTCCCAAATGGCTTCTTGGTGAATAGTAGGTGCTTTGGACTGAGTTATATCTCCCTACCCCCAGATTCATATGTTGAAGCCCTAACCCCCAATGTGATAGTATTTGGAGGTGGGGCCTTTGGGAAATAATTAAGTTTAGATGAAGTCATGGGGGCGGGTGGCTGATGGTGGGACTAGTGTCCTTATAAGAAGAAACACCAGAGAGCTTTCTTTCTCTCTCTTTACCATGTGAGGACACAGCGAGAAGGTGGACATCTGCAAGCCAGGAAGAGAGCTCTCATTGGGAATTGAATCAGCCAGAACCTTGATCTTGGATTTCCCAGTTTCCAGAACTGTGAGAAATAAATCCCTGTCGTTTAAGCCACCCAGTCTATGGTATTTTGTTATGGCAGCCCAAGCTGACTAACACCATAGCAAACCGCTCAAGAGCATGGCCTCTTTGGTCTTTGAAGGGAATATTTCTCTAGGGGGAAAACTGATGACAGGGAACCTTTGAATCATCCCCCTACTGTTCTTTGTGGTTCTGACCCTCTGTTTATCAAGCATCCTTCTGGAGGTGGGTCAGAGGAGAAAATGAGCAGTTCCGTGTCCATTGTCAATAAGTTCAAGGGTATTAGGGTTTATACATCAGTCTCATGGGCTTGGTCAGCCTAGGTCCTCCCCCACCCCCTCTGCCCTGCCATATTGTACATATACCAAGGGAATGGAAGGCACTGTGTGTGAGCCTTCTGGGCTAGTCAGTCTTACTTCCATGTTAGTGTCCTGACTGCTTTCAAAAAGTAAGGGAACCTCCATGCTATGCTCACTCCTTTGCTTGCTATTCCAGTCCTCGAAACTTTTCTCTGCCCAAAGGCAGACTGCACTCCAGCCAGTGATAACGATGCTGGCAATGATGATGAAAATAGATTTTACTGAGTCTTTTGTACTTGGCAATTCAATTCACTTTAAACAAACAAAACCAAGACTATTAAGCCTAGAGGCTCTGGGGAAAGCTGTCTGCAGAAGATGATGTGTAATCATCTAAATTTTGAAGAATGGATGGGAAAAAGAGAGAAAGAAAATTCCAGGTAGAGGGAACTGCACAGGCAAAGGTTTGGAAGTTTGATCTAGAAAAAGTGAATTCTGGGAACTCAGTTTGGTATGACTGAGGCAAAATGGAACACCAGCTTTGGCAAGAGAAGTGTGCAGACAGTTGCTTTTGCTGGGGAAGTGATGGACGAGGTGCTCAAAGAGGGAGCCGGTGAGGTAGAAGCATCATCTTCCACATCCCCCCATTCTGCCAGATGCTTTCTGGGCACCCGCCTTCCCACTGACATAGCTGTGACTTGATTCTTGTGTGGGATGCAATAGTTGAGCTCAATGGAATTGCCCTTTTGATTAAAGCAAAAAAGTTCCACTCTGGACACTGGGTTAAATTGGACCTTGTGCTGTTCTCATTGTAGGAAAAAAGGCGGCAATACAGTGAGGTGAAAAGAAGACAGGTGAGAGAAGTAAGATTTTTTATTTGAGTGCCAGCAGCAGCTGAGCCCATGGCAGATCCATTATCCACATTGTGTCATTTGATCTTGGAACCTCAGCAGTTTGAAACCCTATTTATGGTTGAGGATATTCAGAGAACTTAAGGGGCTTCTTGCCTGGGGGAGGAAGTAATGGAAACTGGATTTTAACCAGGATTTGTCTCACTCGGTTTTCTCAGGATGTTTGACTCTTTAAGAGGTCTGAGTTGACATTCTTATTTGGTAAACAAAGTACTGTGTGGATGGAGTGAGTTACTCACCCTCTCTGAGCCTCAGTTTCTGGATCTATATATCTGTATCCTTATAGGTTGTGCCCATTCACTCCTATTCTTCCCTTTGGATTCTTACAGAAATCTGATTTTCCTAACTCATGGCAGTCCTTTAAAAACACAGTGTGCTTTCCCTGAATATTCTCACTTTCAGCCTAAAAATTCTTCTTTCAATTGCTTTTTTTCCTCCCTGCTTTTTGATTCTTCACAGTGAATCGTGCGGTTGCTCCAAAAGCTAATGATTTCTCAGGTGGCATTGAAAGAAGTATAGTGCCTGAATTAAAGGAGGGGAAAACTTTCTTCTGGTCATACGACCTCTGGAATCAAAGATTCAGCTCTGAGACTATGAGATATGAAGGAACCAGATGAATAAGTGTGCATTAGAGAAGGATCTTCCATAGAACTGGTCTTGCTGATAGAGGAATGTAGAAGTAAAATGAACCTCTCTTTATTCCTTTAAGTTGCTTTCTCCAGATTCCCATTCAAAACTGTAATCTTAGAGGGCACATGAAATCTCACAGTGACCTTCAGCAACTTCAAGGCTGCAAAGGGATACAGCTGAGAGGCTGGGGAATATGTGGTAGGGAGGGTCTAAATCCTGACCAAAGGTGCAGAGATTTTCATGAGCTCTCATTCAACTTCTGGCAGCAGGTCTTTTAGCTGGAAAATGGGTCGATATCAAGGAATATCCAACACTCACTGGGGCATGAACTAGGTTCTATTATTAGCTGGGCATGAACTTGAGCAAACGCTTTTTCTTCTTTGGACTTCTGTTTCTTCGTTTGCCAAATGCAGGCATTAGACCAGACTCTGGGAAGGCCAACTGGTTGCATCACATAAACATGGCAACTACGTGAAGCATCATGTTGAGAAGAAGTATGAGACTGTGTCTGGGCTCAACAATAAAGAGCTTTGTGAGTGATGAGTGATATTAGTCAGGACAGCAAGTGACAGAAATCCATATGCTATAAATAAAAAGAACGTACTGGCTCATTAACAGGGGCGCCTGCAGGGAGAACTGCCCGAGACCCAAGGGCACACATGTTGTTGGAGCTCTTCTCTCTCCATCCCTTGGCTCTGTCTGCCTTTGGTTGGCTCCTTTGTCCACAAAGGCTATTTTTATTGGGTGGGCAGTATGGCTGCTGGCAGTCCCAGACATGCACATGCTTCTACCTCAGCAAACGCCAGGGAAAGAGACAACTTTCCAGTTAACTTTGGTAGAAAAGTCTGGGGTGGCTTCTGATTGGCTAGGTTTGGGTAATTTGTCCATATCCAAACCAAACAGTATGGCCAGGAGAGAGGGTACTTTGGCTAGTCCTGGGTCACATGTTCTCAGTCTTTGGAGCACTGTGATTAACAGCCCCACCTAGACTTCATAGAATGAGGAGGTGCATTCTGTCTTGTCTGTAAAGCTTTTGATTTCTCCATCAAATCTGAATGAGAGCCTTGCTGGATAGAGTATTCTTAGTTGTAGGTTTTTCCCTTTTATCACTTTAAATACATTGTGCCACTCCCTTTTGGTCTGCAGACTTCCTGCTGAAAAATGAGCTGATAGCTTTATGGGAGTTCCCTTGTATGTTGTTTGTTGCTTTTCCCTTGCTGCTTTTAGTATTCTCTCTTTATCTTTAACTTTGATCATTTTGACTACAGTGTGTCTTCGTGTGTTCCTCTTTGGGTTAATCCTGCATGGGACTCTCTGTGCTTGCTTCCTGGACTTGGGTGACTGTCTCCTTTCCCAGGTTAGGGAAGTTTTCAGCTATTGTCTCTTCAAATATTTTCTCAAGCCCTTTCTCTCTCTCTTCTCCTACTGGGGCCCCTGTAATGCAAATATAAGTGTACCTGATGTTGTCCCAAAGGTCTCTTAAACTGTCTTCATTTCTTATCATTCTTTTTTCTGTTCAGTGGCAGTGATTTCCACTACTCTGTCTTCTAGGTCACTGATCAATTCTCCTGTATCATTTAGCTTACTATTGATTCCTGCTGGTGTATTTTTGATTCCAGTTACTGTATTCTTCAATTTTGTTCGGTTGTTCTTTATATTTTCTCACTCTGTTACAAACTTCTAACTCCTTGCTCTGTGCATCCATTCTCCTCCTGAGTTCTTTGAATGTCTTTATGATCATTACTCTGTTGATTGCCTATCTCTACTCCACTTAGTTCTTCTTTTGAGGTTTTATCTTGTTCCTTCTTTTGGAACAAATTCCTCTGCCACCTCATTTTGTCTAAGTTGCTATTTGTAGTTTTATGTATGTGGCAGGTTAGTTACATTTCTTGACCTTGGAGAGGTGCCCCTCTGTAGGAGACGTCCTATGCGTCCCAGCAGTGCCCTCCCCTCTCATCACGCAAGCTCTATGCTCTAGGGGTTCCCCCTAAGAGGGCTGACCCTGTGGGTGGTCTGGTGGGCTTGGATGGCCCCTGGCCTGGCTGGTTGCCAGGCCCTGCCTTGTGTGAATGCTGCTGGCTGCTGTTTAGCAGGGCCTGATCTCGAAGTGGCTGATGGTGGAATCTTAGGGGACCCTGAGCTAGTGCTGGCTCACTTGTGGGCAGAGTCAGAGTCCCAAAGACTCTGAGGCTGTTGCCCACCCACTGGCAGGTGAAAACAGGTCCTGGGGTTAGTGCCGGACTACTGGCAGCAGAGCTGGTTCCTAGTGTCTGGCTGCAGGGCCCAGGGATCCCACAGCTCATTTCAGATTGTTCATGGGGTGGCGGGGGCAGTTCCTGACACAGTTGGGTATGGGGTCTGCGGTGTCCTGGAGGTTGTGTTGGCCTGCTAGTGGGCAGGGCAAGGGCTCAGCTGGTCCCACGGTAGGGTCTGGGCTATGTTGTGGGATCATAGTTTTCTTGCTTCTGGTGTCTGCCCCTGGTGGGTGAGGCTGGTCTAGAGGCTTGTGCAGGCTTCCTGGTGGGAGGTGCTGTTGCCTGCCCACTGGTGGGTGGATCTGGGTCTTGACCCTCAGATAGGCAGGGCTGTGTCTAGGGACATGTCTAAAGGTAGCTGTGGGCTGTTTAGTCTTTAGGCAGCCTATCTGCTGATGGGTGGGGCTATGTCCCTGCTCAGTTAGTTGTTTGGCTTGAGGCATACCAGCACTGGCACCTGCAGGCTGTTGGGCGGGGCCAGGTCTTGGTGATAATGAGCCAATATGTCAGCTGCCAGGAGTGTGTACATGGTTGAATGTTCCCACGTATGTCTGCCATCAGTGTCTATGTCCCCAGGGTGAGACACAGCTCCCCCTGACCCAGCCTCTCCAGGAGACTCTCTAAGACCAGCAGGTAGTTCTGGCCCAGGCTCCTCTTGAACTACTTCTTTTGCCCTGGGTCCCGATATGTGTACGGTTTTGTGTGTGTCCTTTAAAAGTGAAGTCCCTATTTCCTCCAGTCCTGTGAGATTCCTGCAATTAAGCCCTGTTGGTCTTCAAAGCCAAATGTTCTGGGGGCTCTTCCTGATGCAGGAACTCCATGCTGGGGAGCCTGGCATGGGGCTCAGAACTCTCACTCCTGTGGGAGAGCCTCTGCAGTATAATTATTCTCCAGTTTGTGGGTTGCCCACCTGGGGGTGTGGGATTTGATTACATTGCGAGTCCGCCCCTCCTACCCACCTCATTATGGTTCCATCTTTATGTCTTCAGTTGTAGAAGATCTTTTCTGGTAGGTTCCAGTCTTTTTCATCGATGGGTGTTCTGCAAATAGTTGTGATCTTGGTGTGCTCATGAGAGGAGGTGAGCTCACGGTCTTTCCACTCCTCCATCTTAGCCGCTCTTGGCGCATTCTTTGTTTTAAAAGAAAACCAAGGAGCTACTCCCAGTAGATGGGGTTTGGGAAAGCCATTTGAGCAGAAGAAACCCTGTAGCAGGAGCTAACACCACTTATATGCGTGGGAGGCAATTGGTATCAAACAGGCCACACATTCTCCATTACAGGATTAGATAAGCCCATACAACTCTTCAGTTCTAGTCTTACCAGTCAATAGCTCAAATAAACGGCACTGCACTACATTCAAGAGGCCTACCTTGTACTTCCAGCATGACTAGTACCCATCAAATGAATGGCGAGACCAGCCAGTGCCTTTCTTCACTCTTGGCCTCAGTTTACCCCCCCCTTTTTTTTTTTAAGTGAAGGGGTTGCTTTGTCACCAGGTGTCCTCTCAAAATGCCCTTCTTCTCTAATATCCCCATCCCTTCTGGCTAAAAGTCCTTTTGAGTTTCACCCCACTAGGCCCTGAGCCTAGCCTAGGAGGGGCCAGCAGGACGCAGCACCCTCTGCCTTGCAGGAGGGACTGACTCTGAGTCTGAGTCTGAGCCTGGGGTGAGCTCTCTGAGCCCCAGCCATACCCCATCCTTGCCATGTTGTCTCTGTCTGTTAGTTGGATGCCAATCTTGTTTTTCTCTGCTTTCACCGAAAAAACAATTTGTCCCATGACTCTGAACCCACAGCATGCTTTTAATAACCACCTGGACCTGGAGTTGAAGCAGCCCTGGCTCCCTCCCCATGAAATGTTAAGGTCTGAATCACTCTGAATATCCACGTTTGCAAATGGCACAGAGAGAAGGAATCTTCTGGGTTCCAGCCCTATCCAGGATGATTTCTTTGCTTCAAGCCCTGCTCTCTCCTTCATCTCATTATTTGATCAGATTTTTTTTCCCCACCTTGCAACCATTCCCCAGTTGCTGCTGGGTGATTTACCAAGTGACATCTGTGTCCCTGCTCCTTGTTCCTCTGAAGAATGCAGTTTTGATGAATAAACAACAATTGTAGCTTGTTTCCTTCAGTCCTGTGCGACTTGAGGTTATCCGAGTTTAGAGGTGCACAAAGACTTTATAAACACCCTGGATTTATAGCCATGATTGGCTGTGCTTGCTTTGTTACCTCATAGCATCTGCTGGGTGTAATGGCCTGATTCGGGATCCGGCAGAGGAGCCTGGGCTGCCTCGCCTCGGACACCTGTATGAGACCAAGTTCAGCTGGAGAGAGAGGCAGTTACTCATCCTCTTGGCTCAGCACGCAGTGACTTCACTGCCAGGAAACCGGCCCCAAGGCCCCAGCCAAAGCACAGGGTAGGAGAGTGATCGATATTTCAGTCACTGCCGAAACTGCCAGCAAAAACATAGAGGGAAGCGAGGGAAGTGGACATTTTCTGAATGCTTAACTGCGAATCGTGTTTCAATTTCGCAATGTCCTAGTAAAGCCACATGCATCCTGATTTTATTGAGGAGAAGGAAAGTTAGGCTAGAGGAGTGATGTGTCAGAGTTCGCCTGGCTCTGGTCACCTCCCAGGGCTGCACCTGAAACTCAGAGGGCAGATGCTGAGGCATTGGTTGAGATGAAGAGACCAAGCACGCTGCCCAGCCAGTCTGGAACCACTGCTGACTCTGAAGGTCATCAATCTGATTCCTGGATTCTGGTTGTTAGTCTGTAACCCAGAGCAATTAGGCATCCCGAGAATCTGGCTGGGTGGGAGTGTGGGGAGATGAAAGGTCCCGGGAGCTGGCTGAGGAGTCTTGCCAGGTTGCTTGGTGCCGGTGGTCTGCTGCAGGAATGCAGGGCTGGCTTCTTTAGCAAACCCAGAGAGGCTTGCTCTTTCCTCCTCACACCAACAGGAGGCGGCAGAAAGCAGTAAACGTCTAGTGTTCTTGCCCCAGAAAAGCCCACTTTTGTTTCCCTTCTTGGTTTTGCGATGTGAGCATGTTCATTCACTTCTCTGAGCCTTAGTTTCCTCACCTAATCGGGGATGATAATCCCCACCTCACAAAAATTCCTCCCATAGTTTTTGAGATGATAATGAGATTGTGGATTTAATCCTTTGTCAATCAAGTATGGGCCTACTTGAGTTTTAATGTCTTCTCAACTTTATTGTCTTTTGTACAGATTTCCTTTAAATTCTTTCTAGAAGTAGGTGGGCTGTTATGAAAAGGCAAATACAGATAAATGACATGATTGTTACAACATTTTACCTGACAGTCATTCTGAGAAAATACATTTTTTTCATCTTGAAATTATCAAGAATTTTTGGACACATAACTGGATTATGAGTGACACTCATTCACTTGAGAAACACCTAACGAGCATCTTCCATGTGCAAGGACACTTTGGACACAATTCCTGCCCTTATGGAGCTTACATTCAAGTGGTAGATGTTGATCTCTTGAGCTTAAATGCACGCACATGAATGCACCGTTAAATTATTTGATTTTAATTATGATAAATGCTAAAAAGAAGGACTGACTATCCCAAGAACGTAAGATAGGGAGACCTTACCCAGATTTGGAGGATTAGAAAAAGTGATGCTTGAAATGAAATCTGAAAGATATGTGGGATTTAGGTAGGTGAAATGAAGAGGAAAAACAATTCCAGGCTTTGGGCATAGCAAGTGCAAAGGCACTGAGGTGCAACAGTAACAAGGAAGGTCAGTGTACCTGGACTGCCAGGAGCACTCCTGGCTTAACGTAGACTGGAATATTCATGACTTTTCTGTCTATGAGGAAAAGTAACCACTGAGATATTGGGTTGAGTGAAAGTATAGAATTTTAGTTTTTAGTATTCATTGTAGATCAAAATTAACATGGTCAGCTTTAGGATTATAAAAATATATTTAGTGTAATTTCTGTACTCGTATGATGATAATATTTGGCATAAGGATAATGACATAGTGGAAAAATTTGGGGGAACATAATTTTCCCCAAAAAACATAGCGGGAGCCATTGTTTAAGGACTAGTCCCTCAAAGCTGAGTTTTCCTCTTTAACTTTCCATTCTGCTCCTCCTGACCTTTTAATTATGATAAATGCTTTTAATTATGATAAATCTTTTTATCATGCTTTTAATTATGACCTTTTAATTATGATAAATCATCAGTGGCTCCACATTGCTTCATGACCTGGTCCTGGTGTATTTTTCTAGACTTGTGTCTATCACTCTCTCTCACTGCTCTCTGTTCTCGAGTCAGGCCCCTCCCTGCCCCTGCCGAGCCCCACACCTGTCTGTTCTCACACCTCGGCTCTGACCGTCTCCTAGCTCACTTGTCTCTGTCCTCTCTCCTGAATAAAATCGCAGCCATCCTCCAGACCCAGGTGAAATGCTGCCTCCACCTTGCTCTTCGAAGGCAGAACGATGCCTGGCCCTGATGTCCCCAGGCACACTCCCTGGGGCCATCGTATACCGGGAGCATGCATTCTGCTTCTCATCAGGTCATTTCTGTCCGTGTCTGTCTAGCATTAAACTGAGCTCTTTCAGGATGCAGACTGCCTTAACTTCACCTCTGTGTCCCCCTTCAAGACCGTACGGTGCAGAGCACGCTGCGAGGCATGGCACATTAAGTAGTGCTTCAGGCCAGTTGAATTCAATAGATGACTAAGAGAATTTCTTCCAAAGCTCTAGGGTTGATAAGGAATTTCTGCGGAGGGATGTTTTTCACTTAAAAGTAAGATTGCTGCATTTTGTTTATAATAGTGTTGGCCACAACTAGATGTCTATAATAGGGATTTGTTTACATAAATTAAGCTAAATCTATATAACAGAGTACTATGCAACCATTAGACAGGATGTAGACGCATACTTAACTGATAAAGATGTCCATGATATATCGACAAGTAAAAAAAAAGGTTATAAGGTTATATGCATGTTGTATCCCTTTTAATGTGTGACACAGTGTTGAGGGAATCTGGTGTCATGTGAATATAGGTGACTCCATCCCTTCCCCCTTCAGGTAATAGCCAGGGGTGGGGCTGGGAGAGGGAGGGATGGGAGGTTACAGAGGAGGCTATAAAGTTCCTGGGAGATGCCCAGTTGAGGTGGAAGGAACCACAGGGTCATTCTCAGAAGATTAGTAGCAGAGTCATGGTTCCAGATATAGGATAGGTCCTTTACTTGTACTGGATGCAGACACTGGAGGATTCGTTCACCCCAGGGATGGAAAGGACTGTGTATTTAAACCCTAGGCAACCCCACTGGAAGAGCAGAGATGGGAAAGGCATTTCTCCTGTGACAGGGCAGGAACATCCATGTGGCCCAGGGAAGTGGCAGTGGTTGAGAGTCAGGGGTGACAAAGCAGAATTGCCCCAGGGGAGCTGGGGCGGTCCAAGGCAGAGGAGCATGAAGGTGGTGGGCACCGCCTGAGCTGAAAAGCCAGCTGGAGGAGCAACTCGGGGCAGTGGCCTGGGAGGAGCAACAGTAAGGTGACGTGGAGGTGAGCAGTGTCAGGTACAGGCAAAAGCGTGAACTGGCTTGGGAGCATGCGTGGGACACCCCCCAAGATGTCCAGGGATACCGGGGGAGGGACCTTGGAAAGGGGTCCAGGGGCCTGGTGACAGGCAAATACAAGCTATCAAGTCAGCAGTGTGACCATTCATCTTCCTGAGTTGAGACCCCCACCTGGTAAGACCGAGAGGATATTTGGGTTGCATTTACTTAATAAATGACATACACACAAAGAAAAGTCTAGAAAAACAGACTTCAAGGTATTAACAATGGCGGTCTCTGGGTGGATGGGTGAGTGTTTTTTATTTTCTTCTTTTTGGTATCTGTATATTTTCTGATTTTCCTGAAAGGAACGTGTGTCACGCTTATAATAATAATAATAATAAAAACCCAATAAAAGTTGTTTTGAAAAAAATCAAATTACAAAGCACACGTTGTCTGGGGACATGCTTAGGAGCACAGCCATTTTCAACTAAGTGGTGGCCAAAGTACAAACTGTTACAGCGATCGACACTGTTGATGGCCTCTCTCACTCCCTGAGGTCAGAGAAGTTAGCTCGAGTTCAGTCCCCTGCAGTGTGCTTGCACGGATGCCAGGGCCACGTGTGCACCAGCCATCAACCCAATACACTCACTCTCTGCCTGGTCCTGCCAGCGTCCACCTCACGAGCTCCTTCCGGAAGGAATCACTGTTGCCGTCCTCTCTTTGGGTTGGTCCCACCTGTTTCCTGAAACTTGCCGACCAGGAGAGGGAATACCAGGGTGGGAGGGGGCCAGTATTAAGTCATGTGGCCAAGGTTCCAGCATTTGTGAGCGGTGATGAGGCCTGGATAGCCAGATGCTTGAGAAGTCACTGTTTTCATCATCACCCTCAGCACATCATCACTTGTCCTTAGCTCTTCATTTTTATCCCTTCATTTCCTGTTGGACCCCAAGGCCTTCTTTGAGTGGCAGCTTGTTTGGCAAGGGTCCTGATAGCCTGCCGAGCTCTTGCAGCCCGGTCCATCCTGGATCATCTTCCTGGTACCCTCTGACCACTGGGTGAACACATTCCCTGGGAGTTTGTGCTACCGTGTTTCTGACTTAAGTGTCCCTTGTACCTGGATTCTTATTACTGTGCTTGGATTGGATCCTGCCTATCCTGACACCTGCTGGGTTCACATTTGATTTTGCCACACCAGAGGCAGGGTTGAGTGGACAGGACACTCTCAGCCTTGAGCCAGAAAGCCCTACATGGTCTGTTCCCAGCTTCCCTCCATGAGCTCACCTGGTACCACTTCCCCTCTCCTTTCCTGTGCTTGAACAATGTTGGCCTTTTTTGTTTCTTGAGCCTGCTAAGCTTATTTCTACCCTAAGGCCTTTGCATTCACTTGCTGTTCTCTCTCCCTGGGTCTTTTCACTTGGTGATTCTTTTCCATCGTTGGGTCTCAGTTCAAAGTCACTGTCACAGAGAGGCCTTTCCTGCCCACTGCCAAGGATGCCCCTCCAGGCTCTCTCTCAACCAGGGGTTGGCAACTTTGTCTGCACAGGGCTAGATAGTAAATATTTCAGGTTTCATGGGACATGTGCCATCTCTGTTGCATATTCTCCTTTACTTTCTTTATAGCCCTTTAAAAGTCTAAAAGCCATTCTTAGCTTGCAGTTCCATGTAAAGACAGACACAGACCGTGGGTGAGATTAGGACCCTGGGCTGTATTTTAGTAACCCCTGCTCTAGCTCACCACCCGCTTTCATTTGCTTCACAATTTATAACCATCTGGAATTATCTTGTGCATTTATGAACTCGGTATTGTTGGTCTCTCCTGCAAGAGGGCGGGAAATGTGTCTGACTTGTATCTCTGGTGTCTGGTACAGGGCCCGGCATATAATAGGCCCTTGATACATTTTTGTTGGGTGAATGAGTGAATTAATGAATGAATAAATGAATGAATAAGCTTCAGAGGCTGATGAATTTGGACCTGAATCCATGCCTGCATTTTAGTAGCTGTGTAAATTTAGGCAAATCATTTGATGTTCTAATTTTTTTTTTTTTTTTTTTTTGCGGTATGTGGGCCTCTCACTGTTGTGGCCTCTCCCGTTGCGGAGCACAGGCTCCGGACGTGCAGGCTCAGCGGCCATGGCTCACGGGCCCAGCTGCTCCGCGGCATGTGGGATCTTCCCGTACCGGGGCATGAACCCGCGTCCCCTACATAGGCAGGAGGACTCTCAACCACTGCGCCACCAGGGAAGCCCTGATGTTCTAATTTTAATCTTGGTAAAAGGACAGTAACAAAAGCTGCCTTGCTGCACTGTTGGGGTGATGAGTTGAGAGGACACCAGCAGCTCAGTCAACAGCAGCTCCCTTCTGCTTAGCTCCTTGGGCAGGACTCCAGCAGGGAGAGCATCTCCCACCCAGTCCCCGGCCTGCGTAGTCCAAGCTCCCTCATCCTCCCGTTGGTCCACCCTTACCAAGGTCCCAGTGGCTTTTGTGGCAGAGCCTCTCCAAGTATGACAAATCTCTTGGAGCAGCAAACAGTGTTTACAGCAGAGAGAGCTGCATGAAGCTGGGATGAAGGCCATTGGAATGATTGATGGAACCTGGGAGGACAGAGCTATCCTCGTGGGTGTGCAGATCCCCTAGGATTTGGAGATGGCCCCTCTGAGTCCCTGGCCAGGCCTGGCCCTGGCTCTGTAATTCCCTGGATTCTTAGAAGAGGGATGGGAGGAGACAGCGAAACCAATGCAGAGCTTCCGACCACCCCCCAGCAGGGCTTCTTGCCTTCTGATCTCCAAGGAACTGGAAGGAGATCCCTGAGGTGTGTGTGCTACCCAGCTGCGGCCATGTGGAGGGTCTTGGAGGAATCCCACAATTCTGGAATGTCAAGCCTGAAGGGGGCTACAAGAACCCTTGAGAAGCCCTCAGGCGGCCTCTCAGCCTCTCCTCCCTTCCTTTCACTGTTGCCCCAACCATCCTTGTTCATTCTCTGGTGGGTCTGGCCTCTCTGCAGCTGTGATGGTCCCTTTAGTCCATCTTCGTCCCTTTGCCACAGTCCCCTCTAAGTCTGATTAGGCCAGGCCCTACTTTTAAGACCCTACCCCTCGATGGATCCAAATTGCCTCCGGACGAAGTCTAAATCCCTAGTCTGTTCTGAGGTGCTATCCATAAGCTGGGGCCCATCTACCTTTTCCTCCCACCATCACTCACCTCCTTCTACTGTCCATTCACCCTGCCCTGGGCTCCTCCGTCAGCCTTCATCATGCCCGGCAGCATCAAATGTCCCCTCTCCTGGAGGATGGTCCTTGACCTTCCCTCTTACCCTCCCCGTGACTGCCCAGCATCTCACCAGCCCTCTAGGGTCGCTCTGTTGATGTAGCCCTAATTCACGGTATGAATGACTAACCCGCGTGAGCTGTTTTCCACGTGCGGGCCCTCACACCACCCTCAGTGCTTTAAGGACTACCTGGGTTGCTCACAGCCACCCTCCGAGGTGGGTGGTTATTCTACTACTTTATAGATAAAGAGAGACAGCGACTAGAACATGAAGTAACTTTGCCCAAATTCACACACTCGTCAATGGTGGAGCTCGGACTGGGGCCCAGAGTCTCCCTGATGCACAGAGGTTGCGAAGCTGTGTGGGCAGGACCCCTGCCCGTGCCCCTGAAGGCATCACCAGAGAGGTAGGTGTACAGTATGTGGCTGACACACAGCTGCCACAGAGCAGGTGCTTGGACCCCGATAGCTCACCTAAGAGCAACGGAGCGCTATGGTTTCTGTCCAGAACGCCCAGACCACCCTGGAGTGAAGCCGGTCCCAGAGTGGCCCCAGGTCACTCAGAGTGCTCATTCTAGGGTCCATGTGCCTATGTCCCCTTGTCTCAGAGAAATGTGTTCCAGGGCTAGGAGTGGACCCTGCTCCTGAGATAGGCTTGACATGGGCACTTCCCCCAGTTCATGCCTGCTTAGTCCTTTCAGTCTCCATCAGTGGACCCGTGGGCTCTATGCTGTCTCTTCATAGCCCAACAAAGGTGACTGACAGTGTCTGCTGATCAGGTTGGTCTGTGGGACCTCTCTGTAAGCCAGCACCCTTGAGGTATCCAGAATTGAAAATAATTTTATGTCCTGTAGAGTCCATGTGTGTATCCTTTATAATGGATCATATGTGGATCTCCAAAGTACAAACCTGATAAACTCTCCCTCCCTCTCAAGAACCTTCAGTGGCTCCCCAGTGCCTCCTGGGTTAAGCTCAATCTCCTCATCTTGGTTTTCAAGAACCTTCCCAATCTGGGTGCTGCTTATCTTTCCGCTACACCCGTAAGTGCCCTTGACATTACAGTCAACTGGGACCACTTGCTGGAGGAAGTGGTGGGGTAAGGTTTAAGGGACATAGAACTTGCAGCCCCACACCTGCATCCTGTGTCAGTCTTCCCCGCCTCCCTGTGCGACCTTGGATACATCACTCCAAAACCTAAGCTGTTTCTAGGACAATATGCTGCCTCTCTGGTCTCCTGTAGGCCCCCCAAATGGTAGAAAGATACGAAGAGGGTCATGGTCTCTAGGGGAGAGGAGGGGAAGAGAGAGAATTTTGCACAGTGCTGGGACATATTAGGGTCTGTGAAAATTTAGTCCTCTTTACCCTTCTTTCCTTCTACCGTGTTTCCTTCTACTCTGTTAGATGAATTCTGCCTAGGTGACTTACGTGTGTCAGTTGAATGAGATCCAGAGGTAGTTCAGGTGGTGTCGAAGTTCTCTTCACGAGAATCCCGAGTTCCATTTCAGTGGTCCTCAGGGATGCCCCTGTCCAAGGACACCTTCCTTCCTTCCACTCAGCTGAGGGCATCAGGAGCCTTCAGGGGTCCACTTCGGTCCCACCAGAGCACAGGCTGTAGCCTCTGCTGTCAGGGAGGCTTGGGGGAGGGCTGCAGGGCTCCTGACAGGTATGCCGTGGTCTCTTAGCAAATATAATTTTCATGAGACATATGTTTTCTGCTGGTGGAAAAAGAAATAATAAGTGTCTGGAACCCCCCACTTCCATGGCTGGAGAGTCGCCAGTACTAAATTAACAGCTCTCTTTTGAGTGTGTACACACATTCTTCCGGCCTGGTCAGTGGCTGAGGGCCACCCTGGGTCTATGCAGAAGAGTGTGTGTGTGTGTGTGTGTGTGTGTGTGTGTGTGTGTGTGTGTGTGTGTGTGAGAGAGAGAGAGAGAGAGAGAGAGAGAGAGAGCGAGAGAGAGAGAGAGAGAGAGAGAGAGAGAGAGAGAGAGAAGAGAGATGGGATGTATGGCCAAACCCCGACTGACCTCAGGCTTAATTCAAAAAAGGCCTCCTCCTCCAGGAAGTGCTCCCAGAGCCCCTCAGCAGGAAGTGATGACACCCTTTTGTTACAGCTTCCCACCCAGTTTTCTGAGGGACCTTGCAAAGGGTGAAGCAAACACAGACTGGAGACACATAGAGCTGACTTTGGATCCCAGTGTCCCTGTTTAGGAGCCGATGATCTTGGGAAACACACTTCCTTGCTCTGAGCCCCTGTGTCCTCACTTTAGAATAGGAATAACCATGCACACCTGTTGGGGTTGTCCTGAGGATTAAATGAAATAACACGGGCACCTGGCAGAGAGAAGGCCCTCAATACAAGGGAATCCCCTACCCCCCTCACTGCTGCCAGCTTTGCCAGGGCACCACCCACATCCTCCTCCCATCACCTCTGGCTGTGTTGGCTTTAGCACTTCCTCAGGGACGGAAATGAGAACATATAAACCTTGGGGAGAATGGTGTATGCTTGACACGTAGCTGGGATGGAGAAAGATTTCAGCGGCCATGGCTCATGGGCCCAACTGCTCCGCGGCATGTGGGATCTTCCCGGCCTGGGGCATGAACCCGTGTCTCCTGCATTGGCAGGCGGACTCTCAACCACTGCGCCACCAGGGAAGCCCCATTGTTCTTTTATATAGTAAATATGTTCCTAGTTCATGTGACTTGATTGTGTTGATCCAGACAGAAATCAGAATGAGAGAACTAGTAAGGATTCACAGTTCACTGGTAGCTGTTTAGAGAAGTAGTGACATTTACAGACATGTAACCAGGTGATGACCAAGCTGCGTTTTGAATTAGGGCCTCCTGACTTTCCCATCACTGTGAGACACCACTGTTCTCTATCAAGTTTATGTTTTTGACCAGGCCTGGCTCTGGGTGAGAGGCTCCCAGCCCTCCCGGTGGATTTCTGCCTTGAGAATGACACCTTTTGGTCCCTCCCCGTCAGTGCCCATGACTGATGTATGGGTGGAAGGTGCTGTGTTTACTCTCTTGTCTCAATTTCCCCTGTGACGGAAGAGTAACGAATTCTTTGGTGCCTGGCCACCCATACCCACTCGTCTCTCCCCATGAACATGAAAGAGCGCAGGCAGCTGCTTTCAATTCTAATTTGTCTCCAATGGAATTATCCAGAGGTGGATTTCAGGGGTTTCCTGGAGACAGAAATGTCACCTGCCCTGTGGCCTGGACCTGAAGGGGAACTTTCATGAAATACGGCCCAGGTACTTGATGTCGCCTGGACAGAATAATGAAACACTTCATACAGGCAATTTAGGAGTTTGAAAAATGGGTAGCTGGCTTTCAAAGGCAGATGCCAAAGTGTCAGCAGGCTTCCCTTAAGGTTAAGGCTGAGAGGAAAACCTGCCCGAGGCTAAATGAGGGGAGGTTTGGATTTGGGCCTATGAGTGATGGATTTCATTTCAAGCTGTTGGCACTTTTGCCAAACCTCTCTCCTGCATTATTAGGAAAAGACCACTGGGCTTCAAATCACAGGCCTGGGTATGCATCCTGATTCCACCACTTACCTGCTGTGTGACCCTGGGAAGTCACTTGACCTCTCTGAGTATCAGTGTTCTCAGGATTAAAATTAAAATAACACCTTCACCTCTGATAACTAATATACAGATTAAATGTGAAACTGCCAGGTGCCTAACAGGAAGTCAAAGCTTTTTTCCTTTTTTTTCTTTATTTTTACTTTTGTTTTCTTAACTATATGCTACAAGTCAGGGGACCTGGGGTCTAGCACTGTTCTCATCAAAAACTTACTATGGCCCTTGGTCAAGGCATTTTTTTTTCTTTCTTTCTAGGCTTCATTTCCTAGATCTAATAATAAAAATTATCATTTACTAGAGGCTTACTATGTGCTAGCAAATGTGAAGAATGTTTCATGTCTCCCTTCCTCCCCCCCTCCCTGCCCCCCCCTTCCTTCCCTCTTTCCTTCTTTCCTCCCAACAAATATAGTGGCCCTTCATATCCGTGGATTCTGCATCTGTGTATACAACCAACCATGGGTGGAAAAATATTAGGAAAAAAATTCCGGAAATTTCCAAAACCGAAAGCTTGAATTGGCTCCACTCTGACAACTATTTACGTAGCGTTTACATTGTGTTTACAGCTATTTACACGGCACTTACATTTTATTAGGCACTATAAGTAATCTAGAGATGATTTATTGATTACTGTAAGTAATCTAGAGGATGTGTGTAGGTTATACGCAAATATGACTCCATTTTATATAACGGACTTGAGCATCCACAGATTTTGGTCTTGTATCAACTCCCTGGACACCGAGGGAGGGCTGTATACATTGAGCCCCTAGTATGTACTGTGCACTGTCTCAGGCACCAGGATACGGCAGTGAACAGAATGGACAAAATCTGATGTTCTCACACTTATATTCTAGCAGAGGAACCAGGAAATAAATGAAATATATAAGTAACGTGTATCATGTGTTAGATGTTGAGTGCTGTGGAGAAAAATAAAACACAGGAAGGGATAGGGTCTGTATGTTGGATTTCAAATGGGGGGCCGTCAGGTAAGACCTGATGAGAGGGTGACGTTCTGCACGGGCGTGAAGGAGGTGAGGGAGCAAGTTTGGCAGCAGGGAGAAGAACAAGCGCAAAGGCCCCGATGATGCGGGGATGTGCCTGTTGGATTCAAGGACCAGCCAAAAGCCATGTGCTGGCAGCCGGGCGAGCAGAGGGTCCAGGACTGGAAGTGGAGCGCAGGCTCGGTGACCCCATGACGCCTGGTTGGCCAGTTCAGCAGTTTGTGCTTTTCCTCTGAGATGGGAAGCCAGTTATGTGCGTTTCTTTCTTTTCCTTTTCTTTCGTTCTTTCCTTCTTTCTCCCTCCCTCCTGCCCTCCCTCCTTCCCGTCCTTTCTTTCTTTCCTTCTTTCAACTTTAACCAGGTTTTTATTTCACAGAATTTCCTTATCTTTACCTTTTTCAGAAGCTTTCCTGTGCCTCTCCCAGGAAGCTTTGATGATAAAACCTTGCCCGTGACTCCCCGCAAACCCCAGTGCTCCCTCTTCCCCCCTCATCTCTCCATGTTCATCTTCACTTCTGAGGGTTTTGTGCTGAAAGACGAGATTTTTGCTTACATTTAAAAAGAATCCTCTATTATGTCGTCTAACCTTCCCAACCACTCTGTAGTGTGGGCATTATAATTCCTGATTAAGTAGTTTTTTTCCTTTCCACATAAGAAAAGAATAAAAACGTTAAAAATAAGGATACCAGTCCTATTGGATTAGGACCTCATTTAGCCTTAATTACCCCCCAAAGGTGCCATCTCCTACTATAGTCACATTGGACATTAGGGATTCAACATATATATTTGTGGGGAGGGGAAACAATTAAGTCCATAACACATAATACGTCTTTTTTCATGCTTATACTTTCAGTATATTTGTTTTGATTTTAAAGTGCATCCCTTATAGAGAGAATATTCTTGAATCTTGCTTTTTTATCCAGTCTGTCATTCTGTTGTTTTAGGTGGGGAGTTTTACATTTAACAATATTATCATTCTGTTTGGGTTTAAGTTTACCATCTTGTTATTTGTTTTCATTTGTTCTTTTTGTTGTTGTTGTTTCTCTAAAGTTCCTTTCCTTTCCTAATTATATGTATTTTTGGAATTTCACTTTGTTTTCTCTATTTGGCTTCTCATCAATACTTCTTTTTATTACTTTTTAGTGGTTGCTCTAGAGTGAACAAAATATATCTTTAACTTATCAGAATAAATCTGTTTAGACTGGCTCCTCACCTTGACTGTTTGTAGGCTTTGATATGGAGGATCTGTGGAAAGCCCATCTTTCTCAAGCAACTCTGACTTGATGGGGCCAACCTCCAAATCTTTGTCCATTGTGGATATCATGAGCGCTTGGCTTTAGGCTTTTTTTTTTTTTTGGTGGGATCAGAAGTGTTCTGTGCAACATGACAGCCACATGTAGCTGTTTATTTATTTTTAAAATTAATTAATTATTAACTTGGTTGCGCCGGGTCTTAGTTGAAGCAGGCAGGCTCCTTAGTTTCAGCTCGTGGGCTCCTTACTTGTGGCTCACTGGCTCCTTAGTTGTGGCATGCGAACTCTTAGTTGCAGCATGCATGTGGGATCTAGTTCCCTGGCCAGGGATCGAACCCAGGCCCCTTGCATTGGGAGCCTGGTCTTAACCATGGTGCCACCAGGGAAGTCCCCACATGTACCTATTTAAATTTATATTAAGTGAAATGAAATAAATTAAAAACTTGTTTCCTTAGTTGCACTAGCCATATTTTGAGTGCTCGATAACTACACGTAACTGGGGGTTATCATTGTGGACAGCTCAACATTAACAATATTGCAGAAATTTCTAATGGCCAGCAATTATCAAGAGTGTGCCTTGGGGGCTTCCCTGGTGGCGCAGTGGTTGAGAGTCCGCCTGCCAATGCAGGGGACACAGGTTCAAGCCCTGGTCCAGGAAGATCCCACATGCCGCGGGGCAACTAAATCCGTGTGCCACAACTACTGAGTCTTGCTCTAGAGCCTGTGAACCACAACTTCTGAAGCCCGTGCGTCTAGAGCCCATGCTCTGCAACAAGAGAGGCCACCACAACGAGAAGCCCGCGCACCTCAATGAAGAGTAGCCCCCGCTTGCTGCAACTAGAGAAAACCCGCATGCAGCAGTAAAGACCCCACGCAGCCAAAACTAAAAAATAAAATAGACTTAAAAAAAAAAAGAGTGTGCCTTACTCTAGGGTGTGGTCCTCACTCTTTTTTTTTTTTTTTTTTTAGCGGTACATGGGCTTCTCACTGTTGTGGCCTCTCCCGCTGTGGCGCACAGGCTCCGGACGTGCAGGCTCAGCGGCCATGGCTCACGGGCCCAGCCGCTCCGCGGCATGTGGGATCCTCCCGGATCAGGGCACGAACCCGTGTCCCCTGCATCGGCAGGCGGACTCTCAACCACTGCGCCACCAGGGAAGCCCTATGGTCCTTACTCTTACGTTGTCATCATGTTCATGTCTCAGCTGGAGACCTGGGTGTGAACAAGATTTCTCCTCTATGGCTGAACTGTGTCTCTTCTGTCCTCTAGCACTGCTTGACTCCTGGTATCCCTGTTCTGTTCCCTGCCCTGTTGCAGCTCCTCTCTGGCAAGCCTGTGTGCTCTCGCCCTGAGCATGTGCATAGCCTAGCTCTCAGCTCAGGACTTTACAGGGCACCCCTCCAAGCTTCTGAAGACCCCTCTCTGTGCACTTCATGCCTCTCTTGTGCCTTTCCTGACATTCCAGCCATTTCAGCCGCTCTGATCTCTGATTTCTACCTCCTCAGATCATTAGAACTATCATGTTTTGCCCAGACTCTGGCTCTCTGCTCTGCAGTGGGGGAAATCATTCCCAGATGGAGAGCTGGGGCAATGCTGGGGCTCACCTTGTGAACTCCTCTCCTTGCAGGCATCCCAGTCTTGTGCTGCCTGTTGTCCAAATGCCAGAAAACTGTTGCCTTCTGTGTTTTGTCCAGTTTATGTTTTTTCATTTCACTTATGGCAGTGGTACTTTATACCAGTGATTCCACCATACCCTGATGTGAACCCTCATTAATTAGCAAGCAACTTAAAATCGCAAATTACCTGCTCCTGTTTTTAAAAAACTCCATTGCTACTGGGTTTTTCTCATTGGAAATTTACTCTGCTCAGTAGTTGGTATCACATTGTCTTGCTGTTTCCTCTTTCCTTTTCTCCTATTTTTTTTTCCCGTTGAGCTCCTTTGGGAAACTCCAAATTGTTTCCTTCTGTCATGTAGAGAATTCAGCTCTCCACAGGTCTTGTCCTCAAAACTCTATAACCAAAATCATAGAAGTTCTTAGCAGAAAAGGAGGTCCCATTCCCATTTAATGATCTGTTCTTTTTAGAAGATAGTTGGAGTTATAGAAAGCAAAACATATTTTTTTCTATTTTAATTTTTATTGTTGTTATTTTATTTTAGCTAGCTCATCTCCATGATTCTCATCCTGACCTCCCCTGAATCTGTTCTTTACCAGTTGGTCAGGGGATCTTTCTAAAACCCAAATCTGACCCTGACACTCTTCCTCAATGGCTTTCCCTAGCCTGTAAGATAAGATTGCATATCCTCAACCGACATAGAAGTCCTTCTATGAACTGTTCCTTTCTATGTCTCCAGCTTCCTCTCTTGTTATTCTGCACCCACCCCCAACTCTCTCACACACACACACACACACACACACACACACGCACGCACACGCACACACACACGCACACGTATAGCTCTTGCAAAACTGGAATCTTTATGGGTTTCAAAACACACCAAGATGTTTCTTTCCTGCATTCCTTTTCTAATACTGTTTCCTCTGTCTAGAATGCCCTCCCCTTATCCCCAGCTTTCCTATCTTTATCTGTACCCCAACTCATTCTTTAAGACTGGGTTTATAGATATTTTATTTCTGAAAGGATTCCCTGGCTCTGACCTTCCACAGGTGGATCAGGTACCTCCTCAGGGCTCCTAAAGAGCTCTCTCTGTCCTCCTCCCCACACAGACTAGGAAAGTAGGCCTCTGTCCATTTGGTCTCATCCGTGCTTAGCATAGTACCCGGCACATAGCATGTTTTGTTTGTGCATTCATTTTTCTGCCCAGTAGACGTTTATTGAGTACACAGTGCAGGGTGCTGTTCCAAAATCTGCCCTTTGGGCCTTTGTATTCTGGTGAGAAAGGCAGAAAACAAACAAATCAATATATAATTCAGGAAGCGATAAGTCTATGAAGGAAAGTAGAGCGAAATACGGGCCAGCAGGCAATGGGTATGCTGTTGTGGCTCGAGGGCCTCTCTGAAGAGGTGACATTGGAGCAGGGGCCTGAGTGAAGTGATGGAAGGAGCTGTGCAGATATCTAGGGGAACACCGATCAAGGGGGGAGAATAAAGGATTCAAAGTGGGAGCTTCTACGTGTGCTCAGTGAATGGCAAGCAGACCAGTATGGCTGGGGCAGAGGGAGGGAGGGGGGCAGTGAGACGTGAGGGCCCAGATCCTAAGACCTTCTAGGTCACTCTAAGAGCTTTAGATGTTTTTCCCCTAAGTTGAGGGAAGCCGTCAGGAGGTTGTGAACAGGAGAGCGACATGATCGGACTGGTGTTTTAAGGGCTCACGCTGGCTGCTCTTTTGAGAACAGACTGTAGAGAAGCAAGGGAGGAGCCCGGAGCCCAGTTAGGAGGCAACTGCAGGGGTCAAGGCAAGAGGACACGTGGCTTGGACCAGGGTATTAGCACTGGAGTTGGGTTAACATTGGCTTAGTGTGTATTCGTGGAATAATTTCTTTATGTCTAGCTTCCCTGTGAGCCTTTTGTAAGCTTTTGGAGGGCAAGGCCTGTGTCTGATTTATCTTTCTATTCTGAGTACTTAGAACAAGGCTTGCTAAATCATAGGAGTGCAATCTTATTTTAAAATGTTTTTCTTTCTTTTTTTAAATCAGTGAGTTTCTGAGCATGACATAAATGGAGCGAAGGATGACATATGATATCTCATTGTTACCCCCATTTTCCGGATGGGGAAACTGAGGTTCAGATAGATTAAATCTCCATCAAGATCTCACAAGCCACCGAGTGATGAGGTCAGTCTTTAATCTCAAGTCTGTTTGAGCTCATAGCCCTTATCTTTTCAGTGCTCTCAGCTAGGCTGGTATAGAGGAGGTGCTGGTGAGGCATGAGAGGAAAGGCTGGACGTGGGGGCCCTGGCCGTGAGCAGCAAACCCCACTCGTGATGACAGACAGAGCCTCCTTCAAGAGCAAAGTGGCGAGCTCTATCCTGGGCAGCAATGCCCTGCTTTTGGTAAAGCCTCGTTTTCCAGGCAGAGTCAGCATGCATCTGTGTGGCTGGTCCTTCTGATTCACACATGGGGGTTGCATTTTATTTTTCTATTCTTTGGAAATGAAAAGAATAAAATTTCTTTTTATAAAAATAAAAAGAAAATGTAAAGAAAAAAAAAAGCAAAGTCCCAGCTGCCGAGTCTGTTAACGACACACATAATGGTGTGTCAACACGGGTAATTATCGAGCTGGACAGCACACAGCTTTCTGCCAAAACAAACCTTTCTGCTCAGCAGACCTGAGCTCGCTTGAGCCAGAACGGGACAGAGCGAGGAGGGTGGACTGCAGTCTTCCACAGCCTGGGAACAAAAAATGCCATGGCTATTGGCATTGCTGACTTCCCCGTGGGCTCTGGTGGGAAGGACTGGACCCCAGGGCTTCTACAAACCTTCCACAGGACCCCAGGCAAGTGGTCCCCCTGTTTTTTGGATCTCAGTTTCTCCGTGAGTGGGTTGCATTAATGATCTCTAAGTTCCATCGATTTTAACCTTCTATGTTTCTGGGCGGTCTTCAAGGAGCGAGAGGCCCTGGGGCTCTGGGTCCCTCATGCATGCAAGGAGCCTCTGGGCTGTACAGCAGAGCTGGTCTGGCTCCACCAGCTCTGGGGCCTGTGCAACACCTCCAGATTGTTCTACCGGCTGTGAGACCTTGGGTGTCACCTCAGTCTCTGTTTTCTCACCTGTAAAATGGTAAATGAGGTTTCCTTAAAGAGCTGTTATGAGGATTAAATAAAATACAAGATGTAAGAGCCTTAGCCCAGCGCCTGGCACACAGGAAGTCACGAATACATGTTAGTTTCTTTCCTTCCCCTCTTCCTACTCTGCCTTCGTTCTTTGTTCTCTCCTTCCATTCCTACCTCTCCTTCCCTTCATTCTTTTCTTTCTTCTTTCCCTTCCTTTCCTCCCTCCCTGCTTCTCCCTCTTCCCTTCCAGAAGAAAAATCTGTCTCATATTATGATTCTGTGAGCCAGTTTATCTGCTTCATTCGGTTGCAAATTACCCGACAGCAGGGACCCTGTGGGGGTCATCTTTTTATCCCGTCTTGCTACGTGCAAGGAGTAGGTGCTCGATAAATGCCTGGGGAATCAACCATCGATCGACTTGAAGGAGTCCGAGGCAAGCCTGCCATCACTGGTTTCTTGGCTTTCTCATCCCTCTTTCTTCTGATGGAAACATTAAAGCATATAAGCTCATACTCTCACTGGCTCGCTTGCGTCTCCCTCCCTTCCCCAGGCTATAAAAAACATTACATTCTAAAATGAAACAAAGGTAATGGAAACCAGAAAGCCGTGTTTTTTTTGCGATCGAAAACATATGTTAAGGACAAGGATTCGAAATGATGAATCTGCACAGGGCTGTTGCCAGTGATCCCTTCTCTGCCTCTCTGCTCTGGCCAGAAGCGGGAGTGTGCAGATCTGAAGCAGCCCCCATGCTGAGGCAGCCTTGGTTGTCAAGGCGGCAGGCCTGGCGTGGCCAGGGGCATCTTTTTACCTTCAAGCATCTCCTGGAGGGTGCTAGGTGATATGGGGGTGAGGATCACACAATATTCTTCTGACCTTTGGAAAGGATCCTTTTGGGTTCTGAAACAGAGGCCCTAGTTCCCCTTTGCCCTTAAGATGAGAAGAGTCACCATCGTTTGTTGATTCCCACCTGTTAAAGGATAAACTGAGGCGTGTTCACAATTTTAAGAGTTTATTTAAGCAAAAATCATTTTGAATCAGGCAGCATCCAATCTGGCCCATAGAAAGGAGCTCCAAGGGGCTGTATAAAATGAAAGACTTTTATAGGCAGAAGGGAGTAGAAACAAGGAAGTTATACCAGGCAAAAGGAGACTGGTGATGACAAAGGTACTTTTCTTTAGGGGATGGCAGGGGTCTCTCAGGCAGATTACCTAACTAGTGCTGGTCAGGCAATTTCTGATTGACTGGTTTAAGTTTCCATTTCTGGGAGAGCCAAAACTGGAATTAAGTTAAGTCTTCGTTTGGTAAGATATGGGGCTTAACATAAGTGACTCCATTTTGGGCACGTTGTCTTATTTTTATTTATTTATTTATTTATTTTGCGGTAGGTGGGCCTCTCACTGCTGTGGCCTCTCCCGTTGCGGAGCACAGGCTCCGGACACTCAGGCTCAGCGGCCATGGCTCACGGGCCCAGCCGCTCCGCGGCATGTGGGATCTTCCCGGACCGGGGCACAAACCCATGTCCCCTGTGTCGGCAGGCGGACTCTCAACCACTGCGCCACCAGGGAAGCCCCCATGTTGTCTTATTTTTAACACTATGAGATAAACATTTTATCTACATTAAGTCAAGAGCTATTTTGCAGGGTCATTTTGAGTATTCATTCTTCCCATTTTACAGGTGAAGCAACAAAGTCACGTGGCTAGTAAGTGGTGGGCTGAGAATATAGTATTGTTAGTAATATCCATCAACACTGAGTTCTCACTTATTTATTTATGCATTCATTCAGTAGATGTTTACTGAGTACCTGCTGTGTACCAGACACTGTGAGTTAGTTGGAGATACAGCATTGAACAAGAGAGATCAATGTCCTTGCTCTTACAGTTGGCTGGCAAAGATGTCATGACCTTTTGATGTTCAGGTTCATTGAGTCTGATGTAAAAGAAATTCTAGGGACTGTGAGCCTTTGTGATACAAGGGACTTGGGTCTGAGGTGTCAGGGGAAGCTGTTCTGAGGAGTGACCTCAAGGGGGTGGTCCTGGAAGATACGAGGAACTAAACAGGTACACTGAGGTAGAACCTTCTAGCCGAGGGAAGACGGGTTAGAGGGCAGAAAAGAGCATGATGTGATCAAGGGAGACAAAGAGGCTTGAAAGATGAGTTTCCATCCTGTATCTCATTTCATCACCTCAACAACCGTAAGGGAGATATTATTACTATCCTCCTTTAACAGATCATGAAACTGAGGCTAGCTTAAGTGGTTTGCCCAAGGTCACACACCCAGCAATGAATTAAACCCAGTGAAATGACTCCCCTGCCTATGCTGATTCTAAAGCACATGGTATATCTGACAAGGCCTCCGTGGTCAGACCTTTTGAAGAGGCTAAAAATGAGAAATGTGGCCAAGAACTAGAGAGCTTTGAATCCTGAGGCTCTGGGCTGTGGAGCCTGAGGGACACCAGCAGTAGGAACAGCAGAAGCCTAGGCAACTGTTGAAGAATTTTATGCCATGGGCCTCTCCTGCCTGTAGAAATGGCAGGCCCTGGGGTCTGTAGGTGACAGCATCATATCCCCGTTCCTAACATTACCTTGCGGACTCCCCAGACCCCCCCAAGAGTCTGGATCTGAAATTGTCTTAAGGTCCTGTGTTTGCACCTTAGGTGTTGCCTCCGCCAGGAAGCCTTCCTTGAATACTTCAAGCCTGGTTAGATGCCTTTTCTTTGATCCTCCTACATGCACCCTCACTTCCCTGCTCCCTGCGTTGGCAGTTCTTCTTTTTCATCCTGAACCACACCGTGTTTATTTTTCCTTTGATCTTCAAAAATGGCAATTTTAATAGTTCACTATAATGAATAGGCAGATGGCAGATGGACAAAACTGGCCATGACTGAACCAAAGCTAAGATTATGTCATGACTAAGGACTGTGATCAATCCAATTTTTAAAAAACTTTTATTTTATTTATTTATTTTTTATGCAGCAGGTTCTTATTAGTTATCTGTTTTATACATATTAGTGTATATATGGAAATCCCAATCTCCCAGTTCATCACCCCCTCTCGCACTTTCCCCCTTTGGTGTCCATACGTTTGTTCTCTACATCTGTGTCTCTATTTCTGCCTTGAACCACACTGTATTACGTGTATTTGTTCACTAGGCTGCCAACCCCTCTCGGAGGTGGGCTCCTCAAGGGTAGAGCTTGGGTTCCATTCATCTCCGTGTCCAGTCTGGCCCAGGGTTCCCTGGTGCTGGCTGATGATGAGTGAGTACTCCATTTTCCGTCTCTATTGGAGGGAAGGCAGCCTCGAGAATTCAAGGGCTAAATAGCTCTTATTAGCCCAAGGGTAGTCCACACTGGAAATCAGATCAACAGTGGGAAATGTGCGGAAGAACTCAGAGAACATGCTTTGGCTTCTAGGAGAGAGGCCACCACACCTGCTTTAAAGTGGGCATTGCCCACGTGGGGTGTTTCGATCTCAGGTGAGACGCTGGGGAGGTAGAGCCCGGGCTGGAGAGGGTGGGGCTGGAGAGGAAGAGCTGCATTTCCCAAGCGGCTTCCATCTGCTCTGCCGGTGTCCGTACTCTTGGAGTGAAATCACATTTAACTCCCTCTTGCCTGTGTATCCATGCCATAAACTCATACTGTGTGTCAATCACTCTGCTCTCTTCTGGGGAAATAGAAATGAAGACATGAGTCTATTTGGGGGAGAAGAGAATGAAAACAAATGTGATGCAAGTGCTTTACATAAGAAGAAAGACTTTTAGAAACTCAGAACCAGGGGTGAGTCACTTTGGGTGACCTGGTAGAGATCTGCAGAGAGATAACATTTTAGGTGGGTCTTAAAGGACAAGTAGGAGCTTGAAGGGGAAGCGAGGTGCTCCTGGAAGAGGAAACAGCATGAGCAAAGGCCCAGAGGAATGCTAGGGTATGTCCCGTCTAGGGGCCGAGTTGGTTCACTGTGGCAAGAATGTAGGGCCCTCTTGGGGGCTGGGGCAGAAGGGAAGAAGGCCACAGCGACAGACATCCTGGCATGTGGACTTACCATTTGCAGAGTCACAAGCACAATGTCTGCTGTGAAACAGATAGGAGGTACTGACCCCTGAGTGGGAATCAGCATTTTCCACTTCTTTCCATATACGAAAAGAGCCCAGTGGCCAGCGGAAGAAGCTGGATAGGCGTTAGTATGGACGATGTGGCCAGTGCAGTGCAGGAGCCCACAGGGTTGCCGTATTAGGGGTGATAGGGGTCCCACTATAGGAGGGCCTGGCATGGGCTCTGATTAGAATGAGAGCCAAGAGCCTCGGCAGCAACGTCTCCCTTCGGTGCTGCCCCTGCTTCCTCCAAGTGAGAGCTGATAAAATGTTCTCCAAGAAGCATAGACTAGGGAAAGAGGCAGAAGGGCAGCGAGGGCAGGGAGAAGGGCACCAAAAGGGATGTGGGGCTCTGTGCACCTGCAGTCCATTGTCCTGGCTCCGAGCAAAGCCACCACGAGCAGAGCCCACAGCTGCCGTGGCTCCCTGAGAAAATGCATTGGCAATACCCAGGCTGCAGGAACTGCATTGCTGCTTGCATCCAGGCACGTGTCCCAGCCCAGATCTCCCCACGTACCTCGCCAAAGCCTCTGCCCTGAGCAGAGTGCTGGGGAGGAGTGGTTGCGTTGGACTCTGAGCTCAGGCTGTACGTTTCTTCAATAACTCACATGTTTCTGACCCACGTTTGGAAGCCTGAGGTCTCTGGTTCCCCTCTCCACCCTCATAGCCTCCCAAGCTCCATTTCAGTTCCTTGCACCTTATGCTGTGTGTCTAAAGCCTTCTCAGTAACATGAGCTCACTGAGGATCTAGACTGTGTCTTACATATATCTGTATGCCTGGCCTCTTGCATGACGCCAGTGCTGGAGATGAGAAACAGACAAATATCTACCCAATAGTTTCTGAAAACAGGCAAAACTGGTGATGATATGTCTTAGTATCCATGGGGAGGACCTACTCCTTTCCTGATTGATTCTCAGTCCCTTCACTTCTTAGAAGACACTTTCTGCTTCAACCTTCTTAATACACCCCCAGGCTGGCTGTGGATAGATGTTTCTTGCCTCTCTCTCTTCATCCATCCATCCATCCATCCATCCATCCATCCATCCATCCATCCACCTATCCACCTATCCACCTATCCACCTATCCATTCATTCATTCTAGACACTTTGTTAGAGCAGTTTTAGGTTTACAGAGAACTTGAGCAGGTAATACAGAGAATTCCCATATACACCGCCCCCACCCCCACCGAAATTTCCCCTGTTATTAACATGTTGCATTCCTGTGGTACATTTGTTAAAATTGATAAACCAATAATGATACATTAGTATTAACTAAAGTCCATAGTTTATATTAGGGTTCACTCTTTGTGTTGTACAGTTCTATGACTTTTATAAGTTTTGACAAATGTCATGTATCCACCATTACAATATCATACAGAATAGTTTCACTGATTCAAAAAATCCCCTGTGCTCCTCCAGTTCATCCCTCCCTCCCCCTGAACTGCTGGCAACAACTGATCTTTTTATTGTCTTTATATTTTTGCCTTTTCTAGAATGTCTTATAGTTGGAATCATATAGTATTTAGCCTCTTCAGACCAGCTTTTTTCACTTTGCAATATGTATTTAAGGTTCCTTCATGTCTTTTTGTGGCTTAATAGGCTTATATCTTTTAATTGCTGAATGATATTTCATTATGTGGATGTATCACAGTTTGTTTATCCATTTACCTATTGAGGGATATCTTGATTGTTTCTAAGTATTAGCAATTATGAATAGAGCTGCTATATATATTCATGTGCAGCTTTTTGTATAGTCTTAAGTTTTCAACTCATTTGGGTAAATACCCAGGGGCATGATTGCTAGATCATCATAAGACTATGTTGAACTTCGTAAGAAACCACCAAACTGTCTTCCAAAGTTGCTGTTTCATTTTCCATTCCCACCAGCAATGAATGAAAGTTCCTATTGCTCCACATCCTTGTCAGCATTTGGTGTTGTCAGTGTTTTAGATTTAGCCATTCTTTTGTTTTTCCAATTGAAGTATAGAGTTGATTTACAATGTTGTGTTAGTTTCCAGTGTACAGCAAAGTGATGCAGGTACCTATATATTCCAGCCATTCTAATAGGTGGGTAGTGATATTCCTCTTCTTTTTACTCTTGCCTCCAGTGTTCTGCTGTCCGTCAGGCACCCTCACAGGGTATTTATGTCTTCATTTCATACATGACAAAATTAAAAACCACTGAGACAGGTACTTGCCTAAAGTCCCACTGCTGATTACTGCATTTTCATTTGAACCCAAATGGTCTGATTCCAAATTCACTGCTCTTTTTCACTACTTCACTGTCCATTGAACATTAAACACACAAGTGAGACAACATGCCATAATGCTACCCATGTAACCCAGAGACAAGGAAAATCTTTTAGTTAAAAATATCTATGTAATTCACTTAATTGACTGGAGAATGGGTTCACTTTGATTGGCAAGGATAAACCATGACTTCAAGTAGAATTTCAACTCAAAACTCACCTGGTTCAACACACTCTTTTCCCAAGTGAAGAATCTGAGGCTGCATTTTTTTGGATGAGGCACTATTACTGGGTCTGTAGAGGAACGGGCCTGAAAAGTAGGGTCCTGGAATTGGAGACTAGGCCAAACATGGGAGTCATGAGCTTTCAGAAGTGAGCTCAAACTCAGGGATGCATCCAGTCCCAGCCCGCAGGGAAGGATGGTCTCTGGAGAGCATGGTGATGGGTAATTGGTGATGTAGAAGAATTTTGCTCCAGGGCAGGGAGGTCTGGCCATGATGGCTACATGCCAGGTCCTGTGCTGAGTGCTGAAGGGAGAGATGAATTAGACAAGTACAGAATATGGTTGTGTAGTAATCAAGAGTGTACATTATGGGGTCGGAACTCATGAGTTTGAATTTCAGTTCTGTCACGTAATAGTTGTATGATCTTGGGCAAGTGGAAAATTCTCCAAGCCTCACTTTCTTCATCCATGGACTGGGAAGAGTAATAGTACCTTCCTCCTTACATTGTTGTGAGTATTAAATAAGACAAAGCATGTAGAACACTTAGCATAGCCTTGGTGTATAGAAAATTCTCATTACATTTTGGTCATCATTATTATAAGAAGGAGGTTCAGCCACACAGGGGTTCACTGCTGGAGTGGGATTAGAGGCAGGCTGATTTAACGTGGAGTGTCCTGAGTTAAGGTCCCTTTGGGGAGGGGCATGACAGGTTCCAGAGTCTGGCATACAGCCAGATCTTTAAAAGTGAGTCACGTGGCTCCAGCAGTGATGTGAAAAGGACAGGAGGCAGTCGGGCATCTCAGTCAGAGAGGAAAAGTGGCTTGCCCCAAATCCCAGTGACTCAGCGTCTGATTCAAGACAGGGACTCCCTCCTGCAAGACTTTGTCCTAGCAGCTCTGTCTCCTTGAAAAGAGTAACTCCCAGGTACTTTGTCATCTGCCTGATAGACAACTAGCCGCCATTCAAGACTCAACTCCAGAGAGTAACACGCTGGCTAAGGACAAGGCTTTGGAGTCTGTCTGACCTGTGTTCAAACCATGCTTTTTGTCTTACTGGCTGTGTGGTTTTTACCTTTTTAAGTTTCTGTTTCTTCATCTCTAAAACAGGGCTAATGATAGTACCTGCCTCATGGGGTTGTTGTGGGAATTAAATCATATAATGTATGTAAGGGGCTGAAATGTGGTGTAGTGTAACTGTGTCCTCCAGAAACATATGTTCAAGTCCTAACTTCCCTGGACAGTGAATTTAAATGTATTTGGAGATAGGACTTTGAAATGATATTGTGTTGGATTGAGGGTATGTCCTGAATCCAAAGACCGGTATCCTTACAAGAAGAAGAGGTCACGGAACAGAAAGGTCGTATGATGAAGGAGGATGCAGAGATTGGAGTAATGCAGCTACGAGCCAGGGAACACCAAGGGTTGCTGGGAGACATCAGAAGCCAGGAGAGAAGCATGGAACAGACTCTCCCTTAGAACCTTCAAAAGGAGCCAACTCAGCTGACACCTTGATTTCTGGCATCTTGAACTTGCGAGAATACACTTCTGTTGTTTTAAGCTACCCAGTTTTTGGCAATCTGTGAAGGCAGCCCTGGGAAATGAATAAACATGACGCGTGCTCAGTAAAGGGCAAGCATTAGCATTATTTTCATCTCTGAAGCTTTCTTTACACTCTGGGCAGAACGGAATCCCTCTTCCTTGATGTCCCACTATATCCTGTGCGTCTCTGACACTCTTTAGGGGAATTATTTGCTTATATCCTCATCTCTGACATTGCACTTTGAATCTTTGGAGGGTAGGGAATGTGCGTGGCTCACCCTGTATCTGCAGTGCCTAGCCCAGGGCCTGGCACAAGAGAAGGCACTTAGCAAAGATTGGACAAGTATCTGGGTTTTCTGGCTAGGGAGCGCCCAGGTCCCTGTCAGCCTCCTACCTTGATGGAATACTCCAGCAGGGCATCTGGTACTCCTCCCCCAGCTTTCTCCCACATCTGGCTGAATTAGGTGTGAATGAATGAAACCATAAGGATCCCATTTGCTCTCCCCCTGCTTCTTTTTAAGCCATGTGCGTTTAGAATTAATCAGCCAAGCATGACTGAGAGTTTTGACAAACCTAAAATACTAGAGAAAGAGTTCAAGATGTTTTGATGATCCTCAGTGCAAAAATGGCTAAGCTGTTGGCCCAAGAATTCGTTGTATCTGAGGCCAGTGAAGTTCTGGACAACAGCAGCCCACCCCAAGCTCCTAGGTGAGGGGGCAGATACATACAGGGACTCTGATGGCCTGTTTCTCCCAGGGATACTTGACCACAGGACTCATACTGCCTGGGCAGCAGCCAGTGCCAGATGTGCCAGAAAGTCAGAAAGCTGAGCGTCTGCCCAGTGTCAGAGCTGCTGCCCTTGGCTCAGGACTAGGGTCCTAAATGCTGCAGTCCTGGGCAAATCTGATGCTACTCACTGCTCCCAGGGTTTAGATTTCAGTTCTGGAAGTTCATGATGACAGGTGTAATGCAGAGACTTGTACAGCCAGACCCAGCTGGAGGTGAGAGTCAAGGGGTCAAATGGCTTAAAAATCGATATACAGGCTTCTCTCTAAGAAAACAAATGAGTCTTCTTTTTCTTATGACCAAAACCGTAACTGCCTTTTTTGTGTATGTGAAGAATGATTGTAGAACAATTTATTTGGGGAAAAAACCCACTTATAACTCCACCTTGCAGAGATACCCACCATTAACACTTTATTACATAGCTTTCTAGACATTTTCTATGCATATCTGCATATAGCATATAAACAGTCACATTGTACTTTGATCAGTTCTCGGAATAAAATGATGTTCCCCAAACTGAGCAGAGGGATGCTCCAATTACATGTATAAACATCCAATTGTTAAAATAAAATTGGGACAAAAATTGGGAGTATAATGTCATGCTTTTTTTTTTTTTGCGGTACGCAGGCCTCTCACTGTTGTGGCCTCTCCCGTTGCGGAGCACAGGCTCAGGACGCACAGGCTCAGCGGCCATGGCTCACAGGCCCAGCCGCTCCGCGGCATGTGGGATCTTCCCGGACCAGGGCACAAACCTGTGTCCCCTGCATCGGCCGGAGGACTCTCAACCACTGCGCCACCAGGGAAGCCCCTAATGTCATGCTTTTTGTACCCTGATTCTTCAGCTATTTAGCCTTCAGATTTTGGCTTAAATGTTATTTCCTTGGAAGCTTTCTTGACTGGGCCAGGGTACATGCTCTCCCTGTTTCCGTGTTCATATCATGATGTCTTGCAATGCAATTAGATATTAAACATTTCCATGTATAATTTTTGGCTCTCCTGCTGGACTATAACTTAGGCAGGCCAAGACTCGACCCTCAACACAACCCACACTTCTCTCCAACCCTGCACCTGACAGTTTACAGTCCCTAAGCTCCAGGGTGAATAGGAGGCCTGGAACCCTTGAACCCAATGGACCGTTGCTCCATAGACACCTCATATCCCTGTGGACATCTTCTCAGTCTTCCCCAAAGGAGCCTGCTGCCCTTTAAACCCAGTAACTGTATCCCAAGGAAAAAGATGTGGCCAACCTTCTGGAATTCTCTTTGATACTGGCTCCAAGCTAAAGCTAGGGATTCAGAGCTGTACTGTGGTTCACCGTTTGAAATGGCGGGTGGGGGAGGACTTTTGCAGGCCAAGAGATAAATCGAGATCTCACTTGAGTTCCCTTTCTGGAAGGAAACCTGAGCACTAAATCTCCTTGTCATTATTACCCTAGTCTGGATACAGAGCCAGAATGGATATCTTCAGCAACTGACCGAAATTCCACACAGCTTCCTGACTCATGGGAAGACCTACTATGGAGAAAGGACAGCGTAGAAGCCATTAACATTCACCAGTTACACAAAAAGAAAGACATCAAAAGCAACACTGCATTTCTGAGTAGAGCTGAAGACACTATCACAACTATCAAAGGCTTGAAAGATATAGGCAGGTTGCCTCCTAGCTCATCCCCACTTAATTTTTCCATTTGCCAGGGTAAAAAGATCCTTGAGATGATACCGGTTTATCACACATGTAATTAGGTGAACCCAATTGAGCTGGTGTTTCAGATGTGGTCTCCTTCTGGAACTAAGCAATAGAGCCCCTGACATTGGATATGCATCTAATGAACAGGCAAGTGCATTTTTCTCCATTCTGAGTCAAAGTGAACATCAGAGGCAATTTGCTCACATCTGGTAGGGAGAGCACTAATGTATTTACTATCCTAAATTCTCCAGATCCGTGCTACAATTTATTCTGCCGGATCGTGATGGACTCATTATCTTACAGGACATCATGCTTGTCCAGTAGCTTGGTAACAATAGGGCACCTTGGCACAATGAATATCTTAAGCTGAAGGAGTTTGAGAAAATGGCAGAAGCAGGAAGGTCAGTCTGACCTTTGACCCCTCCCCTGCCCCTCCACCTACTTCTCTCCAAAATGGCTCATAAAACGCACCTGTGGGGCTTCCCTGGTGGTGCAGTAGTTGAGAGTCTGCCTGCCGATGCGGGGGACACGGGTTCGTGCCCCGGTCCGGGAAGATCCCACATGCCGCGGAGCGGCTGGGCCCGTGAACCATGGCCGCTGAGCCTGCACGTCCGGAGCCTGTGCTCCGCAAAGGGAGAGGCCACAGCAGTGAGAGGCCCGCGTACTGCAAAAAAAACCCCCAAAAAAACAAAAAAAAAAAACTCGCCTGTGAAAGGTACCCTCCCTTTACCAGAAGACAAGGAGACATTCTTACCATCAGAGATGGGGGATTTGGGGTTAAGAAATCTGTACAAATCTGTACAGTCAAACCTTGTTAGCTAACTCTTATCTTCCCAGTTATTTCTTCACTATTTACTACCCCAGCCCAAACTCCTTTGTCTTGTCAATTCTTCAGAAATTTATTGTTTCTCTGTCTAAAAGATGTAAACGTTTCCTGCTCTGGTTACTTCTTTGGGTCTTGCTTCTCTTATGATTGCTCCCATGCACATGTAAAAGTTCAATAAAACTTGTATACGTTTCTCCTGTTAATCTGTCTTTGCCAGTTAAATTTTCAGACCCAGCCAGAGACCCTAAAAGGGTCAAGGAAAACTTTTTCCTCTGCTATAGTGGGTAAGACCTAGAAATGACAGATACCCTAGATGTTTGACAAGATACATTTGTGCAGAGGGTGAGCTGTACGTCCTGTGAAATTGAGTGTCCAGTTCCAGTGATCTGAGGCAGAGTTAGCAAACTTTCTCTGTAAAAGGTCAGATAGGAAATAATTTTAGCTTTGGGCACATTGTGTCTCTTGAAACTACCCACTTCTGCTGTTGTAGTGATGAAACAGCCATAGACAATATGCAAACAATAAGCATGACTGTGTTCCCACCAATTTTTATTTACAAAAATAGGCTGTGGGCTCGATTTGGCCGGCTGGTCTTCGTTTGCAGAGCCCTCCCTGACCTAATGCATGTCAGCTATCTCCTCCAAGGACAAAATGGTCTCTCCTGTTCTCCATTCCACTATGAAGGAGGCATGATGGTAATTGGGTCTCTGAAAGAGTTGGGGCTCACTTGATGCCACATTTGGGTGTATTGCTCTCACCCATTTGCCAAGTGACCTGAAAAACTGGAAGCTTCAAGAGAGGCCCAGATTAAAAGAATGATCTCTAGCTCTTCCAAAATGCAGTCTGGGTGGCTCTCTGCTCAACTCTTCTGACCTGGGGCTACAATAGGCTTGATATGTCTACGGTAAACCAAGATGCTAAATGGTCTCATGTGAGAACACCATTCTTACCTTCCGGAGCCTCCGACTCTTTCCTCAGTGCTCTCCCTAGGCAGCTTTGGTACCTCTTGCTCATGTACTATAGGCCAAATTTGTGTTCAAGCTTCAAAGAGCCATCCCAACTGCCTTAGAGGGCTCCTGACTTTTTTTTTTTTTTTTTGCGGTACGCGGGCCTCTCGCTGTTGTGGCCTCTCCCATTGCGGAGCACAGGCTCCGGACGCGCAGGCTCAGCGGCCATGGCTTACGGGCCCAGCCGCTCCGCGGCATGTGGGATCTTCCCGGACCGGGGCACAAATCCGCGTCCCCTGCATCGGCAGGCAGACTCTCAACCACTGCGCCACCAGAGAAGCCCTCCAAGACCACTTTTGACAGCAATTTTCATAGATTAGGTTATCCCAAAAAGTAGATCCAGAGACAAGTGCCTGTGGGCAGGTTATTGATATTGTGAGGTGATTCCAGGGAAAATGGTGGGGGTCTGGGAAGAGAAATACAGGGATGGAGGGAAAGCCAATATCAGGTTGTGTTATTGGGCTGACCACCACTGTGGGTGATTGGGGTTTTCCCACTGGGACCTGCTGAGAATTTCAGAATTATCCACCCAAGTGATGAAAAAAAGGAAGCATTTGTCTATTGCTTCCATGGAGTGCTGTTACCCTCTTTCTAGGTTTGCCTATGCCTGACAACTGAATGGGCCCCTGTAGGCATCTCACACCAGTGTCAGAGAACAGGGCAAAAAGCCTGAGGTTGACGATGGGGCTGAGGCCATCAGCTGTCAGTGTAAACCTGCAGGCTCATTGCTGCAGGAATAGGTGGAATTGAAGCCACTTGAGAGGATGCGAGGCAAGTAAAAGAGGTGAAGGATACACCTTGCCTGAGCTCATGGCTTCTCCATTCCACACTTCCTACCACTGCTAATGCCCAGTTGCGCCCCAAAGACCAACCCTAAGTCCTTGATATGTACAGTGAAAGAAATAAGGCAGTGGACTGATTATTATGACAATCCTTGGTTTTATCATAATCTCCTTTGTCAGCTGACCTTAAAGGACAGTGAAATATCATGTTGAAGAGTTGGATATTGCAACGGGTGGGAGGTAACCGATGGCAAGGTTGGGGTGTCATTTTTCAGATGTGGTCTGTATTCTGAATGGGTGACCATAGATTTAGGAACTGAGAGGTGGAAGTGGGGTGATACTTTTTATGACTGAACTGAATGGTTCACTCTCAGCATGTTGCTTCTTGGTTTGGGGTTCTGTGATTTGTTGAACCTTAGAAAGTACCCAAGGAAGGAATGATCTCACTGGGGAAATAGTCATTCTTCTACTAAATTGGAAGTTATGGAGGTTCCCTGGCCACTTTGGGTTCCTGGAGCCATGAGGTAAACAAAGGAAAAGAGCTTACCTTGTGTGGTTGACCTTGACCATTGAGGAGAAACTGTTTGGGCTACACAGTAGGGAACAGAGAGGAATATGGATGGAACTCTGGTGATTCCTCTGTTCTTGTCATATTACCATGTACTCTTGTATAAGCTTTTGCAAGAGACTGTTAGACCCTTATAGGAACAGGGCCACCAAGGACTGAGATGTTCCGAGAATAAAGTGTTGGGTCACCTCATTAGAGAAGATCTCTATAAGTTGTGGTACTGGCAAAATACGGGGGAAGTATGTATGCCTAGTGGATGGGGGACCTCATATAAGTTAACTCTGGATTTGTGTCCACTTACAGAAGAGAGAACTGTATCCTTTATCTCTGTTTTCTTGCTTGTTGGGGGAAGGGGCTCTGGGATTGAGTCGGGTGAAGCTAGGAATGAAGGCTTCATTTTCTTTCTTCATCTCCTTCTGATTAAAACTTTGATTGGGGCTCTGCCTTCAACAAGCTCTGCTCCCCAAACTGGGGTTTACATATGCCTAGGGCTACGTGGCCATATGCTGGAAGACAAAAAACCATCTGCTGTGTATTCATTCTACTTGAAGAGGTAGGAAAATATTTTAAAAACAAAGCCAAAATTATATTACGAAGCAGAATGCAAACTGCACGTGATCTTTTTTGAAAGGAGAAATGATGAGTTTCAAATAAATTTTATGTTTATAAAAGGCTGCTTTGGACTTCAGCTCTCCCTTGTTTCCTGCAGCCTCTCTTTTGGAGTACGTACTTTCACGGACAAGGTCGCACAGTATTGATGTGTGGAACTAACACACTCCCTGTCTTCCGAGAACTGGTCCTTGCCTCCTTCTACAAGCTTCTCTCCTACCACTTGCCACCACATTTCCCAGCCTTGGTCATACCCAACACCCAACTGTTCCTGTTCTCCAAATGAGCACTGACTTTCACACCACTATGCTTTTTGCCCTCTTTCTTGTAAGATTTTTTTCTTTCTGAACCATCTTCAGAATCCAGCTTTGTACCCTGTTCTCTAAAGCTTTGTCTCGTACCACCCCTCCCCCAAAGTCAAGATACTAGTTAAGGGAATCATTTTTTCAAGTACCTCGTTTATAGTACTTAACACCCGATCTGTCCTGGTTTCCAGATGATTGCTTGTGACTGTTGGTCTGCATATTATTGTTTATGTGACTGTTTCCCTCATGAGGCTGTTAGAGATGAAGATAAATCCAAGCCCGTGACTATTTCCCTAGCATCAAAAAAAAAAAACCCCTCCAGTACGTCTTAAGATATTTTTGCTGAATAACTGAACAAATTGATAAGGGAATGACCCTCGGGACCCTGGACTGCTCTCTCTGCTGACTGGTGCTGGTGGTCGGGTTTCTGGTACCATAAACAGCTGCCCCATTTAAATTATTTACTCTTTCATTTTCTCTAAGCCCCAAAGACCTCAAGGCACAATAACCTCTTCGCCTGCATGAGTTTTGCAAGTCATCAATTTCTGACCATGGCCCATTTCCTTTGTCAAGGGGAGAAAGTGATTCCCTGCAGTCTTCTGAATTTACAGAGAAAAGCTGTCCAGATGTGTCTGGCCTACCTCTCTCTGCTCCCTCTCCCTCACAGCTCCCCCATTTTTCCCTCCAAATGAAATTCATTCCTGGCCGAGGGGAGAGAGGAAGGATTAAGTGGTCCACATGCAGCTTCTTTCAAGCTTTGGGGGAGGGCAGATGGTTCCTGTCAGTGTTTTCTTTCCACGCAGATTTTGTTCCTTAAGGCAAAATGCAGGCTGTGTAACCCAGGCTGGTTTTGCATCAGCCCCTGGCGTGTGGAGGGCCCCCTACCCCAGGCTGGGTCAGTGTAGGGCAGGAAGAGACCTGCCTGTTGCTGGCTTCAGAGTTATGAAGTGTTCTGGGGTCCAGGATGGAAGTGTTGCGCCCTACTCACAGCTGGGCTGAGTTCATGTTTCTTACAGTGAATCATGTTTGGAAGTAACTCTTGGAGATCAGTGAGTTCGTACAGAGCCAGGCAGGGAATTCTAGAAGAGTTAGGACTTAAGTTTTGATTTGAAAAATGGAGGTGGTTTGTTCAGAAGGAGAGGACAAAGATGGGGCTTCTGAGCAAACAACAGAGTGTGAATGTGAAATTTACCAACAATTTGGTAAATTTCAATCCAACAAATATTCCTTGAGTACCTAGTGTTAAAAATGATTAAAGAAGACAATGCAGGTGATAACAAACTTCATGAAGCAGACAGTTTCCGTTCATAGAACTGCAGAGCGGGGCAGTAGGCAGGAAGGTTTTATAGGGCTAAGAATAAAGAACAAGGAAGAGAAAAATAGAAAATATCTCATTGGCTGGGGCCACACTGTCAACCTTGTTTATGGTGAGAAGGAACAAGGAAATAAGTATAGAGCCCAGAGCTGGCTTGGCATCTGGGGACTGGCTGACCGGATATACTGCGGTTTCTTGGCAAGCGGAGCATTTACAGGGGCACGAAAGTTATCTAGGTTTTGGTTTGCTGACGTGGCACCCTGGGCAGGAGTGGCTCCATCTTGGGCCTAGAAAGTTATTTCTCCACCAGTATGTGTCAGACACGTGTGTTAATGGATCTGTCCCCCATCAGGCAGTAAGTCACTAGCAGACAGGGACTGTCTGCTTTGCAGCCACATAATAAGGATTCAAAGAGCTCGGCAGATTAATGACGGATCATTTCCTCTGCACCAGGCCCAGTGCTGGATGGCAGGGATCAGAGTTGAATATGGTTTCTGAAGTCAAGCTCACAGCCTAGCAGCTACAATGATGTAGATGTGTGTCTACAAAGTTCAGCAAAGCACAGAGAAGAGAGTGATCGATTCTGTCCACTGGGGTCAAGGACATCTTAGGAGAATATGAGCCTGAACTGAATTTTGAAGGAAAATAGGATTTCTTTGGCTGGATGGGGAAGGGGGTTTTAGGCTGAGGAACAGCAAAGACTCAGATGTATAAAACAGTATGTGCATATAGCGGGGAACAGGAAGTAGCTTGTATTTTCAGAGGGTTCATTCAACAATTATTTCTTAAACACCTACTTTGTGGCAGGAACTGGTTACAGGAGTAACCAAGGCAGACCCATTTCTTTCTTGCTGTATTAGTTTGCGAGGGCCGCCATAACAAGGTACCATAGACTGGGTGGCTTGAAAACAAAAATTATTTTCTTGGGGTTCTGGAGGCTAGAAGTCTGGGATGGAAGTGTTGGCAGGATTGGTTTCTTCTGCGGCCTCTCTCCTTGGCTAGTGATGGCCATTTTCTCACTGTCTTCCTATGGCCTTCTCTCTGTATGTGTCTCTGCCCTAATCTCCCCCTCTTATATGGATACCAGTCATATTGCATTAGGGCCCACCATAATGATCTTGTTTTAACTTAATTGCCTCTTTCAGAATCCTATCTCCAAATACAGTCACATTCAGAAGTACTGGCGGTTAGAACTTCAACATATGAATTTGGGGGCACACAGTTCAGCTCATAACACCCTCAGGGGGTTTACATTCTAATGTGTGTTGGGTTTGAGGGGCAAAAAATGACTATACCAATAAACAAACTTTAGATAATTTTAGGTAATGATAAGTGTTGTGAAGAAAATAGAAACAAGATAACAGCATAGAAATTGACCATTCATCATTATATATCTGTATATTATAGCAAATATGTAAATACTTGTTTTTTTCAGCAAATGTTTTTGGAAGACCTTTTCTGAGCCAGGATTTGGGTTTGTTGCTGGGGATCAAAAGTTCCCTCAGACATGATCCTTGCCCTTAAGCGGTTCACAGTGTAGTAGCAGAAACCTATGTGCACACAAGAAAACATAGGAGGAGACCGCATAGTGGGAGGTTAGTGGTTCATCACTAACGCTCGAGCTGTTTCAGCTGGGCAAGAAGGGGTGGTGGTGGTGGGATACTCACTGGCATCATGTGGGAATGTCAGGGTCTTTGGGCTCTACCCAATGGGGAAAATCCATTTCCATCTTGGGTCCCAGGGATACATTTCTTTTGCCACCAAAGGGAGTAGAATAAAACATTCTCTGATGATGGCAACCCAGGCTCAAGGTGGGGTGTCCTGACTCTTCTCTGCACCCGAGGCCAGGTAGACATAGGAGGCCAGGTCAGGGAGGACTGGCCAAGTGCCAGCTGGGTTAATTCATCATTAGCAGGAGGCATTTACTCTGGGCACCATGGTGGATAAAGGCTTGTGTTTACAGTGAACCTTGAACAAGCTCTGAAGCAGAGACTGAAAACACAGGTCCCCTAGGAAGTGGCTGTGTCAGCCCAGATCACTAGACAAGAGTAGTAAGGGGAACTTAAGTTCTCCTAAGGAGAATTGCAGAAAGCAGGTGGTACAAGGGGAGGAGGCCATGGGTGTCAAACCGAACCTGGGGAGGAAGCTCACTGATTCCCTAAGGAGGAGGAGCAAAGCCTCCATCAGTTGTTCAGGCTGGTGACACACCAAGTTTAATGTGCCTCAGAATCTCTTGGAGATGATGGAGCCGCACTCAGCAGCATTCAGTAGGGCGTGTCTGCGTGGGACCCAGGAACCATCATTTTGAACAAGCTGCCCACCCCCCCATGTTTAGGATGTAGGTAGGTGGATTGCTGACCACACTATGAGGAATTCTGAATTATTAAATACAAAAAGGACTTAAATTAACTGTATGATAAATTGTATATAGTGTTCTATGAGTAATTCAGTCTTTCTCACTTTAGTCTTTTAGGACACAAAAGTCCCTAGTTAAAGCAGCTGTGCAAATTTTGTGATATATAAATATGTGCCCATACCAGGTAAACCTTGCCTGACAATCTCAGTTCCTATTCTCCTGCCTGGAGTGGGCAAAATCAGATTTAAGTTCCCGTTCAGACTGCTGACTTGTGGGGTGCCTGAGGAGCAGACCAGGGGTGACATGACCACGTTGCTCAAGTTCCCAAAATGACTGGAAGAGAGAGGGAGGAGACAGTGTATGTTGTTTCAATATGATTGCTCATAACATTTATTGAGTGCACGCTATGTGCCAGACACTTGACTTCCCCCAGAAGCAGACACTCCTGAGATGAAGACTTGTAAGGCAAGCAGTTTAATTGGGTAATTATCCTAAGAAACACTCACAGGGAAGTGAACAGGAAAGGGAAGGAAACCAGTAAGGAGTTACTGTGGACAGCTGGAGCCATCTCACTGGGGTCCTCTGGGGTAGGGGGACCAACTAACCCACTTTACCTGGGGTCAGGAGGTTTGCTGAGGTGAGGGGCTTTCAGTGCAGAATCCAGGGAAGTCCCAGGTAAATCCAGATGCATTGGTCACCCAATCTGGGAGTCAGCGTATCCCACATGCCTAAGTTATCCGGACTGAGGGTGAGGAAGCTGAACTATTCTTTATCCGCCAACTCACCATCTGATTGGTCAGGGATGATGCAGTTTCTAGATTCCCAACCTAGAAAGGCAGTTTTTCCTTTACAGCTCCTGAGAAGTCCCGAGAGCTGAGTAAACCAGCCTGCTGACTGGTGCAGACACAAGAGTGGTTCTCACATTGCATCACTGCCCACCTTTGCTTGCCTTGCTTCGCTTTTTCTTCACTCTCGCTGTCTGGGCTTCACTTCCCAAGTAAAGCAACAACACTGTACGTAATCCTTGCCTCAGGCTCTGCTTTCTAGAGAAGTTGGTCTAATTTGGCTGAATTATGGGAGACCTGAGTTCAAGTCTCAGTTACTTGGCTGACTTGCTCCGTCACTTTGGATAGTTAATTTTTCTCTTCTGGACCTCAGTTTTCCTACCTCCAAATGAGGAGTTGGAACTATATGATCTCTGAGGTCCTTCCCAGTCCTCATGTTCTCTGATCTTATAAGATTCCCCTAAAAGAGCCTTGTGAGTTCCCTGCTAAGCACTAAGCTGCAAACTCATTTCAACTCAGTCATATTTTTTCCCCATCACTGTTAATGCATCTTGGTTTCCTGGGCAATTTTTATTTAAAAGAAAAAAGGAGAGCAGGAGAGAGCAAGTTTGGAAACTCATAGCCCCTATGCCCCAAGGAGATTTTCCTAAAACAATCTCTCTCTCTCTCTCTTTTTTTTTTTTTTTTTTTTGGTGGGGGCAGGGGGAGACTTACTTTGCAAGGAAATTCAGTCATTCTAAAATGGCCTTTGAAACCAAAGACTATGGAAAAGTTGAAGGAAAAGCACAAAGTGATTGGGGATAAATAGTTCCATATGAGTTACTGGATATAATATTCCTCCTTGTACTACTCAGTGCTGGGTGAAAGCAGACACTGCATGCTTGGTGTGTGCTAACAGATGTGTGTTTAGGTTTAATGGGATTTTAGAAGGGTCAAGAATTCCCCCAAAGAGTACTTGCGCCACTCTGCTCCTGAGGGTCACGAGAAGCCACTCAAAATCTCACCTCCTTTTTGTTGCCAGGCCTTAAAGGTTTTATTCACTTCTTTCTATGGTAAGCAATTTGGAAAAGTCAGAGGGTGGACAATAATAATGATAATAATAAGTAATAATATTAATAATAATATAATCAGTACTGTTTATCGAATGTGTTGTGCATTTACTCATTTGGGTTTCACAAAGTGAGAAGTTCAGTAACTTGTCCAAAGCCACATGGTGGTGGAGGGGAAAGTGAACTTGGATCTGTTAGGCCCCAAAGTCTGTGCTGTGGTCACCTGTGAAATGTGAAGTGGGGCTGTGAATTGGGCAGTGGATTGGACCAGAGCCTTTTAGGTAGCTTCCAATTTGATGTTTGCTTCTTTGGGTAGTAGAGAATTAAACAGCGATTACGGGCCAGGCCTTGTGGTTGCAAAGAGGAATCAAATATATCTCTGGACTTCTGGGAGCTGACACTCTAATAAGGAAGATAAGGTTTGTCACAGATGGGTCATTTATATTTTAGACACAGATAATCACCATCCAGCAGACAGGGGTGAATGAAAGGCCAGGGACAATTACAAGGAATACTGAGAGGCAGCATGCTGCATTGGCAAGAGATCATGGTTAGAAATCTGGTTCTACTATTTCCTAGCTGTGTGACCTCTAGCAAGTTACTTAACCTCTCTGGGCCTCAGGCTCAAGAAAGTTATATCGTTTGAACAGGACTTTGAAGTTTGTGCAAGATTTGAGCATATGGAAATATAAAGGAAAGAAACACATTAAAATTAATAGAGTTGTAAGATTATGAGTGATTTCTTTAAACATTTTTTTTCTATGTAGGGGGACAAAAAACACACACAAAAACAAGGGCAAGTATTTATGAATTCTAGGGTTGGCAGCAGAATTGATTTTATTTTTGGAGGGAGGTTTCTTTATTGTTTAGGAGGAACATTGAAATAGGCTTTTGATTTTGGAGGAGCATGGCCAGAAGCTAGTCTGGAAGGAGAGCTTGAAGCAAAGGGAGTGGGTGGTAAATTGTTCTGCATTATCAGCTAGAAGGTGCCGTTTTCCTGGGTACAGGGCACATCATGATGGTGCTGTAGTAGAGAGTGACTATTGTTTGAGAAATCAAACAATTTCCTTTCCTATTGGGCACAAGTTGTCCTGTGTTTCCCAGCCTTTTTTGCAATGAGACACGGCCACATGTTCCATCTAATAGAATAAGGGTGGAAGTTTCACATGCCACTTGCAGGACTGGCCACAAAAATCTTCCTCACATGATTCCTTCTCTTGCCCTGTCTGCAGACTGGATGTTGATGCCCAGGGCGAACTGGCAACCACACAGAGAAGATGGCAGATCCTCTGAGCCTGAGTCCCTGAATGACTCTGTGGTGCATAGCTCCATGGGCCCCTGCCCTCTCCCTGACTGGACTTTGTAAGGGTAGATGGAAGTATTCTTTTAAGCCTGTGGAATGTCAGAGTTTTGCTCTAAAAGTAGATAGTGTTATCTCAACTAGTATAATAACATATTTTGGGCATCTCCAGCAGTGCCCAGAGGGAGAGGATTGGGGCTCTGGAACCCAGAGAAGAGGAGGTGAGAGGGAGTTCTCTATTATGAAGTTAGCCCAGACGGAGCAAAATGATGCCCTGCTTTGGCTGAGGATGGAGGTCCCTTATGTTGGCTAAGGATGTTGGTCTTTGGAATCAGCGTCAACTGGGATTCATTTTTCCATTTCACTTTCCTGTTTTGTAGTGCCCTTGTAGTCCCCTCAGGACTTGAGTAGAGTTGGTCAAACACTAAGTTCTAGTGTCACCTGTGCTTTCGGGAATTAAGAGAAGATCAACGTCTAGGTGTGGGAAGACCAGGGAAGATGCAATGTCAGCTTGGGAAAGCTTGAATGGGCAGAATTGAATGGTAGAGAAGTTTGGAGCAGAGGTCTGGAGAGAGAGGTGGCTACCAAGAGAGGAAAAGCTATCCTGGATCCTCAGAAGTACCTGGTGGTGATGTGGGTGGAGTTTGCTTTTGCCCCTACAGTTACTCAAGTTGAGGCTTTCACTGTGTTATGGCTGCTTGATTCTGAAGGGGCTCTTTAGGTATCTCTTCACTGAGGAACTCTGGGATACTTGAGCTGCTTGTATTTTTAAAGTTTTCTTCAATGATTATTATTTTTTATAAAGGGGAAAAAAAACATGCTGAAAGAACATAAAAGAAAGCGATGAAAATGAAAGGATCTAGCATCCAGCATTGGGTCTAACAGTATGTGCTCAGTCAGTGGTGGCCTCCTCTATTCTAATGTTCATCATCAATTTATTATTTTTTATTTTTTGAAGTATAGTTGATTTACAATATTGTATTAGTTTCTGGTGTACAACAAAATGATTCATATATATATATATATATATATATATATATACACATTCTTTTTCATCTTCTTTTCCATTATGGTCTATCACAGGATATTGAATATACTTCCCTGTGCTATACAGTAGGACCTTGTTGTTTATCCATTCTATATATAATAGTTTGCATCTGCTAACCCCAAACTCCCAATCCATTCCTCTCCCACCCCCCTCCCTCTTGGCAGCCGCAAGTCTCTTCTCTAAAAATATGGAACATTTCATGAATTTGTGCGTTATCCTTGTGCAGGGGCCGTTCTAATCTTCTCTGTATCGTTCCAGTTTTAGTATGTGTGCTGCCGAAGCGGGCACCGTCATCAGTTAAATCATAACTTCTTGGAAGGAGGAACCTGGCACTATTTTACTTGATTATTGTTGTCCATTGATCATCAGATACATTCTGATTTTAGAAACATTGACATGTGAAAAAGTGTGCCTCTGGGACTTAAGAAAGTAACCCAGGATAATGATCTGCTTCCTGGTGTTATAGCCACTAATTCTCCTGGGGTGGAGAAGGTTTCCCCGATGGTTGCTCTGAAATAGTTGATGTAATAAAAATCCAACTGTTTAGATCAAATCACCGTCTTTGCTCTTGTGTTTAGAGTAAACACCAGTTTATTTATCACCAGTGCTTGAGTCATGATTTATCAGCAGAGCTTGTACGGGTTCCTGGAAGTGGTATGACCCTGGTCTTGTTCACATACTCTGGTTCCTTACTTCCCCCCAAGAGGCAGGATCTGGGCTGGCATGGCAGATTTCCCTGGAAAACAAAGGGGCCCAGATAATGTCTTGTTCTGATGTCACATGATGTGAACTGGACACCAGCAACCTGGCCTGAACTTAGCTGAAATGGTGGAGGGTGGAACTCAAAACCAGCAGAGGCAGCATCTCATGAGGACCTACTGTGTGCCATGGTGTGAGGTGCTTACTTTTGTGGTCTTTTTTAATCCTTGCAACAACTCTATGGGATGGTACCATGAGTATCCCATGTCGCACAGTTAGGAAAGCCAACATTCAGAGAGGTTAAGTCACTTGTACACAAGGTGACGTGGTTAGGGACAAACCCTGGTTATTCTAATTCCAGAGCCAATGCCCTTGACCGCTTGTCCATGAAAGACATTGGAAATAGCTGGATATGTGCCACCCAGAGATAAGAAAAGTCTCAGAGGGGATGTAATTGCTGTCTTCAAATCTCTGGGAGGCAGAGCGATGAACTAAAAAGATTACAGGGCCGGAGAGACTGGAAGCATCCCTAGAGGCACGCAGCTAATAAATGGTAGAGCCAGAATTGTAACCAGGGCTGTTTTAAGATTTATTTCTGCATCCATAAAAAGGAAAAGAACAACTACTTCAGCGAGTTGTTGGAGGATTAAATGAAGCAACATTTGGAAACTATATAGGCCTGACACTTAGTAAGTGCTCAGTAAATGTTTAATTCCCACCTCACCCATTTCCTTTTTCCCAAAAGAGTGGATGTGTGGAAGAAGAATTTTGTTATGTGGTCCCCACAGTCTAAAAAGTAGAGGTTTCAGAGAGTCAGGGTGAATTTTCAATTCAATTCAACAAGTGTTTATTAAATACCTACTAAATGTCAGACCTTGAACTGGGCATGCAGATGACTGGGGATTCAGAGACAAGACATGGGCCCTGCCCTCAAGGAGTTTCCAGCCTACATTGGAGGCTAAGATGAGCTAGGCCTCAATGAGCATTGTAGAGTATTTCTCATTCTGTGAGAGGACCACAGTGGGGCAAGCAGCATGGGGAGGTAGTTTCCTGGGTTCTGGAGGTACATATGCAGTGGCTGGATAACCAGTTGGCCGTCAGGGAGCTCCTGCCACCAAAGGCTCCAGCCGACATACATCACTGACTGATCATGCCGTGCTCTTCTGCTGGGCCTAGGCAGGTCCCCAGAAGCCTTTTTGATAATCTCTTTTAAGCAGCTTGAGGCAGGGGGCACGGGCCTGAGAGGCAACTTGAGTGCCAATTCTGCTCTAGAATAGGTGCCCAGTGGAGGCTGGTGTATGAAGACCCCACTGAGGGCACTAGTTGCTGGGGAGATGGAAACGTGAATAGCAAGTGCTCTGAGCGTGGATGCCCCTCCAACTAGAGACAAAAAGGACTTGCTCCCTCGCTTTATTCAGGTCTCTGCTCAAGTGTCACCTCCTCAGAGAAGTCCTCCCTGACTGCCCCTCCCTGCCACTCTCTGTCCCCATCTCACATGCTTTTTCATGTGTTCCCCAATCTAATGAATGGATTGCCTGATTGATTGTTTAACTAGAATCATCAGTTCCATAGGGCAGGGAGCTTATCTGTTTAGTTCACTGCGGACTGTCTGGCACATTTGTGAAAACTGGGAAATCCAAACCCACTTCCCTGCTGTGTTGGGAGGATTAAATGAGGTAACATTTTGAAAACATATAGTTCCTGACATGTAGTAAGTAGATGCTCAATAATTGCAGATTCATTCCCCTTTCTCTTTTCCTTAAGAGACTATTCTGAGTCTCGACCAGGTTTTCTATTACTGAATGAATAAGTGTGCCTCAGTTTCCTTATCTTTATTTTATTTATTTATTTATTTAACATCTCTATCATAGTATCGTTGCTTTACAATGGTGTGTTAGTTTCTGCTGTATCACAAAGTGAATCAGCTATATATACATATATCCCCATATCCCCTCCCTCTTGCGTCTCCCTCCCACCCTCCCTACCCCACCCCTCTAGGTGGTCCCAGAGCACCAACATCTACCTCATGGTTATGGTAAAGATGAACTAAGATGAAGAGTGGAAGGCTTCAGCACAGGACAGCACTCCCAGAACATGGTGAGTTCTCAGTCAAGGCGAACAATGGGAGGTGTGGGGCTGTGGGACGCGAGGCAGGAAGCTGTTCAGCTCTGCTTCAAGGGAAGAGGGGAGTTGGGAACAGTGACTCTGATGAATCCCCGCCTGTCCCCAGTGTCAACATGGGTCTTAAAGCACCATAAGTGAATGATATACAAGTGATGGAATGAATCTGATTCAGGAGCAAACTGTAGTTCTCACCCAGGGCTCCTGGGCAGATTCTGAGTTCCAAAATTCGAATTGTGGGACATCCCTGGCGGTCCAGCGGTTAAGACACTGCACTTCCACTGCCGGGGGTGCAGGTTCGATCCCTGGTCAGGGAAATAAGATCCCACATGCCGTGCGGGGCGGCCGAAAAAAAAAAAAAAATTTGAATCGTCACTTTCCACAGCTTAGTGACCACTGACTAGGCCCTGGGACTAGCTGCTCTGCCTTGTCCCCTGCTTCCCAGACAGAGAGGTTCTGTCCGCTGAGAACCAGATGCAGAAATGTAAACTAAGAGGCTTAGCGCACTGAAGTGGTGACGGCGGAGCCAGGAACGGGGGCGGGGGCTGGGAGCATGTGCCAACCCTTGGCTGACGCGTGACCTTGAGGCTGCTGGGACCACACACATGCTTCCCGGGTATTGCCTGAAAACTGGGAGGGGCGCAGGGGGAAAGAGCAAAGACCTGTGGGACAGGAAAACAGAGGATTACGGTACGGTTTGATCAGGGCTCCAGATGACGTGGGTGGCGTGGAGTAGGGACCGCGTCCCTGCCGGTCCTAGTCATGGGCACTACGGTCGGCTCTGTGTGGCTCCGGCAGGGGAACTGCTTGTCCTTCCTGAAGGGCGCCTTCAGCCTCAACCCTGAGGCTGGGCTCCTTGTCTGTCTGCTTTGAGTTTGTGAGCTCTTTGGGGAGAGGCCCTGTGTTTTCTCTCTGTGGTCCCTGCGACAACTTCCACGGGGTCGTGCAGGCCCGGGATAGGCCTCCCTCTCCCTTTTTAAGTGCATCCCTCACTGCTCCGCATCCTGTGCCTCAAATGTCAACTAACCAGACCCCCGTGGGTCCCAGGCAGCGGTCCATCGGGCGTTTCCTTGTCTGGTGTAGCCTCGTGGAAAGAGTGTGAGCTTTGGAGCCGGAGAGACCCGTTCCCTTGCCTGTCAAGGCCTCACCTGTAAAACGGGGAGGTGCTCTTGCAGGGTTGCTGTAGACAATCATCGTGCTGCATCTAGATCAGCCGAACTTAGTCTTCACTACGTCTTAGTAATGATTATTGCTTTAAGTAAAATATCAATTTTTATTTAAAACTAAAGTAAATCCTTCAGTATATTAAGCGTGACATTCAAGTTCAAAAAACACGTGGCAATCACGACATGCAAAGCAATGTAGAAAAGGTTCTGTAGAAGTCTGAAATGTTCAGCGTCCCACAGGTAGAGCGTTTGGGCACAGTATCTTGTGCCGAGCACAGCCCCTAAAGGCTCTGTCACCGGAGCAGACACACAGGGACGTGCCACAGGATACCGACACTGCAGTTTGTCCTCTTTCCGAGTCCCTTTTAAAGGCCTTGGCTGTTGTGCAGGGGCTGCAGGGCTGTCCCAGGCTCCTAGTCTCCAGGCCCCAAAGATGAAGGTGTGACTCGTCTCAGCTGTCTCACCTAAGCCCCTGCGGAAGCGAGTGGTGACGTGACGTACTGGAAGCAACACCATCTTTGTTCCGTTGGGGCCACGTGCCACCCGGATTTTCACCATGGACGCTATTATTTTCAGCACTGTTTTCTTCAATGTGCTTATCTGTGCACCTGGACGGGACATTAGGAATTCTTTTAGACATCAGTTTTCTGCTGTGTTTATCCCATAATCGGAGTAAAATTGATTAGTTGAAAGACTGTGTTCCTTGTGACTGTTCCTCACCCACCTGGGGTCCTTGGGGTTGGGGGACGCTGGGAGCCGTGGCTGTGTAGGCCGTGGAGCAGCATGGGGCAGTGGGTGTGGGCAGTAATTCTGGGTCACCCCCTTGTCTGTGTTGTGCTGAAGCGGAAGCTGTTCAAAATCTGCATCTGGGAGGGTTGTACTAACAGCCACTGGAACCCAGGAAAACCTCTCTGTGTTTCTCTGAGCCCCACCAATGACCGTTAGCCCCGAGGTTTAGTATTTGACAAACATGTACTGACCTCCCCCCAAAAAGGTCAATTTCTGTTCCAGGAACTGCCTGTCATAAGTTCTCCTTCATTGCCTTTTCCCACAAAATCCCCACGGCCTTGGACTAGCCATCTGCTTTCTCGGTTCCTGTGGAAGTGCTACCCATCCTTTAAGATCCAGATGTCACCTCTTCTTGGTAGACGGGTGGTCCCTTCTCTTGCTCTCTTAGCACCCTGGGTGCTTGTTCAGTGTGGGAGCGTCCATATTTATGAAGTTCTTTAAAACAAGGGTCTAATACTATGCCTGGTTTGTAGCATTCCCCCATTGCCTGGAGTGTTCTCCGTCCTTCCACCCCACCCCTATTCACTGGATTCATGCCTCCTCAGTCTTCAGGTCTCAGCTGTACCATCACTTAATCCAGGAAGCCTTTCTTGACCCCACAGATTAGATGAGACCACCCTCCCCTGTGCCCCCCTCAGCACTGTACCCCTCCCCCACCGTCATAGCACTTCTCACCATGCTCCACAATGGTCTGTTAAATTCTCTCTCCTCCCCGCTGGGAAGTCAGTTCTGGGCAGACAGAAAAACTGCTTGTTTGGTTTACTGCTATATTCTTAGTGCTATCCAATGGCCCTCCAGGCTCACCGGAAGCACACGCAGTGAATATTGGACAAACGAATGAGAAAGTCTGGGTTTAGGTCCCAGGGCTGCCCCTCAGCGGTGTGACCTTGGAAAATGCTTTGAACCACCATTTCTTCTTTGCTGAAGGGATCGGTCACCTCCCAAATCCCTTTCAGCTCGCTTGGACACCCTGCTCTCTTGTGCCCTATTTTACCTGCTGTCTGCAGCTCACGTTCTGGTCCATCCTGAGTGAGTTATGCCCAGAGAACTTCAGGCACTTGCTCACTCGAAGGATTTTACATTCTTTGGAGGAACTTTCACTCTTCAAATATTATCTTTCTGATGTGGTTCTTGGCAGCATCATAGATTCCTCCAGCTCACGTGGGTCAGGTCCCTCCATGTGCATAGACACCTTACCTACTCCCTTAGTTCCTGGCAGTCTTGGCCTCAAGCATTCCCATCAGCGGCCCTAGAAGAGGGTTGGAGCTGCCAGGCCTGGGAAGGAGCGTGCTGGGATTCTCATGCAGCCAAGAGGAGAGGAAGCTGTGACTCAGTCCTTGTGAAATGTTAACTTGTGGGGTGAGTAAGACCAGACTGCGGCTGTGTGTCTTGGGAAGTGGTGAGTCTAGTTAATTGGAATTGGAGTCAGAAGGCCAAGGTCAGTTCCTGTCACTGCCGCTCCCACTTCCTAACTTTGTCCTCATTAACATGGAATCCCTCTCCTTTCTGAGCCCCAGCTTTTAATCTGTAAAGTGGCTACCTTAACACCCAGCCTTCTCACCCCAGCATGGTTTAGAAGTGTGGAGGGGACACAGTTTCATTTTCATGGAATACCTACTATGCGACACGCCTCTACATCTGTTATTTAATTGAATTCTCAGAAGAATTCCATGCCGTTGAGAAATCAGCTCTGGATTTCTTTACAGCAGCAGCATGCCCCCACTCTGTGTTGGAACATTCTTTGCCACCTGGAATATCTTTGCACCTGAGGTTACTAGATGAGGATTCGCTGGTCACACATTTGATTAATCCCAGGTTCCCCCAAATCAAACAAGACTTCCCAGAGCATTTTCTGGAGCAATGTGTACCTTTGGGATTTTAAGGGAAAGGCTCCAGCCACCCCAGAACACAGCACAGCAGCCTGGAATTGGGCTCCCCGATGTCTGAGTTGTCAGGGCAACGGTCTCTTCAGACAGGACCTCCCAGTCAGCCATGCCTAGTGTCCCCACTTGTGGAATTTTCCTTTCCACCCCTGAGACTCTGAGTTCGGCGTGTGTGGAGGTCTCCGTGTCCAAGGGAGATGTTCTTTTATCACGGTGCTCAACAACGGGTCGCTGAGGCTGGAAGCTGAACCACCACCCAGATATTTTCAGTCTCCTTCATGCCCTTGATGAACAGGCAAAAAAAGAAGTTACGGTACTTTTAGGGGGTTAATCCTGATGACCAAGGGGAAATAGGGTTGCTGCTAATGAAATTGAGTAGGGAGGAGTTTATCTGGAATTAAGAAGTTCCTCTGTGGGGCCTTCTACATTTTTTTTTCTTTTTTATAAATTCTGAGGTGTTAAAAAAAAAAAAAAGAAGGCTACTAAGTCTCTATACTGGTAAGACCACCAGTGGCTCAGATCCTTCAGGAATGAGCATTCGATTTGGGTCACCCCACAAAGTCAAGATTTCTGACCAGGGGAGATGCTGCCTGAGAGCAGAAAAAACGCAATATTTAACTCTCTCTTTCTCCTTCACTCTTTCTAACTAGGGTTTTATGACAAGTTACTGAAGATATCTGTAAGATTTTTTTTTTTTTGCGGTACGCGGGCCTCTAACTGTTGTGGCCTCTCCTGTTGTGGAGCACAGGCTCCGGAAACGCAGGCTCAGCGGCCATGGCTCACGGGCCCAGCCGCTCCACGACATGTGGGATCCTCCCAGACCGGGGCACGAACCGGTGTACCGAACCCGTGTTCCCTGCATTGGCAGGCGGACTCTCAACCACTGCGCCACCAGGGAAGCCCTGCGCATCATTCTTAAACTGTCCTTGAACTTGTCCTCTGCTGTCCCAACATCTTTGAAATAAACTTCTCTTCTATTTAATCAGCCAGGATCAGCTTCTGATTCTTGCAGTGAGAAAGTCTGACATACAGAAATTGAAATGATAGTAGTAGTAATATAATAATAATAATAAAAAGAAAACCTTTATCGAGCACCTGCTGTATGCTAGGCACCATACTATATGCTAGGAATGCATTATTCCATCTCCTCCTTTCAACAATCCTACATGTTTGGTATATTTTTACTTCTTTGTTTGGTTTTGTTTTTAGTAGCAGAGGTAACCAAAGCTTAGAGAGATTTCAAAATTTGTCCAAAGTCACAGATGAGGAATTTATGTCCGTGAAGCTTGAAAGACAGTAGGAAATAAGCCAAGACTACAAAAGAATGTTTTAGGCTTTGTTATGGGAACATTTAAAACATGCACAAAAAGAGAGAATAGGGTAACAAACCTCTGTGCACCCATCACCCCAGTTTCAGCAAATCATCAATATATACAAGAATATAATATGCTTTATACTATTAGTTTCAGTATAAATGAGCTAACTATATGTCATGAGATTTAAGAGTTTGGAGTTTGAGTTGACTATATATAGGAACAACATTAATTAAAATTTATAGTAAGTTTTCTAACTATATAAAATTTAAAATATATGTCAAAATATCATTAAAAATTAAAAGGCAAACAATAGACTGTGAAATTTACTTGCCACAGATGTGATATTTAAAAAAAATCTTTATTATATAAAGAGATCATGCATAGTGATACAAAAATTATGAAATATAGCAGAAAGTGGGTCAAAGGTGTAAACATACATTTCCTAGAAAAAGAACCAATGACAGCTATCAAGATTACTAGTAATCAAAGCAATGAAAATAAAGAAAAGGTGTTTTCACCTTTTTTTCATAAAATGAAAAATTTAAAAAATGGATATTCACATTCTGCTGAAAGGATGCTGATTTAGTATAATCCTATTGGAAATTATTTGACAAAATGTATTATGAGCTTAAAGAAATTTATATCCTTTGTTTCTTTTTATAATTTAATTTAGTTTTTACACAGCAGATTCTTATTAGTTATCTATTATATACATATTAGTGTATACATGTCAATCCCAATCTCCCTATTCATCACACCCGATCCCCCCCGACCCCCGCTTTCCCCCCTCAGTGTCCATACATTTGTTCTCTACATCTGTGTCTCTATTTCTGCCTTGCAAACTGGTTCATCTGTACGATTCTTCTAGATTCCACATACATGCGTTAATATACGATATTTGTTTTTCTCTTTCTGACTTACTTCACTCTGTATGACAGTCTCTAGGTCCATCCACGTCTCTACAAATGACCCAAGTTCATTCCTTTTTATGGCTGAGTAATACTCCATTGTACATATGTACCACATCTTCTTTATCCATTTGTCTGTCGATGGGCATTTAGGTTGCTTCCATGACCTGCCTATTGTAAATAGTGCTACAATGAACATTGGGTGGGGTGAATGGTTTTGAATTATGTATTTCTCTGGGTATATGCCCAGTAGTGGGATTGCTGGGTCATATGGTAATTCTATTTTAGTTTTTTAAGGAACCTCCATACTGTTCTCCATAGTGGCTGTATCAATTTACATTCCCACCAACAGTAGCAAGAGGGTTCCCTTTTCTCCACACCCTCTCCAGCATTTGTTGTTTGTAGATTTTCTGATGATGCCCATTCTAACCAATATGAGGTGATAGCTCATTGTAGCTTTGATTTGCATTTCTCTAATAATTAGTGATGTTGAGCAGCTTTTCATGTGCCTCTTGGCCATCTGTATGTCTTCTTTGCAGAGATATTTATTAGGCCTTCTGCTCATTTTTTGATTGGGTTGTTTGTTTTTTTAATATTGAGCTGTGTGAGCTGTTTATATACTTTGGAGATTAATCCTTTGTCCACTGACTCATTTGCAAACATTTTCTCCCATTCAGAGCATTGTCTTTGCGTCTTGTTTGTAGTTTCCTTTGCTGTGCAAAAGCTTCTAAGTTTCATTAGGTCCCACTTGTTTAATTTTGTTTTTATTTCCATTACTCTAGGAGGTGGATCAAAAAATATCTTGCTGTGATTTATGTCATAGAGTGTTCTGCCTATGTTTTCCTCAAAGAGTTTTATGGTGTCTGGCCTTATATTTAGGTTTTTAATCCTTTTTGAGTTTATTTTTGTGTATGGTGTTAGGGAGTGTTCTAATTTCATTCTTTTACATGTACCTGTCCAGTCTTCCCAGCACCACTTATTGAAGAGACTGTCTTTTCTCCATTGTGTATCCTTGCCTCCTTTGTCATAGATTAGTTGACCATAGGTGTGTGGGTTTGTCTCTGGGGTTTCTATGCTGTTGCAGTGATCTATATTTCTGTCTTTATGTCAGTACCATATTGTCTTGATTACTGTAGCTTTGCAGTATAGTCTGAAGTCAGGGAGTCTGATTCCTCCAGCTCTTTTTTTTTTCCCCTCTAGATTGCTTTGGCTATTTGGGGTCTTTTGTGTCTCCATACAAATTTTAAAATAGTTTGTTCTGTTTTGTAAAAAATGCTATTGGTAATTTGATTGGGATTGCATTGAATCTGTAGATTGCTTTGGGCAGTATAGTCATTTTCACAATACCGATTCTTCCAATCCAAGAACATGGTATATCTCTCCATCCGTTTGTGTCATCTGATCTCTTTCATCAGTGCCTTATAGTTTTCTGAGTACAAGTCTTTTACCTCCTTAGGTAGGTTTATTCCTAGGTATTTTATTCTTATTGTTGCAATGGTGAATGGGATTATTTCCTTAATTTCTCTTTCTGATCTTTTGTTGTTAGTGCATAGGAATGCAAGAGATTTCTGTGCATTAATTTTGTATCCTGCAACTTTACCAAATTCACTGATTAGCTCTAGTAGCTTTCTGGTAGTATCTTTAGGATTCTCTATGTATAGTGTCATGTCATCTGCAAACAGTGACTGTTTTACTTCTTCTTTTCCAATTTGTATTCCTTTTGTTTCTTTTTCTTCTCTGATTGCTGTGGCTAGGTCTTCCAAAACTATGTTGAGTAAGAGTGGCGAGAGTGGGCATCCTTGTCTTGTTCCTGATCTTAGTGGAAATGCTTTCAGTGTTTCACCATTGAGAATGATGTTTGCTGTGGGTTTGTCATATATGGCCTTTATGATGTTGAGGTAGGTTCCGAGAATGATGTTTGCTGTGGGTTTGTCATATATGACCTTTATGATGTTGAGGTAGGTTCCCTCTATACCAACTTTCTGGAGAGTTTTTATCATAAATGGGTGTTGAATTTTGTCAAAAGCTTTTTCTGCATCTATTGAGATGACCATATGGTTTTTATTCCTTATTTGTTAATATGGTATATCACATTGATTGATTTGTGTATATTGAAGAATCCTTGCATCCCTGGGATAAATCCCACTTGATCATGGTGTATGATCCTTTTAATATTTTGTTGGATTCTGTTTGCTAGTATTTTGTTGAGGATTTTTGCATCTATATTCATCAGTGATATTGGTCTGTAATTTTCATTTTTGTAGTATCTCTGTCTGGTTTTGGTATCAGGGTGATGGTGGCCTCATAGAGTGAGTTTGGGAGTGTTCCTACCTCTGCAATTTTTTGGAAGAGTTTGAGAAGGATGGGTATTAGCTCTTCTCTAAATGTTTGATAGAATTCCCCTGTGAAGCCATCTGATCCTAGACTTTTGTTTGTTGGAAGATTTCTAATTACAGTTTCAATTTCATTACTTGTGATTGGTCCATTCATATTTTCTCTTTCTTCCTGGTTCAGTCTTGGAAGGTTATACCTTTCTAAGAATTTGTCCATTTTTTCCAGGTTGTCCATCTTATTAGCATAGAGTTGCTTGTAGTAGTTTCTTAGGATGCTTTGTATTTCTGCAGTGTCTGTTGTAACTTCTCCTTTTTCATTTCTAATTTTATTGATTTGAGTCCTCTCCCTCTTTTTCTTGATGAGTCTGGCTAATGGTTTATCAATTTTGTTTATCTTCTCAAAGAACCAGCTTTTAGTTTTACTGATCTTTGTTATTGTTTTCTTTGTTTCTATTTCATTTATTTCTGCTCTTATCTTTATAAGTTATTTCCTTCTACTAACTTTGAGTTTTGTTTGTTCTTCTTTCTCTCGTTCCCTTAGGTGTAATATTAGATTGTTTATTTGAGATTTTTCTTGTTTCTTGAGGTAGGATTGTACTGCTATAAACTTCCCTCTTAGAACTGCTTTTGATGCATCCTGTAGGATTTGGATCATTGTGTTTTTGTTGTCATTTGTCTCTAGGTATTTTTTAATTTCCTCTTTGAATTCTTCAGTGATCTCTTGGTTATTTAGTAACATATTGTTTAGCCTCCATGTTTTTGTGTTTTTTTATGGTTTTTTTTTTTGCCTGTAATTGATTTCTAATCTCATAGCATTGTGGTTGAAAAGATGTTTGATACGATATCAGTTTTCTTAAATTTACCAAGGCTTGATTTGTGATCCAGGATGTGATCTATCCTGAAGAATGTTCCATGTGCACTTGAGAAGAAAGTGTAATCTGCTGTTTTCGGATGGAATGTCCTATAAATATCCATTAAATCAATCTGTTCTATTGTGTCATTTAAAGCTTGTATTTCCTTATTAATTTACTGTCTGGATGATCTGTATATTGGTATAAGTGAGGTGTTAAAGTCCCTCAGTATTACTGTGTTACTGTTGATTTCCTCTTTCATGGCTATTAGCATTTACCTTATGTATTGAGGTGCTCCTATGTTGGGTGCATATATATTTATAATTGTTGTATCTTCTTCTTGGATTGATCCCTTGATCATTATGTAGTGTCCTTCCTTGTCTCTTGTAACATTCTTTATTTTAAAGTCTATTTTATCTGATATGAGTATAGCTACTCCAGCTTTCTTTTGATTTCCATTTGCACGGAATATTGTTTTCAATCCCCTCACTTTCAGTCTGTATGTGTCCCTAAGTCTGAAGTGGGTCTCTTGTAGACAGCGTATATATGGGTCTTGTTTTTGTATCCATTCAGTGAGCCTGTGTCTTTTGGTTGGGGCCTTTAATCCATTCACGTTTAAGGTAATTATCAATATATATGTTCCTATTACTATTTTCTTAATTGTTTTGTGTTTGTTTTTGTAGGTCCTTTTCTTCTCTTTTGTTTCCCACTTAGTGATGTTCCTTTAGCATTTGTTGTAGAGCTGGTTTGGTGGTGCTGAATTCTCTTAGCTTTTGCTTGTCTGTAAAGCTTTTGATTTCTCCATCGAATCTGAATGAGATCCTTGCTGGGTAGAGTAATCTTGGTTGTAGATTCTTCCCTTTCATCACTTTAAGTATATCATGCCACTCCCTTCTGTCTTGTAGAGTTTCTGCTGAGAAATCAGCTGTTAACCTTATGGGAGTTCCCTTGTATGGTGTTTGTCATTTTTCCCTTGTTGCTTTTAATAATTTTTCTTTGTCTTTAATTTTTGTCAGTTTGATTACTATGTGTCTCGGCGGGTTCTCCTTGGGTTTATCCTGCCTGGACTCTGTGCTTCCTGGACTTGGGTGGCTATTTACTTTCCCATGTTAGGGAAGTTTTCAACTATATCTCTTCAAATATTTTCTCTGGTCCTTTCTCTCTCTCTTCTCCTTCTGGGACCCCTATAATACGAATATTGGTGCATTTAATGTTGCCCCAGAGGTCTCTTAGGCTATCTTCATTTCTTTACGTTCTTTTTTCTTTATTCTGTTCCGTGGCAGTGAATTTCACCATTCTGTCTTCCAGGTCACTTTTCCATTCTTCTGCCTCAGTTATTCTGCCATTGATTCCTTCTAATGTATTTTTCATTGCAGTTATTGTATTGTTCATCTCTGTTTGTTTGTTCTTTAATTCTTCTAGGTCTTTGTTAAACATTTCTTGCATCTTCTCGAAATTTGCCTCCATTCTTTTTCTGAAGTCCTGGATCATCTTCACTATCACTATTCTGAGTTCTTTTTCTGGAAGGTTGCCTATCTCCACTTCATTTAGTTGTTTTTCTGGGGTTTTATCTTGTTCCTTCATCTAATACATAGTCTTGTGCCTTTTCATTTTGTCTATCTTTCTGTGAATGTGGTTTTCATTCCACAGGCTGCAGTATTGTAGTTCCTCTTGCTTCTGCTGTTTGCCCTCTGGTGGATGAAGCTATCTAAGAGGCTTGTGCAAGCTTCCTGATATGGGGGACTGGTAGTGGGTAGGGCTGGGTGTTACTCTGGTGGGCAGAGCTCAGTAAAACCTTAATCCGCTTGACTGCTGATGGGTGGGTCTGGGTTCCCTCCCTGTTGGTTGTTTGGCCTGAGGTGACCCAGCACTGGAGCCTACCTGGCTCTTTGGTGGGGCTAATGGCAGACTGTGGGAGGGCTCACGCCAAGGAGTACTTCCCAGAACTTCTGCTGCCAGTTTCCCTGTCCCCACCATGATCCACAGCCAACCCCTGCCTCTGCAAGAGACCCTCGAACACTAGCAGGTAGGTCCAGTTCAGTCTCCCATGGGATCATTGCTCCCTCTCCTGAGTCCTGATGCACACACTACTTTGTGTGTGCCCTCCAAGAGTGGAGTCTCCACTTACCCTGGTCATGTTGAAGTCCCGCAATCAAATCCCGCCAGCCTTCAAAGTCTGATTCTCTAGGAATTCTTCCTCCCATTGCCGAACCCCCAGGCTGGGAAGCCTGACGTGGGGCTCAGAACCTTCACTCCAGTGGGTGGACTTCTGTGGTATAAGTGTCCTCCAGTTTGTGAGTCACCCACCCAGTGTCCTTGGGATTTGATTTTATTGTGATTGTGCCCCTCCTACCATCTCACTGCAACTTCTCCCCTGTCCTTGGATGTGGGCCATCTGTTTGGTGAGTTCCACTCTCCTCCTGTCGATGATTGTTCAGCAGTTAGTTGTGATTCTGGTGCTCTCCAGAAATTTATATCACTTGATCCAAAAATTCCACCTTGAGAATCTTCTCCTAAGGAATTATGAGAGGTATAAAAAGATTTCTATGCAAAGAATTTCATTGCAGCATGAACTGTAAGAGCAAAAATATTGGGGGAAAACCTCAAAAGCCTAACAGTAAGAGAATTGTTGTGTAAATTATGGTGTAAACATAGGAGGAATATTACAGAACCGTTTCCTGTGGAAAATGGTCATATATGTAAAGTATGGTTTTATTTATGTAAATTTTATCTTTTTTTTACACATACACACACACACGCAGAAAAAAAAATGGATAAAAATATACCAGCATGTTAACAGTGGTTATCACTAGATTGTGGGGTTGTGGATTAAAAAAAAAAAGTTCTTTTTGTGCTTTCTGTGTTTTCTACTTTTTTCATGAGGAATGTGTATTCCCCTTTAGAATCAGAAAAGAAACTTAATAAAAAGTTGACTTAAAAGAACGTTATCCAGCAAAAATCTTTATAACTTTACCACTGTGAACCTTGTGAGCTGTGTAAATTGTTGTTTATTTTTATTATTATTTTTTTTGCGGTACGTGGGCCTCTCACTGTTGTGGCCTCTCCCGTTGTGGAGCACAGGCTCCGGACGCGCAGGCTCAGCGGCCATGGCTCACGGGCCCAGCCACTCTGCGGCATGTGGGATCTTCCCGGACTGGGGCACGAACCCACGTCCTCTGCATCGGCAGGCGGACTCTCAACCACTGTGCCACTAGGGAAGCCCTGTTGTTTATTTTTAATACTACTAATAATTATGGAGTGCTTACTTCAATCAATAATACTGCAATTGTTCAGTCCTCACTATGTGAAAGGCACTTAAACACTTTATTTATGATATCAATTGCTACCTGTAAAACAGACTTATACTAAGGATTATAATCCTTCCCATTATATAGATGAGAAAACTGAGACTCCTAATGGATAAGCAACTTGCTCAGAGTCACAGAGCTTTCAGTGGTGGAGCCAGGGCTTGAGCTAGGTTTGTTTGACACCAGGACCCCTGTGCTTCTCCACTAGAAGTTCACTAGTGGTGAAGCCACTTCCCTCTTGGACAGCATGAGATATCTCACGGGACAGCTCTTCCAAAGTGAGCCTGCATCATAAGGCCGCATGTGTCACAGCCTTGGGTTGGCTCAACACTGAGTCCAACCTCCTTTGATTGTTAGAGTCAGCTGGCAGTCAGAGGACTGATCTGAAGAGAAAATCCAATTTTCCTTGAGGTTGAGGAAAACAGGCTTTTCTTCCTATTTTATTCAGTGAAAACGGAGAAAACCCACAAGAGAGCTGAAGCAGTACCTGCTGATCTTTTCCTAAACAGCAGCCTCTGTTATCCATTTTCTTGGCCTCCATGTCTGACCCAAACCCTGCAGATGGACAGTCTTTTCCTTTAGAAACACTGGTATCTTCAATTAGGTTACAGCCAAGGCCTCCAGTTCTGTAAGCCTTCTCTGCCTCCTTCCATGGCAGTCCACATCTCTGTGATGCTCTGTGAAGGGTTAATATTTAACTCGCACACGGTGACCTCTTGTCTTTCATTTTCCAGGTCTTAAAAGGGAGCAGTGTTTGGCTGGGTCCCTTTGGTTTCCAAGACCTGCCTATACCTTGCAGGGTTGTGGTGAGGATTAGTGATAGTGGTAGAAAGCCCATTATTCTGTAGCCTCCATGAAGACAGGGTAATGCTTGCCTTGTCCCCATAGCGATCTCCATTTTTTGGCCTGGCACCCTGCACATAGCACGTATAGCAGATCTTTGATGAGTAACGGTATGAATGAATGAACAGAGCACACCGTGTGGAAGAGCCCGGGCACTCACCAACCCCTAGCCACGATACACTGTTGGCCTGCCCCTCTCTGACCCTTAGTCTGCACATCTGGATGACAAAGGATTTGTGTAGTTGGTCCCAAGGGTGCCTTCCAGATCTGACATCTGTGCCTGTGTCTATATACTCCTGCAGTGAGCTGGGACTTGGGGTGGAAAGACGATCTTCCCAGCATGTGCCCAGAATTATTTGATGTGTTCTGCATGTGAGAATAGGAGCCGGTGGACCCTCCCAGGGTTCATTCCAGCCCCTTTGTACCCGATCTGGGCCTCTCTCGCATGGCAGTCCGCAACATCTGTCAGAAACACTTGTGCCAGGATGACTCTTGCCTCAAGTATGTCCTTGGAAAGCCCTCACGATACGGAGCCTGCTGAGAGTTTATGTAACTGGACGAGTGGCCAGGAGAGCATGCGCAAAGGGCTCTGTGACCCTTCAGGGTGACTCAGCTACAAGCTGTACATAGTGTACAAACTCCAGAGGAGAGAGCACCTTGGGGACAGGGGCAGGAAATTCTGCCTCTACTTTATATATGTATTTTTTGATGGTTATTCCCCTTTTTACCCTAAAAAGGAAGGGCTTGAGGTAGCTGACCCAAACATAAAGAGTAGGAGAAATAAGAGTGAAAAATTAATGAGGAAATTAGGATGAAGGAAAAATAAAGTTTTCTGGGGGGTCCTCTGTCTGCCCCTCCAGATCCACTCTCCATCCTTCTCCAACCTGCTCTCTGCTCTGGGGTTTGACCTACATCTAGATCCTCTTTGGGTTTGGTCATGGAGACAGCCAGCAGGAGATCAGAAAGTGAGAGGGGTCCCTTCAGGCAGGTTGCGTCCTTCCATGGGGGACACGAATCCTCTCAAGGTGACCTTCCCAACAAAACTCTCTGCCTCTGGACAGGTAACTGCTCTGTCCCTTGGGAGGAGGGGTGAGAAACCCCCCTGTTACTGGCCCCTGGTCACTGTGTACTTCCCCTACCTCCAGCTCACACCTCTATAAGTAGTCCCACTGTAAATAAAGCCTGCTTGAATTACACTCATTTCAGTGCACCATCTGTTTCCTGTTAGGACTCTGACTGATACATAAGGGTAGGACGAAAATGAGAGGCAGTCAGAAATAATGCTCATAAATTAAATACAAATCACAGTGCCCTGTACATGTGCTCCCCTCCAAAGGTACATCTGTGCATGTGTGGCACATTTGACTCTGACCTTCCCAGTGACCAAAACAACAGATCCAGAGGAGGAGACCTCTAGTCTTATCTCTCCCTCCTGCCAGAGCCTGAAGGCTCTTCCTAAATACAACTCTCACCATCACTCCCATTACCTTGTGTTGTGGACTGAGTTTTGTTCCCCCAAAAGGTAGGTTCAAGTCCTAAGCCCTTGTGCCTGTGAATGGGACCTTACTTGGAAGAGGGTCTTTGTAGATGTAATCACATTAAAAGGAGGGCTCACCCTAATCCCATGACTGGTGTCCATATAGGAAGAGGGAACTTTGGACACAGAGACACACACAGTGGGACATCATGTGAAGATGGAGGCAGAGGTGGGGGTGATGTACGACCACCAGAAACTAGGATGGGGAACTGGGACAGATTCTCCCTCAGAGGCTCCAGAAGGAACAACCCTGTTGACAGGGTTGACACCTTGATTTCAGATTTCTAGCCTCTAAACTATGAGAGAATAAGCTGTTGTTTTCAGCCACCAAGTTTGTGGTTCATTCATGATGGTAGGCCTAAGAAAACTCATATGTTTTGATCTGGTACCAAGGCTCTTCGTGGTCTGGCCTCACCTACCTTTCTAGATTC